>NC_139467.1:47915000-49115000 GCF_057233095.1 Heloderma suspectum | reverse complement strand
AGGCACAGTGCAGGAGAGACCAATGTTCGCGTTAGGCGGAGTGCAAGAGGGACCAAGGCACCCGTGAGGCAGACTGCAGGATGGACTGACGTGCATGTGAGGCAGAGTGCAGAAGGGACCGAGGCGACCGTGAGGAAGAGTGCAGGAGGGACTGACCTGCACGTGAGGTGGAGTGCAGGAGGGACGGACGTGCACGTGAGGCAGAGTGCAGGGGGGACAGATGTGCCCATGAGGCAGAGTGCAGGAGCGCCTGTGAGGTGGAGTGCAGGAGGGACTGAGACGCACATCAGGTGGAGTGCAGGAGGGACCGAGGTGCGCATCAGGCGGAGTGCAGGAGGGACCAACGTGGACGTTAGGCAGAATGCAGGAGGGGCAAGTATGCATGTGAGGCGGAGTGCAGGAGGGACCAAGGTGCCTGTGAGGTGGAGTGCAGGAGGGACTGAGGCGCGCATCAGGCGGCGTACAGGAGGGACCGAGGTGCGCATCAGGTGGAGTACAAGAGGGACAGAGTTGCGCATCAGGTGGAGTGAATGAGGGACCAACGTGCACATAAGGCACAGTGCAGGAGAGACCAACGTTCGCGTTAGGCGGAGTGCAGGAGGGACAGAGGCGCGGATCAGGAGGAGTGCAGGAGGGACCGAGGCGCCCGTGAGGAAGAGTGCAGGAGGGACTGAGACGCACATCAGGCGGAGTGCAGGAGGGACCGAGGCGTCCGTGAGGAAGAGTGCAGGAGGGACCAAAGCACCTGTGAGGCGAAGTGCAGAAGGGACTGAGGCGTGCATCAGGAGGAGTGCAGGAGGGACCGACGTGCACATGAGGCAGAGTGCAGGGGGGACAGACATGTGCGTGAGGCAGAATGCAGGAGGGACCGACGCGCCTGTGAGATGGAGTGCAGGAGGGACTGAGACACACATCAGGCAGAGTGCAGGAGGGACCGAGGTGCCTGTGAGGTGGAGTGCAGGAGGGACCGAGGCACGCATCAGGTGGAGTACAGGAGGGACCGAGGTGCGCATAAGGTGGAGTGAATGAGGGACCAACGTGCACATGAGGCACAAGGCGGGAGAGAAAACGTGCGCGTGAGGCGGAGTGCAGGAGGGACCGAGGCGCCCGTGAGGCAGAGTGCAGGATGGACTGAGGAGCCCATGAGGCAGAGTGCAGGAGGGACCGACGTGCACGTGAGGAGTAGTGAGGGAGGGAACGACGTGCGCGTTAGGCGGAGTGCAGGAGGGACCAACATGCACATGATGCGGAGTGCAGGAGGGATCGACGTGTGCGTGAGGCAGAGCGCAGGAGGGACCGAGGCGCCTGTGAGGTGGAGTGCAGGCGGGACTGAGACGCACATCAGGCGGAGTGCAGGAGGAACCGAGGCGCCTGTGAGGTGGAGTGCAGGTGGTACTGAGGCGGCCGTGAGGCGAAGTGTAGAGGGGACTGAGGTGAGCATCAGGAGGAGTGCAGGAGGGACAGAGGCACGCATCAGGTGGAGTGCAGGAGGGTCCGACATGCGCGTTAGGTGGAGTGCAGGCGGGACCAAGATGCACATGACGCGGAGTGCAGGATGGACTGACGTGCACATGAGGTGGAGTGTACGATGGACCGAGGTGCGCATGAGGTGGAGTGCAAGTGGGACAGAGGGCGCAACAGCTGGAGTACAGGAGGGACCGAGGTGCGCATCAGGTGGAGTGAATGAGGGACCAACGTGCACATAAGGCACAGTGCAGGAAATACCAACGTTCGCGTTAGGCGGAGTGCAGGAGGGACAGAGGCGCGCATCAGGAGGAGTGCAGGAGGGACCGAGGCGCCTGTGAGGTGGAGTAGAGGAGGGACCGAGGCGTCCATGAGGAAGAGTGCAGGAGGGACCGAGGCGCCTGTGTGGCGAAGTGCAGAAGGGACCGAGGCGCGCATCAGGAGGAGTGCAGGAGGGACCGACCTGGACGTGAGGTCGAGTGCAGGAGGGACGGACGTGCACGTGAGGCAGAGTGCAGGGGGGACAGACGTGCGCGTGAGGCAGTCTGCAGGAGGGACCGACGTGCCTGTGAGGTGGAGTGCAGGAGGATCAGAGGTGCGCATCAGGTGGAGTGCAGGAGGGACTGAGGCGCCCGTGAGGAAGAGTGCAGGAGGGACCAAGGCGCCTGTGAGGCGAAGTGCAGAAGGGATCAAGGCGCACATCAGGAGGAGTGCAGGAGGGACCGGCCTGCACGTGTGGTGGAGTGCAGGAGGGACCTACCTGCACGTGAGGTGGAGTGCAGGAGGGACTGACGTGCATGTGAGGCAGAGTGCAGGGGGCACAGAGGTGCGCGTGATTCAGAGTGCAGGAGGGACCGAGGCGCCTGTGAGGTGGAGTGCAGGTGGGACCAAGGCGCCTGTGAGGCGAAGTGCAGAAGTTACCGAGACGCGCATCAGGAGGAGTGTAGGAGGGACCGAGGCGCCCATGAGGAAGGGTGCAGGAGGGACCGAGGCGCGCATCAGGTGGACAACAGAAGGGACCGAGGCGCGCATCAGGAGGAGTACAGGAGGGACCGACCTGCACATGAGGTGGAGTGCAGGAGCTACCGACGTGCACATGAGGCAGAGTGCAGGGGGGACAGACATGCGGGTGAGGCAGAGTGCAGTAGGGACCGACGCGTCTGTGAGGTGGAGTGCAGGAGGGACTGAGACACACATTAGGCAGAGTGCAGGAGGGACCGAGGCGCCTGTGAGGTGGAGTGCAGGAGGGTCCGAGGCACGCATCAGGTGGAGTACAGGAGGGACCGAGGTGCGCATCAGGTGGACTACAGGAGGGACCGAGTTGCGCATCAGGTGGAGTGAATGAGGGACCAACGTGCACATGAGGCACAGTGCAGGAGAGACCAACGTTCGCGTTAGGCGGAGTGCAGGAGGGACCAAGGCACCCGTGAGGCAGAGCGCAGGATGGACTGACGTGCATGTGAGGGAGAGTGCAGAAGGGACCGAGGCGCGCATCAGGAGGAGTACAGGAGGGACCGAGGTGCCCGTGAGGAAGAGTGCAGGAGGGACCGAGGCGCCTGTGAGGCGAAGTGCAGAAGAGACCGAGACGTGCATCAGGAGGAGTACAGGAGGGACCGACCTGCACGTGAGGTGGAGTGCAGGAGGGCCTGACATGCACGTGAGGCGGAGTGCAGGAGGGACCGAGGCGCCTGTGAAGTGGAGTGCAGGAGGGACAGAGGCGCGCATCAGATGGACTACAGGAGGGACCGAGGTGCGCATCAGGTAGAGTACAGGAGGGACCGAGGTGCGCATCAGGTGGAGTGAATGAGGGACAAATGTGCACATGAGGCACAGTGCAGGAGAGACCAACGTTCGCGTTAGGCGGAGTGCAGGAGGGACCGAGGCACCCGTGAGGTAGAGTGAAGGATGGACTGACGTGCATGTGAGGCAGAGGGCAGAAAGGACAGACGCGCGCATCAGGAGGAGTGCAGGAGGGACCAAGGCGCCCATGAGGAAGAGTGCAGGAGGGACTGAGGCACCTCTGAGGCAAAGTGCACAAGGGACAAAGGCACGCATCAGGGGGAGTGCAGGAGGGACCAACCTGCACGTGAGGTGGAGTGCAGGAGGGACGGACGTGCACGTGAGGCAGAGTGCAGGAGAGACGAACTTTCGCATTAGGGGGAGTGCAGGAGGGACCGAGGCGCCCGTGAGGCAGAGAGCAGGATGGACTGACGTGCATGTGAGGCAGAGTTCGGAAGGGACGGAGGTGCGCATCAGGAGGAGTGCAGGAGGGACCGAGGAGCCTGTGAGAAAGAGTGCAGGAGGGACTGAGACGCACATCAAGCGGAGTGCAGGAGGGACCGAGGCGCCTGTGAGGTGGAGTGCAGGAGGAACGGAGGCATGCATCAGGTGGACTACAGGAGGGACCAAGGTGCGCATCAGGCGGAGTGCAGAAGGGACCAACGTGGACGTTAGGCAGAATGCTGGAGGGGAAAGCATGCATGTGAGGCGGAGTGCAGGAGGGACCGAGGCGGCTGTGAGGTGGAGTGCAGGAGGAACTGAGGCGCGCATCAGGCGGAGTGCAGGAGGGACCGAGGTGCGCATCAGATGGAGTACAGGAGGGACCGAGTTGCGCATCAGGTGGAGTGAATGAGGGACCAACGTGCACATGAGGCACAGTGCAGGAGAGACCAACGTTCGCATTAGGCGGAGTGCAAGAGGGACCAAGGCCCCCGTGAGGCAGACTGCAGGATGGACTGATGTGCATGTGAGGCAGAGTGCAGAAGGGACCGAGGCGACCGTGAGGAAGAGTGCAGGAGGGACTGACCTGCACGTGAGGTGGAGTGCAGGAGGGACGGACGTGCACGTGAGGCAGAGTGCAGGGGGGACAGATGTGCCCATGAGGCAGAGTGCAGGAGCGCCTGTGAGGTGGAGTGCAGGAGGGACTGAGACGCACATCAGGTGGAGTGCAGGAGGGACCGAGGTGCGCATCAGGCGGAGTGCAGGAGGGACCAACGTGGACGTTAGGCAGAATGCAGGAGGGGCAAGCATGCATGTGAGGCGGAGTGCAGGAGGGACCAAGGTGCCTGTGAGGTGGAGTGCAGGAGGGACTGAGGCACGCATCAGGCGGCGTACAGGAGGGACCGAGGTGCGAATCAGGTGGAGTACAGGAGGGACAGAGTTGCGCATCAGGTGGAGTGAATGAGGGACAAACGTGCACATGAAGCACAGTGCAGGAGAGACCAACGTTCGCGTTAGGCGGAGTGCAGGAGGGACCAAGGCACCCGTGAGGCAGAGTGCAGGATGGACTGACGTGCATGTGAGGCAGAGTGCAGAAGGGACCGAGGCGCACATCAGGAGGAGTGCAGGAGGGACCGAGGCGCCCGTGAGGAAGAGTGCAGGAGGGACCGAGGCACGCATCAGGTGGAGTACAGGAGGGACCGAGGTGCGCATCAGGTGGAGTGAATGAGGGACCAACGTGCACATGAGGCCCAATGCGGGAGAGAAAACGTGCGCGTGAGGCGGAGTGCAGGAGGGACCGAGGCGCCCGTGAGGCAGAGTGCAGGATGGACAGACGTGCATGTGAGGCAGAGTGCAGAAGGGACCGAGGCGTGCATCAGTAGGAGTGCAGGAGGGACCGAGGCGCCCGTGAGGAAGAGTGCAGGAGGGACCGACGCACCTTTGAGGTGGAGTGCAGGAGGGACTGAAACGCATATAAGGCGGAGTGCAGGAGGAACCGAGGTGCCTGTGAGGTGGAGTGCAGGACGGACCGAGGCACGCATCAGGTGGACTACAGGAGGGACCGAGGTGCGCATCAGGCGGAGTGCAGGAGGGACCAACGTGGACGTTAGGCAGAATGCAGGAGGGGCAAGCATGCATGTGAGGTGGAGTGCAGGAGGGACCGAGGTGCCTGTGAGGTGGAGTGCAGGAGGGACTGAGGCACGCATCAGGCGGAGTGCAGGAGGGACCGAGGTGCGCATCAGGTGGAGTACAGGAGGGACCGAGTTGCGCATCAGGTGGAGTGAATGAGGGACCAACGTGCACATGAGGCACAGTGCAGGAGAGACCAACGTTCGCGTTAGGCGGAGTGCAGGAGGGACCAAGGCACCCGTGAGGCAGAGTGCAGGATGGACTGACGTGCATGTGAGGCAGAGTGCAGAAGGGACCGAGGCGCGCATCAGGAGGAGTGCAGGAGGGACCGTGGGGCCCGTGAGGAAGAGTGTAGGAGGGAGTGACGTGCATGTGAGGCAGAGTGCAGAAGGGACCGAGGCGCGCATCAGGCGGAGTGCAGGAGGGATCGAGGCGCCTGTGAGGTGGAGTGCAGGAGGGACCGAGGCGCGCATCAGGTGGAGTGCAGGAGGGACCGAGGCGCGCATCAGGTGGACTACAGGAGGGACCGAGGTGCGCATCAGGTAGAGTACAGGAGGGACCGAGGTGCGCATCATGAGGGACAAATGTGCACATGAGGCACAGTGCAGGAGAGACCAACGTTCGCGTTAGGCGGAGTGCAGGAGGGACCGAGGCACCCATGAGGTAGAGTGAAGGATGGACTGACGTGCATGTGAGGCAGAGGGCAGAAAGGACAGACGCGCGCATCAGGAGGAGTGCAGAAGGGACCAAGGCGCCCATGAGGAAGAGTGCAGGAGGGACTGAGGCGCCTGTGAGGCAAAGTGCAGAAGGGACAAAGGCACGCATCAGGGCTAGTGCAGGAGGGACCAACCTGCATGTGAGGAGGAGTGCAGGAGGGACGGACGTGCACGTGAGGCAGAGTGCAGGAGAGACGAACTTTCGCATTAGGGGGAGTGCAGGAGGGACCGAGGCACCCGTGAGGCAGAGGGCAGGATGGACTGACGTGCATGTGAGGCAGAGTGCGGAAGGGACGGAGGTGCGCATCAGGAGGAGTGCAGGAGGGACCGAGGCGCCTGTGAGGTGGAGTGCAGGAGGAACCGAAGCACGC
This sequence comes from Heloderma suspectum, assembly GCF_057233095.1. Taxonomy (NCBI): domain Eukaryota; kingdom Metazoa; phylum Chordata; class Lepidosauria; order Squamata; family Helodermatidae; genus Heloderma; species Heloderma suspectum. The sequence continues at coordinate 49,108,600 of NC_139467.1, read as the reverse complement.
ATCAGGTGGACTACAGGAGGGACCAAGGTGCGCCTCAGGCGGAGTGCAGAAGGGACCAACGTGGACGTTAGGCAGAATGCAGGAGGGGAAAGCATGCATGTGAGGCGGAGTGCAGGAGGGACCGAGGCGGCTGTGAGGTGGAGTGCAGGAGGAACTGAGGCGCGCATCAGGCGGAGTGCAGGAGGGACCGAGGTGCGCATCAGATGGAGTACAGGAGGGACCGAGTTGCGCATCAGGTGGAGTGAATGAGGGACCAACGTGCACATGAGGCACAGTGCAGGAGAGACCAACGTTCGCGTTAGGCGGAGTGCAAGAGGGACCAAGGCCCCCGTGAGGCAGACTGCAGGATGGACTGACGTGCATGTGAGGCAGAGTGCAGAAGGGACCGAGGCGACCGTGAGGAAGAGTGCAGGAGGGACTGACCTGTACGTGAGGTGGAGTGCAGGAGGGACGGACGTGCACGTGAGGCAGAGTGCAGGGGGGACAGATGTGCCCATGAGGCAGAGTGCAGGAGCGCCTGTGAGGTGGAGTGAAGGAGGGACCGAGACGCACATCAGGCTGAGTGCAGGAGGGACCAACGTGGACGTTAGGCAGAATGCAGGAGGGGCAAGCATGCATGTGAGGCGGAGTGCAGGAGGGACCAAGCTGCCTGTGAGGTGGAGTGCAGGAGGGACTGAGGCGCGCATCAGGCGGCGTACAGGAGGGACCGAGGTGCGCATCAGGTGGAGTACAGGAGGGTCAGAGTTGCGCATCAGGTGGAGTGAATGAGGGACAAACGTGCACATGAGGCACAGTGCAGGAGAGACCAACGTTCGCGTTAGGCGGAGTGCAGGAGGGACCAAGGCACCCGTGAGGCAGAGTGCAGGATGGACTGACGTGCATGTGAGGCAGAGTGCAGAAGGGACCGAGGCGCACATCAGGAGGAGTGCAGGAGGGACCGAGGCGCCCGTGAGGAAGAGTGCAGGAGGGACTGACGTGCATGTGAGGCAGAGTGCAGAAGGGACTGAGGCGCGCATCAGGCGGAGTGCAGGAGGGACCGAGGCGCCTGTGAGGTGGAGTGCAGGAGGGACCGAGGCGCGCATCAGGTGGAGTACAGGAGGGACCGAGGTGCGCATCAGGGGGAGTGAATGAGGGACCAACTTGCACATGAGGCACAGTGCAGGTGCCTCATGTGCAGGAGGGACCGACCTGCACGTGAGGTGGAGTGCAGGAGGGACGGACATGCACGTGAGGCAGAGTGCAGGGGGGAGAGATGTGCCCATGTGGCAGAGTGCAGGAGCGCCTGTAAGGTGGAGTGCAGGAGGGAATGAGACGCACATCAGGCGGAGTGCAGGAGGGACCGAGGTGCCTGTGCGGTGGAGTGCAGGAGGGACCGAGGCACGCATCAGGTGGACTAAAGGAGGGACCAAGGTGCGCATCAGGCGTAGTGCAGAAGGGACCAACGTGGACGTTAGGCAGAATGCAGGAGGGGAAAGCATGCATGTGAGGGGGAGTGCAGGAGGGACCGAGGCGGCTGTGAGGTGGAGTGCAGGAGGAACTGAGGCGCGCATCAGGCGGAGTGCAGGAGGGACCAAGGTGCGCATCAGATGGAGTACAGGAGGGACCGAGTTGCGCATCAGGTGGAGTGAATGAGGGACCAACGTGCACATGAGGCACAGTGCAGGAGAGACCAATGTTCGCGTTAGGCGGAGTGCAAGAGGGACCAAGGCACCCGTGAGGCAGACTGCAGGATGGACTGACGTGCATGTGAGGCAGAGTGCAGAAGGGACCGAGGCGACCGTGAGGAAGATTGCAGGAGGGACTGACCTGCACGTGAGGTGGAGTGCAGGAGGGACGGACGTGCACGTGAGGCAGAGTGCAGGGGGGACAGATGTGCCCATGAGGCAGAGTGCAGGAGCGCCTGTGAGGTGGAGTGCAGGAGGGACTGAGACGCACATCAGGTGGAGTGCAGGAGGGACCGAGGTGCGCATCAGGCGGAGTGCAGGAGGGACCAACGTGGACGTTAGGCAGAATGCAGGAGGGGCAAGTATGCATGTGAGGCGGAGTGCAGGAGGGACCAAGGTGCCTGTGAGGTGGAGTGCAGGAGGGACTGAGGCGCGCATCAGGCGGCGTACAGGAGGGACCGAGGTGCGCATCAGGTGGAGTACAAGAGGGACAGAGTTGCGCATCAGGTGGAGTGAATGAGGGACCAACGTGCACATAAGGCACAGTGCAGGAGAGACCAACGTTCGCGTTAGGCGGAGTGCAGGAGGGACAGAGGCGCGGATCAGGAGGAGTGCAGGAGGGACCGAGGCGCCCGTGAGGAAGAGTGCAGGAGGGACTGAGACGCACATCAGGCGGAGTGCAGGAGGGACCGAGGCGTCCGTGAGGAAGAGTGCAGGAGGGACCAAAGCACCTGTGAGGCGAAGTGCAGAAGGGACTGAGGCGTGCATCAGGAGGAGTGCAGGAGGGACCGACGTGCACATGAGGCAGAGTGCAGGGGGGACAGACATGTGCGTGAGGCAGAATGCAGGAGGGACCGACGCGCCTGTGAGATGGAGTGCAGGAGGGACTGAGACACACATCAGGCAGAGTGCAGGAGGGACCGAGGTGCCTGTGAGGTGGAGTGCAGGAGGGACCGAGGCACGCATCAGGTGGAGTACAGGAGGGACCGAGGTGCGCATCAGGTGGAGTGAATGAGGGACCAACGTGCACATGAGGCACAAGGCGGGTGAGAAAACGTGCGCGTGAGGCGGAGTGCAGGAGGGACCGAGGCGCCCGTGAGGCAGAGTGCAGGATGGACTGAGGAGCCCATGAGGCAGAGTGCAGGAGGGACCGACGTGCACGTGAGGAGTAGTGAGGGAGGGAACGACGTGCGCGTTAGGCGGAGTGCAGGAGGGACCAACATGCACATGATGCGGAGTGCAGGAGGGATCAACGTGTGCGTGAGGCAGAGCGCAGGAGGGACCGAGGCGCCTGTGAGGTGGAGTGCAGGCGGGACTGAGACGCACATCAGGCGGAGTGCAGGAGGAACCGAGGCGCCTGTGAGGTGGAGTGCAGGTGGTACTGAGGCGGCCGTGAGGCGAAGTGTAGAGGGGACTGAGGTGAGCATCAGGAGGAGTGCAGGAGGGACAGAGGCACGCATCAGGTGGAGTGCAGGAGGGTCCGACATGCGCGTTAGGTGGAGTGCAGGCGGGACCAAGATGCACATGACGCGGAGTGCAGGATGGACTGACGTGCACATGAGGTGGAGTGTACGATGGACCGAGGTGCGCATGAGGTGGAGTGCAAGTGGGACAGAGGGCGCAACAGCTGGAGTACAGGAGGGACCGAGGTGCGCATCAGGTGGAGTGAATGAGGGACCAACGTGCACATAAGGCACAGTGCAGGAAATACCAACGTTCGCGTTAGGCGGAGTGCAGGAGGGACAGAGGCGCGCATCAGGAGGAGTGCAGGAGGGACCGAGGCGCCTGTGAGGTGGAGTAGAGGAGGGACCGAGGCGTCCATGAGGAAGAGTGCAGGAGGGACCGAGGCGCCTGTGTGGCGAAGTGCAGAAGGGACCGAGGCGCGCATCAGGAGGAGTGCAGGAGGGACCGACCTGGACGTGAGGTCGAGTGCAGGAGGGACGGACGTGCACGTGAGGCAGAGTGCAGGGGGGACAGACGTGCGCGTGAGGCAGTCTGCAGGAGGGACCGACGTGCCTGTGAGGTGGAGTGCAGGAGGATCAGAGGTGCGCATCAGGTGGAGTGCAGGAGGGACTGAGGCGCCCGTGAGGAAGAGTGCAGGAGGGACCAAGGCGCCTGTGAGGCGAAGTGCAGAAGGGATCAAGGCGCACATCAGGAGGAGTGCAGGAGGGACCGACCTGCACGTGTGGTGGAGTGCAGGAGGGACCTACCTGCACGTGAGGTGGAGTGCAGGAGGGACTGACGTGCATGTGAGGCAGAGTGCAGGGGGCACAGAGGTGCGCGTGATTCAGAGTGCAGGAGGGACCGAGGCGCCTGTGAGGTGGAGTGCAGGTGGGACCGAGGTGCGCATCAGGTGGAGTGAATTCGGGACGAACGTGCACATGAGGCACAGTGCAGGAGAGACCAACGTGCTCGTGAGGCAGAGTGCAGGATGTACTGACGTGCATGTGAGGCATGCACATGCACGTCAGTATGAGGGACTGAGGCACCCGTGAGGAAGAGTGCAGGAGGGACCAAGGCGCCTGTGAGGCGAAGTGCAGAAGTTACCGAGACGCGCATCAGGAGGAGTGTAGGAGGGACCGAGGCGCCCATGAGGAAGGGTGCAGGAGGGACCGAGGCGCGCATCAGGTGGACAACAGAAGGGACCGAGGCGCGCATCAGGAGGAGTACAGGAGGGACCGACCTGCACATGAGGTGGAGTGCAGGAGCTACCGACGTGCACATGAGGCAGAGTGCAGGGGGGACAGACATGCGGGTGAGGCAGAGTGCAGTAGGGACCGACGCGTCTGTGAGGTGGAGTGCAGGAGGGACTGAGACACACATTAGGCAGAGTGCAGGAGGGACCGAGGCGCCTGTGAGGTGGAGTGCAGGAGGGTCCGAGGCACGCATCAGGTGGAGTACAGGAGGGACCGAGGTGCGCATCAGGTGGAGTACAGGAGGGACCGAGTTGCGCATCAGGTGGAGTGAATGAGGGACCAACGTGCACATGAGGCACAGTGCAGGAGAGACCAACGTTCGCGTTAGGCGGAGTGCAGGAGGGACCAAGGCACCCGTGAGGCAGAGCGCAGGATGGACTGACGTGCATGTGAGGGAGAGTGCAGAAGGGACCGAGGCGCGCATCAGGAGGAGTACAGGAGGGACCGAGGTGCCCGTGAGGAAGAGTGCAGGAGGGACCGAGGCGCCTGTGAGGCGAAGTGCAGAAGAGACCGAGACGTGCATCAGGAGGAGTACAGGAGGGACCGACCTGCACGTGAGGTGGAGTGCAGGAGGGCCTGACATGCACGTGAGGCGGAGTGCAGGAGGGACCGAGGCGCCTGTGAAGTGGAGTGCAGGAGGGACAGAGGCGCGCATCAGATGGACTACAGGAGGGACCGAGGTGCGCATCAGGTAGAGTACAGGAGGGACCGAGGTGCGCATCAGGTGGAGTGAATGAGGGACAAATGTGCACATGAGGCACAGTGCAGGAGAGACCAACGTTCGCGTTAGGCGGAGTGCAGGAGGGACCGAGGCACCCGTGAGGTAGAGTGAAGGATGGACTGACGTGCATGTGAGGCAGAGGGCAGAAAGGACAGACGCGCGCATCAGGAGGAGTGCAGGAGGGACCAAGGCGCCCATGAGGAAGAGTGCAGGAGGGACTGAGGCACCTCTGAGGCAAAGTGCACAAGGGACAAAGGAACGCATCAGGGGGAGTGCAGGAGGGACCAACCTGCACGTGAGGTGGAGTGCAGGAGGGACGGACGTGCACGTGAGGCAGAGTGCAGGAGAGACGAACTTTCGCATTAGGGGGAGTGCAGGAGGGACCGAGGCGCCCGTGAGGCAGAGAGCAGGATGGACTGACGTGCATGTGAGGCAGAGTGCGGAAGGGACGGAGGTGCGCATCAGGAGGAGTGCAGGAGGGACCGAGGAGCCTGTGAGAAAGAGTGCAGGAGGGACTGAGACGCACATCAAGCGGAGTGCAGGAGGGACCGAGGCGCCTGTGAGGTGGAGTGCAGGAGGAACGGAGGCATGCATCAGGTGGACTACAGGAGGGACCAAGGTGCGCATCAGGCGGAGTGCAGAAGGGACCAACGTGGACGTTAGGCAGAATGCTGGAGGGGAAAGCATGCATGTGAGGCGGAGTGCAGGAGGGACCGAGGCGGCTGTGAGGTGGAGTGCAGGAGGAACTGAGGCGCGCATCAGGCGGAGTGCAGGAGGGACCGAGGTGCGCATCAGATGGAGTACAGGAGGGACCGAGTTGCGCATCAGGTGGAGTGAATGAGGGACCAACGTGCACATGAGGCACAGTGCAGGAGAGACCAACGTTCGCGTTAGGCGGAGTGCAAGAGGGACCAAGGCCCCCGTGAGGCAGACTGCAGGATGGACTGATGTGCATGTGAGGCAGAGTGCAGAAGGGACCGAGGCGACCGTGAGGAAGAGTGCAGGAGGGACTGACCTGCACGTGAGGTGGAGTGCAGGAGGGACGGACGTGCACGTGAGGCAGAGTGCAGGGGGGACAGATGTGCCCATGAGGCAGAGTGCAGGAGCGCCTGTGAGGTGGAGTGCAGGAGGGACTGAGACGCACATCAGGTGGAGTGCAGGAGGGACCGAGGTGCGCATCAGGCGGAGTGCAGGAGGGACCAACGTGGACGTTAGGCAGAATGCAGGAGGGGCAAGCATGCATGTGAGGCGGAGTGCAGGAGGGACCAAGGTGCCTGTGAGGTGGAGTGCAGGAGGGACTGAGGCACGCATCAGGCGGCGTACAGGAGGGACCGAGGTGCGAATCAGGTGGAGTACAGGAGGGACAGAGTTGCGCATCAGGTGGAGTGAATGAGGGACAAACGTGCACATGAAGCACAGTGCAGGAGAGACCAACGTTCGCGTTAGGCGGAGTGCAGGAGGGACCAAGGCACCCGTGAGGCAGAGTGCAGGATGGACTGACGTGCATGTGAGGCAGAGTGCAGAAGGGCCCGAGGCGCACATCAGGAGGAGTGCAGGAGGGACCGAGGCGCCCGTGAGGAAGAGTGCAGGAGGGACCGAGGCACGCATCAGGTGGAGTACAGGAGGGACCGAGGTGCGCATCAGGTGGAGTGAATGAGGGACCAACGTGCACATGAGGCACAATGCGGGAGAGAAAACGTGCGCGTGAGGCGGAGTGCAGGAGGGACCGAGGCACCCGTGAGGCAGAGTGCAGGATGGACTGAGGAGCCCATGAGGCAGAGTGAAGGAGGGACCGACGTGCACGTGAGGAGTAGTGAGGGAGGGAACCACGTGCGCGTTAGGCGGAGTGCAGGAGGGACCAACATGCACATGATGCGGAGTGCAGGAGGGATCGAAGTGTGCGTGAGGCAGAGCGCAGGAGGGACCGAGGTGCCTGTGAGGTGGAGTGCAGGCGGGACTGAGACGCACATCAGGCGGAGTGCAGGAGGGACCGAGGCGCCTGTGAGGTGGAGTGCAGGTGGTACTGAGGCGGCCGTGAGGCGAAGTGTAGAGGGGACTGAGGCGAGCATCAGGAGGAGTGCAGGAGGGACAGAGGCACGCATCAGGTGGAGTGCAGGAGGGTCCGACATGCGCGTTAGGTGGAGTGCAGGCGGGACCAAGATGCACATGACGCGGAGTGCAGGATGGACTGACGTGCACATGAGGTGGAGTGTACGATGGACCGAGGTGCGCATGAGGTGGAGTGCAAGTGGGACAGAGGGCGCAACAGCTGGAGTACAGGAGGGACCGAGGTGCGCATCAGGTGGAGTGAATGAGGGACCAACGTGCACATAAGGCACAGTGCAGGAAATACCAACGTTCGCGTTAGGCGGAGTGCAGGAGGGACAGAGGCGCGCATCAGGAGGAGTGCAGGAGGGACCGAGGCGCCTGTGAGGTGGAGTAGAGGAGGGACCGAGGCGTCCATGAGGAAGAGTGCAGGAGGGACCGAGGCGCCTGTGTGGCGAAGTGCAGAAGGGACCGAGGCGCGCATCAGGAGGAGTGCAGGAGGGACCGACCTGGACGTGAGGTCGAGTGCAGGAGGGACGGACGTGCACGTGAGGCAGAGTGCAGGGGGGACAGACGTGCGCGTGAGGCAGTCTGCAGGAGGGACTGACGTGCATGTGAGGCAGAGTGCAGGGGGGACAGAGGTGCGCGTGATTCAGAGTGCAGGAGGGACCGACACGCCTGTGAGGTGGAGTGCAGGAGGGACTGATATGCATATCAGGCGGCGTCCAGGAGAGACCGAGGCGCCTGTGAGGTGGAGTGCAGGTGGGACCGAGGTGCGCATCAGGTGGAGTGAATTCGGGACGAACGTGCACATGAGGCACAGTGCAGGAGAGACCAACGTGCTCGTGAGGCAGAGTGCAGGATGTACTGACGTGCATGTGAGGCATGCACATGGACGTCAGTATGAGGGACTGAGGCGCCCGTGAGGAAGAGTGCAGGAGGGACCAAGGCGCCTGTGAGGCGAAGTGCAGAAGTTACCGAGACGCGCATCAGGAGGAGTGTAGGAGGGACCGAGGCGCCCATGAGGAAGGGTGCAGGAGGGACCGAGGCGCCCATGAGGAAGTGTGCAGGAGGTACCGAGGCGCGCATCAGGTGGACAACAGAAGGGACCGAGGCGCGCATCAGGAGGAGTACAGGAGGGACCGACCTGCACATGAGGTGGAGTGCAGGAGCTACCGACGTGCACATGAGGCAGAGTGCAGGGGGGACAGACATGCGGGTGAGGCAGAGTGCAGGAGGGACCGACGCGTCTGTGAGGTGGAGTGCAGGAGGGACCGAGGCGCGCATCAGGAGGAGTGCAGGACGGACCGAGGCGCCTGTGAGGTGGAGTGCAGGAGGGACCGAGGCGCGCATCAGGTGGACAACAGAAGGGACCGAGGCGCGCATCAGGAGGAGTACAGGAGGGACCGACCTGCACATGAGGTGGAGTGCAGGAGCTACCGACGTGCACATGAGGCAGAGTGCAGGGGGGACAGACATGCGGGTGAGGCAGAGTGCAGGAGGGACCGACGCGTCTGTGAGGTGGAGTGCAGGAGGGACCGAGGCGCGCATCAGGAGGAGTGCAGGACGGACCGAGGCGCCTGTGAGGTGGAGTGCAGGAGGGACCGAGGCGCGCATCAGGTGGACAACAGAAGGGACCGAGGCGCGCATCAGGAGGAGTACAGGAGGGACCGACCTGCACATGAGGTGGAGTGCAGGAGCTACCGACGTGCACATGAGGCAGAGTGCAGGGGGGACAGACATGCGGGTGAGGCAGAGTGCAGGAGGGACCGACGCGTCTGTGAGGTGGAGTGCAGGAGGGACTGAGACACACATTAGGCAGAGTGCAGGAGGGACCGAGGCGCCTGTGAGGTGGAGTGCAGGTGGTACTGAGGCGGCCGTGAGGCGAAGTGTAGAGGGGACTGAGGCGAGCATCAGGAGGAGTGCAGGAGGGACAGAGGCACGCATCAGGTGGAGTGCAGGAGGGTCCGACATGCGCGTTAGGTGGAGTGCAGGCGGGACCAAGATGGACATGACGCGGAGTGCAGGATGGACTGACGTGCACATGAGGTGGAGTGTACGATGGACCGAGGTGCGCATGAGGTGGAGTGCAAGTGGGACAGAGGGCGCAACAGCTGGAGTACAGGAGGGACCGAGGTGCGCATCAGGTGGAGTGAATGAGGGACCAACGTGCACATAAGGCACAGTGCAGGAAATACCAACGTTCGCGTTAGGCGGAGTGCAGGAGGGACAGAGGCGCGCATCAGGAGGAGTGCAGGAGGGACCGAGGCGCCTGTGAGGTGGAGTAGAGGAGGGACCGAGGCGTCCATGAGGAAGAGTGCAGGAGGGACCGAGGCGCCTGTGTGGCGAAGTGCAGAAGGGACCGAGGCGCGCATCAGGAGGAGTGCAGGAGGGACCGACCTGGACGTGAGGTCGAGTGCAGGAGGGACGGACGTGCACGTGAGGCAGAGTGCAGGGGGGACAGACGTGCGCGTGAGGCAGTCTGCAGGAGGGACTGACGTGCATGTGAGGCAGAGTGCAGGGGGGACAGAGGTGCGCGTGATTCAGAGTGCAGGAGGGACCGACACGCCTGTGAGGTGGAGTGCAGGAGGGACTGATATGCATATCAGGCGGCGTCCAGGAGAGACCGAGGCGCCTGTGAGGTGGAGTGCAGGTGGGACCGAGGTGCGCATCAGGTGGAGTGAATTCGGGACGAACGTGCACATGAGGCACAGTGCAGGAGAGACCAACGTGCTCGTGAGGCAGAGTGCAGGATGTACTGACGTGCATGTGAGGCATGCACATGCACGTCAGTATGAGGGACTGAGGCGCCCGTGAGGAAGAGTGCAGGAGGGACCAAGGCGCCTGTGAGGCGAAGTGCAGAAGTTACCGAGACGCGCATCAGGAGGAGTGTAGGAGGGACCGAGGCGCCCTTGAGGAAGGGTGCAGGAGGGACCGAGGCGCCCATGAGGAAGTGTGCAGGAGGTACCGAGGCGCGCATCAGGTGGACAACAGAAGGGACCGAGGCGCGCATCAGGAGGAGTACAGGAGGGACCGACCTGCACATGAGGTGGAGTGCAGGAGCTACCGACGTGCACATGAGGCAGAGTGCAGGGGGGACAGACATGCGGGTGAGGCAGAGTGCAGGAGGGACCGACGCGTCTGTGAGGTGGAGTGCAGGAGGGACCGAGGCGCGCATCAGGAGGAGTGCAGGACGGACCGAGGCGCCTGTGAGGTGGAGTGCAGGAGGGACCGAGGCGCGCATCAGGTGGACAACAGAAGGGACCGAGGCGCGCATCAGGAGGAGTACAGGAGGGACCGACCTGCACATGAGGTGGAGTGCAGGAGCTACCGACGTGCACATGAGGCAGAGTGCAGGGGGGACAGACATGCGGGTGAGGCAGAGTGCAGGAGGGACCGACGCGTCTGTGAGGTGGAGTGCAGGAGGGACCGAGGCACGCATCAGGAGGAGTGCAGGACGGACCGAGGCGCCTGTGAGGTGGAGTGCAGGAGGGACCGAGGCGCGCATCAGGTGGACAACAGAAGGGACCGAGGCGCGCATCAGGAGGAGTACAGGAGGGACCGACCTGCACATGAGGTGGAGTGCGGGAGCTACCGACGTGCACATGAGGCAGAGTGCAGGGGGGACAGACATGCGGGTGAGGCAGAGTGCAGGAGGGACCGACGCGTCTGTGAGGTGGAGTGCAGGAGGGACTGAGACACACATTAGGCAGAGTGCAGGAGGGACCGAGGCGCCTGTGAGGTGGAGTGCAGGAGGGTCCGAGGCACGCATCAGGTGGAGTACAGGAGGGACCGAGGTGCGCATCAGGTGGAGTACAGGAGGGACCGAGTTGCGCATCAGGTGGAGTGAATGAGGGACCAACGTGCACATGAGGCACAGTGCAGGAGAGACCAACGTTCGCGTTAGGCGGGGTGCAGGAGGGACCAAGGCACCCGTGAGGCAGAGCGCAGGATGGACTGACGTGCATGTGAGGGAGAGTGCAGAAGGGACCGAGGCGCGCATCAGGAGGAGTACAGGAGGGACCGAGGTGCCCGTGAGGAAGAGTGCAGGAGGGACCGAGGCGCCTGTGAGGCGAAGTGCAGAAGAGACCGAGACGTGCATCAGGAGGAGTACAGGAGGGACCGACCTGCACGTGAGGTGGAGTGCAGGAGGGCCTGACGTGCACGTGAGGCGGAGTGCAGGAGGGACCGAGGCGCCTGTGAAGTGGAGTGCAGGAGGGACAGAGGCACGCATCAGATGGACTACAGGAGGGACCGAGGTGCGCATCAGGTGGAGTACAGGAGGGACCGAGGTGCGCATCAGGTGGAGTGAATGAGGGACAAATGTGCACATGAGGCACAGTGCAGGAGAGACCAACGTTCGCGTTAGGCGGAGTGCAGGAGGGACCGAGGCACCCGTGAGGTAGAGTGAAGGATGGACTGACGTGCATGTGAGGCAGAGGGCAGAAAGGACAGACGCGCGCATCAGGAGGAGTGCAGGAGGGACCAAGGCGCCCATGAGGAAGAGTGCAGGAGGGACTGAGGCGCCTCTGAGGCAAAGTGCACAAGGGACAAAGGCACGCATCAGGGGGAGTGCAGGAGGGACCAACCTGCACGTGAGGTGGAGTGCAGGAGGGACGGATGTGCACGTGAGGCAGAGTGCAGGAGAGACGAACTTTCGCATTAGGGGGAGTGCAGGAGGGACCGAGGCGCCCGTGAGGCAGAGGGCAGGATGGACTGACGTGCATGTGAGGTAGAGTGTGGAAGGGACGGAGGTGCGCATCAGGAGGAGTGCAGGAGGGACCGAGGAGCCTGTGAGAAAGAGTGCAGGAGGGACTGAGGCGCCTCTGAGGCAAAGTGCACAAGGGACAAAGGCACGCATCAGGGGGAGTGCAGGAGGGACCAACCTGCACGTGAGGTGGAGTGCAGGAGGGACGGACGTGCACGTGAGGCAGAGTGCAGGAGAGACGAACTTTCGCATTAGGGGGAGTGCAGGAGGGACCGAGGCGCCCGTGAGGCAGAGGGCAGGATGGACTGACGTGCATGTGAGGCAGAGTGTGGAAGGGACGGAGGTGCGCATCAGGAGGAGTGCAGGAGGGACCGAGGAGCCTGTGAGAAAGAGTGCAGGAGGGACTGAGACGCACATCAAGCGGAGTGCAGGAGGGACCGAGGCGCCTGTGAGGTGGAGTGCAGGAGGAACCGAGGCACGCATCAGGTGGACTACAGGAGGGACCAAGGTGCGCATCAGGCGGAGTTCAGAAGGGACCAACGTGGACGTTAGGCAGAATGCAGGAGGGGAAAGCATGCATGTGAGGCGGAGTGCAGGAGGGACCGAGGCGGCTGTGAGGTGGAGTGCAGGAGGAACTGAGGCGCACATCAGGCGGAGTGCAGGAGGGACCAAGGTGCGCATCAGATGGAGTACAGGAGGGACCGAGTTGCGCATCAGGTGGAGTGAATGAGGGAGCAACGTGCACATGAGGCACAGTGCAGGAGAGACCAACGTTCGCGTTAGGCGGAGTGCAAGAGGGACCAAGGCACCCGTGAGGCAGACTGCAGGATGGACTTGCGTGCATGTGAGGCAGAGTGCAGAAGGGACCGAGGCGACCGTGAGGAAGAGTGCAGGAGGGACTGACCTGCACGTGAGGTGGAGTGCAGGAGGGACCGAGGCGCGCATCATGTGGAGTACAGGAGGGACTGAGGTGTGCATCAGGTGGAGTAAATGATGGACAAATGTGCACATGAGGCACAGTGCAGGAGAGACACACGTGCATGTGAGGCGAAGTGCAGGAGGGACCGAGGCACCAGTGAGGCAGAGTGCAGGATGGACTGACTTTCATGTGAGGCAGAGTGCAGAAGGGACCGAGGCGCGCATCAGGCAGAGTGCAGTAGGGACTGAGGCACCAGTGAGGAAGTGTGCAGGAGGGACCAAGGCGCTTGAGAGGCGAATTGCAGAAGGGACCGAAGCGCGCATCAGGAGGAGTGCAGGAGGGACCGACCTGCACGTGAGGTAGAGTTCAGAAGGGACTGACGTGCATGTGAGGCAGAGTGCACGGGGGACAGACGTGCGCGTGAGGCAGAGTGCAGGAGGGACCGACGCACCTGTGAGGTGGAGTGCAGGAGGGACTGAGACGCACATGAGGCGGAGTGCAGGAGCGACCGAGGCGCCTGTGAGGTGGAGGGCAGGAGGGACCGTGGCGCGCCTCAGGTGGAGTACAGGAGGGACCGAGGTGCGCATCAGGTGGAGTGAATGATGGACCAACGTGCACATGAGACACAGTGTAGGAGAGACCAACGTGAGTGAGAGGCGGAGTGCAGGAGGGACCGAGGCGCCCGTGAGGCAGAGTGCAGGATGGACTGATGTGCATGTGAGGCAGAGTGCTGAAAGGACCGAGGCGCGCATCAGGAGGAGTGCAGGAGGGACCGAGGCGCCTGTGAGGTGAAGGGCAGAAGGGATCGAGGCGCGCATTAGGAAAAGTGCAGGAGGGACCGACCTGCACGTGAGGTGAAGTGCAGGAGGGACGGACCTGCACGTGAGGCAGAGTGCAGGGGGGACAGACGTGCAGGTGAGGCAGAGTGAAGGAGGGACCTACGCGCCTGTGAGCTGGAGTGCAGGAGGGACTGAGACGCACATCAGGCAGAGTGCAGGAGGGACCGAGGCGCGCATCAGGTGGAGTACAGGAGGGACCGAGGTGTGCATCAGGTGGAGTAAATGAGGGACAAATGTGCACATGAGGAACAGTGCAGGAGAGCCACACGTGCATGTGAGGCGAAGTGCAGGAGAGACCGAGGCGCCCATGAGGCAGAGTGCAGGGTGGACTGACGTGCATGTGAGGCAGAGTGCAGAAGGGACCGAGGCGCCCGTGAGGCAGAGTGCATAATTGACTGAGGTGACCATGAGGTAGAGTGCAGGAGGGACCGATGTGCACATTACGCCAAGTGCAGGAGGGACTGAGGAACCCGTGAGGCAGAGTACAGGAGGGATCGACGTGCACGTGAGGTGTAGTGAAGGAGGGACCAACATGCACATGAGGTGGAGTGCAGGAGGGACTCATGTGTGCATGAGGCGGAGTGCAGGAGGGACCAACATGCACATGAGACGGAGTGCAGGAGGGACTGACGTGCACAGGAGGTGGAGTGCACGATGGACCGAGGTGCACACAAGGCGGAGTGCAGGAGGGATCGACGTGTGCGTGAGGCAGAGCCCAGGAGGGACCAAGGCGCCTGTGAGGTGGAGTACATGAGGGACCGAGGCGCGAATCAGGAGGAGTACAGGAGGGACAGACCTGCACGTGAGGTGGAGTACAGGAGGGACGGATGTGCACGTGAGGCAGAGTGCAGGGGGGACAGACATGGGTGTGAGGCAGAGTGCAGGAGGGACCGATGCGCCTGTGAGGTGGAGTGCAGGAGGGACCGAGGCGCGCATCAGGTGGAGTGCAGGAGGGACCGAGGTGTGCATCAGGTGGAGTACATGAGGGACCGAGGCGCGCCTCAGGTGGAGTAAATGAGGGACCAACGTGCACATGAGGCACAGTGCAGGAGAGACCAACGGGTGCATGAGGCGAAGTGGAGGAGGGACCGAGGCGCGAATCAGGAGGAGTACAGGAGGGACCAACCTGCACGTAAGGTGGAGTGCAGGAGGGACGGATGTGCACGTGATTCAGAGCGCAGGAGAGACGAACGTTCGCATTAGGGGGAGTGCAGGAGGGACCGAGGCGCCCGTGAGGCAGAGGGAGGATGGACTGATGTGCATGTGAGGCAGAGTGCGGAAGGGACGGAGGTGCGCATCAGGAGGAGTGCAGGAGGGACCGAGGCGCCTGTGAGGAAGAGTGCAGGAGGGACTGAGACGCACATCAAGCGGAGTGCAGGAGGGACCAAGGTGCGCATCCTATGGAGTACAGGAGGGACCGAGGTGCGCATCAGGCGGAGTGCAGGAGGGACAAACGTGGACGTTAGGCAGAATGCAGGAGGGGCAAGCATGCATGTGAGGCAGAGTGCAGGAGGGACCGAGGTGCCTGTGAGGTGAAGTGCAGGAGGGACTGAGGCGCGCATCAGGCGGAGTGCAGGAGGGACCGAGGTGCGCATCAGGTGGAGTACAGGAGGGTGTACAGGAGGGACCGAGGTGCGCATCAGGTGGAGTGCAGGAGGGACTGAGGCGTACATCAGGCGGAGTGCAGGAGGGAAGAAGGTGCGCATCAGGTGGAGTACAGGAGGGACCGAGTTGCGCATCAGGTGGAGTGAATGAGGGACCAACGTGCACATGAGGCACAGTGCAGGAGAGACCAACGTTCGCGTTAGGCGGAGTGCAGGAGGGACCAAGGCACCCGTGAGGCAGAGTGCAGGATGGACTGACGTGCATGTGAGGCAGAGTGCAGAAGGGACCGAGGCGCGCATCAGGAGGAGTGAAGGAGGGACCGAGGCGCCCGTGAGGAAGAGTGCAGGAGGGACCGACCTGCAAGTGAGGTGGAGTGCAGGAGGGACGGACGTACACGTGAGGCAGAGTGCAGGGGGGACAGATGTGCCCATGAGGCAGAGTGCAGGAGCGCCTGTAAGGTGGAGTGCAGGAGGGACCGAGGCACGCATCAGGTGGACTACAGGAGGGACCGAGGTGCGCATCAGGCGGAGTGCAGGAGGGACCAACGTGGACGTTAGGCAGAATGCAGGAGGGGCAAGCATGCATGTGAGGCGGAGTGCAGGAGGGACCGAGGTGCCTGTGAGGTGGAGTGCAGGAGGGACTGAGGCGCGCATCAGGCGGCGTGCAGGAGGGACCGAGGTGCACATTAGGTGGAGTACAGGAGGGACCAAGTTGCGCATCAGGTGGAGTAAATGAGGGACCAACGTGCACATAAGGCACAGTGCAGGAGAGACCAACGTTCGCGTTAGGCGGAGTGCAGGAGGGACAGAGGCGCGGATCAGGAGGAGTCCAGGAGGGATCGAGGCGCCTCTGAGGAGGAGTGCAGGAGGGACCGAGGCGTCTGTGAGGAAGAGTGCAGGAGGGACCGAAGCGCCTGTGAGGCGAAGTGCAGAAGGGACTGAGGCGTGCATCAGGATGAGTGCAGGAGGGACCGACCTGCACATGAGGTGGAGTGCAGGAGGGAACGACGTCCACATGAGGCAGAATGCAGGGGGGACAGACATGCGCGTGAGGCAGAGTGCAGGAGGGACCGATGCGCCTGTGAGGTGGAGTGCAGGAGGGACTGAGACACACATCAGGCAGAGTGCAGGAAGGACCGAGGCGCCTGTGAGTTGGAGTGCAGGAGGGACCGAGGCACGCATCAGGTGGAGTACAGGAGGGACCGAGGTGCGCATCAGATGGAGTGAATGAGGGACCAACGTGCACATGAGGCAGAGTGCAGGGGGGACAGACATGCGCGTGAGGCAGAGTGCAGGGGGGACCGAAGCTCCTGTGAGGTGGAGTGCAGGAGGGACTGAGACACACATCAGGCAGAGTGCAGGAGGGACCTAGGCGCCTGTGAGGTGGAGTGCAGGAGGGACCGAGGCACGCATCAGGTGGACTACAGGAGGGACCGAGGTGCGCATCAGGCGGAGTGCAGGAGGGACCAACGTGGACGTTAGGCAGAATGCAGGAGGGGCAAGCATGCATGTGAGGCGGAGTGCAGGACGGACCGAGGTGCCTGTGAGGTGGAGTGCAGGAGGGACCGAGGCGCGCATCAGGTAGAGTACAGGAGGGACTGAGGTGCGCATCAGGTGGAGTGAATGAGGGACAAATGTGCACATGAGGCACAGTGCAGGAGAGACCAACGTTCGCGTTAGGCGGAGTGCAGGAGGGACCGAGGCACCCGTGAGGCAGAGTGAAGGATGGACTGACGTGCATGTGAGGCAGAGGGCAGAAAGGACAGACGCGCGCATCAGGAGGAGTTCAGGAGGGACCAAGGCGCCTGTAAGGAAGAGTGCAGGAGGGACCGAGGCGCCTGTGAGGTAAAGTGCAGAAGGGACAAAGGCACGCATCAGGGGGAGTGCAGGAGGGACCAACCTGCACGTGAGGTGGAGTGCAGGAGGGACGGACGTGCACGTGAGGCATAGTGCAGGAGAGACGAACGTTCGCATTAGGGGGAGTGCAGGAGGGACCGAGGTGCCCGTGAGGCAGAGGGCAGGATGGACTGACGTGCATGTGAGGCAGAGTGCGGAAGGGACGGAGTTGCGCATCAGGAGGAGTGCAGGAGGGACCGAGGCGCCTGCGAGGAAGAGTGCAGGAGGGACTGAGACGCACATCAAGAGGAGTGCAGGAGGGACAGAGGCGCCTGTGAGGTGGAGTGCAGGAGGAACCGAGGCACGCATCAGGTGGACTACAGCAGGGACCGAGGTGCGCATCAGGCGGAGTGCAGAAGGGACCAACGTGGACGTTAGGCAGAATGCAGGAGGGGAAAGCATGCATGTGAGACGGAGTGCAGGAGGGACTGAGGCGCCTGTGAGGTGGAGTGCAGGAGGAACTTAGGCGGGTATCAGGCGGTGTGCAGGAGGGACCGAGGTGCGCATCAGGTGGAGTACAGGAGGGACCGAGTTGCTCATCAGGTGGAGTGAATGAGGGACCAACGTGCACATGAGGCACAGTGCAGGAGAGACCAACGTTCGCATTAGGCGGAGTGCAGGAGGGACCAAGGCACCCGTGAGGCAGAGTGCAGGATGGACTAACGTGCATGTGAGGCAGAGTGCAGAAGGGACCGAGGCGACCGTGAGGAAGAGTGCAGGAGGGACCGACCTGCAAGTGAGGTGGAGTGCAGGAGGGACGGACGTGGACGTGAGGCGAAGTGCGGAGGAGACCGAGACGAGCATCAGGAGGAGTGCAGGAGGGACAGAGGCGCGCATCATGAGGAGTGCAGGAGGGTCCGACATGCGCGTTAGGTGGAGTGCAGGCGGGACCAACATGCACATGACGCGGAGTGCAGGATGGACTGACGTGCACTTGAGGTGGAGTGCATGATGGACCGAGGTGCGCATGAGGTGGAGTGCAAGTGGGACAGAGGTGCGCAACAGCTGGAGTACAGGAGGGACCAAGGTGCGCATCAGGTGGAGTGAATTAGGGACCAACGTGCACATAAGGCACAGTGCAGGAGGGACCAACGTTCGCGTTAGGCGGAGTGCAGGAGGGACAGAGGCGCGGATCAGGAGGAGTCCAGGAGGGATCGAGGCGCCTCTGAGGAGGAGTGCAGGAGGGACCGAGGCGTCTGTGAGGAAGAGTGCAGGAGGGACCGAAGCGCCTGTGAGGCGAAGTGCAGAAGGGACTGAGGCGTGCATCAGGATGAGTGCAGGAGGGACCGACCTGCACATGAGGTGGAGTGCAGGAGGGAACGACGTCCACATGAGGCAGAATGCAGGGGGGACAGACATGCGCGTGAGGCAGAGTGCAGGAGGGACGGATGCGCCTGTGAGGTGGAGTGCAGGAGGGACTGAGACACACATCAGGCAGAGTGCAGGAAGGACCGAGGCGCCTGTGAGTTGGAGTGCAGGAGGGACCGAGGCACGCATCAGGTGGAGTACAGGAGGGACCGAGGTGCGCATCAGATGGAGTGAATGAGGGACCAACGTGCACATGAGGCAGAGTGCAGGGGGGACAGACATGCGCGTGAGGCAGAGTGCAGGGGGGACCGAAGCTCCTGTGAGGTGGAGTGCAGGAGGGACTGAGACACACATCAGGCAGAGTGCAGGAGGGACCTAGGCGCCTGTGAGGTGGAGTGCAGGAGGGACCGAGGCACGCATCAGGTGGAGTACAGGAGGGACCGAGGTGCGCATCAGGTGGAGTAAATGAGGGACCAACATGTGCATGAGGCACAGTGCAGGAGAGACCAACGTGCGTGTTAGGCGGAGTGCAGGAGGAACCAACATACCCATGAGGTGGAGTGCAGGAGGAACTGACGTGCACATGAGGTGGAGTGCACGATGGACCAAGGTGCGCATGAGGCAGAGTGCAGAAGGGTCCGAGGTGCGCAACAGGTGGAGTACAGGAGGGACCGAGGTGTGCAGCAGGTGGAGTGAATGAGGGACCGAGGCGGCCGTGAGGCGAAGTGCAGAGGGGACCGAGACGAGCATCAGGAGGCGTGCAGGAGGGACAGAGGCACGCATCAGGTGGAGTGCAGGAGGGTCCGACATGCGCGTTAGGTGGAGTGCAGGCGGGACCAACATGAACATGACGCGGAGTGCAGGATGGACTGACGTGCACATGAGGTGGAGTGCACGATGGACCGAGGTGCGCATGAGGTGGAGTGCAAGTGGGACAGAGGTGCGCAACAGCTGGAGTACAGGAGGGACCAAGGTGCGCATCAGGTGGAGTGAATGAGGGACCAACGTGCACATAAGGCACAGTGCAGGAGAGACCAACGTTCGCGTTAGGCGGAGTGCAGGAGGGACAGAGGCGCGGATCAGGAGGAGTGCAGGAGGGACCGAGGCGCCCGTGAGGAAGAGTGCAGGAGGGACTGAGACGCACATCAGGCGGAGTGCAGGAGGGACCGAGGTGCCTGTGAGGTGGAGTGCAGGAGGGACCGAGGCGTCCGTGAGGAAGAGTGCAGGAGGGACCAAAGCCCCTGTGAGCGAAGTGCAGAAGGGACTGAGGCGTGCATCAGGAGGAGTGCAGGAGGGACCGACCTGCACATGAGGCGTAGTGCAGGAGGGAACGACGTGTGCGTTAGGCGGAGTGCAGGAGGGACCAACATGCACATGATGCGGAGTGCAGGAGGGATCTACATGCGCATCAGGGGGTTTACAGGAGGGACTGAGGTGCGCATCAGGTGGAGTGAATGACGGACCAACGTGCACATGAGGTGCAGTGCAGGTGAGACCAACGTGCGCGTGAGGCGGAGTGCAGTAGGGACTGAGGCGCCCGAGAGGCAGAGTGTAGAATGGACTGATGTGAATGTGAGACAGAGTGCAGACGGGACTGAGACCCGCATCAGGAGGAGTGCAGGAGGGACCGACTCACCCATGAGGAAGGGTGCAGGAGGGACCGAGGTGTGCAGCAGGTGGAGTGAATGGGGGACCAACGTGCATATGAGGCACAGTGCAGGAGAGACCAACGTGCGCGTGAGGCGGAGTGCAGGAGGGCCCGAGGCGTCCGTGAGGCAGAGTGCAGGATGGACTGACGTGCATGTGAGGAAGAGTGCAGAAGGGACCGCGGCGCCCGTGAGGCAGAGTGTATAATGGACTGAGTTGCCCATTAGGCATCGTGCAGGAGGGACAGATGTGCACATGACACTAAGTGCAGGATGGACTGAGGCACCCCTGTGTCAGAGTGAAGGAGGGACCGACGTGTACGTGAGGCGTAGTGCAGGGTGGTCCGACCTGCAGGTTAGGCGGAGTGCAGGAGGGACCAACATGCACATGAGGCGGGGTGCAGGAGGGATTGACGTGCACATGAGGTGGAGTGCACGATGGACCGAGGTGCGCATGAGGCGGAGTGAATGGGGGACCAACGTGCACATGAGGCATAGTGCAGGAGAGACCAACGTGCGCGTGAGGCGGAGTACAGGAGGGACCGAGGCGCCCATGAGGCAGAGTGCAGGATGGACTGACGTGCATGTGAGGCATAGTGCAGAAGGAACCGAGGCATGAATGAGGAGGTGTGCAGGAGGGACCGAGGTGCCCGTGAGAAAGAGTCCAGGAGGGACCAAGGCGCCTGTGAGGCGAAGTGCAGAAGGGACCGAGGCGCGCATTAAGGGGAGTGCAGGAGGGACCGACCTGCACGTGAGGTGGAGTGCAGGAGGGACTGACGTGCACGTCAGGCAGAGTGCAGGAGGGACCGAGGCGCGCATCAGGTGGACTACAGGAGGGACCGAGGTGCCCATCAGGTAGAGTATGGGAGGGACCGATGTGCCCATCAGGTGGAGTGAATGAGGGACCAACGTGCACATAAGGCACAGTGCAGGAGAGACCAACGTTCGTGTTAGGTGGAGTGCAGGAGGGACCGAGGCACCCGTGAGGAAGAGTGCAGGATGGACTGACCTGCATGTGAGGCAGAGTGCAGAAAGGACCAACGGCGCGCATCAGGAGGAGTGCAGGAGGGACCGAGGTGCCCGTGAGGAAGAGTGCAGGAGGGACAGAGGCGACTGGGATGTGAAGTGCAGAAGGGACCGAAGCGCGCATCAGGAGGAGTGCAGGAGGGACCGACGTGCGCGTTAGGCCGTGTGCAGGAGGGACCAAAATTGACATGAGGCGGAGTGCAGGAGGGACTGACGTGAACATGAGGTGGAGTGCACAATGGACTGAGGTGCGCATGAGGCGGAGTGCAAGAGAGACCGAGGTAAGCAACAGGTGGAGAACAGGAAGGACCGAGGTGCGGATCAGGTGGAGTGAATGACGGACGAACGTGCACATGAGGCACAGTGCAGGAGAGACCAACGTTCACGTTAGGCGGAGTGCAGGAGGGACCGAGGCGCCCGTGAGGCAGAGTGCACAATGGACTGAAGTGCACGTGAGGCAGAGTGCAGAAAGGACCGAGGCGTACATCAGGAGGAGTGCAGGAGGGACCGAGTCACCTGTGAGACGGAGGGCATAATGGACCGAGGCGCGCATCTGGAGGAGTGCAGGAGGGACCGACCTGCATGTGAGGTGGAGTGCAGGAGGGACAGATGTGCATGTGAGGCAGAGTGCCCGAGGGACCGACGCGCCTGTGAGGTGGAGTGCAGGAGGGACTGAGACGCACATCAGGCAGAGTGCAGGAGGGACAGAGGCACCTGTGAGTTGGAGTGCAGGAGGGGCCGAGTTGTGCATCAGGTGGAGTGAACGAGGGCCCAACGTGCACATGAGGCACAGTGCAGAAGAGACCAACGTGCGTGTGAGGCGGAGTTCAGGAGGGACCAACATGCACATGAGGCGTAGTGCAGGAGGGACTGACGTGCACATGAGGTGGAATGCACGATGGACCGAGGTGCGCATGAGGCGGAGTAGATGAGGGACCGGGGTGCACATCAGGTGGAGTGAATGAGGGACCAACGTGCACATGAGGCACAGTGCAGGAGAGACAAAAGTGCGCGTGAAGCGGAGTGCAGGAGGCACCGAGGCGCCCGTAAGGCAGAGTGCATAATGGACCGAGGCGCCCGTGAGGCAGAGTGCAGGATGGACTGAAGTGCACGTGAGGCAGAGTGCAGAAAGGACCGAGGCGTACATCAGGAGGAGTGCTGGAGGGACCGAGGCACCTCTGAGTTGGAGTGCAGGAGGGGCCGAGGTGTGCATCAGGTGGAGTGAATGAGGGACCAACGTGCACATGAGGCACAGTGCAGAAGAGACCAACGTGCGTGTGAGGCGGAGTTCAGGAGGGACCAACATGCACATGAGGCGTAGTGCAGGAGGGACTGACGTGCACATGAGGTGGAATGCACGATGGACCGAGGTGCGCATGAGGCGGAGTGAATGACAGACCAACGTGCACATGCGGCACAGTGCAGGAGAGACAAACGTTCGCGTTAGGCGGAGTGCAGGAGGGACCGAGGCGCCCGTGAGGCAGAGTGCAGGATGGACTGAAGTGCCCGTGAGGCAGAGTGCCGAAAGGACCGAGGCGTACATCAGGAGGAGTGCAGGAGGGACCGAGGTGCCTGTGAGACGGAGGGCAGAATGGACCGAGGCGTGCATCTGGAGGAGTGCAGGAGGGACTGACCTGCACGTGAGGTGGAGTGCAGGACGGACGGACGTGCGCGTGAGGCAGAGTGCACGAGGGACCGACGCTCCTGTGAGGTGGAGTGCAGGAGGGACTGAGACGCACATCAGGCAGAGTGCAGGAGGGACCGTGGCACCTGTGAGTTGGAGTGCAGGATGGGCCGAGGCACCCGTGAGGAAGAGTGCAGGATGGACTGACGTGCATGTGAGGCAGAGTGCAGAAAGGACCGATGGCGTGCATCAGGAGGAGTGCAGGAGGGACCGAGGTGCCCATGAGGAAGAGTGCAGGAGGGACCGAGGCGCCTGTGATGGGAAGTGCAGAAGGGACCGAGGCGCGCATCAGGAGGAGTGGAGGAGGGACCGACCTGCACGTGAGGTGGAGTACAGGAGGGACGGACGTGCATGTGAGGCAGATTGCAGGAGGGACAGAGGCGTGCATCAGGTGGAGTGCAGGAGGGTCCGACGTGTGCGTTAGGCGGTGTACAGGAGGGACCAAAATGCGCATGAGGCGGAGTGCAGGAGGGACTGAGGTGATCATGAGGTGGAGTGCACAATGGACCGAGGCGCGCATGTGGCGGAGTGCAAGAGAGACCGAGGTGCGCAACAGGTGGAGAACAGGAGGGACCGAGGTGCGCATCAGGTGGAGTGAATGACGGACCAACGTGCACATGAGGCACAGTGCAGGAGAGACCAACGTTCGCGTTAGGCGGAGTGCAGTAGGGACCGAGGAGCCCGTGAGGCAGAGTGCAGGATGGACTGAAGTGCACATGAGGCAGAGTCCAGAATGGACCGAGGCGCACATCTGGAGGAGTGCAGGAGGGACCGACCTGCACGTGAGGTGGAGTGCAGGAGGGACGGAGGTGCGCGTGAGGCAGAGTGCACGAGGGACCGACGCGCCTGTGAGGTGGAGTGCAGGCGGGACTGAGACGCACATCAGGCAGAGTGCGGGAGGGACCGAGGCACCTGTGAGTTGGAGTGCAGGAGGGGCCGAGGTGCGCATCAGGTGGAGTGACTGAGGGACCAAAGTGCACATGAGGTACAGTGCAGGAGAGACCAACGTGTGTGTGAGGCCGAGTTCAGGAGGGACAGAGGCGCCCATGAGGCAGAGTGCAGGATGGACGGACGTGCATGTGAGGCGGAGTGGAGGACGGACCAACATGCACATGAGGCGTAGTGCAGGAGGGGCTGACGTGCACATGAGATGGAGTGCACGATGGACCGAGGTGCGTATGAGGCGGAGTGCAGGAGGGATCGACGTGCAGGAGGGACCGAGGCGCGCATCAAGTAGACTAAAGGAGGGACCGAGGTGCGCATAAGGTGGAGTACAGGAGGGACCGAGCTGCGCATCAGGTGGAGTGAATGAGGGACCAATGTGCACATGAGGCACAATGCAGGAGAGACCAACGTTCGCGTTAGGCGCAGTAAAGGAGGGACAGAAGCACCTGTGAGGCAGAGTGCAGGATGAACTGAAGTGCAGGTGAGGCAGATTGCAGAAAGGACAGACGCGCGCATCATGAGGAGTGCAGGAGCGACTAAGGCGCCCGTGAGGAAGAGTGCAGGAGGGACCGAGGCGCCTGTGAGGCGAAGTGCAGAAGGGACCGAGGCGCGCATCAGGAGGAGTGCAGGAGGGACCGACCTGCACATGAGGTGGAGGCAGGAGGGACCGACTTGCACATGACGCCAATTGCAGGAGGGACAGAGGCGCCCGTGAGGCAGAGTGCAGGATGGACTGACGTGCATGTGAGGAAGAGTGCAGAAGGATCTGAGGTGCACATCAGGTGGAGTGCAGGAGGGACCAACATGCACAGGAGGTGGAGTGCACGATGGACCGAGGTGCGCATGAGGCGCAGTGCAGGAGGGACAGAAGCACCCGTGAGGCAGAGTGCAGGATGAACTGACGTGCACGTGAGGCAGAGTGCAGAAAGGACAGACCCGCGCATCATGAGGAGTGCAGAAGCGACCAAGGCGCCCGTGAGGCAGAGTGCAGGATAGACTGACGTGCATGTGAGTCAGAGTGCAGAAGGGAATGAGAAGTGCATCAGGAGGAGTGCAGGAGGGAACGAGGCGCCCATGCGGAAGGGTGCAGGAGGGACCGAGGCGCACATGAGGAAGGGTGCAGGAAGGACCGAGGCGCCTCTGAGGCGAAGTGCAGAAGGGACCGAGGCGCGCATCAGGAGGAGTGCAGGAGGGACTGACGTGCACGTGAGGCAGAGTGCAGGAGGGACCGAGGCGCCTGTGAGGTGGAGTGCAGGAGGGACCGAGGCGCACATCAGGTGGAATACAGGAGGGATTGAGGCGCGCATCAGGAGGAGTGCAGGAGGGACTGACGTGCACGTGAGGCGGAGTGCAGGAGGGACCAACATGCACATGAGGCGGAGTGCAGGAGGGTCTGACGTGCACATGAGGTGGAGTGAACGATGGACCGAGGTGCTCATGAGGCGGAGTGCAGGAGGGATCGACGTGTGCATGAGGCAGAGCGCAGGAGGGACCGAGGAGCCTG
Organism: Heloderma suspectum; assembly: GCF_057233095.1. Classification (NCBI taxonomy): domain Eukaryota; kingdom Metazoa; phylum Chordata; class Lepidosauria; order Squamata; family Helodermatidae; genus Heloderma; species Heloderma suspectum. Next base: position 49,083,394 of record NC_139467.1, on the reverse strand, counting down.
GGAGGTGGAGTGCATGAGGTATCGAGGCGCGCATCAGGTGGAGTGCAGTAGGGACCGAGGTGCGCATTAGGTGGAGTACAGGAGGGACTGAGGTGCACATCAGGTGGAGTGAATGAGGGACCAACGTGCACATGAGGCACAATGCAGGAGGGACCAACCTGTGCGTGAGGCAGAGTGCAGGAGGGACAGATGTGCACATGACGCCAAGTGCAGGATGGAGTGAGGAACGCCGGAGGCAGAGTGCAGGAGGGACCGACGTGTATGTGAGGCGTAGTGCAGGAGGGTCCGACCTGCGCGTTAGTCGGACTGCAGGAGGGACCAACATGCACATGAGGCGGAGTGAAGGAGGGACTGACGTACACATGAGGTGGAGTTCAAGATGGACCGAGGTGCGCATGAGGCGGAGTGCAGGAGGGACCGAGGGGCGCAACAGGTGGAGTACAGGAGGGACCGAGGTGTGCAGCAGGTGAAGTGAATGAGGGACCAACGTGCACACTAGGCACAGTGCAGGAGAGACCAACGTGCGCATGAGGCGGAGAGCAGGAGGGACCAAGGCGCCCGTGAGGCAGAGTGCAGAAGGGACCGAGGCGCGCATCAGGAGGAGTGCAGAAGGGACCGATGCGCTCGAGAGGAAGAGTGCAGGAGGGACCGAGGTGCCTGTGAGGCGAAGAGCAGAAGGGACTGAGGTGCGCATTAGGTGGAGTACAGGAGGGACCGCGGCGCGCATCAGGAGGAGTGCAGCAGGGACCAACCCGCACGTGAGGTGGAGTGCAGGAGGGACGGACGTGCATGTGAGGCAGAGTGCAGGGGGGACAGACGTGCGCGTGAGGCAGAGTGTAGGAGGGACAGACGCGCCTGTGAGGTGGAGTGCAGGAGGGACAGAGGCGCGCATCAGGTGGAGTGCAGGAGGGTCCGACGCGCGCATTAGGTGGAGTGCAGGAGGGACCAACATGCACATGAGGTGGAGTGCAGAGTGGACCGAGGTGCGCATAAGGCGGAGTGCAAGAGAGACCGAGGTGCGCAACAGGTGGAGTACAGGAGTGACCGAGGTGCGCATCAGGTGGAATGAATGATGGACCAACGTGCACATGAGGCACACTGCAGGAGAGACCAACGTTCGCGTTAGGCGCAGTACAGGAGGGACAGAAGCACCCGTGAGGCAGAGTGCAGGATAAACTGACGTGCAGGTGAGGCAGAGTGCAGAAAGGACAGACGCGCGCATCATGAGGAGTGCAGGAGCGACCAAGGCGCCCGTGAGGAAGAGTGCAGGAGGGACCGAGGCGCCTGTGAGGCGAAGTGCAGAAGGGACCGAGGCGCGCATCAGGTTGAATGAATGATGGACCAACGTGCACATGAGGCACAGTGCAGGAGAGACCAACGTTCGCATTAGGCGGAGTACAGGAGGGACCGAGGCACCCATGAGGCAGAGTGCAGGATGGACTGACGTGCATGTGAGGCATAGTGCAGAAGGAACCGAGGCATGAATGAGGAGGTGTGCAGGAGGGACCGAGGTGCCCGTGAGAAAGAGTCCAGGAGGGACCAAGGCGCCTGTGAGGCAAAGTGCAGAAGGGACCGAGGCGCGCATTAAGGGGAGTGCAGGAGGGACCGACCTGCACGTGAGGTGGAGTGCAGGAGGGACTGACGTGCACGTCAGGCAGAGTGCAGGAGGGACCGAGGCTCGCATCAGGTGGACTACAGGAGGGACCGAGGTGCCCATCAGGTAGAGTATGGGAGGGACCGATGTGCCCATCAGGTGGAGTGAATGAGGGACCAACGTGCACATAAGGCACAGTGCAGGAGAGACCAACGTTCGTGTTAGGTGGAGTGCAGGAGGGACCGAGGCACCCGTGAGGAAGAGTGCAGGATGGACTGACCTGCATGTGAGGCAGAGTGCAGAAAGGACCAACGGCGCGCATCAGGAGGAGTGCAGGAGGGACCGAGGTGCCCGTGAGGAAGAGTGCAGGAGGGACAGAGGCGACTGGGATGCGAAGTGCAGAAGGGACCGAAGCGCGCATCAGGAGGAGTGCAGGAGGGACCGACGTGCGCGTTAGGCCGTGTGCAGGAGGGCCCAAAATTGACATGAGGCGGAGTGCAGGAGGGACTGACGTGAACATGAGGTGGAGTGCACAATGGACCGAGGTGCGCATGAGGCGGAGTGCAAGAGAGACAGAGGTAAGCAACAGGTGGAGAACAGGAAGGACCGAGGTGCGGATCAGGTGGAGTGAATGACGGACGAACGTGCACATGAGGCACAGTGCAGGAGAGACCAACGTTCACGTTAGGCGGAGTGCAGGAGGGACCGAGGCGCCCGTGAGGCAGAGTGCACAATGGACTGAAGTGCACGTGAGGCAGAGTGCAGAAAGGACCGAGGCGTACATCAGGAGGAGTGCAGGAGGGACCGAGGCACCTGTGAGACGGAGGGCATAATGGACCGAGGCGCGCATCTGGAGGAGTGCAGGAGGGACCGACCTGCATGTGAGGTGGAGTGCAGGAGGGACAGACATGCATGTGAGGCAGAGTGCCCGAGGGACCGACGCGCCTGTGAGGTGGAGTGCAGGAGGGACTGAGACGCACATCAGGCAGAGTGCAGGAGGGACAGAGGCACCTGTGAGTTGGAGTGCAGGAGGGGCCGAGTTGTGCATCAGGTGGAGTGAACGAGGGCCCAACGTGCACATGAGGCACAGTGCAGAAGAGACCAACGTGCGTGTGAGGCGGAGTTCAGGAGGGACCAACATGCACATGAGGCGTAGTGCAGGAGGGACTGACGTGCACATGAGGTGGAATGCACGATGGACCGAGGTGCGCATGAGGCGGAGTAGATGAGGGACCGGGGTGCACATCAGGTGGAGTGAATGAGGGACCAACGTGCACATGAGGCACAGTGCAGGAGAGACAAAAGTGCGCGTGAAGCGGAGTGCAGGAGGCACCGAGGCGCCCGTAAGGCAGAGTGCATAATGGACCGAGGCGCCCGTGAGGCAGAGTGCAGGATGGACTGAAGTGCACGTGAGGCAGAGTGCAGAAAGGACCGAGGCGTACATCAGGAGGAGTGCTGGAGGGACCGAGGCACCTCTGAGTTGGAGTGCAGGAGGGGCCGAGGTGTGCATCAGGTGGAGTGAATGAGGGACCAACGTGCACATGAGGCACAGTGCAGAAGAGACCAACGTGCGTGTGAGGCGGAGTTCAGGAGGGACCAACATGCACATGAGGCGTAGTGCAGGAGGGACTGACGTGCACATGAGGTGGAATGCACGATGGACCGAGGTGCGCATGAGGCGGAGTGAATGACAGACCAACGTGCACATGCGGCACAGTGCAGGAGAGACAAACGTTCGCGTTAGGCGGAGTGCAGGAGGGACCGAGGCGCCCGTGAGGCAGAGTGCAGGATGGACTGAAGTGCCCGTGAGGCAGAGTGCCGAAAGGACCGAGGCGTACATCAGGAGGAGTGCAGGAGGGACCGAGGTGCCTGTGAGACGGAGGGCAGAATGGACCGAGGCGTGCATCTGGAGGAGTGCAGGAGGGACCGACCTGCACGTGAGGTGGAGTGCAGGACGGACGGACGTGCGCGTGAGGCAGAGTGCACGAGGGACCGACGCTCCTGTGAGGTGGAGTGCAGGAGGGACTGAGACGCACATCAGGCAGAGTGCAGGAGGGACCGTGGCACCTGTGAGTTGGAGTGCAGGATGGGCCGAGGCACCCGTGAGGAAGAGTGCAGGATGGACTGACGTGCATGTGAGGCAGAGTGCAGAAAGGACCGATGGCGTGCATCAGGAGGAGTGCAGGAGGGACCGAGGTGCCCATGAGGAAGAGTGCAGGAGGGACCGAGGCGCCTGTGATGGGAAGTGCAGAAGGGACCGAGGCGCGCATCAGGAGGAGTGGAGGAGGGACCGACCTGCACGTGAGGTGGAGTACAGGAGGGACGGACGTGCATGTGAGGCAGATTGCAGGAGGGACAGAGGCGTGCATCAGGTGGAGTGCAGGAGGGTCTGACGTGTGCGTTAGGCGGTGTACAGGAGGGACCAAAATGCGCATGAGGCGGAGTGCAGGAGGGACTGAGGTGATCATGAGGTGGAGTGCACAATGGACCGAGGCGCGCATGTGGCGGAGTGCAAGAGAGACCGAGGTGCGCAACAGGTGGAGAACAGGAGGGACCGAGGTGCGCATCAGGTGGAGTGAATGACGGACCAACGTGCACATGAGGCACAGTGCAGGAGAGACCAACGTTCGCGTTAGGCGGAGTGCAGTAGGGACCGAGGAGCCCGTGAGGCAGAGTGCAGGATGGACTGAAGTGCACATGAGGCAGAGTCCAGAATGGACCGAGGCGCACATCTGGAGGAGTGCAGGAGGGACCGACCTGCACGTGAGGTGGAGTGCAGGAGGGACGGAGGTGCGCGTGAGGCAGAGTGCACGAGGGACCGACGCGCCTGTGAGGTGGAGTGCAGGCGGGACTGAGACGCACATCAGGCAGAGTGCGGGAGGGACCGAGGCACCTGTGAGTTGGAGTGCAGGAGGGGCCGAGGTGCGCATCAGGTGGAGTGACTGTGGGACCAAAGTGCACATGAGGTACAGTGCAGGAGAGACCAACGTGTGTGTGAGGCCGAGTTCAGGAGGGACAGAGGCGCCCATGAGGCAGAGTGCAGGATGGACGGACGTGCATGTGAGGCGGAGTGGAGGACGGACCAACATGCACATGAGGCGTAGTGCAGGAGGGGCTGACGTGCACATGAGATGGAGTGCACGATGGACCGAGGTGCGTATGAGGCGGAGTGCAGGAGGGATCGACGTGCAGGAGGGACCGAGGCGCGCATCAAGTAGACTAAAGGAGGGACCGAGGTGCGCATCAGGTGGAGTACAGGAGGGACCGAGCTGCGCATCAGGTGGAGTGAATGAGGGACCAATGTGCACATGAGGCACAATGCAGGAGAGACCAACGTTCGCGTTAGGCGCAGTAAAGGAGGGACAGAAGCACCCGTGAGGCAGAGTGCAGGATGAACTGAAGTGCAGGTGAGGCAGATTGCAGAAAGGACAGACGCGCGCATCATGAGGAGTGCAGGAGCGACTAAGGCGCCCGTGAGGAAGAGTGCAGGAGGGACCGAGGCGCCTGTGAGGCGAAGTGCAGAAGGGACCGAGGCGCGCATCAGGAGGAGTGCAGGAGGGACCGACCTGCACATGAGGTGGAGGCAGGAGGGACCGACTTGCACATGACGCCAATTGCAGGAGGGACAGAGGCGCCCGTGAGGCAGAGTGCAGGATGGACTGACGTGCATGTGAGGAAGAGTGCAGAAGGATCTGAGGTGCACATCAGGTGGAGTGCAGGAGGGACCAACATGCACAGGAGGTGGAGTGCACGATGGACCGAGGTGCGCATGAGGCGCAGTGCAGGAGGGACAGAAGCACCCGTGAGGCAGAGTGCAGGATGAACTGACGTGCACGTGAGGCAGAGTGCAGAAAGGACAGACCCGCGCATCATGAGGAGTGCAGAAGCGACCAAGGCGCCCGTGAGGCAGAGTGCAGGATAGACTGACGTGCATGTGAGTCAGAGTGCAGAAGGGAATGAGAAGTGCATCAGGAGGAGTGCAGGAGGGAACGAGGCGCCCATGCGGAAGGGTGCAGGAGGGACCGAGGCGCACATGAGGAAGGGTGCAGGAAGGACCGAGGCGCCTCTGAGGCGAAGTGCAGAAGGGACCGAGGCGCGCATCAGGAGGAGTGCAGGAGGGACTGACGTGCACGTGAGGCAGAGTGCAGGAGGGACCGAGGCGCCTGTGAGGTGGAGTGCAGGAGGGACCGAGGCGCACATCAGGTGGAATACAGGAGGGATTGAGGCGCGCATCAGGAGGAGTGCAGGAGGGACTGACGTGCACGTGAGGCGGAGTGCAGGAGGGACCAACATGCACATGAGGCGGAGTGCAGGAGGGTCTGACGTGCACATGAGGTGGAGTGAACGATGGACCGAGGTGCTCATGAGGCGGAGTGCAGGAGGGATCGACGTGTGCATGAGGCAGAGCGCAGGAGGGACCGAGGAGCCTGGGAGGTGGAGTGCATGAGGTATCGAGGCGCGCATCAGGTGGAGTGCAGTAGGGACCGAGGTGCGCATTAGGTGGAGTACAGGAGGGACTGAGGTGCACATCAGGTGGAGTGAATGAGGGACCAACGTGCACATGAGGCACAATGCAGGAGGGACCAACCTGTGCGTGAGGCAGAGTGCAGGAGGGACAGATGTGCACATGACGCCAAGTGCAGGATGGAGTGAGGAACCCCGGAGGCAGAGTGCAGGAGGGACCGACGTGTATGTGAGGCGTAGTGCAGGAGGGTCCGACATGCGCGTTAGTCGGACTGCAGGAGGGACCAACATGCACATGAGGCGGAGTGAAGGAGGGACTGACGTACACATGAGGTGGAGTTCAAGATGGACCGAGGTGCGCATGAGGCGGAGTGCAGGAGGGACCGAGGGGCGCAACAGGTGGAGTACAGGAGGGACCGAGGTGTGCAGCAGGTGAAGTGAATGGGGGACCAACGTGCACACTAGGCACAGTGCAGGAGAGACCAACGTGCGCATGAGGCGGAGAGCAGGAGGGACCAAGGCGCCCGTGAGGCAGAGTGCAGAAGGGACCGAGGCGCGCATCAGGAGGAGTGCAGAAGGGACCGATGCGCTCGAGAGGAAGAGTGCAGGAGGGACCGAGGTGCCTGTGAGGCGAAGAGCAGAAGGGACTGAGGTGCGCATTAGGTGGAGTACAGGAGGGACCGAGGCGCGCATCAGGAGGAGTGCAGCAGGGACCAACCCGCACGTGAGGTGGAGTGCAGGAGGGACGGACGTGCATGTGAGGCAGAGTGCAGGGGGGACAGACGTGCGCGTGAGGCAGAGTGCAGGAGGGACAGACGCGCCTGTGAGGTGGAGTGCAGGAGGGACAGAGACGCGCATCAGGTGGAGTGCAGGAGGGTCCGACGCGCGCATTAGGTGGAGTGCAGGAGGGACCAACATGCACATGAGGTGGAGTGCAGAGTGGACCGAGGTGCGCATAAGGCGGAGTGCAAGAGAGACCGAGGTGCGCAACAGGTGGAGTACAGGAGTGACCGAGGTGCGCATCAGGTGGAATGAATGATGGACCAACGTGCACATGAGGCACACTGCAGGAGAGACCAACGTTCGCGTTAGGCGCAGTACAGGAGGGACAGAAGCACCCGTGAGGCAGAGTGCAGGATAAACTGACGTGCAGGTGAGGCAGAGTGCAGAAAGGACAGACGCGCGCATCATGAGGAGTGCAGGAGCGACCAAGGCGCCCGTGAGGAAGAGTGCAGGAGGGACCGAGGCGCCTGTGAGGCGAAGTGCAGAAGGGACCGAGGCGCGCATCAGGTTGAATGAATGATGGACCAACGTGCACATGAGGCACAGTGCAGGAGAGACCAACGTTCGCATTAGGCGGAGTGTGGGAGGGACCGAGGCGCCCGTGAGGCAGAATGCACGATTGACTGACGTGCACATGAGGCAGAGTGCAGAGAGGACCGAAGCGCTCATCAGGAGGAGTGCAGGAGGGACTGAGGCACCTGTGAAGCGAAGGGCAGAATGGACCGAGGCGTGCATCAGGAGGAGTGCAGAAGGGACCAACCTGCACGTGAGGTGGAGTGCAGAAGGGTCGGACGTGCAAGTGAGGCAGAGAGCAGGTGGGGCAGACGTGCGCGTGAGGCAGAGTGCAGGAGGGACGGAAGCGCCTGTGAGGTGGACTGCAGGAGGGACTGAGACGCCCATCAGTCGGAGTGCAGGAGGGACCGAGGCGCCTGTGAGGTGGAGTGCAGGAGGGACCGAGGCGTGCATCAGGTGTAGTACATGAGGGACCGAGGTGCGCATTAGGTGGAGTGAATGAGGGACCAATGTGCACATGAAGCACAGTGCAGGAGAGACCAACGTGCGTGTGAGGCGGCGTGCAGGAGGGACCGAGGCGCCCGTTAGGCAGAGTGCAGGATGGACTGAAGTGCATGTGAGGCAGAGTGCAGGAGGGACAGATGTGCGCATCAGGAGGAGTGCAGGAGGGACTGAGGCGCCCGTCAGGAAGAGTGCAGGATGGACCGAGGCTCCTGCGAGGCGAAGTGCAGAAGGGATCGAGGCGCGCATCAGGAGTAGTGCAGGAGGGACCGACCTGCACGTGAGGGGGATTGCAGGAGGGACTGACGTGGATGTGAGGCAGAGTGCAGGGGGGACAGACGTGCGCGTGAGGCAGAGTGCAGGAGGGACCGATGCGCCTGTGAGGTGGAGTGCAGGAGGGACTGAAACGCACATCAGGCGGACTGCAGGAGGGACTGAGGCGCCTGTGAGGTGGAGTGCAGGAAGGACCGAGGCGTGCATCAGGTGGAGTACAGGAGGGACCAAAGTGCGCATCAGGTGGAGTGAATGAGGGACTAACGTGCACATGAGGCACAGTGCAGGAGAGACCAACTTGCGCGTGAGGCGGAGTGAAGGAGGGACCGAGGTGCCCGTGAGGCAGAGTGCAGAATGGACTGAGGCTCCCATGAGGCAGAGTGCAGGAGGGACCAACGTGCACGTCAGGCGTAGGCAGGAGGGACCGATGTGCGCATTAGGCGGGGTTCAGGAGGAACCAACATGCACATGATGCGGAGTGCAGGAGGGGTAGACGTGTGCGTGAGGCAGAGTGCCGGAGGGACCGAGGCTCCTGTGAGGTGGTGTACAGGAGGGACCGAGGCCCGCATCAGCCGGATTGCAGGAGGGACCGAGGTGCACATCAGGAGGAGTGCAGGAGGGACCGAGTTGCGCATCAGGTGGAGTGAATGAGGGACCAATGTGCACATGAGGCGCAGTGCAGGCGAGACCAACGTGCGTGTGAGGCAGATTGAAGGAGGGTCCGACGCGCCCCTGAGGCAGAGTGAAGGATGGACTGACGTGCATGTGAGGCAGAGTGCAGAAGGGACTGAGACGCGCATCAAGAGCTGTGCAGGAGGGACCGAGGCGCCCATGAGGAAGGGTGCAGGAGGGACTGAAGTGACTGTGAGGCGAAGTGCAGAATGGACCGATGCGCATATCAGGAGGAGTGCTGGAGGGACCAACCTGCACGTGAGGTGGAGTGCAGGAGGGACCGACGTGCACGTGAGGCAGAGTACAGGGGGGACAGACGTGCGTGTGAGGCAGAGTGCAGGAGGGACCGACGCGCCTGTGAGGTGGAGTACAGGATGGACTGAGGCACCCATGAGGCAAAGAACAAGAGGGACCGACGTGTACGTGAGGCGGAGTGCAGGAGGGACCAACACGCACATGAGGCGGAGTGCAGGTGGGACCGACGTACACGTGAGGCGTAGTGCAGGAGGGACCGACGTGCGCATTAGGCGGAGTGCAGGAGGGACCAACATGCACATGATGTGGAGTGCAGGAGGGATCGACGTGTGCATGAGGCAGAGGGCCGGAGGGACCGAGGCTCCTGTGAGGTGTAGTACAGGAGGGACCGAGGCGCGCATCAGCCGGAGGGACCGTGGCGCCCGTGAGGAAGAGTGCAGAAGGGACTGAGACGCACATCAGGCGGAGTGCAGGAGGGACCGAGGCGCCTGTGAGGTGGAGTGCAGGAGGGTCCGAGGCGCCCGTGAGGAAGAGTGCAGGAGGGACAGAGGCGCCTCTGAGGCGAAGTGCAGAAGGGACCGAGGCGCGCATCCGGAGGAGTGCAGGAGGGATCGACCTGCACGTGAGGTGGAGTAGAGGGGGGGCAGACGTGCACGTGAGGCAGAGTGCAGGAGGGACTGACGTGCCTGTGAGGTGGAGTGCAGGAGGGACAGAGGCGCTCATCTGGTGGAGTGCAGGAGGGACCGAGGCGCCCGTGAGGAAGAGTGCAGGAGGAACCGAGGCGCCTGTGAGGCGAAGTGCAGAAGGGATCGAGGCGCACATCAGGAGGAGTGCAGGAGGGACCGACCTGCACGTGAGGTGGAGTGCAGGAGGGAACGACCTGCAAGTGAGGTGGAGTGCAGGAGGGACTGACGTGCATGTGAGGCAGAGTGCAGGGGGAACAGACGTGCGCGTGAGGCAGAGTACAGGTGGGACAGACTCGCATGTGAGGTGGAGAGCAGGAGGGACTGAGACGCACATCAGGCAGAGTGCAGGAGAGACCGAGGCGCCAGTGAGGTGGAGTGCAGGAGGGACCGATGTGCCCATCAGGTGGAGTGAATTGGGGACCAACATGCACATGAGGCACAGTGCAGGAGAGACCAACGTGTGCCTGAGGCGGAGTGCAGGAGGGACCGAGGTGCCCGTGAGGCATAGTACAGGATGGACTGACGTGCATGTGAGGCAGAGTGCAGAAGGGACCGAGAAGCGCATCAGGAGGAGTGCAGGAGGGAACGAGGCGCCCATGAGGAAGGGTGCAGGAGGGACGAGGCGCCCATGAGGAAGGTTGCAGGAGTGACTGAGGCGCTTGTGAGGCGAAGTGCAGAAGGTACCGAGGCGCGCATCAGGAGGAGTGGAGGAGGGACTGACGTGCACATGAGGAAGAGTGCAGGAGGGACCGAGGTGCCTGTGAAGTGGAGTGCGGGGGTGACCGAGGCGCGCATCAGGTTGACTACAGGAGGGACCGAGGCGCGCATCAGGAGGAGTGCAGGAGGGACCGACGTGTACGTGAGGCGTAGTGAAGGAGGGTCCGACCTGCGCGTTAGTCGGACTGCAGGAGGGACCAACATGCAAATGTGGCGGAGTGAAGGAGGGACTGACGTACACATGAGGTGGAGTGCAAGGTGGACCGAGGTGGGCATGAGGCGGAGTGCAGGAGGGACCGAGGGGCGCAACAGGTGGAGTAAAGGAGGGACCGAGGTGTGCAGCAGGTGGAGTGAATGGGGGACCAACGTGCACATGAGGCACAGTGCAGGAGAGACCAACGTGCGCATGAGGCGGAGAGCAGGAGGGACCGAGGCGCCCGTGAGGCAGAGTGCAGGATGGACGGACGTGCATGTGAGGCTGAGTGCAGAAGGGACCGAGGCACGCATCAGGAGGAGTGCAGAAGGGACAGATGCGCCCGTGAGGAAGAGTGCAGGAGGGACCGAGGTGCCTGTGAGGCGAAGTGCAGAAGGGACTGAGGTGCGCATTAGGTGGAGTACAGGAGGGACCGAGGTGCGCATCAGGTGGAGTGAATGAGGGACCAACGTGCACATGAGGCACAGTTCAGGAGAGACCAACGTTCGCGTTAGGCGGAGTGCAGGAGGGACCGAGGCGCCCGTGAGTCAGAGTGCAGGATGAACAGACGTCCATGTGAGGCAGAGTGCAGGAGGGACTGAGACGCACATCAGGCGGAGTGCAGGAGGGACCGAGGCGCATGTGAAGTGGAGTGCAGGAGGGAACGAGGCGCCCGTGAGGAAGAGTGCAGGAGGGACCGACGTGCCTGTGAGGTGGAGTGCAGGAGGGACAGAGGCGCGCATCTGGTGGAGTGCAGGAGGGACCGAGGCGCCAGTGAGGAAGCGTGCAGGAGGGACCGAGGCGCCCATGAGGACGGGTGCAGGAGGGACAGAGGCGCCTGTGAGGCGAAGTGCAGAAGGTACCGAGGCGCGCATCAGGAGGAGTGCAGGAGGGACTGACGTGCACATGAGGAAGAGTGCAGGAGGGACCGAGGCGCCTGTGAGGTGGAGTGCGGGGGTGACCGAGGCGCACGTCAGGTGGACTACAGGAGGGACGGAGGCACGCATCAGGAGGAGTGCAGGAGGGACTGACGTGCACGTGAGGCGGAGTGCAGGAGGGACCATCATGCACATGAGGCGGAGTGAAGGAGGCACCAAGGCGCCCATGAAGCATTGAGGATAATAGACTGAGGTGCCAATGAGGCAGAGTGCAGGAGGGACAGATGTGCACATGACGCCAAGTGCAGGAGGGACTGAGGCACCCTGAGGTAGAGTGCAGGAGGGACCAACATGTACGTGAGGCGTAGTGCACGCGGGTCCGATGTGCGCGTTATGCTGAGTGCAGGAGGGACCAACATGCCCATGAGGTGGAGTGCAGGAGGGACTGACGTGCACATGAGGTGGAGTGCACGATGGACTGAGGTGCACCTGTGGCGGAGTGCAGGAGGGACCAAGGTGCGCAAGAGGTGGAGTACAGGAGGGACCGAGGTGTGCAGCAGGTGGAGTGAATGAGGGACCAACGTGCACATGAGGCACAGTGCAGGAGACACCACCGGGAGCGTGAGGCGGAGTGCAGGAGTGACCGAGGCGCCCGTGAGGCAGAGTGCAGGATGGACTGACGTGCAGGTGAGTCAGAGTGCAGAAGGGACCGAGGCGTGAATCAGGAGGGGTGCAGGAGGGACCGAGGCGCCCATGAGGAAGAGTGCAGGAGGGACCGAGGAGCCTATGAGGTGAAGTGCATAAGGGACCGAGGCGCACATCAGGAGGAGTGCAGGAGGGACCGACCTGCACATGAGGTGGTGTGCAGGAGGGACTGACATGCACATGAGGCAGAGTGCAGGGGGGACAGACATGCGCATGACGCCAAGTGCAGGAGGGACTGAGGCACCCCTGAGGTAGAGTGCAGGAGGGACCAACGTGTACGTGAGGCGTAGTGCAGGAGGGTCCGACGTGCGCGTTAGGCTGAGTGCACGAGGGACCAACATGCCCATGAGGCGGAGTGCAGGAGGGACTGACGTGCACATGAGGTGGAGTGCACGATGGACTGAGGTGCGCATGAGGCAGAGTGCAGGAGGGACCAAGGTGCGCAACAGGTGGAGTACAGGAGGGACCGAGCTGTGCAGCAGGTGGAGTGAATGAGGGACCAACGTTCACATGAGGCACAGTGCAGGAGACACCACCGGGAGCGTGAGGCGGAGTGCAGGAGGGACAGAGGCGCCCGTGAGGCAGAGTGCAGGATGGACTGACGTGCAGGAGAGGCAGAGTGCTGAAGGGACCGAGGCGCGCATCAGGAGGGGTGCAGGAGGGACCGAGGCGCCCATGAGGATGAGTGCAGGAGGGACCGAGGCGCGTGTGAGGTGAAGTGCAGAAGGGACCGAGGCGCACATCAGGAGGAGTGCAGGAGGGACCGAACTGCACGTGAGGTGGTGTGCAGGAGGGACCGACATGCACATGAGGCAGAGTGCAGGGGGGACAGACGTGCGCGTGAGGCAGAGTGCAGGAGGGACCGACGCGCCTGTGAGGTGGAGTGCAGGAGGGACTGAGGTGCACAAGAGGCAGAGTGCAGGAGGGACCGACGTGCACTTGACGCCAAGTGCAGGAGGGACTGAGGCACGCGTGTGGCAGAGCGCAGGAGGATCGACGTGTACGTGAGGCGTAGTGCAGGAGGGTCCGACGTGCGCGTGAGGCAGAGTGCAGGAGGGACCGACGCGCCTGTGAGATGGAGTGCAGGAGGGACAGAGGCGCGCATCAGGTGGAGTACAGGAGGGTCCGACATGTGCGTTAGGTGGAGTGCAGGCGGGACCAACATGCACATGAGGAGGAGTGCAGGAGGGACTGACGTGCACATGAGGTGGAGTGCACGATGGACTGAGGTGCGCATGAGGCGGAGTGCAGGAGGGACCAAGGTGCGCAACAGGTGGAGTACAGGAGGGACCAAGGTGTGCAGCAGGTGGAGTGAATGAGGGACCAACGTGCACATGAGGCAGAGTGCAGAAGGGACCAAGGCGCGAATCAGGAGGGGTGCAGGAGGGACCGAGGTGCCCGTGAGGAAGAGTGCAGGAGGGAACGAGGCGCCTGTGAGGTGAAGTGCAGAAGGGACCGAGGCGCACATCAGGTGGAGTGCAGGGGGGACCGAGGCGCACATCGGGAGGAGTGCAGGAGGGACCGACCTCCACATGAGGTCGTGTGCAAGAGGGACCGACATGCACGTGAGGCAGAGTGCAGGGGGGACAGACGTGCGCGTGAGGCAGAGTGCAGGAGGGACCGACGCACCTGTGAGGTGGAGTGCAGGAGGGACTGAGGTGCACATGAGGCAGAGTGCAGGAGGGACCGACGTGCACATGACGCCAAGTGCAGGAGGGACTGAGGCACACGTGAGGCAGAGTGCAGGATGGATCGACGTTCACGTGAGGCGTAGTGCTGGAGGGACAGACGTGCGCGTGAGGCGGAGTGCAGGAGAGACCGAGGCGCCCGTGAGGCAGAGTGCAGGATAGACTGACGTGCATGTGAGGCAGAGTGCAGAAGAGACCGAGGCGCGCATCAGGTGGAGTACAGGAGGGACCGAGGTGCGCATCAGGTGAGACACGCACATGAGGTGTAGTGCAGGAGCGACTGACGTGCAGAGGAGTTGGAGTGCACGAAGACCAAGGTGCGCATGAGGCGGAATGCAGGAGGGATCGACGTGTGCGTGAGGCAGAGCGCAGGAGGGACCGAGGCGCCTGTGAGGTGGAGTGCAGGAGGGACCGAGGCGCGCAACAGGTGGAGTGCAGGAGGGACCGAGGTGCGCATTAGGTGGAGTCCAGGAGGGACCGAGGTGCACATCAGGTGGAGTGAATGAGGGACCAACGTGCACATGAGGCACAGTGCAGGAGAGCCCAACGTGCGCGTCAGGTGGAGTGCAGGAGGTACCGAGGCGCGCGTCAGGAGGAGTGCAGGAGGGAGCGAGGTGCCCATCAGGTGGAGTGCAGGAGGGACTGAGACGCACATCAGGCGGAGTGCAGGAGGGACGAGGCGCCTATGAGGCGCAGTGCAGAAGGGACCGAGACGCGCATCAGGAGGAGTGCAGGAGGGACCGACTTGCATGTGAGGTGGAGTGCAGGAGGGACGGACGTGCACGTGAGGCAGAGTGCAGGGGGGACATACGTGCGAGTGAGGCAGAGTGCAGGAGGGAGCGACGCGCCTGTGATGTAGAGTGCAGGAGGGACAGAGGCGCGCATCAGGTGGAGTGCAGGAGGGACCGAGGCGCCCGTGAGGAACAATGCAGGAGATACTGAGACGCACATCAGGAGGAGTGCAGGGGGGACCGAGGTGCCTGTGAGGTGGAGTGCAGGAGGGACAGAGGCGCGCATCAGGCGGAGTGCATGAGGGACTGACGTGCACATGAGGTGGACTGCACGATGGACTGACGTGCGCATGAGGCGGAGTGCAGGAGGGACCGAGATGCGCATCAGGTGGAGTCAATGAGGGACCAACGTGCACATGAGGCACAGTGCAGGAGAGACCAGCGTGCGCGTGAGGCGGAGTGCAGGAGGGACCGAGGCGCCCGTGAGGCAGAGTGCAGGATGGACTGACGTGCATGTGAGGCAGAGTGCAGAAGGGACCGAGACGTGCATCAGGTGGAATACAGGAGGGACCGAGGTGCGCATCAGGTGGAGTTAATGAGGGACCAACGTGCAGAGTGCAGAAGGGACCGAGAAGCGCATCAGGAGGAGTGCAGGAGGGAACGAGGCGACTGTGAGTTGGAGTGCGGGGGTGACCGAGGCGCGCATCAGGTTGACTACAGGAGAGACCAAGGCGCGCATCAGGAGGAGTGCAGGAGGGACTGACGTGCACGTGAGGCGGAGTGCAGGAGGGACCATCATGCACATGAGGCGGAGTGCAGGAGGCACCGAGGCGCCCGTGAGGCAGAGTGGATAATGGACTGAGGTGCCAATGAGGCAGAGTGCAGGAGGGACAGATGAGCACATGACGCCAAGTGCAGGAGGGACTGAGGCACCCCTGAGGTAGAGTGCAGGAGGGACCAACGTGTACGTGAGGCGTAGTGCAGGAGGGTCAGACGTGCCCGTTAGGCTGAGTGCAGGAGGGACCTACATGCCCATGAGGCGGAGTGTATGAGGGACTGACATGCACATGAGGTGGACTGCACGATGGACTGACGTGCGCATGAGGCGGAGTGCAGGAGGGACCGAGATGCGCATCAGGTGGAGTCAATGAGGGACCAACGTGCACATGAGGCACAGTGCAGGAGAGACCAGCGTGCGCGTGAGGCGGAGTGCAGGAGGGACCGAGGCGCCCGTGAGGCAGAGTGCAGGATGGACTGACGTGCCTGTGAGGCAGAGTGCAGAAGGGACCGAGACGTGCATCAGGTGGAATACAGGAGGGACCGAGGTGCGCATCAGGTGGAGTTAATGAGGGACCAACGTGCACATGAGGCACAGTGCAGGAGAGACCAACGTTCGCATTAGGTGGATTGCAGGAGGGACGAAGCGCCCGTGAGTCAGAGTGCAGGATGAACAGACGTCCATGTGAGGCAGAGTACAGACGGGACCGAGGCGCGCATCAGGAGGAGTGCAGGAGGGATGGAGGCGCCCGTGAGGAAGAGTGCAGGAGGGACTGAGACGCACATCAGGCGGAGTGCAGGAGGGACCGAGGCGCATGTGAGGCGGAGTGCAGGCGAGAACGAGGCGCCCGTGAGGAAGAGTGCAGGAGGGACCGAGGCGCCTGTGAGGCGAAGTGCAGAAGGGACCGAGGCGCGCATCAGGAGGAGTGCAGGAGGGATCGACCTGCACGTGAGGTGTAGTGGAGGGGGGGCAGACCTGCACGTGAGGCAGAGTGCAGGAGGGACCGACGTGCGTGTGAGGTGGAGTGCAGGAGGGACAGATGCGCGCATCTGGTGGAGTGCAGGAGGGACCGAGGCGCCCGTGAGGAAGAGTGCAGGAGGGACCGAGGCGCCAGTGAGGCGAAGTGCAGAAGGGATCGAGGCGCACATCAGGAGGAGTGCAGGAGGGACCGACCTGCGCATGAGGCAGAGTGCAGGAGGGACCGACTTGCATGTGAGGTGGAGTGCAGGAGGGACCGAGGCGCCTGTGAGGTGGAGTGCAGGAGGGACCAAGGTGCCCATCAGGTGGAGTGAATTGGGGACCAACGTGCACATGGGACACAGTGCAGGAGAGACCAACATGTGCGTGAGGCGTAGTGCAGGAGGGACTGAGGTGCCCATGAGGCAGAGTACAGGATGGACTGACGTGCATGTGAGTCAGAGTGCAGAAGGAACCGAGAAGCGCCTCAGTAGGACTGCAGGAGGGAACGAGGCGCCCATGAGCAAGCGTGCAGGAGGGACTGAGGCGCCCATGAGGACAGGTGCAGGAGGGACAGAGGCGCCTGTGAGGCGAAGTGCAGAAGGTACCGAGGCGCGCATCAGGAGGAGTGCAGGAGGGACTGAGGTGCACATGAGGAAGAATGCAGGAGGGACCGAGGCGCCTGTGAGGTGGAGTGCGGGGGTGACCGAGGCGCGCATCAGGGGGACTACAGGAGGGACCGAGGCACGCCTCAGGAGTTGTGCAGGAGGGACCATCATGCACATGAGGCGGAGTGAAGGAGGTACCAAGGCGCCCATGAAGCATTGTGGATAATGGACTGAGGTGCCAATGAGGCAGAGTGCAGGAGGGACAGATGTGCACATGACGCAAAGTGCAGGAGGGACTGAGGCACCCCTGAGGTAGAGTGCAGGAGGGACCAACGTGTACGTGAGGCGTAGTGCAGGAGGGTCCGACGTGCGCGTTAGGCTGAGTGCAGTAGGGACCAACATGCCCATGAGGCGGAGTGCAGGAGGGACTGACGTGCACATGAGGTGGAGTGCACGATGGAATGAGGTGCGCATGAGGCGGAGTGCAGGAGGGACCAAGGTGCGCAACAGGTGGAGTACAGGAGGGACCGAGGTGTGCAGCAGGTGGAGTGAATGAGGGACCAACGCGCACATGAGGCACAGTGCAGGAGACACCACCGGGAGCGTGAGGCGGAGTGCAGGAGGGGCCGAGGCGCCCGTGAGGCAGAGTGCAGCATGGACTGACGTGCAGGTGAGGCAGAGTGCAGAAGGGACCGAGGCGCGCATCAGGAGGGGTGCAGGAGGGACCGACGCGCCTGTGAGGTGGAGTGCAGGAGGGACTGAGGTGCACAAGAGGCAGAGTGCAGTTGGGACCGACGTGCACATGACACCAAGTGCAGGAGAGACTGAGGCACGCGTGAGGCAGAGTGCAGGAGGATCGACGTGCACGTGAGGCGTAGTGCAGGAGGGTCCGACGTGTGCGTTAGGCTGAGTGCAGGAGGGGCCAACATGCCCATGAGGCGGAGTAAAGGAGAGACTGACATGCACATGAGGTGGATTGCACGATGGACTGAGGTGCGCATGAGGCGGAGTGCAGGAGAGACCAACGTTCGCATTAGGCGGAGTACTGGAGAGACCGAGGCGCCCGTGAGGCAGAGTGCAGGATGAACAGACGTGCATGTGAGGCAGAGTGCAGAAGGGCGCGCATCAGGAGGATTGCAGGAGGGACGGACCTGCACATGAGGTGGAGTGCAGGAGGGACCGACGTGCGCGTGAGAGGGAGTGCAGGAGGGACCGAGGCATCCGTGAGGAACAGTGCAGGAGGAACAGAGGCGCCTGTGAGGCGACATGCAGAAGGGACCGAGGCGCGCATCAGGAGGAGTGCAGGAGGGACGGACCTGCACATGAGGGGGAGTGCAGGAGAGACCGACGTGTACATGAGGCAGAGTGCAGGGGGGACAGAGGTGCGCGTGAGGCAGAGTGCAGGAGGGACTGACGTGCACAGGAGTTGGAGTGCACGATGACCGAGGTGCGCGTCAGGCGGAGTGCAGGAGGTACCTAGGCACGCATCAGGAGGAGTGCAGGAGGGAGCGAGGTGCCCGTCAGGTGGAGTGCAGGAGGGACTGAGACGCACATCAGGCGGAGTGCAGGAGGGACCGAGGCGCCTATGAGGCGAAGTGCAGAAGGGACCGAGGCGTGCATCAGGAGTAGTGCAGGAGGGACTGACTTGCATGTGAGGTGGAGTGCAGGAGGGACGGACGTGGACGTGAGGCAGAATGCAGGGTGATCAGACGTGCGTGTGAGGCAAAGTGCAGGAGGGAGCGACGCGCCTGTGAGGTGGAGTGCAGGAGGGACAGAGGCGCTCATCAGGTGGAGTGCAGGAGGGACCGAGGCACCCGTGAGGAACAGTGCAGGAGGGACTGAGACGCACATCAGGAGGAGTGCAGGAGGGACCGAGGCGCCTGTAAGGTGGAGTGCAGGAGGGACCGAGGCGCCCGTGAGGAAGAGTGCAGGAGGGACCGAGGCGCCTGTGAGGCAAAGTGAAGAGGGGAGTGAGGCGCGGATCCGGATGAGTGCAGGAGGTACAGACCTGCACGTTAGGTGGAGTGCAGGAGGGACGGACATGCACGTGAGGCAGAGTGGAGGGGGGACAGACGTGCGCGTCAGGAAGAGTGCAGGAGGGACCGACGCGCCTGTGAGATGGAGTGCAGGAGGGACAGAGGCGCGCATCAGGTGGAGTACAGGAGGGTCCGACATGTGCGTTAGGTGGAGTGCAGGCGGGACCAACATGCACATGAGGAGGAGTGCAGGAGGGACTGACGTGCACATGAGTTGGAGAGCACGATGGACCGAGGTGCACGTGAGGCGGAGTGCAGGAGGGACCGAGGCGCCCGTGAGGCTGAGTGCAGGATGGACTGACGTGCATGTGAGGCAGAGTGCAGAAGGGACCGAGGCGCGCATCAGGTGGAGTACAGGAGGGACCGAGGTGCGCATCAGGTGGAGTGAATGAGGGACCAACGTGCACATGAGGCACAGTGCAGGAGAGACCAACGTTCGCATTAGGCGGAGTACTGGAGAGACCGAGGCGCCCGTGAGGCAGAGTGCAGGATGAACAGACGTGCATGTGAGGCAGAGTGCAGAAGGGCGCGCATCAGGAGGATTGCAGGAGGGACGGACCTGCACATGAGGTGGAGTGCAGGAGGGACCGACGTGCGCGTGAGAGGGAGTGCAGGAGGGACCGAGTCATCCGTGAGGAACAGTGCAGGAAGAACAGAGGCGCCTGTGAGGCGACATGCAGAAGGGACCGAGGCGCGCATCAGGAGGAGTGCAGGAGGGACGGACCTGCACATGAGGTGGAGTGCAGGAGGGACCGACGTGCACATGAGGCAGAGTGCAGGGGGGACAGAGGTGCCCGTGAGGCAGAGTGCAGGAGGGACCAACGCGCCTGTGAGGTGGAGTACAGGAGGGACCGAGACGCACATCAGGCAGAGTGCAGGACGGACCGACGTGCACATGACGCCAAGTGCAGGAGGGACCGAGCCGCCCGTCAGGCAAAGTGCAGGATGGACCTACGTGCATGTGAGGCAGAGTGCAGAAGGGACCGAGGCGCATTTCAGGAGGAGTGCAGGAGGGACTAAGAGACACATCAGTCGGAGTGCAGGAGGGACCGATGCGCCTGTGAGGTGGAGTGCAGGAGGGACCAAGGCACACATCAGGTGGAGTACACGAGGGACCGAGGTGCCCATCAGGTTGAGTGAATGAGGGACCAACGTGTACATGAGGCACAGTGCAGGAGAGACCAACGTGCATGTGAGGTGGAGTGCAGGAGGGACCGAGGCACCCGTGACTCAGAGTGCAGGATGGACTGACGTGCATGTGAAGCAGAGTGCAGAAGGGACTGAGGCGCGCATCAGGAGGAGTGCAGAAGGGACCGAGGTGCCCGTGAGGAAGTGTGCAGGAGGGACCGAGGCGCCTGTGAGGCGAAGTGCAGAAGGGATCCATGCGCACATCAGGAGGAGTGCAGGAGGGACCGACCTGCACGTGAGATGGAGTGCAGGAGGGACTGACGTGCATATTAGGCAGAGTGCAGGGGGGACAGACGTGCGTGTGAGGCAGAGTGCAGGAGGGAGCGACGCGCCTGTGAGGTGGAGTGCAGGAGGGACAGAGGCGCTCATCAGGTGGAGTGCAGGAGGGACCGAGGCACCCGTGAGGAACAGTGCAGGAGGGACTGAGACGCACATCAGGAGGAGTGCAGGAGGGACCGAGGCGCCTGTAAGGTGGAGTGCAGGAGGGACCGAGGCGCCCGTGAGGAAGAGTGCAGGAGGGACCGAGGCGCCTGTGAGGCAAAGTGAAGAGGGGAGTGAGGCGCGGATCCGGATGAGTGCAGGAGGTACAGACCTGCACGTTAGGTGGAGTGCAGGAGGGACGGACATGCACGTGAGGCAGAGTGGAGGGGGGACAGACGTGCGCGTCAGGAAGAGTGCAGGAGGGACCGACGCGCCTGTGAGATGGAGTGCAGGAGGGACAGAGGCGCGCATCAGGTGGAGTACAGGAGGGTCCGACATGTGCGTTAGGTGGAGTGCAGGCGGGACCAACATGCACATGAGGAGGAGTGCAGGAGGGACTGACGTGCACATGAGTTGGAGAGCACGATGGACCGAGGTGCACGTGAGGCGGAGTGCAGGAGGGACCGAGGCGCCCATGAGGCTGAGTGCAGGATGGACTGACGTGCATGTGAGGCAGAGTGCAGAAGGGACCGAGGCGCGCATCAGGTGGAGTACAGGAGGGACCGAGGTGCGCATCAGGTGGAGTGAATGAGGGACCAACGTGCACATGAGGCACAGTGCAGGAGAGACCAACGTTCGCATTAGGCGGAGTACTGGAGAGACCGAGGCGCCCGTGAGGCAGAGTGCAGGATGAACAGACGTGCATGTGAGGCAGAGTGCAGAAGGGCGCGCATCAGGAGGATTGCAGGAGGGACGGACCTGCACATGAGGTGGAGTGCAGGAGGGACCGACGTGCGCGTGAGAGGGAGTGCAGGAGGGACCGAGTCATCCGTGAGGAACAGTGCAGGAGGAACAGAGGCGCCTGTGAGGCGACATGCAGAAGGGACCGAGGCGCGCATCAGGAGGAGTGCAGGAGGGATGGACCTGCACATGAGGTGGAGTGCAGGAGGGACCGACGTGCACATGAGGCAGAGTGCAGGGGGGACAGAGGTGCCCATGAGGCAGAGTGCAGGAGGGACCAACGCGCCTGTGAGGTGGAGTACAGGAGGGACCGAGACGCACATCAGGCAGAGTGCAGGACGGACCGACGTGCACATGACGCCAAGTGCAGGAGGGACCGAGCCGCCCGTCAGGCAAAGTGCAGGATGGACCTACGTGCATGTGAGGCAGAGTGCAGAAGGGACCGAGGCGCATTTCAGGAGGAGTGCAGGAGGGACTAAGAGACACATCAGTCGGAGTGCAGGAGGGACCGATGCGCCTGTGAGGTGGAGTGCAGGAGGGACCAAGGCACACATCAGGTGGAGTACACGAGGGACCGAGGTGCCCATCAGGTTGAGTGAATGAGGGACCAACGTGTACATGAGGCACAGTGCAGGAGAGACCAACGTGCATGTGAGGCGGAGTGCAGGAGGGACCGAGGCACCCGTGACGCAGAGTGCAGGATGGACTGACGTGCATGTGAAGCAGAGTGCAGAAGGGACTGAGGCGCGCATCAGGAGGAGTGCAGAAGGGACCGAGGTGCCCGTGAGGAAGTGTGCAGGAGGGACCGAGGCGCCTGTGAGGCGAAGTGCAGAAGGGATCCATGCGCACATCAGGAGGAGTGCAGGAGGGACCGACCTGCACGTGAGATGGAGTGCAGGAGGGACTGACGTGCATATTAGGCAGAGTGCAGGGGGGACAGACGTGCGTGTGAGGCAGAGTGCAGGAGGGACCGATGCACCTGTGAGCTGGAGTGCTGGAGGGACTGAGACGCACATCACCCGGAGTGCAGGAGGGACCGAGGCGCCTGTGAGGTGGAGTGCAGGAGGGAACGAGGTGCGCATCAGTTGGAGTGAATTAGGGACCAACGTGCACATGAGGCACAGTGCAAGAGAGACCAACATGTGCGTGAGGTGGAGTGCATGAGGGACCGAGGTGCCCATGAGGCAGAGTGCAGGATGGACTGAGGCGCCCATGAGACAGAGTGCAGGAGGGACTGACGTACATGTGAAGCGTAGTGCAGGAGGGACAGACGTGCGCGTTAGGCGGAGTGCAGGAGGGACCAACATGCACATGATGAGGAGTGCAGGAGGGATCGACGTGTGCGTGAGGCAGAGCGCCGGAGGGACCGAGGCTCCTGTGAGGTGGAGTACAGGAGGGACCGAGGCGCGCATCAGCCGGAGTGCCGGAGGGACTGAGGTGCGCATCATGTGGAGTACAGGAGGGACCAAGGTGCGCATCAAGTGGAGTGAATGAGGGACCAACGTCCACATGAGGGGCAGTGCCGGAGAAACCAACGTGCGCGTGAGGCGGAGTGCAGGAGGGACCGAGGCGCCCGTGAGGCAGAGTGCAGGATAGACTGACGTGCATGTGAGTCAGAGTGCAGGGGGGACAGAGGTGCCTGTGAGGCGAAGTCCAGAACGGACCGAGGTGCGCATCAGGAGGAGTGCAGGAGGGACTGACGTGCACGTGAGGCAGAGTGCAGGAGGGACCGAGGTGCGCAACAGGTGGAGTACAGGAGGGACCGAGGCGCCCGTGAGGCAGGGTGCAGGATGGACTGACGTGCATGTGAGGCAGAGTGCAGAAAGGACTGAGACGCGCATCAGGAGGAGTGCAGGAGGGACCGAGGCACCTGTGAGGCGAAGGGCTGAATGGACCGAGGCGCACATAAGGAGGATTGCAGGAGGGACCTATCTGCACTTGAGGTGGAGTGCAGGAGGGACGGACGTGCACGTGAGGCAGAGAGCAGGGGGGACAGACGTGCACATTAGGTGTAGTGCACGAAGTACCGAGGTGCGCATGAAGCGGGGTGCAGGAGGGACCGAGGTGCGCAACAGGTGTAGTACATGAGGGACCGAGCTGTGCAGCATGTGGAGTGAATGGAGGACCAACGGGCACATGAGGCTCAGTGCAGGAGAGAACAACGTGCGTGTGAGGCGGAGTGCAGGAGGGACTGAGGCGCCCGTGTGGCAGAGTGCAGGAGGGACCGAGGCGCACATAAGGAGGTGTGCAGGAGGTACGAAGGCGCCCATGAGGAAGGGTGCAGGAGGGACCGAGGCGCCCATGAGCAAGGGTGCAGGAGGGATCCGAGGCGCCTGTGAGGTGAAGTGCAGAAGGGATTGAGGCGCACATCAGGAGGAGTGCAGGAGGGTCCGACCTGCACGTGAGGTGGAGTGCAGGAGTGACTGATGTGCACGTGAGGCAGAATGCAGGAGGGACTGAGGTACCTGTGAGGTGGAGTTCAGGAGGGACCGAGGCGCGCATCAGGTGGAGTGCAGGAGGGACCGAGGTGCGCATCAGGTGGAGTACAGGAGGGACCGAGGTGCGCATCAGGTGGAGTGAATGATGGACCAACGTGCACATGAGGCACAGTGCAGGAGAGACCTACGTTCGCGTTAGGCGGTGTACAGGAGGGACCGAAGCACCCGTGAGGCCGAGTGAAGGATGGACTGACGTGCATGTGAGGCAGAGTGCGGAAAGGACAGACGCGCGCATCAGGAGGAGTGCAGGAGGGACCGAGGCGCCCATGAGGGAGGTTGCAGGAGGGACTGAGGCGCCTGTGAGGCGAAGTGCAGAAGGAACCGAGGCGCGCATCAGGAGGAGTGCAGGAGGTTCCGACCTGCACGTGAGGTGGAGTGCAGGAGGGACGGACGTGCATGTGAGGCAGAGTGCAGGGGGGACAGACGTGCGCGTGAGGCAGATTGCAGGAGGGACCGACGCGCCTGTGAGGTGGAGTGCAGGAGTGACAGAGGTGCGCATCAGGTGGAGTGCAGGAGGGACTGACGTGCGCGTTAGCCGGAGTGCAGGAGGGACCAACATGCACATGACGCATTGTGCAGGAGGGACTCACGTGAACATGAGGTGGAGTGCACAATGGACCGAGGTGCGCATGAGGCGGAGTGGAAGAGAGACCGAGGTGCGCAACAGGAGGAGTACAGGAGGGACCGAGGCACCTGTGAGGCGAAGGGCTGAATGGACCGAGGCGTGCATCAGGAGGAGTGCAGTAGGGACCTATCTGCACTTGAGGTGGAGTGCAGGAGGGACGGACGTGCACGTGAGGCAGAGAGCAGGGGGGACAGACGTGCGCATGAGGCAGAGTGCATGAGGGACCGACGCACCTGTGAGGGGGTGTCTAAGAGGGATTGAGACGCACGTCAGGAAGAGTGCAGGACGGACCAAGGCGCCTGTGAGTTGGAGTGCAGGAGGGGCCGAGGTGCGCATCAGGTGGAGTGAATGAGGGACCAACGTGCACATGAGTCACAGTGCAGGAGAGACCAACGTGCGTGTGAGGCGGAGTGCAGGAGGGACCGAGGCGCCCGTGAGGCAGAGTGCAGGATGGACTGACGTGCATGTGGGGCAGAGTGCAGAAGGGACCGAGGCACGCATCAGGAGGAATGCAGGAGGGACCGAGGCGCCCATGAGGAAGAGTGCAGGCGGTACCGAAGCGCGCATCAGGTGGACTAAAGGAGGGACCGAGGCGCGCATCAGGAGGAGTGCAGGAGGGACTGATGTGCACCTGAGGCGGAGTGCAGGAGGGACCAATATGCACATCAGGCGGAGTGCAGGAGGGACTGACGTGCACATGAGGTGGAGTGCAGGAGGGACTGACATGCACATGAGGTAGAGTGCACGATGGACCGAGGTGTGAATGAGGCGGAGTGCAAGAGGGACAGAGGTGCGCAACAGCTGGAGTACAGGAGGGACCGAGGTGCGCATCAGGTGGAGTGAATGAGGGACCAACGTGCACATAAGGCACAGTACAGGAGAGACCATCGTTTGCGTTAGGCGGAGTGCAGGAGGGACCGAGGCGCCTGTGAGGCAGAGTGCAGGATGGACTGACGTGCACGTGAGGCAGAGTGCAGAAAGGACAGAGGCACGCATCAGGAGGAGTGCAGGAGGGACCGAGGCGCCTGTGAGGTGAAGGGCAGAAGGGACCGAGGCGCGCATCAGGAGGAGTACAGGACGGACCGACCTGCACATGAGGTGGAGTGCAGGAGGGAGGGACGTGCACATGAGGCAGAGTGCAGGGGAGACAGACGTTCGCATGAGGCAGAGTGCAGGAGGGACCGATGCGCCTGTGAGGTGGGGTGCAGGAGGGACTGAGACGCACATCAGTCAGAGTGCAGGAGGGACCGAGGCGCCTGTGAGGTGGAGTGCAGGAGGGACCGAGGCGCGCATCAGGTGGAGTACAGGAGGGACCGAGGTGCCCATCAGGTGGAGTGAATGAGGTACCAACGTGCACATGAGGCACAGTGCAGGAGAGACCAAAGTGCGTGTGAGGCGGAGTGCAGGAGGGACCGAGGCGCCCGTGAGGAAGAGTGCAGGATGGACTGACGTGGATGTGAGGCAGAGTGCAGAAGGGACCGAGGCGCGCATCAGGAGGAGTGCAGGAGGGACCGAGGTGCCCATGAGGAAGAGTGCAGGAGGGACCAAGGCGCCTGTGAGGCGAAGTGCAGAAGGGACCGAGGCGCGCATCAGGAGGAGTGCAGGAGGGACTGACGTGCACGTGAGGCAGAGTGCAGGAGGGACCGAGGTGCGCAACAGCTGGAGTACAGGAGGGACCGAGGTGCGCATCAGGTGGAGTCAATGACGGACCAACGTGCCCATGAGGCACAGTGCAGGAGAGACCAACGTTTGCATTAGCCGGAGTGCAGGAGGGACCGAGGCGCCCGTGAGGCAGAGTGCAGGATGGACTGACGTGCATGTGAGGCAGAGTGCAGAAAGGACCGAGACTAGCAACAGGAGGAGTGCAGGAGGGACCGAGGCGCACATCAGGAGGAGTGCTGGAGGTAGGGACCTGCACGTGAGGTGGAGTGCAGGAGGGACTGACGTGCATGTGAGGTGGAGTGCACGATGGACCGATGTACGCATGAGGCGGAGTGCAGGAGGGATCGACGTGTGCGTGAGGCAGAGCTGAGGAGGGACCGAGGCGCCTGGGAGGTGGAGTGCAGGAGGTACCGAGGTGCGCATCAGATGGAGTGCAGTAGGGACCGAGGTGCGCATTAGGTGGAGTACAGGAGGGACCGAGGTGCGCATCAGGTGGAGTGAATGAGGGACCAACGTGCACATGAGGCACAGTGCAGGACAGACCAACATGTGCGTGAGATGGAGTGCAGGAGGGACCGTGGTGCCCATGAGGCAGAGTGCAGGATGGACTGAGGCGCCCATGCGACAGAGAGCAGGAGGGACCGACGTACACGTGAAGCGTAGTCCAGGAGGGACCGACGTGCGCGTTAGGCGGAGTGCAGGAGGGACCAACATGCACATGATGTGGAGTGCAAGAGGGATCGACGTGTGCGTGAGGCAGAGCGCCGGAGGGACCGAGGCTCCTGTTAGGTGGAGTACAGGAGGGACCGAGGCGCGCATCAGCCGGAGTGCAGGAGGGACCGAGGTGCGCATCAGGTGGAGTGAATTGGGGACCACCGTGCACATGAGGGGCAGTGCCGGAGAGACCAACGTGCGCGTGAGGCGAAGTGCAGGAGGGACCGAGGCGCCCGTGAGGCAGAGTGCAGGATGGACTGACGTGCATGTGAGGCAGAGTGCAGAAGGGACCGAGACGTGCATCAGGTGGAATACAGGAGGGACCGAGGTGCGCATCAGGTGGAGTTAATGAGGGACCAACGTGCAGAGTGCAGAAGGGACCGAGAAGCGCATCAGGAGGAGTGCAGGAGGGAACGAGGCGACTGTGAGTTGGAGTGCGGGGGTGACCGAGGCGCGCATCAGGTTGACTACAGGAGAGACCAAGGCGCGCATCAGGAGGAGTGCAGGAGGGACTGACGTGCACGTGAGGCAGAGTGCAGGAGGGACCATCATGCACATGAGGCGGAGTGCAGGAGGCACCGAGGCGCCCGTGAGGCAGAGTGGATAATGGACTGAGGTGCCAATGAGGCAGAGTGCAGGAGGGACAGATGAGCACATGACGCCAAGTGCAGGAGGGACTGAGGCACCCCTGAGGTAGAGTGCAGGAGGGACCAACGTGTACGTGAGGCGTAGTGCAGGAGGGTCAGACGTGCCCGTTAGGCTGAGTGCAGGAGGGACCTACATGCCCATGAGGCGGAGTGTATGAGGGACTGACGTGCACATGAGGTGGACTGCACGATGGACTGACGTGCGCATGAGGCGGAGTGCAGGAGGGACCGAGATGCGCATCAGGTGGAGTCAATGAGGGACCAACGTGCACATGAGGCACAGTGCAGGAGAGACCAGCGTGCGCGTGAGGCGGAGTGCAGGAGGGACCGAGGCGCCCGTGAGGCAGAGTGCAGGATGGACTGACGTGCCTGTGAGGCAGAGTGCAGAAGGGACCGAGACGTGCATCAGGTGGAATACAGGAGGGACCGAGGTGCGCATCAGGTGGAGTTAATGAGGGACCAACGTGCACATGAGGCACAGTGCAGGAGAGACCAACGTTCGCATTAGGTGGATTGCAGGAGGGACGAAGCGCCCGTGAGTCAGAGTGCAGGATGAACAGACGTCCATGTGAGGCAGAGTACAGACGGGTAGTGCAGGAGGGTCCGATGTGCACGTTAGGCGGAGTGCAGGAGGGACCAACATGCACATGAGGCGGAGTGCAGGAGGGACTGACGTGCACATGAGGTGGAGTGCACGATGGACCGAGGAGCGCATGAGGAGGAGTGCAAGAGGGACCGAGGTGCGCAACAGGTGGAGTACAGGAGGGACCGAGGTGCACATCAGGTGGAGTGAATGAGGGACCAACGTGCACATGAGCCACAGTGCAGGAGAGACCAACGTTCGCGTTAGGCGGAGTGCGGGAGGGACCGCGGCGCCCGTGAGGTGGAGTGCAGGAAGGACTGAGACGCACATCAGGCGGAGTGCAGGGGGGACAGATGCCCCTGTGAGGTGGAGTGCAGGAGGGAGTGAGACTCACATCAGGCAGAGTGCAGGAGGGACCGAGGCTCCTGTGAGGTGGAGTGCAGGAGGGACCGAGGCGCGCATAAGTTGGAGTACAGGAGGGACCGAGGTGCGCATCAGGTGGAGTGAATGAGGGACCAACGTGCACATGAGGCACAGTGCAGGATGGACTGACGTGCATGTGAGGCAGAGTGCAGGAGGGACCGAGGCGCCCGTGAGGAAGAGTGCAGGAGGGACCGAGGCGCCCATGAGGCAGAGTGCAGGATCAACTGAGGTGCCCATGAGGCAGAGTGCAGGAGGGACCGACGTGCACATGACGCCAAGTGCTGGACGGACTGAGGCACCCATGAGGCGGAGTGCAGGAGGGACCGAGGCGCCTGTGAGGCGAAGTGCAGAAGGGATCGAGGCGCACATCAGGAGGAGTGCAGGCGGGACCAACCTGCACATGAGGTGGAGTGCAGGAGGGACCGAGGTGCCTGTGAGCTGGAGTTCGGGAGGGACCGAGGCGCGCCTCAGGTGGACTGCAGGAGGGACCGAGGTGCGCATTGGTGGAGTACAGGAGGGACCGAGGTGCGCATCAGGTGGATTGAATGATGGACCAACGTGCACATGAGGCACAGTGCAGGAGAGAACTACGTTCGCGTTAGGCGGAGTGCTGGAGGGACTGAGGCACCCATGAGGCGGAGTGCAGGAGGGACCGAGGCGCCTGTGAGGCGAAGTGCAGAAGGGATCGAGGCGCACATCAGGAGGAGTTCAGGAGGGACCAACCTGCACATGAGGTGGAGTGCAGGAGGGACCGAGGTGCCTGTGAGCTGGAGTTCGGGAGGGACCGAGGCGCGCCTCAGGTGGACTGCAGGAGGGACCAACGTGCACATGAGGAGTAGTGCAGGAGGGACCAACGTGCGCGTTAGGCGGAGTGCAGGACGGCCAACATGCACATGAGGCGGAGTGTAGGAGGGATCAACGTGTGCATGAGGCAGAGCGCCGGAGGGACCGAGGCTCCTGTGGGGTGGAGTGCAGGAGGGACCGAGGTGCGCATCAGCTGGAGTGCAGGAGCAACCGAGGTGCGCATCAGGTGGATTGAATGAGGGACCAACGTGCACATGAGGCACAGTGCAGGAGAGACCAACGTGCGCGTGAGGCGGAGTGCAGGAGGGACCGAGGCGCCCGTGAGGCAGAGTGCAGGATGGACTGACGTGCATGTGAGGCAGAGTGTAGAAGGGACCGTGGCGTGCATCAGAAGGAGTGCAGGAGGGACCGAGGTGCGCATCAGGTGGAGTGAATGAGGGACCAACGTGCACATGAGCCACAGTGCAGGAGAGACCAACGTTCGCGTTAGGCGGAGTGCGGGAGGGACCAACGTGTGCGTGAGGCAGAGTCCAGGAGGGACCGACATGCAAATGAGTCGGAGTGCAGGAGGGACTGAGGAGCCCATGAGGCAGAGTGCAGGAGAGACCGACGTGCAAATGAGGACGAGTGCAGGAGGGACCAACGTGCACGTGAGGTGGAGTGCAGGAGGGACCGATGTGCGCATGAGGAAGAGTGCAGGAGGGCCTGAGGCGCCTGTGAGGCAGAGTGCAGGAGGGACCAACGTGCACGTGAGGTGGTGTGCAGGAGGCATCGAGGCACCTGTTAGGTGGAGTGCAGGAGGGATGGAGGCACACATCAGGCGAAGTGCAGGAGGGACCGAGGTGCGCATCAGGTGGAGTGCAGGAGGGACCATCGTGGACGTTAGGCAGAATGCAGGAGGGGCCAGCATGCATGTGTGGCGGAGTGCAGGAGGGACCGAGGCGCCTGTGTTGTGGAGTGCAGGAGGGACTGAGGCATGCATCAGGTGGAGTGCAGGAGGGACCGAGGTGCGCATCAATCGGAGTGCAGGAGGGATTGACATGCGTATGAGGCAGAGTGCAGGAGGGACCAGCGTGTGCATGAGGCGGAGTGCAGCAGGGACTGAGGCGCCCGTGAGGCAGAGTGCAGGATGGACTGACGTGCATGTGAGGCAGAGTGCAGAAAGGACCGAGACGTGCAACAGGAGGAGTGCAGGAGGGACCGAGGCGCACATCAGGAGGAGTGCTGGAGGTAGGGACCTGCACGTGAGGTGGAGTGCAGGAGGGACTGACGTGCATGTGAGGTGGAGTGCACGATGGACCGATGTACGCATGAGGCGGAGTGCAGGAGGGATCGACGTGTGCGTGAGGCAGAGCTGAGGAGGGACCGAGGCGCCTGGGAGGTGGAGTGCAGGAGGTACCGAGGTGCGCATCAGATGGAGTGCAGTAGGGACCGAGGTGCGCATTAGGTGGAGTACAGGAGGGACCGAGGTGCGCATCAGGTGGAGTGAATGAGGGACCAACGTGCACATGAGGCACAGTGCAGGACAGACCAACATGTGCGTGAGATGGAGTGCAGGAGGGACCGTGGTGCCCATGAGGCAGAGTGCAGGATGGACTGAGGCGCCCATGCGACAGAGAGCAGGAGGGACCGACGTACACGTGAAGCGTAGTCCAGGAGGGACCGACGTGCGCGTTAGGCGGAGTGCAGGAGGGACCAACATGCACATGATGTGGAGTGCAAGAGGGATCGACGTGTGCGTGAGGCAGAGCGCCGGAGGGACCGAGGCTCCTGTTAGGTGGAGTACAGGAGGGACCGAGGCGCGCATCAGCCGGAGTGCAGGAGGGACCGAGGTGCGCATCATGTGGAGTACAGGAGGGACCGAGGTGCGCATCAGGTGGAGTGAATTGGGGACCACCGTGCACATGAGGGGCAGTGCCGGAGAGACCAACATGCGCGTGAGGCGAAGTGCAGGAGGGACCGAGGCGCCTGTGAGGCAGAGTGCAGGATAGACTGACGTGCATGTGAGTCACAGTGCAGAAGGGACCGAGAAGTGCATCAGGAGTAGTGCAGGAGGGACCGAGTCGCACAAGATTAAGGGTTCAGGGGGGACAGAGGCGCCTGTGAGGCGAAGTGCAGAAGGGACTGAGGCGCGTATCAGGAGGAGTACAGGAGGGACTGACTTGCACGTGAGGCAGAGTGCAGGAGGGACCGAGGCGCCTGTGAGGTAGAGTGCAGGAGGGACCGAGGCGCGCATCAGGAGGAGTGCAGGAGGGACTGACGTACACGTGAGGCAGACTGCAGGAGGGACCAACATGCACATGAGGCGGAGTGCAGGAGGGACTGACGTGCACATGAGGTGGAGTGCACGATGGACCGAGGTGCGCATCCGGCAGAGTGCAGGAGGGATCGACGTGTGCGTGAGGCAGAGCGCAGGAGGGAACGAGGTGCCTGGGAGGTGGAGTGCAGGAGCTACCGAGGCGCGCATCTGGTGGAGTGCAGTAGAGACCGAGGTGCGCATTAGGTGGAGTAAAGGAGGGACCGAGGTGCACATCAGGTGGAGTGAATGAGGGACCAACGTGCACATGAGGCACAGTGCAGGAGTGACAAACGTGCGCGTCAGGCGGAGTGCAGGAGGCACCGAGGCGCCCGTGAGGCAGAGTGTATAATGGACTGAGGTGCCCATTAGGCAGAGTGCAGGAGGGACAGATGTGCACATGACGCCAAGTGCAGGATGGACTGAGGCACCCCTGAGGCAGAGTGCAGGAGGGACCGACATGTACGTGAGGCGTTGTGCGAGAGGGTCTGACGTGCGCGTTAGGCGGAGTGCAGGAGGAACCAACATGCACATGAGGCGCAGTGCAGGAGGCACTGACGTGCACATTAGGGGTAGTGCACGAAGTACCGAGGTGCGCATGAAGCGGGGTGCAGGAAGGACCGAGGTGCGCAACAGGTGTAGTACATGAGGGACCGAGCTGTGCAGCATGTGGAGTTAATGGAGGACCAACGGGCACATGAGGCTCAGTGCAGGAGAGAACAACGTGCGTGTGAGGCGGAGTGCAGGAGGGACTGAGGCGCACATAAGGAGGTGTGCAGGAGGTACGAAGGCGCCCATGAGGAAGGGTGCAGGAGGGACCGAGGCGCCCATGAGCAAGGGTGCAGGAGGGACCGAGGCGCCTGTGAGGCGAAGTGCAGAAGGGATTGAGGCGCACATCAGGAGGAGTGCAGGAGGGTCCGACCTGCACGTGAGGTGGAGTGCAGGAGTGACTGATGTGCACGTGAGGCAGAATGCAGGAGGGACCGAGGTGCCTGTGAGGTGGAGTTCAGGAGGGACCGAGGCGCGCATCAGGTGGAGTGCAGGAGGGACCGAGGTGCGCATCAGGTGGAGTACAGGAGGGACCGAGGTGCGCATCAGGTGGAGTGAATGATGGACCAACGTGCACATGAGGCACAGTGCAGGAGAGACCTACGTTCGCGTTAGGCGGTGTACAGGAGGGACCAAAGCACCCGTGAGGCCGAGTGAAGGATGGACTGACGTGCATGTGAGGCAGAGTGCAGAAAGGACAGACGCACGCATCAGGAGGAGTGCAGGAGGGACCGAGGCGCCCATGAGGGAGAGTGCAGGAGGGACTGAGGCGCCTGTGAGGCGAAGTGCAGAAGGAACCGAGGCGCGCATCAGGAGGAGTGCAGGAGGTTCCGACCTGCACGTGAGGTGGAGTGCAGGAGGGACGGACGTGCATGTGAGGCAGAGTGCAGGGGGGACAGACGTGCGCGTGAGGCAGATTGCAGGAGGGACCGACGCGCCTGTGAGGTGGAGTGCAGGAGGGACAGAGGCGCGCATCAGGTGGAGTGCAGGAGGGTCCGACGTCCGCGTTAGCCGGAGTGCAGGAGGGACCAACATGCACATGACGCATTGTGCAGGAGGGACTGAC
Source organism: Heloderma suspectum (assembly GCF_057233095.1). NCBI lineage: Eukaryota > Metazoa > Chordata > Lepidosauria > Squamata > Helodermatidae > Heloderma > Heloderma suspectum. The sequence continues at coordinate 49,050,146 of NC_139467.1, read as the reverse complement.
GTGAATATGAGGTGGAGTGCACAATGGACCGAGGTGCGCATGAGGCGGAGTGCAAGAGAGACCGAGGTGCGCAACAGGTAGAGTACAGGAGGGACCGAGGTGCGCATTAGGTGGAGTGAATGACAGACCAACGTGCACATGAGCCACAGTGCAGGAGAGACCAACGTTTGCATTAGGCGGAGTGCAGGAGGGACTGAGGCGACCGTGAGGCAGAGTGCAGAATGGACTGACGTGCATGTGAGGCAGAGTGCAGAAAGGACCGAGACGCGCATCAGGAGGAGTGCAGGAGGGACCGAGGCACCTGTGAGGCGAAGGGCTGAATGGACCGAGGCGCGCATCAGGAGGAGTGCAGTAGGGACCTATCTGCACTTGAGGTGGAGTGCAGGAGGGACGGACGTGCATGTGAGGCAGAGAGCAGGGGGGACAGACGTGCGCATGAGGCAGAGTGCATGAGGGACCGACGCGCCTGTGAGGGGGTGTCTAAGAGGGATTGAGACGCACGTCAGGCAGAGTGCAGGACGGACCAAGGTGCCTGTGAGTTGGAGTGCAGGAGGGGCCGAGGTGCGCATCAGGTGGAGTGAATGAGGGACCAACGTGCACATGAGGCACAGTGCAGGAGAGAACTACGTTCGCGTTAGGCGGAGTGCAGGAGGGACCGAAGCACCCGTGAGGCAGAGTGAAGGATGGACTGACATGCATGTGAGGCAGAGTGCAGAAAGGACAGACACGCGCATCAGGAGGAGTGCAGGAGGGACCGAGGCACCCATGAGGGAGAGTGCAGGAGGGACCGAGGCGCCTGTGAGGCGAAGTGCAGATGGAACCGAGGGGCGCATCAGGAGGAGTGCAGGAGGGACCGACCTGCAAGTGAGGTGGAGTGCAGGAGGGACGGACGTGCATGTGAGGCAGAGTGCAGGGGGGACAGACGTGCGCGTGAGGCAGATTGCAGGAGGGACCGATGCGCCTGTGAGGTGGAGTGCAGGAGGGACAGAGGCGCGCATCAGGTGGAGTGCAGGAGGGTCTGACGTGCGCGTTAGCCGGTTGCAGGAGGGACCAACATGCACATGAGGCGTTGTGCAGGAGGGACTGACGTGAACATGAGGTGGAGTGCACAATGGACCGAGGTGCGCATGAGGCGGAGTGCAAGAGAGACCGAGGTGCGCAACAGGTGGAGTACAGGAGGGACCGAGGTGCGCATCAGGTGGAGTGAATGACGGACCAACGTGCACATGAGGCACAGTACAGGAGAGACCAACGTTTGCATTAGGCGGAGTGCAGGAGGGACCGAGGCGCCCGTGAGGCAGAGTGCAGGATGGACTGACGTGCATGTGAGGCAGAGTGCAGAAAGGACCGAGACGCGCATCAGGAGGAGTGCAGGAGGGACCAAGGCACCTGTGAGGCGAAGGGCTGAATGGACCAAGGCGCGCATCAGGAGGAGTGCAATAGGGACCTATCTGCACTTGAGGTGGAGTGCAGGAGGGACGGACGTGCACGTGAGGCAGAGAGCATGAGGGACCGACGCGCCTGTGAGGGGGTGTCTAAGAGGGATTGAGACGCACGTCAGGCAGAGTGCAGGACGGACCAAGGCGCCTGTGAGTTGGAGTGCAGGAGGGGCCGAGGTGCGCATCAGGTGGAGTGAATGAGGGACCAACGTGCACATGAGTCACAGTGCTGGAGAGACCAACGTGCGTGTGAGGCGGAGTGCAGGAGGGACCGAGGCGCCCGTGAGGCAGAGTGCAGGATGGACTGACGTGCATGTGGGGCAGAGTGCAGAAGGGACCGAGGAACGCATCAGGAGGAATGCAGGAGGGACCGAGGCGCCCATGAGGAAGAGTGTAGGAGGGACCGAGGCGCCTGTGAGGCGAAGAGCAGAAGGGATCGAGGCGCACATCAGGAGGAGTGCAGGAGGGACCAACCTGCACATGAGGTGGAGTGCAGGAGGGACCGAGGTGCCTGTGAGCTGGAGTTCGGGAGGGACCGAGGCGCGCCTCAGGTGGACTGCAGGAGGGACCGAGGTGCGCATTGGTGGAGTACAGGACCAACCTGTGGACTGCAGAAGGGACCGAGGCGCCCATGAGGCAGAGTGCAGGATGGACTGACGTGCATGTGAGGCAGAGTGCAGAAAGGACTGAGGCACACATCAGGAGGAGTGCAGGAGGGACCGAGGCGCCTTTGAGGCGAAGGGCTGAATGGACCGAGGCGCGTATCAGGAGGAGTGCAGGAGGGACCTATCTGCACTTGAGGTGGAGTGCAGGAGGGACGGACGTGCACATGAGGCAGAGAGCAGGGGGGACAGACGTGTGCATGAGGCAGAGTGCAGGAGTGACCGACTCGCCTGTGAGGGGGTGTGCAAGAGGGATTGAGACGCACATCAGACGGAGTGCAGGACGGACCAAGGCGCCTTTCAGTTGGAGTACAGGACGGGCCGAAGTGCGCATCATGTGGAGTGAATGAGGGACCAACGTGCACATGAGGCACAGTGCAGGAGAGACCAACGTGCGTGTGAGGCGGAGTGCAGGAGGGATTGAGGCGCACATCAGGAGGAGTGCAGGAGGGACCAACCTGCACATGAGGTGGAGTGCAGGAGGGACTGACGTGCATGTGAGTCAGAGTGCAGGGGGGACAGACGTTCGCGTGAGGCAGATTGCAGGAGGGATCGACGCGCCTGTGAGGAGGAGTGCAGGAGGGACTGAGACGCACATCAGGCGGAGTGCAGGATGGACCGAGGCGCCTGTGAGGTGGAGTGCAGGAGGAACCGAGGCGCGCATCAGGTGGAGTACAGGAGGGACCAAGGTGCGCATCAGGTGAGTACAGGAGGGTCCGAGGTGCGCGTCAGGTGGAGTGAATGAGGGACCAATGTGCACATGAGGCGCAGTGCAGGAGAGACCAACGTACGCGTGAGGCGGAGTGCAGGAGGGACCGAGGCGCCCGTGAGGCAGAGTGCAGGATGGACTGACGTGCATGTGAGGCAGAGTGCTGAAGGGACCGAGACGCGCATCAGGAGGAGTGCAGGAGGGACTGAGGCACCCATGAGGAAGGGTGCAGGATGGACCGAGGCGCCCATGAGGAAGGGTGCAGGAGGGACCGAGGCGACTGTGAGGAAGGGTGCAGGAGGGACCGAGGCACGCATCAGGAGGAGTGCAGGAGGGACCGACCTGCAAGTGAGGTTGAGTGCAGGAGGGACCGACATTCACGTGAGGCAGTGTGCAGGGGGGACAGACGTGCGTGTGAGGCAGAGTGCAGTAGGGACCAACGTGCCTGTGAGGTGGAATGCAGGAGGGACTGAGGTGCACATGAGGCAGAGTGCAGGAGGGACCGACGGGCACATGACGCCATGTGCAGGAGGGAATGAGGCACCAGTGAGGCCAAGTGCAGGAGGGATCGACGTGCACATGATGCGTAGTGCAGGAGGGACCGACGTGCGCGTGAGGCGGAGTGCAAGAGAGACCGAGGTGCGCAACAGGTGGAGTACAGGAGGGACCGAGGTGCGCATCAGGTGGAGTGAATGACGGACCAACGTGCACATGAGGCACAGTACAGGAGAGACCAATGTTTGCATTAGGCGGAGTGCAGGAGGGACCGAGGCGCCCGTGAGGCAGAGTGCAGGATGGACTGACGTGCATGTGAGGCAGAGTGCAGAAAGGACCGAGACGCGCATCAGGAGGAGTGCAGGAGGGACCGAGGCACCTGTGAGGCGAAGGGCTGAATGGACCAAGGCGCGCATCAGGAGGAGTGCAATAGGGACCTATCTGCACTTGAGGTGGAGTGCAGGAGGGACGGACGTGCACGTGAGGCAGAGAGCATGAGGGACCGACGCGCCTGTGAGGGGGTGTCTAAGAGGGATTGAGATGCACGTCAGGCAGAGTGCAGGACGGACCAAGGCGCCTGTGAGTTGGAGTGCAGGAGGGGCCGAGGTGCGCATCAGGTGGAGTGAATGAGGGACCAACGTGCACATGAGTCACAGTGCTGGAGAGACCAACGTGCGTGTGAGGCGGAGTGCAGGAGGGACCGAGGCGCCCGTGAGGCAGAGTGCAGGATGGACTGACGTGCATGTGGGGCAGAGTGCAGAAGGGACCGAGGAACGCATCAGGAGGAATGCAGGAGGGACCGAGGCGCCCATGAGGAAGAGTGTAGGAGGGACCGAGGCGCCTGTGAGGCGAAGTGCAGAAGGGATCGAGGCGCACATCAGGAGGAGTGCAGGAGGGACCAACCTGCACATGAGGTGGAGTGCAGGAGGGACCGAGGTGCCTGTGAGCTGGAGTTCGGGAGGGACCGAGGCGCGCCTCAGGTGGACTGCAGGAGGGACCGAGGTGCGCATTGGTGGAGTACAGGACCAACCTGTGGACTGCAGAAGGGACCGAGGCGCCCATGAGGCAGAGTGCAGGATGGACTGACATGCATGTGAGGCAGAGTGCAGAAAGGACCGAGGCACACATCAGGAGGAGTGCAGGAGGGACCGAGGCGCCTTTGAGGCGAAGGGCTGAATGGACCGAGGCGCGTATCAGGAGGAGTGCAGGAGGGACCTATCTGCACTTGAGGTGGAGTGCAGGAGGGACGGACGTGCACGTGAGGCAGAGAGCAGGAGGGACAGACGTGTGCATGAGGCAGAGTGCAGGAGTGACCGACTCGCCTGTGAGGGGGTGTGCAAGAGGGATTGAGACGCACATCAGACGGAGTGCAGGACGGACCAAGGCGCCTTTCAGTTGGAGTACAGGACGGGCCGAAGTGCGCATCATGTGGAGTGAATGAGGGACCAACGTGCACATGAGGCACAGTGCAGGAGAGACCAACGTGCGTGTGAGGCGGAGTGCAGGAGGGATTGAGGCGCACATCAGGAGGAGTGCAGGAGGGACCAACCTGCACATGAGGTGGAGTGCAGGAGGGACTGACGTGCATGTGAGTCAGAGTGCAGGGGGGACAGACGTTCGCGTGAGGCGGATTGCAGGAGGGATCGACGCGCCTGTGAGGAGGAGTGCAGGAGGGACTGAGACGCACATCAGGCGGAGTGCAGGATGGACCGAGGCGCCTGTGAGGTGGAGTGCAGGAGGAACCGAGGCGCGCATCAGGTGGAGTACAGGAGGGACCAAGGTGCGCATCAGGTGAGTACAGGAGGGTCCGAGGTGCGCGTCAGGTGGAGTGAATGAGGGACCAATGTGCACATGAGGCGCAGTGCAGGAGAGACCAACGTACGCGTGAGGCGGAGTGCAGGAGGGACCGAGGCGCCCGTGAGGCAGAGTGCAGGATGGACTGACGTGCATGTGAGGCAGAGTGCTGAAGGGACCGAGACGCGCATCAGGAGGAGTGCAGGAGGGACTGAGGCACCCATGAGGAAGGGTGCAGGATGGACCGAGGCGCCCATGAGGAAGGGTGCAGGAGGGACCGAGGCGACTGTGAGGAAGGGTGCAGGAGGGACCGAGGCACGCATCAGGAGGAGTGCAGGAGGGACCGACCTGCAAGTGAGGTTGAGTGCAGGAGGGACCGACATTCACGTGAGGCAGTGTGCAGGGGGGACAGACGTGCGTGTGAGGCAGAGTGCAGTAGGGACCAACGTGCCTGTGAGGTGGAATGCAGGAGGGACTGAGGTGCACATGAGGCAGAGTGCAGGAGGGACCGACGGGCACATGACGCCATGTGCAGGAGGGAATGAGGCACCAGTGAGGCCAAGTGCAGGAGGGATCGACGTGCACATGATGCGTAGTGCAGGAGGGACCGACGTGCGCGTGAGGCGGAGTGCAGGAGGGACTGATGTACACATGAGGTGGAGTGGACGATGGACCAAGGTGCGCATGAGGTGGAGTGCAGGAGGTATCGACGTGTGTGTAAGGCACAGCGCAGGAGGGACCGAGGCACCTGTGAGGTGGAGTGCAGGAGGGACCGAGGCGCGCATCAGGTGGCGTGCAGGAGGGACCGAGGTGCGCATTAGTTGGAGTACAGGAGGGACCGTTGTGCGCATCAGGTGGAGTGAATGAGGGACCAACGTGCACTTGAGGCACTGTGCAGGAGAGACCAACGTGTGCGTGAGGCGGAGTGCAGAAGGGACCGAGGCGCCCGTGAGGCAGAGTGTATAATGGACTGAGGTGCCCATGAGGCAGATTGCAGGAGGGACCGATATGCATATGACGCCAAGTGCAGGAGGGTCTTAGGCACCCGTGAGGAAGAGTGCAGGAGGGACTGAGGTGCACATCAGGTGGAGGGCAGGAGGGACCGAGGTGCGCATTAGGTGGAGTACAGGAGGGACCAAGGTGCGCATCAGGTGGAGTGAATGAGGGACCGACGTGCACATGAGGCGTAGTGCAGGAGGGTCCGATGTGCACGTTAGGCGGAGTGCAGGAGGGACCAACATGCACATGAGGCGGAGTGCAGGAGGGACTGACGTGCACATGAGGTGGAGTGCACGATGGACCGAGGAGCGCATGAGGAGGAGTGCAAGAGGGACCGAGGTGCGCAACAGGTGGAGTACAGGAGGGACCGAGGTGCACATCAGGTGGAGTGAATGAGGGACCAACGTGCACATGAGCCACAGTGCAGGAGAGACCAACGTTCGCGTTAGGCGGAGTGCGGGAGGGACCGCGGCGCCCGTGAGGTGGAGTGCAGGAAGGACTGAGACGCACATCAGGCGGAGTGCAGGAGGGACCGTGGCGCCTGTGAGGTGGAATGCAGGAGGGACCGAGGCGCTCATCAGGTGGAGTGAATGAGGGACCAACGTGCACGTGAGGCAGAGTGCAGGGGGGACAGATGCCCCTGTGAGGTGGAGTGCAGGAGGGAGTGAGACTCACATCAGGCAGAGTGCAGGAGGGACCGAGGCTCCTGTGAGGTGGAGTGCAGGAGGGACCGAGGCGCGCATAAGTTGGAGTACAGGAGGGACCGAGGTGCGCATCAGGTGGAGTGAATGAGGGACCAACGTGCACATGAGGCACAGTGCAGGATGGACTGACGTGCATGTGAGGCAGAGTGCAGGAGGGACCGAGGCGCCCGTGAGGAAGAGTGCAGGAGGGACCGAGGCGCCCATGAGGCAGAGTGCAGGATCAACTGAGGTGCCCATGAGGCAGAGTGCAGGAGAGACCGACGTGCACATGACGCCAAGTGCTGGACGGACTGAGGCACCCATGAGGCGGAGTGCAGGAGGGACCGAGGCGCCTGTGAGGCGAAGTGCAGAAGGGATCGAGGCGCACATCAGGAGGAGTGCAGGAGGGACCAACCTGCACATGAGGTGGAGTGCAGGAGAGACCGAGGTGCCTGTGAGCTGGAGTTCGGGAGGGACCGAGGCGCGCCTCAGGTGGACTGCAGGAGGGACCGAGGTGCGCATTGGTGGAGTACAGGAGGGACCGAGGTGCGCATCAGGTGGATTGAATGATGGACCAACGTGCACATGAGGCACAGTGCAGGAGAGAACTACGTTCGCGTTAGGCGGAGTGCTGGAGGGACTGAGGCACCCATGAGGCGGAGTGCAGGAGGGACCGAGGCGCCTGTGAGGCGAAGTGCAGAAGGGATCGAGGCGCACATCAGGAGGAGTTCAGGAGGGACCAACCTGCACATGAGGTGGAGTGCAGGAGGGACCGAGGTGCCTGTGAGCTGGAGTTCGGGAGGGACCGAGGCGCGCCTCAGGTGGACTGCAGGAGGGACCAACGTGCACGTGAGGAGTAGTGCAGGAGGGACCAACGTGCGCGTTAGGCGGAGTGCAGGACGGCCAACATGCACATGAGGCGGAGTGTAGGAGGGATCAACGTGTGCATGAGGCAGAGCGCCGGAGGGACCGAGGCTCCTGTGGGGTGGAGTGCAGGAGGGACCGAGGTGTGCATCAGCTGGAGTGCAGGAGGGACCGAGGTGCGCATCAGGTGGAGTGAATGAGGGACCAACGTGCACATGAGGCACAGTGCAGGAGAGACCAACGTGCGCGTGAGGCGGAGTGCAGGAGGGACCGAGGCGCCCGTGAGGCAGAGTGCAGGATGGACTGACGTGCATGTGAGGCAGAGTGTAGAAGGGACCGTGGCGTGCATCAGAAGAAGTGCAGGAGGGACCGAGGTGCGCATCAGGTGGAGTGAATGAGGGACCAACGTGCACATGAGCCACAGTGCAGGAGAGACCAACGTTCGCGTTAGGCGGAGTGCGGGAGGGACCAACGTGTGCGTGAGGCAGAGTCCAGGAGGGACCGACATGCAAATGAGTCGGAGTGCAGGAGGGACTGAGGAGCCCATGAGGCAGAGTGCAGGAGAGACCGACGTGCAAATGAGGACGAGTGCAGGAGGGACCAACGTGCACGTGAGGTGGAGTGCAGGAGGGACCGATGTGCGCATGAGGAAGAGTGCAGGAGGGCCTGAGGCGCCTGTGAGGCAGAGTGCAGGAGGGACCAACGTGCACGTGAGGTGGTGTGCAGGAGGCATCGAGGCACCTGTTAGGTGGAGTGCAGGAGGGATGGAGGCACACATCAGGCGAAGTGCAGGAGGGACCGAGGTGCGCATCAGGTGGAGTGCAGGAGGGACCATCGTGGACGTTAGGCAGAATGCAGGAGGGGCCAGCATGCATGTGTGGCGGAGTGCAGGAGGGACCGAGGCGCCTGTGTTGTGGAGTGCAGGAGGGACTGAGGCATGCATCAGGTGGAGTGCAGGAGGGACCGAGGTGCGCATCAATCGGAGTGCAGGAGGGATTGACATGCGTATGAGGCAGAGTGCAGGAGGGACCAGCGTGTGCATGAGGCGGAGTGCAGCAGGGACTGAGGCGCCCGTGAGGCAGAGTGCAGGATGGACTGACGTGCATGTGAGGCAGAGTGCAGAAAGGACCGAGACGTGCAACAGGAGGAGTGCAGGAGGGACCGAGGCGCACATCAGGAGGAGTGCTGGAGGTAGGGACCTGCACGTGAGGTGGAGTGCAGGAGGGACTGACGTGCATGTGAGGTGGAGTGCACGATGGACCGATGTACGCATGAGGCGGAGTGCAGGAGGGATCGACGTGTGCGTGAGGCAGAGCTGAGGAGGGACCGAGGCGCCTGGGAGGTGGAGTGCAGGAGGTACCGAGGTGCGCATCAGATGGAGTGCAGTAGGGACCGAGGTGCGCATTAGGTGGAGTACAGGAGGGACCGAGGTGCGCATCAGATGGAGTACAGTAGGGACCGAGGTGCGCATTAGGTGGAGTACAGGAGGGACCGAGGTGCGCATCAGGTGGAGTGAATGAGGGACCAACGTGCACATGAGGCACAGTGCAGGACAGACCAACATGTGCGTGAGATGGAGTGCAGGAGGGACCGTGGTGCCCATGAGGCAGAGTGCAGGATGGACTGAGGCGCCCATGCGACAGAGAGCAGGAGGGACCGACGTACACGTGAAGCGTAGTCCAGGAGGGACCGACGTGCGCGTTAGGCGGAGTGCAGGAGGGACCAACATGCACATGATGTGGAGTGCAAGAGGGATCGACGTGTGCGTGAGGCAGAGCGCCGGAGGGACCGAGGCTCCTGTTAGGTGGAGTACAGGAGGGACCGAGGCGCGCATCAGCCGGAGTGCAGGAGGGACCGAGGTGCGCATCATGTGGAGTACAGGAGGGACCGAGGTGCGCATCAGGTGGAGTGAATTGGGGACCACCGTGCACATGAGGGGCAGTGCCGGAGAGACCAACGTGCGCGTGAGGCGAAGTGCAGGAGGGACCGAGGCGCCTGTGAGGCAGAGTGCAGGATAGACTGACGTGCATGTGAGTCACAGTGCAGAAGGGACCGAGAAGTGCATCAGGAGTAGTGCAGGAGGGACCGAGTCGCACAAGATTAAGGGTTCAGGGGGGACAGAGGCGCCTGTGAGGCGAAGTGCAGAAGGGACTGAGGCGCGTATCAGGAGGAGTACAGGAGGGACTGACTTGCACGTGAGGCAGAGTGCAGGAGGGACCGAGGCGCCTGTGAGGTAGAGTGCAGGAGGGACCGAGGCGCGCATCAGGAGGAGTGCAGGAGGGACTGACGTACACGTGAGGCAGACTGCAGGAGGGACCAACATGCACATGAGGCGGAGTGCAGGAGGGACTGACGTGCACATGAGGTGGAGTGCACGATGGACCGAGGTGCGCATCCGGCAGAGTGCAGGAGGGATCGACGTGTGCGTGAGGCAGAGCGCAGGAGGGAACGAGGTGCCTGGGAGGTGGAGTGCAGGAGCTACCGAGGCGCGCATCTGGTGGAGTGCAGTAGAGACCGAGGTGCGCATTAGGTGGAGTAAAGGAGGGACCGAGGTGCACATCAGGTGGAGTGAATGAGGGACCAACGTGCACATGAGGCACAGTGCAGGAGTGACAAACGTGCGCGTCAGGCGGAGTGCAGGAGGCACCGAGGCGCCCGTGAGGCAGAGTGTATAATGGACTGAGGTGCCCATTAGGCAGAGTGCAGGAGGGACAGATGTGCACATGACGCCAAGTGCAGGATGGACTGAGGCACCCCTGAGGCAGAGTGCAGGAGGGACCGACATGTACGTGAGGCGTTGTGCGAGAGGGTCCGACGTGCGTGTTAGGCGGAGTGCAGGAGGAACCAACATGCACATGAGGCGCAGTGCAGGAGGCACTGACGTGCACATTAGGGGTAGTGCACGAAGTACCGAGGTGCGCATGAAGCGGGGTGCAGGAAGGACCGAGGTGCGCAACAGGTGTAGTACATGAGGGACCGAGCTGTGCAGCATGTGGAGTTAATGGAGGACCAACGGGCACATGAGGCTCAGTGCAGGAGAGAACAACGTGCGTGTGAGGCGGAGTGCAGGAGGGACTGAGGCGCACATAAGGAGGTGTGCAGGAGGTACGAAGGCGCCCATGAGGAAGGGTGCAGGAGGGACCGAGGCGCCCATGAGCAAGGGTGCAGGAGGGACCGAGGCGCCTGTGAGGCGAAGTGCAGAAGGGATTGAGGCGCACATCAGGAGGAGTGCAGGAGGGTCCGACCTGCACGTGAGGTGGAGTGCAGGAGTGACTGATGTGCACGTGAGGCAGAATGCAGGAGGGACCGAGGTGCCTGTGAGGTGGAGTTCAGGAGGGACCGAGGCGCGCATCAGGTGGAGTGCAGGAGGGACCGAGGTGCGCATCAGGTGGAGTACAGGAGGGACCGAGGTGCGCATCAGGTGGAGTGAATGATGGACCAATGTGCACATGAGGCACAGTGCAGGAGAGACCTACGTTCGCGTTAGGCGGTGTACAGGAGGGACCAAAGCACCCGTGAGGCCGAGTGAAGGATGGACTGACGTGCATGTGAGGCAGAGTGCAGAAAGGACAGACGCACGCATCAGGAGGAGTGCAGGAGGGACCGAGGCGCCCATGAGGGAGAGTGCAGGAGGGACTGAGGCGCCTGTGAGGCGAAGTGCAGAAGGAACCGAGGCGCGCATCAGGAGGAGTGCAGGAGGTTCCGACCTGCACGTGAGGTGGAGTGCAGGAGGGACGGACGTGCATGTGAGGCAGAGTGCAGGGGGGACAGACGTGCGCGTGAGGCAGATTGCAGGAGGGACCGACGCGCCTGTGAGGTGGAGTGCAGGAGGGACAGAGGCGCGCATCAGGTGGAGTGCAGGAGGGTCCGACGTCCGCGTTAGCCGGAGTGCAGGAGGGACCAACATGCACATGACGCATTGTGCAGGAGGGACTGACGTGAATATGAGGTGGAGTGCACAATGGACCGAGGTGCGCATGAGGCGGAGTGCAAGAGAGACCGAGGTGCGCAACAGGTAGAGTACAGGAGGGACCGAGGTGCGCATTAGGTGGAGTGAATGACAGACCAACGTGCACATGAGCCACAGTGCAGGAGAGACCAACGTTTGCATTAGGCGGAGTGCAGGAGGGACTGAGGCGACCGTGAGGCAGAGTGCAGAATGGACTGACGTGCATGTGAGGCAGAGTGCAGAAAGGACCGAGACGCGCATCAGGAGGAGTGCAGGAGGGACCGAGGCACCTGTGAGGCGAAGGGCTGAATGGACCGAGGCGCGCATCAGGAGGAGTGCAGTAGGGACCTATCTGCACTTGAGGTGGAGTGCAGGAGGGACGGACGTGCATGTGAGGCAGAGAGCAGGGGGGACAGACGTGCGCATGAGGCAGAGTGCATGAGGGACCGACGCGCCTGTGAGGGGGTGTCTAAGAGGGATTGAGACGCACGTCAGGCAGAGTGCAGGACGGACCAAGGTGCCTGTGAGTTGGAGTGCAGGAGGGGCCGAGGTGCGCATCAGGTGGAGTGAATGAGGGACCAACGTGCACATGAGGCACAGTGCAGGAGAGAACTACGTTCGCGTTAGGCGGAGTGCAGGAGGGACCGAAGCACCCGTGAGGCAGAGTGAAGGATGGACTGACATGCATGTGAGGCAGAGTGCAGAAAGGACAGACACGCGCATCAGGAGGAGTGCAGGAGGGACCGAGGCACCCATGAGGGAGAGTGCAGGAGGGACCGAGGCGCCTGTGAGGCGAAGTGCAGATGGAACCGAGGCGCGCATCAGGAGGAGTGCAGGAGGGACCGACCTGCAAGTGAGGTGGAGTGCAGGAGGGACGGACGTGCATGTGAGGCAGAGTGCAGGGGGGACAGACGTGCGCGTGAGGCAGATTGCAGGAGGGACCGATGCGCCTGTGAGGTGGAGTGCAGGAGGGACAGAGGCGCGCATCAGGTGGAGTGCAGGAGGGTCTGACGTGCGCGTTAGCCGGTTGCAGGAGGGACCAACATGCACATGAGGCGTTGTGCAGGAGGGACTGACGTGAACATGAGGTGGAGTGCACAATGGACCGAGGTGCACATGAGGCGGAGTGCAAGAGAGACCGAGGTGCGCAACAGGTGGAGTACAGGAGGGACCGAGGTGCGCATCAGGTGGAGTGAATGACGGACCAACGTGCACATGAGGCACAGTACAGGAGAGACCAACGTTTGCATTAGGCGGAGTGCAGGAGGGACCGAGGCGCCCGTGAGGCAGAGTGCAGGATGGACTGACGTGCATGTGAGGCAGAGTGCAGAAAGGACCGAGACGCGCATCAGGAGGAGTGCAGGAGGGACCGAGGCACCTGTGAGGCGAAGGGCTGAATGGACCAAGGCGCGCATCAGGAGGAGTGCAATAGGGACCTATCTGCACTTGAGGTGGAGTGCAGGAGGGACGGACGTGCACGTGAGGCAGAGAGCATGAGGGACCGACGCGCCTGTGAGGGGGTGTCTAAGAGGGATTGAGATGCACGTCAGGCAGAGTGCAGGACGGACCAAGGCGCCTGTGAGTTGGAGTGCAGGAGGGGCCGAGGTGCGCATCAGGTGGAGTGAATGAGGGACCAACGTGCACATGAGTCACAGTGCTGGAGAGACCAACGTGCGTGTGAGGCGGAGTGCAGGAGGGACCGAGGCGCCCGTGAGGCAGAGTGCAGGATGGACTGACGTGCATGTGGGGCAGAGTGCAGAAGGGACCGAGGAACGCATCAGAAGGAATGCAGGAGGGACCGAGGCGCCCATGAGGAAGAGTGTAGGAGGGACCGAGGCGCCTGTGAGGCGAAGAGCAGAAGGGATCAAGGCGCACATCAGGAGGAGTGCAGGAGGGACCAACCTGCACATGAGGTGGAGTGCAGGAGGGACCGAGGTGCCTGTGAGCTGGAGTTCGGGAGGGACCGAGGCGCGCCTCAGGTGGACTGCAGGAGGGACCGAGGTGCGCATTGGTGGAGTACAGGACCAACCTGTGGACTGCAGAAGGGACCGAGGCGCCCATGAGGCAGAGTGCAGGATGGACTGACGTGCATGTGAGGCAGAGTGCAGAAAGGACTGAGGCACACATCAGGAGGAGTGCAGGAGGGACCGAGGCGCCTTTGAGGCGAAGGGCTGAATGGACCGAGGCGCGTATCAGGAGGAGTGCAGGAGGGACTGAGGCACCCATGAGGAAGGGTGCAGGATGAAGTGCGCATCATGTGGAGTGAATGAGGGACCAACGTGCACATGAGGCACAGTGCAGGAGAGACCAACGTGCGTGTGAGGCGGAGTGCAGGAGGGACTGAGACGCACATCAGGCAGAGTGCGGGAGGGACCGAGGCACCTGTGAGTTGGAGTGCAGGAGGGGCCGAGGTGCGCATCAGGTGGAGTGACTGAGGGACCAAAGTGCACATGAGGTACAGTGCAGGAGAGACCAACGTGTGTGTGAGGCCGAGTTCAGGAGGGACAGAGGCGCCCATGAGGCAGAGTGCAGGATGGACGGACGTGCATGTGAGGCGGAGTGGAGGACGGACCAACATGCACATGAGGCGTAGTGCAGGAGGGGCTGACGTGCACATGAGATGGAGTGCACGATGGACCGAGGTGCGTATGAGGCGGAGTGCAGGAGGGATCGACGTGCAGGAGGGACCGAGGCGCGCATCAAGTAGACTAAAGGAGGGACCGAGGTGCGCATCAGGTGGAGTACAGGAGGGACCGAGCTGCGCATCAGGTGGAGTGAATGAGGGACCAATGTGCACATGAGGCACAATGCAGGAGAGACCAACGTTCGCGTTAGGCGCAGTAAAGGAGGGACAGAAGCACCTGTGAGGCAGAGTGCAGGATGAACTGAAGTGCAGGTGAGGCAGATTGCAGAAAGGACAGACGCGCGCATCATGAGGAGTGCAGGAGCGACTAAGGCGCCCGTGAGGAAGAGTGCAGGAGGGACCGAGGCGCCTGTGAGGCGAAGTGCAGAAGGGACCGAGGCGCGCATCAGGAGGAGTGCAGGAGGGACCGACCTGCACATGAGGTGGAGGCAGGAGGGACCGACTTGCACATGACGCCAATTGCAGGAGGGACAGAGGCGCCCGTGAGGCAGAGTGCAGGATGGACTGACGTGCATGTGAGGAAGAGTGCAGAAGGATCTGAGGTGCACATCAGGTGGAGTGCAGGAGGGACCAACATGCACAGGAGGTGGAGTGCACGATGGACCGAGGTGCGCATGAGGCGCAGTGCAGGAGGGACAGAAGCACCCGTGAGGCAGAGTGCAGGATGAACTGACGTGCACGTGAGGCAGAGTGCAGAAAGGACAGACCCGCGCATCATGAGGAGTGCAGAAGCGACCAAGGCGCCCGTGAGGCAGAGTGCAGGATAGACTGACGTGCATGTGAGTCAGAGTGCAGAAGGGAATGAGAAGTGCATCAGGAGGAGTGCAGGAGGGAACGAGGCGCCCATGCGGAAGGGTGCAGGAGGGACCGAGGCGCACATGAGGAAGGGTGCAGGAAGGACCGAGGCGCCTCTGAGGCGAAGTGCAGAAGGGACCGAGGCGCGCATCAGGAGGAGTGCAGGAGGGACTGACGTGCACGTGAGGCAGAGTGCAGGAGGGACCGAGGCGCCTGTGAGGTGGAGTGCAGGAGGGACCGAGGCGCACATCAGGTGGAATACAGGAGGGATTGAGGCGCGCATCAGGAGGAGTGCAGGAGGGACTGACGTGCACGTGAGGCGGAGTGCAGGAGGGACCAACATGCACATGAGGCGGAGTGCAGGAGGGTCTGACGTGCACATGAGGTGGAGTGAACGATGGACCGAGGTGCTCATGAGGCGGAGTGCAGGAGGGATCGACGTGTGCATGAGGCAGAGCGCAGGAGGGACCGAGGAGCCTGGGAGGTGGAGTGCATGAGGTATCGAGGCGCGCATCAGGTGGAGTGCAGTAGGGACCGAGGTGCGCATTAGGTGGAGTACAGGAGGGACTGAGGTGCACATCAGGTGGAGTGAATGAGGGACCAACGTGCACATGAGGCACAATGCAGGAGGGACCAACCTGTGCGTGAGGCAGAGTGCAGGAGGGACAGATGTGCACATGACGCCAAGTGCAGGATGGAGTGAGGAACGCCGGAGGCAGAGTGCAGGAGGGACCGACGTGTATGTGAGGCGTAGTGCAGGAGGGTCCGACCTGCGCGTTAGTCGGACTGCAGGAGGGACCAACATGCACATGAGGCGGAGTGAAGGAGGGACTGACGTACACATGAGGTGGAGTTCAAGATGGACCGAGGTGCGCATGAGGCGGAGTGCAGGAGGGACCGAGGGGCGCAACAGGTGGAGTACAGGAGGGACCGAGGTGTGCAGCAGGTGAAGTGAATGAGGGACCAACGTGCACACTAGGCTCAGTGCAGGAGAGACCAACGTGCGCATGAGGCGGAGAGCAGGAGGGACCAAGGCGCCCGTGAGGCAGAGTGCAGAAGGGACCGAGGCGCGCATCAGGAGGAGTGCAGAAGGGACCGATGCGCTCGAGAGGAAGAGTGCAGGAGGGACCGAGGTGCCTGTGAGGCGAAGAGCAGAAGGGACTGAGGTGCGCATTAGGTGGAGTACAGGAGGGACCGCGGCGCGCATCAGGAGGAGTGCAGCAGGGACCAACCCGCACGTGAGGTGGAGTGCAGGAGGGACGGACGTGCATGTGAGGCAGAGTGCAGGGGGGACAGACGTGCGCGTGAGGCAGAGTGTAGGAGGGACAGACGCGCCTGTGAGGTGGAGTGCAGGAGGGACAGAGGCGCGCATCAGGTGGAGTGCAGGAGGGTCCGACGCGCGCATTAGGTGGAGTGCAGGAGGGACCAACATGCACATGAGGTGGAGTGCAGAGTGGACCGAGGTGCGCATAAGGCGGAGTGCAAGAGAGACCGAGGTGCGCAACAGGTGGAGTACAGGAGTGACCGAGGTGCGCATCAGGTGGAATGAATGATGGACCAACGTGCACATGAGGCACACTGCAGGAGAGACCAACGTTCGCGTTAGGCGCAGTACAGGAGGGACAGAAGCACCCGTGAGGCAGAGTGCAGGATAAACTGACGTGCAGGTGAGGCAGAGTGCAGAAAGGACAGACGCGCGCATCATGAGGAGTGCAGGAGCGACCAAGGCGCCCGTGAGGAAGAGTGCAGGAGGGACCGAGGCGCCTGTGAGGCGAAGTGCAGAAGGGACCGAGGCGCGCATCAGGTTGAATGAATGATGGACCAACGTGCACATGAGGCACAGTGCAGGAGAGACCAACGTTCGCATTAGGCGGAGTACAGGAGGGACCGAGGCACCCATGAGGCAGAGTGCAGGATGGACTGACGTGCATGTGAGGCATAGTGCAGAAGGAACCGAGGCATGAATGAGGAGGTGTGCAGGAGGGACCGAGGTGCCCGTGAGAAAGAGTCCAGGAGGGACCAAGGCGCCTGTGAGGCAAGGTGCAGAAGGGACCGAGGCGCGCATTAAGGGGAGTGCAGGAGGGACCGACCTGCACGTGAGGTGGAGTGCAGGAGGGACTGACGTGCACGTCAGGCAGAGTGCAGGAGGGACCGAGGCTCGCATCAGGTGGACTACAGGAGGGACCGAGGTGCCCATCAGGTAGAGTATGGGAGGGACCGATGTGCCCATCAGGTGGAGTGAATGAGGGACCAACGTGCACATAAGGCACAGTGCAGGAGAGACCAACGTTCGTGTTAGGTGGAGTGCAGGAGGGACCGAGGCACCCGTGAGGAAGAGTGCAGGATGGACTGACCTGCATGTGAGGCAGAGTGCAGAAAGGACCAACGGCGCGCATCAGGAGGAGTGCAGGAGGGACCGAGGTGCCCGTGAGGAAGAGTGCAGGAGGGACAGAGGCGACTGGGATGCGAAGTGCAGAAGGGACCGAAGCGCGCATCAGGAGGAGTGCAGGAGGGACCGACGTGCGCGTTAGGCCGTGTGCAGGAGGGCCCAAAATTGACATGAGGCGGAGTGCAGGAGGGACTGACGTGAACATGAGGTGGAGTGCACAATGGACCGAGGTGCGCATGAGGCGGAGTGCAAGAGAGACAGAGGTAAGCAACAGGTGGAGAACAGGAAGGACCGAGGTGCGGATCAGGTGGAGTGAATGACGGACGAACGTGCACATGAGGCACAGTGCAGGAGAGACCAACGTTCACGTTAGGCGGAGTGCAGGAGGGACCGAGGCGCCCGTGAGGCAGAGTGCACAATGGACTGAAGTGCACGTGAGGCAGAGTGCAGAAAGGACCGAGGCGTACATCAGGAGGAGTGCAGGAGGGACCGAGGCACCTGTGAGACGGAGGGCATAATGGACCGAGGCGCGCATCTGGAGGAGTGCAGGAGGGACCGACCTGCATGTGAGGTGGAGTGCAGGAGGGACAGACATGCATGTGAGGCAGAGTGCCCGAGGGACCGACGCGCCTGTGAGGTGGAGTGCAGGAGGGACTGAGACGCACATCAGGCAGAGTGCAGGAGGGACAGAGGCACCTGTGAGTTGGAGTGCAGGAGGGGCCGAGTTGTGCATCAGGTGGAGTGAACGAGGGCCCAACGTGCACATGAGGCACAGTGCAGAAGAGACCAACGTGCGTGTGAGGCGGAGTTCAGGAGGGACCAACATGCACATGAGGCGTAGTGCAGGAGGGACTGACGTGCACATGAGGTGGAATGCACGATGGACCGAGGTGCGCATGAGGCGGAGTAGATGAGGGACCGGGGTGCACATCAGGTGGAGTGAATGAGGGACCAACGTGCACATGAGGCACAGTGCAGGAGAGACAAAAGTGCGCGTGAAGCGGAGTGCAGGAGGCACCGAGGCGCCCGTAAGGCAGAGTGCATAATGGACCGAGGCGCCCGTGAGGCAGAGTGCAGGATGGACTGAAGTGCACGTGAGGCAGAGTGCAGAAAGGACCGAGGCGTACATCAGGAGGAGTGCTGGAGGGACCGAGGCACCTCTGAGTTGGAGTGCAGGAGGGGCCGAGGTGTGCATCAGGTGGAGTGAATGAGGGACCAACGTGCACATGAGGCACAGTGCAGAAGAGACCAACGTGCGTGTGAGGCGGAGTTCAGGAGGGACCAACATGCACATGAGGCGTAGTGCAGGAGGGACTGACGTGCACATGAGGTGGAATGCACGATGGACCGAGGTGCGCATGAGGCGGAGTGAATGACAGACCAACGTGCACATGCGGCACAGTGCAGGAGAGACAAACGTTCGCGTTAGGCGGAGTGCAGGAGGGACCGAGGCGCCCGTGAGGCAGAGTGCAGGATGGACTGAAGTGCCCGTGAGGCAGAGTGCCGAAAGGACCGAGGCGTACATCAGGAGGAGTGCAGGAGGGACCGAGGTGCCTGTGAGACGGAGGGCAGAATGGACCGAGGCGTGCATCTGGAGGAGTGCAGGAGGGACCGACCTGCACGTGAGGTGGAGTGCAGGACGGACGGACGTGCGCGTGAGGCAGAGTGCACGAGGGACCGACGCTCCTGTGAGGTGGAGTGCAGGAGGGACTGAGACGCACATCAGGCAGAGTGCAGGAGGGACCGTGGCACCTGTGAGTTGGAGTGCAGGATGGGCCGAGGCACCCGTGAGGAAGAGTGCAGGATGGACTGACGTGCATGTGAGGCAGAGTGCAGAAAGGACCGATGGCGTGCATCAGGAGGAGTGCAGGAGGGACCGAGGTGCCCATGAGGAAGAGTGCAGGAGGGACCGAGGCGCCTGTGATGGGAAGTGCAGAAGGGACCGAGGCGCGCATCAGGAGGAGTGGAGGAGGGACCGACCTGCACGTGAGGTGGAGTACAGGAGGGACGGACGTGCATGTGAGGCAGATTGCAGGAGGGACAGAGGCGTGCATCAGGTGGAGTGCAGGAGGGTCTGACGTGTGCGTTAGGCGGTGTACAGGAGGGACCAAAATGCGCATGAGGCGGAGTGCAGGAGGGACTGAGGTGATCATGAGGTGGAGTGCACAATGGACCGAGGCGCGCATGTGGCGGAGTGCAAGAGAGACCGAGGTGCGCAACAGGTGGAGAACAGGAGGGACCGAGGTGCGCATCAGGTGGAGTGAATGACGGACCAACGTGCACATGAGGCACAGTGCAGGAGAGACCAACGTTCGCGTTAGGCGGAGTGCAGTAGGGACCGAGGAGCCCGTGAGGCAGAGTGCAGGATGGACTGAAGTGCACATGAGGCAGAGTCCAGAATGGACCGAGGCGCACATCTGGAGGAGTGCAGGAGGGACCGACCTGCACGTGAGGTGGAGTGCAGGAGGGACGGAGGTGCGCGTGAGGCAGAGTGCACGAGGGACCGACGCGCCTGTGAGGTGGAGTGCAGGCGGGACTGAGACGCACATCAGGCAGAGTGCGGGAGGGACCGAGGCACCTGTGAGTTGGAGTGCAGGAGGGGCCGAGGTGCGCATCAGGTGGAGTGACTGTGGGACCAAAGTGCACATGAGGTACAGTGCAGGAGAGACCAACGTGTGTGTGAGGCCGAGTTCAGGAGGGACAGAGGCGCCCATGAGGCAGAGTGCAGGATGGACGGACGTGCATGTGAGGCGGAGTGGAGGACGGACCAACATGCACATGAGGCGTAGTGCAGGAGGGGCTGACGTGCACATGAGATGGAGTGCACGATGGACCGAGGTGCGTATGAGGCGGAGTGCAGGAGGGATCGACGTGCAGGAGGGACCGAGGCGCGCATCAAGTAGACTAAAGGAGGGACCGAGGTGCGCATCAGGTGGAGTACAGGAGGGACCGAGCTGCGCATCAGGTGGAGTGAATGAGGGACCAATGTGCACATGAGGCACAATGCAGGAGAGACCAACGTTCGCGTTAGGCGCAGTAAAGGAGGGACAGAAGCACCCGTGAGGCAGAGTGCAGGATGAACTGAAGTGCAGGTGAGGCAGATTGCAGAAAGGACAGACGCGCGCATCATGAGGAGTGCAGGAGCGACTAAGGCGCCCGTGAGGAAGAGTGCAGGAGGGACCGAGGCGCCTGTGAGGCGAAGTGCAGAAGGGACCGAGGCGCGCATCAGGAGGAGTGCAGGAGGGACCGACCTGCACATGAGGTGGAGGCAGGAGGGACCGACTTGCACATGACGCCAATTGCAGGAGGGACAGAGGCGCCCGTGAGGCAGAGTGCAGGATGGACTGACGTGCATGTGAGGAAGAGTGCAGAAGGATCTGAGGTGCACATCAGGTGGAGTGCAGGAGGGACCAACATGCACAGGAGGTGGAGTGCACGATGGACCGAGGTGCGCATGAGGCGCAGTGCAGGAGGGACAGAAGCACCCGTGAGGCAGAGTGCAGGATGAACTGACGTGCACGTGAGGCAGAGTGCAGAAAGGACAGACCCGCGCATCATGAGGAGTGCAGAAGCGACCAAGGCGCCCGTGAGGCAGAGTGCAGGATAGACTGACGTGCATGTGAGTCAGAGTGCAGAAGGGAATGAGAAGTGCATCAGGAGGAGTGCAGGAGGGAACGAGGCGCCCATGCGGAAGGGTGCAGGAGGGACCGAGGCGCACATGAGGAAGGGTGCAGGAAGGACCGAGGCGCCTCTGAGGCGAAGTGCAGAAGGGACCGAGGCGCGCATCAGGAGGAGTGCAGGAGGGACTGACGTGCACGTGAGGCAGAGTGCAGGAGGGACCGAGGCGCCTGTGAGGTGGAGTGCAGGAGGGACCGAGGCGCACATCAGGTGGAATACAGGAGGGATTGAGGCGCGCATCAGGAGGAGTGCAGGAGGGACTGACGTGCACGTGAGGCGGAGTGCAGGAGGGACCAACATGCACATGAGGCGGAGTGCAGGAGGGTCTGACGTGCACATGAGGTGGAGTGAACGATGGACCGAGGTGCTCATGAGGCGGAGTGCAGGAGGGATCGACGTGTGCATGAGGCAGAGCGCAGGAGGGACCGAGGAGCCTGGGAGGTGGAGTGCATGAGGTATCGAGGCGCGCATCAGGTGGAGTGCAGTAGGGACCGAGGTGCGCATTAGGTGGAGTACAGGAGGGACTGAGGTGCACATCAGGTGGAGTGAATGAGGGACCAACGTGCACATGAGGCACAATGCAGGAGGGACCAACCTGTGCGTGAGGCAGAGTGCAGGAGGGACAGATGTGCACATGACGCCAAGTGCAGGATGGAGTGAGGAACCCCGGAGGCAGAGTGCAGGAGGGACCGACGTGTATGTGAGGCGTAGTGCAGGAGGGTCCGACATGCGCGTTAGTCGGACTGCAGGAGGGACCAACATGCACATGAGGCGGAGTGAAGGAGGGACTGACGTACACATGAGGTGGAGTTCAAGATGGACCGAGGTGCGCATGAGGCGGAGTGCAGGAGGGACCGAGGGGCGCAACAGGTGGAGTACAGGAGGGACCGAGGTGTGCAGCAGGTGAAGTGAATGGGGGACCAACGTGCACACTAGGCACAGTGCAGGAGAGACCAACGTGCGCATGAGGCGGAGAGCAGGAGGGACCAAGGCGCCCGTGAGGCAGAGTGCAGAAGGGACCGAGGCGCGCATCAGGAGGAGTGCAGAAGGGACCGATGCGCTTGAGAGGAAGAGTGCAGGAGGGACCGAGGTGCCTGTGAGGCGAAGAGCAGAAGGGACTGAGGTGCGCATTAGGTGGAGTACAGGAGGGACCGAGGCGCGCATCAGGAGGAGTGCAGCAGGGACCAACCCGCACGTGAGGTGGAGTGCAGGAGGGACGGACGTGCATGTGAGGCAGAGTGCAGGGGGGACAGACGTGCGCGTGAGGCAGAGTGCAGGAGGGACAGACGCGCCTGTGAGGTGGAGTGCAGGAGGGACAGAGACGCGCATCAGGTGGAGTGCAGGAGGGTCCGACGCGCGCATTAGGTGGAGTGCAGGAGGGACCAACATGCACATGAGGTGGAGTGCAGAGTGGACCGAGGTGCGCATAAGGCGGAGTGCAAGAGAGACCGAGGTGCGCAACAGGTGGAGTACAGGAGTGACCGAGGTGCGCATCAGGTGGAATGAATGATGGACCAACGTGCACATGAGGCACACTGCAGGAGAGACCAACGTTCGCGTTAGGCGCAGTACAGGAGGGACAGAAGCACCCGTGAGGCAGAGTGCAGGATAAACTGACGTGCAGGTGAGGCAGAGTGCAGAAAGGACAGACGCGCGCATCATGAGGAGTGCAGGAGCGACCAAGGCGCCCGTGAGGAAGAGTGCAGGAGGGACCGAGGCGCCTGTGAGGCGAAGTGCAGAAGGGACCGAGGCGCGCATCAGGTTGAATGAATGATGGACCAACGTGCACATGAGGCACAGTGCAGGAGACACCAACGTTCGCATTAGGCGGAGTGTGGGAGGGACCGAGGCGCCCGTGAGGCAGAATGCACGATTGACTGACGTGCACATGAGGCAGAGTGCAGAGAGGACCGAAGCGCTCATCAGGAGGAGTGCAGGAGGGACTGAGGCACCTGTGAAGCGAAGGGCAGAATGGACCGAGGCGTGCATCAGGAGGAGTGCAGAAGGGACCAACCTGCACGTGAGGTGGAGTGCAGAAGGGTCGGACGTGCAAGTGAGGCAGAGAGCAGGTGGGACAGACGTGCGCGTGAGGCAGAGTGCAGGAGGGACGGAAGCGCCTGTGAGGTGGACTGCAGGAGGGACTGAGACGCCCATCAGTCGGAGTGCAGGAGGGACCGAGGCGCCTGTGAGGTGGAGTGCAGGAGGGACCGAGGCGTGCATCAGGTGTAGTACATGAGGGACCGAGGTGCGCATTAGGTGGAGTGAATGAGGGACCAATGTGCACATGAAGCACAGTGCAGGAGAGACCAACGTGCGTGTGAGGCGGCGTGCAGGAGGGACCGAGGCGCCCGTTAGGCAGAGTGCAGGATGGACTGAAGTGCATGTGAGGCAGAGTGCAGGAGGGACAGATGTGCGCATCAGGAGGAGTGCAGGAGGGACTGAGGCGCCCGTCAGGAAGAGTGCAGGATGGACCGAGGCTCCTGCGAGGCGAAGTGCAGAAGGGATCGAGGCGCGCATCAGGAGTAGTGCAGGAGGGACCGACCTGCACGTGAGGGGGATTGCAGGAGGGACTGACGTGGATGTGAGGCAGAGTGCAGGGGGGACAGACGTGCGCGTGAGGCAGAGTGCAGGAGGGACCGATGCGCCTGTGAGGTGGAGTGCAGGAGGGACTGAAACGCACATCAGGCGGACTGCAGGAGGGACCGAGGCGCCTGTGAGGTGGAGTGCAGGAAGGACCGAGGCGTGCATCAGGTGGAGTACAGGAGGGACCGAAGTGCGCATCAGGTGGAGTGAATGAGGGACTAACGTGCACATGAGGCACAGTGCAGGAGAGACCAACTTGCGCGTGAGGCGGAGTGAAGGAGGGACCGAGGTGCCCGTGAGGCAGAGTGCAGAATGGACTGAGGCTCCCATGAGGCAGAGTGCAGGAGGGACCAACGTGCACGTCAGGCGTAGGCAGGAGGGACCGATGTGCGCATTAGGCGGGGTTCAGGAGGAACCAACATGCACATGATGCGGAGTGCAGGAGGGGTAGACGTGTGCGTGAGGCAGAGTGCCGGAGGGACCGAGGCTCCTGTGAGGTGGTGTACAGGAGGGACCGAGGCCCGCATCAGCCGGATTGCAGGAGGGACCGAGGTGCACATCAGGAGGAGTGCAGGAGGGACCGAGTTGCGCATCAGGTGGAGTGAATGAGGGACCAATGTGCACATGAGGCGCAGTGCAGGCGAGACCAACGTGCGTGTGAGGCAGATTGAAGGAGGGTCCGACGCGCCCCTGAGGCAGAGTGAAGGATGGACTGACGTGCATGTGAGGCAGAGTGCAGAAGGGACTGAGACGCGCATCAAGAGCTGTGCAGGAGGGACCGAGGCGCCCATGAGGAAGGGTGCAGGAGGGACTGAAGTGACTGTGAGGCGAAGTGCAGAATGGACCGATGCGCATATCAGGAGGAGTGCTGGAGGGACCAACCTGCACGTGAGGTGGAGTGCAGGAGGGACCGACGTGCACGTGAGGCAGAGTACAGGGGGGACAGACGTGCGTGTGAGGCAGAGTGCAGGAGGGACCGACGCGCCTGTGAGGTGGAGTACAGGATGGACTGAGGCACCCATGAGGCAAAGAACAAGAGGGACCGACGTGTACGTGAGGCGGAGTGCAGGAGGGACCAACACGCACATGAGGCGGAGTGCAGGTGGGACCGACGTACACGTGAGGCGTAGTGCAGGAGGGACCGACGTGCGCATTAGGCGGAGTGCAGGAGGGACCAACATGCACATGATGTGGAGTGCAGGAGGGATCGACGTGTGCATGAGGCAGAGGGCCGGAGGGACCGAGGCTCCTGTGAGGTGTAGTACAGGAGGGACCGAGGCGCGCATCAGCCGGAGGGACCGTGGCGCCCGTGAGGAAGAGTGCAGAAGGGACTGAGACGCACATCAGGCGGAGTGCAGGAGGGACCGAGGCGCCTGTGAGGTGGAGTGCAGGAGGGTCCGAGGCGCCCGTGAGGAAGAGTGCAGGAGGGACAGAGGCGCCTCTGAGGCGAAGTGCAGAAGGGACCGAGGCGCGCATCCGGAGGAGTGCAGGAGGGATCGACCTGCACGTGAGGTGGAGTAGAGGGGGGGCAGACGTGCACGTGAGGCAGAGTGCAGGAGGGACTGACGTGCCTGTGAGGTGGAGTGCAGGAGGGACGGAGGCGCTCATCTGGTGGAGTGCAGGAGGGACCGAGGCGCCCGTGAGGAAGAGTGCAGGAGGAACCGAGGCGCCTGTGAGGCGAAGTGCAGAAGGGATCGAGGCGCACATCAGGAGGAGTGCAGGAGGGACCGACCTGCACGTGAGGTGGAGTGCAGGAGGGAACGACCTGCAAGTGAGGTGGAGTGCAGGAGGGACTGACGTGCATGTGAGGCAGAGTGCAGGGGGAACAGACGTGCGCGTGAGGCAGAGTACAGGTGGGACAGACTCGCATGTGAGGTGGAGAGCAGGAGGGACTGAGACGCACATCAGGCAGAGTGCAGGAGAGACCGAGGCGCCAGTGAGGTGGAGTGCAGGAGGGACCGATGTGCCCATCAGGTGGAGTGAATTGGGGACCAACATGCACATGAGGCACAGTGCAGGAGAGACCAACGTGTGCCTGAGGCGGAGTGCAGGAGGGACCGAGGTGCCCGTGAGGCATAGTACAGGATGGACTGACGTGCATGTGAGGCAGAGTGCAGAAGGGACCGAGAAGCGCATCAGGAGGAGTGCAGGAGGGAACGAGGCGCCCATGAGGAAGGGTGCAGGAGGGACGAGGCGCCCATGAGGAAGGTTGCAGGAGTGACTGAGGCGCTTGTGAGGCGAAGTGCAGAAGGTACCGAGGCGCGCATCAGGAGGAGTGGAGGAGGGACTGACGTGCACATGAGGAAGAGTGCAGGAGGGACCGAGGTGCCTGTGAAGTGGAGTGCGGGGGTGACCGAGGCGCGCATCAGGTTGACTACAGGAGGGACCGAGGCGCGCATCAGGAGGAGTGCAGGAGGGACCGACGTGTACGTGAGGCGTAGTGAAGGAGGGTCCGACCTGCGCGTTAGTCGGACTGCAGGAGGGACCAACATGCAAATGTGGCGGAGTGAAGGAGGGACTGACGTACACATGAGGTGGAGTGCAAGGTGGACCGAGGTGGGCATGAGGCGGAGTGCAGGAGGGACCGAGGGGCGCAACAGGTGGAGTAAAGGAGGGACCGAGGTGTGCAGCAGGTGGAGTGAATGGGGGACCAACGTGCACATGAGGCACAGTGCAGGAGAGACCAACGTGCGCATGAGGCGGAGAGCAGGAGGGACCGAGGCGCCCGTGAGGCAGAGTGCAGGATGGACGGACGTGCATGTGAGGCTGAGTGCAGAAGGGACCGAGGCACGCATCAGGAGGAGTGCAGAAGGGACAGATGCGCCCGTGAGGAAGAGTGCAGGAGGGACCGAGGTGCCTGTGAGGCGAAGTGCAGAAGGGACTGAGGTGCGCATTAGGTGGAGTACAGGAGGGACCGAGGTGCGCATCAGGTGGAGTGAATGAGGGACCAACGTGCACATGAGGCACAGTTCAGGAGAGACCAACGTTCGCGTTAGGCGGAGTGCAGGAGGGACCGAGGCGCCCGTGAGTCAGAGTGCAGGATGAACAGACGTCCATGTGAGGCAGAGTGCAGGAGGGACTGAGACGCACATCAGGCGGAGTGCAGGAGGGACCGAGGCGCATGTGAAGTGGAGTGCAGGAGGGAACGAGGCGCCCGTGAGGAAGAGTGCAGGAGGGACCGACGTGCCTGTGAGGTGGAGTGCAGGAGGGACAGAGGCGCGCATCTGGTGGAGTGCAGGAGGGACCGAGGCGCCAGTGAGGAAGCGTGCAGGAGGGACCGAGGCGCCCATGAGGACGGGTGCAGGAGGGACAGAGGCGCCTGTGAGGCGAAGTGCAGAAGGTACCGAGGCGCGCATCAGGAGGAGTTCAGGAGGGACTGACGTGCACATGAGGAAGAGTGCAGGAGGGACCGAGGCGCCTGTGAGGTGGAGTGCGGGGGTGACCGAGGCGCACGTCAGGTGGACTACAGGAGGGACGGAGGCACGCATCAGGAGGAGTGCAGGAGGGACTGACGTGCACGTGAGGCGGAGTGCAGGAGGGACCATCATGCACATGAGGCGGAGTGAAGGAGGCACCAAGGCGCCCATGAAGCATTGAGGATAATAGACTGAGGTGCCAATGAGGCAGAGTGCAGGAGGGACAGATGTGCACATGACGCCAAGTGCAGGAGGGACTGAGGCACCCTGAGGTAGAGTGCAGGAGGGACCAACATGTACGTGAGGCGTAGTGCACGCGGGTCCGATGTGCGCGTTATGCTGAGTGCAGGAGGGACCAACATGCCCATGAGGTGGAGTGCAGGAGGGACTGACGTGCACATGAGGTGGAGTGCACGATGGACTGAGGTGCACCTGTGGCGGAGTGCAGGAGGGACCAAGGTGCGCAAGAGGTGGAGTACAGGAGGGACCGAGGTGTGCAGCAGGTGGAGTGAATGAGGGACCAACGTGCACATGAGGCACAGTGCAGGAGACACCACCGGGAGCGTGAGGCGGAGTGCAGGAGTGACCGAGGCGCCCGTGAGGCAGAGTGCAGGATGGACTGACGTGCAGGTGAGTCAGAGTGCAGAAGGGACCGAGGCGTGAATCAGGAGGGGTGCAGGAGGGACCGAGGCGCCCATGAGGAAGAGTGCAGGAGGGACCGAGGAGCCTATGAGGTGAAGTGCATAAGGGACCGAGGCGCACATCAGGAGGAGTGCAGGAGGGACCGACCTGCACATGAGGTGGTGTGCAGGAGGGACTGACATGCACATGAGGCAGAGTGCAGGGGGGACAGACATGCGCATGACGCCAAGTGCAGGAGGGACTGAGGCACCCCTGAGGTAGAGTGCAGGAGGGACCAACGTGTACGTGAGGCGTAGTGCAGGAGGGTCCGACGTGCGCGTTAGGCTGAGTGCACGAGGGACCAACATGCCCATGAGGCGGAGTGCAGGAGGGACTGACGTGCACATGAGGTGGAGTGCACGATGGACTGAGGTGCGCATGAGGCAGAGTGCAGGAGGGACCAAGGTGCGCAACAGGTGGAGTACAGGAGGGACCGAGCTGTGCAGCAGGTGGAGTGAATGAGGGACCAACGTTCACATGAGGCACAGTGCAGGAGACACCACCGGGAGCGTGAGGCGGAGTGCAGGAGGGACAGAGGCGCCCGTGAGGCAGAGTGCAGGATGGACTGACGTGCAGGAGAGGCAGAGTGCTGAAGGGACCGAGGCGCGCATCAGGAGGGGTGCAGGAGGGACCGAGGCGCCCATGAGGATGAGTGCAGGAGGGACCGAGGCGCGTGTGAGGTGAAGTGCAGAAGGGACCGAGGCGCACATCAGGAGGAGTGCAGGAGGGACCGAACTGCACGTGAGGTGGTGTGCAGGAGGGACCGACATGCACATGAGGCAGAGTGCAGGGGGGACAGACGTGCGCGTGAGGCAGAGTGCAGGAGGGACCGACGCGCCTGTGAGGTGGAGTGCAGGAGGGACTGAGGTGCACAAGAGGCAGAGTGCAGGAGGGACCGACGTGCACTTGACGCCAAGTGCAGGAGGGACTGAGGCACGCGTGTGGCAGAGCGCAGGAGGATCGACGTGTACGTGAGGCGTAGTGCAGGAGGGTCCGACGTGCGCGTGAGGCAGAGTGCAGGAGGGACCGACGCGCCTGTGAGATGGAGTGCAGGAGGGACAGAGGCGCGCATCAGGTGGAGTACAGGAGGGTCCGACATGTGCGTTAGGTGGAGTGCAGGCGGGACCAACATGCACATGAGGAGGAGTGCAGGAGGGACTGACGTGCACATGAGGTGGAGTGCACGATGGACTGAGGTGCGCATGAGGCGGAGTGCAGGAGGGACCAAGGTGCGCAACAGGTGGAGTACAGGAGGGACCGAGCTGTGCAGCAGGTGGAGTGAATGAGGGACCAACGTGCACATGAGGCAGAGTGCAGAAGGGACCAAGGCGCGAATCAGGAGGGGTGCAGGAGGGACCGAGGTGCCCGTGAGGAAGAGTGCAGGAGGGAACGAGGCGCCTGTGAGGTGAAGTGCAGAAGGGACCGAGGCGCACATCAGGTGGAGTGCAGGGGGGACCGAGGCGCACATCGGGAGGAGTGCAGGAGGGACCGACCTCCACATGAGGTCGTGTGCAAGAGGGACCGACATGCACGTGAGGCAGAGTGCAGGGGGGACAGACGTGCGCGTGAGGCAGAGTGCAGGAGGGACCGACGCACCTGTGAGGTGGAGTGCAGGAGGGACTGAGGTGCACATGAGGCAGAGTGCAGGAGGGACCGACGTGCACATGACGCCAAGTGCAGGAGGGACTGAGGCACACGTGAGGCAGAGTGCAGGATGGATCGACGTTCACGTGAGGCGTAGTGCTGGAGGGACAGACGTGCGCGTGAGGCGGAGTGCAGGAGAGACCGAGGCGCCCGTGAGGCAGAGTGCAGGATAGACTGACGTGCATGTGAGGCAGAGTGCAGAAGAGACCGAGGCGCGCATCAGGTGGAGTACAGGAGGGACCGAGGTGCGCATCAGGTGAGACACGCACATGAGGTGTAGTGCAGGAGCGACTGACGTGCAGAGGAGTTGGAGTGCACGAAGACCAAGGTGCGCATGAGGCGGAATGCAGGAGGGATCGACGTGTGCGTGAGGCAGAGCGCAGGAGGGACCGAGGCGCCTGTGAGGTGGAGTGCAGGAGGGACCGAGGCGCGCAACAGGTGGAGTGCAGGAGGGACCGAGGTGCGCATTAGGTGGAGTCCAGGAGGGACCGAGGTGCACATCAGGTGGAGTGAATGAGGGACCAACGTGCACATGAGGCACAGTGCAGGAGAGCCCAACGTGCGCGTCAGGTGGAGTGCAGGAGGTACCGAGGCGCGCGTCAGGAGGAGTGCAGGAGGGAGCGAGGTGCCCATCAGGTGGAGTGCAGGAGGGACTGAGACGCACATCAGGCGGAGTGCAGGAGGGACGAGGCGCCTATGAGGCGCAGTGCAGAAGGGACCGAGACGCGCATCAGGAGGAGTGCAGGAGGGACCGACTTGCATGTGAGGTGGAGTGCAGGAGGGACGGACGTGCACGTGAGGCAGAGTGCAGGGGGGACATACGTGCGAGTGAGGCAGAGTGCAGGAGGGAGC
Source organism: Heloderma suspectum (assembly GCF_057233095.1). Taxonomy (NCBI): domain Eukaryota; kingdom Metazoa; phylum Chordata; class Lepidosauria; order Squamata; family Helodermatidae; genus Heloderma; species Heloderma suspectum. The sequence goes on along the minus strand of NC_139467.1, from coordinate 49,019,870 downwards.
GACGCGCCTGTGATGTAGAGTGCAGGAGGGACAGAGGCGCGCATCAGGTGGAGTGCAGGAGGGACCGAGGCGCCCGTGAGGAACAATGCAGGAGATACTGAGACGCACATCAGGTGGAGTGCAGGAGGGACAGAGGCGCGCATCAGGCGGAGTGCATGAGGGACTGACGTGCACATGAGGTGGACTGCACGATGGACTGACGTGCGCATGAGGCGGAGTGCAGGAGGGACCGAGATGCGCATCAGGTGGAGTCAATGAGGGACCAACGTGCACATGAGGCACAGTGCAGGAGAGACCAGCGTGCGCGTGAGGCGGAGTGCAGGAGGGACCGAGGCGCCCGTGAGGCAGAGTGCAGGATGGACTGACGTGCATGTGAGGCAGAGTGCAGAAGGGACCGAGACGTGCATCAGGTGGAATACAGGAGGGACCGAGGTGCGCATCAGGTGGAGTTAATGAGGGACCAACGTGCAGAGTGCAGAAGGGACCGAGAAGCGCATCAGGAGGAGTGCAGGAGGGAACGAGGCGACTGTGAGTTGGAGTGCGGGGGTGACCGAGGCGCGCATCAGGTTGACTACAGGAGAGACCAAGGCGCGCATCAGGAGGAGTGCAGGAGGGACTGACGTGCACGTGAGGCGGAGTGCAGGAGGGACCATCATGCACATGAGGCGGAGTGCAGGAGGCACCGAGGCGCCCGTGAGGCAGAGTGGATAATGGACTGAGGTGCCAATGAGGCAGAGTGCAGGAGGGACAGATGAGCACATGACGCCAAGTGCAGGAGGGACTGAGGCACCCCTGAGGTAGAGTGCAGGAGGGACCAACGTGTACGTGAGGCGTAGTGCAGGAGGGTCAGACGTGCCCGTTAGGCTGAGTGCAGGAGGGACCTACATGCCCATGAGGCGGAGTGTATGAGGGACTGACATGCACATGAGGTGGACTGCACGATGGACTGACGTGCGCATGAGGCGGAGTGCAGGAGGGACCGAGATGCGCATCAGGTGGAGTCAATGAGGGACCAACGTGCACATGAGGCACAGTGCAGGAGAGACCAGCGTGCGCGTGAGGCGGAGTGCAGGAGGGACCGAGGCGCCCGTGAGGCAGAGTGCAGGATGGACTGACGTGCCTGTGAGGCAGAGTGCAGAAGGGACCGAGACGTGCATCAGGTGGAATACAGGAGGGACCGAGGTGCGCATCAGGTGGAGTTAATGAGGGACCAACGTGCACATGAGGCACAGTGCAGGAGAGACCAACGTTCGCATTAGGTGGATTGCAGGAGGGACGAAGCGCCCGTGAGTCAGAGTGCAGGATGAACAGACGTCCATGTGAGGCAGAGTACAGACGGGACCGAGGCGCGCATCAGGAGGAGTGCAGGAGGGATGGAGGCGCCCGTGAGGAAGAGTGCAGGAGGGACTGAGACGCACATCAGGCGGAGTGCAGGAGGGACCGAGGCGCATGTGAGGCGGAGTGCAGGCGAGAACGAGGCGCCCGTGAGGAAGAGTGCAGGAGGGACCGAGGCGCCTGTGAGGCGAAGTGCAGAAGGGACCGAGGCGCGCATCAGGAGGAGTGCAGGAGGGATCGACCTGCACGTGAGGTGTAGTGGAGGGGGGGCAGACCTGCACGTGAGGCAGAGTGCAGGAGGGACCGACGTGCGTGTGAGGTGGAGTGCAGGAGGGACAGATGCGCGCATCTGGTGGAGTGCAGGAGGGACCGAGGCGCCCGTGAGGAAGAGTGCAGGAGGGACCGAGGCGCCAGTGAGGCGAAGTGCAGAAGGGATCGAGGCGCACATCAGGAGGAGTGCAGGAGGGACCGACCTGCGCATGAGGCAGAGTGCAGGAGGGACCGACTTGCATGTGAGGTGGAGTGCAGGAGGGACCGAGGCGCCTGTGAGGTGGAGTGCAGGAGGGACCAAGGTGCCCATCAGGTGGAGTGAATTGGGGACCAACGTGCACATGGGACACAGTGCAGGAGAGACCAACATGTGCGTGAGGCGTAGTGCAGGAGGGACTGAGGTGCCCATGAGGCAGAGTACAGGATGGACTGACGTGCATGTGAGTCAGAGTGCAGAAGGAACCGAGAAGCGCCTCAGTAGGACTGCAGGAGGGAACGAGGCGCCCATGAGCAAGCGTGCAGGAGGGACTGAGGCGCCCATGAGGACAGGTGCAGGAGGGACAGAGGCGCCTGTGAGGCGAAGTGCAGAAGGTACCGAGGCGCGCATCAGGAGGAGTGCAGGAGGGACTGAGGTGCACATGAGGAAGAATGCAGGAGGGACCGAGGCGCCTGTGAGGTGGAGTGCGGGGGTGACCGAGGCGCGCATCAGGGGGACTACAGGAGGGACCGAGGCACGCCTCAGGAGTTGTGCAGGAGGGACCATCATGCACATGAGGCGGAGTGAAGGAGGTACCAAGGCGCCCATGAAGCATTGTGGATAATGGACTGAGGTGCCAATGAGGCAGAGTGCAGGAGGGACAGATGTGCACATGACGCAAAGTGCAGGAGGGACTGAGGCACCCCTGAGGTAGAGTGCAGGAGGGACCAACGTGTACGTGAGGCGTAGTGCAGGAGGGTCCGACGTGCGCGTTAGGCTGAGTGCAGTAGGGACCAACATGCCCATGAGGCGGAGTGCAGGAGGGACTGACGTGCACATGAGGTGGAGTGCACGATGGAATGAGGTGCGCATGAGGCGGAGTGCAGGAGGGACCAAGGTGCGCAACAGGTGGAGTACAGGAGGGACCGAGGTGTGCAGCAGGTGGAGTGAATGAGGGACCAACGCGCACATGAGGCACAGTGCAGGAGACACCACCGGGAGCGTGAGGCGGAGTGCAGGAGGGGCCGAGGCGCCCGTGAGGCAGAGTGCAGCATGGACTGACGTGCAGGTGAGGCAGAGTGCAGAAGGGACCGAGGCGCGCATCAGGAGGGGTGCAGGAGGGACCGACGCGCCTGTGAGGTGGAGTGCAGGAGGGACTGAGGTGCACAAGAGGCAGAGTGCAGTTGGCACCGACGTGCACATGACACCAAGTGCAGGAGAGACTGAGGCACGCGTGAGGCAGAGTGCAGGAGGATCGACGTGCACGTGAGGCGTAGTGCAGGAGGGTCCGACGTGTGCGTTAGGCTGAGTGCAGGAGGGGCCAACATGCCCATGAGGCGGAGTAAAGGAGAGACTGACATGCACATGAGGTGGATTGCACGATGGACTGAGGTGCGCATGAGGCGGAGTGCAGGAGAGACCAACGTTCGCATTAGGCGGAGTACTGGAGAGACCGAGGCGCCCGTGAGGCAGAGTGCAGGATGAACAGACGTGCATGTGAGGCAGAGTGCAGAAGGGCGCGCATCAGGAGGATTGCAGGAGGGACGGACCTGCACATGAGGTGGAGTGCAGGAGGGACCGACGTGCGCGTGAGAGGGAGTGCAGGAGGGACCGAGGCATCCGTGAGGAACAGTGCAGGAGGAACAGAGGCGCCTGTGAGGCGACATGCAGAAGGGACCGAGGCGCGCATCAGGAGGAGTGCAGGAGGGACGGACCTGCACATGAGGGGGAGTGCAGGAGAGACCGACGTGTACATGAGGCAGAGTGCAGGGGGGACAGAGGTGCGCGTGAGGCAGAGTGCAGGAGGGACTGACGTGCACAGGAGTTGGAGTGCACGATGACCGAGGTGCGCGTCAGGCGGAGTGCAGGAGGTACCTAGGCACGCATCAGGAGGAGTGCAGGAGGGAGCGAGGTGCCCGTCAGGTGGAGTGCAGGAGGGACTGAGACGCACATCAGGCGGAGTGCAGGAGGGACCGAGGCGCCTATGAGGCGAAGTGCAGAAGGGACCGAGGCGTGCATCAGGAGTAGTGCAGGAGGGACTGACTTGCATGTGAGGTGGAGTGCAGGAGGGACGGACGTGGACGTGAGGCAGAATGCAGGGTGATCAGACGTGCGTGTGAGGCAAAGTGCAGGAGGGAGCGACGCGCCTGTGAGGTGGAGTGCAGGAGGGACAGAGGCGCTCATCAGGTGGAGTGCAGGAGGGACCGAGGCACCCGTGAGGAACAGTGCAGGAGGGACTGAGACGCACATCAGGAGGAGTGCAGGAGGGACCGAGGCGCCTGTAAGGTGGAGTGCAGGAGGGACCGAGGCGCCCGTGAGGAAGAGTGCAGGAGGGACCGAGGCGCCTGTGAGGCAAAGTGAAGAGGGGAGTGAGGCGCGGATCCGGATGAGTGCAGGAGGTACAGACCTGCACGTTAGGTGGAGTGCAGGAGGGACGGACATGCACGTGAGGCAGAGTGGAGGGGGGACAGACGTGCGCGTCAGGAAGAGTGCAGGAGGGACCGACGCGCCTGTGAGATGGAGTGCAGGAGGGACAGAGGCGCGCATCAGGTGGAGTACAGGAGGGTCCGACATGTGCGTTAGGTGGAGTGCAGGCGGGACCAACATGCACATGAGGAGGAGTGCAGGAGGGACTGACGTGCACATGAGTTGGAGAGCACGATGGACCGAGGTGCACGTGAGGCGGAGTGCAGGAGGGACCGAGGCGCCCGTGAGGCTGAGTGCAGGATGGACTGACGTGCATGTGAGGCAGAGTGCAGAAGGGACCGAGGCGCGCATCAGGTGGAGTACAGGAGGGACCGAGGTGCGCATCAGGTGGAGTGAATGAGGGACCAACGTGCACATGAGGCACAGTGCAGGAGAGACCAACGTTCGCATTAGGCGGAGTACTGGAGAGACCGAGGCGCCCGTGAGGCAGAGTGCAGGATGAACAGACGTGCATGTGAGGCAGAGTGCAGAAGGGCGCGCATCAGGAGGATTGCAGGAGGGACGGACCTGCACATGAGGTGGAGTGCAGGAGGGACCGACGTGCGCGTGAGAGGGAGTGCAGGAGGGACCGAGTCATCCGTGAGGAACAGTGCAGGAAGAACAGAGGCGCCTGTGAGGCGACATGCAGAAGGGACCGAGGCGCGCATCAGGAGGAGTGCAGGAGGGACGGACCTGCACATGAGGTGGAGTGCAGGAGGGACCGACGTGCACATGAGGCAGAGTGCAGGGGGGACAGAGGTGCCCGTGAGGCAGAGTGCAGGAGGGACCAACGCGCCTGTGAGGTGGAGTACAGGAGGGACCGAGACGCACATCAGGCAGAGTGCAGGACGGACCGACGTGCACATGACGCCAAGTGCAGGAGGGACCGAGCCGCCCGTCAGGCAAAGTGCAGGATGGACCTACGTGCATGTGAGGCAGAGTGCAGAAGGGACCGAGGCGCATTTCAGGAGGAGTGCAGGAGGGACTAAGAGACACATCAGTCGGAGTGCAGGAGGGACCGATGCGCCTGTGAGGTGGAGTGCAGGAGGGACCAAGGCACACATCAGGTGGAGTACACGAGGGACCGAGGTGCCCATCAGGTTGAGTGAATGAGGGACCAACGTGTACATGAGGCACAGTGCAGGAGAGACCAACGTGCATGTGAGGTGGAGTGCAGGAGGGACCGAGGCACCCGTGACTCAGAGTGCAGGATGGACTGACGTGCATGTGAAGCAGAGTGCAGAAGGGACTGAGGCGCGCATCAGGAGGAGTGCAGAAGGGACCGAGGTGCCCGTGAGGAAGTGTGCAGGAGGGACCGAGGCGCCTGTGAGGCGAAGTGCAGAAGGGATCCATGCGCACATCAGGAGGAGTGCAGGAGGGACCGACCTGCACGTGAGATGGAGTGCAGGAGGGACTGACGTGCATATTAGGCAGAGTGCAGGGGGGACAGACGTGCGTGTGAGGCAGAGTGCAGGAGGGAGCGACGCGCCTGTGAGGTGGAGTGCAGGAGGGACAGAGGCGCTCATCAGGTGGAGTGCAGGAGGGACCGAGGCACCCGTGAGGAACAGTGCAGGAGGGACTGAGACGCACATCAGGAGGAGTGCAGGAGGGACCGAGGCGCCTGTAAGGTGGAGTGCAGGAGGGACCGAGGCGCCCGTGAGGAAGAGTGCAGGAGGGACCGAGGCGCCTGTGAGGCAAAGTGAAGAGGGGAGTGAGGCGCGGATCCGGATGAGTGCAGGAGGTACAGACCTGCACGTTAGGTGGAGTGCAGGAGGGACGGACATGCACGTGAGGCAGAGTGGAGGGGGGACAGACGTGCGCGTCAGGAAGAGTGCAGGAGGGACCGACGCGCCTGTGAGATGGAGTGCAGGAGGGACAGAGGCGCGCATCAGGTGGAGTACAGGAGGGTCCGACATGTGCGTTAGGTGGAGTGCAGGCGGGACCAACATGCACATGAGGAGGAGTGCAGGAGGGACTGACGTGCACATGAGTTGGAGAGCACGATGGACCGAGGTGCACGTGAGGCGGAGTGCAGGAGGGACCGAGGCGCCCATGAGGCTGAGTGCAGGATGGACTGACGTGCATGTGAGGCAGAGTGCAGAAGGGACCGAGGCGCGCATCAGGTGGAGTACAGGAGGGACCGAGGTGCGCATCAGGTGGAGTGAATGAGGGACCAACGTGCACATGAGGCACAGTGCAGGAGAGACCAACGTTCGCATTAGGCGGAGTACTGGAGAGACCGAGGCGCCCGTGAGGCAGAGTGCAGGATGAACAGACGTGCATGTGAGGCAGAGTGCAGAAGGGCGCGCATCAGGAGGATTGCAGGAGGGACGGACCTGCACATGAGGTGGAGTGCAGGAGGGACCGACGTGCGCGTGAGAGGGAGTGCAGGAGGGACCGAGTCATCCGTGAGGAACAGTGCAGGAGGAACAGAGGCGCCTGTGAGGCGACATGCAGAAGGGACCGAGGCGCGCATCAGGAGGAGTGCAGGAGGGATGGACCTGCACATGAGGTGGAGTGCAGGAGGGACCGACGTGCACATGAGGCAGAGTGCAGGGGGGACAGAGGTGCCCATGAGGCAGAGTGCAGGAGGGACCAACGCGCCTGTGAGGTGGAGTACAGGAGGGACCGAGACGCACATCAGGCAGAGTGCAGGACGGACCGACGTGCACATGACGCCAAGTGCAGGAGGGACCGAGCCGCCCGTCAGGCAAAGTGCAGGATGGACCTACGTGCATGTGAGGCAGAGTGCAGAAGGGACCGAGGCGCATTTCAGGAGGAGTGCAGGAGGGACTAAGAGACACATCAGTCGGAGTGCAGGAGGGACCGATGCGCCTGTGAGGTGGAGTGCAGGAGGGACCAAGGCACACATCAGGTGGAGTACACGAGGGACCGAGGTGCCCATCAGGTTGAGTGAATGAGGGACCAACGTGTACATGAGGCACAGTGCAGGAGAGACCAACGTGCATGTGAGGCGGAGTGCAGGAGGGACCGAGGCACCCGTGACGCAGAGTGCAGGATGGACTGACGTGCATGTGAAGCAGAGTGCAGAAGGGACTGAGGCGCGCATCAGGAGGAGTGCAGAAGGGACCGAGGTGCCCGTGAGGAAGTGTGCAGGAGGGACCGAGGCGCCTGTGAGGCGAAGTGCAGAAGGGATCCATGCGCACATCAGGAGGAGTGCAGGAGGGACCGACCTGCACGTGAGATGGAGTGCAGGAGGGACTGACGTGCATATTAGGCAGAGTGCAGGGGGGACAGACGTGCGTGTGAGGCAGAGTGCAGGAGGGACCGATGCACCTGTGAGCTGGAGTGCTGGAGGGACTGAGACGCACATCACCCGGAGTGCAGGAGGGACCGAGGCGCCTGTGAGGTGGAGTGCAGGAGGGAACGAGGTGCGCATCAGTTGGAGTGAATTAGGGACCAACGTGCACATGAGGCACAGTGCAAGAGAGACCAACATGTGCGTGAGGTGGAGTGCATGAGGGACCGAGGTGCCCATGAGGCAGAGTGCAGGATGGACTGAGGCGCCCATGAGACAGAGTGCAGGAGGGACTGACGTACATGTGAAGCGTAGTGCAGGAGGGACAGACGTGCGCGTTAGGCGGAGTGCAGGAGGGACCAACATGCACATGATGAGGAGTGCAGGAGGGATCGACGTGTGCGTGAGGCAGAGCGCCGGAGGGACCGAGGCTCCTGTGAGGTGGAGTACAGGAGGGACCGAGGCGCGCATCAGCCGGAGTGCCGGAGGGACTGAGGTGCGCATCATGTGGAGTACAGGAGGGACCAAGGTGCGCATCAAGTGGAGTGAATGAGGGACCAACGTCCACATGAGGGGCAGTGCCGGAGAAACCAACGTGCGCGTGAGGCGGAGTGCAGGAGGGACCGAGGCGCCCGTGAGGCAGAGTGCAGGATAGACTGACATGCATGTGAGTCAGAGTGCAGGGGGGACAGAGGTGCCTGTGAGGCGAAGTCCAGAACGGACCGAGGTGCGCATCAGGAGGAGTGCAGGAGGGACTGACGTGCACGTGAGGCAGAGTGCAGGAGGGACCGAGGTGCCCAACAGGTGGAGTACAGGAGGGACCGAGGCGCCCGTGAGGCAGGGTGCAGGATGGACTGACGTGCATGTGAGGCAGAGTGCAGAAAGGACTGAGACGCGCATCAGGAGGAGTGCAGGAGGGACCGAGGCACCTGTGAGGCGAAGGGCTGAATGGACCGAGGCGCACATAAGGAGGATTGCAGGAGGGACCTATCTGCACTTGAGGTGGAGTGCAGGAGGGACGGACGTGCACGTGAGGCAGAGAGCAGGGGGGACAGACGTGCACATTAGGTGTAGTGCACGAAGTACCGAGGTGCGCATGAAGCGGGGTGCAGGAGGGACCGAGGTGCGCAACAGGTGTAGTACATGAGGGACCGAGCTGTGCAGCATGTGGAGTGAATGGAGGACCAACGGGCACATGAGGCTCAGTGCAGGAGAGAACAACGTGCGTGTGAGGCGGAGTGCAGGAGGGACTGAGGCGCCCGTGTGGCAGAGTGCAGGAGGGACCGAGGCGCACATAAGGAGGTGTGCAGGAGGTACGAAGGCGCCCATGAGGAAGGGTGCAGGAGGGACCGAGGCGCCCATGAGCAAGGGTGCAGGAGGGATCCGAGGCGCCTGTGAGGTGAAGTGCAGAAGGGATTGAGGCGCACATCAGGAGGAGTGCAGGAGGGTCCGACCTGCACGTGAGGTGGAGTGCAGGAGTGACTGATGTGCACGTGAGGCAGAATGCAGGAGGGACTGAGGTACCTGTGAGGTGGAGTTCAGGAGGGACCGAGGCGCGCATCAGGTGGAGTGCAGGAGGGACCGAGGTGCGCATCAGGTGGAGTACAGGAGGGACCGAGGTGCGCATCAGGTGGAGTGAATGATGGACCAACGTGCACATGAGGCACAGTGCAGGAGAGACCTACGTTCGCGTTAGGCGGTGTACAGGAGGGACCGAAGCACCCGTGAGGCCGAGTGAAGGATGGACTGACGTGCATGTGAGGCAGAGTGCGGAAAGGACAGACGCGCGCATCAGGAGGAGTGCAGGAGGGACCGAGGCGCCCATGAGGGAGGTTGCAGGAGGGACTGAGGCGCCTGTGAGGCGAAGTGCAGAAGGAACCGAGGCGCGCATCAGGAGGAGTGCAGGAGGTTCCGACCTGCACGTGAGGTGGAGTGCAGGAGGGACGGACGTGCATGTGAGGCAGAGTGCAGGGGGGACAGACGTGCGCGTGAGGCAGATTGCAGGAGGGACCGACGCGCCTGTGAGGTGGAGTGCAGGAGTGACAGAGGTGCGCATCAGGTGGAGTGCAGGAGGGACTGACGTGCGCGTTAGCCGGAGTGCAGGAGGGACCAACATGCACATGACGCATTGTGCAGGAGGGACTCACGTGAACATGAGGTGGAGTGCACAATGGACCGAGGTGCGCATGAGGCGGAGTGGAAGAGAGACCGAGGTGCGCAACAGGAGGAGTACAGGAGGGACCGAGGCACCTGTGAGGCGAAGGGCTGAATGGACCGAGGCGTGCATCAGGAGGAGTGCAGTAGGGACCTATCTGCACTTGAGGTGGAGTGCAGGAGGGACGGACGTGCACGTGAGGCAGAGAGCAGGGGGGACAGACGTGCGCATGAGGCAGAGTGCATGAGGGACCGACGCACCTGTGAGGGGGTGTCTAAGAGGGATTGAGACGCACGTCAGGAAGAGTGCAGGACGGACCAAGGCGCCTGTGAGTTGGAGTGCAGGAGGGGCCGAGGTGCGCATCAGGTGGAGTGAATGAGGGACCAACGTGCACATGAGTCACAGTGCAGGAGAGACCAACGTGCGTGTGAGGCGGAGTGCAGGAGGGACCGAGGCGCCCGTGAGGCAGAGTGCAGGATGGACTGACGTGCATGTGGGGCAGAGTGCAGAAGGGACCGAGGCACGCATCAGGAGGAATGCAGGAGGGACCGAGGCGCCCATGAGGAAGAGTGCAGGCGGTACCGAAGCGCGCATCAGGTGGACTAAAGGAGGGACCGAGGCGCGCATCAGGAGGAGTGCAGGAGGGACTGATGTGCACCTGAGGCGGAGTGCAGGAGGGACCAATATGCACATCAGGCGGAGTGCAGGAGGGACTGACGTGCACATGAGGTGGAGTGCAGGAGGGACTGACATGCACATGAGGTAGAGTGCACGATGGACCGAGGTGTGAATGAGGCGGAGTGCAAGAGGGACAGAGGTGCGCAACAGCTGGAGTACAGGAGGGACCGAGGTGCGCATCAGGTGGAGTGAATGAGGGACCAACGTGCACATAAGGCACAGTACAGGAGAGACCATCGTTTGCGTTAGGCGGAGTGCAGGAGGGACCGAGGCGCCTGTGAGGCAGAGTGCAGGATGGACTGACGTGCACGTGAGGCAGAGTGCAGAAAGGACAGAGGCACGCATCAGGAGGAGTGCAGGAGGGACCGAGGCGCCTGTGAGGTGAAGGGCAGAAGGGACCGAGGCGCGCATCAGGAGGAGTACAGGACGGACCGACCTGCACATGAGGTGGAGTGCAGGAGGGAGGGACGTGCACATGAGGCAGAGTGCAGGGGAGACAGACGTTCGCATGAGGCAGAGTGCAGGAGGGACCGATGCGCCTGTGAGGTGGGGTGCAGGAGGGACTGAGACGCACATCAGTCAGAGTGCAGGAGGGACCGAGGCGCCTGTGAGGTGGAGTGCAGGAGGGACCGAGGCGCGCATCAGGTGGAGTACAGGAGGGACCGAGGTGCCCATCAGGTGGAGTGAATGAGGTACCAACGTGCACATGAGGCACAGTGCAGGAGAGACCAAAGTGCGTGTGAGGCGGAGTGCAGGAGGGACCGAGGCGCCCGTGAGGAAGAGTGCAGGATGGACTGACGTGGATGTGAGGCAGAGTGCAGAAGGGACCGAGGCGCGCATCAGGAGGAGTGCAGGAGGGACCGAGGTGCCCATGAGGAAGAGTGCAGGAGGGACCAAGGCGCCTGTGAGGCGAAGTGCAGAAGGGACCGAGGCGCGCATCAGGAGGAGTGCAGGAGGGACTGACGTGCACGTGAGGCAGAGTGCAGGAGGGACCGAGGTGCGCAACAGCTGGAGTACAGGAGGGACCGAGGTGCGCATCAGGTGGAGTCAATGACGGACCAACGTGCCCATGAGGCACAGTGCAGGAGAGACCAACATTTGCATTAGCCGGAGTGCAGGAGGGACCGAGGCGCCCGTGAGGCAGAGTGCAGGATGGACTGACGTGCATGTGAGGCAGAGTGCAGAAAGGACCGAGACTAGCAACAGGAGGAGTGCAGGAGGGACCGAGGCGCACATCAGGAGGAGTGCTGGAGGTAGGGACCTGCACGTGAGGTGGAGTGCAGGAGGGACTGACGTGCATGTGAGGTGGAGTGCACGATGGACCGATGTACGCATGAGGCGGAGTGCAGGAGGGATCGACGTGTGCGTGAGGCAGAGCTGAGGAGGGACCGAGGCGCCTGGGAGGTGGAGTGCAGGAGGTACCGAGGTGCGCATCAGATGGAGTGCAGTAGGGACCGAGGTGCGCATTAGGTGGAGTACAGGAGGGACCGAGGTGCGCATCAGGTGGAGTGAATGAGGGACCAACGTGCACATGAGGCACAGTGCAGGACAGACCAACATGTGCGTGAGATGGAGTGCAGGAGGGACCGTGGTGCCCATGAGGCAGAGTGCAGGATGGACTGAGGCGCCCATGCGACAGAGAGCAGGAGGGACCGACGTACACGTGAAGCGTAGTCCAGGAGGGACCGACGTGCGCGTTAGGCGGAGTGCAGGAGGGACCAACATGCACATGATGTGGAGTGCAAGAGGGATCGACGTGTGCGTGAGGCAGAGCGCCGGAGGGACCGAGGCTCCTGTTAGGTGGAGTACAGGAGGGACCGAGGCGCGCATCAGCCGGAGTGCAGGAGGGACCGAGGTGCGCATCAGGTGGAGTGAATTGGGGACCACCGTGCACATGAGGGGCAGTGCCGGAGAGACCAACGTGCGCGTGAGGCGAAGTGCAGGAGGGACCGAGGCGCCCGTGAGGCAGAGTGCAGGATGGACTGACGTGCATGTGAGGCAGAGTGCAGAAGGGACCGAGACGTGCATCAGGTGGAATACAGGAGGGACCGAGGTGCGCATCAGGTGGAGTTAATGAGGGACCAACGTGCAGAGTGCAGAAGGGACCGAGAAGCGCATCAGGAGGAGTGCAGGAGGGAACGAGGCGACTGTGAGTTGGAGTGCGGGGGTGACCGAGGCGCGCATCAGGTTGACTACAGGAGAGACCAAGGCGCGCATCAGGAGGAGTGCAGGAGGGACTGACGTGCACGTGAGGCAGAGTGCAGGAGGGACCATCATGCACATGAGGCGGAGTGCAGGAGGCACCGAGGCGCCCGTGAGGCAGAGTGGATAATGGACTGAGGTGCCAATGAGGCAGAGTGCAGGAGGGACAGATGAGCACATGACGCCAAGTGCAGGAGGGACTGAGGCACCCCTGAGGTAGAGTGCAGGAGGGACCAACGTGTACGTGAGGCGTAGTGCAGGAGGGTCAGACGTGCCCGTTAGGCTGAGTGCAGGAGGGACCTACATGCCCATGAGGCGGAGTGTATGAGGGACTGACGTGCACATGAGGTGGACTGCACGATGGACTGACGTGCGCATGAGGCGGAGTGCAGGAGGGACCGAGATGCGCATCAGGTGGAGTCAATGAGGGACCAACGTGCACATGAGGCACAGTGCAGGAGAGACCAGCGTGCGCGTGAGGCGGAGTGCAGGAGGGACCGAGGCGCCCGTGAGGCAGAGTGCAGGATGGACTGACGTGCCTGTGAGGCAGAGTGCAGAAGGGACCGAGACGTGCATCAGGTGGAATACAGGAGGGACCGAGGTGCGCATCAGGTGGAGTTAATGAGGGACCAACGTGCACATGAGGCACAGTGCAGGAGAGACCAACGTTCGCATTAGGTGGATTGCAGGAGGGACGAAGCGCCCGTGAGTCAGAGTGCAGGATGAACAGACGTCCATGTGAGGCAGAGTACAGACGGGTAGTGCAGGAGGGTCCGATGTGCACGTTAGGCGGAGTGCAGGAGGGACCAACATGCACATGAGGCGGAGTGCAGGAGGGACTGACGTGCACATGAGGTGGAGTGCACGATGGACCGAGGAGCGCATGAGGAGGAGTGCAAGAGGGACCGAGGTGCGCAACAGGTGGAGTACAGGAGGGACCGAGGTGCACATCAGGTGGAGTGAATGAGGGACCAACGTGCACATGAGCCACAGTGCAGGAGAGACCAACGTTCGCGTTAGGCGGAGTGCGGGAGGGACCGCGGCGCCCGTGAGGTGGAGTGCAGGAAGGACTGAGACGCACATCAGGCGGAGTGCAGGGGGGACAGATGCCCCTGTGAGGTGGAGTGCAGGAGGGAGTGAGACTCACATCAGGCAGAGTGCAGGAGGGACCGAGGCTCCTGTGAGGTGGAGTGCAGGAGGGACCGAGGCGCGCATAAGTTGGAGTACAGGAGGGACCGAGGTGCGCATCAGGTGGAGTGAATGAGGGACCAACGTGCACATGAGGCACAGTGCAGGATGGACTGACGTGCATGTGAGGCAGAGTGCAGGAGGGACCGAGGCGCCCGTGAGGAAGAGTGCAGGAGGGACCGAGGCGCCCATGAGGCAGAGTGCAGGATCAACTGAGGTGCCCATGAGGCAGAGTGCAGGAGGGACCGACGTGCACATGACGCCAAGTGCTGGACGGACTGAGGCACCCATGAGGCGGAGTGCAGGAGGGACCGAGGCGCCTGTGAGGCGAAGTGCAGAAGGGATCGAGGCGCACATCAGGAGGAGTGCAGGCGGGACCAACCTGCACATGAGGTGGAGTGCAGGAGGGACCGAGGTGCCTGTGAGCTGGAGTTCGGGAGGGACCGAGGCGCGCCTCAGGTGGACTGCAGGAGGGACCGAGGTGCGCATTGGTGGAGTACAGGAGGGACCGAGGTGCGCATCAGGTGGATTGAATGATGGACCAACGTGCACATGAGGCACAGTGCAGGAGAGAACTACGTTCGCGTTAGGCGGAGTGCTGGAGGGACTGAGGCACCCATGAGGCGGAGTGCAGGAGGGACCGAGGCGCCTGTGAGGCGAAGTGCAGAAGGGATCGAGGCGCACATCAGGAGGAGTTCAGGAGGGACCAACCTGCACATGAGGTGGAGTGCAGGAGGGACCGAGGTGCCTGTGAGCTGGAGTTCGGGAGGGACCGAGGCGCGCCTCAGGTGGACTGCAGGAGGGACCAACGTGCACATGAGGAGTAGTGCAGGAGGGACCAACGTGCGCGTTAGGCGGAGTGCAGGACGGCCAACATGCACATGAGGCGGAGTGTAGGAGGGATCAACGTGTGCATGAGGCAGAGCGCCGGAGGGACCGAGGCTCCTGTGGGGTGGAGTGCAGGAGGGACCGAGGTGCGCATCAGCTGGAGTGCAGGAGCAACCGAGGTGCGCATCAGGTGGATTGAATGAGGGACCAACGTGCACATGAGGCACAGTGCAGGAGAGACCAACGTGCGCGTGAGGCGGAGTGCAGGAGGGACCGAGGCGCCCGTGAGGCAGAGTGCAGGATGGACTGACGTGCATGTGAGGCAGAGTGTAGAAGGGACCGTGGCGTGCATCAGAAGGAGTGCAGGAGGGACCGAGGTGCGCATCAGGTGGAGTGAATGAGGGACCAACGTGCACATGAGCCACAGTGCAGGAGAGACCAACGTTCGCGTTAGGCGGAGTGCGGGAGGGACCAACGTGTGCGTGAGGCAGAGTCCAGGAGGGACCGACATGCAAATGAGTCGGAGTGCAGGAGGGACTGAGGAGCCCATGAGGCAGAGTGCAGGAGAGACCGACGTGCAAATGAGGACGAGTGCAGGAGGGACCAACGTGCACGTGAGGTGGAGTGCAGGAGGGACCGATGTGCGCATGAGGAAGAGTGCAGGAGGGCCTGAGGCGCCTGTGAGGCAGAGTGCAGGAGGGACCAACGTGCACGTGAGGTGGTGTGCAGGAGGCATCGAGGCACCTGTTAGGTGGAGTGCAGGAGGGATGGAGGCACACATCAGGCGAAGTGCAGGAGGGACCGAGGTGCGCATCAGGTGGAGTGCAGGAGGGACCATCGTGGACGTTAGGCAGAATGCAGGAGGGGCCAGCATGCATGTGTGGCGGAGTGCAGGAGGGACCGAGGCGCCTGTGTTGTGGAGTGCAGGAGGGACTGAGGCATGCATCAGGTGGAGTGCAGGAGGGACCGAGGTGCGCATCAATCGGAGTGCAGGAGGGATTGACATGCGTATGAGGCAGAGTGCAGGAGGGACCAGCGTGTGCATGAGGCGGAGTGCAGCAGGGACTGAGGCGCCCGTGAGGCAGAGTGCAGGATGGACTGACGTGCATGTGAGGCAGAGTGCAGAAAGGACCGAGACGTGCAACAGGAGGAGTGCAGGAGGGACCGAGGCGCACATCAGGAGGAGTGCTGGAGGTAGGGACCTGCACGTGAGGTGGAGTGCAGGAGGGACTGACGTGCATGTGAGGTGGAGTGCACGATGGACCGATGTACGCATGAGGCGGAGTGCAGGAGGGATCGACGTGTGCGTGAGGCAGAGCTGAGGAGGGACCGAGGCGCCTGGGAGGTGGAGTGCAGGAGGTACCGAGGTGCGCATCAGATGGAGTGCAGTAGGGACCGAGGTGCGCATTAGGTGGAGTACAGGAGGGACCGAGGTGCGCATCAGGTGGAGTGAATGAGGGACCAACGTGCACATGAGGCACAGTGCAGGACAGACCAACATGTGCGTGAGATGGAGTGCAGGAGGGACCGTGGTGCCCATGAGGCAGAGTGCAGGATGGACTGAGGCGCCCATGCGACAGAGAGCAGGAGGGACCGACGTACACGTGAAGCGTAGTCCAGGAGGGACCGACGTGCGCGTTAGGCGGAGTGCAGGAGGGACCAACATGCACATGATGTGGAGTGCAAGAGGGATCGACGTGTGCGTGAGGCAGAGCGCCGGAGGGACCGAGGCTCCTGTTAGGTGGAGTACAGGAGGGACCGAGGCGCGCATCAGCCGGAGTGCAGGAGGGACCGAGGTGCGCATCATGTGGAGTACAGGAGGGACCGAGGTGCGCATCAGGTGGAGTGAATTGGGGACCACCGTGCACATGAGGGGCAGTGCCGGAGAGACCAACATGCGCGTGAGGCGAAGTGCAGGAGGGACCGAGGCGCCTGTGAGGCAGAGTGCAGGATAGACTGACGTGCATGTGAGTCACAGTGCAGAAGGGACCGAGAAGTGCATCAGGAGTAGTGCAGGAGGGACCGAGTCGCACAAGATTAAGGGTTCAGGGGGGACAGAGGCGCCTGTGAGGCGAAGTGCAGAAGGGACTGAGGCGCGTATCAGGAGGAGTACAGGAGGGACTGACTTGCACGTGAGGCAGAGTGCAGGAGGGACCGAGGCGCCTGTGAGGTAGAGTGCAGGAGGGACCGAGGCGCGCATCAGGAGGAGTGCAGGAGGGACTGACGTACACGTGAGGCAGACTGCAGGAGGGACCAACATGCACATGAGGCGGAGTGCAGGAGGGACTGACGTGCACATGAGGTGGAGTGCACGATGGACCGAGGTGCGCATCCGGCAGAGTGCAGGAGGGATCGACGTGTGCGTGAGGCAGAGCGCAGGAGGGAACGAGGTGCCTGGGAGGTGGAGTGCAGGAGCTACCGAGGCGCGCATCTGGTGGAGTGCAGTAGAGACCGAGGTGCGCATTAGGTGGAGTAAAGGAGGGACCGAGGTGCACATCAGGTGGAGTGAATGAGGGACCAACGTGCACATGAGGCACAGTGCAGGAGTGACAAACGTGCGCGTCAGGCGGAGTGCAGGAGGCACCGAGGCGCCCGTGAGGCAGAGTGTATAATGGACTGAGGTGCCCATTAGGCAGAGTGCAGGAGGGACAGATGTGCACATGACGCCAAGTGCAGGATGGACTGAGGCACCCCTGAGGCAGAGTGCAGGAGGGACCGACATGTACGTGAGGCGTTGTGCGAGAGGGTCTGACGTGCGCGTTAGGCGGAGTGCAGGAGGAACCAACATGCACATGAGGCGCAGTGCAGGAGGCACTGACGTGCACATTAGGGGTAGTGCACGAAGTACCGAGGTGCGCATGAAGCGGGGTGCAGGAAGGACCGAGGTGCGCAACAGGTGTAGTACATGAGGGACCGAGCTGTGCAGCATGTGGAGTTAATGGAGGACCAACGGGCACATGAGGCTCAGTGCAGGAGAGAACAACGTGCGTGTGAGGCGGAGTGCAGGAGGGACTGAGGCGCACATAAGGAGGTGTGCAGGAGGTACGAAGGCGCCCATGAGGAAGGGTGCAGGAGGGACCGAGGCGCCCATGAGCAAGGGTGCAGGAGGGACCGAGGCGCCTGTGAGGCGAAGTGCAGAAGGGATTGAGGCGCACATCAGGAGGAGTGCAGGAGGGTCCGACCTGCACGTGAGGTGGAGTGCAGGAGTGACTGATGTGCACGTGAGGCAGAATGCAGGAGGGACCGAGGTGCCTGTGAGGTGGAGTTCAGGAGGGACCGAGGCGCGCATCAGGTGGAGTGCAGGAGGGACCGAGGTGCGCATCAGGTGGAGTACAGGAGGGACCGAGGTGCGCATCAGGTGGAGTGAATGATGGACCAACGTGCACATGAGGCACAGTGCAGGAGAGACCTACGTTCGCGTTAGGCGGTGTACAGGAGGGACCAAAGCACCCGTGAGGCCGAGTGAAGGATGGACTGACGTGCATGTGAGGCAGAGTGCAGAAAGGACAGACGCACGCATCAGGAGGAGTGCAGGAGGGACCGAGGCGCCCATGAGGGAGAGTGCAGGAGGGACTGAGGCGCCTGTGAGGCGAAGTGCAGAAGGAACCGAGGCGCGCATCAGGAGGAGTGCAGGAGGTTCCGACCTGCACGTGAGGTGGAGTGCAGGAGGGACGGACGTGCATGTGAGGCAGAGTGCAGGGGGGACAGACGTGCGCGTGAGGCAGATTGCAGGAGGGACCGACGCGCCTGTGAGGTGGAGTGCAGGAGGGACAGAGGCGCGCATCAGGTGGAGTGCAGGAGGGTCCGACGTCCGCGTTAGCCGGAGTGCAGGAGGGACCAACATGCACATGACGCATTGTGCAGGAGGGACTGACGTGAATATGAGGTGGAGTGCACAATGGACCGAGGTGCGCATGAGGCGGAGTGCAAGAGAGACCGAGGTGCGCAACAGGTAGAGTACAGGAGGGACCGAGGTGCGCATTAGGTGGAGTGAATGACAGACCAACGTGCACATGAGCCACAGTGCAGGAGAGACCAACGTTTGCATTAGGCGGAGTGCAGGAGGGACTGAGGCGACCGTGAGGCAGAGTGCAGAATGGACTGACGTGCATGTGAGGCAGAGTGCAGAAAGGACCGAGACGCGCATCAGGAGGAGTGCAGGAGGGACCGAGGCACCTGTGAGGCGAAGGGCTGAATGGACCGAGGCGCGCATCAGGAGGAGTGCAGTAGGGACCTATCTGCACTTGAGGTGGAGTGCAGGAGGGACGGACGTGCATGTGAGGCAGAGAGCAGGGGGGACAGACGTGCGCATGAGGCAGAGTGCATGAGGGACCGACGCGCCTGTGAGGGGGTGTCTAAGAGGGATTGAGACGCACGTCAGGCAGAGTGCAGGACGGACCAAGGTGCCTGTGAGTTGGAGTGCAGGAGGGGCCGAGGTGCGCATCAGGTGGAGTGAATGAGGGACCAACGTGCACATGAGGCACAGTGCAGGAGAGAACTACGTTCGCGTTAGGCGGAGTGCAGGAGGGACCGAAGCACCCGTGAGGCAGAGTGAAGGATGGACTGACATGCATGTGAGGCAGAGTGCAGAAAGGACAGACACGCGCATCAGGAGGAGTGCAGGAGGGACCGAGGCACCCATGAGGGAGAGTGCAGGAGGGACCGAGGCGCCTGTGAGGCGAAGTGCAGATGGAACCGAGGGGCGCATCAGGAGGAGTGCAGGAGGGACCGACCTGCAAGTGAGGTGGAGTGCAGGAGGGACGGACGTGCATGTGAGGCAGAGTGCAGGGGGGACAGACGTGCGCGTGAGGCAGATTGCAGGAGGGACCGATGCGCCTGTGAGGTGGAGTGCAGGAGGGACAGAGGCGCGCATCAGGTGGAGTGCAGGAGGGTCTGACGTGCGCGTTAGCCGGTTGCAGGAGGGACCAACATGCACATGAGGCGTTGTGCAGGAGGGACTGACGTGAACATGAGGTGGAGTGCACAATGGACCGAGGTGCGCATGAGGCGGAGTGCAAGAGAGACCGAGGTGCGCAACAGGTGGAGTACAGGAGGGACCGAGGTGCGCATCAGGTGGAGTGAATGACGGACCAACGTGCACATGAGGCACAGTACAGGAGAGACCAACATTTGCATTAGGCGGAGTGCAGGAGGGACCGAGGCGCCCGTGAGGCAGAGTGCAGGATGGACTGACGTGCATGTGAGGCAGAGTGCAGAAAGGACCGAGACGCGCATCAGGAGGAGTGCAGGAGGGACCAAGGCACCTGTGAGGCGAAGGGCTGAATGGACCAAGGCGCGCATCAGGAGGAGTGCAATAGGGACCTATCTGCACTTGAGGTGGAGTGCAGGAGGGACGGACGTGCACGTGAGGCAGAGAGCATGAGGGACCGACGCGCCTGTGAGGGGGTGTCTAAGAGGGATTGAGACGCACGTCAGGCAGAGTGCAGGACGGACCAAGGCGCCTGTGAGTTGGAGTGCAGGAGGGGCCGAGGTGCGCATCAGGTGGAGTGAATGAGGGACCAACGTGCACATGAGTCACAGTGCTGGAGAGACCAACGTGCGTGTGAGGCGGAGTGCAGGAGGGACCGAGGCGCCCGTGAGGCAGAGTGCAGGATGGACTGACGTGCATGTGGGGCAGAGTGCAGAAGGGACCGAGGAACGCATCAGGAGGAATGCAGGAGGGACCGAGGCGCCCATGAGGAAGAGTGTAGGAGGGACCGAGGCGCCTGTGAGGCGAAGAGCAGAAGGGATCGAGGCGCACATCAGGAGGAGTGCAGGAGGGACCAACCTGCACATGAGGTGGAGTGCAGGAGGGACCGAGGTGCCTGTGAGCTGGAGTTCGGGAGGGACCGAGGCGCGCCTCAGGTGGACTGCAGGAGGGACCGAGGTGCGCATTGGTGGAGTACAGGACCAACCTGTGGACTGCAGAAGGGACCGAGGCGCCCATGAGGCAGAGTGCAGGATGGACTGACGTGCATGTGAGGCAGAGTGCAGAAAGGACTGAGGCACACATCAGGAGGAGTGCAGGAGGGACCGAGGCGCCTTTGAGGCGAAGGGCTGAATGGACCGAGGCGCGTATCAGGAGGAGTGCAGGAGGGACCTATCTGCACTTGAGGTGGAGTGCAGGAGGGACGGACGTGCACGTGAGGCAGAGAGCAGGGGGGACAGACGTGTGCATGAGGCAGAGTGCAGGAGTGACCGACTCGCCTGTGAGGGGGTGTGCAAGAGGGATTGAGACGCACATCAGACGGAGTGCAGGACGGACCAAGGCGCCTTTCAGTTGGAGTACAGGACGGGCCGAAGTGCGCATCATGTGGAGTGAATGAGGGACCAACGTGCACATGAGGCACAGTGCAGGAGAGACCAACGTGCGTGTGAGGCGGAGTGCAGGAGGGATTGAGGCGCACATCAGGAGGAGTGCAGGAGGGACCAACCTGCACATGAGGTGGAGTGCAGGAGGGACTGACGTGCATGTGAGTCAGAGTGCAGGGGGGACAGACGTTCGCGTGAGGCAGATTGCAGGAGGGATCGACGCGCCTGTGAGGAGGAGTGCAGGAGGGACTGAGACGCACATCAGGCGGAGTGCAGGATGGACCGAGGCGCCTGTGAGGTGGAGTGCAGGAGGAACCGAGGCGCGCATCAGGTGGAGTACAGGAGGGACCAAGGTGCGCATCAGGTGAGTACAGGAGGGTCCGAGGTGCGCGTCAGGTGGAGTGAATGAGGGACCAATGTGCACATGAGGCGCAGTGCAGGAGAGACCAACGTACGCGTGAGGCGGAGTGCAGGAGGGACCGAGGCGCCCGTGAGGCAGAGTGCAGGATGGACTGACGTGCATGTGAGGCAGAGTGCTGAAGGGACCGAGACGCGCATCAGGAGGAGTGCAGGAGGGACTGAGGCACCCATGAGGAAGGGTGCAGGATGGACCGAGGCGCCCATGAGGAAGGGTGCAGGAGGGACCGAGGCGACTGTGAGGAAGGGTGCAGGAGGGACCGAGGCACGCATCAGGAGGAGTGCAGGAGGGACCGACCTGCAAGTGAGGTTGAGTGCAGGAGGGACCGACATTCACGTGAGGCAGTGTGCAGGGGGGACAGACGTGCGT
Organism: Heloderma suspectum; assembly: GCF_057233095.1. Classification (NCBI taxonomy): domain Eukaryota; kingdom Metazoa; phylum Chordata; class Lepidosauria; order Squamata; family Helodermatidae; genus Heloderma; species Heloderma suspectum. The sequence goes on along the minus strand of NC_139467.1, from coordinate 48,998,194 downwards.
GTGAGGCAGAGTGCAGTAGGGACCAACGTGCCTGTGAGGTGGAATGCAGGAGGGACTGAGGTGCACATGAGGCAGAGTGCAGGAGGGACCGACGGGCACATGACGCCATGTGCAGGAGGGAATGAGGCACCAGTGAGGCCAAGTGCAGGAGGGATCGACGTGCACATGATGCGTAGTGCAGGAGGGACCGACGTGCGCGTGAGGCGGAGTGCAAGAGAGACCGAGGTGCGCAACAGGTGGAGTACAGGAGGGACCGAGGTGCGCATCAGGTGGAGTGAATGACGGACCAACGTGCACATGAGGCACAGTACAGGAGAGACCAATGTTTGCATTAGGCGGAGTGCAGGAGGGACCGAGGCGCCCGTGAGGCAGAGTGCAGGATGGACTGACGTGCATGTGAGGCAGAGTGCAGAAAGGACCGAGACGCGCATCAGGAGGAGTGCAGGAGGGACCGAGGCACCTGTGAGGCGAAGGGCTGAATGGACCAAGGCGCGCATCAGGAGGAGTGCAATAGGGACCTATCTGCACTTGAGGTGGAGTGCAGGAGGGACGGACGTGCACGTGAGGCAGAGAGCATGAGGGACCGACGCGCCTGTGAGGGGGTGTCTAAGAGGGATTGAGATGCACGTCAGGCAGAGTGCAGGACGGACCAAGGCGCCTGTGAGTTGGAGTGCAGGAGGGGCCGAGGTGCGCATCAGGTGGAGTGAATGAGGGACCAACGTGCACATGAGTCACAGTGCTGGAGAGACCAACGTGCGTGTGAGGCGGAGTGCAGGAGGGACCGAGGCGCCCGTGAGGCAGAGTGCAGGATGGACTGACGTGCATGTGGGGCAGAGTGCAGAAGGGACCGAGGAACGCATCAGGAGGAATGCAGGAGGGACCGAGGCGCCCATGAGGAAGAGTGTAGGAGGGACCGAGGCGCCTGTGAGGCGAAGTGCAGAAGGGATCGAGGCGCACATCAGGAGGAGTGCAGGAGGGACCAACCTGCACATGAGGTGGAGTGCAGGAGGGACCGAGGTGCCTGTGAGCTGGAGTTCGGGAGGGACCGAGGCGCGCCTCAGGTGGACTGCAGGAGGGACCGAGGTGCGCATTGGTGGAGTACAGGACCAACCTGTGGACTGCAGAAGGGACCGAGGCGCCCATGAGGCAGAGTGCAGGATGGACTGACATGCATGTGAGGCAGAGTGCAGAAAGGACCGAGGCACACATCAGGAGGAGTGCAGGAGGGACCGAGGCGCCTTTGAGGCGAAGGGCTGAATGGACCGAGGCGCGTATCAGGAGGAGTGCAGGAGGGACCTATCTGCACTTGAGGTGGAGTGCAGGAGGGACGGACGTGCACGTGAGGCAGAGAGCAGGAGGGACAGACGTGTGCATGAGGCAGAGTGCAGGAGTGACCGACTCGCCTGTGAGGGGGTGTGCAAGAGGGATTGAGACGCACATCAGACGGAGTGCAGGACGGACCAAGGCGCCTTTCAGTTGGAGTACAGGACGGGCCGAAGTGCGCATCATGTGGAGTGAATGAGGGACCAACGTGCACATGAGGCACAGTGCAGGAGAGACCAACGTGCGTGTGAGGCGGAGTGCAGGAGGGATTGAGGCGCACATCAGGAGGAGTGCAGGAGGGACCAACCTGCACATGAGGTGGAGTGCAGGAGGGACTGACGTGCATGTGAGTCAGAGTGCAGGGGGGACAGACGTTCGCGTGAGGCGGATTGCAGGAGGGATCGACGCGCCTGTGAGGAGGAGTGCAGGAGGGACTGAGACGCACATCAGGCGGAGTGCAGGATGGACCGAGGCGCCTGTGAGGTGGAGTGCAGGAGGAACCGAGGCGCGCATCAGGTGGAGTACAGGAGGGACCAAGGTGCGCATCAGGTGAGTACAGGAGGGTCCGAGGTGCGCGTCAGGTGGAGTGAATGAGGGACCAATGTGCACATGAGGCGCAGTGCAGGAGAGACCAACGTACGCGTGAGGCGGAGTGCAGGAGGGACCGAGGCGCCCGTGAGGCAGAGTGCAGGATGGACTGACGTGCATGTGAGGCAGAGTGCTGAAGGGACCGAGACGCGCATCAGGACGAGTGCAGGAGGGACTGAGGCACCCATGAGGAAGGGTGCAGGATGGACCGAGGCGCCCATGAGGAAGGGTGCAGGAGGGACCGAGGCGACTGTGAGGAAGGGTGCAGGAGGGACCGAGGCACGCATCAGGAGGAGTGCAGGAGGGACCGACCTGCAAGTGAGGTTGAGTGCAGGAGGGACCGACATTCACGTGAGGCAGTGTGCAGGGGGGACAGACGTGCGTGTGAGGCAGAGTGCAGTAGGGACCAACGTGCCTGTGAGGTGGAATGCAGGAGGGACTGAGGTGCACATGAGGCAGAGTGCAGGAGGGACCGACGTGCACATGACGCCATGTGCAGGAGGGAATGAGGCACCAGTGAGGCCAAGTGCAGGAGGGATCGACGTGCACATGATGCGTAGTGCAGGAGGGACCGACGTGCGCGTGAGGCGGAGTGCAGGAGGGACTGATGTACACATGAGGTGGAGTGGACGATGGACCAAGGTGCGCATGAGGTGGAGTGCAGGAGGTATCGACGTGTGTGTAAGGCACAGCGCAGGAGGGACCGAGGCACCTGTGAGGTGGAGTGCAGGAGGGACCGAGGCGCGCATCAGGTGGCGTGCAGGAGGGACCGAGGTGCGCATTAGTTGGAGTACAGGAGGGACCGTTGTGCGCATCAGGTGGAGTGAATGAGGGACCAACGTGCACTTGAGGCACTGTGCAGGAGAGACCAACGTGTGCGTGAGGCGGAGTGCAGAAGGGACCGAGGCGCCCGTGAGGCAGAGTGTATAATGGACTGAGGTGCCCATGAGGCAGATTGCAGGAGGGACCGATATGCATATGACGCCAAGTGCAGGAGGGTCTTAGGCACCCGTGAGGAAGAGTGCAGGAGGGACTGAGGTGCACATCAGGTGGAGGGCAGGAGGGACCGAGGTGCGCATTAGGTGGAGTACAGGAGGGACCAAGGTGCGCATCAGGTGGAGTGAATGAGGGACCGACGTGCACATGAGGCGTAGTGCAGGAGGGTCCGATGTGCACGTTAGGCGGAGTGCAGGAGGGACCAACATGCACATGAGGCGGAGTGCAGGAGGGACTGACGTGCACATGAGGTGGAGTGCACGATGGACCGAGGAGCGCATGAGGAGGAGTGCAAGAGGGACCGAGGTGCGCAACAGGTGGAGTACAGGAGGGACCGAGGTGCACATCAGGTGGAGTGAATGAGGGACCAACGTGCACATGAGCCACAGTGCAGGAGAGACCAACGTTCGCGTTAGGCGGAGTGCGGGAGGGACCGCGGCGCCCGTGAGGTGGAGTGCAGGAAGGACTGAGACGCACATCAGGCGGAGTGCAGGAGGGACCGTGGCGCCTGTGAGGTGGAATGCAGGAGGGACCGAGGCGCTCATCAGGTGGAGTGAATGAGGGACCAACGTGCACGTGAGGCAGAGTGCAGGGGGGACAGATGCCCCTGTGAGGTGGAGTGCAGGAGGGAGTGAGACTCACATCAGGCAGAGTGCAGGAGGGACCGAGGCTCCTGTGAGGTGGAGTGCAGGAGGGACCGAGGCGCGCATAAGTTGGAGTACAGGAGGGACCGAGGTGCGCATCAGGTGGAGTGAATGAGGGACCAACGTGCACATGAGGCACAGTGCAGGATGGACTGACGTGCATGTGAGGCAGAGTGCAGGAGGGACCGAGGCGCCCGTGAGGAAGAGTGCAGGAGGGACCGAGGCGCCCATGAGGCAGAGTGCAGGATCAACTGAGGTGCCCATGAGGCAGAGTGCAGGAGAGACCGACGTGCACATGACGCCAAGTGCTGGACGGACTGAGGCACCCATGAGGCGGAGTGCAGGAGGGACCGAGGCGCCTGTGAGGCGAAGTGCAGAAGGGATCGAGGCGCACATCAGGAGGAGTTCAGGAGGGACCAACCTGCACATGAGGTGGAGTGCAGGAGGGACCGAGGTGCCTGTGAGCTGGAGTTCGGGAGGGACCGAGGCGCGCCTCAGGTGGACTGCAGGAGGGACCAACGTGCACGTGAGGAGTAGTGCAGGAGGGACCAACGTGCGCGTTAGGCGGAGTGCAGGACGGCCAACATGCACATGAGGCGGAGTGTAGGAGGGATCAACGTGTGCATGAGGCAGAGCGCCGGAGGGACCGAGGCTCCTGTGGGGTGGAGTGCAGGAGGGACCGAGGTGTGCATCAGCTGGAGTGCAGGAGGGACCGAGGTGCGCATCAGGTGGAGTGAATGAGGGACCAACGTGCACATGAGGCACAGTGCAGGAGAGACCAACGTGCGCGTGAGGCGGAGTGCAGGAGGGACCGAGGCGCCCGTGAGGCAGAGTGCAGGATGGACTGACGTGCATGTGAGGCAGAGTGTAGAAGGGACCGTGGCGTGCATCAGAAGAAGTGCAGGAGGGACCGAGGTGCGCATCAGGTGGAGTGAATGAGGGACCAACGTGCACATGAGCCACAGTGCAGGAGAGACCAACGTTCGCGTTAGGCGGAGTGCGGGAGGGACCAACGTGTGCGTGAGGCAGAGTCCAGGAGGGACCGACATGCAAATGAGTCGGAGTGCAGGAGGGACTGAGGAGCCCATGAGGCAGAGTGCAGGAGAGACCGACGTGCAAATGAGGACGAGTGCAGGAGGGACCAACGTGCACGTGAGGTGGAGTGCAGGAGGGACCGATGTGCGCATGAGGAAGAGTGCAGGAGGGCCTGAGGCGCCTGTGAGGCAGAGTGCAGGAGGGACCAACGTGCACGTGAGGTGGTGTGCAGGAGGCATCGAGGCACCTGTTAGGTGGAGTGCAGGAGGGATGGAGGCACACATCAGGCGAAGTGCAGGAGGGACCGAGGTGCGCATCAGGTGGAGTGCAGGAGGGACCATCGTGGACGTTAGGCAGAATGCAGGAGGGGCCAGCATGCATGTGTGGCGGAGTGCAGGAGGGACCGAGGCGCCTGTGTTGTGGAGTGCAGGAGGGACTGAGGCATGCATCAGGTGGAGTGCAGGAGGGACCGAGGTGCGCATCAATCGGAGTGCAGGAGGGATTGACATGCGTATGAGGCAGAGTGCAGGAGGGACCAGCGTGTGCATGAGGCGGAGTGCAGCAGGGACTGAGGCGCCCGTGAGGCAGAGTGCAGGATGGACTGACGTGCATGTGAGGCAGAGTGCAGAAAGGACCGAGACGTGCAACAGGAGGAGTGCAGGAGGGACCGAGGCGCACATCAGGAGGAGTGCTGGAGGTAGGGACCTGCACGTGAGGTGGAGTGCAGGAGGGACTGACGTGCATGTGAGGTGGAGTGCACGATGGACCGATGTACGCATGAGGCGGAGTGCAGGAGGGATCGACGTGTGCGTGAGGCAGAGCTGAGGAGGGACCGAGGCGCCTGGGAGGTGGAGTGCAGGAGGTACCAAGGTGCGCATCAGATGGAGTACAGTAGGGACCGAGGTGCGCATTAGGTGGAGTACAGGAGGGACCGAGGTGCGCATCAGGTGGAGTGAATGAGGGACCAACGTGCACATGAGGCACAGTGCAGGACAGACCAACATGTGCGTGAGATGGAGTGCAGGAGGGACCGTGGTGCCCATGAGGCAGAGTGCAGGATGGACTGAGGCGCCCATGCGACAGAGAGCAGGAGGGACCGACGTACACGTGAAGCGTAGTCCAGGAGGGACCGACGTGCGCGTTAGGCGGAGTGCAGGAGGGACCAACATGCACATGATGTGGAGTGCAAGAGGGATCGACGTGTGCGTGAGGCAGAGCGCCGGAGGGACCGAGGCTCCTGTTAGGTGGAGTACAGGAGGGACCGAGGCGCGCATCAGCCGGAGTGCAGGAGGGACCGAGGTGCGCATCATGTGGAGTACAGGAGGGACCGAGGTGCGCATCAGGTGGAGTGAATTGGGGACCACCGTGCACATGAGGGGCAGTGCCGGAGAGACCAACGTGCGCGTGAGGCGAAGTGCAGGAGGGACCGAGGCGCCTGTGAGGCAGAGTGCAGGATAGACTGACGTGCATGTGAGTCACAGTGCAGAAGGGACCGAGAAGTGCATCAGGAGTAGTGCAGGAGGGACCGAGTCGCACAAGATTAAGGGTTCAGGGGGGACAGAGGCGCCTGTGAGGCGAAGTGCAGAAGGGACTGAGGCGCGTATCAGGAGGAGTACAGGAGGGACTGACTTGCACGTGAGGCAGAGTGCAGGAGGGACCGAGGCGCCTGTGAGGTAGAGTGCAGGAGGGACCGAGGCGCGCATCAGGAGGAGTGCAGGAGGGACTGACGTACACGTGAGGCAGACTGCAGGAGGGACCAACATGCACATGAGGCGGAGTGCAGGAGGGACTGACGTGCACATGAGGTGGAGTGCACGATGGACCGAGGTGCGCATCCGGCAGAGTGCAGGAGGGATCGACGTGTGCGTGAGGCAGAGCGCAGGAGGGAACGAGGTGCCTGGGAGGTGGAGTGCAGGAGCTACCGAGGCGCGCATCTGGTGGAGTGCAGTAGAGACCGAGGTGCGCATTAGGTGGAGTAAAGGAGGGACCGAGGTGCACATCAGGTGGAGTGAATGAGGGACCAACGTGCACATGAGGCACAGTGCAGGAGTGACAAACGTGCGCGTCAGGCGGAGTGCAGGAGGCACCGAGGCGCCCGTGAGGCAGAGTGTATAATGGACTGAGGTGCCCATTAGGCAGAGTGCAGGAGGGACAGATGTGCACATGACGCCAAGTGCAGGATGGACTGAGGCACCCCTGAGGCAGAGTGCAGGAGGGACCGACATGTACGTGAGGCGTTGTGCGAGAGGGTCCGACGTGCGTGTTAGGCGGAGTGCAGGAGGAACCAACATGCACATGAGGCGCAGTGCAGGAGGCACTGACGTGCACATTAGGGGTAGTGCACGAAGTACCGAGGTGCGCATGAAGCGGGGTGCAGGAAGGACCGAGGTGCGCAACAGGTGTAGTACATGAGGGACCGAGCTGTGCAGCATGTGGAGTTAATGGAGGACCAACGGGCACATGAGGCTCAGTGCAGGAGAGAACAACGTGCGTGTGAGGCGGAGTGCAGGAGGGACTGAGGCGCACATAAGGAGGTGTGCAGGAGGTACGAAGGCGCCCATGAGGAAGGGTGCAGGAGGGACCGAGGCGCCCATGAGCAAGGGTGCAGGAGGGACCGAGGCGCCTGTGAGGCGAAGTGCAGAAGGGATTGAGGCGCACATCAGGAGGAGTGCAGGAGGGTCCGACCTGCACGTGAGGTGGAGTGCAGGAGTGACTGATGTGCACGTGAGGCAGAATGCAGGAGGGACCGAGGTGCCTGTGAGGTGGAGTTCAGGAGGGACCGAGGCGCGCATCAGGTGGAGTGCAGGAGGGACCGAGGTGCGCATCAGGTGGAGTACAGGAGGGACCGAGGTGCGCATCAGGTGGAGTGAATGATGGACCAATGTGCACATGAGGCACAGTGCAGGAGAGACCTACGTTCGCGTTAGGCGGTGTACAGGAGGGACCAAAGCACCCGTGAGGCCGAGTGAAGGATGGACTGACGTGCATGTGAGGCAGAGTGCAGAAAGGACAGACGCACGCATCAGGAGGAGTGCAGGAGGGACCGAGGCGCCCATGAGGGAGAGTGCAGGAGGGACTGAGGCGCCTGTGAGGCGAAGTGCAGAAGGAACCGAGGCGCGCATCAGGAGGAGTGCAGGAGGTTCCGACCTGCACGTGAGGTGGAGTGCAGGAGGGACGGACGTGCATGTGAGGCAGAGTGCAGGGGGGACAGACGTGCGCGTGAGGCAGATTGCAGGAGGGACCGACGCGCCTGTGAGGTGGAGTGCAGGAGGGACAGAGGCGCGCATCAGGTGGAGTGCAGGAGGGTCCGACGTCCGCGTTAGCCGGAGTGCAGGAGGGACCAACATGCACATGACGCATTGTGCAGGAGGGACTGACGTGAATATGAGGTGGAGTGCACAATGGACCGAGGTGCGCATGAGGCGGAGTGCAAGAGAGACCGAGGTGCGCAACAGGTAGAGTACAGGAGGGACCGAGGTGCGCATTAGGTGGAGTGAATGACAGACCAACGTGCACATGAGCCACAGTGCAGGAGAGACCAACGTTTGCATTAGGCGGAGTGCAGGAGGGACTGAGGCGACCGTGAGGCAGAGTGCAGAATGGACTGACGTGCATGTGAGGCAGAGTGCAGAAAGGACCGAGACGCGCATCAGGAGGAGTGCAGGAGGGACCGAGGCACCTGTGAGGCGAAGGGCTGAATGGACCGAGGCGCGCATCAGGAGGAGTGCAGTAGGGACCTATCTGCACTTGAGGTGGAGTGCAGGAGGGACGGACGTGCATGTGAGGCAGAGAGCAGGGGGGACAGACGTGCGCATGAGGCAGAGTGCATGAGGGACCGACGCGCCTGTGAGGGGGTGTCTAAGAGGGATTGAGACGCACGTCAGGCAGAGTGCAGGACGGACCAAGGTGCCTGTGAGTTGGAGTGCAGGAGGGGCCGAGGTGCGCATCAGGTGGAGTGAATGAGGGACCAACGTGCACATGAGGCACAGTGCAGGAGAGAACTACGTTCGCGTTAGGCGGAGTGCAGGAGGGACCGAAGCACCCGTGAGGCAGAGTGAAGGATGGACTGACATGCATGTGAGGCAGAGTGCAGAAAGGACAGACACGCGCATCAGGAGGAGTGCAGGAGGGACCGAGGCACCCATGAGGGAGAGTGCAGGAGGGACCGAGGCGCCTGTGAGGCGAAGTGCAGATGGAACCGAGGCGCGCATCAGGAGGAGTGCAGGAGGGACCGACCTGCAAGTGAGGTGGAGTGCAGGAGGGACGGACGTGCATGTGAGGCAGAGTGCAGGGGGGACAGACGTGCGCGTGAGGCAGATTGCAGGAGGGACCGATGCGCCTGTGAGGTGGAGTGCAGGAGGGACAGAGGCGCGCATCAGGTGGAGTGCAGGAGGGTCTGACGTGCGCGTTAGCCGGTTGCAGGAGGGACCAACATGCACATGAGGCGTTGTGCAGGAGGGACTGACGTGAACATGAGGTGGAGTGCACAATGGACCGAGGTGCACATGAGGCGGAGTGCAAGAGAGACCGAGGTGCGCAACAGGTGGAGTACAGGAGGGACCGAGGTGCGCATCAGGTGGAGTGAATGACGGACCAACGTGCACATGAGGCACAGTACAGGAGAGACCAACGTTTGCATTAGGCGGAGTGCAGGAGGGACCGAGGCGCCCGTGAGGCAGAGTGCAGGATGGACTGACGTGCATGTGAGGCAGAGTGCAGAAAGGACCGAGACGCGCATCAGGAGGAGTGCAGGAGGGACCGAGGCACCTGTGAGGCGAAGGGCTGAATGGACCAAGGCGCGCATCAGGAGGAGTGCAATAGGGACCTATCTGCACTTGAGGTGGAGTGCAGGAGGGACGGACGTGCACGTGAGGCAGAGAGCATGAGGGACCGACGCGCCTGTGAGGGGGTGTCTAAGAGGGATTGAGATGCACGTCAGGCAGAGTGCAGGACGGACCAAGGCGCCTGTGAGTTGGAGTGCAGGAGGGGCCGAGGTGCGCATCAGGTGGAGTGAATGAGGGACCAACGTGCACATGAGTCACAGTGCTGGAGAGACCAACGTGCGTGTGAGGCGGAGTGCAGGAGGGACCGAGGCGCCCGTGAGGCAGAGTGCAGGATGGACTGACGTGCATGTGGGGCAGAGTGCAGAAGGGACCGAGGAACGCATCAGAAGGAATGCAGGAGGGACCGAGGCGCCCATGAGGAAGAGTGTAGGAGGGACCGAGGCGCCTGTGAGGCGAAGAGCAGAAGGGATCAAGGCGCACATCAGGAGGAGTGCAGGAGGGACCAACCTGCACATGAGGTGGAGTGCAGGAGGGACCGAGGTGCCTGTGAGCTGGAGTTCGGGAGGGACCGAGGCGCGCCTCAGGTGGACTGCAGGAGGGACCGAGGTGCGCATTGGTGGAGTACAGGACCAACCTGTGGACTGCAGAAGGGACCGAGGCGCCCATGAGGCAGAGTGCAGGATGGACTGACGTGCATGTGAGGCAGAGTGCAGAAAGGACTGAGGCACACATCAGGAGGAGTGCAGGAGGGACCGAGGCGCCTTTGAGGCGAAGGGCTGAATGGACCGAGGCGCGTATCAGGAGGAGTGCAGGAGGGACTGAGGCACCCATGAGGAAGGGTGCAGGATGAAGTGCGCATCATGTGGAGTGAATGAGGGACCAACGTGCACATGAGGCACAGTGCAGGAGAGACCAACGTGCGTGTGAGGCGGAGTGCAGGAGGGATTGAGGCGCACATCAGGAGGAGTGCAGGAGGGACCAACCTGCACATGAGGTGGAGTGCAGGAGGGACTGACGTGCATGTGAGTCAGAGTGCAGGGGGGACAGACGTTCGCGTGAGGCAGATTGCAGGAGGGATCGACGCGCCTGTGAGGAGGAGTGCAGGAGGGACTGAGACGCACATCAGGCGGAGTGCAGGATGGACCGAGGCGCCTGTGAGGTGGAGTGCAGGAGGAACCGAGGCGCGCATCAGGTGGAGTACAGGAGGGACCAAGGTGCGCATCAGGTGAGTACAGGACCAAGGTGCGCATCAGGTGGAGTGAATGAGGGACCAATGTGCACATGAGGCGCAGTGCAGGAGAGACCAACGTACGCGTGAGGCGGAGTGCAGGAGGGACCGAGGCGCCCGTGAGGCAGAGTGCAGGATGGACTGACGTGCATGTGAGGCAGAGTGCTGAAGGGACCGAGACGCGCATCAGGAGGAGTGCAGGAGGGACTGAGGCACCCATGAGGAAGGGTGCAGGATGGACCGAGGCGCCCATGAGGAAGGGTGCAGGAGGGACCGAGGCGACTGTGAGGAAGGGTGCAGGAGGGACCGAGGCACGCATCAGGAGGAGTGCAGGAGGGACCGACCTGCAAGTGAGGTTGAGTGCAGGAGGGACCGACATTCACGTGAGGCAGTGTGCAGGGGGGACAGACGTGCGTGTGAGGCAGAGTGCAGTAGGGACCAACGTGCCTGTGAGGTGGAATGCAGGAGGGACTGAGGTGCACATGAGGCAGAGTGCAGGAGGGACCGACGTGCACATGACGCCATGTGCAGGAGGGAATGAGGCACCAGTGAGGCCAAGTGCAGGAGGGATCGACGTGCACATGATGCGTAGTGCAGGAGGGACCGACGTGCGCGTGAGGCGGAGTGCAGGAGGGACTGATGTACACATGAGGTGGAGTGGACGATGGACCAAGGTGCGCATGAGGTGGAGTGCAGGAGGTATCGACGTGTGTGTAAGGCACAGCGCAGGAGGGACCGAGGCACCTGTGAGGTGGAGTGCAGGAGGGACCGAGGCGCGCATCAGGTGGCGTGCAGGAGGGACCGAGGTGCGCATTAGTTGGAGTACAGGAGGGACCGTTGTGCGCATCAGGTGGAGTGAATGAGGGACCAACGTGCACTTGAGGCACTGTGCAGGAGAGACCAACGTGTGCGTGAGGCGGAGTGCAGAAGGGACCGAGGCGCCCGTGAGGCAGAGTGTATAATGGACTGAGGTGCCCATGAGGCAGATTGCAGGAGGGACCGATATGCATATGACGCCAAGTGCAGGAGGGTCTTAGGCACCCGTGAGGAAGAGTGCAGGAGGGACCGAGGTGCACATCAGGTGGAGGGCAGGAGGGACCGAGGTGCGCATTAGGTGGAGTACAGGAGGGACCAAGGTGCGCATCAGGTGGAGTGAATGAGGGACCGACGTGCACATGAGGCGTAGTGCAGGAGGGTCCGATGTGCACGTTAGGCGGAGTGCAGGAGGGACCAACATGCACATGAGGCGGAGTGCAGGAGGGACTGATGTGCACATCAGGCACAGTGCAGGAGGGACCGACGTGTCCGTGAGGTGGAGTGCAGGAGGACCAACGTGCACGTGAGGTGCAGTGCATGAGGGACCGATGTGCACTTGAGGCAGAGTGCAGGAGGGACTGTGGCACCCGTGAGGCAAAGTGCAGGAGCGACTGACGTGCATGTGAGGTGTAGTGCAGGAGGGACCGACATGGACGTAAGGCGGAGTGCAGGAGGGACCGAGGCGCCCGTGAGGTGGAGTGCAGGAGGGACCAACGTGCACGTGAGGCAGAGTGCAGGAGGGACCGATGTGTTCCTGAGGCGGAGTGCAGGAGGGACCGACGTGCACGTGAGGCACAGTGCAGGAGGGACCAATGTGCGCATGAGGTCGAGTGCAGGAGGGACCGACGTGCACGTGAGGCGGAGTGCAGGAGAGACCAACGTGCGCATGAGGTGGAGTGCAAGTGGGACTGTCGTGCGCATGAGGTGGAGTGCAGGTGGGATCGAGGCGCCTGTGAGGCAGAGTGCAGGACGGACCGACGTACATGTGAGGCAGAGTGCAGGAGGGACCGATGTGTGCCTCAGGCGGAGTGTACGAGGGACCGACGTGCACGTGAGGCAGATTGCAGGAGGGACCGACGTGCACATGAGGCAGTGTGCAGGAGGGACTGAGGCGCCCATGAGGCAGAGTGCAGGAGAGAGTGACGTGCACGTGAGGCGGAGTGCAGGAGGGACCGAGGTGTCTGTGAGGTGGAGTGCAGGAGGGACTGAGGCGCCCATCCGGCATAGTGCAGGAGGGACCGAGGTGCGCATCAGGTGGAGTGCAGGAGGGACTGACCTGCACGTGAGGCGGAGTGCAGGGGGGACCGATGTGCGCGTGAGGTGGAGTGCAGGAGGGACTGACATGCACATCAGGCAGAGTGCAGGAGGGACCGTGGCACCTGTGAGGCAGAGTGCAGGAGGGAACGAGGCGTGCATCAGTCGGAGTGCAGGAGGGACCGACGTGCGCATGAGGCGGAGTGCAGGAGGGGCCGACATGCACATGAGGCGGAGTGCAGGCAGGACTGACGTGCGCATCAGGCAGAGTGCAGGAGGGAACGAGGCACCTGTGAGGCGGAGTCCAGGAGGGAACGAGGCGTGCATCAGGCCGAGTGCAGGACGGACCGACGTGCACGTGAGGCGGAGCGAGGAGGGACCAAGGCGCACTCCTGGCAGCAATCAACAGGACCTCAGACCTGCTTAAGACACTGGTGGGGGCACTAGTGGGGGAGCTTGAGAAGGGAGGGGCAGGCTGGCAAGCTCAGGCCCACCAGGGGATATGACCCTGACTGTGCTTTGAGGTAGAAGAGGATGAAGCGTGCCCTCTCACCACGGCTCCTGCTGGTCTCCAGCCCCCCCTCCCAGCAGCTCCCAGGAGCCACAGCCACTGGCCTGCCACAGCAGGCATCCACCCCCCAGACGTCGGCTCTGCCCCGCCAGAGGGAGCAGTGCTGGGTGAAGAAGCCAAAGCAGTTGTCTTCGTGACCAGCCGCCGCTCCATCCATCGAGGTGGCTCTCGCCCTGCCCCAGCCCAGCCCAGACTGCACTGCAATGAATGCTGGAAGGCAAAAAAATGTTCATAAATAAATATTTTTTCTTTAGTAAAATAAATAAACTACAACATTACAATTGGGGGAAAGAGGGCGGGCATCTGGAGGAATCAGGGGAGGGCAGCTTTTGGTTGGGGCTGGGGCTTGTGAGGGTTGGGTCAAATGTGTAGGGGGAATACATACAAATTGTAATTAAAAGGAGGGGGCTTTGTGCAGAGGCTGGGCTTGGGCCTCTTCACATATTCACACTGGGAGGGGGGAGGGGGATCCCACCTCACATGGGGGGCAGAGGGGTGCTGGCTGTGCTGGCCCAGGGGTGTCCGGGCCATGCTGGGCTCTCCCCCACCCCTGCAGCTGCTGCTGCTCAAAGGCCACCATCCAGCCTGTCACATGGTCACTGGGAAAAGGAGGGGGAGGCAGGTTGGCAGCTGGCCTCACAGCTCCTCAGGAGGTGCGAGCACCCCCGCCATGCTTGCATGCATCCCTGATTTCTGGGACATTCTGGTGGATGTGGGATACGTGGCTCAACAACACTACAAGCGAGAAGGATCTGGGATTTGTTATCGATCACAAGGTAAATATGAGCCAACAATGTGATGTGGCTGCAAAAAAGGCAAATGCTATTTTGGGCTGCATTCATAGAAGCATAGCTTGCAAATCCCAGGAAGTACTAGTTCCCCTCTACTCAGCATTGGTTAGGCCTCATCTGGAGTACTGTGTCCAGTTCTGGGCACCACACTTTAAGAAGGATGCAGACAAACTGGAGAGTAGGGATGGCGGAGAATTTCTCCCAGAAACTTCGGGGGGCCGAGCGCAAACGTGTTCGGCCCCCTGAACAAGTTTCAGGGAGAAATCCTCCGCCCCCCCCCCGCCCCCCACACCCCCCCCCCGGGACAGGACTTACCTTTGCCGAATGTCCCTCCCGGTGGCTGGTCCGGCCGGCGGTTCGGCGGGTGTTCGCTGCCGCCGCCACCATTGCAATGAAAGGGAAAAAAAAAAACGCCCCCTGATAGGCTACGTGACGATTCACGTAGCCTATCACGGCTAGATTTGCAAAGTCAGCCGTGATAGGCTATGTGAATCGTCACGTAGCCTATCACGGGTGACTTTAAAAAAAAAAAAAAAGTGTGTACGGATAATGGCGGCCCCCATAGGGAGCCGCCATTCCCGTTCCTTATTTGGTCGCTGTAGTCTACGTCAATGTTTACGTAGACTATGGCGAAAATAAGGGCAACGCTATTTGCGTTGCCCTTATTTTCGCCGTAGTCTACGTAAAGATTTACGTAGACTACAGCGACCAAATAAGGAACGCGAATGGCGGCTCCCTATGGGGGCCGCCATTCGCGTACGCGCTTTTTTTTGTTGTTGTTGTTAAGTCACCCGTGATAGGCTACGTGACGATTCACGTAGCCTATCACGGCTGACTTTGCAGATCTAGCCGTGATAGGCTACGTGAATCATCATGTAGCCTATCAGGGGGCGTTTTGTTTTTGTTTTTTTTACTTTCGCGTTCGCGGCTGGGCGAGGCGAGGCGTCTCCTCCCCGGCCTGAATTTCGGCCGGGCGAGGTGGGAAGCCTCCCCCCCGGCCTGAATTTCGGCCGGGCGAGGCGGGAAACCTCCCCCCCCAGCCTGAACTTCGCGGGGGGACCAGCGAAGTGCCTCCCCCCCACCGCGAACGGCCTTCGACGACATGTAAGTGACTTTCGTCCACCCCTACTGGAGAGGGTTCAGAGGAGGGCAACATAGATGATCAGGGGACTGGAAACAAAGCCCGATGAAGAAAGACTGAAAGAACTGGGCATGTTTAGCCTTGAGAAGAGAAGACTGAGGGGAGACAGGATAGCGCTCTCCAAGTACTTGAAAGGTTGTCCCAGAGAGGAAGGCCAGGATCTCTTCTCGATCATCCCAGACTGCAGGACACGGAATCATGGGCTCAAGTTACAGGAAGCCAGATTCCGGCTAAACATGAGCAAAAACATCCTGACTGTTAGAGCAATACGACAATGGAACCAATTCCCTGGAGAGGTGGTGGGCTCTCCCACGCTGGAGGCATTCAGAACGAGGCTGGACTGCCGCCTGTCGGGGATGCTCTGACCTGGATTCCTGCATTGAGCAGGGGGGTGGACTTGATGGTCCTGTAGGCCCCTTCCAACCGTATGGTTCTGTGATTCTGTGTTTTTGTGCCGCTGCAAATAGTGCTGCTCCTACTAGCTCCTTGTCTGCTGTGACCAGCCCCATGTCCCTCCATGTTGCTTCTTTGGCGTTGCCCTCAGTCGCAGTCATAGCAGTAGAACTAGTGTCAGTATCAGCACTGCCAGGATTTCACCTCTCCTTCTGCCAGTTCCCCGGCGTGCTGCCTGCTGAGGCCAGCCCCCTGTCCTTCTATACCAATTTCTGAAACTTGCCCTCATTAGTAGTAGTCACAGGATGAGTGCCGCAGTTACTCCCGTCAGCATTTTGCCTCTCCCCCGACTTACCATGGGGCCTCCACAGAGGTGGGCCAGGCCATCCACCCCAGAGGGCTAGCAGCTCACAGAGGAAGACTGGCAGGGCGGCACGGGGTGGGCCTTCCCCACATTGCTCCAGGGCCTGGTAGATGTCTCTCCTCACAACTTCGCCCTTTGAGCAGCACTGGAGGGCAGACCGCTGGTGGCCAGAAGAACGCCTCCCTGGAGCAATCTGCCAATCCAGGCGGATGGTGTGCGGGCAGGTGCTTGGCATTGGCCTGCTTACCCCTCCATTGTGGCGGATCAGCCTCAGGAGCAGGTGTAGTTCTGGCAGCAGTCAGTGTGCCCCCCCATCCCTGGGAGCCATCTTGCCCTGGAGCTGAGGGAGAAGAGAGAAGAGTTGGGACAAAGGGTCGCTAAGTCATGTCTATGGTTTAGCTAATGAAAGGCACACCGTGTACCTTCGGTGTTTCAAAAGCCACTCTCCAAAAAATAAGCAGTGTATTAGGTAGAGGAACATTTCACCTGGCATGTGCAAACTTGGCCAAAATTTCCAAAGCAGTGGAGGGAATGCAAAACCTATTGGGGAAGCTGTGATTTGTCTAGGCATCCCCAAGCTTTAGAGCGACTCAGCAACTTCTCAGGTACCTTTGGCGTAGGAGAAAAGAGAGAAAAGTGGCTTTCTGAACCTTCCAAATCTAGTCCTGTGCCTCATCAGACAAGAACTCCTTTCCTCCAAATCAGAGTTCACCCGCTGTGAACAGACGTCAAAGTCTGGAGGGGGAAGGGGGACAAAGTCACTCAAGCAATTTCGTGCGGGCCCCATTTCTGTTAAAGGCCCTCGGCTTGCAGGATGGGGAACAGAGGAGGGTAATTCCCTGATATCACGGCCAAGTGATTTAGCGCAGTAATGGTATATAGTAATCAAATGATTGAAATTTTGCTTTCATTGTGTCACTGTTGCATTTAATCGCAATTCTAATTTGGAAATTGCAGGCTGGAGTGGGAGTATTTGCTTCCTTTTTGCGATAGGAAGCTAATGTGCTATCCCAATTTTGCATTTTAAATTTAAGGCTTTTCTTAAAAGGCGGTTGCTGACCTGGTGACTATTTTGGCATTGGGTGGTCTGTGGGAGATACCTGTATTTTGCTTTTCACCTTGCAACCCATTCTGGTCATCCACCCTTTCCCATCTCTGTGCCTCCCCCTTCTTCCCCAAAGTCTATGGTCCCCACCACAATTCCCACCCTGTGTCCAGTTCTGCATACTCCTGTTACCCCACCCTTCTCTTCCTATCCCGCCACCCATTCCACCCTTTCCCGCCCCATTTCTCCCTGCACTGAACACCAGTCACGCCTGACTGGGGTGAGAGCTTGCAACCCTTTCTGGTTGTCTCACTTTTACCTTCAACTTGAACCTGCTCAGAGAGATATGTCAATGATGTTTGATTTGGCATTTGATATTTAATCAGCAGGGGCTTCATAAATGCACACATTTTCAAAATGGTGCCCCTATATTTTCCATGGCTGTGGATATAGTCACTTGGTGATGTACTGCTAGTGTACCCACCCATGCTCCCCACTTTTTTATGGAATGCTCAAGCCTCCAATGCCCCACCCCACCTTAGGCCATACTATGCAGTCCTGAGGAGACTGCCCTTACCACCCACCCCTAGATTCCCCTATTTACCCACCCAACAGCCCCAAAGGCAGCTTTACCAGAAACTGGGCTTTCTTAGATTAAATCTTGTATTGAGTTCTATTCCTGGGGAATACTCAGAGCTTCATCACACAAGGCTAAAAATCCTGCAATTTACTGGGGCTTCTGCTTCCGGAATCTTTGCGGGATCAGGGGTGTGTTTCCATGCTATTGGTTTCACTTTGCAACTTTGCTGTGATGTTTCCCCGATTGCAGCTTCTCCTTTTCCAGTTTCCACAGTGCTTAAAGTCCCAGCTTATCCTCGCTGTAGCCTGGAGCTCTGTGCTATTTCCACTGAGCTCTAATCAAATTATTTTCTTGATGGCTGGGTGGCGTCTGAGTGGAGTCGGGGTTGGGTCTGATTACCTCATCCGTGTTCCTGCCTCCTCGGCCGTGTTTCCAGGACAACGGAAGGAGAAGCCAATGGAGGAGTATGGGCTTTTTAAAGAGGAATCAGCTTTGCTGTGAAGAGAGGCTTCCCCCCCTCCCCTGCTTTCTCCTTTCCCCTGAAAGTCCACGTGCACCTGCATTTCAGGAGGAAGCCTCATTGAGCACAATGCGAGTTACTTCCAAGTAGACACACATATGCTTAGGGATGTACGGAAGTCACTTACCTTTCCATGGATTATGTTAATGGGGGGGGAGGCGTTCTGTCCCTCCCCCCGGAATCCTCAACAGGGGGGGGAGGTGATCTGGTCCTCCCCCCCAGAATCCTCGAAGGCCAGCTGTGCTCTGCGGCAGCTCTGCGGAGCAGCCAGCCAGGCCCAGGCCAGGGCCATCCGCAGCTGGATTTCCAGCCGCGGAGGGCTCTGGGTAAGGGGGGAAAAAAACGCTACGGCCGCCGCCATTTGCGTTCCTTATTTTTCTTCATCTTAGTCTACGTAAATATTTAAAATATTTTAGTCTACGTAAATATACTTAGTCTAAATAAGACTAAGTAGCCGCCACCATTTGCGTACGCTTTTTTTTGTTTTGTTTTTTACCCAGATGTTTTAGGCTATGTAAAAACTTACGTAGCCTATCACGTCTGGGTAAAAACAACAACAGGCATATGCAAATGGTGGCGGCTATGTCCACCGCCATTTGCATTCCTTATTTTTCTTCATCTTTTTTTATTTTTTTTACAGAGATGTGATAGGCTACGTAAAAACTTATGTAGCCTATCATGTATTTGTAAAAAAAAATAGAAAAAAAGACAAGACTGCAAATGGCGGCGGCGGCAGCCAGTCGGAAGACCAGCTGCCACAGACGCCGCCACTGCCGCAGACGCCGCCGCAGACACCACCGCCCGGAACATCTGCCCCAGGTAAGTCTCGTCCCGGGGGGGATCCGCGGGGTGGCCGGGGGGGGGGTGGCAGGCCATTCCGCCACAAATTTCGGGGGGAAGATCCATGGCGGAGTTCTCTGACATCCCTACATATGCTTGTGCTGGGAAAGGGTGTGTGTGTGGAGAACACAGAGGGAAACCAGCCCCCATTTTAATGCAGATGACCTCATTGACCACAATGGGAGTTACTTCTGACAAGACAGTAATGGGTTTGTTGTGGGAAAAAGAGTGAAACCAGCACCCATTTTAATGCATAGGATCTCTGTACAGAAGCTGTGAAGCAGTTACATCCTAAGGCAATGGACCAAAGCCTCGCGATCATGCTTAGACGCATTTAAGGAACTGGGCTTAAAAGTGTGCCATTTGAATTGAGGGGGAAATCTCTCTAATTTCTGATGTAGGCATTCAAAGGCAAGCCTCATTAAGCACAATGGGAGTTACTTCTGAGGAGATACTAATGGGTTTGTTGTGGGAAAGACAGTAGGAAAGACAAAGATGGAATCCAGCCCCATTGTAACCTTCAGGATAGCTATAACAAAGCTGCTGTGAAGTACTTTCCTCCTAAGGCAATTCATCGGAGCCTCGCTTGGTCGCTTAAATGCATTTAAGGAATTGGGCTTTAATGTGTGCCATTTCAATTGAGGGAGAATCTCAGCCTCATCCACCTCAATGGGAGTTACTTTTGAGGAGACATGAATGGGTTTGTTGTGGGAAATAGAGCGAAACTGGCCCCCATTTTAACGCACAGGATCTCTATATGGAAGTTGTGAAGGAGTTACGTCCTAAGGCAATGGACCGGAGACTCCAGATCGCACTTCATCGCATTTAAGGAATTGAGGGCTTTGATATGTGCCGTGTCAATTGAGGGCTTCTCTGTTATTTCTGTGGTCATGGAGAGGGCAAGCCTCATTCGTCACCATGGGAGAAAACACCCCTTGAATGGGGTCATGGGCTGTGTTCTGCTGCTTATTTTCAATGATGTTTTAAAAGTTCCTCGGCGTCCTGCTCCAAAGCAGCGATGAGACTTCTGGAAAACAGAGAGGGGAAGGGTTGGGTCACTGAGGTCAGAGCGACACACCCACAGAGGCCAGGCTACTCGTCCCGTGGGCAGGACTATGATACGGAAGCCAATGTGGTTGTGGAAACAGGTCCACATGCAGCTGCCATAAGCAGAAAAAGTCGGACAATAAGCAGTCTCAGAAGATGCAGTTTTTTGATGATAAAATGCAGGGCTGGGGCTGAATGGCCATGATGTCATGGAAATGCAGAGACCTCGTGGGGCAGCTGGGTTAGAGTAAGTTGCTGGTGGAAACACAGCCCTGCTCGGATCTTTTCCAGGAGGCTTTAAAAAACCCTGGACGTCTCGATGAGGTTTATGTGTTTCGTCACAAGGCCACCAGGGGGCACTGCTGCTTTGTTTGCAATGACGGTGACTTGGAACTGTGCGCCCTCATTGGCCTTGACGCCATGGCGAGGGGAGGGAAAGTGCTGGACTTTCCTCATCGTGGGAAACAACGCAACTGCACCCACAAAGAGCAGGAGGCTTCCTGGAGCGGGGCTGCATCATGCACAGGGCCCGCAGACTTCTGTGAGTGAGCTCGCCACAGTGCACGAGCCCTCAGTGGGGCTGGTGGGAGCAACCCTGCGGAGCAGCCACTGTGTGGATGCAGAAGTCCAGAGCAAGCCGGTGAGCGCATCTCGCACCCACGCACCAGCACCAGGGTGCTGCCGCTCTGTGTTCTCCAGCTCAGCAGCCAAAGTGGCCAGCTCAGTCCCACCTCTCTCTTGAACATCCCCCAGAATGGCATGGCCTTATGCTCACAGATGTCATGGAGAATGGCGCAGGAGACGATGACAGAGGTCACGTTCTTCTCTGCACGCTCCAGCCTTGCTGGCAGGCATCTCCAGCGGATGGAGTGGCTGCTCTGCACATGAGCCAGAAGTTGCCCCACACCTGCATACAGCCAGATGCTACCTGTGGGGAGATGGGGGAGATATTCCAGGACGGGGCATTCAGAGTGGGGATGTACTGCAAGGTGGTTTACTGAAAGTGCATTACAAGGGGTACGGGCATCGGTGACATGTCTCCCCACCATTATGCCAGTGCGGGGCTATATGCGGAGCTCTGGAGATGCTGCTGAAGGCACCAGGCCACATATACGCTAACGTGACAGCGGGCAGCTGTCCAGGGGTGTATGGACCCCGCTTACCTGGCTCCGCCGGGGTCCGCAGGTGGGGGAGGTGCTCCATCCCTCCCCCCGGAATCTTCGATGGGGGGGCGCTCCATCCCTCCCCCTGGAATCCTGCCCAGCCGGCTCTGCTCCGCGGCCAGTCTGCGGAGCTGCCAGCCGGGCCGATCTGTGGCAGAGCCTCCACCCGCTGCCGGGCTGCTGCGGCTGCAAATGGCGTTCTGCGTAGGGGCCACCATTTGCGTCCCTGCTTTGGCCATGGTAGACTACGTAAATATTTACGTAGCCTATCACGGGCAAGCGTAGGGACACAAATGGTGGCTGCTACAACAGCTGCCATTTGCGGCCGCAGCAGCCCGGCAGTGGCTGGAGCCACTGCCGCCGCTTCATCCACCGCCGCTGCCGGAGCTGCCACCACCACATCCGCCACCAGGTAGGTCCGTCCCAGGGGGATTCCGCGGGGTGGCGAGGTGGGGGAGGCCGTTCCTCCACGGATGCCAGGGGGAATCCGGCCTCACTGGAGTCCGTGGTAGAATTATCTGACATCCCTATGTAAAACTAATACTAATTATGCAGCTCCTAGCATATAACCCTGACCAAAACCTCCCATCCCATCCCATCCCATCCTATCCCATCCCACAGAGCAGTAAGGGAAGACCCAACCCAGTGCCTTACTGGCATTACTCCAGCGATGGGGGTATGCTATCACACAATAGGTAGAGCCCTAATGCACAATAGCGCATCCCTGTGAAACAGGGGTGTTGCTCTCAATGTCAGAAATGCACAATTGCGCCTTGACAACATTCTTTGCAGTCGATATAGCACTACTGTGCTTTAAAAGCCCCCTTAATAATAAAAAGGGGTTGGGAGGTGGCAGACACACAGGGGAGGGAGGGTAAAAGGAGCAGAGCAGAAGGGGCCGACAGAGGTGGGACTCTGCTGGAGGAGGAGGCCGGAGCAAGGATGAGCTGAGCAGGCTCCACCCAGACTCCACCCAGCAGCCAGCAAAATAATGCGCAATGGCATGCACGTGACCAACACAGAGCCCCAGGCCACCCGCCCACAGCCTGGGAGTTTGACCACCTGTGTGGGATGGAAAAGGAGCAGAACTGGCAGCAGGAAACCCACAACTAAATGGCCAGCACGATAAACCCGACGCCATGGGAACACCTGATCTCAAGGTGGACAGGCTGTGATAAGTGCATGTTACCTACTTTCAAATTCATTTTTACATTTGGTTGTTTAATGCCCAAATAAAGTTGCTTTCACATTCAATATTGTGGAAATGCATTTATCACAACTGCATGTGCACATCTCTAAAAAAAAAGAAGAAAGAAAAAGAAAAATATCCTGAGAATAGTAACTGATGAAATAAAAATTGTGCAAATATTTACAGGATGATTTATTGATTTCTTAAATTTATATCCTGCCTTTCCATTCAAAATAGTGCTCAAGGAGGATAACAGTAAAATACAGATAAAACAACCACGTTATAATTAAAACGTGGAAAGACATCAAATAAAAACACACCAGATCAACCCGCATCAATCAAAGCAGAAGAGCAGAACCCAGCAAATCAGCTGAGATGCCAAGACTCTGCCTGAATATAAAGGTGCTCGCCAGCCAGTGGAAGGGCAGCAGAAATGGAGCCAGCCTGGCCAAGGGAGATGGGGAGTTCCAACGCCCAGGAGCCCGCCAAGAAGGCCCCTCTCACGTTCCCATGAAACGTGTCTCTGAAAGCGGTGGGCAGAGAGAAGCCTCTCCTGAGGATCCTAACCCTGGCCAGGCTCTATGGGAGGAGGCGGCCTTCCACGTTGCCTGGTCCAAGACTGCGTAGGGCTTTAGAGGACATAACCAGCCTTGGAATTGTGCCTGGAAAGGGGCCAGCAGCCAGGGAGCTGCTGCAGCCAGGGAGCCATGTCCTTCCTATGACCACCAGCCCCAGTCAATGGTCTGGCCACAGCTTTCTGGACCAGCTGATGTTTTTGAACACTTTCAGAGGCCACATAGAGCCTAACCCTAACCCACCCAGCTCAAATGGGATGGTTTATTTTTTATTTATTTATTTATTTATCGCATATATATCCCGCCTTTTTTTCCCCTTGCAAGGAGGACTACCTCAGCCCATCTTGGGAGGGTCCGAGCCCCCTCTGCCCCCTCCTGCTCTATGATTCTCTGATAGCAGCACTATGAGGTCCCCACTAGAGGATATCATTTTGGTGCCTGCATTACCCTTCTCTCTCAAGGCGTTGACATTGTACAGTCAAGGAATATTTTAATTCTGCATTCAGCACCTTCAACTTCCAGAGCAGCTAATTCCTCTCTTCCAGTGCTTCTGCTGTAGTAAGTTGCATGTGACAGGGCCTATTTAATATGCAGTGGAGAAAGAGTGCTACAAAGAAAATAAGATAAGGTGGGAATGTTGAATATTCATTTTTCATGGTTAGAGGGTATTTTTCCTATGGTTCAGTTATTCAAATTAGCTTTGGTTTGTAACTGCCATTTAAACAACAAAGACTTAAAGGAGCCTAGCAGCAATCTCAATTTCTTATGAAATATCCATGCAATATCCAAAATACGTAACAGGGCACAGCAGTGACAACTTTTTAACAAAAGAACTGGATGGAGAAGATGATGAAATGTTAGGTCCCTTTGTTGTGGGCTCTGAATGGCATGTGCAATATTGCTTGTTTTCCTTAGCAATGGGAATGCTGTTCAATTTTATAATGAAAAACAAGTCACTATAATATCGTATATTTCTTGGTATATTTCTTCTGCAAATAGTTAGGTCTTGAAATTATTTTTTGAAATGTGTTGTGTTTCAATATCGCACGAATGATTTGTTAAACGTACATCATGATTGACGGTCTTGTGAACTTTGTTTGAATGCTCCTGTTCCGCCTCTTGTGAAGGCCACCCTCCTCCCTAGTGCACAGGAAATAGAAGGACTCCCCCCCCACCCAGGGGTATCATTCTTCAGTCCAAGCAGTGCTGTACCACTGTGTGGTAGAGGCAGTGGGCCCTCAGGGTTCTTAATAGACAGATGTGACATTTGCTGCTCTTCAGGGGGCTTGCTGAGGAGACCTTCCCCAGATCTGGAAGAATGTAACAACTAACACCTGGTTGCAACTGAGAGCCACTGTGATGTAATGGTTAGAGTGTTGAGCTAGGACACAAGAGATCCAGGTTCTACTCTCCACTCAGTCAAGAAGCTCCCTGGGTGACTTTGGACCAGTCACTGACCCTCAGTCTCACCTACTTCAAAGGGTTGTTGTGAGGATAAAATGGAGAGGAGGAGGACCATGTAAGTTGCCTTGGGTTCCTTGCAAGAGGAAACAAGGCGGGGTATAAATATAATAAATAGTGACTCTCTCCAATTTGGGTAAGGTGCTCAAGAAGGTGGTGGCAGCATTCCTGGATGAAACCCATTATCTGAATGCACTTGGCGCCAAAGCAGTCTTGGTCGTTCTCATAGTGAACCTCTATCAGGAGAGGGACAGGAGGAGTGTGACCTTGCTGACTTCAGTGGCTTTTGATACCTTCAACCATGGTTGCTGGTCCAGCTCTGTGGGTTGGGGGTGCATGGAGGTGATAGGCTGGCTCCACCCCTACCTGCAGGATCAATTCCACAGTGTAGCAGTGGGGGGTTGGCACATCTGCAGTGAGGTCCCACAATGTTCCACCTTCTCCCCCATGCTCTTAACTTCTACTTGAAGCCATTGGGTGAAGTCATCTAAGGGTTAGGATTAGGGCTGTGCACTGCTTCGGCTCCAGAGCCAAATTCCAAGCCAAAGTGGGGAGCTTCATACTGCTTCGGGTTGCACCCAAAGTGGGTCGGATCACTCTGAAGCACTTCGCCATGCTTCAGAGTGATCCAGAAACCCAGCCACCCAGCTGGGACCCCCCCACACACTCTGTACCTGGATTCTTGGGGGCGTGGGTGGCAGGCGTCCTTGGCGAGATCACCAGGACTGGGAGGGATGGAGGTGGGCAGAGAGCAGAGGTTCCCTGGGCAAGCGTCAGACCCAAACAAGGCGTGGCAGGGCCAGAGGTGAGAGCAGAGTCCAAACAGACAGGGGCCAAGAACCGGCAAGGCATAGGAAAGATCAGGAGCGAGCAACTGGAACATGATGCTGCCACTCTGATGACTCCTGTTGCTGTGGCAAGGTTTGCAAGGAAGGGGAAGCTCTTCCTAGGGCTCCTGAGGCTCCCAGCTGGTCTGCATTCGAGGACCTGGGAGCACCTGCAGGGCCAGGGCCGAATCCTGCAAATACTGTGAGCCAGGCTGCCTTCTATGTCTGGCCCCCAGGCAGAGCTGCAGAGCTTCCCAGGCTGAGCAGAGCCTGACATGTCAGACTCCTCAAGGGAGTCGCCATTGCAACTTCCTCTATTTCTGGAAATTTGATCCTGTGGAAATGGTGGCTGTAAGGCATAAACTCCTGCAATGTCGCGTGTCGCCTTACGACTGCCATTTGCGCAGGATTTAATTTCTGGAAATAGAGGAAGTTGCCAAAATGGTGACTCCCTTGAGGAGGCCAGCAGCGTGCATCTCTGGGGTCCAGGCAAAGTGCAGGGGGCCATGTGGCACGTCATGGGGGTGGGGAGAGCCCATTTGGCCACCCGATTCCCACTTCGTCCCTGGAGCCCAAAGCAGGTCGGGCTGGACCTGAGCAGCCTGAGGCGTGCTGGGTCTGCCTCAGAAGCTCCGAGGCAGCCCGCGAGCCAGGCCAGGGGTCCCTGCACAGCCCGGGTTAGGATGAGTGAGTCTCACCACTCTGCTGGTGGCTCTCAGGTCCATTTCTCTCTGTCACCTGAGTAAAGCGAGGCTGTTGAGGTTCTGGACCGTGCCTGGACTCAGCAGTGGGCTGGATGAGAGCCAACAAGCCGAGGCTGGCTCCTGATGAGGCTCAGCTTCAGCTGCGCGCTGCGGGCTGGCGGTTCCTGGGACAGGAGACCGGAGCTTCACCCCATCCCATTAATTCTGTCTCTGCACCTCCCCATAGCTGTAGCTCCCTGGTGGTTGACAGTTCATTTTTGAATTAAAATACATTGTACAAAGTATAAAACCATTCATGTGATGACATGGAACAAATAGCACACACAGCAACATATATCTAAAACAATTTAAAACAAATCAGTCAGAGACAATCAAAGAGACTCCTTATATGCTGCCAAATGCCTGAGAAAAGAGGACAATTTTAATCTGGTGCTGAAAAGATGACCTCATCAGGGAGATTATTCCAAAAATGGGGGGCCACCACTGAGAAGGCCGTCTCCCTTGTCGCCACCCTCTGAGCCTCTTTCAGAGGAGGCTCCCAGAGGAGGGCCTTAGATGCAGGGCATGGTGTATAGGTCAGTTCATGCCGGGAGAGGCATTCCATCAGGTGTTGAGGCCCCAATCCGTGTAAGGCAAAAATAGCACTTTGAATTGGACTCAGAAGCATATAGGCAGCCAGTGCAAGGATTCAATGTGTCTGGATGGGATTGCACGCCCTCTGAAGAGCAGGTTTCCAGTTTGGGGATTCCTTGATCCAGCATTGTCATTTGAGAACCAAGTGGCTTCAGTGGACAGGAGTGCCTTTTACCAGCTTTGGTTGGTTTGCCAGCTGCAGTCATTCCTGTGCAGGGATACCCTGGGCTTGGTGATTCATGGGAGACATCTACACAGGCATTTTTGTGCAGAGCAAGAGCACATCAGGGTCATTTGTGACACATGACATCGCCACCACTCTGCAGCAACCCCGTAGCTTTCCCCTGAAAATGGCGCATTTTCAGAAAGTTGTTTTACTGCATCTGTTTTCCTTAAATGCATCTCCCATGTGGTTCCTCTGCAGTGTGCCCCATTTCCCCAAATTAAATCCTGCATGATGGGTGTGCCTAGGGGTGTCTCTGTGACCTGGCTGTGACCTGGTCAAGGGGTGTGGCTGTTCTTCCCCCACCTGCATTCCTTTCCCCCCTCCACTGGCATTAGCTCACTTTTTGGACACAGGCTTAGGGTTCTTTTCCCACCAGTTAGCACTAATTCTCAATAGCACTATTTTGCAATAGCATTGTTTCACTCTTTCACCACTGGCACTCTCTTTTCCTTCTCCTCTGTTCATTTTCACTTTGCATTATACTGCAGTAGTGCTATTGCACAGTTTCACAATAGCACTGTTTCACTCCCTCACTACTCCACAGTGGTGTGCTTTGGCATATGGCACTTTCTCCTGCAGCTCCCTCTTCCACTGTTTATTTTTACTGTGTGTGTTACTTGGCAGTAGTGTGTTATTTCGCAATAGTACTGTTACACTCTCTCACAACCTCCATCATAATGCCTGAGACTTCACCACCATCCTGGAAGACTTCAAAGGAGCTCAGGGGTCAACTCTAGATGGAACTGCATTAGAGTGGAATAGTACATTTCTTCAGGAGTTGCCCACCAGTTTAATTCCTCACCCTCAATGTGAACCTCTTTGGTCAGTGCTGTTCCAAACATCCTTTCCTGCAAGGTTGGTAGTCTGCTCAGATGACAGTCTACCTCAGGGATCTTCAACCTCTTTGGACCCATGGGCACATTTGGGTATTTGAGAAATTGCTGTGGGTACCACCACAAAATGGCTCCTACGGAGGATGTGGCTAGTCACATTATGGGTGTCATATGGGCCTGTCTAGTCAAAAGACAGGTAATTCACCCAAGAAACTGAGTGTACAAGCAAAGGAAAGGATTGAAGCAGTAGAGTGAAGTAGTAAAAGAAAAAGCAAGGCTAGGAGCGGGGAGAAACAATGAGGTAAAGAGGTAGTGAGAAGAGGAATAGTGAGGCTAGAGGATGGGAGTGGAGAGATACAGGGAGATAAAGGGGGAGGGGGAGGGAAAGGCTAGGGTCTAGGAAGGGAGAGAAAGAAAAAGGCTAAGGATAGGGAAGAGAGAGAAATAGGAAGGAAAGGGGTTCTGGGGAGAGAAATATTGAGGCTAGAGCTAGGCGGGGACAGACAGAGATCAAAGGGGAACGTCTGTGTGGGTAGAAGATGATTGGCAGGGCCAGGAAGCAACTCTTTCCTTTCTTCCTGTCTGCCCAACAGTTGATCAGTGGCAGGTTCAGGAACAGGAAGGAGAACCTGGTGCACAAACGTTTTTCAAGGTTTTTATTAAAACATACTTTTTAAAATAAAAACCTTGAAGAAGATATGTCGGTATACCATTGACCAGAGATATGGTGGTATACCATCAGAAGATGGGACTCCCAGGTCAGAAGATGGTCGAAATGCTACTGGGGAGGAACAGGGGATAAGTTCAACTAGCCCCAGATGTGATGACGCAGCTAGCTCAAAACCGAAAGGAGGGCTAGCAGCCGATGGTGCTGGTGGTGAACAACGGATGTTCTAAAGATCTAAAGATCAACACACCATAGGAACCTGGAATGTAAGATCTATGAGCCAGGGCAAATTGGATGTGGTTATTGGGGAGATGTCAAGATTAAATATAGACATTTTGGGTATCAGCGAACTGAAATGGACTGGAATGGGCCACTTCACATCAGATGACCACCAGATCTACTACTGTGGACAAGAGGACCACAGAAGAAATGGAGTAGCCTTCATAATTAATAATAAAGTGGCTAAAGCAGTGCTTGGATACAATCCAAAAAAATGACAGAATTATCTCAATTTGAATTCAGGGTAAGCCATTTAACATCACAGTGATCCAAATATACGCCCCAACCACAGATGCTGAAGAAGCAGAAGTAGATCAGTTCTATGAGGATCTGCAGCACCTACTGGATAGTACGCCAAAAAAAGATGTTATTTTCATTCCAGGAGACTGGAATGCTAAGGTGGGTAGTCAAACAAAACCTGGAATTACAGGCAAGCATGGTCTGGGAGAACAAAATGAAGCAGGACATAGGCTGATAGAATTTTGCCAAGACAACTCACTGTGCATAACAAACACTCTCTTCCAACAACCTAAGAGACGACTTTATACATGGACTTCACCAGACGGTCGACACCGAAATCAGATTGACTACATCCTTTGTAGCCAAAGGTGGCAGATATCTCTGCAGTTGGTAAAAACAAGACCTGGAGCTGACTGTAGTTCAGATCACAAACTTCTTATTGCACAATTTAGAATCAGACTAAAGAGAATAGGGAAGGCCCACAGATCAGTTAGATATGAGCTCACGAATATTCCTAATGAATATGCAGTGGAGGTGAATAATAGATTTAAGGGACTAGATTTAATAGATAGGGTCCCGGAAGAACTATGGACAGAAGTTCGCAACATTGTTCAGGAGGCGGCCGGCAACAAAAAACATCCCAAAGAAAAAGAAAACCAAGAAGGCAAGATGGCTGTCTGCTGAGACGCTGGAAGCAGCCCAAGAAAGAAGGAAAGCAAAAGGCAACAGTGATAGGGGGAGATATGCCCAATTAAATGCAAAATTCCAGAGGTTAGCCAGAAGAGAGAAGGAATTATTTTTAAACAAGCAATGCGCGGAAGCTGAAGAAGATAATAGAATAGGTAGGACAAGAGACCTCTTCCAGAAAATCAGAAACATCGGAGGAAAATTCCAGGCAAAAATGGGCATGATCAAAAACAAAGATGGCAAGGACCTAACAGAAGCAGAAGAGATCAAGAAAAGGTGGCAAGAATATATGAAAGATCTGTATAGGAAGGATAAAAACATCGGGGATAGATTTGATGGTGTGGTCAGTGAGCTAGAGCCAGACATCCTGAAGAGTGAGGTTGAATGGGCCTTCAGAAGCATTGCTGATAACAAGGCAGCAGGAGATGATGGTATCCCAGCTGAACTGTTTAAAATCTTGCAAGATGATGCTGTCAAGGTGATGCATTCCATATGCCAGCAAATTTGGAAAACGCAAGAATGGCCAACAGATTGGAAAAGATCAACTTATATCCCCATACCAAAAAAGGGAAGCACTAAAGAATGTTCAAACTATCCAACAGTGGCACTTATTTCACATGCCAGTAAGGTAATGCTTCAGATCTTGCAAGGTAGACTCCAGCAATTCATGGAACGAGAATTGCCAGATGTACAAGCTGGGTTTAGAAAAGGCAGAGGAACTAGAGACCAAATTGCCAATATCCGCTGGATAATGGAGAAGGCCAGGGAGTTTCAGAAAAACATCTATTTCTGTTTTATTGACTATTCTAAAGCCTTTGACTGTGTGGATCATAATAAATTGTGGCAAGTTCTTGGTGGGATGGGGATACCAAGTCATCTTGTCTGCCTCCTGAGGAATCTGTATAATGACCAAGTAGCAACGGTAAGAACAGACCATGGAACAACGGACTGGTTTAAGATTGGGACAGGAGTACAGCAGGGTTGTATACTCTCACCCTACCTATTGAACCTGTATGCAGAACACATCATGCAACGTGCTGGGCTTGATGAAGCCAAGGCTGGAGTTAAAATCGCTGGAAGAAACATTAACAATCTCCGATATGCAGATGTCTGCACTTGGATGGCTGAAAGCAAGGAGCTGAGGAACCTCATGATGAAGGTGAAAGGAGAAAGTGCAAAAGCTGGGTTGCAGTTAAACCTCAGAAAAACCAAGTTTATGGCAACCAGCTTGATTGATAACTGGCAAATAGAGGGAGAAAACGTGGAGGCAGTGACAGACTTTGTCTTTCTAGGCGCAAAGATTACTGCAGACACTGACTGCAGCCAGGAAACCTGAAGACTTGGGAGGAGAGCAATGACAAATCTTGATAAAATAGTGAAGAGCAGAGACATCACACTGACAACAAAGGTCCGCATAGTTCAAGCAATGGTATTCCCCGTAGTAACCTATGGCTGCGAGAGCTGGACCATAAGGAAGGCTGAGCGAAGGAAGATAGATGCTTTTGAACTGTGGTGCTGGAGGAAAATTCTGAGAGAGCCTTGGACTGCCAGAAGATCAAACCAGTCCATACTCCAGGAAATAAAGCCAGACTGCTCACTTGAGGGAAGGATATGAAAGGCAAAACTGAAGTACTTTGGCCACATCATGAGAAGACAGGATACCCTGGAGAAGTTGCTGATGCTAGGGAAAGTGGAAGGCAAAAGAAAGAGGGGCTGACCAAGGGCAAGGTAGATGGATGATATTCTGGAGGTGACAGACTCGACCTTGGGGGAGCTGGGGGTGGCGATGGCCGACAGGAAGCTCTGGCGTGGGCTGGTCCATGAAGTCACAAAGAGTCGGAAGCGACTGACCGAATAAACAACAAAAACTTTTTTGAGGGGGGCAGTGTGTAGAGAATCTAGAGATCTTTGTGGGTGCCCTTGGAAGTCCTCAAGGATGCCATGGTGCCATGTTGGGGACCCATGCTTCAAAGCCTTAGATGACTCAGGCCCAAGTTATGCTATTACCATATAAAGCTCTAAACAACTTGGGACCAGAGCAGACCACCCTCCCTTTTATATACCCAGGTGACATTCGAGATCTTCAGAGGAGGTGCTGCTGGTTATTCCAAACCAAACAGAATGTTGCCACGAAGAACCTCGACAGCAGCCCTTCCCTGTAGCAGCACCCGCCCTCTGGGACCACCCCCCCCCGGGCAGTTTGGGAGGCAGAAAATGTGACGCCTTCTAGATGCCTCCTGAAAGCACCCCTTGTCACCCAGGCTTTCCCTGGGCTGTAACTGCTGCTGAGTTTTACCTGGTATTTTTAAACTTTTGGAAGTTTTAGATCATGTTTTTTCAAGCTGTATTTTATGGTGTTCATTGTGAACTGCCCAGAGAGCCTCAGCTATTGGGCAGTATAAAAATGTAATAAAATACATTTTAAAGAAGTTCCTTGAAGGGCCACCTTCCCCTGACCAGCCTGCCCACACTCTGAGGTCATCAGTAGAGGGTCTTCTCACTTGCCTGCCCCCAAGAGCAGTTAGGCTGGTGAGTACAAGGGAGAAGGCCTTTTTCGATGGTGGTCCTTTCTTTGCTTGTCTTCAGGAAGGCTCTGAAGACCCACCTGTTTGGGCTGGCCTTTCCATAGTCGGGGGGGGTTGCAGGGTTTTTTTTTAGTGATAACTGTTCATATAGAATTTCCGTTGCATATTTATTGACTCATTCTTTAATAGTGTTTGCTTTGCCTTGTTGTCTGCTGTTTTTACCTTGTATGTTACCTTGAGAGGGTTCTACCCTGGAATCATTTTAAACAGAAAATAAAATAAATGAACCTGGAATTTGTCACTTGAAACGTAGCATGAAAGATGCACGAGCACGGCACAGGCACACCGGGAAGTCGTGCTGCTCGTCGCTGTTGGGCACCACCCAGCTCGTGCTGTGACATGCACGCCGCTGCCTCCCGCACAACACTCACAGCACGGGATGCGTGGGCTGACTGGAGTGGGGACTGGGGAGAACTGCATTTCCCCAGTGGGAAGGTACTGTGATTCAAACAACTTCATTTCCTTCCAATAGCAACTCTGCCTTGAAAAAGATCCATGCAGCAACTGAGCCATATAAGAAACGCATTGCCTGGAAAGGCCCCGGGGGAGGCAGGAAAGGAAACCCGTGACTCGACTGGGGAAAGCCCTGCCTGGCCCCCAAAGGGGCACTGGGCCACTCCTGCAAGGCAGCCCTTGGCTCGTGGCACCGGGCCCCTTGGGCGCCAGCGATCGCTGCCCCCTCACTGTTTCTCCTCTAAGGCTTTAAGCAAGAGGTACCACAGGCTTTGTTTTTATCTCCAAAGGGGGTGGAGGGAGTATTTTATATCACTGACTGCATCTAGTAGTTCATAAGGAACCCCATTATTCCAGCTTTTAACATAGAAAAGGTGTTTTCTCCCCAAGTTGCATTTACATGTAATTTATATAAATGCTTCTGTTTTCCCATCAAGGCTTTGCCTGTGTTTTTATGTATGTATTTTCTCTTTCTTAAAAGCAGATCAAAGCTTTCAATTTGATATCCAACTTGTCCTCCTGAATAATTATCCAAGGGCGAACAGCAGGAGGTCTAAGTCAAGCTGACAGTGATTGTACAACAGAACATGGCCAGCTCTGGCAGCCGCGGCTATTCGGCTAAGGCTGCAGAGTCCCAGTGTTCATTTTGAAACCATTTTTAAAAGATCCTCAGCCTAACTTTCAAATGCAAATACCTGAATTCAGGAGTGGAGAACCCGTGAGAGCTGCATTCCCCCATGTGCAAGACTTTGGGGGTAGGGACAAAAATGTGGTGAGTGGGGATGAAGGCAAAACTGGGCAGGGGCAGGGCAAAACACACGCAGAGCTGAGAAGCACCTTGGATGGGTGCTATTCGCTTTGCAAGTTAAAACGGAGCCCTCCTGATCTGCCTGAAATTCCTGAAAGGCTTTGGGAGAATCTCAGAGTGCCTGGGAGGCCTTCTGCAGAGCACGTGACACCAGCACCAGGACTTTTTGGTTTTGGTTTTGGGTTAAAAGGACGCCCATTGAACATAACCCCCCACCAGGTGGCTCTCAGCTGAGAAATCTCCTAAGGGAGAGGAGAGCTTGACCCTGAAGAGGCAACAGAGGGAGGGAACAGAATGGGGGGAGAGGGAGAGTTCGTTTGGCAGGGCTAAAGGCAGGCCCTGAGAATGGCTTTGTCCATTCTTCTGCAGGCAACACTGAACAGAAACCGAAAGCACCCTGCCTGACAGCAGACACAGGAACTTCCTGGTACGGCCACTGTCAGGCACGGTGCTTTTGGTTTCTGTTCAGTGTTGCCTGTAGAAGAATACTGCATTGCTTGTTCTCAGTAAGCTTTATTTATTAAAGCTATAGGTAGTTTTGCATCCTATGTGTGGTCTTCTCTTCATGGTATACTTCAGGTTGGCTGGCTTTGTGCAGACAGGGAAGTAGGCCTGTAAAAAAGACATGCGAAACACCCACGGGCGTTTGGGCAACAGAGATTCTTTGGGGCTGAGCCACCTGCACTCATCCTGCTGATCCCCAGTTTTTGCATAAGGACACCTTTTTATATATACATAACACTAATGCTCACTTTATTTGCTGCCTTGCCACATTGGGAGCCCATTGTCTACCTGCCCCATCCTGATATTTCAGGATTATGGTTTTCATATGTATGAGATAGCTATGAGACAAGAGAGTCTCTCCAGCAAGGAGTCAGTTCCACTTCAAGCCAGTTGGGATTCATGTTGATGCTAAAGGATGTTGCGGAAGAAGAGATTTCCATCTCATGTTTTTTGCCAGGGGGTGTCTCCAGGAGTGATTTACTCCAAGCTGGCTGCGATTGGAGGTCATTAGGGATACATGACGTCGTAGCCATCCAGCAGCTACCCTGGAGCTTATCACAGAAAAAACAGATTTCCGGAGGCTGCTTGAAGTCCGATTCTTTTCCTCGAGTCGGGTTCTCGGTGGTATAGTTGCCATGTGCCCCAACCCCTGCACTGACCTCGGGGGTGCTGGCCCTGCCCAGGCATGTGCCTTTCACCGTGACCCTGGTCAAGGGGTGTTTCCTGTCCCTTTGTTTCCCAGCACAAGCCAAGTAGTGTCTGCTCAGAAGTAGCTCCCATTGGGCTCAATGAGGCTTGTCCCCTGAATGCCCACATCAGAACCTACAGAGATCTCCCTCAATTGAAATGGCACAATTTAAAGCACAAATTCCCTAAAGGATGTAAAGCGTGATCTCGAGGCTCTGATTCTCCGTTTTTTGTTTTATTGCCTTAGGAAGTAACTACTTCACCCTTCGTTATAGAGATCCTGCACAGCATCGGGTTAGAAAGGGGGCTGGTTTCCCATCCCTGTGCCCCCCATCTTTCCCAGCATAAGCCTATGCGTGTCTACTCGGAAGTAACTCCCATTGTGGTCAATGAGGCTTGCTCCTGAAATGCAGGTGCATCTGGAGCTTCAGGGGAAAGGAGAAGGGGGGGAGCGGGGGGAGCCTCTCTTACTGGTTAAGCAGCCCCTGTCAGTCAGATGAGGGTCACTCCCACCCCCACCCCCACCAGGAAGTGTGTTCCGTGAAGTGATTTTTACTGGGGCAGAGCGCTACCTCTTGGAGCCCCACATGGGCCAAAGCGCAGCAAAGCGGATCCCTTTTAAAAATCCAGCACTCCTCCAACACTCCAGCACTCCTGGTCACAGAGAAGAAGGCCAGGATCTCTTCTTGATCATCCCAGAGTGCAGGACACGGAATAATGGGCTCAAGTTACAGGAAGCCAGATTCCGGCTGAACATCAGGAAAAACTTCCTGAGTGTCAGAGCAATACGGCAATGGAACCAATTACCTGGGGAGGTGGTGGGCTCTCCCACACTGGAGGCCTTTAAGACGAGGCTGGACAGCCATTTGTCAGGGATGCTCTGACTTGGATTCCTGCATTGAGCAGGGGGTTGGACTCGATGGCCTTGTAGGCCCCTTCCAACCCTACTATTCTATGATTCTATGATTCTATGATTCACTTCTCCTTCTGTTGTCATGGAGACACACCCCAGGAAGCTTCAAAGTGTAACATATAGTGTTTCTCATCCCATCTTGATTTTAACTTCACGTTCACCATACACTGGGGTCATCAGAGGGGTCCAAAGCAAGATTAATTGCAATGAGCAGAGCCTTTTCTGTAGTGCCACCCTCACTGTAGAACTTGGGGGATGCCTCGTTTCTTAGTGGTATCCCCAAAGACACCTGCCAAATCAGCTCAGCTTCCTTTCAGGAAGTTGGTAGGATCTGACTTATAAGGTGACATATTTTTTTCTGGAATCTGCTCAACTGGAATGTTTTTATACCAGGCTGGGAACACACAAGAAATCAGACTATGGAATGAATCCGTGCAATTTAGTTCAAATCATCCAATTACCTTGGAACTGAACACATTTGGGTGAAGATTTCAGGGCTGCCAGTTTCAGTTTAAATAATCCCAATGATTTTGTAATGACATTTCTGGGGTTTGTATTGGATCCTGTGATTGATGACGAAGAAATCCAGAAATCTCAAACGGTTGTTTGAAAGATTTGGTGTTCCAAGGTAAATTTCAGACCCACCACAGCTCTAGGAGTGTGAGGGAAGTGGCTGGGCTGCCACCGCCTTGTTCAGTGCCAAGCAGCTCCCCTTGCTGCCAAAGGCTGCCAACCAGAGCGACCCAAGTCTCCTGCAAATGGCAGATATTGACATTTCTATGGCCTACGGGATAACGACTCCTCCTCCTCCCCCTCTCAAAACTCCCTTGCCTATTCCCATCAGAGCACGTGGCATTAGCATGCAACAAAGCTGGTTAGAAAAGGAATGGGCCACCAAGGCTCTGGAGCAGTTCTGACGGTAATTTTGTGCCTATTATGAGAATAACTCTAAACACTACCGGAACATCCTCAAAATGAGACCTGCTTAGAGATTTCAGTGTCTGGGAACTTGCTTCTGCTTCTGGTATTAATTAGTGAGGGTTTCTGAGGCTAGTGCCCCTTCTTATGAATTGATCAGAGTCGGCTTAGCCATGTGAAAGTGTTCACATTCCTTACACCAGTGCAAGCTTGGCTTTCCCTTCCCTTCCCTGACATCTTTGTGGCCTCAGACTCTCTGCCTGAACCCATTTCTTCTGCTCACAGTGAAATTGCCCCCATTCATCTCTTCCTCCCCCTTTCCAGGACAGTTTGCCTTAGTCTGCGGGCAGAAATCCTGCCTGGGGCTTTTGCAAGCTGCTGCTCTTGACTAGGCAATGTGCCAAGCTGGGCTGGTGTCACCTGCGGCATCATGTCACAGCTAATAGAACTGCAGACTCTCTTGTCTTGTTCCATTCAGGAGCAGCAGCATAAGATTTTACTCGTATGTATTTATTCTTTTTTCTGGGAAGGGCGCCTGGCCAGCAGGAGCAGGGCCAAATATCAGCAGGGCCGTTTAGATGCCAGCCATGAACTGGCAAGAAATAAGTCTCGTGCATGGCCAGGATAGGCTGCGGAGACCCACGCTGCAGAGGCGATTGCCACGGCAGCACTGTGAGCTGGCCCCTGCATCTACCAGCCACCCTTGCCCCTCCCCTGCTGTTGCCCTTGGTGTGCCCAGAACTACGGTCCAAAGGCAGGAGACGTTGCTCCATCTCCACTGCCCTGCTGTGCCCCTTCCCAGGGACAGGGCCTTTGGTTGCAGAGCGCCTAGGTCTCCTTGGCCATACGGCCTCAACTTGAACAAAGTTCGTCCTGCCTTATGCCTCTGCCTGCTTGCTTCCCTTTTCACTGGCATTACCATCATTCACCAGGTGACCTTATTGTCAGCCCATTATATTCCAGTGTTCCCTATGCTGCCCTCCCATGGGTTGTTTCTTTCCAGATCTGCAAACTTTAAATGAACACTGGACAGGAACTTTACTGAATTGCACGTACTTCTGAGTAAACAGTATAGAAGGATCTTGGCCATGGGGGAGGATACCGCTGAGTCATATAGCACTCTGTTAAGTGTTTCTTTTGAGCATCAGTTTTAATTCTTCTTCCAGATAATTATAGGAAAGCAAGACTTGGTAGGCTACAGAGCTCTAATGTGGAAGCAACTGTGCTACAGTTCCCAATAAAGCGCCCTCATTGGCCATGCAGCTGTCATGCTAGAGTGCAGGTGCTGTGTCTCCGATTCAGCCTGTTGAATTGCAGCTGGGACAAGGCAAAGGCAGAGGGAGAGAAAGGCAAAGCAGCAAAAGCCAAAACACCCCCCCGATATCCCCAAATCACTTCAACCCCCACAAGTGCTTCAGTTCAGAGCCATTTGCGTTCCTTATTTTGACACGTCTTAGTCTACGTAAACATTTATGTAGACTAAGACAGCGAAAATAAGGGGAACACGAATAGCGTAGATGCTACGCTATTTGGGTTCCCCTTATTTTCACCGTACATTTGCGTTCCCCTTATTTACGCCATACGCCGTACATTTGTGTACGTGCACTTTTTTTTTCTTTTAAATCAGCCGTGATAGGCTACATAAACATTTACGTAGCCTATCACGGCTGACTGCAGGGACGCAAATGGCAGCGGCTACAGCTGCTGCCATTTGCAGACCCTGCCGGCCAGGATTCGGGGGGAGGGAGGGACGGAGCGCCTCCCCCCCACCTCGAATCAATTTCGTAAGAAGGTAAATGACTTTCGTACATCCCTACCCAAGATCTCTTTCTTGGTCAGTCACGGCTAGCTCAGATCCCATCAGGCTACACTTGAAGTTCGGATTTTTTGCCCCAACGTGCATCACTTTACACTTGCTTACACTGAACCAGATTTACCATTTAGATGCCCATTCTCCCAGTTTGGAGAGATCCTTTGGGAGCTCTTCACAATCCCTTTTTGTTTTAACCACCCTACACAATTTGGTGTGATCTGCAAAGTTCACTCCTAGTGCCAGATCATTATGCGCAAGCTAAAAAGCATTGGTCCCCATACAGATGCCTGCAAGACCCCTCAGCTTTAATAGCTATAAGTCAGGCATGGGTCCTCTTCATGCTGAGAATAGCCATTGAATTTGGCTGGTGCAGATGTGTGAGAATTTTGTTTCAGCTTGTTCTGATAAGAATTTACCAAAATGTGTGAAGTTCACATTCAGGGGAGAAAGAACATCAGATTTTTTAAAAATGTGAATATTGGAGAAAGTGAAAGTGACAGATTTCACCCTCCCTAGTCTGACCCCCCCTTTTGCATCAGTGGGCCGGGGAAGGTTTCAGTAACTGGCTTAACTAGAAAGCGTCCGACTTCCAGCCATAGTTTGTAGCTGTGCAATTGCAGAAGAAGAAGAAAAAACATTTTCATGACATGTTAGAGGGTGATAAGTCACACATTTTGAGACCCATTTGTTATGAGCACACAGTGATTTTGTTGGCATCATATGAGCCAATCTGGCGTTGTTTTGTTTCATTGCTGAGCAGCGACAAGGTTCCAGCTGCCCCACTTTTAAAAATAACCCCCACCAATGAAGTTGATGATGCACCGATGGGGATGTCTGCCTGCTGCTGCTTTGCTCTACATTAGGGGTGTACAAAACATTACACTCCGCCCCCCCCCCCGGAATCCTCCCCAGCCAGCTCCACTCTGCGGCGACTCTGGCGGCTGCCGGGCTGCTGCAGCTGCAAATGGCTGCTGCTATGCCATTTGTGTGGCTGCCGTTTTCGTGGCGGCCACCATTTGCGCCCCTGCTCTTTGCTGTGATAGGCTACGTAAGTATTTATGTAGCCTGTCACGCTAAAGCAGCCATGCAAATGGCGGCCGCTATGATAGCCGCCATTTGCGGCCGCAGCAGCCTGGCAGAGGCCGGGAGACCAGCTAGAGGAGCCGCTGCCACCGCATCCGCCACTGCATCTGCCACCACCAGAGCCACATCCACCACCAGGTAAGCTCCATCCCGGGAGGATTCTTCAGGGTGGCGGGGGGGGAGACCGTTCCATCATGGATTCCAGAGGGCTGGATTCTAAAGAATCCGGCCTCACTGGAGTCTGTGGTGGAATTCTCCAACATCCCTACTCTACATGCGGGGAACAAACCCAAGTCAAGGGCCGAGTCCGAGCGTGGCACACTCCAGTGCCATGTTGCCAGCAGGTCTCCTTCCTGGGCTCAAAGCCACACCCAGCATAGGGGGCCTTACTAGGGTGCAGGGTATCCCCCCTGGACGGTTGCTGGCACGCTGTGTGTCTTGATGAGGAAGGCTGTCAGCGGCCACCAGTCGTGCCCGGGGTGTGATGCCCCCAGTGCCTGAGGCGGCGCAGCCTGCGAACCAGTTGGTGGGGACCGCGCAGGTGAGGAGGCTGGTGCACCCGATTCCTGCTGGCGGGCTTCCCACAGGCAGCTCGTTGGCCACTGCAGGGACAGGAGGGTGGATTAGATGGACCCACGTTGGTCTGAGCCAGCTTCATGGCTGGTCTGGTGCTGTGACCCTCCATCGGTGTCAGAGCTCCCTTATGATGCATTCTTCCAGACATTTGCTCATTTGCAAGGTTTGCATCGAATGGTGGCATCACACTGTTTGGGCTTTTCACCAGCATTTCAGATGGGAACAGAACGGAAGAACACGGCCCTCAGCCCTCAGCAAAGCATCTGGCGGCCCTGTGCCTCATTTGGTGGCATGTTGTGCCTGTCTCCATAGGCGATCATTGGCGTGCAGTGTCTTCCCATAGAAAGCAGAACAAAAGCCAGCCCTCCTCGCATGGCTCTCCTGGCCTCCCTGGCTGCAGGAAGAGAAAGGCGCTGACAACCAAGTGCCTCTACCGCTAGAGGTTCTTTGTTTCTGAGACAAGCACTAAGACAAACCACCTCTGCCCTCCGCCGCTAATGGGAAAATAGACACCTGGATGCACTGGACACCTCAGGAATGGCTTTGTTGCTCAGCCAGCTTCTTAGGTATTAGGCATGTGAGGCCCCACCAGGGCGCCACATAGAGATGGCAGAGAATTCTGCCACAGATCTCGGTGAGCCACCCCCCTGCCCCCCGCGGATCCCCCCCGGGATGAGATTTACCTGGGGCGGATCTCCCAGGCGGTGGCCTCAGTGGAGGCGGCTGCGGCAGGTGGTCTTCCGACTGGCTGCCACCACTGCCATTTCCAGTCTTGTAAAAGAAAAAGAAAAGAAAAAAAGACGTGATAGGCTACGTAAAGATTTACTTAGCCTATCATGGCTGGGTGGGTTAAAAAAAAACAACAACCCACGTACGCAAATGGCGGCGGCTACGGCCGCCGCCATTTGCGTTCCTTTTTTTCGCCATCTTAGTCTACATAAATATTTATGTAGACTATGACGGCAAAAATAAAGGGGAAAGCAAATAGCGTAGCGGGCGCTATTTGCATCCCTTTTTGAGTCCACGTTTTAGCCTACATAAAGATTTACGTAGGCTAAAACAGGGACTCAAAAAGGGACGCAAATAGCGCCCGCTATACTATTTGCATTCCCCTTTATTTTCGCCGTCATAGCCTACGTAAATATTTACGTAGATTCAGACGGCGAAAAATAAGGAACGCAAATGGCGGCGGCTGTAGCCGCTGCCATTTGCGTACGTGGTTCCCCCCCCCAGAGCCCTCCACGGCCAGAAATCTGGCTGCGGATGGCTCTGGGCTGGGCTGGACCTGGCCAGCTGCTCCGCAGAGCTGCCGCGGAGCACAGCCAGCCATCGAGGATTCCAGGGGGGAGGAACGGATCGCCTCCCCCCCCGTCCAGGATTCCGGGGGGAGGGACAGAACGTCTCCCCCCCCACCATCAACATAATCCGTGAAAGGTAAGTCCCTTTCATACATCCCTAGCACCACATTCTAGACAAGCTGTGTTGCAGGATACTCACCTCTGCCTACTTTTCCTGCATCACCTTGCCTCTGCTGATCTGCTTTCTGTAATGCAAACAGTTTGCATAGCTGGGGGCAGCTCAGAATGATCCCAGACTTTGCTGTTTCTGTGGAGACTTACACTCCCTTGCTGCAGTCTGGGTGGGCATCATAGGAGCAAAGGGGGGGGGCATCAGAGGTTGCCAAGCCAACAATATCCCTTCTCCCTCCTCTTGAACTACCGATGCCCCTCTGCTGTGACTGCCTCCTCCTTAAAAAGGCATGCCTTGCACTGGGAATGGACACTCCCAGCAGTACCAATGGATTCAGGGGTGCTGGTGGAGGGAGCTGGTGCTGCTCTTGTAAATCACCCCCAGCAATGGTGGCAGCACTGCTCCTGCCTGCAGTGAGACGTGGGAGAACTGATCTCACAATTTCTGCTGCCTTTGCTTCTACCCCTCACAGAAACTGCCTTGGAGGCAACATAATTGCTGCTGGAAGAAAAAGTAAATGGACTGGAGCAGCGACTGTCGACCCTCCAGGAACACAAAAAGAACACAAAGAGTTCTTGGACAGAATGGGGGAACTACAGCAGCAAAGGGAAGACCAGAAGCTTGAAGAGCAACAGCAACATGAGGCAGTGGGAAATGCTGAGGTGAAGAAAAATGGAGTAGAGGACACTCCTTGGAAAAGGGTGACAGTTAGGAGAAGAAGAACTAGATGCCACTCTGCACCAGTGGAAGCAGTGGAGCTGTGGAACCGATTCCAGGTACTTGCGGATGAGACTGGAGGACAGCCTGCAGAAGAAGAATTACAGGGGAACCTACATGAGAGTGAGCTAGAGGCTGAAGGTCAGTCAAACAGAGGCGATGAAACCCAGGCCTACAACAACAAGAAGAGAAGAGTGGTAGTAGTGGGAGACTCCTTTCTGCGTGGGATTGAGACCCAAGTATGTCGCGAAGACCCGTGGACTCGCCAGGTATGTTGTCTCCCAGGAGGACGGATTAGAGACGTGACTGAACGGTTGCCAGCACTCATAAAGCCCACTGACAGGTATCCCTTTCTTCTCATCCATGTAGAAACAAATGATACCGCCAAGCGGAGCTACGAAGAGATCACGTCAGACTTTGAAGCTTTGGGCAGGAAACTCAAGAACTTTGGGGCCCAGATAGTTTTCTCATCCATCCTTCCAGTACTTAGAAGAGGGATAGAAAGGGAACGAAAAATACTCTGGGTGAATGACTGGCTACGAAGGTGGTGCCGACGAGAGAGATTTGGATTCTGGGACCACGGGCTATACGTCTGAGAAGATGGGCTGTTGGCAAGGGACAGATTGCACCTCACAAAGGCTGGGAAGAATGTGTTTGGCCACAGCATGAAGAACTTCATCAGGAGGGCTTTAAACTGAACCCTACGGGGAAGGGAGATGTAATGTTGGGGGTAACAATGGACGTAGGCGCATGCACTGCAACGGAGAGAACAGCTCTGATAGCGCCCAAAAATAGTCTTCAGACACATGTAGG
This sequence comes from Heloderma suspectum, assembly GCF_057233095.1. Lineage (NCBI taxonomy): Eukaryota > Metazoa > Chordata > Lepidosauria > Squamata > Helodermatidae > Heloderma > Heloderma suspectum. The sequence continues at coordinate 48,955,410 of NC_139467.1, read as the reverse complement.
AAGAAAGCCAGACTATGAAGCACATGATCTTCGATGTCTATATACTAATGCCCAGAGTATGGGAAACAAACAGAACGAACTTGAACTCTTAATACAGGAGGGAAATTATGACTTGATAGGTATAACTGAGACTTGGTGGGATGACTCTTATGGCTGGAATACAGCAATTGTAGGATATAACTTGTTCAAAAAGAACAGGAGGAACAGAAAGGGAGGTGGGGTTGCACTGTATGTGAAAAATACATCTCTCTGCACAGAAATACAGGAGGATGAGCTTGGTAGCCCCATCAAGAGCATCTGGATCAAAATAAATGGAGCAAAGAATAAAAGGAACCTGGTGGTCGGAGTCTACTACCGGCCACCCAACCAAGGAGAAGAGGATGAAACTTTTGAAAAGGAAATAGCCAATGTTTCAGGGAAGCATGATGTAGTAGTAATGGGGGATTTCAATTTCCCTGATATTTGTTGGGAGACAAATTCTGCAAAACATGGCCCCTGCAGGAAATTCCTGACTTGTGTGGTGGATAACTTCTTCCTACAGAAAGTAGAGGAAGGAACTAGAGGATCAGCTATCCTTGACTTGATCCTAAGCAACAGAGATGACTTAGTGGATAAAGTAGCAGTTACAGGAACTCTGTGGGAAAGCGACCATGTTGCACTTGAGTTCATGGTTCTAAGGGAAGCAAAAGCCGAGTGTAGTCAAACGCGTACCCTGGATTTTAGGAAAGCTGATTTTAACAAACTCAGAACAATGATCAGTAAGGTCCCATGGCAAGCGACGCTAATGAGAAAAGGAGTCCAAGATGGGTGGGAGCTTTTAAAAAAGGAAATTCTCAAGGAACAATCACAAACCATTCCAACAAGAAGAAAAGGTGGAAGACAACAGAAGAAGCCGATGTGGCTTCACAAATAGCTTAGGGATGACCTGAAAACAAAAAAGGACACATATAGGAAGTGGAAAGAAGGCCAAGTAACAAAGGAAGAGTACAGACAGGTAGCACAGAATTGCAGGAATGGCGTCAGGAAGGCTAAAGCTGAGAACAAGCTGAGGTTAGCGAGGGATGCTAAAAGCAAAAAGGCTTTCTTCAGCTACGTGCATAGTAAAAGGCAGAGGAAAGAAATGGTTGTTCAGCTATTAAATAAGGATGGCAAAATGATAACAGATGACAAAGAAAAGGCAGAGGTGCTCAATTCCTACTTTGGCTCAGTCTTCTCCCCAAAGAGGGTCTATGACCCCCCCTGGCAAAGGCAAAGTACAGGCTGAAGGGGCAGAATTGCAGCTTGAGATCGATACGCATATAGTCAAGGAACACCTAATTACTTTGAATGAGTTCACATCTTCAGGGCCAGGTGAACTGCATCCTAGAGTAATAAAGGAACTGACAGAAGAACTCTCAGAACCGCTGTTTATTCTCTTTGAGAAATCATGGAGGACGGGGGAAGTGCCAGATGACTGGAGGAGGGCTAATGTTGTCCCTATCTTCAAAAAGGTAAAAAGGAGGAACCTGGGAACTACAGACCAGTCAGTCTGACATCAGTCCCTGGGAAAATTCTGGAGCAGATGATCAAGCAATCCATCTGCAAGCACCTTGAAAACAATGTCGTGATTACTCAAAGCCAACATGGATTTGTCAAAAGAAGTCCTGCCAGACAAATCTGATCTCATTTTTTGATCAAGTAACCTCCCTTGTAGACCATGGGAATGCTGTAGACATCATATACCTTAACTTCGGCAAAGCTTTCAACAAAGTGCCCCATGATATCCTGATGAGCAAACTAGCTCAAAGTGGGCTAGATGAAACAACAATCCGGTGGCTCCACAGTTGGCTACAGAATCGGACTCAAAGAGTGCTTATCAATGGGACCTTCTCAAACTGGGGAGAGGTAATGAGCGGGGTACCGCAGGGCTCAGTCCTGGGCCCAGTGCTCTTCAACTTGTTTATTAATGACTTGGAGGAGGAGGTGCAGGGAATGCTGATCCAATTTGCAGGTGACACCAAATTGAGCGGGATAGCTAATACTTTGGAAGACAGAAACAACATTCAAAGTGATCTGGATAGCCTGGAGCGCTGGGCAGAAAACAACAGAATGACATTTCATAGGGATAAATGCCAAGTTCTGCACCTAGGAAAAAGAAACCAAATGCATAGTGACAAGATGGGGGATACGTGGCTCAACCACACTACAAGCGAGAAGGATCTTGGAATTGTTGTCTATCACAAGCTGAATATGAGCCAACAATGTGATGTGGCTGCAAAAAAGGCCAATGCTATTTGGGGCTGCATTAAGAGAGGCATAGCTTCCAAATCCCGGGAAGTACTAGTTCCCCTCTACTCAGCACTGGTTAGGCCTCATCTGGATTACCGTGTCCAGTTCTGGGCAGCACACTTTAAGAAGGATGCAGAGGAGGGCAACAAAGATGATCAGGGGACTGGAAACAAAGCCCTATGAAGACAGACTGAAAGAACTGGGCATGTTTAGCCTTGAGAAGAGAAGACTGAGGGGAGATATGATAGCACTCTTCAAGTACTTGAAAGGTTGTCACAGAGAAGAAGGCCAGGATCTCTTCTCCATCATCCCAGAGTGCAGGACACGGAATAATGGGCTGAAGTGACAGGAAGCCAGATTCCGGCTGAACATCAGGAAAAACTTCCTGACTGTTAGAGCAACACAACAATGGAACTAATTCCCTAGGGAGGTGGTGGGCTCTCCCACACTGGAGGCACTCAAGACGAGGCTGGACAGCCACCTGTCAGGGATGCTTTGACCTGGATTCCTGCATTGAGCAGAGGGTTGGACTTGATGGCATTGTAGGCCCCTTCCAACCCTACTATTCTATGATTCTATGATAATTCTTGCCATTCTTCTGCTTTGTCCTTGATGGAGTGGATGGACATCACTTCCTTGAAAACAGTGCTTTGTGCACACTACACAACATAATACTCAAGTGTGTTTGTCTATCAGTCACATGCCACTCACAACAAAAAAGACAGATACAAACAGATACTATACCACTCTATACTCAAGGTCACACATGTTCACACCCCCTACAATTAACAGGAAACTAAGCCAAACACTGAAACTAAGAGAGATGGAGCTCTACCTTTAGGGTCACCTGGGGATGTCAGAGAATTCCACCATGGACTCCAGTGAGGCTGGATTTTAAAGAATTCTAAAGAATCTGCCCCCCTCCGGAATTCATGGTGGAACGGCCTCCCCACCCCACGCCACCCCACGGAATCCCCCCAGAACAGAGCTTACCTGGTGGTGGATGCGGCGGATGTGGCGGCGGCAGCACCGGCTGGTCTCCCGGCCACTGCCGGATTGCTGCGGCCACAAATTGAGCAGGGGGTTGGACTTGATGGCCTTGTAGGCCCCTTCCAACCCTACTATTCTATGATTCTATGAAATGGCGGCCATCGTAGCAGGTGCCATTTGCATGGCTTCCTTTTGCCATGATAGGCTATGTAAATACTTATGTAGCCTATCACAGCAAAGAGCAGGGGTGCAAATGGCGGCAAAAGGAAATGGCACCATTGTGAAATGGCACAGTTGTGCAACAGAGGGGTCGGGAGAATGGAGGGGAGCCACCCCTGAGGCGCTGACCACTGTTGTGCAGCAGAGGAAGTGCGAAGGTACACAGAGCCGTACTGATGGCAAACACTTCACTGAGCATGGGGGGAGGGAGAGGGAGAGAGCAGCTTCTGCTCATTTGCTCCACCCACTCCACCCCCAAACTAATGTGGCTTCAGGTGCCGTTTGCCCCATGCAAGCATATGTGTGTGTGTGTGTGTGTGTGTGTGTGATGAAAACACCGCATTAATGGCTACCATTTGCCCCAGGAGGAATGTTGCACAAAATGCTAGTTTTGCCCCCTGGAGGCTAGTCCAATTTGCCCCAAAGAGGAGAGTCAACTGCAGGCTGGGTCCAACTCGATTTTATTGTTTGCAAACAGTTCGACAGAGGAGTTCACGCTCAAAAGCAGAGGCGACTAGGGATGTACGAAAGTCACTTACCTTTTCGAAGGGTGACATTTGCAGTGGGGGGGAGGCGCTCCGTCCCTACCACCGAAATTCTCTCCGGCTGGCTCCACTCTGTGGAGATTCCACGGAGCCGCCAACGGGGGCCACCCGCAGACAGACATCTGGCCGCTGGGCAGCCTGCAGGGATGCAAATGGCGACAGCCATAGCTGCCACCATTTGTGTCCCTGTATTTTGCCATGATAGGCTACATAAATATTTATGGAAAAAACAAAACAAAACAGCGGACACAAATGGCGGCAGCTATGGCGGCCGCCATTTGCGTTCCCTTTTTTTTGCTGTTTTAGCCTACGTAAATATTTACGTAGGCTATTACAGCACAAAAAAAAAGGGAACGCAAATGGCGTAGTGGCCACCAGTTGAGTTACTTTTTTTTTTCGTAATAGCCTACGTAAATATTTACGTAGGCTAAAACGGCAAAAAAAAAAAAAATGGAATGCAAATGGCAGCCGCCGTAGCCGCTGCCATTTGCCTTCCCTTAGTTAAGCCATGATAGGCTATGTAAATACTTACGCAACCTATCACGGCTTCTGCAGGGACGCAAATGGTGTCCCTGCGTTAGCCATGATAGGTTACGTAAGTATTTATGTAGCCTATCACGGCTACATGGAAGAAGCAAATGGCGGCCGCAGACGTGGCCGCCATTCGCAAGTCAACGCGGATGGCAGCAGGTAGGTGCTCCGTTCTGGGCTCATTTTGCGGGGGTGGGGCTTCATTCCACCACAGATTTTGGGGGGCCGAATGCACTGGCATTCAGCCTCACCGAGATCCATGGAGGAATTCTCTGACATCCCTAGAGTCGACCCTGGGCAACCCCCGCGCTACAGTTTTATCACTTAGCTTGCATTCCTCAGCCAGCGTGTTACTTTTGATTGGTTGCCAGCGGTTTGCCTAACAATAGGGTTACTGTCCGCTCATTCCAGGCATGCGCAGCTTTTACAATGCTATGCCTGCTTAAGGCACATACAGTGGCATTAGGTTACATTTTTTTCCATAATTCCCCCCTCAAGATGCTTTCTTCTTATAACACTTAATCTATTTCAGCCATCGCTAATGTCTGATAATGTACAAACATTTCCCTGCTGACTACAGATTCTACCATGCATCTAACTAGGGCTATAATGCAGGGTAGTATGCAGGGTAATAAACACAAAATTAGCATTACTAAGCAGAATATCATAAATCCAGTCTTTAACCAGCGAAAGTTTGGCAGCCACCAAGTCAGCCAGTCAGTACTCCACCTATTCCAGGGTTGCGCTGGGACGTGAGTTACTTTTCTAATTTTGGTTGCGATAGCTCTGAGGGTATCGCCATTGTCGTCAATCTGTAAACAACAATCTGTCCAATTGAACTTTTGACAAAGGCCCCCCTCTGCTGCCAACATGTAATCAAGCCCCATCCATTTTTGGGTGACAGCATTGCAGAGTTGGGTTAGCTGTGATTTCCACTATTGCCTGAAGCCGGATTATGCGGTTAGTGAGGTACGTGGGTTCTCTCCCTACCACGTTGGGTTCCCAAGTGGCAGGCCCATAATACCTTATTATCCTTTCTGCCAGCCATTCGTCGTTTCCCCATCTTTGTGTAGCAGAGAAGTCTTTCATGCTTAGGGATCTTTTATCTACTCCATATAGTTGGTGCAGCACTGAGGCCCTTTGAGGCAACAGCATGAATGGGGGCCTTAATATCCCGGGATAGCACATGTCAGTCCAGTTAGCGGGCAACTGGGTATATGTGTGAGTCTCACAGATCCAATAATGGACGGTCAAAGCAGGCCAAGACTTGTCTGCTAGGCCATATTTTGGGGGATCCAAATACTAATTATAATATACCAAGTATAGGGTAGAATCTCCACATGAGCTGTAGGGATGTACGAAAGTCACTTACCTTTTCGCAGGGGTGATTCGCGGTGGGGGTGAGGCGCTTCGCTTCTCCCCCCGAAGTTCAGGTGAGGGGGGGGAGGTGCACCGGCTTGCCCAGCCGAAATTCAGGCTGGGGGGGAGGCGCCCCGCCTCGCCTGGCCAAAATTCAGGCTGGGGAGAAGTGCCCCGTCTACCCGTCCGCAAAAGAAAAAGTGGGGAAAAAAAAACCGTGATAGGCTAGATAACGATTAACATAGCCTATCACGGCTAGATTTCCAAAGTCAGCCGTGATAGGCTACGTTAATCGTCACGTAGCCTATCACGGGTGACTTTGGGGGGGGGGAAAGCGCGTACGCAAATGGCAGCGGCCCATGGGCGCCGCCATTTGCGTTCCTTATTTTGGCACATCTAGACTACGTAAAGATTTACGTAGACTATGGAGAAAATAAGGGAACGCTATTTGTGTTGCCCTTATTTTCGCCGTAGTCTACGTAAATCTTTACGTAGACTACCCGTGCCCAAATAAGGAGTGCCGCCATTTGCGTACGTGCTTTTTTTTTTTTTCCAAAGTCACCCATGATAGTCTACGTGACGATTTACGTAGCCTATCATGGCTGACTTTGGAAATCTAGCCGTGATAGGCTACGTAAATCGTCACGTAGCCTATCACGGGTGTGTGTGGGGTTTTTTGTTTTTGTTTTACTTTTTTATTTTGTAATGGTGGTGGCGGCAGCCGGTCGGGAGACTGGCCGCCGCCCCCGCCCCCGACAAAATGCCGCCGAAACGCCGCTGGGACCCTCCTCCGAGAGGGACATTCAGCCATGGTAAGTCCCATCCCAGGAGGGGCGGGGGGCCGGCGGAGAATTTCCCCAACACTTTTGGGGGGCTGAATGCCTCGGTGCTCGGCCTCCCAAAGATTCGTGGAGAAATTCTCCGCCATCCCTAATGAGCTGAGAGTTCCATTCATATAACAAGCTCTAGTATTTTGATCTTTTGTCTGGTTCTGATTGCAATAGAACAAGGATTGTGAGGTACTATGAGGGATTGAACAAAACACACATTTGTGGCCACCTATCACCCTTCAAACCTCGGGTCGAAGGGTGATGAAGTCTGCATATCCTGCACAAAAAGTTCTCTTCGAGGTGTGATTGTTATGCCCTGCACCTCCCTTTACTATATAATTCCTGCAGCTGCTATTTCCTACAAAGTATGTATGTGTGTCAGACCTGTTTTGCATGAAACACCATTCTCCTAATTGGGGCTGCACTTCCCATGATGGAGTTTGACTTAAGATAAAATCGTCTTCCCAAGCAACATTGGTTTGCTTATGTATTCTATAATCAGTGTGGACTAATTCAGTCAGTTTCAGTAGATGAGGGATCCATGTGTCTACTTTTCCCTCATTCTCAGCCAGTATGCAAACCCAGCAGTTTGAGAGGTTCAAGTATCTGGCTACAGTTTCAGCTAGATACAGCATGCTGTTTTCTCCTGCAGTTAGGTTTAGCCTTAGGATTAACACTAACAGACACAGCTGCTGCATACTTAATCTTTGGTCCTCATCTTATATAATGTTAATTTCAGTTCTGTAATGGGATGACTATGCCAGTTGTCTTTATCCCGCTGCTTGCAGGCTTCTTCCGAGAGGTCAGCTTCCAGAGTGACCATGCCCTGGGAGCCGATGTCCTCACTTTGGTTGTACCTCTTTATTCTGGAACAATGAGTCCACCTGTCATTGCCACTGAGCTTGACAGCCGTATGGGTTACCAGCAACACCTGATATGGTCCCTCCCACTTCTCAATTAGGGGGCCCTTTTCCAATGTTGGAGCAGTACCTGGTCCCCTGGCTGGAAGTTATGGATTGGGACATCCAACGAATGGTGCAGCAAACCTGTGAAGGGATGACAAAACAGACTGCAAGGCAATAACATGTTCTCTAATTTCAGTTTTTCCTAAATTGACAGTGATTTGTTCCCTCCACCCTGCTGGCAAAACCCTGGGAGGCACCCCAAACATTAATTCAAAAGGCAACAATTTTATCCCTCTACGTGGAATGCTACGAATGCAAGTTAAAGCCAGTGGGGGCACTTGGGGGCACTTTGAGTGGGTCTCAATGCAAATTTTTGTTATCATTGCCTTTAACGTCCTATTCATGCACTCCACCTGACCTGAACTCTGAGGCCTCCATGGGGTATGGAGTCTCCATTCAATGCCTAAAGCTTTGGACACTTCTTGCACTATCTTTCCCACAAAGTGGCTCCCCTGATCTGATTCAATAGACTCAGGCAGCAGGAACCAGGGTATCAGTTCCTGGAGCAGGAAGCGTGCCACTGTTGATAAGGATGGACGAAAGTCCCTTACCTGGTCCCGCAGCTTGCTTCGTGGTGGGGAGGAGGCGCTTCGGTTCTCCCCCCGAAGTTCAGGCCAGGGGGGAGGTGCCCCGCCCCACCCGGCCAAAATTCAGGCCAGGGGGGAGGCACCCCATCCCTCGCCGCCAAAATTCAGGCTGGGGGGGAGCGCTCCGTCTCCCCGGCCACGAAATAAAAAAGTAAAGTTAAAAACACACACACACGTGATAGGCTACGTAACGATTTACGTAGCCTATCATGGCTAGATTTCCAAAGTCAGCCATGATAGGCTACGTAAATCGTTATGTAGCCTATCACAGGTGACTTTGAAAAAAAAAAAGTGCATACACAAATGGCGGCGCCCATGGGAGCCACCATTTGCATTCCTTGTTTGGGCAGGGGTAGTCTATGTAAAGATTTACGTAGACTACGGCAAAAATAAGGGCAACGCAAATAGCGTTGCCCTTATTTTCACCGTAGTCTACGTAAATCTTTACATAGACTACCCGGGCCCAAATAAGGAACACAAATGGCGGCGCCCATGGGCGCCGCCATTTGCATATGTGCTTTTTTTTTTTTTTCAAAGTCACCCGTGATAGGCTACGTAATGATTTACGTAGCCTATCACGGCTGACTTTGGAAATCTAGCCATGATAGTCTATGTAAATCGTTACGTAGCCTATCATGTGTGTGTTGTTATTTTTTTTTAATTTACTTTGTAATGGCGGCAGCGGCAGCCAGTCAGAAGACTGGCCGCCGCCCCCGCCCCTGCTGAAACGCCACCGAAACGCCGCCTGGACCCTCCGCTGAGAGGGACATTCGAAGGAGGTAAGTCCCATCCCGGGGAGATGGCGGGGGGTGGCGGAGAATTTCACCACCAATTTTGGGGGGCCGAATGCATTGGCATTCAGCCTCCCAGAGATTCGTGGAGAAATTCTCCGCCATCCCTAACTGTTGATGCTGTAGCTGTCCTTGTAGGGTAGGCATCTACCCAGCCTGTTAGCTGGTCCACCAGTACCAATAAATATTGGTGTTGGCCTGACCTCAGAAGTTTTGTGAAGTCTATCTGCCAGGCCTGTCCAGGGTAGTACACCCACTGTTGTCCTCCCATTGGCAGTGGCACTTGGGTCCCTTTTGGATTTACCTTCTGGCAGGTGGGGCATCTTGCTGTGACTCGTTGGGCTTCTACATACAGTCCTGGTGCTAAAACCTGCCAAACTAGTAAGTTTCCCATTGCAGTGCCTCCCATGTGGGTCTTTGCATGAAGTTGTTTTACTACTTCTTCTGTCAGCCATCGGGGTAGCATGACTTTTCCTCCTGGGACTATCCATCACCCTTGGGGGTTTTTTGTGGCCTTATTTTCTTCGGCAGCTTTGTCATCAGCCTGGGTATACTTTGCTTTATAATCTTCCAGGCAGAGGGGTATCTCATGGGCTGAGCCTTGAAACACCGCTTCTCCTCCCATCTGCACTGCTTCTTTGGCTGCCATGTCAGCCTTCGCGTTTCCCCTTCTCTGGCACTCATCTGCGGCTTTGCCGTGCACTTTTACATGCACCATGGCTACCTCCTTTGGCAGTTGAAGAGCTTCCAGTAGTGCCACAATTTGCGGCCCATTTGCAATCTTCTGTCTAGAGGCTGTGATGAACCCATGCTCTTTCCACAGTAGTCCATGGGCATGTACAGTGGCAAAGGCATAACGTGAGTCTGTAAAGATGTTCACTCTTTTATCCTTCCCCAATTCTATCACGCGTGTCAAGGCAGTGAGCTCTGCTGCTTGCACTGACCAACTTGCAGGGAGTTTCTCTTTCCACATAGTCTCAGTCAGCATTACCACAGTGCATCCTGTATGTTGTGTGCCATGGATTACATTGCTTGAGCCATCTACGAAGAACTCTTCTTCTGGATTTTCAAGCGGGTCATCTGTCAAGTCAGGTTGAATCAATACTGTTTGAATTAACAGTTCTAGACAATCATGACATGGAGTTCCTGGTTCTGGCAGAAGGGTGGCTGTACTTAGGGCAGTGGTGTGCTTATAGGTGAGGCCTGGATTGGATAACAAAAAGATCTCATATCTAGATTGTCTGGAAGGGTTTAAGAACTTTCCTCCCTCTGCTCCAAGGATTTGGGGCACTCCATGTGGGGTGTGTATCTCCATGTTGGCTCCCATGACAATCTTTTGAGCCTCCTCTACAAGGGTGGCAGTGGCCGCAACAGCTCTTAGGTATGCTGGCCACCCTTTTGCTACAGGATCCAGGACCTTTGAGTAGTAGCCCACAGGCCTCCATGTCGGGCCCACTGGTTGAGTTAAGAGTCCTAAGGCAACTCCCTTGTTCTCATGCATGTACAGTCTATAGGGCTTGCACCCATTTGGAATCATGAGTGCTGGAGGTTGTGAGAGGGCAGTCTTCAATAGTTCAAATGCATGCTGGTTTTCTTTCGTCCATTTCCAACTTGTGAGGCCCTCTTTGGTAAGAGACTCATATAGGGGCTTAGCCTTTCCCCCATAATCAGAGATCCACATTCTGCAAAACCCTGTCAGATCTAGAAAGGGTCATAGCTCCTTTGGGCTTTTAGGAGCAGGCATATATTTTGTATAGCTTGAATTCGATCTTTGCTCAGGGCTCTTGTTCCCACTTCAATCTCATAGCCTGAGAAGGTGACCTTTGGCTGGCATATTTGAGCCTTTTCTCATGATACTTTATACCCCCTTTCTCCCAAGGTATTCAGCAAGGACTCTGTTGCCCTCTTCCCCGTTTGCATGCTAGGGCTCGCTATCAACAGGTCATCAATATATTGCAACAGCGCCACCTCCTGGTGCTTTTCTCTCCACTGCTCCAAATCCTTTTGCAATGCCAATCCAAAAATGTTGAGGGCTGAAATGAGCCCTTGGGGCAACACGGCCCATAACAATTGAGTTTTATGATAAGTATCTGGGTCTTCTCATTCAAATGCAAATATTTTCTGGCTGTCTTTATGCAGAGGGATAAAGAAGAAAGCATCTTTTAAATCTAGGATGGAAAACACCCTTGCATTCACTGGGACTTGGGTCAAAATGGTGTGGGGGTTCAGAACCAGGGGATGAACCACAAAAACTTTCTTCTTCATGGCTCTCAGGTCTTGCACCAGCCTGAAAGAGGTGCTATTTGCCTTGGGCAACCCCAAAATTGGGGCATTAAAGGGGGGTGAGCCCTCTACTAGCCAACCATACTTCTTAAACTTTTCAATAAGCGGTTTTAAGCCTGCATGAGTAGCTCTCTTGAAAGGATACTGTTTCATGCACACAGGCAGCTCTCCCTCCTTTAGGGGAACTTTGATTGGTGTTACATACTTTGCCCTGGCTGGGGTTCCGTCTGCCCATACACACAGGTCAACATTCTCTAAGAGCTCAATCCCCTTGGCCTTTGACACAGTTTCAGTTGCCTGGAGGGCCATCTGGTAATTTGAGCTCTGTTTTACTGGTAGCTATACTACAAATCTGATCCTCACGAAAGAAAATCTCAGCTTGCAGCTTCATTAGCAAGTCCTGCCCCAGAAGGGCAACCAGACTAGGGATGTACGAATTGTGTACCTTCCGTGCTGCTTGACTTCCGCAGTTTGTGGCCAGTGCTCCGTACTATCGTTCACAAGTAGGGATATACAAAAGTCACTTACCTTTTTGCAGATGTGATTCGTGGGGGGGAGGCACTCCGGCCCTCCCACCAGAATCCTCCTGGCTGGCTCCACTCCGCGGTGGCTCCGCGGAGCTGCCAGCCAGGGCTGTCCGCAGCTGGAATTCCGGCCGCAGCCGGGCTGCTGCAGACGCAGGTGGCGGCCGCTATTTGTGTGGCTGCCTTTACCATGATAGGCTACATAAATACTTACGTAGCCTATCATGGAAAGAGCAGCAGCGCAAACAGCATAGCAGCCGCCGTTTGCATCCCTGCTCTTTGCTGTGATACGTAAGTACGTAAATACTTATGTAGCCTATCACAGCAGCTTGGCAGGATGCAATTGGCAGCTGCAGCAGCCGGCTGAAAGGCCAGCCACCACCGCCGCTGCTGCTGGAGCCCCAGGTAAGTTTCGTTCTGGAGGGATTCCACAAGGTGGTGGGGGGTGGGAGGCCATTCCACCACGGGGTTCGGGGGGCCGAATGCCAGTGCATTTGGCCTCACTGAAATCTGTGGCAGAATTCTCTGCCATCCCTATTCGCAAGCCCCCAGAATTCTCCTCTTTTTTTTCTGCTCCAAGAATTATGAAGATAAATCATTACCAACAGCCGTAATTCCAGTGCCCAGCCATCTCCATGAGTCTGCATAAATTCTGTAAGAAAAGCTATTTTTTGTAGATATTTACATATTTTTTCCCCTGCCCTGAGACGTACAGTAATTACTTTCAGCCAAAACACTTCCTCCTCCTCAGGGATTCCCAAAAGAAGGCTGCCCTAGGTGTGCCTGAGCAATGCACTCTTGGTTTAAAGCAACGGTGTTTGAAAGAAAGAAAAAACTTTTTAAAGCCCTGCACGAGGTATTATTTAGGGATGTCAGAGAATTTTGCCATGAATCTCGGGGAGGCCGAATGTCAGCGCGTTCGGCCCCCCAAAATTGTTGGCGAAACGGTCTGCCCCCCCGCCCCCCCAGGATGGGACTTACCTTGGGCGAATCCTCCTGGCGGTGGCGGCAGTGTGGCGGTGGTGCGGCGGTGGTGGCTGCGGCAGCAGCGGCAGCTGCGGCAGCCAGTCTTCTGACCAGCTGCTGCCGCTGCCATTTCCAGTAAAAAAAAAAAAAAAAGTGATAGGCTATGTAAAGATTTACGTAGCCTATCACGTTTAGATTTTTAAAAAATACCGTGATAGGCTACGTAAATGTTTACGTAGCCTATCACAGCTGAGTAAAACAAGAAAAAAAAAGTGTGTACGCAAATGGCGGCGCCCATGGAAGCTGCAGCTGGTACAGAATGCAGCGGCTCGCCTGATTAAAGGCAGCCGCTGGCGAGATCACATCACTCCAGTGCTGAAGGAGTTGCACTGGTTACCAGTTGTTTTCCGGGCCAAATTCAAGGTGTTGGTTTTGATATTTGCGCACCCGACCAGCCAGGATTCGGGGGGGGGGGATGGAGCACCTCCCCCCCGGCCAGAATTTGGGGGGGAGGGACAGAGCACCCCCCAACCAGAATTTCGGGGGAGAGGGACAGAGCGCCTCCCCCCCAACCAGAATTTCGGGGGGAGGGATGGAGCACCTCCCCCCCACTGTGAATCAATTTCATGAGAAGGTAAGTGACTTTCGTTCATCCCTAGTATTATTCCCCCTGCTAGGCTTTCTATTTCCACATCCAGCATTGCTGTTGACGCTGTGAGGCTAAAATGGAGAGGAGAACCAACTCTGTGCATGTCTACTTAGAAGTAAGTCTTATTGAGTTCAATGCAACTTACTCCTACACATGTCAGCACCCCACTTGCCCCCAACTCAGCTTTGTATTTCCACATCCAGCTCATGATCAAAAATGTTAGTTATCTCACTGGGTGACTTTGGGCTGGACTCTAACCACTACATCATACTTCTGTTATATGAAACTCATGAAGGAAAAGTGACAGTATAATGGAAAGTTCTTTCTGAAGCAGTCACACTTCACTTGTACAAATGCAGCATGAAGGGAAAGATCAGCAGCCTTCTTTTTGTTTGAATAAAAAGCACACTCTGCTAGGGACATACAAAAGTCACTTACCTGGTCTCGCAGCTTGCTTCGCAGTGGGGGGGAGGTGCTTCACTGCTCCCCCCGAAGTTCAGGCCGGTGGGGGAGGCTTCCCTCCTCGCCCGGCCGAAATTCAGGCCGGGGAGAAGCGCCCCGTCTCCCCGGCCGTGAACTTCAAAAGAAAAAAAAACAAAAAACGCCCCTGTGATAGGCTATGTAACGATTAACGTAGCCTATCACGGCTAGATCTGCAAAGTCAGCCGTGATAGGCTACACTCACATAGCCTATCACGGGTGACTTTGGAAAAAAAAAGCGTACGCAAATGGCGGCCCCCATAGGGAGCCGCCATTCGCATTCCTTATTTGGTCCCTGTAGTCTACGTAAATCTTTACGTAGACTACAGGGACCAAATAAGGAACGTGAATGGCGGCTCCCTATGGGGGCCGCCATTAGCCGTATGCGCTTTTTTTTTTTTAAAGTCACCCGTGATAGGCTACGTGACGATTAACATAGCCTATCACAGCTGACTTTGCAAATCTAGCCGTGATAGGCTACGTTAATCGTTACGTAGCCTATCACAGGGGCGGTTTTTTTTTTTTTACTTTTCTTGTAATGGCGGCGGCAGCAGCCGGTCGAAAGACCGGCTGCCACCCCCGACCCTGACGAAGACCTGCCGAACTGCCGCCGGGACCCGCCGCCGGGAGGGACATTCGTGAAAGGTAAGTCCCATCCCGGGGGGGGCGAGGGGCGGAGAATTTCTCCCCGAACAACATTCAGAGGACCAAATGCGTTGGCACTCGGCCCCCCGAAGTTTCGGGGAGAAATTCTCCCCTATCCCTACACTCTGCACATGCTCTGGGAATGGACAAAATGAGGAATAAACATGCCAAGGAATATGAAGAACTATATTCTTCGTGTGTGTGTGTGTGTGTGTGTGTGTGTGTGTGTGTGTGTAATCTCCCTTAATCCAGCTGTTCCCTGGAAACCCCCACCCATTCACCCAAGGGTCTTCTGAGATAATTAAAAGGAGGTTTGATAAGAAGCTGGATGTGGAAATACAAAGCTGAGCTGGGGGCAAGTGGGGTGCTGACATGTGTAGGAGTAAGTCGCATTGAATTCAGTAGACTTACTTCTGAGTAGACATGTACAGAGTTGTACATGTCTACCCTTGAAAGACCAGGTCCGCAGCCTGGGGGTCATTTTGGACTCCCAGCTGTCCATGGAGGCTCAGGTGTCAGCCGTGAGCTGGACAGCGCTGTATCAACTCCATCTGATACAGCGGCTGCACCCCTTCCTTCCCGACCATCTGCTCCCATCGGTAGTACATGCCCTGGTCTCCTCTCATCTAGACTACTCTAATGCGCTCTACATGGGTTTACCCTTGAAGACGGTTCGGAAGCTGCAGCTGGTACAGAACGCGGCGACTCGCCTGATTAAAGGCAGCCGCTGGCGAGATCACATCACTCCAGTGCTGAAGGAGTTGCACTGGTTACCAGTTGTTTTCTGGGCCAAATTCAAGGTGTTGGTTTTGACCTTTAAAACCCTATATGGTTCCAGCCCAGCCTATCTTAAGGAGCGCCTCCAGCAGCACCAGACAGGCTGCTTAACAAGATTAGCCTCGGATGGCCTTCTCTCTGTCCCATCAGCCAGGACAGCTAGACTGGTGGGGACGAGGGACAGGGCCTTTTCTGTGGTGGCCCCCACTCTGTGGAACTCCCTCCCTAGGGAACTCTGCCATGCCCCCTCTTTAATGAGCTTCTGCTGTGCATTAAAAACATGATTGTTCAGGCAGGCATTTGGGGCAGGTTAGGGTATTTTAGAAAACGTTTTTATTGTAGAATTTTATTCTTTTAAACTGTTTCATTGTACGTTGTACATTGCCCAGAGTGGCTGGGTGACCAGCCAGATGGGCGATTAATAAATTTAATAATAATAATAATAATAATTGGTTCTCCTCTCCATTTTAGCCTCACCATGTCACCAACAAGGCTGGATGTGGAAATAGAAAGCCTAGCAGGGGGAATAATACTCGTGCAGGGCTCCAGACCGGCATGGTCATTTTAAAAGGTTCTTTCTTTCAAACAGCATTGCTTTAAACCAAGAGTGCATCGCACAGGCACACCTAGGGCAGCCTTGTTTTGGGAAGCCCCGAGGAGGAGGAAGTGTTTTGGCTAAAAGTAAACGGAGACAGAGGATTTCAATTGAAAAAGAACACCCACAAGCAAGGCGGTGAGCACAATACATTAAAAAAAAAACTTACGTATTTATTATTGGAATATACTACCTTGCGTTTTTATTTATGAAAATTTCGCGACTCTTTACGGATGGCAAAAAAAAGGCCGCATGACTGCTGGCTCCACAGGACCTCATGGTGCCATTCCGCAGAGGATTCCATGGCACAGACTGAAGGGAATTCGATCCCATTTCAGTCCGTGGCAGAATTCTCTGACATCCCTAAACCGGACATGTGGGCGAAACCAAAAAGTCATGTTCTAGTCTATTATCTCCCATCTTTGTGAGGAGGGGCTCACATACAGGCAATCTAGCCTTTCTTCCTTCAATTCCTTCTATCGTCACGTGTCGTCCACTTTCTTTAGCGAAGGGGTTTTTTGCGGGGATCATGGAAAAGGTGGCTCCGGTATCTACCAGAGCCTCATAGTCTCCACCGACCCTTATCTTTACCATAGGATCTTCCAGAGCACTTACTCATAGGGTGGTTTCCTTAGATCCCGGTCCCCTTCAGCTACATTCCTCGGAGGAGTCTGCTCTCAATTGGCACCCATCGCCCTGACGTTTCTCATTCTGCCTTTTCAGTGGGCAGTCTTTTTTTCCAGTGTCCCTTCTCTCGGCAATACACACACTCGTCAAACCTAGGACGGCTCTTTCCCTTCTTCTGCCCCCCCCCCCAATCTCTGCTGAGGCTCAATGCAACCTGCGCTGCCACTCAAGGTGACTGCTAGCATTGCCAACTGCTTTTCGCTGCATTTTGTCTCCCTTTTTTCTGCTACTTGCTCTCGGTTGCCATACACCTTATATGCAATCTCTACCAGCTTGGAGAGTGGGTTGCCCACGGCTCCTTCAGCGTTCTGTAGTTTCTTTCTTATATCTGGAGCTGCCTGACCTATGAACATCATATTTACCATGCTCTGGTTTTCTGGGGCCTCTGAATCTAGGTCACTAAACTTCTGAAATGCATCAAACAACCGTCCTAGGAACACAGAGGGATTTTCATCCTTCTCTTGGCGGACTTCATACAGTTTGGAAAAGTTAGTCACACGTGGCACAGCCTTCCCCAATGCCTCCACTATTATTCCCAAATACTCCTGACTCTGATCTCGGTCTCTGGGGTCGTTGGGACACACTCAGGGGCTACTTGGGGGCATAATTCACTGGGGTCCCTAGTAGTTCCCACTACTCACTCTTCGGTGATCCTATCAGCTGTGCCTTGCACTAGGTGTCTTTCCTCGGACGTTAGCAGGGTTTGCAACATCATCTGCACATCTGCCCATGTGGGTCGATGCGTCTGCCCCACAGATCAAAACAAACTTTGCATCTTATCAGGATCTTCCCTAAAGGAAGGATTTTGATTTTTCCAATTGAACAAATCAGGAGTGCTGAAGGGTACATATACAAATGCAGTCTGCCCTTGCCCCGTCATCACCTCTCGCATTGGGCACTGGTATTGGGGGTGTGGATTTCGAGTGGCCCTAGGCTCAGCCAGAGGAGAAAAATGTTTTGCTAACTGGGGTGGATCCCGCAGGGGTCTTGATGAGTCAGGTTGGGCCGCTTGTCTTGGGACTTGGTCAGAGGAGGAGTCGGCAGGGCATGAGGGAGTCATGTTGTATTCTTCATCATAGGGTGGTGGCTGAGAGAGACTCTGTGGTGTGGACCCGGTTGGCCGGGGTTGGGAGGTTGTGGCTACCATTGGGGTGCTGTCTACTGGAGGCTGAGGTGGGACTGCGTGACCACGATCCTGCCCCCTCAAGCCTTGTGCCAAGTCTATGTCATCTTCTCCCTGTAAGATTGGCCTTCCCTTCCCTCCTTTCTCTCTCCGAGGGTCTGCAGCCAGCATTTGTTTACACATCTCTCCTTTACATTGTTTCACCCAGGAGGGGTTGTTCAAAGCACAACTCAACCACGAGTCTATGTAGGGATACTGATCCCAGTGCCCATCATCTACAACAATAACATGCACTTTTCTAATTGTGGCCTCATTAAAGGAGCCAATATCTGGCCAGTTGACTCCAAATGATGGCTATTCCAATTGACAGAATGTAAACCAGCTTGCCTTTCGACATCTTAGTGCCATAATTATCTTTGAATTTACTAAAGTTCTTTAGCATATATCCCAAGGGAGTGGCAGAGCTTTCTAAATGGGAGCTACCCGCCCCCATTGTGCCTACCTCTATTTGAAACTGTACATAGAGCCTGACAAACCTCAGACGCTCCGAAGGCAACTCAAACAGAAAGACACAAGGGAAATCAAATACTTACTCCACCCAGCACCCTGGCGCCATCCCTTCGGACCCATTCAGCCTGGTTGACTCAGTCAATGGAGTCCACACCTTTAGCCTCCCAAGTGTCCTGACTTCATGTTCTCCAATGCCATGGCAGACCTCAAGGGCGGTCCGGTGCGCCCCACAGGCACCTTCGCTGGTCTTGTCGTTCAACCCCAGGGTGGTCCGAGGGGACTCCTGACTAGCTCACCAGATTGTTGCACAAAATGCTAGTGTTGCCCCCTGGAGGCTAGTCCAATTTGCCCCAAAGAGGAGAGTCAACTTCAGGCTGGGTCCAACTCGATTTTATTGTTTGCAAACAGTTCGACAAAGGAGCTCACGCTCAAAAGCAGAGTCGACCCTGGGCAACCCCCGCGCTACAGTTTTATCACTTAGCTTGCATTCCTCAGCCAGCATGTTACTTTTGATTGGTTGCCAGCGGTTTGCCTAGCAACCTTATCTTAGGGTTACTGTCCACTCATTCCAGGCATGCGCAGCTCTTACAATGCTATGCCTGCTTAAGGCACATACAATGGCATTAGGTTACATTTTTTTTCCACAGGAACTAACTCAGTTTCATGAAAATCTGTATGTAAACATAGTCGCCCCAAGAACTGTCTCCATGTAGATTCGGCCCCCATCAGACTGCATTGTGGAGCAAGCAGTGGGGAATGAGAGGAAGGCCACTGCAAAGGGAATCGGTGCATTGTGTACTGGAAGGGGGCTGCATCAGCATCACTTCACTTCTTATCCACTGTGTGCCTCCAGGGACTTCGTGCTAAAGCCTCCCAACCAGTCCAGAGATCCCTTCCCTATCCACCACCAAAAAGCACTCCCAGCAGATCAGTGTGGTCATTTCTCAATGTTTTGAAAGCAGCAGAGAATACACATTTCAGTTAAAAATATATACTTTATATTTGTATAAAACTGTAACTGTCATAACAACATTTGGGCTAATTGATTCTCAATAGAATAATGACATCCAGTATGTAGTGAGAAATATTCATGAGGGGGATCTGTGAAAAATCTAGAAGTGGTGAGCTACTTTGGTGTAACAGGGAAACTCATTAGAGCCAATGACTAACATACAGGCACATGCACAAAAGCAGCTGTCAGGATCTCCCCCCCCCCCATGATTTCAGGGCAGCAAATACTGTCTGTTAATGTTAAGGCTTGTCAATCTAACAACGTCTATGCCTCCTTTATTCCTTCATACCTCTCTCTCCCAAAATACTTGGTAGATCTGCCAAATGTTAAAATGAGGGTAGCTGTGACTCGGGCAAGATGAAATGTTCTCCCTTTGGCAGATTGGGTGGCTCAGCATAAAGGGGTTCCTGAGAAGGACAGGGTCTGTGGCAGCAGTTCTGTAAGCTCCTTGTTGTCATTAATGCGGGCAACTTTGCGTAAGGTGGAGAGGAAGGAGGCAGCCAGCCAAGGGAGGTGATGCAGCAGCTGAAATCTGGCTTCTGCCAGCAATAAGCTACATTGCCCATGCCTGACCTCTCTCTCCAGAGTATGTCATGGACAGTCTCAGCCACTTCACGCTCAGCGCAAACATATTCAGGTCCTTGGGGTGCATAAGAACATAAGAACTGTGCAGGATCATACCAAAGGCCTCTCTAATCCAGCATTCTGCTTGCACAAGGGCCATCAAGGAAGCCCACAAGCCGGACATCAGCACAATCTCCCACTCTCCTGCTCGTGTTCCCCAACTGGAATTCATAGTTATACTGCCTCTGATACATGAAGAAATATATAGCCATTAGGACAAGTAGCCATTGATAGCCGTATTTATTGATGTGTTCTGACGCATGTCTATGCCACTCTCTCTTACCTCTCCACTGCCCAGTGGCTCAAAGTATAGTCGTGATGACAGGAGGAGGCATGCTGCGATCAGTGTGTCCACTACTATGCAGCCCAGTGGTTTGCTCTCCGCACCCATTCTAGTCTCAAGGGAGGGAGCCAGAGAGTCTCATGGCCATCGGGTGCTCTGTGCAGCAATAAATGCAACAGCCATTGGCTGTGGGCATCATCCAGGGATGCTCATTTTCTCACACTTTGAGCCTTGGCTCCAGGAAACAGTCCCGACCAAATGTGGCAATCAGGGAGAGTGGTTCTTTTGAGCAAGTGGTGGGATGCATGTGGGGGCTATGACAGGACAGTGGGAGTGGGGGGCTGCCATGGTGAAGATGGAGGGAATCAGGGAGCAGCCATTGTAACAGTAGAGGAGAGAGAGAGAGAGAGAGAGAGAGATGGCAAGGAAATGAACCTCAGTTGTTACAGGGCAAGGAAGTGTGACAGAATATAGACTGCTCCTGGACTCTCAGTTCAGAGAGCCGGAGCAGCCTTGGTGACACTCACCCTGGGTCAAAGGTTCTGCTGGTGAATGTCAGGTTGGTAAATGGTAAAAGGAAAGCCATCCAGGACTTGATCCTGGTTGCTGGATGCTGACCTGGTTTGCAGCACAGAGACCTGTTTGAATGAAACAGTGTGGGAATCTTTCCCAGCTTTGGGTTCATCATGCCGCAGCTGGCAAGACCTGGAGTTGAGGATGTGGAGTTGCAGTGGTCTACTGTAAGTCTGCTGTTTCCCGCCTCCCAGCTGAGCAGAGCAGAGCAGAGCAAGCTGCTCCAGCTGGTCCAGGGACTACAGAAGCAGGCAAGCTCCCAGAGAGCGAGCGAACAGAGCGAGCGAACAGGGGGAGCAAACAGGAGTTGGCCAGGGGAGTTGCAGTGGTTGAAGAGACAAAGGAGACAAAGGAGACAGAGGCTAAGAGGTAAGTGGGTTGCAGGAAGCCCAGGGCGCTGCCCTTTATCCTTCTGACTGGCTGTGAGCTCACCAGGAGCTTCTGAGAGCTCCAACTGAATTGGAGGGGTGTGGCCTGAGTACTCCCAGCAGCTGACTGGGCGGGAAGCTTCAGTCTGTTTCCCGCCTCCCAGCTGAGCAGAGCAGAGCAGAGCAAGCTGCTCCAGCTGGTCCAGGGACTACAGAAGCAGGCAAGCTCCCAGAGAGCGAGCGAGCGAACAGAGCGAGCGAACAGGGGGAGCAAACAGGAGTTGGCCAGGGGAGTTGCAGTGGTTGAAGAGACAAAGGAGACAAAGGAGACAGAGGCTAAGAGGTAAGTGGGTTGCAGGAAGCCCAGGGCGCTGCCCTTTATCCTTCTGACTGGCTGTGAGCTCACCAGGAGCTTCTGAGAGCTCCAACTGAATTGGAGGGGTGTGGCCTGAGTACTCCCAGCAGCTGACTGGGCGGGAAGCTTCAGTCTGTTTCCCGCCTCCCAGCTGAGCAGAGCAGAGCAGAGCAAGCTGCTCCAGCTGGTCCAGGGACTACAGAAGCAGGCAAGCTCCCAGAGAGCGAGCGAGCGAACAGAGCGAGCGAACAGGGGGAGCAAACAGGAGTTGGCCAGGGGAGTTGCAGTGGTTGAAGAGACAAAGGAGACAAAGGAGACAGAGGCTAAGAGGTAAGTGGGTTGCAGGAAGCCCAGGGCGCTGCCCTTTATCCTTCTGACTGGCTGTGAGCTCACCAGGAGCTTCTGAGAGCTCCAACTGAATTGGAGGGGTGTGGCCTGAGTACTCCCAGCAGCTGACTGGGCGGGAAGCTTCAGTCTGTTTCCCGCCTCCCAGCTGAGCAGAGCAGAGCAGAGCAGAGCAAGCTGCTCCAGCTGGTCCAGGGACTACAGAAGCAGGCAAGCTCCCAGAGAGCGAGCGAACAGAGCGAGCGAACAGGGCGAGCGAACAGGGGGAGCAAACAGGAGTTGGCCAGGGGAGTTCGGCAGGGGAGGTCAAGGGGGAGGCCCCTAACATTTTTTTTTAACTAACTTTTTCCCATTTATTTGTCTTGTAACACACACTTCCACACCAGTGGGACTCTGCTTTTAACCTCTACTGAGTAGAGGAGCAGGCACAGGCTAGTCTAGAACAATCACAAAGCTAGACACAAAAAGGGAAAAGAGGCTATGGAAGGACAAGACTCTCCAGTGGTGGTGACCTGCAAGGTGTGTGCAATGTTTGTTTTCTTGCCTGAGAACAACATGGCCTACACCTGCAACAAGTGCAAGTTGATCACGCTGCTGGAGGAAAAAGTAAGTGGACTGGAGCGGCGACTGTCAACCCTCTGGGGAATAAGAGAACACGAAGAGTTCTTGGACAGAATGGGGGAACTACAGCAGCAAAGGGCAGACCAGAAGCTTGAAGAGCAACAGCAAGATGAGGCAGTGGGAAATGCTGAGGTGAAGAAAAATGGAATAGAGGATACTCCTTGGAAAACGGTGACAGTTAGGAGAAGAAGAACTAGACGCCACTCTGCACCAGTGGAAGCGGTGGAGCTGTGGAACCGATTCCAGGTACTTGCAGATGAGACTGGAGGACAGCCTGCAGAGGAAGAATCACAGGGGAACCTGCATGAGAGTGAGCAAGAGGCTAAAGGTCAGTCAAACAGAGGCGATGAAACCCAGGCCTACAAGAAGAAGAAGAGAAGAGTGGTAGTAGTGGGAGACTCCTTGCTGCGTGGGATCGAGACCCAAGTATGTCGCGAAGACCCGTGGACTCGCCAGGTATGTTGTCTCCCGGGAAGACAGATTAGAGACGTGACTGAAAGGTTGCCTGCACTCATAAAGCCCACTGACAGGTATCCCTTTCTTCTCATCCATGTGGGAACAAATGATACCGCCAAGCGGAGCTACGAAGAGATCACGTCAGACTTTGAAGCTTTGGGAAGGAAACTCAAGAACTTTGGGGCCCAGATAGTTTTCTCATCCATCCTTCCAGTAGTTAGAAGAGGGATAGAAAGGGAACGAAAAATACTCCGGGTGAATGACTGGCTATGAAGGTGGTGCCGACGAGAGAGATTTGGATTCTGGGACCACGGGCTATACTTCCTGGAAGATGGGCTGTTGGCTAGGGATGGGTTGCACCTCACAAAGGCTGGGAAGAATGTGTTTGGCCACAGCATGAAGAACTTCATCAGGAGGGCTTTAAACTGAATCCTACGGGGAAGGGAGATGTAATGTTGGGGGTAACAATGGACGTAGGCGCATGCACTGCAATGGAGAGAACAGCGCTGATAGCGCCCAATAATAGTCTTCAGACACATGTAGGAAGAAAGCCAGACTATGAAGCACATGGTCTTCGATGTCTATATACTAATGCCCAGAGTATGGGAAACAAACAGAACGAACTTGAACTCTTAATACAGGAGGGAAATTATGACTTGATAGGTATAACTGAGACTTGGTGGGATGACTCTCATGACTGGAATACAGCAGTTGAAGGATATAACTTGTTCAAAAAGAACAGGAGGAACAGAAAGGGAGGCGGGGTTGCACTGTATGTGAAAAATACATATCTCTGCACAGAAATACAGGAGGAGGAGCTTGGTAGCCCCATCGAAAGCATCTGGGTTGAAATAAATGGAGCAAAGAATAAAAGGAACCTGGTGGTCGGAGTCTACTACCGGCCACCCAATCAAGGAGAAGCCAAGGATGAAACTTTTGAAAAGCAAATAGCCAATGTTTTAAGGAAGCATGATGTAGTAGTAATGGGGGACTTCAATTTCCCCGATATTTGTTGGGAGACAAATTCTGCAAAACATGGCCCCTGCAGGAAATTCCTGACTTGTGTGGCGGATAACTTCCTCCTACAGAAAGTAGAGGAAGGAACTAGAGGATCGGCTATCCTTGACTTGATCCTAACCAACAGAGATGACTTAGTGGATAAAGTAGCAGTTACAGGAACTCTGGGGGAAAGCGACCATGTTGTACTTGAGTTCTTGGTTTTAAGGGAAGCAAAAGCCGAGTGTACTCAAACGCGTACCCTGGATTTTAGGAAAGCTGATTTTAATAAACTCAGAACAATGATCAGTAAGGTCCCATGGCAAGCAATGCTAGCGAGAAAAGGAGTCCAAGATGGGTGGGAACTTTTAAAAAAGGAAATTCTCAAGGCACAATCACAAACAATTCCAACAAGAAGAAAAGGTGGAAGACAACAGAAGAAGCCAATGTGGCTTCACAAAAAGCTTAGGGATGACCTGAAAACAAAAAAGGACACATATAGGAAGTGGAAAGAAGGCCAAGTAACAAAGGAAGAGTACAGGCAGGTAGCACAGAATTGCAGGGATGGCGTCAGGAAGGCTAAAGCGGAGAACGAGGTGAGGTTAGCGAGGGATGCTAAAAACAACAAAAAGGCTTTCTTCAGCTACGTGCATAGTAAAAGGCAGAGGAAAGAAATGGTTGTTCAGCTATTAAATAAGGATGGCAAAATGATAACAGAGGACAAAGAAAAGGCAGAGGTGCTCAATTCCTACTTTGGCTCAGTCTTCTCCCAAAAGAGGGTCTATGACCCCCCTGGCAAAGGCGAAGTACAGGCTGAAGGGGCAGGATTGCAGCTTGAGATCGACAGGCATATGGTCAAGGAACACCTCATTACTTTGAATGAGTTCAAATCTCCAGGGCCAGATGAACTGCATCCTAGAGTCATAAAGGAACTGGCAGAAGAGCTCTCAGAACCGCTGTCTATTCTCTTTGAGAAATCATGGAGGACCGGGGAAGTGCCAGATGACTGGAGGAGGGCTAACGTTGTCCCTATCTTCAAAAAGGGTAAAAAGGAGGAACCTGGGAACTACAGACCAGTCAGTCTGACATCAATCCCTGGGAAAATTCTGGAGCAGATCATAAAGCAATCCATCTGGAAGCACCTTGACAACAATGCCGTGATTACTCGAAGCCAACATGGATTTGTCAAAAACAAGTCCTGCCAGACAAATCTGATCTCATTTTTTGATCAAGTCACCTCCCTTGTAGACCGTGGGAATGCTGTAGACATCATATACCTCGACTTCAGCAAAGCTTTCGACAAAGTGCCCCATGATATCCTGATGAGCAAACTAGCTCGAAGTGGGCTAGATGAAACAACGATCCAGTGGATCCACAGTTGGCTACAGAATCGGACTCAAAGAGTGCTTATCAATGGGACCTTCTCAAGCTGGGGAGAGGTAACGAGTGGGG
Organism: Heloderma suspectum; assembly: GCF_057233095.1. Classification (NCBI taxonomy): domain Eukaryota; kingdom Metazoa; phylum Chordata; class Lepidosauria; order Squamata; family Helodermatidae; genus Heloderma; species Heloderma suspectum. The sequence continues at coordinate 48,930,001 of NC_139467.1, read as the reverse complement.
TACCGCAGGGCTCAGTCCTGGGCCCAGTGCTCTTCAATATTTTTATTAATGACTTGGAGGAGGAGGTGCAGGGAATGCTGATCAAATTTGCAGATGACACAAAATTGGGAGGGATAGCTAATACTTTGGAAGACAGAAACAAAATTCAAAGTGATCTGGATAGACTGGAGTGCTGGGCAGAAAACAACAGAATGGCATTTAATAGGGACAAATGCCAAGTTCTGCACCTAGGAAAAAGAAACCAAATGCACAGTTACAAGATGGGGGATACGTGGCTCAACCACACTACGAGCGAGAAGGATCTTGGAATTGTCGTCGATCACAAGCTGAATATGAGCCAACAATGTGATGTGGCTGCAAAAAAGGCAAATGCTATTTTGGGCTGCATTCATAGAAGCATCGCTTCCAAATCCCGGGAAGTACTAGTTCCCCTCTACTCAGCACTGGTTAGGCCTCATCTGGAGTACTGTGTCCAGTTCTGGGCACCACACTTTAAGAAGGATGCAGACAAGCTGGAGAGGGTTCAAAGGAGGGCAACAAAGATGATCAGGGGACTGGAAACAAAGCCCTCTGAAGAGAGACTGAAAGAACTGGGCATGTTTAGCCTTGAGAAGAGAAGACTGAGGGGAGATATGATAGCGCTCTTCAAGTACTTGAAAGGTTGTCACAGAGAAGAAGGCCAGGATCTCTTCTTGATCATCCCAGAGTGCAGGACACGGAATAATGGGCTCAAGTTACAGGAAGCCAGATTCCGACTGAACATCAGGAAAAACTTCCTGAGTGTCAGAGCAATACGGCAATGGAACCAATTACCTGGGGAGGTGGTGGGCTCTCCCACACTGGAGGCCTTCAAGACGAGGCTGGACAGCCATTTGTCAGGGATGCTCTGACTTGGATTCCTGCATTGAGCAGGGGGTTGGACTCGATGGCCTTGTAGGCCCCTTCCAACCCTACTACTATTCTATGCTCGGTGTACCCCGGTGTCCAGCACTCTCCATTCCTGAGCTAGCCAGGGTGTTCTGGGGGGGGTACAACAGTTCACTTGGCTTGTTGTGATGGAGGACTCCAAGATACCTGCTGAGGCTGCCCTGTCAGGAGTGGCTCAGGGCTTCATGGCCTCCACAGGAACCATGAGATTGCCCCAACTGGTGATCGGCCCTGGACATTGAGCAGTGGGGCTGCGCGAGGACCTGTCCATCTGACTTGGAAGCCACTTTGTGGCTTTGGAGGCGAGCCTGATTCGGCTCGGGCTGATCCGGGGGGCCCTGACCCAACTCGGACCCAAACCCGAAGCGGGATTTGGCCATCCAATTCCCACTTTGGGGCCCCCCAGTGCCCCCACACAAACCCCCAACTGGGCCACCGCCACCTCCACTGCTGTCACCCCCTCCGCCATCGCTGCCACCACCATTACCACCACCGCCAGGTCCTGAGCCCTGGACACGTGCCAGTTCTCATTGCAGGGAGTCGCCATTTTTAAAAGGAACCCAAAGGAGCTGATGCACATCCAGGGCTCAGGTGCTGGTGGCAGTGGCAGGTGGTGATGTCGGTAGTGGTGAGAGCAGCGATGGCGGCAGTGATGGCAGCAGGGGAGGCGATGGCGGCAACTCCGTGAGTCACCTCAGGTGAGGAGCTGGAGGCACTGGCACGGCTGGGCTGGGGTGCCAAAGCTCTGAAGTGCATTGAGGACTTTGGAGAGCCCCCAATCCACTTCGGGTTGCTTTGTGTCCTGTCCACTTTGCTGCAGAAGGGGCCTGAAATGGCCCGAAGCAGCCCGCTTCGACTTGGGGTTTGGTCCTCGGGCTGAAGTGGTGCACATCCCTATTAAGCAGGGCACACTCTGAATCTGGTTTTCTGTATCGGGGAGGTTCAGTGTCGCCTCTTGGGAAAGACACCCCCCCATGAGCCCCCTCCCTCCACCAGTCCACCTTCTCACCACCATCTCCATAAGCTCCTCTTTCTAATCACTTGTTTGCTTGATGCGGGGAGAGCCAGGGAGCAAGCAGGCTGTGGCATCTACTGTTCCTCCTTCTCACTGCCAACACTGCCTGGGCCAGAGCAAGAGGAGGATGAACAAGCAGCTTGCGTTGGTGAAGAGGAGGAGCAACTCCATATCCTGCCTACCCTTGATGATGGGTGGTTTGATGATGATCAGGCTGTGTGGATGAACTTCCTATAGTTCTGTTGTTATGGTGGAATTTAGACTTACTGGGACTCAGAGCCTCTGCAGAGCTCAGAGCCTCTGATGGCTCTTGGGGACAGAAGATCGAGGAGATGCTGCTGGAGTTCAAAATGGCAGAGGCAAAGGGGGCCAAGACTCCCATGACCACCTGAAGGGGCAAGATGACGACGTCCCACTGCCGGATAACCAGCAGTACCGGAGGGCCTTTTGTAAGCTGCTATTCATCGTGACAGTGACGAGGCCAGACATAGCTGCAGCCATGGGCATCCTGAGCAGGACAGCGGCCAAGCCATCTCAACGCAACTGGAACGGAGTGACACGTGTGATGCGCTACTTGAAAGGTACCAGACATGCAAAGCCCACGCTGCCCCGCAGCAGCACGCAGGGCTGATCAGGTTTGTGGATGCGGACTGGGCGGGTGATGAGTCAGACCACACGTCCCCAAGTCCACGTCAGGAAACCTGTTCACATGCGATGGCGGGACTATCAGTTGGGCCAGTGAGAAGCAGGCAGTTGTGGCCACGTCTTCCACAGAGGCAGAGTACGTGGCAGCAGCCAGCGCGTGTCAGGAAGTGATTTGGCTTAGGCAGTTATTCACTGACATGGGACTGGGGAACACACAAGCCTCAGTGCTACACGAGGGCAATCGGGGTGCCTTAAGCTGGCATCGAGCGAGAAACTGAGGCCACGGACGAAGGACATCGACGCGCGGCATCACCTGATCAGGGACGTAGGAGACTGACCTGCAGCATCACCCGCCTGAAGAAATGGCGGCAGATGTGCTGACAAAGCAAAGCCTCCGCCAGGGGAACTGCACCAGCGCCACCCGATGGGCATGGGATTAGCGCAGTGACCCATTGCCCTCGAGAAGGGGTGTTGGAGGGACTCGGGCCATGAGTCACTTAACCTGGACTTGAAGGGTTAATATGTACCTGAGTTGGGGGGGGGGCTCTGGGAGATGTATGGCCTCTTCCTTGTCTCCTCCCCCTACTCTCCTATTCCTCCTTCCTCCTGTGAGGGATGCTGACCATGGGGCTGACCTCAGCCAACTTACCTCCAGATGTAAGCTTGTTAAATCTCCAGTAAAGTCTGTTCCTAACTCACCACTGGAGTGTGTTTTGTCTACATCCCTGGCTACTGATGGGGGGCTGATTTGGACTTTGCTGCCCTCGATGTAAGCCAGTCTCTCTGAGTCTTGTCAGGCTAGGTGTATCAGCCACTCCTGTCATCCTAGGAAGCTTCCCCTGTGCTCGTTCACCTGCTTTCTCCCTCATCTCAGGGATGGGGATGGGAAAGAGATTGGAGAGGAGAGGTCTCATCCTGATCTCGTCTTGTATAAGGCGGCAGGGTCTCTCCCAGTGGGGGTGATCTTGGCAGATCTTCTTCACACCAGAGAGAGAAATGTGGGGAGCTGCAAAGTTGGCCAGGAAGTTGGTGGCAGTGGGTTGGGCTAGAGGGCCTGGCATACTCCCCAAAGCTTGTGTGGGAAGGCGGTGGCAAGTGCGGGAGGGAGGGACCAGGGGAGAGCTCTCGCCCAGCCAGAGATTCCCTCCTCCCCTCCTGCCTGAAGGTCAGGGGCGGGGCCTGGAGACTCTGGGTGGGATCTGGTGGTCTGGCAGTCCTAGCTCCAACATATATATGCTTCAGAAACCCCAAAGCTACATTTTTGCATTCGATGCATCTTGAACTTGTGTTTGTGGGCTCACAGCACTGCAGATGCTATTTTTAAGAATTTAAAAATGAAGAAATCACTAGCATAATGTGAGACCAAGTTCCCAAGGAAGGCATGATGCATGTTACAGACAAAAGGGAGTACAGTTGGATAATATACTCTGGTTCCAAGTGTGTTTTTCCCTGGCTCTGCTGTCCTCCCACTTTCCCCTTCTTTAACTGAAAACCCAATGTGTCATATGCTACTTTTGAGGAAGAATTCAATGTCATTCCTTCAACTGTTTGGAGACTGTTCAGCTGACTCTGTAGCTGGAAAAAACTGTAGCAGGGACATTCTATTGCCTCTGGTGACAGACACACTGACTCCAGTGATCCCCAGCTGTCACCTAGGCCCCAACCATATGGCATTGCTTTGGCCCCCCACCCTATTGCAACTGCATAGCAATGTGGCTTCGAATCACCATGCCCTGTGATACACTCATGATGTACTGCACACTTCCCTAAGAGACTCGCTGTGTCCCCTTTTTTTTTTGCTGTTATACCAAAATGTGCAGCTGTGCAGTCTGATGAGTGTTGAGGCGCAAAACCTCAGTGGCTGTTTTATATTTGAGGGGCTCTGGTGTGTCTTTCTGACCCTGTTTTAGGTAAAAATTGGTTATTTTGTGCTCCTTCATTTCCGCAGCATCAGTTTGTCAGTTCCCAGCCCAAGACCCTCACAGTGGTTTGCACTCTCAAGCATGAGTGCTACATGCCTAGCCATCACTCTAAAATGGTGGCCGGAGTGATGTTGTTCCTTCCCCTAGACCCCCTCCCCCAGCCCTTGGGTACTGAGTCCACAACTGTTGCAAAGACACGAAGCTGCAAAGATGTGCGAAAGTGTGATTAAATAACTGATAAAGTCCCTCTGTGCCTCTGTAACTGCACAGCTGCAAAGGGATGGGGGAGCAAAGGGGCGTCACAGAGTGACGCAGGCACTACACATGCCTACAATACACCCACTATAAGATGCAAAGTTAGTATGGGGAAGGAACAGATGGCCTGCAACCACGGGGGAACCCGCAGCAAACCCCCCAAATCGCGATAAAACAACTCCTTGGAACTCCACTTTTTCCGGGCGAAAACCACAGATGACTGCGAAGTTTCGACTACGTCATCTATCACGAGGGAACTTGACTCGCACCCGGCCCTGAGTAAAAGCCCAGTGTGGATGGGGCCCTAGACAACAGTCATTCATCAGGCTACTGTAAGTGTTTCAATCCCAGCTGGTTGTTACAAGAACTGATACCTTCCTTTCTTCCTCCTCCTTCCCCAGCCTTCTTTTCTTGTGTGACATGTCTTAGATTGTAAACCTGACGGGAGGGACTGTCATAGCATTGTTCTTTGTAAGCCACTCTGGACACCTTTGTGGCTAAGGAGTGGGGTGAAATGCTTTTAGAAAATAACAAACTGCCAGTCTGCCACTAGGGATGTCAGAGAATTCTGCCATGGATCTCGGTGAGGCCGAATGCCAGTGCATTCGGCCCCCCGAAATCCGTGGTGGAACAGCCTGCCACGCCCGCCCCCCGTGGATCCCCCCCAGGACGAGACTTACCTGGGGCGGATGTTCCAGACGGCGGCGGCTCCAGTGGCGGCTGCGGCGGTGGTGGCTGCGGTGGCTGGTCTTCTGACCAGCTGCCGCCACTGCCAATTGCAGTCTGTTCCCCCCCCCCATTCGTGATAGGCTACGTAAAGACTTATGTAGCCTATCACATCTGGGTTTTAAAAAAAAAAACACGTACGCAAATGGCGGCGGCTATGGCTGCCGCCATTTGCGTTCCTTATTTTTGGCTGTTTTAGTCTACGTCAATATTTACGTAGACTAAGACGGCAAAAATAAAGGGGAATGCAAATAGCGCCCGCTACGCTATTTGCATTCTCCTTATTTTCGCCGTCTTAGTATACGTAAATGTTTACGTAGACTAAGATGTGCCAAAATAAGGAACGCAAATGGCGGCGCCCATGGGCGCCACCATTTGCATACGCACGTGTTTTTTTTCTTTTAAATCAGCCGTGATAGGCTACGTAAACATTCACGTAGCCTATCACAGTGTTTTTTAAAAATCTAGCCGTGATAGGCTACGTAAATCTTTACGTAGCCTATCACTTTTTTTTTTTTTTAAACCTGGAAATGGTGGCGGCAGCCGGGCGGAAGACTAGCCGCCGCAGCCGCTGCCGCCGAACCACCACCGGAGCCACTGCCAGAGCTGCCACTGCCAGGAAGATCCGCCTAAGGTAAGTCCCATCCTGGGGGGGGCAGGGGGGCTGTTCCGCCACCGATTTCGGGGGGCTGAATGCGCTGGCATTCAGCCTCCCTGAGATCCGTGGTGGAACTTTCGTACATCCCTACTTTACATGATAGGCTACGTAAGCCGCCATTTGCGTCCCTGCTAGCCAGTGGCTGGATGTCTGGCTGCTGGCAGAGCCGGCCGGCAGCTCTGTGGAATCCCCACGGAGCAGAGCTGGCTGGCCAGGATTCTGGGGGGAGGCGCAGAGTGCCTCCCCCCCGGCAAGGATTCTGGAGGGAGGGACGGAGCGCCTCCTCCCCCCCAGCAGAACCCAGCGGAGCCAGGTAAGTGGGGTTTCGTGCACCCCTATCTACCACTAATGGGGCTGTGGTTTTATGTTTCAAATACAAAAAATCAAGAGCTTAGATCCCAAGAAGTGCCGGTAGAAGTGGGTTTAATTATTTCTTTTATTTGTGTATAGCATTTTTATCCCACCCTTTAGCCAAAAAGGTTCCCAAGGTGGCTCACAAACATAAGAAATGCGTGCGCTCCTGTACTCCCTTATGTTTTAAAGCTAAACTAGAATGTGCTAAAAATTCTAACTTCTCCTTGACTTCATCTTGCACACTACTGAAATGGAAAAAGCTAAAACATTGCTAAGTTCTTTTGGGCACATGAAAGATTAATGGCACTTAAAAGGCTAATTAAATTTGGAGCTAAAAGTTTAGTTATACGATAAGTAATTCCAAGTCCCATCCTCAGAAATGAGGCGAAGACCTGTCTTCAGAACAACTTAAGACTGGAAAACAAAGAGTTAAAACTATCTGCGAACCTAAGTGTTGAAGAGGTCCATAGTTACCTAACTCCTGGCCCAGAGGACCAGTGAAGATTAGAAGTGAAAGAGTGAAGTGAAGAAGAAGAAGAAGAAGAAGAAGAAGAAGAAGAAGAAGAAGAAGAAGAAGAAGAAGAAGAAAAGCTACTGAAAGCTCTTGCCGCCTCGGCCTTTATACACCTGCTCTAGTCAGAGGTGGAGGCCTCAGTGGGTGGTGAGACAACCATCACCCAGTCAGAATGAGGTGCATGGGCAGTTCATTAAATGAAGCAAGTTTAAGAGTTCAGCAAATCAATTAAGCTTTGAAAAAGTAAGCAGTAGAAGAGTCTGCTTAAAGCAGGAAAAAGTGCAGGCTAGCTTCAGATTGGGCTCAGTTTAGGCTCAGGCTTTAGGCCTTAAAGAGCAGTTCATTAAATGAAGCAAGTTTAAGAGTTCAGCATATCATGTAAGTTTTTAAAAATGCATGGGATCCAGAACTTGCAAGCCACAGCTTTCCTCAAATCACCTACCCTTTGGCTGCTGTCCCCTCCAACAACCCTTTGAATAGTGTGTTGATCTGGTACCAAAAGGGTTAAATGACCTTGCTAACAAAGAGTGAAGATGGCTAATTGAACTGGAATGGTTGGATGACCTGAGTGAGGGTTTGGGGGAGACCTACAAGAAGAGCCCCTAAAAGACCCCAGACTCGCATTTAAGCATCAGTCTTATATTCCAGCCCCTGGGCCCCTGGGCGAGAAGACTCTGAAGTAGGGATGTATGAAAGTTACTTACCATTTCGCGGATCTGCTTCGCAGTGGGGGGGAGGCACTCCGTCCCTCCCCCCGGAATCCTGCCCAGCGAGCTCCTCTCTGTGGGGATTCTGCAGAGCCGCTGGCCGGCTCCGCCGGCTGCCGGACATCCAGCCGCTGGGCAACAGGGACGCAAATGACGGAGGCTGTAGCCACTGCCGTTTGCGTCCCTTTACTTAACCATGATAGGCTATGTAAATATTTACGTAGCCTATCAAGGCAAAGTAAAAAAACACACATACGCAAATGGCGGTGGCTACAGCAGCTGCCATTTGTGTTTGCTATTTTTTGCTGTTCTAGCCTACGTAAATATTTACGTAGGCTAGAACAGCTAAAAATAGTGAACACAAATGGCGGCCGCCGTAGCCGCCGCCATTTGTGCACACTGCACCCAGCTGTGGCCAGTCAAGAGACCAGCCGCCCCCGCCCCTGTCGCCCCCACAGCCGCCCCGCCTCACCTTCCACCCCCGCCACCCCCGCTGCCCCGGCCACACCTGCTGCCCCCACCACTGCCCCTGCCACCATTTCACCTGCCGCCCCCGCTGCCCCCGCACCTTCCGCCGCCAAAGCCGCCACCGCATCCACTGCATCTGCCCCAGGTAAGTGCCATCCCAGGGGGTTCCGTGGGGCGGGTGGGGGGGCAGGAGGCTGTTCCGCCACAGATTCCGGAGGGCCGAATGCCAGTGCATTCTGCGTCACTGGAATCCGTGGCGGAATTCTCTGCCATCCCTACTCTGAAGTGCTGATTCTGTGCTGATTGATGTGATTTCACCAACTTGAGACTCTAAGATTTTTCAAGACTGTCTTTGGAGAAAGGGAAAAAAATGCAGCTGCCTTTACGAGTGGCTTCACAGAGCTTGCTCAAGGCCACGATGTGCTGCTGGCACATCGTCACATAGCCTATCACGGGTGACTTTTAAAAAAAAAAAAGCGCGTACGGATAATGGCGGCCCCCATAGGGAGCTGCCATTTGCGTTCCTTATTTGGTCCGTTGCGTTGCCCTATTTGCATTGCCCTTATTTTCGCCGTAGTCTACGTAAAGATTTACGTAGACTACAGCGACCAAATAAGGAACGCGAATGGCAGCTCCCTATGGGGGCCGCCATTTGCGTACGCGCTTTTTTTTTTTTAAGTCACCCGTGATAGGCTATGTGACGATTTACGTAGCCTATCACGGCTGACTTTGCAGATCTAGCCATGACAGGCTACGTAAATCGTCACGTAGCTTATCATGGAGGCGTTGTTTTTTTTTTACTTTTTAGTTCGCGGCCAGGCAAGGCGAGGCGCCTCCTCCCCGGCCTGAATTTCGGCCGGGCGAGGCGGGAAGCCTCCCCCCCCAGCCTGAACTTCACGGGGGGAGCAGTGAAGCGCCTCCCCCCCACCGCGAAAAGCTTCAAGGACAGGTAAGGGACTTTCGTGCACCCCTGTAGTAAAAATGTAACCTAAAAGCCATTGTATGTGTCTTAAGCAGCACGTAGTATTGCAAGAGCTGCGCATGCCTGGAATGAGCAGACAGTAACCCTAAGATAAGGTTGCCAAGCAAACTGCTAGCAACCAATCAAAGTGGCACGCTGGCTGAGGAATGCAAGCTGAGGTGATAAAACTGTACGCGGGGGTTGCCCAGGGTCGACTCTGCTTTTGAGCGTGAGCTCCTTTGTCGAACTGTTTGCAAACAATAAAATCGAGTTGGACCCAGCCTGAAGTTGACTCTCCTCTTTGGGGCAAATTGGACTAGCCTCCAGGGGGCGACACTAGCATTTTGTGCAACAAACTGGCGAGCAGCCAGGAGTCCCTTGGACCACCCTGGGGTCAAACGACAGAACCGGCAAAGGTGCCTGTGGGGCGCGCCGGACCGCCTTTGAGGTCTGCCACGGCACCAGAGAACGGGGGTCGGGACACCCAGGAAGTTAAAGGCGTGGACTCCATTGATTGAGTCAACCAGGCTGAACGGGTCTGAAGAGACGGCACTAGGGTGCTGGGCAGAGTAAGTACTTGATTTCCCTTCTGTCTTTCTGTTTGAGTTGCCTTCGGAGCGTCTGAGGTTTGTCAGGCTCCGTGTCAGTGTCGGAGGTTTGTCAGGCTCCGTGTATGGTTTCAAACAGAGGTAGGCACAATGGGGGTGGGTAGCTCCCATTTAGAAAGCTCTGCCACTCCCTTGGGATGCATGCTAAAGAACTTTAGCAAAGTCAAGCGTCTGAGGTTTGTCAGACTCCGTGTACTAAGATGTCGAAAGGCAAGCTGGTTACACTCTGTCAATTGGAATGGCCAGCATTTGGAATTAGTTGGCCAGACATAGGATCCTTTGGTGTAAATCTTGTAAATGCTGTATATAAAAATGTGGTGAATAATGGGCAATGGGATCAATTCGCCTATATTGATGGTTGGTTGAGTTGGTGCGGAAAGAATCCCCCTTAGTTACAGAAGTGTAAATGTGTAAATTTGCCTCAGGGAAAGTGAGGTTATCATCATTTGGATGAGTGCCAACCAAAATCCACTGAAGGCGAGAAAAGGTTGAATATAAAGTTCAATATTGTAACGTCATGATGGTATGCTCCGAGGTGAAGCCCAAAGCCCCTGTTCTCCCTGATTCAAGCCCCACGGAAGGAGCTTGAAGACTGGGAGACCCTGCCCAAGGTGCCCTGAGCTCCCCCCCCCGGTCTGATTCGGCCTGTTAGGTTGGGAGGAGAGGTTGTTGGGGGAGGGAGGGGGCCCGCCAGAGACAGTTTGTCTGCCACCGTATCCACGTTTGTTAGAAGAAGCAAAAGCAGTTGAAAAACGTTGCAACTTCTGAAGAAAGAGATTTGTTTGACGACTTAAAGACTGTGGCAAAATCAAGAAACAAAGACAGAGCAAGTTCTTAAAATATCAGGGTCTGTGTAAGCTTATCTCTGTCAGCCTGCTCAGAGCAGAGCCAAGGGGGACTTGCCTAACCCCCCTTCGCCCTGGCTGGTTTAGCCTTAGCAAGCAGAGAGGCTGGAAGGTGTCTGTGAGGACCTGACAAAAGAGTGAGATTTGCAAAAAAAAAAACAAGAAAAGCATCACAGCTGGAAAGCTGAGCAGCACTGCTCTGTCCTTATCTGTGGAGGAATCTAGAAGAGGTGTAAGGTTACACCTTCCCCATTCGAACTGATGAAGAGACACAGAGCTTTTGTTAAGAACATCCCTTCTTTATGGCCCAAAGCCTTCTTTGTTAGAGGCACTCTGCACATGGACTGGAACTTTGGACAGTTAAAGCCTTGCCATAAAAAGTACTGTGAGGCTTGTCATAGCCTTACACTCCCGTTGTTGTAGATTGTGTGTTTGTTTGTGATCAGCTCAGTATACAGTTTGATTTGTGATTTCAACACTCAGATAAAAAGCTGCATTTGACTGAAAGAACTGGGTATATTTAGCCTTGAGAAGAGAAGACTGAGAGATCTGATAGCACTCTTCAAGTACTTAAAAGGTTGTCCCAGAGAGGAAGGCCAGGATCTTTTCTCAATCATCCCAGAGCGCAGGACACAGAATAATAGGCTCAAGTGACAGGAAGCTGGATTCCAGCTGAACATCAAGAGAAACGTCCTAACTGTTAGAGCAATATGAGAATGGAACCCATTACCTAGAGAGGTGGTGGGCTCTCCCACACTGGAGACGAGGCTGGACAGCCATCTGTCAGGGATGCTCTGATTTGGATTCCTGCACTGAGCAGGGGGTTGGACTCGATGGCCTTGTAAGCCCCTTCCAACCCTACTATTCTATGATTCTATGATTTCCAAGGCTTTGATTTCATTTACCCTAATGAAGCATACAGATACAAATTACTAGAGATTCACAGACTACAAAAGAAACAGCCTTCAAAAAGTTCAAAGAGAAACTACGAAAGTTAGTTTCCCTTTAAAAAGGGGGGCAGCAAATTCTTTGAACTTAAAAGGTGAGAGGGGAAGAGTCCCCCACTCTCCTGTGATATTTCTAAGCCCAGCTGTGTTTCTGAAGCCTAAGAAAGTTCCTGCCCCATGTGTTCCAGCTCTTTCTCAAAATCTGAACTGTTCTGACGTTCCATTTGCTCAGAGGCAAACCTGACACTCTGCCAAAACTCATGCAGTGTGGAGTTGCCGATGCAAAAATGTGGCTTGGAACTCTTTGCATGTATGAGAACGCCCTTCCCTTAATTTTGATGGGCCCTGACCATGCAGTCAGAGGAGCAGTATATTGGTTAGATCTGCTCCACCATGCCCTACTATACAAAACAAATGTTTTCCAGTCATGGTGTTAGATTTTAATGATATGAAAAAGGTATAAAAGAAGGCAGAAGAAAGTAGCAGACAAAAAAGCTTAAAAAAGAAAGAAAGCTTATTCCAAATGTGTGTCGTTGAAATTAGTAAAATCTAAGCAAGCGAGTCTCTGTCGAAGCAATGGCAAACAGCCTAACTTGCAGAGAAGACAAAGAGTTAAAACTGGTGCATGGCACAGAGAATTTAAAACATGATTTGCAGAACAGGCAAGCCAAAAGATAAGTGTGCCTGTTACAAGAGGGAGGCTATAGTAGCCATAAAAAGGGGTGAAGCCCCCGTATGAAGCTTTAACAAAAATATTACCCACTAGAAGTGGACAATTAAAATAAAAAAAGGCTTTTCTTAAATTGAAGCAAGCCTTAATATCACCGCCTGCTTTAGCCTTATCAGACCCCAGATCATGAAGTTTTTAGAGCTATGGTGCACATGAGAGCACATAAAAAAGTGCCATTCCTGGAAAAAGGAAAAGGCAATGCTGGCAGCCACCATGGGCGGAGATATAAACCGCAGCTTGAGAGCACAGAAGCGACCAGAGGAGGCGGGCAGAAAAGGAAAGGGCCGACCGGGGCTCAATAAATGTGCGTATTGCCGAGAGAAGAGACATTGGAAGAAAGATTGTCCAGAGCTGAAAGAAAAGAGAAAAGAGACTCACCCTGAAGGCTGCCAAATGCTGGCAGGGTCCTCCAGTGGGGGGGAGTCTAGCTGAAGGGCCACCACCCTACGAACAAACGCTTGGGAGAATCCCAAGGTTAAAGTAAGGGTTGGTGGCGAGGACTGTAAAGCCCTAGTAGATATTGGAGCCACATTTTCTATGATCCCTGTGAAGCCTCCCGGCGAGAAAAAGTGGAAAGAATATAACTATAAAAGGAATTAAAAGAAAAACAAACAAACTAAATTGCCCCTGTGTAAGCCCCTCCTCACGAAGACTGGAAATAACATACTGGAACATGCCTTTGTAGTTTCATCTGCATACCTGGTTGCCCTCATGGAGCGGGACTTGTTAACAAAACTGCAAGCTAAAATCTTCTTCAGTGATAATCAGATTGTAGTACAGCTGCCAGCAATGCAGGGCTCAAATTATCAAATGGCCTTTCAAGCAATCAAGATTGTGTCAGAGGCCAAAGAGACTGAGATTTTAGAGAATGTTAATCCATGTGTGTGGGCAGACAGAACCCCTGCCCGAGCAAATGCATGACACCAGTTAAAATCTTCTTTAAAAAGGGGGAGCCCTGTGTGCATGAGGCAGTATCCTCTGAAGAAAGCCACCTGTGCAGGCTTGAAGCCACTCATTGAGAAGTTCAAAAATTATGGTTAGCTAATAAAGGGATCATCCCCCTGTAACACCCCGATTTTGGGTGCGCCCGAGGCAGACAGCACCTCCTTCAGGTTAGACCAAGACCTGAGAACAGTGGCTGACTGCCCTTTGTGCCTCAAAAATGATTCAAAGATGTTTGAGCCCCCAGCTCAAATGAGAAGTCGCCCATGCGCTTACTATCCTTTTCAGAGATTTCAAATTGACTTTTCAGAGTTGCCCCAGACTCATGGCTATCGGTACCTGCTAGTAATGATAAAAGCAATTGACTGCACCGCACAGACAGTAGCCAAAATCCTGTTAAAAAGTAATCCCTCAGCTCTTGTTACCTAAAGAGAGTGAATCAAATCAGGGGCCCCATTTTGTTGGACAAGTAACGCAAGTAGTGGCCCAGGCATAACAAACTAACTAGAAGCTACACCCCCCTTGGAAACCTCAATCTACAAGTCAAGTTGAGAAGATGAACCGCACCTTAAAGACAATGCTCATTAGAATTTGTTGAAAGATTAAGTTGAAAGGCCACAGGCCTTGCCAATCACCTTGACTCGAGTATGGTGCACCCCCAAGGGAAGTATTAAATTGACACCTTTTAAACGTTCCATAAGTGCCCACCTCGAATATTACCTATGGCTGATAGCTTAAATGTGAATTTAAAAGTAAAAGTTTTAAGATTCAAGGTTATGTTACTGCTTTGCAGTCTGTTTTGTTTTCACAGGTTTGCGACACCGCACGAATCCTGGCCTTTAGATGCTCCAGTGCATAATCTCAATCCCAGCGGTTGGGTGCTAATCCAGTCCTGAAAAGATGAACCACTTACTGAGAAATGAAAGGGTCCATTCCAGGTTCTACTCACCACTCACATGGCTATAAAAGTCGCTGGAGGAAAAAAGTGGATTCATCACACTAAATAAAGGCATCACCTGCACCAGAGAGGGTCACATCGAAAGCTGACCCACCTAAAGATCACCGTTGGAATAATGAACCCCTGAAAGGACTCAAGTAGCTCTACAGAAAGGGGGCGCTCTCGTTTCAAGGGATCCTGATGAACGGAACAAAACTGAGTTCCAAACATTCAAAAAAAAGTGTTTTTGTTGTCAGCATTCTAGTAGCTAGAACAAAGGCGTCCCAGGCCTCACTTGCTGTTTAGAGAAAACCATCAATGCCACAGCGATAATAGTTTGCGCCTTTAAGTGCATAGTCCACCGCGGGACCAAAGAGAGTATAAATTTGAGAAAAGCCTTTTGAGGGGGGAATTGTAGTAAAAATGTAACCTAAAAGCCATTGTATGTGTCTTAAGCAGCACGTAGTATTGTAAGAGCTACGCATGCCTGGAATGAGCAGACAGTAACCCTAAGATAAGGTTGCCAAGCAAACTGCTAGCAACCAATCAAAGTGACACGCTGGCTGAGGAATGCAAGCTAAGTGATAAAACTGTAGCGCGGAGGTTGCCCAGGGTCGACTCTGCTTTGAGCGTGAGCTCCTTTGTCGAACTGTTTGCAAACAATAAAATCGAGTTGGACCCAGCCTGAAGTTGACTCTCCTCTTTGGGGCAAATTGGACTAGTCTCCAGGGGGCAAAACTAGCATTTTGTGCAACACCCCTACCATATACCTATCGATCTCAAGCTGCAATCCTGCCCCTTCAGCCTGTACTTTGCCTTTGCCAGGGGGGGGTCATAGACCCTCTTTTGGGAGAAGACTGAGCCAAAGTAGGAATTGAGCATCTCTGCCTTTTCTTTGTCATCTGTTATCATTTTGCCATCTTTATTTAATAGCTGAACCACCATTTCTTTCCTCTGCCTTTTACTATGCACATAGCTGAAGAAAGCCTTTCTGTTGCTTTTAGCATCCCCTGCTAACCTCAGCTCGTTCTCAGCTTTAGCCTTCCTGACGCCATCCCTGCAAGTACTACCTGCCTGCACTCTTCCTTTGTTACTTGGCCTTCTTTCCACTTCCTATATGTGTCCTTTTTTTATTTCAGGTCATCCCTAAGCTTTTTGTGAAGCCACATTGGCTTCTTCTTGTTGGAATTGTTTGTAATTGTGCCTTGAAAATTTCCTTTTTTCAAAGCTCCCACCCATCTTGGACTCCTTTTCTCGTTAGTGTCGCTTGCCATGGGACCTTACTGATCATTGTTCTGAGTTTATGAAAATCAGCTTTCCTAAAATCCAGGGTACGCGTTTGACTACACTCGGCTTTTGCTTCCCTTAGAACCAAGAACTCAAGTGCAACATGGTCGCTTTCCCCCAGAGTTCCTGTAACTGCTACTTTATCCACTAAGTCATCTCTGTTGGTTAGGATCAAGTCAAGGATTGCCGATCCTCTAGTTCCTTCCTCTACTTTCTGTAGGAGGAAGTTATCCACCACACAAGTCAGGAATTTCCTGGGGGGGGCATGTTTTGCAGAATTTGTCTCCCAACAAATATTGGGGAAAATGAAGTCCCCCATTACTACTGCATCATGCATCCTTAAAACATTGGCTATTTGCTTTTCAAACATTTCATCCTCATCTTCTCCTTGGTTGGGTGGCCGGTAGGAGACTCCAACCACCATGTTCCTTTTATTCTTTGCTCCATTTATTTTGATCCAGATGCTCTCGATGGGGCTACCAAGCTCATCCGCCTGTATTTCTGTGCAGAGATATGTCTTTTTCACATACAGTGCAACCCCACCTCCCTTTCTGTTCCTCCTCTTCTTTTTGAACAAGTTATATCCTTCAATTGCTGTATTCCAGTCATGGGAGTCATCCCACCAAGTCTCAGTTATACCTATCAAGTCATAATTTCCCTCCTGTATTAAGAGTTCAAGTTCGTTTCCCATACTCTGGGCATTAGTATATAGACATCAAAGACCATGTGCTTCATAGTCTGGCTTTCTTCCTACATGTGTCTGAAGACTATTTTTGGGCGCTATCAGAGCTGTTCTCTCCATTGCAGTGCATGAGCCTATGTCCATTGTTACCCCCAACATTACATCTCCCTTCCCCGTAGGGTTCAGTTTAAAGCCCTCCTGATGAAGTTCTTCATGCTGTGGCCAAACACATTCTTCCCATCCTTTGTGAGGTGCAACCTATCCCTTGCCAACAGCCCATCTTCCAGGAAGTACAGCCTGTGGAGTTACAGAGTTCTCAAAGAACTCAAATATGAACTTGCTGATCTTCTAACCAAAATATGCCACATGTCTCTAGTCTAAGATCAGCCTCTATACTAGCAGACTGCAAGATGGCCAATGTAACACCAATTTTCAAAAAGGGATGCAGGGGGATTCTGGGAAATTACAGGCTGGTTAGCTTAATGTCTGTTCCGGATAAATTGGTTGAAGGCATTATTAAAGATAAAGTTAGTAAGCATATAGTATGACAAGCCCTGCTGAAAATGAATCAACATGGCTTCCACAAAGGTAAGTCCTGTCTCGCTAACCTTTTAGAGTTCTTTGAGAGTGCCAATAAACATGTAGGCAGGGGTGATCTGGTAGACCTTGTTTGCTTGGACTTCCAAAAGGCTTTTGACAAAGTCCCTCACAAAGACTCCTGAACTGCAGGAGATCAGGACTGCAGACTTAGCAGTCATGGACTAAGAGTACAGATCCTCTTGTGGATCAGTAACTGGTTAAAGAACAGAAAGCAGAGAGTAGGAATAAATGGAAAATTCTCCCTATGGAGGGAAGTAAATAGTGGGGTCCCAGAGGGATCTGTATTAGGACCAATGCTTTTCAGCCTGTTCATAAATGATCTGGAATTAGGAGTGAGCAGTGAAGTGGCCAAGTTGCAAATGACACCAAATTATTTAGGGTGGTAAAAACAAAAAGGGATTGCGAGGAACTCCAAAAGGATCTCTCCAAACTGGGAGAATGGGCATCTAAATGGCAAATCTGGTTCAAAGTAAGCAAGTGTAAAGTGATACACATTGGGGCAAAAAATCCAAACTTCAAGTATAGCCTGATGGGATCTGAGCTAGCAGTGACCGACAAGGAAAGAGATCTTGGGGGTGTGGTGGACACCTCAATGATGATGTCAACCCAGTGTGCGGCCGCTGTAAAAAAAGGCAAACTTCATGTTAGGCATAACTAGAAAAGGGATTGAGAATAAACCTGCCAATATCATACTGCCGTTATACAAATGCATGGTGCAGCCACACTTGGAATACTGTGTCCAGTTTGGGTCACCACACCTAAAAAAAGAATATTGTAAAGCTGGAAAGGTGCAGAAAAGGGCAAATAAAATTACCAAGGGACTGGAGCATCTCCCCTATGAGAGAAGGTTGCAACAGCTGGGATTGTTTAGCTTGGGAAAAAAAAGGAGGGTGAGGGGAGACATAATAGAGGTCTACAAAACTATGCATGGTGTGGAGAATGTAGATAGAAACACCTTTTTCTCCCTCTCTCAAAATACTAGAACCCAGGGTCATCCTATGAAGCTGATTAGTGGGAGATTCCGGACAGATAAAAGGAAGTACCTCTTCACCCAGCACAGAGTTAAACTATGAAATTGGCTACCACAGGAAGAAGTGCTGGCCACCAGTTTGGATGGCTTTAAAAGGGGGTTGGACAAATTCCTGGAGGAGTAGGCTATCAATAGCTACTAGTCTTGATGGCTATGTTCTACCTAGGGATGTATGGAAGTCACTTACCTTTTCGCAGGTGTGATTCGCGATGGGGGGGAGGCGCTCCATCCCTCCCCCCGGAATCCTCCCTGTCCGGCTCTGCTCTGTGACAGCTCCGCGGAGCCCCCAGCCAGGGCCATCCGCAGCCAGAGTTCCGGCCGCAGCCGGGCTGCTGCAGCTGCCATTTGCGTCCTGCCAGGCTGCCATGATAGGATACATAAGTATTTACGTAGCCTATCACGGCAAAGAGCAGGGGTGCAAATGGTGTAGCAGCCACCATTTGCGTCCCTGCACTTTGCCATGATAGGCTACGTAAATACTTACGTAGCCTATCATGGCAGCTTGGCAGGATTGAAAGGTGGCCGCAGCAGCCGGCCGAAAGACCAGCCGCTGCCGCCCGTGGAGCCACCGCCAGAGCCCCAGGTAAGTTTCGTTCTGGGGGGATTCCATGGGGTGGCGGGAGGCCGTTCCGCCATGGGTTTCGGGGATCCGAATGCCAGTGCATTCAGCCTCACTGAAATCCGTGGCGGAATTCTCCGCCATCCCTAGTTCTACCTCCAGTACCAGAGGCAGTGATCCTATGTACACCAGTTGCTGGGGAACATAGGTGGGAGGGTGATGTTGCGCTCCTGCCCTGCTTGTGGGGTCCTGGTCAACAGCTGGTTGGCCACTGTGTGAACAGAATACTGGGATATATGGACCCTTGGTCTGATCCAGCATGGCTCTTCTTATGTTCTTATGATTTGTCACACCTTCTAAACTGGAAAAAAGATGACTTCTGCAAACCAGTGTAACACACACACTCCACGTCCATGAGTGTCACAGATTTCTCACTTCAAAATACAATTTCCAGTTCTGATTTGTATGCAAACTGTAACTCGAGATCATAGAATCATAGAATCCTAGAATGCTAGGGTTGGAAGGGGCCTATAAGACCATCGAGTCCAAACCCCTGCATTGAGGAGCACTGGGACCAGGACAAGGGATGTCAGAGAATTTCTCCACGAATCTCGGGGAGGCCGAATGCCAGCGCATTCGGCCCCCGAAATTGGTGGAGAAACAGTCTGCCCCCCCGCCCTTCCGGGACGGGACTTACCTTGCTCGAATGTCCCTGGCGACGGCGGCTCCGGAGGCAGTGTGGCGGCAGTTTGGCGGCGGCAGCCGGTCTTCTGACCGGCTGCCACCACCGCCATTTCCAAGTAAAAAAAAAAAAAAGTGATAGGCTACGTAAACATTTACGTAGCCTATCACGGCTAGATTTTAAAAAAACACCGTGATAGGCTACGTAAATGTTGACGTAGCCTATCACGGCTGACTTTGGAAAAAAAAAAAGCACGTACACAAATGGCGGCGCCCATGGGCACCGCCATTTGCATTCCTTATTTTGGCACGTGTAGTCTATGTAAACATTTACGTAGACTACAGCGAAAATAAGGGGAACGCAAATAGCGTTGCCCTTATTTTCACTGTAGTCTATGTAAATGT
This sequence comes from Heloderma suspectum, assembly GCF_057233095.1. Classification (NCBI taxonomy): domain Eukaryota; kingdom Metazoa; phylum Chordata; class Lepidosauria; order Squamata; family Helodermatidae; genus Heloderma; species Heloderma suspectum. The sequence continues at coordinate 48,910,596 of NC_139467.1, read as the reverse complement.
TTACGTAGACTACACATGCCAAAATAAGGAACACAAATGGCGGCGCCCATGGGCGCCGCCATTTGCGTACGTGTTTTTTTTTTAAGTCAGCCGTGATAGGCTACGTCAACATTTACGTAGCCTATCACGGCTGACTACAGGGATGCAAATGGCGGCGGCTATGGCCGCCATTTGCGTCCCGGCAGGCGACAGCAGGAGATGAGGTTTCGCGGCCAGAGGGATGGGGCGCCTCCCCCCCGGCCAGAATTTCGGCGGGGAGGGACGGAGCGCTTCCCCCCCACCGCGAAGCAAGCATCGGGATCAGGTAAGGGACTTTCATCCATCCCTAAGTCCAGGACTGAGCCTTTCGGTACCCTGCTCGTTACCTCTCCCCAGTTTGAGGAGATCCCAATGATAAGCACTCTTTGAGTCCAGTTCTGTAGCCAACTGTGGATCCACCTGATAGTTGCTACTTTGCTCATCAGGATATCATGGGGCACTTTTTCGAAAGCTTTGCTGAAGTCAAGGTATATGATGTCCACAGCATCCTCACAGTCCACAAGGGAGGTTACCTGATCAAAAAATGAGATCAGATGAGTTGGGCAGAATTTGTTCTTGACAAATCCATGATGGCTTTGAGTAATCACTGCATTGTTTTCAAGGTGCTTACACATAGACTGCTTTATAATCTGCTCCAGAATTTTCCCAGGCATTGATAGATGACCCCTTCAGCCTGTACTTTGCCTTTGCCAGTGAGGTCATAGACCCTCTTTCGGGAGAAGACTGAGCCAAAGACGGAATTGAGCACTTCTGCCTTTTCTTTGTTATCTGTTTTAATTTTAGCATCCTTATTTAATAGCTGAACCATTTCTTTCCTCTGTCTTTTACTATGCATGTATCTGAAGTAGGGATGGGGGAGAATTTCTCCCCGAAACTTCGGGGGGCCGAGTGCCAACGTATTGATAACTTCCTGTTGGAGGAAGTTATCAGCAACACAAGTCAGGAATTTCTTGGAGGGGCTGTGTTTTGCAGAATTTGTCTCCCAACAAATATCAGGAAATTTGAAGTCCCCCATAACTACTACATCATGCTTCCTTGAAACCTTGGCAATTTTCAAAGGTTTCATCCTCATCTTTTCCTTGATTGGGTGACCAGTAGTGGACTCTGACCTCCATGTTCCTTTTATTCTTTGCTCCATTTATTTTAACCCAGATGCTCTCAGTGGGGCTACCAAGCTCATCCTCCTGTATTTCTGTGCAGAGATATGTATTTTTTTTAACATATAGTGCAACCCCACCTCCCTTTATGTTCCTCCTGTTCTTTTTGAACAAGTTATATCCTTTAATTGCTGTATTCGTCATGGGACTCATCCCACCAAGTCTCAGTAACACCCATGAAGTCATAATTTCCTAGGGATGTCAGAGAATTCCGCCACGGATCTCGGTGAGGCCAAATGCCAGTGCATTCGGCCCCCCGAAATCTGTGGCGGAAAGGCCTGCCACCCCGTGGATCCCCCCCAGGATGAGACTTACCTGGGGCGGATCTTCCGGGCAGCAGCGGCTCCGGCGGTGGCCGGCGGTCTTCCGACCGGCTGCCGCCGCCACCATTTCCAGGCTTGTGAAGAAAAAAATAAGACGTGATAGGCTACGTAAAGATTTACGTAGCCTATCATTGCTAGGTTAAAAAAAAAAAAGACGTGATAGGCTACGTAAAGATTTACGTAGCCTATCATTGCTAGGTTAAAAAAAAAAAGACGTGATAGGCTACGTAAAGATTTACGTAGCCTATCATTGCTAGGTTAAAAAAAAAAAAGACGTGATAGGCTACGTATAGCCTATCATGGTTGGGGGTGGGTTTAAAAAAAACAACCGCATACGCAAATGGCAGTGACTACGGCTGCTGCCATTTGCGTTCCTTCTTTTTCCCGTCTTAATCTACATAAATATTTACGTAGACTATGACGGCAAAAATCAAGGGGAACGCAAATAGTGTAGTGGGCGCTATTTGCATCCCCTTTTGATTTGCCGTTTTAGCCTACGTAAATATTTACGTAGTCTTTACATAGCCTATCACGTCTGGGTAAAAAAAAAGACCAGATTACAAATGGCGGCTGCAGCAGCCAGTTGAAAGACCAGCTGCCACCACCACTGCTACCGCCGGAGCTGCTGCTGTCCGGAACATCCACCCCAGGTAAGTCTTGTCCCAGGGGGGATCCGTGGGGGGACAGCAGGCCGTTCCACCATGGATTTCGGGGGGGAGGGCGAATGCCAGTGCATTTGGCCTCACTGAAATCCGTGGTGGAATTCTCCGCCATCCTTAGACCTAAGAAAGTTATTACTCTACTGTGTCTTTTTGTTTTGCTCTAATTGACCAAAACAACAGCTTATGCTTTTTTGTGTTTGGGAGAATACCACATCTAGCCATCCAGGAGAGGGATCTAAACCTGAAAGAAGATGACCCTAGGGATGTACAAAAGTGACTTACCTTTCGCGGATTATGTTGATGGGGGGGCAGGCGGTCCGTCCCTCCCCCCGGAATCCTGGCCGGGGGGGGAGGCGCTCCGTTCCTCTCCCCCAGAATCCTCTAACAGCCGGCCATGCTCCGCGGAGCAGCCGGCCGGGCCTGGCCCAGCCAGGCCAGAGCCGTCCGCAGCTGGATTTCCAGCCACGGAGGGCTCTGGGTAAAAAAAACACACAACTCGTACGCAAATGGCAAATATGCAAATAGCATCCGCTAAGCTATTTGCGTTTCCCCTTAGTTTCGTTGTCTTAGTCTACGTAAATATTTACGTAGACTAAGACAGCCAAAAATAAGGAACGCAAATGGCGGCAGCCATAGCCGCCACCATTTGTATACTTTTTTTTTTTTTTAACCCAGACATGATAGGCTACCTAAGTCTTTACGTAGCCTATCACGGCTGAATACAGGGACGCAAATGGCGGCGGCTATGGCCGCCATTTGCGTCCCTGCTAGCCAGTGGCCGGATGTCTGGCTGCTTGCGGAGCCAGCCGGTGGCTGCGCAGAATCCCCACGGAGCTGGCCAGCGAGGATTCCAGGGGGAGGGACGGTGCACCTTCCCCCCCAGTGGAACCCAGCAGAGCCAGGTAAGCGGGGTTTCGTACACCCCTAGATTTTCAGGGAATCAGCTTTGGTCCATCAGGGACACACGAAGCAAGAAAAGCTGAGTGTATCGTACTTTCAAAATCTGCTTTTCGTGGGTCACACGGTGCTTGAAAGGACCATACTTCCAGGTGGGGTGGGGGGAGTAGAACTGAACGTCATCAAACTGGCAGGGGCTGCTCAACCAATGAGGCTTATTTCCTAGTCCATGTCCAGGCTCCCCTCTGCTACTACATTATGAATGGAAAGCAACTAATTTTTCCCCATACGCACAGGTTTCCCTGAAGAAGCACAACTCCCTGATTCTCAAGTGCAGCATTTGAATGCTCCCTATGAGGGCATCCCCCCCCCCATTTCACCACATACCGACAATGTGCCACGGAGTTATTGCTCTCACCCCATTTTTCCCAATGTGCGCACTTTTGCCTTGAGAAGCCAAAATCCCCAATTCTCGAGCGCAGCATCTAAAGGCTCCCACTGAGAGACCCATCCACCCACCCCAATTTTGCCCGATTCCAGCAAACTGTTGCGGAGTTATTGCTTCCACCACCACCCCTTTCTCCTTCTCTGGGCATGTTCTCCCTGCTTGTAATGCAGCTCAGACCTCACCAGATTGGAGAAGCAAGTTTACATAACATCAAAGAAGCAACTTTAGACAATATCGGAGACATGATTTAACACAACAATGGAGAAGCGAAGTACTGTGAACATCAGAGAAGTGCATCATCAAGGAAGCTAATTACTGGCAAAATGAGAGTGCAGGGCAATTCTGAAGGCTGGAAAGGTTTAGCGAGGTCACGGTGAGGTGAAAAACACACCCCCGAGCAGGGCTATCATTAGGGATGTACGAAAGTCACTTACCTGTTCGCGGATTATGTTGATGGGGGGGGCGTTTGGTCCCTCCCCCTGGAATCCTTGCCGGGGGGGAGGCGCTCCATTCCTCCCCCCCCCCCGGAATCCTCCATGGCCGGCTGTGTTCCACGGCAGCTCCGCGGAGCAGCTGGCCAGGCCAGGCCCGGCCAGTCCAGAGCCGTCCGCAGCTGGATTTCCGGCTGTGGAGGGCTCTGGGTGAAAAAAACAACCACCACGTACGCAAATGGCAGCGGCTATGGCCGCCATTTGCGTTCCTTATTTTTGCCCTCTTAATCTACGTAAATATTTACGTAGACTATGATGGTGAAAATCAAGGGGAACGCAAATAGCGTAGCGGGCGTTATTTGCGCCCCTTTTTGATTTCCAGTTTTAGCCTACGTAAATATATACATATATATATATATTTACAAGAGTGGAAATGGCAGCGGCAGCAGCCGGGTCGGAAGACCGGCTGCCACAGCTGCTGCCGCTGCCACCCGGAAGATCCGCCCCAGGTGAGTCTCATCCCGGGGGGGATCCGTGGGGGTGGCAGGCCGTTCCACCACGGAGTTCGGGGGGCCGAATGCACTGGCATTCGGCCTCACCGTGATCCGTGGTGGAATCCTCTGCCATCCCTAGCTATCATGCTGAAGTAAATGCAGAGGATAGGGGCACACAGCACCAGAAGCACAGAGAACTCAAATTAAAGAGAAAGATGGAGTAAAAGCCATCTCAGAAAATCTGGCTTTTCCACTAGAAATCTCCGGGGTAGCTGCAGATTGACCACAATGCCATCTGTCACCAAGAACCCCAAATGCTCCCAATTCGCAGCAATTCCCCCATGAGGAGAGCCCCAGGATCTTCTTGGTTGTAGCACCCAGACTGTGGAAAGATTTCCCAAGATAGGCATGCCTGTCTTCTCCATTGCCTGCCTTTAAGCAAGCTTTAAAACAGTTTTATTCCAGCAAGCATTTTCAAGAACTGGCTCCTTTCAATATTATCTTAATGTTACTCTACTGTACTGCTCCTTTTAATTTAGTGCTGCTGTGTAATGTTGTTCAATTGTTTATTTATTCTGTTATTTTCTTGTGAATATTTGAAGTTTATAAGCAACCCAGAGAATATTGTAATATAGAAAATCAGCAAGTAAATTATAGTAATAAATACAATAAATAATACAATTAAATCAGAAATGCAATTTTGATGACACCTTAATGATAGCTAGGAAACAATCGTTTTCAGGGCTCCATTTTCCGGAGAAGTTGTCCTCTTTTCCCCATCTGCATTACATTACCAAGGAAATAGATCTTGAGTCATCTGCCCCATCAGACAGGAAGGGCTGACTACCACTGCCCTGAAATACTCCTGTGTTAGCAGTCCTAAATTATTTGATAACTTTAGCTCCACTTCTGTGAGGACAGTAATATCCAACTATGCGGATGTTGTGTAGCTTTTAATTAATGTTTGTAAAGAGTTTCATGTGTGCACAGCACTTTCCGCTCAATGTTCTTCATAAGATTACAGTCACAAAGTAATATTAACTTCAATTGCATCACAGAGTATTTCTCAAAGCACTAAAAGAATGCTTAATGCCATGGGAACTCAGGAAGGCAGAGAGAAGCCAAGGACAGTACACAAAGGCTCTGTTTTTCTGTGTAAGACATTCATGAAACAGCTTCAAGAATGACCCTTTGCTTCCTCTTACAGACCAATTCTGTGCAGGTTTACTTGGATGTAATTAATTCTCACCAAGTTCAATGCATTTGGTAGTGTTTGCAGCTTTTAGGTTGTTTTACTCTTAAGAGAGCCACCACTAGGTCATTTGCTCAGGCTTCCCAGACAATGACACTGTAGCCAAATTTGGGTTTTATGCATTCCCAAGATAAAAAGTGTTTGTGCTTTTAGTTGATATTTTGTATTTGATTTTTATTGTTGTTAGCTGCCTTGGTTGCCATTCAGTAGAAAGATATAAATTAGCAAACAAGCAAGCAGACATATATAAAACACCTAATTCAGCCGAGTTAATTGTGAAACAGGAAGCAAAATGAGATATGAGCTAAGCTGTATGTTTGGTGGGAGACCCACAAAGGCCACGATGGATCTCTCAACCTCTGAAATTCATCCACCTGCAGGGGGCTGCCTGTGCATTTGGTGGGGAAGGGAAAGAAGGTGTTTAAACCTTTCCCCTTCTGCACTATTTTCCCAGTCCAAATCACTCCTTATGCTGGTGTTTGCCTTGAGTACAAAGAGTTCAAAATAGTCAAGGCAGGCTCCAACTTCTCTTGTGCACCTTCTGCCACCAGGCAGGAAATCCTTCCTCTCCTTCACTGGTGGCAGTGGCTTCTCAAGCCAACCTTGTGCTCTGACAGTTCCAGCGTTCTCCCGGTCTCCGCTGCAGCCTGCACCTCGCTCCATCCCTGCCATCCTCACTAACCACACCAACGGCCAAGTGAGGTGATGCATTTCACTGGGCAGCTGGAGTGGTGGGTGAGGTTCACGGTTCCCTAATCCACAGCTGCCTGGTGACTAGGCATGGCGGAGAATTCCACCACGGATTTCAGTGAGGTTAAATACACTGGCATTCGGCCCCCCGAAACCCGTGGCGGAACGGCCTCCCACCCCCTGCCACCCCACGGAATCCCCCCCAGGATGAAGCTTACCTGGGGTGGATGTTCTGGCGGCGGCGGCTGGTCTCTCGGCTGGCTGCTGCGGACGCAAATGGCGGCCACTACGCCATTTGCACCGCTGTTCTTTCCATGATAGGCCACGTATTTACGTAGCCTACTGCGGCAAAGGCAGCCACACAAATGGCGGCCACTACGCCATTTGCATGGCTGCCTTTACCGCAATAGGCTATGTAAATAGTTACGTAGCCTATCACGGAAAGAGCAGCGACGCAAACGGCACAGCGACCGCTGTTTGCGCCCCTGCTCTTTGCCGTGATAGGCTACGTAAATACTTACGCAGCCTATCACAGCAGCCTGGCAGGTCACAAATGGTGCCTGCCATTTGCGTCCGCAGCAGCCGGCCATGGCTGGAACTCCGGCTGTGGATGGCCCTGGCTGGCGGCTCCATGGAGCCGCTGTGGAGCAGAGCTGGCCCAGTGAGGATTCTGGGGGGAGGGACGGAGCGCCTCTCCCCGTGAATCCAACCTGCGAAAAGGTAAGTGACTTTTGTACATCCCTACTGGTGACTGGATCCTCTGAACAACGGATGAAATCAGGCTGAGTTCCCAACAGGGGCCGGGCTGATTTATATGCCCAGTCTGCAGCTGCAACTGAAGCTGCCATTCTCTGGACCCTGGCTGGGTCTTCGGGTTGCACATCTCAAGGAGCAGCTCAGAATGACATCAGACATCCAGACCAGCAGTGGGCCTGGGGTGGTGACTGGCCGACTCGCTTCAGTCAGTTCTAGCAGTGTATTGCCAAAGGTTGTACAACTCGGGTCACAACCCCAAGTTGGAACTACGTTCCTTATAATATGGCACTGCCCTGCTTCTTGCTCTCTCCCAGTCCCCTCAGATTCCAAGAATTAGCAACAGCATAAAAATGTGCCCAGATTGAAGTGGGATCAGCAGCAAGAACTTAAGTGATGCATACGCCATGTTGCGCAGGGGCTAAAGATCACCTCTGCAGACAAGGTGTTTGTTCTTCCACTGGAACGTGTGTTCTCCTGTTAGGGGATGCTGCAGGACTGCCAAGTGTTCACATAAGCCTGGTTGAGGGGAGCCTAGGCATGGCAGAGAATTCTGCCATGGATCTCGGCGAGGCCGAATGCCAGTGCATTCGGCCCCCTGAAACCCATGGCGAAACGGAGCCCCCGCCCCCCCACACGAAAGGCGCGTGAAACGGAGCACTCACCTGCTGCCGTTTGCACTGCTCTGCGAATGGCGGCCATGTCTGCAGCCGCCATTCGCTTCACCATTTTAGCCGTGATCGGCTACATAAATACTTGCGTAGCCTATCACAACTAACAGAGGGACGCCATTTGTGTCCCTGCGGAGGCTGTGATAGGCTACGTAAATATTTATGTAGCCTATCATGGCAAAAAAAAAAGGGATGCAAATGGCGGCAGCTACGGCGGCTGCCATTTGCGTCCCTGCGCAGCCCAGCAGCGGCCGGATGTCGCTGTGGGCTGCCCCGGCCGGCGGCTCCACCGAGTTGCTGCAGAGCAGAGCTGGCTATCGAGGATTTTGGGGGGCGGGACGGAGTGCTTCCCCCCCACCATGGATGTACGAAATGAACCAGGTAAGTCGTTTCATACATCCCTAGAGGAGCCCTGGTTTTGGGACCTCTTCAAGAAGGGGAGCCCTGGGGGATCCAGGGTGGATTTCTTGCTGAGTGGGATGTCTGTCTCCTTGGGAAATGCTCAGCAGGAAGCGGCGGAGGTGGCAACAGCAGAAACCGCCGCAGCCCGCCAATAGGTTGGAGGAACGCGAGTGGCCAGTTTGTTTCAGAGCAGATGTCCAGAAAAACAAAAGGGCATGATCGTTTCCAGCAGCACAGGGCCTAGTATGCAGCTGCCACCGCTAGGTAAGTGCCAAGAGTGCCATCTTAAACCCCCCACTATTGATGGAAACACAAGCAGAGATGAGAAGATGCCATCTTGTAGCTTGGATGGGGAAGGTGCCCCGTGCAGAAGATTTCCAGGGGTTCTTGTCAACTAAAATGAATGGCCATGTCAACAAAATGCCAAGAGGCACATCTTCAGCGGGCTTCAGTTTGTTCAAGGAAGATTGTGTTTGTTCAGCATTTAAAAAATAAAATAAAAATTAGCACAGTGTCATCAGTATCACTCTTCCATGGCATGATTTGGGGGACATGACTGTGATTGTCCAGATTAACCAAAGCATAACCAAAGCTCTCTAAGCTCCAGTGCTGGCCTGAAGAGCAGGAGCAGGGAGCCCATGGGGTTAGGGATGGAGAATTCTGCCAAGGACTCCGGGGGGGCTGGATTCTTAGAATCTGCCCCCCCCCCGAGGCCGTGGTGGAATGGACCACCCCACCCCGCTATGTCCGACCTGGCCGGACCCTACCTGCCACCGCCATTTGTGTCCCTTCCCCTTACTGTGACAGGCTACATAAATCTTTACGTAGCCTATCATGGTAAGGTAAAGGGACGCAAATGGCGTCCGCTACGCCGGCCCTGGCTGGTGGCTCTGCGGACTTGCCGTGGAGCGGAGCTGGCCAGCGAGTATTCTGGGGGGGTGGGGAGACTGGATCGCCTCCCCCCCCCACAGAGCCAGGTAGGTGGGGTTTGTACACCCCTACATGGGGTACATGCAGCCTGCTGCTGGGGTTTATATAGCCTGTATCCATCCTCCATACGTCTGCTGGGAAGTGGGGAAAAGGGAGCTTGGCTGCAGAGGCCCGCTGCTCCACAGCCTGCTCTTCCCTGCTGAGCAGCACTGGGGAAGGGGGATTTGTATTGGGTTTTGTGAACCACTCAGAAAGCTCTGGCTATGGGGCAGTAGAAATGAGATGAAATCAGTGGAGGGAGGAGAGGGTTAAAACACCTTCTCTCCCTCTTTTGTGGGGGGGGGGGACAGTGATGATCTTAACAGAGGAAGAGTGCGGGATGGCTTTATGGCCAGCATGCAGCTCTCGACGCTTCACCTCTGGCGGAAAACGCTTCACACTCCTGCCCAAGCAGCCCAACAGACACTTCCTGACTGAGAGCAATACGGCAGCGGCACCCATTCCCTGGGAGGCGGCGGGCTCTCCCCCACTGGAGGCCTTCAAGACGAGGCTGGACAGCCACCTGCCTGGGATGCTCTGACTTGGATCCCTGCACTGAGCAGGGGGTTGGCCTCCACGGCCTTGTGGGCCCCTTCCAGGCAGCCCTACTATTCTGTGATTCACACCGACTACGAACACCCAAAACACAGAACTCGTCTTTCCTTCGGGCAAACTCTCAGCCCACCTTCTTATTTAGAGTTCTGATGATTAATTCCCAAACTGGGAAATTACTCAGTGCTACTTGGTGTAAACTTTGGCATAATTTTCAGGTTTTACCCTCTGGACTGTAGGCTGTTTTACCTGCCGCAAAGAAATCCTAGCATCTGGAAGAGGAAGAAATTCTGCGGAGGAAAGGCCGGGAGCCCCTGGGTCTGCGCAGGGGCTCGCAAGCTTCTGTGCTGCTGCTCTTTCTTCAAAGCAGGGCTGTGTGTTCCTGCCGCCCCCAGGCCCGGCTGCGGCCTTTATCACTCCCCGCTGAACCGTGTTTGGCGCAGGCGTCGGCGCGCTGAGGCCGGCGCCCAGGGTCGCTCCCGGAGGCATTTCGCGGAAGGCCATCAAAAGCCCCGCTGGCGGCGGCGCAACCTGCGGGCGGCCCGCCCCGACCGCGAGGATTCAGCGTTCCGCGGCGGAGCGCTCCTTCGCGGGCCGCGCCCCGCTGGGCGGCCGGGGTGCCCGCGAAGGTGCCGGGAGGGCGGCCTCTCTGGCAGACCCCCTCCCCACTCCTCTCGCCGGGCTCTTTCCCGCGTGCACCTGCGGCGATCTGGCCGAGAGGGAGCCGCGCCAAGGCTGCGCGAGAATTCACGCCCGTCATTAAAACTCTCGATCTGGTGGAGCGCAAGTTCCGCGCATCCGCGGGGCGGCGGGGATTTGGTTTCGCTTGACGCACACGGAGAAGCCGAGCCGCGCAAGAGGGAAGGCCGGGTGCGCCCCGCAGCGCGCGCCTGCCTGGCCTCTCCGGGCGGAGCTCCCGAGCCAGGCGAGCTCCCCGTCCGAGGGCAGCCAGGCGCGCGGAGGCGCGCGCCCAGGTCGGCCGCCGCGGGGAGCGTTCTGCAGGGCCGCGATTCACGCCCCGCCCCGCCCTGCTAGCCGCCGCCGCCGCCAGGCTCTCGGGGTCAGCGGGGCTCCTCCCTGGCGTCTCCCGAGCGGGCAGCAGTTTCGGGCCTGCTCTTTGCACGCGGCGCCCGCCGGAGCCGGCGAATTGTGCTGGCTGCGCTGGGAGGCAACGCTGCGCCAGGCCGCCCCCGCCGCTGCTCGGCGCGCCCTCCCAGGAGCCTGCTGCGTTCACGCCGAGGTGCCTGCCTGCCTGCCGCGCCCCTGCTCTGGTGCCAACGCGCCCGCGGCGCTCGGGCAGCCGCCCGGCCTCGCCAGGCTCCCCGCCCGAGGGGAAGGCCGCGGCCCTCTGCCGGGCACCGCGCTCTGCTTCTGCCCCCCCCCGGCCCAGGGCCAGCCTCGCCCACGGCCGCGCAGCCCTCCCGCGCGTCTGCCGCTCCTCTGTTGTGCTTCGACGAATACCCGACTTTACTTGTAAACCGCTTCGGAAGGATTTGTATAAGTACTGGAAAGACGCACAGCCCTCCCTCGGCCCCCCAATCTCTGCGGCCCTTGGTGGCACCCGGAAGGCTCCCCAGAAGCGCGGCTCCCCGCTCCTCCGCCCTGGCCGCGCGCACGGCCCCCGCCCCGCGAAGACTGCAGACGCGGCTGCCCGCCTCTTCAGGCCGGAGCCTGGCGGGCTCTCCCACCTTACGTGGCTGGAGAAGCGCCACGCTCTCCTCAGCCCCCTCCTTGCCCTGACTGAGCCAGGCGCGCTCCCGCGGCCCTCAGTGGCTAGAGGGCTGCGGGCTTTCCCGTCTTCTGGGCCCTGACCTGGGAGCCGGCGCCCCGAGGCCTGTTCCCAGCCCCCCCCCCCCCCCGGGCTTGTCCCGGCTCCGCGCTCCAAGAGCAGCCGGGCGGGCGTTCCGGGGGGCAGAAGCGCACTCCCTGTGCACCGTCTGGCTCCCCGACCCTCCTCCGAGGCCCTCCCGCCAAAATTGGCCGCCGGGCCACAGATGCAGGGCAGCCGCAGCCGGGGAAGAAGACCTGCTCCGCCCGCCCTGCACTGGAGGGTCGGCGGCCGCGGAGGCCGGAAGGGCGGGCCCCTTCTCGGATGGTGCGGCCAGGGGCGCGAAAAACTTTTCCGGCCGCCCCCTCCTCACGCGACCGCCAACATGGTGGCTTCTCAGGGTGTGACGCGCCACGGAAGCCTCGCCCGCTCCGCCCAGCCCTCGGGGCGGAGGCTTCTCGTTTAAGCCGCCGCCTCGCTCGCTCCCTCCCTCCGCGCCCCGGCGTTGCCCCTGGGGCCGCCCCGCGCTCCTTCATTACACCTCTCCCGTCCCGCAGCAGAAACGCCCACGCACCCAGCCGGATCGACCCCCCCGCACACGCGCACCCTCTTTCTCCCTGCACTTGATTTTTTTTCCTGTTTGCCCAGGTACATGCCAGCCTTGTACCACACAGTGTAGCTGACAGAGGAGGTTGCATCTGGCAGTTCTGCTCACTGTAGCACTTAATGTTCAAGAATTAGCAGTGCAATCCGATGGGTGTTTATTTCGAATTAAATTTACAGAGATCTTGGGAAGGCAGCTAAGGCTGCAGTGCTACGCACACCTGCCTGGGAGAAAGCCCAATTGGCAACTGAACCTAGTGGGACTGACTTCTGAGTAAACATGCATAGGATTTCCTGAGTGTCACTTCCTGAGTGTCAGAAAAAACTTCCTGAGTGTCAGAGCAATACGGCAATGGAACCAATTACCTGGGGAGGTGGTGGGCTCTCCCACCCTGGAGGCCTTCAAGACGAGGCTGGACAGCCATTTGTCAGGGATGCTCTGATTTGGATTCCTGCATTGAGCAGGGGGTTGGACTCGATGGCCTTGTAGGCCCCTTCCAACCCTACTATTCTATGATTCTATGATTGTGTGAGCAATCTAAGAACTGGCACAAACCAGCCACCTGCCCTGCCCCAGAAGTCAATAACAGTGGCTGCGCCCCCCCCCCCCCCCGCTGCTGCCATGGCCAGCAGCAGCAGCCCTGAACGGGTGGCTGGGGTTGCAGGAGATGAGGGCGGCGCCAGGCACACAGGCACAGAGCAGGGACGGGCAGAGAAGCCAAAAGCGGGGGCGGGGGCAGAGGAGGCTGCAGAGCTCCCTCGGGCCCCCTCTCTCACTGTCTGGCCAGCTCTGCAAGAGGCAGCCACCTGCACGCCCTCTGCTCCCTCTGCCTCCCCTAGCAGACTGTCTGCGACCCGCCTGGGGGCTGGCTTCAAAAGTGCCAGAGCAAAGCCCTGGCACAACCTGCCACCACTACGCCACTGGAGGCGGCCAACTATCCCCATAGGGTTACGCCCTTAGATGTTTAGCCTTGCTTATCCCAAAGGCTCATGAGAAGTTAAGTTATCTCATTAATAGACAACTATTACAAATACATATTTGTGTTCAAGCAAAGCTAAGCTCCAGAAGGAATGACTCCTTCCAAAGGAGTGTTTGGAGACTTCCTCAGTACTTATGAGCCAGAACCTGTGATCTTTAATTATTATGGCAGATAGCAGGCAACAGGAAATGCAGCAACAATGTATACAAATAAAGTCAAACCTAGGGGATTGGGCCAAAGAGCCTGTATTGAGCAGGGTGTTGGACTGGTTGGTCTCCAAGATCCCTTCCAACTCTGATTCTATGATTCTAATCCCCTTATAAGGCTGTCTAAGTTGGTGGCTATCACTACATTTTGTGGTAGCGGTAGTTTAGTTATGTGCTGTGTGAAGAAGTATTTCACCTAACTATGCATTTGTGTCTTGTAGCAAGGCACACTGCCTTGGATACTGGAGGCAGCATAGAGCCATCAGGACTAGTAGCCATGAAAAGCCTTCTCCGTGAATTTGTCCAGTCCTCTTTTAAAGGCATCCAAAGTGGTGGCCATCACTACTTCTTCTGGTAGCCAATGCCATCATTTAACAATACACTGTGTAAAGAAGGACTTCCTTTTGCCAGTCCTGAACCTCCCACCAATCAGCTTCATGGGGTGACCCCATTTGGTTCTAGTATTATGAGAAAGGAAGAAAAAATTATCCATATCCATTTTCTCCACACCATGCATACTTTTAAACATCTTTGTCAAGTCCCCTTACTTGACTTTTTCTAAACTAAAAAGCCCAAAATGTAACCTTTCCTCATGAGGGAGCTGCTCCAATCCCTCAGTCATTTTTGCTGTACTTTTAATGCACCTTTTCCAACTCTACAATATCCTTATAATTGTACACTATATTCCAGGTGTGGTTGCACCATAGATTTGTCTAAAGCCATGATGATATTGACAGTTTTAGTTTTGATTAGTTTCCCAAGATGAGATTAATCTAATAGAACAAAGGACAGAGAGGATCAGACCTTTTTGGTGGTGGCATCATGGCTTTGAAATACCCTTCTGATAGAGATCCATCAGGCCCCCGCTTTGGCTTCTTGTAATCAGTTAATTCCCCTCTTCTTTTTGACAGACATTAATGTTCAGTGTTATTGCTGTCTGACAGTACTAGAAGAGTGTAATAATTAACCTAAAAGCAGCAATGTTTTAAATATGTTTGCTTTTTGATATTTACTTCTGGGTTGTATATATATTGTGAGCAGAAGAGTGGGGTGCAAATAATCACTTGATTGGCATCTGTTGTGGGAACATGGCACTTTCCCTAGCAAAGTGCACCTCCTTTGTTATTGGGGAAATGTGATCCCCCTCCCCCCCCACATTAATATGTCTATTAATTCCACACAGTATCTCATAATAATGTGTGGAATGTGATTGCATTAGAGCTGCAGGTATCTGCTGGATAGTGCTAGAGATGGATTAACTCTGTCAAGCAGGCCTTCCCTTCCCACAATACATGGAGACAGAATATATTGCACTGGTAGCACTGTGGATTTGGGCTACCATAGAATTCACATGAAAAATCATGACAGCAGATCTGTTTGCAAGTAGGGATGAGCCAATTTCTCACACTTTCACTTGGTTATTGGACTGCCATTTCCAGAATCCCCTGGGTTCCACTCTTGTTTGTGATTATCTTCTGGCAGTAATTGTAGATTTTAGACTGCAAAAAAATGCAGACCTATTAAGCAAAATAGAACCTGTTTCCTCAAAGAAAAAAGTGTATGTATTTATTCATTTTAAAAACACTTTCCTGCAAGTGTATAGTTGTGATCATGAGGGGAGGGAAAAAAAAACCTTGGGTACCAGTATTTGAGGAGAAGACTCTTACGAGTCCCCTGGACTGCAAGGAGGTCAAATCAGTCCATCCTAAAGGAAATCAACCCTGAGTGCTCATTGGAAGGACAGATACTGAAGCTGAAGCTCAAATATTTTGGCCACCTAATGCGAAGAGAAAACTCTCTGGAAAAGACCCTGATGCTGGGAAAGACTGAGGGCAAAAGGAGAAGGGGACAGCAGAGGATGAGATGGCTACATAGCATCACCGATGCAATGAATATGGACTTGAGCACGCTCCGGGAGAGAGCGGAGGACAGGAAGGCCTGGCGTGCTCTGGTCCATGGGGTCACGAAGAGTCGGACACGACTGAACGACTGAACAACAACAACAACAACCAGTATTTGAAGCCAGATACTGTGGCGGGAGTGGGTGATTTGAAATTATGCTGGTTTTCCAATTTAAGATGGACCTTGGAAGCAACAATATCAAGATTCATCTCCAGTTTTTTCACCGTTTTTTAATTTTTATTTTTTTTTAATAGCTGACAGCTGGGATTTCATTTTATTTTTTCCCCTCCTTCAGATATGCAGTTGCACTCTTGCAAATGTCTGTTTTTTTAAGTCAGGCAGATCGGGAAAAGTTATTCTAACTTTGCATTTAAAAAAAAAGAAAAGAAAATGTTCATTCTGTTAGTACAATTCCAGAAGAACTGTATAGGCTGACATTGGCCAGTTCCACTCCAGTCAGCATTTCCGGTAATGTGAATCCACAATATCCTGGGTGTAATCTGTCAGAGAAAGACTCTGTGAGCATTAATTTTTTCTGTGCCTGCTATTTCAAGCATCTGTCTTGTTAGGGACAATGTTCCTCCCGTGATGTCACAAGGCCCATTGTGGAGGTTGGAGGGAGAGTGCAAGAGAGCAAGTTCCTCATTTCCTAGCAACAAAAGCCCTGATCAGGAATACCACCCAGTGTGTGATGCAGACTGCATGAAGTGTTTCTTGAGAAAACAGCTTGTGAGGACTAGGGATGGGTGAGAATTCTGTACGGATTGTTTCTTGATGAGAATTTGCCAAAATTTGTGAATTCCTTCATGCACAGGAGAGAAAGAACGTGGTGTTTTTTTTAAAAAAAAACCTCAAATGTGGGAGAAAGCAAAACTGACAGATTTATCCAGGGAGACAGAGGGCTTTGAGAGCTTAGGGCCTTTGCTCATCCCTAGTGTGTGGGCACATCCTAAGTGTTCCATATCTTGAAATAGTTCTGCTCATTTTATGTTTGTAACAGGAGTTGTCTCTGGCTTGTTGGACTACCGATGACGGGTTTGCGTCTGTGGAGTGTGGAGGAGATGTTCAATCTGACCGTCTGGGTAACTTGTAGGCCCCCTTTTCCTTCCATGGCCTGTCAGGGAAGATACCAACCAGCAAGACAAGGGCAGAGGCTACCAAAGACCCTCTTTGGCTCTAGGACAGGGATGGGGAACCTTATGTGGTCTGGGGAGTAGATTGCACCCCCCAATCAATCCAATGATCCCAATGAAGTCAAGGGGCACCTCCAAAGCCCCACCCCTCCTAGACATAACCCTGCCTACACATTTTTTTCCTTTCTCTTTGCAAAGAGAGGCACAGTGCTTTCTGGAGTCCCGCTCTCTGCACTGAGGGTGGGACTCCAGTGGCTCTCGGAGGAGCATTTCCTCCAAGTGCCAGCTGAGTAGGGTGCCTCCTCTACACACTGTCACGGCTGACCCAGTGAGCAGTGCACAAAGGGAAGGGACTTCACTGGTGCTTGCAAGCACCACCCCAAGTGAGCAGCAGTTTGCATGCCACTCCCCCGGGGAATCCCTTTGTTATCCCTGTCTCCTCCCCAGGTACCTACAGGACGGGGTGGGGCTTGGGAAGGGGAGGGGCCATGGAGGGAGCCCACGCCGCTGCAGGCCAGAGGGGGAACCTCCACGGCCCCTCCCTGCTCTGGGAAGCTGCCAGCAGCAAGCTCTGTGTGCGGAGCAGCTGCAGCTCGGCCTCGGACCCCGCTGGAGCCAAAGGCCCCAGCAGGAGTAGTGCAGCCACCAGGGGAATCTGCTTATTCCTCCAGAGTCAGATGGCTTTTTTTTACTTTGTATTTTATGCTAATGCACAATGCTACTTCTTGGATGTAGCAGAGAACTTTGGAATAGCACCATTCCAGCAGGACTGATTTCTGGCTCCACCTAGGATGTGCTTCCAGGGGTTGGTATGTCTCTACGTTTCTTTCTGGTAGCCTCCTGGCCTAGATAGCCCACTATATCATGTCCAGGGCATCTCTCCTACTTCAGCCCTGGATTAGTGCCCAATCGCTGTTCATCGTGCATGGAAATTATAATCCTGTGACTCAGGAGAGTTTCCCACAAGTCTTCCAACAGGCACTTTGCTGCTGGAAGCTAAAATCTGGAGAAAGTTTTCACAGGGCTGGCAGGACTTAATATGCTTTTTCATCCCATGTAGATGGCACTTGTTCTTTTCCCAGCATGTCAAAGTTCCCTCATTATCCCATGCGAGAAACACACCTGTGCATTCTATGGACAGAAATGTTATATTATGTCATATATAACAGTTCCTGTGTAGAAGCATCCTCATGCTACATAAAAGGGCAATGGAATATTTATGATGCATGTCAGTGTTTCTGTGTGCACATATGTGCACACATGCATGAGAAGAATTGTCAGACTCATTCTGGGTAAGGGGCATTGCTGTGGCTGAGCCTATGGCTATGTTCAAAAATGTAAATTCACTTGAAGAGAAGAAAGCCAGCTCTCCCATTAGTCATTGTGTGAACTCTGTTGCCAGGTTGCATCAACCCGCAATGCCTTGTGCCTGATGGGCCCCCAGATGATCATGCTGCCTGATGAATAATGCAAGACCAGGTTATTTATTCTTCTGCTGTGCTTGGAGGCCTCTGAGCTCCATAAAAACAAAACCAAGACCAACAGCCAATTGATCCACACGCATACACACACACACACACACAGACCAAGGATAGTCGCAAGCACACATATTGCAAAAAATAACACCACCAAACCCCACACCCTGCACCAGCTGAGGGGTTCCGTCCAGCCCCTGATGAGTGAGCAGTAAACATGGCTCTCTGGGGAAAGAATGATGACCGAATGACTTCAGATGTTACAAAGAGCAGCAACAATGCAAACTGCCAGCCCCAGAGTGGGGAAGGAAGTTCCTGTATTTCAGTCTCTTGTATGCTGAATTTTGAGAGAATCTGCCCAGTGTTTCTCACAAGATCCAATCTGATTTTCTTGCATTGCACTGGGTGTGTGCACCAGAGTTGACTGAATCCCACACCGAATCAGGCTGCTTTCAGTTTCAACCCATCCTTTGACCACCTAAGGTGAAGTGGGCTTCCTTCCAAAGCAACCAGAATGACAACTGAACTGCCATGAAGCTTCAGTTGTGGTTTGATTCTTCCGAAAGAAGCACAAATACTGCAAAAAAAGGGGGGGGGAAGCAGTCCTTTAGGTTTCATTTCTTGGAGAAACCTGGGGTTGGAGAGAGGGCAGAAGGGTAGGAGTTGAGTTGAGTGACAGGTCCACCTTCTGGTCATAGGGCATGTTTTACCGAGGGCTCGCCAATCACTATGTTTTGCTGGAGGGATGTTGAAGTAATATATCACAGCAGTGATCCAGTGTTCACTGCCTTTTGCTAGTTCTCCCTCCCAAGAGCAAAACGTTACAAGAAGTTTGGTGAAGCCTGTGGGACCTGGGAGGGTGCAGCACACGGGGCTTGCTTGGAAAATGCTAGTTGCTCAGGCCCCGCTGCTTCTGCCACCGTATGCTGCGTATCCACCATCCGCCCCTGCCCTGCTGTACTTTCTGGGACTCCAGTGCCAACTGGGCAGAATTGTTTTTAATTCATTATAGCTCCTCTCTGCCGCCCCTCCCATTCTGAAACATTGCAGTGTTCTTCTCTGCATACAAATTTTCATACAAATTGCCAAAAACTAACAGACCATGAAGTGAATAACTCACCCTCCCAAAAAAAACATTTGAAGGCTATTCTTCTACAAAAATAATAATAATAAATCCTTTTGAAGTTTTGCAGGTTTCTTAGTTCGGGCCACCCATATACTGTATATTATTTTCATAACAATTGCCATCAAATGGGGATAAGCATGTCTTTCTTTGGAATCCCTAAACTGTAAAGGCCGTTCTTGCACAAAAATTCCTGTGCCTCTTTATCTGAAACTGGGCAGCTAAACCTGTACATTTCTGCACACCCCTACTTTATGATCCACCACAAGCAATAGCAGAGGACAGTAGACCAAACTAGAACAGGAAAGAGGTGCCTATCCATTTTCTGTGGAGCTTCTTTGTCCTAGTGTCCCATTCTGTGGGCACGTGAGGCTCACAAGTTAAGCCAGTAACATAAGATGGAGGAAGGGCAAGCAGTCTGGTCAGGTTTAGTAAAGTCAAGTCATGACAGCAAAGTCAAGGGGAAATCCTTCTTGTGTAGAGGGCAGGTGCAAATGGGACCTTGGACAAATGCAAGTGAATGCTGCTGGCTAGCTGGCCAGCTCCCTGGAGGAGCTGAGTGGACTGTTAAAGGTAGGACTGTGAACCACTTTGGTACGAAGCCCAAATAATGAGGCAAAGCGGGCTGTTTTGGAGGTTCCTCGGCATGATACGAAGTGGATCAGCCCAGCACTGAGGGAGCATGAAATGAAGCGCCTCCTTCATGAGGCGCCTCCAGCCGCCTCTGAGATTCATATGCCTTCTGAGCAGCTGAGACAGGCTGTCTCCAAAATGTATCAACTTCTCAAAGATCATGCAGATGGGCAGGAGAAGGAAGGGGAGGCAAGCAGAGGAGGAGGAAGAAGTATGCTTTGGTGAATTGGAACTCCAGGGCTGAGCCTAAGCCGGCAGAGACAGGGGTGTAGGAGGGGGTCTATATACTTTGGCAAAAGGCTGCACTTGTTTATTGCGCGAGGTGGTTGGTTGGGAAAGGACTGTGGTTAGATCTGGGGGGTGTGCGCATGCACTCATTGCAGCTTTTTTCTTCTCCATTGAGCTCTGTCTTTCCTTCATTGTTAGAAACTAACAGGTAGTAGTAGTTACTTGGCTCGCTTGTTCTTTGCTCCCCTCCCTGCTGTTCCATTGCTTGCGTTGGTTGGTTCAGACTCGGGAGCGGGCTGTGCGCATTTGTGTTCTACATTTGGCAGTTGCTGCAGCTGCCTTGTTCTATTCCAACTCATTCGTTTTGTATCTATATCTAACTCTGTCAGTCCTTGATTGTTAAAAACAAACAGTAAGTAATTATTATTAGCTCATTTTAGGGATGTACGAAACACTTATCTGGTTTCGTCCAGGGACATCCGCGGTGGGGGGAGGTGCTCCATCCCTCCCTCCGAAATCCTCGACAGGGGGAGGCGATCTGTTCCTCCCCCCCGGAATCCTGCCTGCCTGGCTCTGCTCCGCAGCCAGGCCAACCCACAGCAGGGCCACCAGCCGCTGCCGGGCTGCTGCGGACGCAAATGGCGTCCTGAGTAGGGGACACCATTTGCATCCCTATGGTAGCCCATGATAGGCTATGTAAATATTTATGTAGCCTATCATGGCAAGCCAAAAAAAAAAAAAACCAGCGTACGCCAATGGCGGCAGCTACGGTAGCCTCCATTTGTGTTCCTTTTTTTGCCGTTGTAAAGTATTATTACGTAGTAAATGTAAGTATTTACGTAGGCTATTACGGCAAAAAAAAAAAAACAGAATGCAAATAGCGCCCACTACGCCATTTGTGTTCCCCTTTTTTTCCCTGCCGTAATAGCTTACGTAAATATTTACGTAGGCTAAAACAGCAAAAAAAGGGAATGCAAATGGCGGCCGCCATAGCCGTTGCCATTTGCGCACGCTGATTTATTTTTTTTTGGCTTGCCATGATAGGCTACGTAAATACTTACATAGCCTATCATGGCCTCCGCACGGATGCAAATGGCATCCCTGCGTTAGCCATGATAGGCTACGTAATTATTTACGTAGCCTATCACAGCTATGATGAGGAAGCGATTGGTGGCCGCAAATGCGGCCGCCATTCGCAAGTCAGCGCAGACAGCACCAGGTAAGGGCTCCATTTTGCGCGCCTTTCGTGGGGTGGGGGGGCAGGGGCCATGGTTTTGCCACGGTTCTCGGGGGGCCGAATGCACTGGCATTCGGCCTCACTGAGACCCATGGCGGAATTCTCTGACATCCCTAGCTCATTTGTTTCTTTCTCTTTCCTTTGCTCCCCCCCCCCCCAGCTCCATTGGCTTCAGTTGGGGACTCTGGAGAGGGCTGTGTTTCTTTTTAAAAGTCTAGATAGGACTGTGTTTTTAAAAATCTAGGAAAGAAAGAATAGAGGAGGAAGGAATAACAGAACAAGCTGCAGTCAGGGCAAAACTTACAAAACAAACATTTACCACTGGGCTTGTTCCTCTGTTCCCACCTACCCCTTTATTATTCAGAGGCGCCTCTGAGCAGGGGAAACAGCCGGGGCCCGACAGCAGCAGCAGCCGGCTCCTGCACCTCAGGCAGCAGCACCAGTCGGTCCTGCTCGGGGAAGAGGCCCCACGCCCCGGCAGCCTGGCCGCAGGGCAAGCGGAAGGCTGGCGGTGCCTCCAGAACCCCTGCAGGCTCTCCGTCTCTCACCCCCCAGAGGCTTAGGCAGGCCTCCACGGAGGAGACGGGGCGGGGGAAGTGTGGGTCCACCAGGTGGGGGTTCCCAGCGTGCAAAGCTCAGCGGCCCTTCTGGCTAGGCACTGACCGTGTGCATTCAAAATGCATGCAAAAGACTCATTCAGTGTGTGCTGGACGCAAACAAAAGCAGATAAAAAATAACCCCTTCCAGCCGGCCTGCCAGGTAATGTGTGTATTCAGCCATGGAGTGGCTGAGCCAGTGATTCTTCTGAATAAGGGTAGGGATGTACGAATCACTTACCTGTTCCGGTTGGGGCATCTGCTGGGGGGGGGGAGGCGCTCCATCCCTCCCCCCGGAATCCTCGATGGCCGGCTCCGCTCTCCGGGGATTCCGCAGAACCACCGGCCAGCTCCGCCAGCAGTCAGATCCAGCTGCTGGCTAGCAGGGACACAAATGGCGGCAGCCGTAGCTGCCGCCATTTGCATCCCTGTATTTAGCCATGATAGCCTACGTAAAGACTTACGTAGCCTATCATGTCTGGGTTTAAAAAAAAAAAACGCATACGCAAATGGCGGCTATGGCCGCCGCTATTTGCATTCCTTATTTTTGGCCATCTTAGTCTAGACTAAGACTAAGTCTAGACTAAGTCTTAAGTCTAAGTTAAGTCTAAGTTAAGTTAACTTAACTTAAGACTTAAGTTAAGTCTAAGTCTAGACTAAGTCGCTGCCGCTGAAGCCACCGTTGGAGCCGCTGCCATCCGGAACATCCGCCTCAGGTAAGTCTCGTCCCGGGGGGGATCCACGGGGGGGGCGTGGGTGTGGCAGGCTGTTCCACCATGGATTTCGGGGGGCTGAATGCACTGGCATTCGGCCTCACTGAGATCCATGGTGGAATTCTCTGACATCCCTAAATAAGGGTTGTTTTGCCCTTCAAAGAAACCTGCAGCAGAGATCAGGGATCATGACCTCAGCTTCAACACGCTTTCCCTTCTGAGTCAGGTCTGGGTTTCTGGGAATATCACATTCAGCCTGTGCATAGCACACAAGCCAGTGGGCCAAACGGCCTGGAATTTGGCAAGTGGGATGCCCTTGAGGGGGGCTGGGAGGAGCCAAGGTTTCTGTGGAAAACATCAGATTTTAATTCTGCCTAACACAAAGCCACTGGGCCAAACTGTCTGAAATTTTGCAGGTTGCCTCCTCTCGGGGGGGGGGGGAGACCCCAAATTTCATGACTGTATCTTAAAAACTTAAAAAAGTTATGACCATTTGTATTTTCTCATGCAAGTCAATGGGTAAATGCTCAAACAGGCGATTTGGATATCCAAATCTTGCTTTGGATTCAGATCTGCGTCGGAGTGGACGGGGTCTGAATCAGTCCAAAGCAGATAGGGGTTCCTTTGGAGGATCCGAAGCAGCATCCAAAGTGGATTGGGGGTCTGTGCACAGACCTAGTTAAAGGTCCTTTGCCTAATTTTGCAGTCTTTGACTTCTGCAAGGCTGGGGAGATGGAGGTTCTTCTAGGAGCTCATTGTTTGAGTCAGGTAATGGTGATAGGGCTGTGTCCTCTGGCTGGGGACACAGTGCCGTCATTAAATAAGGTACGGAGTGACCAACTTTCCCCAGAGGAAGCAGCCTCGCCCTCATTAGAGTCCTATGCTGTGCTGTGCCCTGTAAGGTCTGAGGGCTCAGGACACGACACCTGGCCCACAGTCATTTTCAAACACAGCGCAAAGGGAGGACTCCTTCAGCCCTCTCCTCACAAACCGAGGTTCTGATTTTGGAAGCATAGCCTGTCTGGGAAAGTACCTGACTAATCTTTGTTGCCATTTCCCTGCAGCGTTTCTTGCCAGGGTGCAGGTTTCCTGCTATATATCGTTTTGCAGACCACTCCTATGCAGATGGGAAGGTATTTCCTTCCTAAAGAAGAAGCACGTCTGTTCTCCCAAATGCCTTTGCTGAGAGATAAGCCCAATAGTTAATTTGCTGAGGTCTGTTGTTTGGGCTGCTTCTGCCCCCCCGCTTCCCCATCCATTCCTCCAAATATGGTCCCAGAAGCACTGGAGGCATCTCTTCAGTGGTCCAGGCTGTTCTAAAGGGGCATGTGGATGTCAAATGTTTTCTCTAGCTTTGGAATTCTTGTGCAGACTTTAGTTCTGGGGTTGCCACAGTTTTATGGACAGAAGCTCTGTACCTTTGACAGTTGCATGACAGGCAAGAAACCAACTGATGAAATTGTTCCTGGCATGGAGATTTAGCGGTAGGCCTCACCTATTGAAGTTGCCCCTGTCATGCAGCTGTGACAAGCACCTGCCCTGGATGGCGCTGATCTCCCCTCAGCTGTGGCTGCCCACAGCCCTTGTCACAGCCACCAGTGCATGGATGTCCTCACTGCTCCCTGCATCTCAGGGCTCCTCCCTCTGCCATGGCTGTGCCCCACCTGTGTGGTTGCTGCACCAAAGCACCAGCACGTCATTCCAAACAGCAGTCATAGTACGTGTCCCAGTGTAGGGACGTGGGAGGGATCTGCAGCTAGGGATGTCACGGGCGCCCGATTTGGTCTGCAGATTTGCCGGACTGCTGGTGCCCGCACTGTCCGAGCTGCGCCCTCTGAACCCCCCCAGCTAGATGGGCCCCAGTCCGCCCGCCCCCGTACTCAGCAACCAGCTTGAGGCTTACCTGGACCCGTTCGCCTCCGCACCACTCACTATGTTTTTAAAACATGGCGGTCAGCAGTATGTGCCCATAGACTTATATGCAAAATAGAGCTGTGCATCTTGTGTATCAGTCTATGTGTCCATAGATCGTTCCAGTATCCCCTTCCCATTCCAGGCCAGCTACGCTGCAGTAGCTTGACAAGAGAAAGGCAAGAGGCATTTTCCTCTTGCCTTCCTCCTCTTGCCAAGCTCCTGCCCGCATGTAGCTGGCCCGGATGTGTGTGTGTGTGGGGGGGACAACTGGAACGATCCACTCTCCTCCTCTCATCCCAGCTATGTGGAAGCAGTGGCTTGATAGGAGGAGGCAGGTGTGAGGAAAGCGCCTCTTGCCTTCCTCCTCCTGTCAAGCTGCTGCTTTTACGTAGCTGGCCCAGGATGGGGGAGAGGGGGAGACTGGAATGATCTATGGACACATAGACTGATACGCAAGATGCACGGCTCTAATTTGCATACAAGTCTATGGGAACATACTGCCAATCGCCATGTTTTTAAAAAACATGATTGGCGCAGAGGCGAACGTGTCCGGGAAAGCCTCGGGAGGGCTCGACTTGGAGCCCGGGGGCTGGCGAGCAGGGGCAGGGGCTGGGCGGGTGCTCAGAGAACACGAACGGGGGTGTGCCTGTACATCCTTATCTGCAACAGAACCAAATGAGTTTGGATTTTTATGAATCCGACTTGCGGATTCTGCAGCAGACCAGCTTTTCACCATTGGGTGGATTCTGCGGACTTGCGGACCATTTTTTAAAAAAGCTTTCTGAATTTTACACAATTTTCTCATAGAAAAAAATGCAATTAAAAAAAAAAACAGCCCAAAATACTCATTTTTCCCATAAGCTAAAGCATGAAAATTCACGTTTTGGGGGGATTTTGCTCATTTTGCAGGTGCAAATTTGCACAAATTCAGAAACTAAAAAAAAATCCAATTCTGTCAATGGGAGGATGACAGAATGAACAGTGCCTGTGCCTGACAGTCCACGAAACACAGATGGAATGGATTTTACACAATCCGTCCCTCCCTAGCCCACTTTAATCAGGCTAGCATCACCAGCAACCCCCTCAGCTTGCATTTATCATTTTTATTCATTATTTGCCAGGGGCCTTAGGATAAGTTGCATTGCCCCAGGCCATTCCCAACTTGCCTTGCTGCCTAAGGCAAGCTGCTGCTGCCTTTCCTTCCCAGCTGCGGGGAGCTCACCCAGAGTCTTGCAAGGCCTGCCTGAAGTTTCGTGAGACCCACCTGGAAGCTCATTAAAGAGAGGGCATGGTGGAGTTCCCTAGGGAGGGAGTTCCACAGAGTGGGGGCCACCACAGAAAAGGCCCTCTCCCTCGTCCCCACCAGCCTAGCTGTCCTGGCTGATGGGACAGAGAGAAGACCATCCGAGGCTGATCTTGTTAAGCGGCCTGTCTGGTGTTGCTGGAGGTGCTCCTTAAGACAGGCTAGGCCGGAATCATATAGGGTTTTAAAGGTCAAAACCAACAACTTGAATTTGGCCCAGAAAAAAACTGGTAACCAGTGCAACTCCCCGGCCTGAATTTCAGTGCACTGGAGTGATGTGATCTCGCCGGTGGCTGCCTTTAATCAGGCAAGCCGCCATGTTCTGTACCAGCTGCAGCTTCCGAACCGTCTTCAAGGGTAACCCCACGTAGAGCGCATTACAGTAGTCTAAACGAGAGGAGACCAGGGCATGTACTACCAATGGGAGCAGATGGTCGGGAAGGGAGGGGCGCAGCCGCCGTATCAGATGGAGTTGATACAGCGCTGTCCAGCTCACGGCTGACACCTGAGCCTCCATGGACAGCTGGGAGTCCAAAATGACCCCCCAGGCTGCGGACCTGGTCTTTCAAGGGAAGCCGTACCCCATTCAACACCAGGGTGACATCCCCCAGCCTCCTCTTGTCTCACCGCCATTTGCATACGCGCTTTTTTTTTTTTTCAAAGTCACCCGTGATAGGCTACGTAACGATTAATGTAGCCTATCACGGCTGACTTTGGAAATCTAGCCGTGATAGGCTACGTTAATCGTTACGTAGCCTATCACGTGTTTTGTGTTTTTTTTACTTTACTCTACTTTGTAATGGCAGCGGCGGCAGCCGGTCAGAAGACCGGCCGCCGCCCCTGCCCCCACCGAAACGCCGCCAGGACCCGCCGCCGAGAGGGACATTCGAGGGAGGTAAGTCCCATCCCGGGGGGGGGGGGAGAATTTCACCAACAATTTCGGGGGGCCAAATGCGTTGGCATTCGGCCTCCCCGAGATTCATGGAGAAATTCACGGCCATCCCTACCAGGAGGATACCATGGTCAACAGTATCAAAAGCCACTGAGAGGTCAAGGAGAACAAGGAAGGAGCATTCACCCCTGTCCAGAGCCCTCCTCATATCATCCACCAAGGCGACCAAGGCTGTTTCTGTCCCATGCCCAGGCCTGAAGCCCGACTGAAATGGGTCTAGACAATCGGTTTCTTCCAAGTGTGCCTTCAACTGCACCGCCACCACCTGCTCAATCACCTTGCCCCAAAATGGCAGATTCGAGACTGGGCGAAAGTTGTTCAGAACTTGGGGATCCAAGGAGGGCTTCTTTAAGAGCGGTCATCACTGCCTCCTTGAGGGCTGATGGCATCACTCCCTCCTCAAGGGAGGCGTTCACCACCGCCCTGATCCCCTCACCCAGCCTCTCTCTGCAGCCCATAATGAGCCAAGAGGGGCAAGGATCAAGTAAGCAGGTGGTCGGCCTCACAGATGAAAGCATCCTGTCCACTTCATTAGAAGGAAGGAGCTGGAACCGATCCCACAAAACCGGTTTGCCACAGGCCGCCTCTTGCTCACTAACTGTATCCACAGCGTGCGGAGTAACACTCCTGATCTGATCAATTTTATCTGCTAAGTGCCTTGCCAAGGCCTCACAGGATGGCAAGATATGGTGATCTCTCAGTCAAGAGAAGGAGTTTGCCCAGTTTTTGTGAGCCAAAAAAGGAATCCCAGCATGCAGCATCCACATTTGCTGATGGCTGTGTTGAACATTTGGAGGCATTTGAGTACGTTGGCAGAAGGAGTGTGCCATCCCTGCCAGACAGAGAGCAAGCGCGGCCGGCAAGGGCCGGCTGGCCCAGTGGGCACAGGTCTGCGTCAGCAGCAGGCTGGTGGGCAGCACACATCCCGCAGCTGCATGTGGCCCTGTCCTCGGGGGCATGTGTGTCCCAGCCACAGCCACACTGCATGCGCTTTGCATAAATCAGGCAGATAAGGTGAGATAAACTAGAGATTCTCTCAGAGCAGACTCGCATGTTGGCAGCAAACTGCTATGGGGCATTTAAAAAGGACAAATGGGGCTTGAAAAGCTAATTTCATGGATGTCTTTGGCCTCCACTGCTGAACTTGATGGTGTGGCAGTGGCAGCAGATGTGCAGCCAACAGGGGTCCTGGGGGTGAAAAGTGGCCTCAGAGCCCTGATGTCGCCTTCCCCTGATGTACATATGTGGCCCACAGACTACTGGAACTATGCACAGTCTGCCCTTTTCTTTGAAATCCCTCTCCTCCTCCTCCTCCTCCTCCCCCCCCCACTTCTGACAGTTTTAATCACTGAAAGGACAACGCAATGACAAGCCCGTCCCCACCCTCTGTGAACACTCCCTCTTTCTGCTGTGGCAAGCCCTCTGCCCAGGCTTTTTCTGCTTTAATGTGGTAAGATCCAGCACAACTCCATAAGTGAGGTGTGCTGCCATTGTTTCAAGACCACAGTGCCTACTTTGCTTCATTGCCTACCTTATGGTGTAATATAAACCTGTCCTTTGTTCCTCAGCTTTATGCATTTTAATCTTGAGTGTAGGACACGTGGCAGGAAAGTTTGGGGCTGAGGGAGAAATTTGTGGGTGCGGTAATGTGCAGTGACCGCTCAAACGGTGGCTGCAGCTGCCTTGAGCCTATGAATCCATCTCACCACCCAGCCCGCCCTGTTTGCACCTGCAGCCAGGCCAGGGGGCTGCACGGCCCACTCTTCTTCAGGCGCTCCTTTGGGCTGGACAGCAGGCAGAGATCGCTCAGACAGCACCTGGCCAGAAGCTTAGAGCCTGCCGCTGCCTTCCTGCAGAGGTTCGGAAAGAGTGAGCCTTTGGACGTTCTGAATGTGAAATTCTGTGTGAGAATAATAATACAGTTCAAATGGGGATGATCAGCTCCACCTCACTGGCATTGCTGGACAATTTCCGTGGGTAAAGAAATGAATCGGGGAGAACATAGGGAAGCATCAGTTGTGCGTCATCCACCACCGCAGATGAGCCAGGTTGTCACTTTGCCTATTTCAGTAGTGCTTGAACCAGTGCTTGCTGCACAGGCCCGCGCCTTTTGTGACAGCCCGCTCAGCTACCATTTTCGGAAGAAGCAACAAAGGGTTTTAGGGGCAAACAAGCTCATTGTGCCATAAGCTTCAGCAGGGTAAGCGAGTGCCATGCTCTGGCTAGCGCTGAGGGGAGGTCAGGGGTGGGGCTTGCGGATTTCATGGAGCTCCCCCCACACCTGTGTCTCAGTAAAACGAGCCCTGGCTTGAATGTCATGCAGGATTTTCTTTGGAATTTGCCCCCAGATACCTTAACAAGTTGAAACAAAAAAAAGTCAGAGCTTCCTTTTGCCTCCTGCAACAGAGCAGTTTGGTTCCACCTTTGCCCGCTCGTTCTTGCTTTCCAGCGAAGACGGCATCCCTTGACGTGTGCGCGCAAGCGTGGCGAGGCGGCGTGGCGCGCCGAGCTGCCCTGGCTGCTGGCCTCCCACGACTGGTGCCCCACGCAGGACAGCCTTGAGCTGGGTCTGGGAGTGCCAGAGGAGGCTGCCGTGGCAACTGTGAGATGGGGGAGTTCACTGCAGATCATCTCCATTTATCTTGCCTGCTCTGAGAGAATCTCTGGTTTATCTCACCTCATTTGCATGATTTATGCAAAGTGTATGAAGTGTCCCTGAGATGTTTAATCAGTGGTGCTGGGCGGGTGGATCATTTTCTGCCTGGCTGTGACACAGCCCAGTCAGCACGAGGCAGGGAGGAGGGGCCAGGAGCAGAGGGCTGAAGAGCGGCCCGGCCGCCAGAGGATCGGTGCGTGCGTTTGTGACCGCCCAGCTCTGCGCTGGAGGGGGGAGTGGTTTAGGAGCCCACCCATGAGCGCGAAGGTGGAGTGGGATGTTTGAGCATTTTGTGTGAGTTTGCAAATCATTCAGACTTGCCTTGCTCACAATTCTGAACATGATTTATTCAGAAAAAGATCGCAAATTTCCAGATTTGCGATTGTGTTCAGAAAATGCATACACTGAAAAATTTGCAGTTTAAAATGCACTTTTTACATATTTTCATGCTTTGGTCAGTGTGTACTTTGGAATAATGTGCACAAAAATGGACACTTTTCCTGTTCAAATGACAAAAAACAATAACAGGTTGCAAATGAGAATGGGGGCAAGACGAGCAAAGCTACAAAGTGGAGTTCAGGGAATCTTGGCAAACTTGAATATTGCTGGTTCTCCCACCCCTCAGAATAGGATGAT
The DNA here is from genome assembly GCF_057233095.1 of Heloderma suspectum. NCBI lineage: Eukaryota > Metazoa > Chordata > Lepidosauria > Squamata > Helodermatidae > Heloderma > Heloderma suspectum. The sequence goes on along the minus strand of NC_139467.1, from coordinate 48,880,798 downwards.
GGGAAGTCCAGCTTTCTTCCTGGCTGGGGATGAAACTTGTCACTGGGTGTCACTCTTCTTCCACCACAGAAATGGAAGCAGTGTGGGGTGGGAGTTGTTGGGTTCTCTGTCACCTGCTTTTTGGAGACAAAGGATAGTTGAAGAGTGCAAGGGTGGTTCCCTTTTCTGCTGGATATGGAGTGTCCAGGAGGGCTAAACTGGGCTTTTCTCTGCCTTGGCTCCCTCAGTGTCTTCCTACCATTGTTCTCCTTTCGCTCTTGCTACACCACAATCCCAGTTTCTTCCTTAGCCACAACTGCTAATTCTTGTTCTCATTTTCTAGACAGAAAGATCCTAGGGGTCATCTTGATGTCCTGGAAGAAATGTGGACAGTGTGTGTGGAATCACTCTGCACATGCCCAGAAGCATTTTTTTATTATTATTTCTCATTTACGTATTTTACCTTCAGGACTGTGCCGCCACGGGCTATGCTTCAAATGATATCCTGCTTGGCCTTCTCCACTTTGCATGGGTGAGGCAATGAGAAGTTGGGAGGGGCAGTGGAATCCAGTGAAGGTGTCTGTGTGGATAAGGTAGGGCTAGAGCAGATGTCTCCTTAGCACTGTGGACACAAACATACCATTAAATGGCATTTTCACATCCAGAAATTCTCACCCTTCTAGCCGTATTGGAATTGCAAATTAGAAAGATGCGAATTTTCATCACATTCCCTAAATTTAAAACACACACACTCGAAAACTGAAAATGCTCATCTGTCAGAGAATTCCCGTTGACAATATTTTGTGGCTATTCAGTTATTTAATAGATTGTGGAGAACAAAACAGGAAGAGTTTAACCAAATATAACTTGCTTTTTTAAAAATCTAACCATGTCCATAGATGCAACAATGCTGCAGAATAAATAAAACAAGCTGCCTCAGCTCCTCCAGGTGCTGCTCCGCCGCAGGCTGCAGCAGAAGCACACGTGGCGGCGGCAAATGCCCTCTCTGGCTGCGGTGCCTTCCTCCCCACCCTGGGCTGGAGCTGGGCAGCTGAACGCCAGCTGCCCCGGGGTTTCCGGCTGCATGTGTGATGCCGTGCAAGGGCTTCCTAAAGCAGGTTAATCATCTGGTTGGCAGAGTCTCCAACAGTATCAGCAATGTTCTGATCACTGGATTTAGGTTATGCCTAAATCTAAATGGCTCCCAGTTACGGTCTGTTCCATTTGTGTTTCGTGGATTGTCAGGTGTCTTTTGTTAAATTATCCACTCATTTATGGAATCAGATATTTTCCCACACAAAAATGTCCACTGCAGTTTATGTAACTTTCTCTGGCATGTAACTTTTTGCTATTTTTCTCAGCATAAAATCAATAAGCAGAGCACACACAAAGAGAGAGCTACACAGCAGAAGCTGAAGAGAGATCCGAGATGTGTAAAATGGTGTGTGTGTGTGTGTTTTAAAGGTGTAAATATTACAATATTTTCCAATAATATTCATACTTTTGAATGAGTAAATTTGTGTACAAATCTGGAAAGGAAAATAAACACAGTCTGTAGGTCCATGGAATCCATGCAACTCAGAAAGTGCCAGGCCGTTGTAGAACATGCAGGGCAGGTTCATAGAACTCTGAAGCCATCTGAATCTGTGTCAGATTACTCCACCATCGCTACTCCCAGGTAAACACCCTCCCAGCTAAATGCCTACCCTGACTCAAACACAGCCGAGCCCTCAATTAGCGTTACAGCGGGACTTGTTGTGTTGACAAGGGAAGGGGCTGTGTTTCCTTTTCTTGCCAAGGGGAGGCTGAAGGCCACCAGGTAAAGCTGGGATGGACTGGCAGGTCTGGGACTAGGAGGTCAGCACAGCTCCTTCCATCATATTGTGCCAACATGCCAGGGGGAAATCTTGACAGGTGGGGTGAATGTTTTATAATAACAGTGATTGATTGATTGATTGGATTTGTACCTTTCCTTTCTACCAAGAAAAATGGCACTCAAGGTGGCTTACAATCACAAATAAAACTTGATTAAAACAATAATAAAGCGTGCATTAACACACAATTAATAACACAACAATGACAGAATAAAAACAGTATCCAACCCAACAGACCCGCTTACACACAAAATGCCTGCTTGAACGAAGTGGCCTTTGCCTCCTGGCAGAAGAACAGCAGAGAGGGAGCCAACCTAGTCTCCCTTGGTGGGGAGCTCCACAGCCTGGGTGTGGCCACCGAGAAGGCCCCCCCTCGTGCTGCCACCCAACGCACTTCTGACGGTGGTGGCACCAGGAGAAGGGCTGCCCCTAGAGATCTTAAGGCCTGGGCAGGCTTGTATGGGAGAAGGTGGTCTTTCAGGAAGCCTTCCTATGAATAATGAATTAATAAATAAAAAATAGTCTGTTGCAAGGGTTTAGTTTATTTTTCGGTTAAGAACTTACCTAAATTCTCAAATGTCTTCATAAATAGGATGGAAAGAACTTGGGTTTTGTTTTATTTAAGGAATGTAAGAGAAGCTGAAATGGCCGAATCACCCATCCAGGCCTAAGGCTTTGAGGGTTCTGCTCTTAAAAAACTGGGTGTGGATGTACGTATTTAGCCATGTTCCTGGTGCTGAATAGGGTGGCCGCCTCTTTTGTCTGGCAGGCTTCTCATCTCCAAGCGGCATAGCAGGCAGGTGCAGCATGGTCCCCTCCATGCTGGGAATAGCTGCACCTACTGATTTTGATCAGTGGATATGGATGAAAATTTCATTTGGTTGATTTCTGAGAGCAACTTATCAAAATTCTCAAATTGCTTCATAAACAGGATGGGAGGAAGTTGAGATTTTTAAAAAATTGAATGTGGGAGGTGAAACGGACAGATTCACCTGTTCCTGCATCAGGGTCCCGAGCACAAGCACAAGCCACTGAAAGCAAGGCCTGGGGGTGAGGCGGGACACCCGTGCGAAGAGGTTCAGGGCTGTGGATGGAGCCAAAGAGCCGTTTGAAATGACCAGTGCTGTGCAAGGAGTGATCCACACGTCCTGGACGAGGGTTCAGCCGTGACTGATCTCGGCAGTCAGACACGGAGTGTTTCGTGGCTCTGCGAAAGTAGACCTTCTGGGTCTTCTGGCTGTTTTGTGCCACATCGAGCCTGGCTCAGCTGTGTGGCCAGAGCTGGTCACAGTTTGACCATTGTGCCTGCAGGTGGCTGCTGGCCTTGGATAAAGAAGGCAGCCCCCTTGTTTCAAAGGCACTTTCGATCTCAGTTACGGCAGAGATGGAAGCATCGAGGGCTGATGCTCTGATATTGGCCTTAGAGGTCGCCAGAAAAGTCTCTAGTACTTGTTGAAGCCTTTCCAGAGAATTAAATTGCCAGTTCCCTGAATGGCCATATCCGTCCCTGCTAGATCACACTTACGTGCTTTCCAGCTCAGTCAAGGGAGAATGTTGCCATTTTCACTTTTTCTTTCCTCCTGTGGAAAGAGGGAGGTTATTACAGACATTGTCATCAGTTGTCCTGACAGCTGAGGCGTCATTCATGAGCCTATTAACATGACCTCATTAGTTCCTGCATCTAAACATATAAACCAGTATTACAGTAGGAGCCAATCACGCTAATTGCACCCAACCTATTTGCATATTCATAAGCCACTGCCTGCTTTATGGACAGGAAAAAAAACAAACATCATGTGTCTTTAATATTTTTAAGTGGGTCACTTTCAGGACTGTATCTGTTTTAAATAAATTACCATATTGTTAAACATCCTCATCAATATCTCTTTTTATAGTGTAATAAAAGAGGGGGTGTTTTGTGTTTCTGAGTCCTCAAAAGGCAAGAGTATTTGCTTGAAACAATCGGCCATCCAAATAAATTCCTGAGGGAGCATCACATTCCAGTCCTTCAAGCAGAGTTACGAGTAGTGCAAAGGCAAGGAGATCAAGTGATCAACATGTTCTGGCAAGTGGCACGCCAGAGATGAGCAGAAAGAGAATGTCAGCGCAGATTTCAGTGGATGCGCTTCAAAGGCCCCTCCACACACCCGGTGGAAAACAACTTTCTCTCTAGTATTTCACAGGATACACAAACAGCCACTCAATGGCAGTGCTGTGTTTCATTGGTAGAGCTCTGCCTGCAGAGGATCCCAGGTTCAATCCCAGCATCTGCAGAGAGGACTAGGAAACCCTGGAGATCTGCAGCCACTCGGTGTAGATCAGAGGTACCCAACCTTTTTGGGTCAGTGGGTACATTCGGAATTCTAAGAGAGTGTCATGGGCACTCAGCTAGTGGCAGAGACAGAAAGAGCATCATGTTGCAACATGCTGGCGGCGGCAGAAGTGTGGGCGGGGAGTGTCCCCCCCCCCGCTGCCGTGTCGCCAAGTTCCCAGGAAATTTCAGGGGCAGAGCCCTGGCTTGGCTCACAAGGGCAAGTCAAGCTGGGGGCAGCGCGGGAATCAATGGGCCCTTCTGAGGGAAGCTCAGAAGACGGCGACAAAGGAGAGGGCCTTCTTGGTGGTGGCCCCCAAATTCTGGAATGATCTCCCCGACGCGGCCCACTTGGCGCCAACATGGTTATCTTTTTGGTGCCCGGTTAAGACCTTTCTCTTCTCCCAGGCATTTGGCAGTATATGATGAGTTTTAATTGATCCTGGAATGGCTTATCATTATGGTTGTTTGCTTTGAGATTGCTTGTTTGAGGTTGTTTTAGATATATCTTCTTGTGTATATTATCTGTTTGTGTGTGTGTGTTTTAAATGGAATTGGCTTTTAAAATCTGTATATTGTATTTTTAAATGTTTTTAACCTTTGTAAACCACCCAGAGAGCTTTGGCTATTGGGCGGTATAGAAATATAATAAATAAATAAGGAAGGAAGGAAGGAAGGAAGGAAGGAAGGCCGGCCGGCCGGGTTCTTGTGCACCTAGCTCAGAGAAGCACAAAACACAAATAGATACACAGGGGCAAAACACACATCCCCCACCCCTGCACACCACCACCAATAACCCAGGCAAAGCATGCACACAGCCCCCTCCCACACACACACCGCAGAATCCAGGCAAAACATGCACCACATCAAAGCAAACCAATAGCTCGTGCACATGCACAGGGAAATCCTCCCCACAGAAGAGGCAGAGCTCCGCCCAGGATGCTCCTGGCCTGTGAGACCCAGACGTTCTTGGACATAAAGAGGGTGCTGGAGGGCAGCACTTCACCTTGTGGCAGGCCAGCCTCCCAGTTTAATGAAATAATAATGAAAGAGCATCTAAACATAACATAAAAATCAGGAGGAGCAGAGGGCCTGGTGGTCACCAAGGGAGGTCTCTGTGGGCCCCTGGGCACCACAGTTGATGGCCCAAGTGTAGGCAACACTGAGCCAGATGGATACCAATGTCTGGCTCAGTAAGGCAGCTTCCTGTGGACACAACGCCTATCAAGTGATGCAGGGTGCTTGGTGGAGAAATGTGACTAACTCTGTGGATGGCCCGTGAATCACATGCCAAGAACTCCTGGCACACACATTTAGCTGAGAGTAATTGCCACTGACCTCAGTCACACTGACTTCAATGGAATGGATTTCAGATTGGGATTCCACTCTCTGCAAGGTTTTATTATCCTTTCATTTCTATCTCATGGGGTGGGGAATCCCTCCCAAGCAGTCACACACGCAGGCAGACCTACTTAGCTGTAGGAAGGTTGCTGCATGATGTGTGCTCAGAACATGCCCTTTGGAGAGGATATGATCCTCATAGTCAGATGGCTCAAAGCCACTGCCAAGGCTAGAGGGTGGATTCAGAGCAATCTTGTGAAGGACCTTGCCTAGGATACTCCTGCGCAGAGGCAGGCGCTTTTGAGTAAAAGAAAAGGTGGTGCAGCTATTCAGTGGGGATGGCGAAATGATGACAGATGACAAGGAAAAGGCAGAAGTCCTCAATTCTTACTTCGGCTCAGTAGCTGAAGGGGGGTCATAGACCCTGAAAGAGGGTCTATGACCCCCCCGGCAAAGGCGAAGTACAGGCTGAAGGGGCAGGATTGCAGCTTGAGATCGACAGGCATATGATCAAGGAACCCCTCGTTACTTTGAATGAATTCAAATCCCCGGGGCCAGATGAACTCCAGCCTAGAGCAATAAAGGAACTGGCAGAAGAGCTCTCAGAACTGCTGTCTATTCTTTGAGCAATCATGGAGGACGGGGGAAGTGCCAGATGACTGGAGGAGGGCTAATGTTGTCCCTATCTTCAAAAAGGGTAAAAAGGAGGAACTTGGGAACTACAGACCAGTCAGTCTGACATCAATCCCTGGGAAAATTCTGGAGCAGGTGATAAAGCAATCTATCTGGAAGCACCTTGAAAACAATGCCGTGATTACTCAAAGCCAACATGGATTTGTCAGGAACAAGTCCTGCCAAACCCCAGTATTGTGGGGTTTAGGCTGTAGACGTGGGGTGATTAGCACTTCAGCCACTTGGGTGTTAACCACAACAGTTTACTGGTAAATTCAAGCAAGCAAATTACAACTCAAGGTATTGCCAGAATAGAGCTGTGTGATATAAAAGGCATTAAAAGAAATAAAAGCTACAAAAATGCCAGTTCTTTTACCCTAGCTACACTTAGTCTTCTCCAGGCTGCTTCTTCCTGCTTTCTCTTCCTGCTCTGCTCTTCCTCTCACTGGTCTCCCTCTTAATCCCCTCCTTAATCCCAAAACTGAAACTACTGCTTCAAACCTGGAGAAATGAAACCAAACACAGGAAATTGACACTTAACCAGGGAAATAAAACTACTCTTCTCAGGGTTACCCCCTCCCAACAACAACAACAACCACAGGCCTCTAGGCCTGACTTTTTTCTTTTCCTTGCCTCTGTAGGCCTCAAACCTTCACATGAACCCCTGGCTCCTCATTTAAGCTGTTCTGGTTGGGCAACTAGAGCTCTTTGGGCCAGAACCTGCGGGTACTAAAACAGCCTGGGATAAAACAGCCAGCGATAGAATTTACATGGTATAATAAATTTCCTGTGATAGTGTGTTATTTTTACTGTTATTGTTATTATTCCTTGCACCTGCAACACTTTTCATGCAAAGCATGTGCTCCGGCGTGGGTTTGAGTTCCCACTGATCGCCTTGCAGGTATTGTTAAATCTCTCCATCAGGCCTTATAACCCAGTTCCATGATTAGAACAGAAAACCACCCCCACCTATGTACATGTACAAATGGGGGTGATAGACTTTGCATATGACCATCTGAGCAACAATGAATCCCCAACTAAGTTAATTCCCATGCATAGTTCCAAAACGGCAGGTGCTTTGTCCCTCACCAGCTCAGCCAAACTTAGGGATGTCCAGTGTGGGGAAATCTGGCCCTCTTGAGGCTCGACAGATTTCCCCCGAGTGCCCAGCTCAGCTTGTGTTTGGGGTTTGGGCCCCCCGCTGGAACTCGTGGGTGCTGTGTGCAAATGGCTCCTTTTCCCTCCCCGGAGCTGGGAGGGAAAAGCAGCCATTTGAGCACAGTAGCAATCCCACTGTCTCCTTCTCCCTCCCAGGACCCAGGAGGAAAAAGGAGACGCTCCTGGACAGCAGGGTTGCCACTGTGCACAAATGGCTCCTTTTCCCTCCCAGGAACTGGGAGGAGATCACTCCCCAAATTAAGAGCTGCCTGGCAGTTCAAGACCCACCAAAGCAAGGCGGGTCTCACGCTACACCTATCCATGACCATGAGGCCTGAAGGCGGAGAGGATGTCACCACATGGGGGTGAAGCACTCTTTCTTCCACCATGCTGTCCCCGGCCCCCCTCAACCTGTGGGGCTGAGCGGGAGGAAGAGTCGCCACAAGGGAATGAAATCCCTTTTCACCTACGGATGGGTGAGAAATTTGGTGGGTTCACATTTTAATGTTAACTTATGACATTCACACTTCCCAGACTTCAACACAAACTGGAATATAGTTCACTGTTGAAATCCATACAGATCTGACATTTTGCAATGCAGTTTGAGGAAATAATGTGCACAAAATCTGCCTGGGGCTTGTGACCGCCCCCCCCCCCTCGTGAATGGCTATCAGCGTACAGCCTTTGGGGCCCAAAAGGTTGTCCGCTCCTATTGTAAACTATCGTCCTTACATATAACCATGTTTTCTTCTTTTTCTTTTAACACAACCTTTAACATTTTCACTTTCCCAGTCCTTGTTATTAGGGGGGTGCACTGAGCACAAGATTTGGTTTGGACCGTTGTTCAGCAATTAGAAAAAGGGCCTGATTTGGCTCGGACGGATTCAGCGGCTACCCACTTCGGCTCTGGTCTGAATCCAGATCTCGATTCAGAAATCCAAATCTTCATGGCTCCCACTGTCATTGGAAATCAAGAAATGACTCCAACATTTTTTTTCAGCGTTTGTCAGAACTGAATGAAAATTGCAGGCATGGTTGCCCCTTCTGAGGGGATCAAGCCCACCGCATTTCAGATGGAGAGGTGTGGGGGGGGGGTTCTGAAAAAACCACCATCAAAGTTTGTGAGCGGGTCCAAAAAAGGATGTGCTCATCTTTCTATGTGTGGTTTGTTTTAGTTTCTTGTGGGCAATTGTTATGAAAATGACATACAGGATAGAAGTGGCCCTAGTTAAGAAGCCTGAAGGGTTACAGGAGGGTGAGCGCTCCCTCTAGAAGGGGAGTCTACGAAGTGTGTGTGTGGGGGGGGCACTTCTCCTCCAACCTCCATGGTTTGGTTTGGTTTTGCGATTTGTATGGAAGTGGCATGGGCCATAGAGATGTCCCTAGTCAGGCAGCCTGAAAAAATTCAGAAGGATCAATGGAATGGTTAGAATCTCTTGAATATGTTACTAAATCATTGTCAATTTGAAAACTGAATGTAGCCAGTGGAAAGATTTACAATATTTGTGTGGATCTTACAGTGATATTAAACACATGCAACAGATGCATTTACCGGTTTCCACCAGGATTTCAGCACCAATCCACCTGGGGATAAATGAGGATGGATTGACTCGCTGACAGCCCTTGAACACAGTTCTAGTGATTCCTAAGACAATGTCTTGTATGAGTGCCTTAGCTTGGGTAAAGGCCAAGGCCACGGAAATATTATCCTGGAGGAACTGAATCCCTGAAACTATCTATAAGTTGTAATTTTCAGTGATGGACACCCACAATGATATCACTTTGTTTATGGCCTGAGGCTCCGCTGTGAGCTGTGCGAGCGACAGCATTCCAAGAAAAGAACACTTCAGTTGAACTTGTGATACATTCCTGCCTTGGAATTTCACCTGTACTTCCTTGAGAGAAGTCATAGGTTGCGTTACAATTTGACCAGTGGCCCAGGGGGCATGTGCGTTGCCCCCGAACTGCAGCCTGCCATGGGGCTAGCTTTCTCTCCACTACCTCCCTCAGCTCTTTCCCTGCTGTTGCTAGCAGTGAAGAAAGAGGGGTACATACCAAGATCACTGAAATGTGTGTGTCTCTGTGTACGCACATGCGTGCGTGCGTGTGTGTGCATGTGTGCACGTGTGGTCCCTGATCTCTGAGCCAGCCTCACATGAGTCCCTCGGGGGCCATAAAGGTTGTACACATCTGCTCTAGCAGATCCAATTTCAGCATGCGTGAACCAACAATGGGGCTCTTTAAATGCCTGAAGGCAGGAAGATCAGGGGGTTAAATTTCAAAGTTGTTTGGGGCCACTTTCAGCCTTCCCATCATTTTACTAAGTGGGCCATTTGGTGCAAAAAAGGGGCTCACAGAAGGCAAACTGGTGATGCTCAAAACACACACACAAAATCAGGCAAAGCACACATGCATGCACAAAACTTAGGCGAGAGCGTTCCCCTGCCCAAGCAGTGCATTGCGGGGCCAGAGGCAGTTGGCAGGGCTTCCTAAGCCCATGTCACCTTCTTTGGATCCTCCGGCTGTTGGTGAGAGCAGCTGGAGAGCAGATCCAGTGAACAGCTCTGGCCTAGGCCAGGTTCAGCCTAGTTGTGCTGGACATGGCCCAGTGGGCCACGTGGAACAGCCTGGGCCAGCCTGGTTATGGGCCAGCCTAGCCAGACGGGGCTCTTGAGGGCTATTTGGGCTGATGGGTGGCCTACTTGGGTCCTTATTTTCTTCAGCACAGATGGGGGCAGCCCAGCCAGGCCTAGAGCTTCCCCTTTGGCATGCCACGGTTCCACGGCTGAATTTCCTCTTGTGGCCAGTGCAGTGGCCAGAGCGGCAGGGCCTGTGGAGCCCTCGGCCTTGAGCTGCAGCCACGTGGCACTACAGCTCCAGTTATTCCTGCACCTCAGGCCTCTGGCCTGTTTAGCTGTGGGCCTCCCCAGCCTCCTTCCCTCTCTTCTGGTCGGTTGAGGGGGTGGGTGGAATCCAGGGGCCCGTGTGGGGTTGGCTTGGTCCTAGGTTCTTTTTTGGGCCATTGCAAGGGATGCATTTCTTGGTTTCAGGGGGCTCCCCTTCCCCCTTGAATCTGTTATTCTGCACTCTGCGGCATTCCCCAGTACGCGTCCCAAGAAGGGGCAGGGTTGTAGGAAAGGGGAAGGGAGGGCACCTGGGCCCCATCTAAGCATCCTCCAGGGATGATGAGGGCCTGATATGAGTGCAGTTCCTGCACCTTTGGAGTCCTGGCAGAAGGGCAATGGTGAACCTGGTGGCTGGAACAGATGGAAGTGGATGCAGCTCGGATTAGGGATGTACGAAAGTCACTTACCGTTTCGCGGATCTGTTTCACGGTGGGGGGAGGCGCTCTGTCCCTTCCCCTGGAATCCTCGACGGGGGGGAGGCGCTCCATCACTCTCCCGGGAATCCTGCCCGGCCAGCTCCACTTCGCGAGGATTCTGAGGAGCCGCCGGCTGGCTCCGCCCACAGCCGGACATCCGGCTGCTGGGCAGCAGGGACGCAAACGGCGGCAGCCGTAGCCACCACCGTTTGCGTCCCTGTACTTAACTGTAGTAGGCTTAGGGATGGCAGAGAATTCCGCCACGGATCTCGGTGAGGCCGAATGCCAGTACATTCAGCCCCCCGAACTCCGTGGTGGAACAGCCTGCCGCCCCCCCGTGGATCCCCCCTGGGATGAGACTTACCTGGGGTGGATCTTCCGGGTGGCGGCGGCGGCGGCTGGTCTTCCGACCAACTGCCGCCGCCACCATTTCCAGTCTTGTTTAAAAAATTGTTTTACGTAGGCTAAAACAGTTTACGTAGGCTAAAACGGTGAATCAAAAAGGGACGCAAATAGCGCCCGCTACACTATTTGCGTTCCCCTTTATTCTCGCTGTCATAGTCTACATAAATATTTACGTAGATTCAGGCGGCCAAAAATAAGGAACGCAAATGGCGGCGGCCGTAGACGCCACCATGTGCGTAAGCGGGTGTGTTTTTTTGTCCCCAGAGTCCTCCGCGGCCGGAAATCTGGCTGCAGACAGCTCTGGGCTGGGCTGGGCTGGGCTGGGCCTGGCCGGCTGCTCTGCGGAGCTGCCGCGGAGCACAGCCGGCCATCGAGGATTCCGGGGGGGAGGAACGGAGCGCCTCCCCCCCACCATCAACATAATCCGCGAAAGGTAAATAATTTTCGTACATCCCTAGTAGGTAACATAAATATTCACGTAGCCTATCACAGCAAAGGAAAAAAAAACGCGTACGCAAATGGCGGCGGCTACGGCGGCCGCCATTTGCGTTCGCTATTTTTCGCCGTTTTAGCCTACATAAATATTTACGTAGGCTAGAACGGCTAAAAATAGTGAACGCAAATGGCGGCCGCCGTAGCCACCGCCATTTGCGTACGCTGTGCTCAGCCGCGGCTGGCCAGGAGACCAGCCTCCGCCGCCCCCGCCCCCGCTGCAACTGACGCCCCCGCCGCCACACCTTCCGCTGCCCCCGCTGCCGCACCTTCTGCTGCCCCCGCTGCCGCACCTTCCGCTGCCCCCACTGCCGCACCTTCCGCCACCGTTGCCCCCACCTCCGTACCTGCCGCCCCCGCCGCTGCACCTTCCGCTGATGCCGCACCTTCCACCGCCGCCATTTGCGTACACACCACACACTGGCAGAAAAAGGCAGGCAAAGCCAACACCACATCAAAACAAACAAACAAATCAGCTAACAACTACCACACAAAACAAAACAAAAAACCTGGGCAAAACTCACCCACACATACGCAGCACAGGCAACCCCCCACACATGTTCCCCACCCCGCTCCAGCTCCCTAGGGTGATCCCTCCCAACTCCGTCTTTCCTTGTGGGTGGCCTGCAGTGCTGGGCTTCCGCCACGCAGCATTTCTTTTTGCTGAGAAGGTGTTTGGGGCCTATGTGGGGCCCAGAGGCCTTCAGGAAATGAAGATCATGTGGGAGGCTGGCACATCACTTTGCAGCATGCCAGCTGCCCAGTCCTTGTAGACAGACAGACAGACAGACAGGTTTAAAAAAAAAACTTTTAAAAAAATCCCAGGAGAGGCAGGGTGGTGGGCAGGCAACAAGGGCCACATTATGGCCCCCTGCCTCAAACCCTTATCAATAGGGGAAAGTGGCCCAGAGAGTGGGGAAGACCCACAGAGCCACCCCCTCTGATGGTGATCTCCCTCCAAGCGGGCGGATAACCTGATGCTGAGAATGTTACCCCTCACCAGCCTGCAGGGGATGTCTCTCAAGTGGATTCTCTTAGTCCAAAGTCAGCCTGGCTTCCTTGTCCTTCAAAGGGGGGAAGTTATTCGGGGAGTCTTTCGACAATATCCTAGTAGAAAGAAAAGAAAAAACACTGTCCTGTCAGCACATAAGAAGGAAGACAGAAAGCTCTCCCACCCTGGAGGCGTTCAAGACGAGGCTGGACAGCCACCCGTCAGGGATGCTCTGACCTGGATTCCTGCATTGAGCAGGGGGTGGGACTCGATGGCCTTGTAGGCCCCTTCCAACCCTACTATTCTATGATTCTATGATTCTAAGGGTGCGAAGCATTCCTTTTGAGGTTTCAAATCTTCATTTAGAATGGAGACTCCATGGTGTTCAGGTCATCCTGTTCCCAGCTCAGGCAACCACAGAACCAGGGTATCTCCAGAGGTAACCATAAAAAGGCCTTGCAAGCAGCAACAAGTGTGCCTTATTAAACTTTCTCTGAGGGGGAGCATCAGTCCTTTACCAACCAATCCACCACCAACTGGTGGCCATCCACATCATTCAAGAGGGATACATACTAGAGTTATATTTATTCTCACAATTTGTGTACTGTACTCCCAAGGTCACAGACAGAAGGAGAAGACACACCAGCTGATGCTGCAGTTCATCATCAACCAACTCCTAAACACGGGTGATGAAGCAGGTTCAGCATATGCAATGTTGTTACAGCTCCTACTCCATATTCTCTCCCAAAATAATGGGAACTAGGGAGCACTACTAGAACTTAAAAGGATGAACTGGTACATGAAGAAGAGGAAGTTCCACATGGAAACCCTCAGATCCATAGTGGAGAGCATCCAAAAGCAAGACCACCTAGCTTCACTCAACCTGGCCGAGGACGAATTCTATGTCCCAATCCACCCTGCTCATTGGAAGTACCTTCACTTCAGTTACTAGGGGGACCATCACTAGTGCCAGGCCCTTCAGTCTGTCATCATACCCATGGGTGTCCACTAAAATAATGGTGGCAAAGGTGGTGCATCTCAGATGGGACAAAATCCACATCTAGCCATATGTGAACAACTTTCTCATTAATTCCCTTTTCTCCAATAGCGTTTCAAAGGATGTGGAGAGGACACTGGACTGACTACAGAATCAGGGCTTCCTGGAGGACTGGGAAACCTCTCTCAGCCCAAGGGCCAAATTCAGTTGTGGAGAAGCTCTCAGGGGACATATTCCAGTAGTGGATGGGGTTGAAGGCAAATGGGGTAGGGTCAAAGTTACAAAAAAAAAACACCAGGATATTTTACCTTAAAGCTCTGACTGCCAGTAATTATGAGAAGCATTTCAACTTTTAGTTTTGGGTGGGTGGGTGGGGGGTGAACTGCACAAAATCCAAGAAAACACCAAGTGACCAGTGTTTGGGGGGAAGGCGATGGGGTCCACGGGAAGGGGCATGGTTCTCTGGGGAACCCAGAAGGCTGGATTTGGCCCCTGGGCCTGGTGTTGCCTGTGGTAAACCTTCAAAAGAGCCATGGATACCTTCACAGGAGCTGCAGCATCTGGGAGCAACACTGGATGCATGTTTCAAAACCATTTCCTTGCCCTGAGACAGGACAGACAAGATTCAACAGTCAATCAGGTTGGTGCTGTCATCTGCAATTCCTACTCAACTGTTCCTGGCCCAGATCCAAGGGGCCATGCTTGCCTGCATAGATGGTGTCCCGGGGCACTCCTGCCGCCTTTTCTAATGGACATTGCCACCCAGAGGCTTAATGGATTCAATGAAATGGTAGCTATTCCCAGCCCTAGAGTGCGGAGAACCCTGTGAGAAACAGCCAGTCTCCAGATAACTTGTCCAGTCTGAGGGCTGCTGTTCTTCTCAAGGGAGCCCTCGCCCAGGGATGGTGGTCCCATTGAGAGAAACAACACAGCCTAGCTGACTGGGTGGGGTCCTTAGCACACCGGATTTGCGGGCAAGAGGTTCTAGTTCCCACAGACAACATGACAGCGAAGGCCTGTGCGTTACCGGGGGGGGGGGGCGGATTTGATCTCACTCCACACTGGCAGGAGGCCACCCGCTGAACGGGGCAGGGCACCACCTAGCATCCCAGGCAGCAGAGCATGTGCGAGAAGAAGTTAAACCCTGAAATCTAAATCAGGTTTAGGTAGCAGCTTCACCACTGCTTTTAGCTCAAAAGCAAGTGCGGGGTGCCTATTGAGAATGCGAGTGGTCAGCCTCCAACATCCAAGAACCTTGTCCACATCTAGCAGAAACGTGTCTTGTGTGAACAGAACAAGCAGGTGCCTCTGGCACATCCACAGACTCTGTAATGTATCTGGAGTCTAAATTGGGATTGATGTGAGTGATTTAATCTGCAGAGCGCTTAGCTAGTTACAATGGTCCTCAGAGCCATGATGTAACAGGCCGCTCACCACTCAGAATGAGAGGAGAACACGTGGGATCATGTTTCCATGACTATTTAAAGGTTTTCCTGTACAAGCCCTGAGGGAGGCTTATATCTGCAATGGTCGGGACAGCAGCGGTGCTGTCATCACAAAGAACAGGTCTCTCTTTCTGCCAGCAAAGCTCTGTGGCCAGTGTTGTTGCACAAAATGCTAGTTTCGCCCCCTGGAGGCTAGTCCAATTTGCCCCAAAGAGGAGAGTCAACTTCAGGCTGGGTCCAGCTCGATTTTATTGTTTGCAAACAGTTCGACAAAGGAGCTCACGCTCAAAAGCAGAGTCGACCCTGGGCAACCCCCGCGCTACAGTTTTATCACTTAGCTTGCATTCCTCAGCCAGCGTGTCACTTTGATTGGTTGCTAGCAGTTTGCTTGGCAACCTTATCTTAGGGTTACTGTCTGCTCATTCCAGGCATGCGCAGCTCTTACAATACTACGTGCTGCTTAAGACACATACAATGGCTTTTAGGTTACATTTTTACTACAATTCCCCCCTCAAAAGGCTTTTCTCAATTTATACTCTCTTTGGTCCCGCGGTGGACTATGCACTTAAAGGCGCAAACTATTATCGCTGTGGCATTGATGGTTTTCTCTAAACAGCAAGTGAGGCCTGGGACGCCTTTGTTCTAGCTACCAGAATGCTGACAACAAAAACACTTTTTTTTTGAACTTTTGGAACTCAGTTTTGTTCCGTTCATCAGGAACCCTTGAAACGAGAGCACCCCCTTTCTGTAGAGCTACTTGAGTCCTTTCAGGGGTTCATTATTCCAACGGTGACCTTCAGGTGGGTCAGCTTCCGGTGTGACCCTCTCTGGTGCAGGTGATGCCTTTATTCAGTGTGATGAATCCACTTCTTTTCTTTGGCGACTTTCATAGCAATGGGAGTGGTAAGTAGGATCTGAAACAGACCCTTCTGCTTCTTGGTAGGTGGTTCATCTTTCTAGGACTGGATTAGCACCCAATCGCTGGGATTGAGATTATGCACTGGAGCATCTAAAGGCCAGGACTGGTGCGGTGTCGCAAACCTGTGAAAACAAAACAGACTGCAAGGCAGTAACACAATCTTGAATCTTAAAACTCTTACTTCTAAATTTACATTTAAGCTGTCAGCCATAGGTAATATCCAGGGTGGGCGCTTATGGAACGTTTAAAGGGTGTCTATTTAATACTTCCCTTGGGGGTGCACCGTACTCGAGTCAAGGTGATTGGCAAGGCCTGTGGCCTTTCAACTTAATCTTTCAACAAATTCTAATGAGCATTGTCTTTAAGGTGCGGTTCATCTTCTCAACTTGACTTGTAGATTGAGGTTTCCAAGGGGGGTGTAGCTTCTAGTTAGTTTGTTATGCCTGGGCCACTACTTGCGTCACTTGTCCAACAAAATGGGGCCCCAGATTTGATTCACTCTCTTTAGGTAACAAGAGCTGAGGGATTACTTTTTAACAGGATCTTGGCTACTGTCTGAGCGGTGCAGTCAATTGCTTTTATCATTACTAGCAGGTACCGATAGCCATGAGTCTGGGGCAACTCTGAAAAGTCAATTTGAAATCTCTGAAAAGGATAGTAAGCGCATGGGCGACTTCTCATTTGAGCTGGGGGCTCAAACATCTTTGAATCATTTTTGAGGCACAAAGGGCAGTCAGCCACTGTTCTCAGGTCTTGGTCTAACCTGAAGGAGGTGCTGTCTGCCTCGGGCGCACCCAAAATCGGGGTGTTACAGGGGGATGATCCCTTTATTAGCTAACCATAATTTTTGAACTTCTCAATGAGCGGCTTCAAGCCTGCACAGGTGGCTTTCTTCAGAGGATACTGCCTCATGCACACAGGGCTCTCCCTTTTTAAAGAAGATTTTAACTGGTGTCATGCATTTGCTCAGGCAGGGGTTCTGTCTGCCCACACACATGGATTAACATTCTCTAAAATCTCAGTCTCTTTGGCCTCTGACACAATCTTGATTGCTTGAAAGGCCATTTGATAATTTGAGCCCTGCATTGCTGGCAGCTGTACTACAATCTGATTATCACTGAAGAAGATTTTAGCTTGCAGTTTTGTTAACAAGTCCCGCCCCAAGAGGGCAACCAGGTATGCAGATGAAACTACAAAGGCATGTTCCAGTATGTTATTTCCAGTCTTCGTGAGGAGGGGCTTACACACGGGCAATTTAGTTTTTGTTTTTTTTTCCCTTTAATTTCTTTTATAGTTACATGCTTTCCACTTTCTCTTGCCGGGGGGGGGGGGGGGGCTTCACAGGGATCATAGAAAATGTGGCTCCAGTATCTACTAGGGCTTTACAGTCCTTGCCACCAACCCTTACTTTTACCTTGGGATTCTCCCGAGCGTTTGTTCGTAGGGTGGTGGCCCTTCAGCTAGACTCCCCCCCACTGGAGGACCCTGCCAGCATTTGGCAGCCTTCAGGGTGAGTCTCTTTTCTCTTTTCTTTCAGCTCTGGACAATCTTTCTTCCAATGTCTCTTCTCTCGGCAATACGCACATTTATTGAGCCCCGGTCGGCCCTTTCCTTTTCTGCCCCCCTCCTCTGGTCGCTTCTGTGCTCTCAAGCTGCGGTTTATATCTCCGCCCATGGTGGCTGCCAGCATTGCCTTTTCCTTTTTCCAGGAATGGCACTCTTTTCATGTGCTCTCATGTGCACCATAGCTCTAAAAACTTCATGATCTGGGGTCTGATAAGGCTAAAGCAGGCGGTGATATTAAGGCTTGCTTCAATTTAAGAAAAGCCTTTTTTATTTTCATTGTCCACTTCTAGTGGGTAATATTTTTGTTAAAGCTTCATACGGGGGCTTCACCCCTTTTTATGGCTACTATAGCCTCCCTCTTGTAACAGGCACACTTATCTTTTGGCTTGCCTGTTCTGCAGATCATGTTTCAAATTTTCTGTGCCATGCACCAGTTTTAACTCTTTGTCTTCTCTGCAAGTTAGGCTGTTTGCCATTGTTTCAACAGAGACTCGCTTGCTTAGATCTTCTTACTAATCTCAACGACACACATTTGGGATAAGCTTTCTTTCTTTTTTTTAAAGCCTTTTTGTCTGCTACTTTCTTCTGCCTTCTTTTATACCTTTTTCATATCATTAAAATCTAACACCATGACTGGAAAACATTTGTTTTGTATAGTAGGGCATGGTGGAGCAGATCTAACCATTATACTGCTCCTCTGACTGCATGGTCAGGGCCCATCAAAATTAAGGGAAGGGCGTTCTCATACATGCAAAGAGTTCCAAGCCACCATTTTTGCATCGGCAACTCCACACTGCATGAGTTTTGGAAGAGTGTCAGGTTTGCCTCTGAGCAAATGGAACGTCAGAACAGTTCAGATTTTGAGAAAGAGCTGGAACACATGGGGCAGGAACTTTCTTAGGCTTCAGAAACACAGCTGGGCTTAGAAGTATCACAGGAGAGTGGGGGACTCTTCCCCTCTCACATCTTAAGTTAAGAGAATTTGCTGCCCCCCTTTTTAAAGGGAAACTAACTTTCGTAGTTTCTCTTTGAACTTTTTGAAGGCTGTTTGCTTTGTAGTCTGTGAATCTCTAGCAATTTGTATCTGTATGCTTCATTAGGGTAAAGGAAATCAAAGCCTTGGAAATCATAGAATCATAGAATAGTAGGGTTGGAAGGGGCTTACAAGGCCATCGAGTCCAACCCCCTGCTCAATGCAGGAATCCAAGTCAGAGCATCCCCGACAGATGGCTGTCCAGCCTCGTCTTGAAGGCCTCCAGTGTGGGAGAGCCCACCACCTCCCCAGGTAATTGGTTACATTGTCGTATTGCTCTTACAGTTAGGACGTTTCTCCTGATGTTCAGCTGGAATCCAGCTTCCTGTCACTTGAGCCCATTATTCCGTGTCCTGCACTCTGGGATGATTGAGAAGAGATCCTGGCCTTCCTCTCTGGGACAACCTTTTAAGTACTTGAAGAGTGCTATCAGATCTCCTCTCAGTCTTCTCAAGGCTAAATATACCCAGTTCTTTCAGTCAAATGCAGCTTTTTATCTGAGTGTTGAAATCACAAATTAAACTGTACAAATTAAGCTGATCACAAACAAACACACAATCTACTAGGGTTGGCGGAGAATTTCTCCCCGAAACTTGGGGGGGCCGAGCGCCAACGTGTTCGGCCCCCCGAACAAGTTTCGGGGAGGAATCCTCCGCACCCCCCTCGCCCCCCACACCCCCCCCGGGATGGGACTTACCTTCGCCGAATGTCCCTCCCGGCGGCGGGTCCGGCCGGCGGTTCGGCGGGTGTTCGAGCGGGGCGGGAGCGGCAGCCGGTCTTTTGACCGGCTGCCGCCGCCGCCATTGCAATTAAAGAAAAAAAAATGCCCCCAATAGGCTACGTGACGATTCACGTAGCCTATCACGGCTAGATTTGCAAAGTCAGCCGTGATAGGCTACATGAATCGTCACGTAGCCTATCACGGGTGACTTTAAAAAAAAAAAAAAATGTGTACGGATAATGGCGGCCCCCATAGGGAGCCGCCATTCCCGTTCCTTATTTGGTCGCTGTAGTCTACGTAAAGATTTACGTAGACTATGGCGAAAATAAGGGCAACGCTATTTGCGTTGCCCTTATTTTCGCCGTAGTCTACGTAAACATTCACGTAGCCTATCATGGCTAGATTTGCAAAGTCAGCCGTGATAGGCTACGTCAATCGTCACGTAGCCTATCACGGGTGACTTTAAAAAAAAAAGCGTGTACGCGAATGGCGGCCTCCATAGGGAGCCGCCATTCGCGTTCCTTATTTAGTCGCTGTAGTCTACGTAAATGTTTACGTAGACTACAGCGACCAAATAAGGAACGGGAATGGCGGCTCCCTATGGGGGCCTCCATTATCCGTACACTCTTTTTTTTTTTTTAAAGTCACCCGTGATAGGCTACGTGACGATTGACGTAGCCTATCACGGCTGACTTTGCAAATCTAGCCATGATAGGCTACGTGAATCGTCACGTAGCCTATCAGGGGGCGTTTTTTGTTTTTTTCTTTTATTGCAATGGCGGCGGCGGCAGCCGGTCGAAAGACCGGCTGCCGCTCCCGCCCCGCTCGAACACCCGCCGAACCGCCGACGGGACCTGCCGCCGGGAGGGACATTCGGCGAAGGTAAGTCCCGTCCCGGGGGGGGGTGCGGGGGGCGAGGGGGATTCGGAGGATTTCTCCCCGAAACTTGTTCGGGGGGCCAAACACGTTGGCGCTCGGCCCCCCGAAGTTTCAGGGAGAAATTCTCCGCCAACCCTACAGCATACACATTATTGTGCACAAGCCAACAGTGTGTGGCCAAAGTAGTACATACACAGTCCAATATATACTGTGGGGCAGTACACATATGAAGCATCTTCCCTACTCCAAGCTTATGTGTATTGCAGTCAACAAGAAACCTCAGGTCATCCTGTGAAGCTGGATAGTGGCAGAGTCAGGACAGACAAAAGGAAAGCACTAGGGGAGAGGGGTTATTTTGCACTTCAAAAAAACCTGCACCAGAGATTAGGGATTTGTTGTTCAGTCCTTAAGTTGTGTCCGACTCTTCGTGACCCCATGGACCAGAGCACGCCAGGCCTTCCTGTCCTGCGCTCTCTCCCGGAGCATGCTCAAGTCCATATTCATTGCATCGGTGATGCTATCTAGCCATCTCATCCTCTGCCGTCCCCTTCTCCTTTTGCCTTCAATCCTTCCCAGCATCAGGGTCTTTTCCAGTGACTTTTGTCTTTGCATTAGGTGGCCAAAATATTTGAGCTTCAGATTCAGTATCTGTCCTTCCAATGAGCAGTCAGGGTTGATTTCCTTTAGGATTGACTGATTTGACCTCCGTGCAGTCCAGGGGACTCGTAAGAGTCTTCTCCAGCACCACAGTTGGAAGGCATCGATTCTTCGGCGCTCAGCCTTCCTTATAGTCCAGCTCTCACATATAGTCCAGCCATACGTGACTACTGGGAAAACCATAGCTTTGATTAGACGGACCTTTGTCGGCAAGGTGATGTCTCTGCTTCTGACTATGCTGTCTAGGTTTGCCATAGCTTTCCTCCCAAGGAGCAAGCGTCTTTTAATTTCATGGCTACAGTCACCATCTGCGGTGATCTTGGAGCCCAAGAAAATAAAATCTGTCACCGCTTCCATTTCTTCCCCTTCTCTTTGCCACGAAGTGATGGGGCCAGATGCCATGATCTTAGTTTTTTTAATGTTGAGTTTCAAACCAGCTTTTGCACTCTCCACTTTCACCCTC
The DNA here is from genome assembly GCF_057233095.1 of Heloderma suspectum. Taxonomy (NCBI): domain Eukaryota; kingdom Metazoa; phylum Chordata; class Lepidosauria; order Squamata; family Helodermatidae; genus Heloderma; species Heloderma suspectum. The sequence continues at coordinate 48,859,573 of NC_139467.1, read as the reverse complement.
AACAAGAGGCTCTTTAGATCCTCTTCGCTTTCTGCCATTAGGGTGGTATCGTCTGCGTATCTGAGGTTGTTGATAATTCTCCAAGCAATCTACTTAATTCCGACCTGTGATTCATCCAACCTGGCATTTCTCATGATGTACTCTGCATATAAGTTAAATAAGCAGGGCGACAATAATGCAGCCTTGTCATACTCCTTTCCCAATTTTGAACCAATCGGTTGTTCCATGTCTGGTTCTTACTGTTGCTTCTTGACCCTCGTACAGGTTTCTCAGGAGACAGGTAAGGTGGTCTGGTACTCCCATCTCTTTAAGAATTTGCCAGTTTGTTGTGATCCACACAATCAAAGGCTTTAGCATAGTCAATGAAGCAGAAATAGACATTTTTCTGGAATTCTCTTGCTTTCTCCATGATCCAGCGAATGTTGACGATTTGATCTCTAGTTCCTCTGCCTCTTCAGAACCCAGCTTGTACTTCCGGTAGTTCTCGGTTCACATACTGCTGAAGCCTAGCTTGTAGGATTTTGAGCATCACCTTGCTGGCATGTGAAATGAGCGCAATTGTGTGGTAGTTTGAACACTCTTTGGCATTGCCCTTCTTTGGATTGGAATGTAAACTGACCTTTTCCAGTCTTGTGGCCACTGTTGTGTTCCAAATTTGTTGGCATATTGAGTGCAGCACTTTAAGAGCATCTTTTAGGATCTTAAATAGCTCAGCAGGAATACTGTCATCTCCGCTAGCTTTGTTGTTAGTAATGCTTCCTAAGGCCCATTTGACATCACTCTCTAGGATGTCCGGCTCAATCTATTCCTCACCTCCACTGTATAAGGGATATGCTTTAGGTTATACCTGAATGGTTTAGTGGTTTTCCCTACGTTCTTCAATTTAAGCCAAAATTTTGCGATAAGAAGCTCATGATCTGAGGCACAGTCAGCTCCAGGTCTTGTTTTCACTGACTGTATAGAGCTTCTCCATCTTTGGCTGCAAAGTACATAATCAATCTGATTTCGATACCGACCATCTGGTGATGTCCATGTGTAGAGTCGCCTCTTGTGCTGTTGGAAAAGAGAGTTTGCTATGATCAGCGTGTTCACTTGGCAAAACCGTATTAGCCTTTGTCCTGCTTCATTTTGTATACCAAGGCCATGCTTGCCTGTTATCCCAGTTATTTCTTGACTTCCTACTTTAGCATTCCAATCCCCTATGATGAAGAGGACATCTTTTTTTGGGGGGGGGGTTAGTTCTAGAAGGTGTTGTAGGTCTTCATAGAACCGATCAACCTCAGCTTCTTCGGCCTCAGTGGTTGGGGCATAGACTTGAATTACTGTGATGTTGAATTGTTTGACTTGGATTCGTACTGAGATCATTCTATCATTTTTGAGATTGTACCCCAGTACTGCTTTTCCCACCCTTTTATTGACTATGAGTGCTACTCCATTTCTTCTAAGGAATAGAAAGTAGTAGATAGGATGGTCACCTGAATTAAATTCGCCCATGCTTGTCCATTTTAGTTCGCTGATTCCCAAGATGTCGATGTTCAATCTTGCCATCTCATGTTTGACCACCTCCAGCTTACCTTGATTCATTGATCTGACATTCCAGGTTCCTAAACAATATTGTTCTTTACAGCATCAGGCCGCACCTCATCCTGCGTCTGTCAGCCCCCACCGCTTGCACTCCACTCTGAGCCTGTTCCTGGAAGACTTACACGGACTCAGCCTGGTCAGTATGCTACACCGGTGCACCGCTGCCAGAGAACCTTTGGTTTTCAGTCAGGCCTGGAAGATGCTAGCTTGTGAAAGGTGGTCAGGATAATAGTCAGGATGATCTCTAGGAGCAGGGGTTTGCCTAGGTGTGTTTCTAGGCACATAGGGAGCTGCCTGATACAGAGTCAGAGCCTGGGTCCATCTAGCCCAGGAGGGTTGCCACTGACAGGCCGCAATGGCTCTCCAGGGTGGTAGGCAGGGTCCCTTTCCCAGCCCTACCTGGAGGTGCTCCTGGGGACTGGACCCAGGACCTTCTGCATGCCAAGCAGGGGCTCTGCCACTCAGCTATGGCCCCTTCAATGGCTAGACCTTTGGAACTTCCCCAAAAGCCCTCCATGAACCCAGCCCAACTGCTGGGAGGGAGGGAAAGGCTGAGGGGCTGCTCAGCCAGCCAGCCAGCCAGCCAGCCCTCGGCGCAGGCAGGCAGGAGCAGCCACGCAGCTGTGGCCACCACCATTTGCACTTTTCTTTCCTCTCCATCTGGTGCAAGCTGTGCCTTGCCAGCACCCGTCGCCAGCACAGGGGCTGCACCATCTCTTGGCAGAAGGCAGCAGCAACGCTCGTGTGAATGCAGTGGAACAAAACAGCCAGCCCCGCCAGCATTGATGACAGCATTCAAAATGTTTATGGAGCAGCTCCAAGGGGCTTTTCTGTCCTGTACCTGTTTATGCTCTTGCCTTTTGTGTTTTCCCCAGCAATCAGCCTTTGGAGAGCCCTTGCGAAGCTCTCGCACACCCTCGACTGCAAAGGAGAGAAAGGCCAGCGAGTGACTCACTGGGAAAACATCCCATAGCAAGCTGGTCTTTTAATGAGGGGCACCCTTGGCATTCAGCACGCTCTGTGTGTGCATGTGGGTGAGGGCGGGAGGGGGGGCTTTGCTTCATTGGAAAACTGTTTTGGAGAAACAATGGTGGAGGAGAGGGCCAGACACCAGGCCTTTGTGTGCAAATTTCCCAGCAGAGAGAAGCCACTTTCTGCAAGTTAATTAAGCAGGTTTGTAGTCTAGAGCCGGCCTAATGAGCTGCAATTCTCATGAATGAGAGACTTGTCCCTGGCTGTGAGGCGAGGGTCCAAAATATGTCAACAGCAATTACTGGCAGCCCCAGCCATTTCAACTGCTCACACACACCAGGGAGGGGGGAGAAGGGGGACATTGCATTGACACCCCCTCTCCCTGGCCTGGTGACCAAGAGGCGTGCTCTTCAGGAATCCAACTTGGCCCAGGTCCTTAGGGGTAACGGGTGGGCTCCATCAGACCATTTTGTCCTGTCAAATGCAGCCAGACTGACTCTGAGGAAATGACTGGCCCTGACAGAGTGGGGTGTGCACCAACCACGAGGTTTGGGTCAGAGCCAAATTCAGTGATTTGGAAAACTCAGCTCAGAATACAGATCAGTGCAGTTTGGAGGCTGCCAATCTTGATTCAGAATTCAGGAATCCAAATCTTCATGCATTCCATTGACTATAATTGGAAATCAACAAAGCACGATAGTTTTTGTGAACCACCCAGAGAGCTTCTGCTATTGGGCAGTATAGAAATGAAATGAATAAATAAATAAAACTCTTTAAAGTTTGGTCAGAATTAGATGAAATCTGTTCTCCCTGCTGAAGAGCTTGCATCTGCCAAATTTCAGACAAGTGGGTGTACAGGGGTGTTTTTTGTGTGTGCTATGCACATTTACATTTTGATTTATTTTTAAAAAGGGACCTGCTGATGCTTTCTTTCTTTTTTAATTTTTGGAAGAATTAGATGAAATTTGCAGAGTTAGTTGCTCCTTTTTAGGACACTCATCCTGCCATGTTTCAGATGAATATATGCAGGGAGTTTTGTGCAAGAGCAGTCTTTATAGGTTGGGGTTTTCTTTAACAAAATGCACCTTTTTGGTGGGCAATTGTTATGAAAATGACTTGGAGCATAAAGGTGGCTCTAGTTAAGAAGCCCGCAAAATTTCAGAAGGATAAGTGCAGAATACTAGGGATTTATAATGAATTTTAAATGTTTAAGGCTTTCTATGTTTTATGCTCATTTGGCATCAAAATCACAGAAGGTGCAATAGGATGTGAGCAGAGGATGTATGTGGAGCAAGCACCCAATGCCACACCCTCCTGGGGCTAGGGGTGTACAAACCCCACACTGTCCAGTCCAGGGGGGTCTGCTATGGGGCAATTTGAGTTACTGGGGGCCCTGAGAAGTCCTCCAGAGCCTTGCCACATCCACTGGAGCGGCTCTCCAGCTTTCTAAAAAGCCCAATACACTAATGGCTGAAGCCATTAGCCTATCGCAGGAAAATTACAGCTGTAAATGATGTATTTTACACCATTTGCAGCCGTAAAACACTTACCTTTACCTAAAATACAGCTGTTTATGGCTGCATTTAGGTAAAAGCAAGTGCTTTATGGCAACAAATGGTGTACAATACACCATTCACGGCTGTCACTTTGCTGCAAAAAGCTAATGGCAGCTGCCATGAGTGTATCACATTGTTTTAGGAAGCTGGAGAGCCGCCTCGCGGGAACTTCGCCCGAGCCAGAGGTCAGTGCGGCTGGTCCACCGCAGACTCTGGAGGTCGGATTCTTTGGAGTTTGGCCTCATTTGAGTCGGTGGCAGATTTCTCCAGCATCCCTATCTGGGTTCCACAGACTCCACCAAACCTCTTTTAATGTTCCTGCTCTTGGAAGAGAAGACTTGCAAAGAACACTGAACACTGGATCAGTTCTGTGATAAACTACTTCAACATCCCTTCCACAAAGCACTGGGATGGGGGAGCCCTGGTAAACCCATCCACTGTGATGATTACAAACTTGAGATGCCAGACACAAAACTACACTCCCCTCTTCCCACCCTGGTATTTTCCTTTTATGGAGACTAGAGCTTATGGAGAAATGCATCAGTTGTTGGAGAAACGCTGCCTGTGTCTCTGTGTCCCATCAAATCCTGAATCTTCACGAGTGTTCAGATTTGGATTTGGTCTCCTTTGGAGGAGTCTCACTTTGATCTGAACATCTCTCAGATCTGTCTGAGTCAGCCCAATTTGTTTCTGGATTCCAAATTTGGCCAAATCCAAAGCTCACCCCTACTTCAGAGTGGGGCGGGGGGGTGACTAATGCCTGTGCATTCTTCTTTTTGGAACTGGCATCAGAGCAGAATGAAGTAGGAACCCCCCCATCCCCCCCACCCCACCCCCCATGCTTGACCAATATCTGGCACTGCTTCCTACTGGTTTATACTATGTGAGGGAAAGGTGATCCCAGAGTGTTCAGTTTCCAGATGTAGCACACACAAACAGAGAGAGAGAGAGAGAGAGAGATTTGCAGTTAAATATACCTCATTTCCAGGTTCTGTGGATGATTCATCATCATGAAAAAACACAACATGTTCAATACATAATTCATTGTTAGTTCATATATAATTATTGTTTATTATCACTAGGCATGCGGTTCCATTACTCATAGTGGCCTTGGGGTTTCTTCAGTCATTAACCATGGTTTCCTCTTACACGGTATGGGAATGGCAGGAACCCACTCATCACTTCATCACCAGTGGCTTCATGTGTATGTGGGGTTTGTTCAGGTGATCGTTTGGGGGAAGGAAGGAAGCTGCCATGCAGGAGGAGGCCCTCAGTGGCTGCTAGTCTGGGTGCTGCTGTCCCCAGTGTCAGAGGCAGTATGCCTAGGTGTGCCAGTTGCTGGGGAACATTGGTGCCTCTCATGTTGGGTGCCGCTATTTCACTCACGTCCTTCTTGCAGGCTTCTCACAGGCAGTCGTTCTGCCACGGTGTGAACAGAATGCTGGACTACATGGGCCTTGGTCTGATCCAGCATGGAGGCTGTTATGTTCTAGGGGCAAGACTGCAAGTGTCATTCATCCACTGTCAGCAATCCAGACATTTTCACTCGAGGCAGGCGTCTGTCCCAGCCCGCAAACTGTAATATCTTGCTGCTGGTAAAACATGATGCTTCCAACTCCAGAGAGCTCTAATTTACTTGCCATATGCAGAGATGTTGTGCACACATCTTCTGCACACATTGGATCATCCCTACAGTGCTGATGAGTGGAACAACAACTCCTAAGCGTTTCAAAGTGTTATTGGCAGGGCGCAATGCGCCTGGCCATTGAGCTGCCCCTCCCTGCTGAGCAGAGGAGGAGCAGTGCAGGCTTCTCCCCACAATATGGTGACCCCTCCCCCCGCTGCCAAGCAAAGTGGGGGCTGTGTATCACAGTGCTCATTTTCTGTTGAGTGCGATGTGGAGTGCTACATCGCACTGTTGAGTGCGATGTAGCACACGTGGCTATCTGTGCGAGCCATTGATAGGACTGGACGTGGGCGGGCTGGATGATGGAGACCACAGATGTTTTGTGAAGTTCATCTTGGAAATCTGTAAATGTAAAGATAAGGTCAGAGCAGTGCCTGGGATGTAAAAACAGGGGGGAGGGGGAGTCTGGTATTCTCAGCCCACATCTGGAAAGGATCTGTTAGTCAAGAGTCACAGAACACATGGCTTTAACAAATCAGCTAACTTCAAGAAACTGTAACAATACACAGGGTGACATCATGGTGTCTGCATGACCACAACCTTGAGATGGAGTAGGGGAGGAGCAGTCTGTGGACATGCCAACAACAAGGCTCTAGCGGGTGATGTGATGGTTTCAGGTTTTCCCTGGAGTAGAATCCCTAGGATTTCCCCCGGATTTCTGGGAGCAAGAAAGGCAAAAAAAGTTGATCTCCCACTTTTGAAAATGTGAAATCCAGGTGTTGCCTTTCTTGCTCCCAGCAGGCCTGACCATGCCATCATGAGAAGCCAACACGATGTGTGACTTGGGCTGTCTTTATGATTTCAGTTAGTTGTGATACTGAATTATTTAAAAACTCATTTGGTTTGGGACCAGAGTTAACTCTCGGACTCCACAAAGCCAGAAAATGTGACGCTAAGGCAGCAGATGCACCCTGTGATCAGTCATGATGTTGTGCAATGTCACACATTGGGCTGCCTTACAACTCACCCTCCATGCACCCACACTTTTCCTGGGTCTTTCAGGCCCAAATCCGGATGGGGAGGATGGAGCACCTGGGACCAGCAAAGATGCCCCACATTGTCCTGGTCCTGTCATGCCTTAGGAAGCTCCCGAGCCTTACTGTATTGCTAGAGGATTTTGTTTTCTTTTTTACTCAATCATTTCTTTTCTTTTTTTAAGTGCATGGGACCTAAGACCCTATAATGGTTAGAAGGGGGCTTTAACACCTTGCCCTGCACCTGCAATTTACATTACAGTTGGATGCCTTTGGGGCAATGTAATTGAAGGCATATTGTGACGCTGATCCAGTCTGGGACCACAGCCGGTACAAAGTCCACCTCCTCCCGCCCCCCATGCAGTGGTGGAGTGATATATAACCTTGTGAGATCACATTCCATAACTAAAGGAATAGGCCCTGCACATACTGCAGACTATGGATAGGGGTGTGCAAAATACCTACCCCTTTCCGGCCGGCAGTCCGTGGGGGGGGAGGTGATCTGCCCCTCCCACCCGGAATCCTCCCCGGCTGGCTCCACTCTGCAGCAAGGCCATGGAGCCACTGGCCTGGGCCGGCCACAGCCAGACTTCCAGCCGTTGCTGGGCTGCGGCCGCAAATGGCGGCTGCTACACCAGCTGCCATTTGCATCCCTGCCAAGCCGTGATAGGCTACGTAGATACTTACATAGCCTATCACGGCTTGGCAGGGACGCAAATGGCAGCTGCTACGACGGCCGCCATTTGTGGCCACAGCAGCCTGGCAGCAGCCGGAAGATGACCCGGAGCTGCTGCTGCAGCCGCCGACGCTGCCTGGTAGGTCCATTCCAGGGGGGATTTCGGGGGGTGGCAGGGGGGGTAGTCCATTCCGCCATAGACTCTGGGGGGATTCTAAAGAATCCAGCCTCACTGGAGTCCGTGGAGGAATTCTCCAACATCCCTAACTATGAAAGAGTTCAGCACAGAATCCTTCCAAAAACACTGGAGTACTAACAGCATTCTAGCTTCAGAATGAAATGGAGCATGCACAATCCAGCTTCACCAGTAGCTGCTGCCATGACTTTAACAGGTCAGGAAAACATGAGTAACTTTTCAACCACTGCTGAAGATGTCACCAGCCAATGAAAGATATGCCTCCTCAACAACTCTGAATAAAGTACAGCAATAGTTTTCACCAACATTTCAAATAAATGTATGAAACACCCTGCCACAAATCAGGATACAAAGGGTAAATGTGTCAATGTTCAGTCCTTTTTAACTTGCTGTACTTGTGGCAATTTGGATTGGACTGGACTGCAATTTTGGAATATCGTAGACCTCATGAGGCAGATCATAGTCGCCAAATTTCAAGGTATTAGCTCAGCAGAGTCTGCGGATTCGGGTCTCATCCATCGGCCAGTGTGAAGCGAGGGCCACTGAGAAACTTCTCTCTCTGCCTCCCAGGGAGCATCATGGCCATGGGGAGGCCAACCTGGCCCCATACATTGGCCAGAGAAGGAGCAGCTGCAGGGAGCTTGTTTTGCCCTCCTCTGCCAGAAAGAACCCCCATAGGAACTTTGACACTAACACTAGTGCCCGGGTTTTGCTCCCCCCCATCCCCCTCCCTTTGGCATCATGTCTTTTCAGTTGTAAGCCTGACAGCAGGGGCTGTCCCATTATTAACTTTTGTAAAGGCGCAATCCTAGGCATGTTTAGACAACAACAAAAATCCTACAACTCCCAGCATTCGCCAGCCAGCCAACCGTGGCTGGCTGGGGAATGCTGGGAGTTGCAGGACATTTTTTTTCTGTGTAAACATAGATAGTATTGCTCCCTAAGCTGATCTGGGAGCCTTTTTGGACTGAAGAGCAGGATAAGATACCACAGATAAATAAATAATAATAAATTATTTAATTTAATTATTTAATTATTTAATTATTAAAAGCTATCACTTTTATAAGCAATCAAATTTTGCTGAACCTTTTTTGGGGATGCGCCTTAATGAAAGAGGCACTCCCCTGCCCCGTTAATTAAACTCATCTTTGAATCCCATGCTTCAGATTCTATTCTGTTCAGATTCTATTCTATTCTATTCAGATTCTATTCTATTCAGATTCTATTCTATTCTATTCAGATTCTATTCTATTAAACTCATCTTTGAATCCCATGCTTCAGATTCTATTCTGTTCTTCTCCTTCCTTCCTGAAGAGGCTGTTATTATTTATTTACTATGCCCCATTCACAGAATTTTATGCAATATAATCTTCCACCTGTATTTTCCCAACATTTCTTCCATCTTCTTCCTTTCCACAAAAAGTCAGTTAAGGAGGGAGAGGTGGAGTAGCTGCATGACACCTTTGGACTGGCAGTGCCCGGAGCCACCCCTCCGGCTTGACGCACCTTTCCTTCCCTTTTAACTCAAAGTAGTGTGGAAGGGATTTGGATCAGGAATGCAGTTGTGGGGGGAGGGTTCTTAAGACAGGTGTGCCTCGACCCTCCACTTTGACTCAGGCCCCAGTTTGGCACTTCAGAAAATGCCCCCTGCCCCGCCAGGAACTGCAACCAAACTTTCATGCCTCTGAATGACTTCTTTTTTAAGTCTTGGTTAGAATTGGATGACGCTGACAGGCATAGCAGCCCTTTAGTAGGAATGTCAGAAAAATAGATGCAGGGGTCTGCTGGTATAAGACCAGAATTATGGCTGTCTCGTGTAGGGGTGTACGAACTCCACCTACCTGGCTCCGCTGGGGGTCCACAGGGGGGAGGCCATCTGGTCCTCCCCCCCGGAATCCTCTCCAGCCGGCTCTGCACTGTGGTGAGTCTGCGGAGCTGCTAGCTGGAGCCGGCTGCTGCCAAACTTCCAGCCACAGCCGGTCTTCAGACGCAAATGGCTTCCGGCATAGTGGTAGGGATGTACGAGTCACTTACCTTTTCATGGATTGTGTTCGTGGTGGGGGGGAGGCACTCCATCCCTCCCCCCAGAATCCTTGACAGGGGGGTAGGCGATCCAGTCCTCCCCCACAGAATCCTGCCCGGCCAGCTCTGCTCCGCGGTGGCTCCGCAGAGCAGCCGGCCAGGGCCATCCGCAGCCGGAGTTCCAGCCACAGACTGGCTGGTGCAGACGCAAATGGCGGCCACCGTAGTGGCCGCCATTTGCATCCAGCCAGGCAGCTGTGATAGGCTACGTAAGTCTTTACGTAGCCTATCACGGCTGGGCAAAAAAAACAACAACGGTGTACGCAAATGGCGGCTATGGCAGCCGCCATTTGCGTTCCCTATTTTTCACCGTTTTAACCTACATAAATGTTTACTTAAGCCATTACGGCAACAAAAAAGGGGAATGCAAATAGCGTAGTGGGTGCTATTTGCATTCCTTTTTTTCGCCGTAATAGCTTACATAAATATTTATGTAGACTAAAACGGCGAAACAAAAAGGAACGCAAATAACACCTGCTACGCTATTTGCGTTCCCCTTTTTTTCCTGCCATAATAGCCTACATAAATATTTACATAGGCTAAAACGTCGAAAAATAGGGAACGCAAATGGCAGCCGCCATTGCCACCGCCATTTGCATATGCTGTGGTTGTTTTTTTTGCTCAGCCGTGATAGGCTACGTAAAGACTTACGTAGCCTATCACAGCAAAGACCAGGATGGAAATGGTGGCCGCGGCAGCCGGTCGAAAGACCAGCCGCCGCCGCCGTAGCCACCGCCGTCCTGAACATCTGCCCCAGATAAGCCTCATCCCGGGGGGAATCCACAGGGGGTTCAAGGGGCAAGCTGTTCCACCACGGATTTTGGGGGGCCGAATGCCAGTGCATTCGGCCTCACTGAAATCCGTGGCGGAATTCTCCACCATCTAGGGATGTACAAAACTCATTTACCTTTGCTCCGTCCCTCCCTGCAGAATCCTCGACGGGTGGGAGGTGATTCAGTCCTCCCCCCCGGAATCCTCGATGGCCGGCTCCACTCCACAGCCAGGCCGCAGAGCAGTCAGCCAGGGCTGTCCGCAGCCGGATTTCCGGCCGCAGACAGCCTGGTGCGGATGCAAATGGCGGCTGCTGTAGCAGCCACCATTTGCGTCCAGCCAGAAAACCTTGATAGGCTATGTAAGAATTTACGTAGCCTATCATGGCTAACCTAAAAAAAAAAAAATGCAGCATACGCAAATGGCAGCCGCTACGGCGGCCACCATTTGCGTTCCCTATTTTTCGCTGATTTATCTTATGTAAATATTTATGTAAGATAAAATGGCGAAAAAAAAGGGGAACGCAAATAACGTAGTTGCTGGCTCTGGCCTGGGTCTGGCCAGCTGCTCTGCGGAGCTGCCGTGGAGCACAGCCGTCTGTGGAGGATTCCAGGGGGAGGGACGGAACGCCTCCCCCCCACCATCAACATAATCCACGGAAAGGTAAGTGACTTTTGTACATCCCTAGGTTAAATTCTTACGTAGCCTATCACGGCCCAAGGATGGCAATGGTGGTGGCAGCAGCCCTGCTGTGGCTGGCCAGGAGACCAGCCGCCGAATCCGCCCCAGGTGGGTGCCGTCCTGGAGGGATTCCGCGGGAGGGCGAGGGGGGCAGGAGGCTGTTCCGCCACGGTTTCCGGGGGGCTGGATTCTTTAGAATCCGGCCTCACTGGAATCCGTGGCAGAATTCTCCGCCATCCCTAAGTGAATGCCATTTGAGTCCCTTTGCCTTACCGTGACAGGCTATGTAAAGATTTATGTAGCCTATCACTGTAAAGAGCAGGGACGCAAATGGTGTCCACTACGCCATTTGTGTCCCTTTGCCTTACTGTGATTTACGTAGCCTATCATGATAAGGCAAAGGACCGCAAATGGCGTCTGCTACGCCGGACGCCATTTGCGTCCAAAGGCCGCCGCGGATGGACCCAGATGGACCCAAATGGTAGGATCTGGCCAGGTCGGACTTCGCAGGGTGGTGGGGTGGGGTGGTCCATTCCGCCATGGACTCCGGGGGGGGCAGATTCTAAAAATCCCCCCCCCCGGGGTCCTTGGCGGAATTCTCCACCATCCCTAGTCTCGTGATGGCTGTTTATATGAACATGACACACATTCTAGAGCTGTCCCAAGGCAAGAAATATGCCAAATTTCAGGTGGTTGGGTGCAGAGGCTAGAGAGTTATGATGACTGAAATCCAACATTAGGCTTTTCTATAGTGAAGCAGGGCAGGTGGTGCTGGAAGAATGGCCAGCTGATGGACCCTCCTTGCCCTACCCCATGATCTCGTGTACATTGGTGAGCTGTCATGCTCCGTCTACTGCACACAGCAATGCCAATCTTGCAAGGGGAGATTTTACAAGTTCCACTCTTTGGTTGGTTATGTGAGCCAGGATCTATGCAAAGGCAATGCACTTTGATGGTTTACTGTATCTGGCCAAGACAAGAGCCAGTCAAAGGCGATGTGGAAAAATCATTGGTAGCATAGTGCAGCGATGAGAACAACGAATGCAGAGTATTACCTAGGTTGAGGCCAGCTGGCATCAGAAGAGGCAGGCAGGCAGGCAGGCAGGCAGTGGGGCTGGAGGAAGCAGACAGGCACTGAGAGACAGGCAGGCAGGCAGCTATGCAGAGCTAAATGCCACCCTTGCCAGGCGGGCACATTCTTCCTCATGGTGAGCAGGAGGCTTTACTTGGGTGGCAAAAGGTAAGCGAGATGTCCTCAGCGAGGGAGCAGGTAGATGGACAGATGCTGGCATGCAGAGGGAGGGGGGAGGGAGCGAGGGAGACAGGCAGTGCCAAGCACCTCTAAGCAAGAGGCTAGAGCAGCCCCTTGCCAGGCAGGCACAGCAGACCTGAAGGTGGGCAGGGGTGCTAAGCAGCACCATGTGAGCTAGGGGCTTCCAGATAGTGCCTGCCCCAAGAGAGCATCTAGGTAGGCAGCAGAAGCAGACAGAAGAGGCAGGCAAGCAGAGGTGGCTGGCAGAGGAAGGACGCAGAGCCAGATGCAAGTATGCCTAGGTGGACAGCAAATGACACGCGATGCGATGCCGTCAGCAGAACGCAGGCCACCTAGCGGGGCCAGGCCAGGCCATGCAGCTGAGTGCATGCCCACCAAGATGAGGATGAAGTCACCCACAAGGAAGGGCAGGTTGCACCTCACAAAGGCTGGGAAGAATGTGTTTGGCCACAGCATGAAGAACTGCATTAGGAGGGCTTTCAACTGAATCCTACAAGGGAGGGAGATGTAGGGATGGACGAAAGGGACTTACCTGGTCCCGCAGCTTGCTTCGTGGTGGGGGGGAGGCGCTTCGGTTCTCCCTCCGAAGTTCAGGCGAGGGGGCGGAGGCGCCTCGCCTCGCCCGGCCGAAATTCAGGCCGGGGGGGGAGGCGCCCCATCCCTCGCCGCCGAAATTCAGGCCGGGGAGGAGCGCCCCGTCTACCCGGACGCGAAAAAAAAAGTAAGTAAAAAAAAAAAACAACACCCATGATTTTATTTTTTATTATTTATTATTAAATTTATTAATCGCCCATCTGGCTGGTCACCCAGCCACTCTGGGCGATGTACAACATACCATAAAACAATTTAAAACAATAAAATTCTACCATAATTTTTTTTTTTAAATACCCTAACCCACCCCAAATGCCTGCCTGAACAACCACGTTTTTAATGCATGACGGAAGCTCATTAAAGAGGGGGCATGACGGAGTTCCCTAGGGAGGGAGTTCCACAGAGTGGGGGCCACCACAGAAAAGGCCCTCTCCCTCGTCCCCACCAGTCTAGCTGTCCTGGCTGATGGGACAGAGAGAAGGCCATCCGAGGCTGATCTTGTTAAGTGGCCTGTCTGGTGTTGCTGGAGGCGCTCCTTGAGATAGGCTGGGCCGGAACCATATAGGGTTTTAAAGGTCAAAACCAACACCTTGAATTTGGCCCAGAAAACAACTGGTAACCAGTGCAACTCCTTCAGCACTGGAGTGATGTGATCTCGCCGGCAGCTGCCTTTAATCAGGCGAGCCGCCGCGTTCTGTACCAGCTGCAGCTTCTGAACCGTCTTCAAGGGTAACCCCACGTAGAGCGCATTACAGTAGTCTAAACGAGAGGAGACCAGGGCATGTACTACCGATGGGAGCAGATGGTCGGGAAGGAAGGGGCGCAGCCGCCGTATCAGATGGAGTTGATACAGCGCTGTCCGGCTCACAGCTGACACCTGAGCCTCCATGGACAGCTGGGAGTCCAAAATGACCCCCAGGCTGCAGACCTGGTCTTTCAAGGGTAGCCGTACCCCATTCAACAACAGGTCAACATCCCCCAGCCTCCTCTTGTCTCCCACCAAAAGTACCTCGGTCTTGTCAGGGTTCAGCTTCAGCTTATTCCTCCCCATCCAGCCACTCACCGTCTCCAGACATTTGGACAGGGATTCTACGGCCAACCTTGGTGAAGATTTGAATGAGAGGTAGAGCTGCATGTCATCCGCATACTGATGACACCGCACCCCAAATCTCCTGATGATAGCCCCCAGCGGCTTCACCTAGACGTTAAATAGCATCGGGGAGAGGATGGAACCCTGTGGCACCCCACAAGTAAGTGGCCACGGGTCCGAAACCTCCTCTCCCAGTGCTACCCTCTGGTACCTGCCGGAGAGAAAGGACTGGAACCACCACAATACAGTGTCTCCAATGCCCAACCCCTCCAGGCGGTCCAGGAGGATACCGTGGTCAACGGTATCAAAAGCCGCTGAGAGGTCAAGGAGAACAAGGAAGGAGCATTCACCCCTATCCAGAGCCCTCCTCATATCATCCACCAAGGCGACCAAGGCCGTTTCTGTCCCATGCCCAGGCCTGAAGCCTGACTGAAATGGGTCTAGATAATCAGTTTCTTCCAAGTGTGCCTTCAACTGCACCGCCACCACCTGCTCGATCACCTTGCCCAAAAATGGCAGATTTGAGACTGGGCGAAAGTTGTTCAGAACTTGAGGATCCAAGGAGGGCTTCTTTAAGAGCGGTCTTATCACTGCCTCTTTGAGGGCTGATGGCATCACTCCCTCCTCAAGGGAGGCGTTCACCACCGCCTTGATCCCCTCACCCAGTCTCTCCCTGCAGCTCATAATGAGCCAAGATGGGCAAGGATCAAGTAAGCAGGTGGTCGCCCTTACAGATGAAAGCACCTTGTCCACTTCATCAGGAGGAAGAAGCTGGAACCGATCCCACAAAACTGGTTTGCCACAGGCCGCCTCTTGCTCACTAACTGTATGCACAGCGTGCAGAGTCACACACCTAATCTGATCAATTTTATCTGCAAAGTGCCTTGCCAAAGCCTCACAGGAGGCCTTAGAATGCTCCAGTGGTTCCGGAGCCACAGGACCGGCCAGGCTCCAGACCACTTGGAACAGCCTCCTGGGACAGCACTCTGCAGACGTGATGGAGGCAGCATAATATTCCTTTTTTGCTGCCTTCACCGCCACGTGATAGGCTGAAGATACAGCTCTAGCCTGTGTCTGATCGTCTTTCGAGCGAGACTTCCACCACCGGCGCTCTAGCCGTCTCACCTCTAACGATTTACGTAGCCTATCACGGCTAGATTTCCAAAGTCAGCCGTGATAGGCTACATAAATCATCACATAGCCTATCACGGGTGACTTTGGAAAAAAAAAAAAGCGTGTACGCAAATGGCGGCGCCCATGGGGCGCCACCATTTGCGTTCCTTAGTTTGGCACATCTAGTCTACGTAAAGATTTACGTAGACTACGGAGAAAATAAGGGAACGCTATTTGCGTTGCCCTTATTTTTGCCGTAGTCTACGAAAATCTTTACGTAGACTAGATGTGCCAACCTAAGGAACGCAAATGACGGCACCCCATGGGCGCCGCCATTTGTGTACGTGCTTTTTTTTTTTTCAAAGTCACCTGTGATAGGCTACGTGACGATTTACGTAGCCTATCACAGCTGACATTGGAAATCTAGCCGTGATAGGCTACGTAAATCATTACGTAGCCTATCACGGGTGTGTGTGTGTTTTTACTTTCCTTTTTTATTTTGCAATGGCGGCGGCGGCAGCCGGTCAGAAGACCGGCCGCCCCCACCGAAACGCCGCCGAAACGCTGCTGGGACCCGCTGCCGAGAGGGACATTCGCACGAGGTAAGTCCCATCCCGCGGGGGGGGGGGCGGGGGGCTGGCGGAGAATTTCACCACCAATTTCGGGGGGCCGAATGCATAGGCATTCGGCCTCCCAGAGATTCGTGGAGAAATTCTCCGCCATCCCTAGGGAGATGTAAAGTTGGGGGTAACCATGGACGTAGGCTCATGCACTGCAACGGAGAGAACAGCTCTAATAGAGCCCAATAATAGTCTTCACAAACATGTAGGAAGAGAGCCAGTAGGGATGTCAGAGAATTCCGCCACGGATCTCGGTGAGGCTGAATGCCAGTGCATTCGGCCCCTGAACTCTGTGGCAGAATGGCCTGCCGCCACCCCCCGGATTCCCCCCGGGACGAGACTTACCTGGGGCAGATCTTCTGTCCGGCTGCCACTGCCGCCATTTGCAGTCTCATAAAAAAAAAAAATGACATGATAGGCTACGTAAAGATTTACGTAGCCTATCATGGCTGGGTTTTAAAAAAAAAAACACGTACGCAAATGGCGGCGGCTACGGCTGCCGCCATTTGCGTTCCTTATTTTTGGCCATCTTAGTCTACGTAAATATTTACGTAGACTATGATGGCGAAAATAAAGGGGAACCCAAATATCGTAGCGGGCGCTATTTGCGTCCCTTTTTGATTCGTCGTTTTAGTAGGGATGGCGGAGAATTTCTCCATGAATCTCGGGGAGGCTGAATGCCAACGCATTCAGCCCCCCGAAATTGGTGGTGAAATTCTCCACACACACCCCCGGGATGGGACTTACCTCCCTCGAATGTCCCTCTTGGCGGCGGGTCCCGGCGGTGGTTCGGTGGCGATTCGGCGGGGGCGGTGGCAGGCTGCCACCACCGCCATTACAAAGTGAATGTAAAAAAACAACAACACACACACGTGATAGGCAACGTAACGATTTACGTAGCCTATCACAGCTAGATTTCCAAAGTCAGCCGTGATAGGCTACGTAAATCATTATGTAGCCCATCATGGGTGACTTTGGGGGAAAAAAAAAAGCACGTACGCAAATGGTGGCACCCATGGGCACCGCCATTTGCATTCCTTATTTCGGCAGGGGTAGTCTACGTAAAGATTTACGTAAAGATTTACGTAGACTACGGCGAAAATAAGGGCAATGCTATTTGCGTACGCGCTTGTGTTTTTTTTCCCCAAAGTCACCCGTGATAGGCTACGTAACGACTTACGTAGCCTATCACGGCTGACTTTGGAAATCTAGCTGTGATAGGCTACGTAAATCATTACGTAGCCTATCACATGTGTGTGTGTGTTTTACATTCACTTTTTTATTTCGCGGCCAGGGAGACGGGGCGCTTCTCCCCGGCCTGAATTTCAGCCGGGCAAGGTGGGGCGCCTCCCCCCCGGCCTGAATTTCGGCCGGGCGAGGCGGGGCGCCTCCCCCCCTGGCCTGAACTTCAGGGGGAGAACCGAAGCGCCTCCCCCCCACAAAGCAAGCTGCGGGACCAGGTAAGTGACTTTCTTACATCCCTACGTTTTAGCCTACGTAAATATTTACGTAGGCTAAAACGGTGAATCAAAAAGGGACGCAAATAGCTCCTGCGACGCTATTTGCGTTCCCCTTTATTTTCGCCGTCATAGTCTACGTAAATATTTACGTGGATTAAGACGGCCAAAATAAAGTCTGGGCCAGGGAGGGAGACGGTGGAACCCTCAGCGGCACACTGTGATAAGTTTGCAAGGCGCTTTGAAGATAAAGTCACTCAGATTCGTCATGAAATGGACACCATGATTAATGCAGTTCCATTGGTGGAGACATTCAGAGCACCGTCTGGTCCAGTTTTATTGCATGAGTTTCAGTTACTGAGGCCTGAGGATGTGGACAAGGTGCTTGGCCAAGTCCGATCGACCACTTGTGTGCTTGATGCTTGCCCTTCATGGCTTATTAAATCAAACAAGGAGGGGATGTCTGGCTGGGTCCAGGAGGTTGTAAATTCCTCCTTGAGAGAGGGAGTGGTGACGCCACTCTGCACCAGTGGAAGCAGTGGAGCTGTGGAACCGATTCCAGGTACTTGTGGATGAGGCTGGAGGACAGCCTGCAGAGGATGAATCACAGGGGAACCTGCATGAGAGTGAGCAAGAGGCTGAAGGTCAGTCAAACAGAGGCGATGAAACCCAAGCCTACAACAAGAAGAAGAGAAGAGTGGTAGTAGTGGGAGACTCCTTGCTGCGTGGGATTGAGACCCAAGTATGTCGCGAAGACCCGTGGACTCGCCAGGTATGTTGTTTCCCGGGAGGACAGATTAGAGACGTGACTGAACGGTTGCCAGCACTCATAAAGCCCACTGACAGGTATCCCTTTCTTCTCATCCATGTAGAAACAAATGATACCGCCAAGCGGAGCTACGAAGAGATCACGTCAGACTTTGAAGCTTTGGGCAGGAAACTCAAGAACTTTGGGGCCCAGATAGTTTTCTCATCCATCCTTCCAGTACTTAGAAGAGGGATAGAAAGGGAACGAAAAATACTCTGGGTGAATGACTGGCTACGAAGGTGGTGCCGACGAGAGAGATTTGGATTCTGGGACCACGGGCTATACTTCTGAGAAGATGGGCTGTTGGCAAGGGACAGATTGCACCTCACAAAGGCTGGGAAGAATATGTTTGGCCACAGCATGAAGAACTTCATCAGGAGGGCTTTAAACTGAACCCTACGGGGAAGGGAGATGTAATGTTGGGGGTAACAATGGACGTAGGCGCATGCACTGCAACGGAGAGAACAGCTCTGATAGCGCCCAAAAATAGTCTTCAGACACATGTAGGAAGAAAGCCAGACTATGGAGCACATGATCTTCGATGTCTATATACTAATGCCCAGAGTACGGGAAACAAACAGAACGAACTTCAACTCTTAATTAAGGGTGGACGAAAGTCACTTACCTTTTGTCGCAGCTTGTTCGCGGTGGGGGGGGAGCGCTTCGCTGCTCCCCCCGCGAAGTTCAGGCCAGGGGGGGGAGGCTTCCCGCCTCGCCCGGCTGAAATTCAGGCCAGGGGGGGAGGCTTCCCGCCTCGCCCAGCCGAAATTCAGGCCGGGGAGGAGGCTTCCCGCCTCGCCCGGCCGCGAACACGAAAGTAAAAAAAAAAAAAAAAGTCCCCTGATAGGCTACGTGACGATTCACGTAGCCTATCATGCCTAGATCTGGAAAGTCAGCCGTGATAGGCTACGTGAATCGTCACGTAGCCTATCACGGGTGACTTAAAAAAAAAAAAAGCGCGTACGCGAATGGCGGCCCCCATAGGGAGCCACCATTCGCGTTCCTTATTTAGTTGCTGTAGTCTACGTAAATGTTTACGTAGACTACGGCGAAAATAAGGGCAACGCTATTTGCGTTACCCTTATTTTCGCCGTAGTCTACGTAAACATTGACATAGACTACAGCGACCAAATAAGGAAGGGGAATGGCGGCTCCCTATGGGGGCCGCCATTCGCGTACGCGCTTTTTTTTTTAAAGTCACCCGTGATAGGCTACGTGACGATTCACGTAGCCTATCACGGCTGACTTTCCAGATCTAGCCGTGATAGGCTACGTGAATCGTCACGTAGCCTATCAGGGGACGTGTTTTTTTTTTTTCTTTCATTGCAATGGCGGGGGCGGCAGCCGGTCGAAAGACCGGCTGCTGCTCCCGCCCCGCTCAAACACCGGACGAACCGCCAGCCGGACCCGCCGCCGGGAGGGACATTCAGGGAAGGTAAGTCCCGTCCCGGGGGGGTGCGGAGGATTTCTCCCCGAAACTTGTTCGGGGGGCCGAACACGTTGGCGCTCGGCCCCCCGAAGTTTCGGGGAGAAATTCTCCGCCATCCCTACTCTTAATACAGGAGGGAAATTATGACTTGATAGGTATAACTGAGACTTGGTGGGATGACTCTTATGGCTGGAATACAGCAATTGAAGGATATAACTTGTTCAAAAAGAACAGGAGGAACAGAAAGGGAGGTGGGGTTGCACTGTATGTGAAAAATACATATCTCTGCACAGAAATACAGGAGGAGGAGCTTGGTAGCCCCATCGAGAGCATCTGGATCAAAATAAATGGAGCAAAGAATAAAAGGAACCTGGTGGTTGGAGTCTCCTACCGGCCACCCAACCAAGGAGAAGACGAGGATGAAACCTTTGAAAAGGAAATAGCCAATGTTTCAGGGAAGCATGATGTAGTAGTAATGGGGGACTTCAATTTCCCCGATATTTGTTTGGAGACAAATTCTGCAAAATATGGCCCCTCCAGGAAATTCCTGACTTGTGTGGCGGATAACTTCCTCCTACAGAAAGTAGAGGAAGGAACTAGAGGACCATCTATCCTTGACTTGATCCTAACCAACAGAGATGACTTAGTGGATAAAGTAGCAGTTACAGGAACTCTAGGGGAATGCGACCATGTTGCACTTGAGTTCTTGGTTCTAAGGGAAGCAAAAGCCGAGTGTAGTCAAACGCGTACCCTGGATTTTAGAAAGCTGATTTTAATAAACTCAGAACAATGATCAGTAAGATCCCATGGCAAGCAACGCTAACGATAAAAGGAGTCCAAGATGGGTGGGAGCTTTTAAAAAAGGAAATTCTCAAGGCACAATCACAAACCATTCCCACAAGAAGAAAAGGTGGAAGACAACAGAAGAAGCCAATGTGGCTTCACAAAAAGGTTAGGGATGACCTGAAATCAAAAAAGGACACATATAGGAAGTGGAAAGAAGGCCAAGTAACAAAGGAAGAGTACAGGCAGGTAGCACAGAATTGCAGGGATGGCGTCAGGAAGGCTAAAGCTGAGAATGAGCTGAGGTTAGCGAGGGATGCTAAAGCAACAAGCAGGCTTCCTTCAGCTACGTCCATAGTAAAAGGCAGAGGAAAGAAATGGTTATTCAGCTATTAAATAAGGATGGCAAAACGATAACAGATGACAAAGAAAAGGCAGAGGTGCTCAATTCCTACTTTGGGGCTCAGGCTTCTCCCCAAAGAGGGTCTATGACCCCCCTGGCAAAGGCGAAATACAGGCTGAAGGGGCAGGATTGCTGCTTGAGATCGATAGGCATATAGTCAAGGAACACCTAATGACTTTGAATGAGTTCAAATCTCCAGGTCCGGATGAACTGCATCCTAGAATAATAAAGGAACTGGCAGAAGAACTCTCAGAACCGCTGTCTATTCTCTTTGAGAAATCATGGAGGACGGGGGAAGTGCCAGATGACTGGAGGAGGGCTAACGTTATCCCTATCTTCAAAAAGGGTAAAAAGGAGGAACCTGGGAACTACAGACCAGTCAGTCTGACATCAATCCCTGGGAAAATTCTGGAGCAGATGATAAAGCAATCCATCTGGAAGCACCTTGAAAACAATGCCGTGATTACTCAAAGCCAACATGGATTTGTCAAGAACAAGTCCTGCCAGACAAATTTGATCTCATTTTTTGATCAAGTAACCTCCCTTGTAGACCGTGGGAATGCTGTAGACATCATATACCTCGACTTCAGCAAAGCTTTCGACAAAGTGCCCCATGATCTCCTGATGAGCAAACTAGCTCAAAGTGGGCTAGATGAAACAATGATCCGGTGGATCCACAGTTGGCTACAGAATCGGACTCAAAGAGTGCTTCTCAATGGGACCTTCTCCAACTGGGGAGAGGTAACGAGTGGGGTACCGCAGGGCTCAGTCCTGGGCCCAGTGCTCTTCCACATTTGTATTAATGACTTGGAGGAGGAGGTGCAGGGAATGCTGATCAAATTTGCAGGTGACACCAAATTGGGCAGGATAGCTAATACTTTGGAAGACAGAAACAAAATTCAAAGTGATCTGGAGAGACTGGAGTGCTGGGCAGAAAACAACAGAATGACATTTAATAGGGATAAATGCCAAGTTCTGCACCTAGGAAAAAGAAACCAAATGCACAGTTACAAGATGGGGGATACGTGGCTCAACCACACTACAAGCGAGAAGGATCTTGGAATTGTTGTCGATCACAAGCTGAGTATGAGACAACAGTGTGATGTGGCTGCAAAAAAGACAAATGCTATTTCGGGCTGCATTCATAGAAGCATAGCTTCCAAATCCCGGGAAGTCCTACTTCCCCTCTACTCAGCACTGGTTAGGCCTCATCTGGAGTACTGTGTCCAGTTCTGGGCACCACACTTTAAGAAGGATGCAGACAAACTCGAGAGGGTTCAGAGGAGGGCAACAAAGATGATCAGGGGACTGGGAACAAAGCCCTATGAAGAGAGACTGAAAGAATTGGGCATGTTTAGCCTTGAGAAGAGAAGACTGAGGGGAGATATGATAGCACTCTTCAAGTACTTGAAAGGTGGTCACAGACAGGAAGGCCAGGATCTATTCTTGATCATCCCAGAGTGCAGGACACGGAATCATGGGCTCAAGTTCCAGGAAGCCAGATTCCGGCTGAACGTCAGGAAAAACTTCCTGACTGTAAGAGCAATATGACAATGGAACCCATGACCTAGGGAGGTGGTGGGCTCTCCCACACTGGAGGCATTCAGGATGAGGCTGGACAGCCATCTGTCCCGGATGCTCTGACTTGGATTCCTGCACTGAGCAGGGGGTTGGACTCGATGGCCTTGTAGGCCCCTTCCAACCCTACTATTCTATGATTCTAAGCAAGGAACTGCACTGGGGGAGATAGTAGAATAGCCTAAGCTCCAGATAAGGCAGTTGGTCCCCATTTGAAGGGGAACCACAGGAAGACTCTGAACTTATGGGCTATGGAGAGATCCTCCCACTTACCTTTGGGTCCTTGGGACGCAACCATTGTTTTTGTGCCAAACAAGCAGAGCGCCTCCTTTCGGCACCCTCCATCTGTCACTGCTCCCTGCATCTGCGCTGAGCATCCAGCAAGCCCCCCTCCAGCTAGGGGTGGACGAAAGTCACTTACCTGTCGTCGAAGGCCGTTCCCGGTGGGGGGGAGGCGCTTCGCTGGTCCCCCCGCGAAGTTCAGGCCGGGGGGGAGGCTTCCCGCCTCGCCCGGCCGAAATTCAGGCCGGGGGGGAGGCGCCTCGCCTCGCCCGGCCGCGAACGCGAAAGTAAAAAAAAAGACGCCCCCTGATAGGCTAAGTGACGATTCACGTAGCCTATCACGGCTAGATCTGCAAAGTCAGCCATGATAGGCTACGTTAATCGTCACGTAGCCTATCACGGGTGACTTAAAAAAAAAAAAAAAAAGCGCGTACACGAATGGTGGCCCCCATAGGGAGCCGCCATTCCCGTTCCTTATTTGGTCGCTGTAGTCTACGTAAACATTTTTTTTACAAAGGCTATTTGCGTTGCCCTTGTTTTCGCCGTAGTCTACGTAAACATTTACGTAGACTACAGCGACTAAATAAGGAACGGGAATGGCAGCTCCCTATGGGGGCCGCCATTATCCGTACACTCTTTTTTTTTTTTCAAAGTCACCCGTGATAGGCTATGTGACGATTCACGTAGCCTATCACGGCTGACTTTGCAAATCTAGCCGTGATAGGCTACGTGAATCGTCACATAGCCTATCAGGGGGCGTTTTGTTTTTTTTTCCTTTCATTGTAATGGCGGTGGCGGCAGCCGGTCGAAAGACCGGCTGCCGCTCCCGCCTCACTCGAACACCCGCCAAACCGCCGGCCGGACCAGCCACCGGGAGGGACATTCAGTGAAGGTAAGTCCCGTCCCGGGGGGGTGCGGGGGGTGGGGGGGGTGCGGAGGATTTCTCCCCAAAACTTGTTCGGGGGGCCGAACACGTTGGCGCTCGGCCCCCCGAAGTTTCGGGGAGAAATTCTCCGCCATCCCTACCTCCAGCACTCTCTCACTGCCAGGGTCACTATCTCAGGAATGCTGGCAGGAGGAATCTCTGCCAGCTGCTGTGCCTGTGAGAGATGAGCGTGCTCCTCTTCCAGGGATTGCTGTTCCTCCTCAGAATCAGAACTGCTCTGGGGCTCTATGGGCTCAGTTTCCACCCTGACACAGGCATTGATTTAGCACATCCATAGTCTCACCTGAAGAAGATGAAAAGGAGAAATAGAGCTGCATGTCATCAGCATACTGATGACAACATGCCCCAAAACTCCGGATGACCACACTCAATGGTTTCATGTAGATGTTAAATAGCATGGGGGACAGAACTGGCCCCTGTGGCACTCTATACTGGAGAATCCACGGGGCCGAGCAATATTCCCCATGCACCACCTTCTGGTGCCGACCATCCAAGTAGGAGTGAAACCACTATGGTGCAGTGCCTCCCACTCCCAGCCCAGACAATCGTCCCAGAAGGATACCATAGTTAACGGTATCAAAAGCTGCCAAGAAATCAAGGGGATCAAAAGCCACTGAGAGATCAAGAAGAGTCAACAAGGTCACACTCCCCCTGTCTCTCTCCTGACATACAGGGTGACCAAGGCTGTTTCCATGCCAAAACCTGGCCTGAACCCCGACTGAAATGGATCTAGATAATTGGTCTCATCCAAGAGTGTCTGGAGCTGGCTGGCAACCACCCGCTCAAGAACCTTGCCCAGGAAAGGAACATTTGCCACTGGCCTAAAATACTAAGATTTTCTGGGTCCAGGGAGGATTTCTTTAGGAGTTGTAGGGATGTCAGAGAATTCTGCCACGGATCTCGGTGAGGCCGAATGCCAGTGCTTTTGGCCCCCCTAAATCCGTGGCAGAACGAAGCCCCCTGCCACCCCACCCCGCGAAAGGTGTGCAAAACGGGACACCTACCTGCTGCCGTTCGTGCTGCTTTGCGAATGGTGGCCACACCCGCGGCCACCATTTGCTTCTTCATTATAGCCATGATAGGCTACGTAAATACTTATGTAGCCTATCACGGCTAATACAGGGATGCCATTTGCGTCCCTGTGGAAGCCGTGATAGGCTGCATAAGTATTTATGTAGTCCATCACAGCAAAACAAAGGGAACACAAATGGCGGTGGCTATGGCGGCCGCCATTTGTGTTCCCTTTTTTTTTTTTTGGCTGTGATAGCCTACGTAAATATTTACATAGGCTATTACAGCAAAAGAGAGGGGCGCAAATGGCGTAGTGGATCGCCGCAGAGTGGAGGCAGCTGGAGAGAATTTCAGGGGGAGGGACGGAGCGCCTCCCCCCCCACCGTGAATGTCCCCTTCGAAAAGGTACGTGACTTTCGTACATCCTTAAGGAGTAGGGATGGCAGAGAATTCCTCGACGGGGGGGGAGGCGCTCTGTCCCTCCCCCTGGAATCCTGCCCAGCTGGCTCCACTCCGTGATATTTACGTAGGCTAAAACGGCAAATCAAAAAGGGACGCAAATAGTGCCTGCTACGCTATTTGCGTTCCCCTTTATTTTCACTGTAATAGTCTACGTAAATTTTTACGTAGACCAAGACGGCCAAAAATAAGGAACGCACATGGCGGCGGCCATAGCTGCCGCCATTTGCATATGCATTTTTTTTTTAACCCAGACATGATAGGCTATGTAAATCTTTATATAGCCTATCACGTCTCTGTTAAAAAAAACACAAACAAACCTCCAGACTGCAAATGGCGGTGGCGGCAGCTGGTCAGAAGACCAGCCGCCGCCGCCGCCACTGCCGCCACCCGGAACATCCGCCACATGTAAGTCTCATCCCGGGGGGGATCCGCGGGGGGGCGGGGGGGTGGCAGGCCATTCCGCCACAGATTTCAGGGGGCTGAATGCACTGGCATTGGACCTCACCGAGGTCTGTGGCGGAATTCTCTGACATCCCTAGCATTAATCACCTCCCTGGCCCAGCCAGCTGTTCCTTCCCTGCCAGTTTTTAACAGCCAAGAGGGGCAAGGATCCAGTACAGAAGTGGTTGCACAACCTGTCCAAGCACCTTGTCAACGTCCTCAAGCTGTACCAACTGAAACTCATCCAGGAGAACAGGACAAGGTTGTGCTCTGGATACCTCACCAAATTCACCTGCTATAACACTGGAGTCTAAGTCCCAGCAGATGCAAGAGATCTTATCCTGGAAGTGCCTAAGAAATGGATTGCAGCAGGCCTCAGAGGGATCTACAGTGTCCTTAGGGCTGGCATGTAATAGCCCCCGGATGACTCTGAAAAGCTCAATTGGGCAGCAGCATTCAATAGAGAGGCAGTAAGATGATGATTTTTTGCCGCCCTCATTGCCCCTGGTATACTTTACCATAGGCACATACTAGCATTTGATTGCATCCACTAGGAGTTCTTCTCCAAAGTTGTCCGTAGAATCTCTGTCCAAATGTCTGGAGACGGTGAGTGGCTGGATGGGGAGGAATAAGCTGAAGCTGAACCCTGACAAGACCGAGGTACTTTTGGTGGGAGACAAGAGGAGGTTGGCAGATGTCAACCTGGTGTTGAATGGGGCACAGCAGCTACCCTTGAAAGATCAGGTCCGCAGCCTGGGGGTCATTTTAGACTCCCAGCTGTCCGTGGAGGCTCAGGTGTAGGGATGTACGAAATACTCACCTGACTCCGTGCTGGGGCATCCGCGGTGGGAGGGAGGCGCTCCGTCCCTCCCCCCGGAATCCTCTCCAGCCGGCTTCGCGGAGCCGCCGGCCGGGGCCAGCCGCAGCCAGAGTTCCGGCCGCAGCCAGGCTGCTGTGGCCGCAAATGGCGGCTGTTGTAGCAGCCACCATTTGTGTCCTTGCAAGCAGCCATGATAGGCTACGTAAGTATTTACGGCAAAGAGCAGGGGCGCAAATGCCATAGCAGGCCGCTATTTGTGTCCCTGCTCTGTGCCGTGATAGGCTACATAAATACTTATGTAGCCTATCATGGCTGCAAGAACACAAATGGCAGCCACAGCAGCCTGGCCGCGGCTGGCCAGGAGACCAGCCGGAGCCTCCGCCGCTGGAGCCACCACCACCGCCACATCCGCCCCAGGTAAGTTCCATCCTGGGGAGATTCTTCAGGGGGGCGGGGGGGGCGTTCCGCCATGGAATCCATAAGTATTTATACGTAAGTATTTATGTAGCCTCCCTGGCGGAATTCTCTGACATCCCTACTCAGGTGTCAACTGTGAGCCGAACAGTGCCGTACCAACTCCATCTGATATGGCGGCTGCGCCCCTTCCTTCCTGACCATCTGCTCACATTGGCAGTACATGCCCTGGTCTCCTCTCGTTTAGACTACTGTAATGCGTAGTGGGGGTTACCCTTGAACACGGCTTGGAAGGTGCAGCTGGTGCAGAACGCAGCGGCTCACCTGATTAAAGGCAGCGGTTGGCATGATCACATCACTCCAGTGCTGAAGGAGTTGCACTGGCTACCAGTTGTTTTCTGGGCCAAATTCAAGGTGTTGGTTTTGGCCTTTAAAACCCTATGCGGTTCCTGCCCAGCCTATCTCAAGGAGCACCTCCAGCAACACCAGACAGGCCGCTTAACAAGATCAGCCTTGGATGGCCTTCTGTCTGTCCCATCAGCCAGGACAGCTAGGCTGGTGAGGATGAGGGAGAGGGCCTAGGAAACTCCTAGGAAACTCCACCATGCCCCCTCTTTAATGAGCTTCTGCCATGCACTGAAAACTTGGTTGTTCAGTCAGGCATTTGGGGTAGGTATTTTTAGAAATACAATGTTTTAATGTGGAATTTTACTGTTTTAAACAGTTGTATTATTGTACATCGCCCAGAGTGGCTGGGTGACCAGACAGATGGGTGATTAAGAAATTTAATAAATAAAATGAAAAAAAAATCTGTACTCAAGCTGTCTCCTATTTTGTTTCATCGCTCTCAGCTCTGGGGTATACCATGTAGCAGTTCAAGCTCTACCCAGGAGAGGGCTCTCAGGATCAATCATGTCAACTGCCCGGATCATTTCTGCATTCCACAGATCAACCAGGGTTTTGACAGGAGAGCCCACCATATCAGCTGGAAACTAGGGGTGTACGAAACCCTGCTTACCTGCCTCTGCTGGGTTCCGCTGGGGGGGGTAGGCGCTCCATCCCTCCCCCCGGAATCCTGGCCAGCCGGCTCTGCTCCACGGGGATTCCGCGGAGCTGCTGGCCGGCTCCGCCAGCAGCCGGACATCCGGCCGCTGGCTAGCAGGGACGCAAACGGCAGCGGCCGTAGCTGCCGCCGTTTGCGTCCCTGTATTCAGCCGTGATAGGCTATGTAAAGACTTAAGTAGCCTATCACGTCTGAGTAAAAAAAACAAAAAACCACATACTTTTTTTTGGCCATCTTAGTCTACTTAGTTTTTTTTGTCCGTCTTAGTCTACGTAAATATTTACGTAGACTAAGACAGCGAAAATAAGGGGAACGCAAATAGCGTAGCGGACGCTATTTGCATTCCCCCTTATTTTCGCTGTCTTAGGCTACGTAAATATTTACGTAGACTAAGACGGACAAAAATAAGGAACGCAAATGGCAGCGGCCGTAGCCGCCGCCATTTGCGTACGTGCGTTTTTTGTTTTTTGTTTTAAGCCAGACGTGATAGGCTACGTAAGTCTTTACGTAGCCTATCACGGCTGACTACAGGGACGCAAACAGCGGCAGCTACAGCCGCTGCCATTTGCATCCCTGCTTGGGATGTACGAAAGTCACTTACCTTGAACGATATTTTATTCGCAGTGGGGGGGAGGCGCTCCGTCCCTCCCCTCAAAATTCTGGCCGGGGGGGAGGCGCTTCGTCCCTCCACCCCCAAATCCTGGCCGGCCAGGACGCAAATGGTGGCGGCCATAGCCGCCGCCACCATTTGCGTCCCTGCAGTAAGCCGTGATAGGCTACGTAAATGTTTACGTAGCCTATCACAGCTGAGTAAAAAAACAAACAAACCGTGCGTACGCAAATGGTGGCACCCATGTAGACGCTACGCTATTTGCGTTCCCCTTATTTTCGCCGTAGTCAGGGTTTACATAGGGTTTACATAGACTAGACGTTCCAAAATAAGGAACGCAAATGGCGGTGCTCATGGGCACCGCCATTTGCGTACGCGCGGTGTTTTGTTTTGTTTTTTTACTCAGCCGTGATAGGCTACGTAAACATTTACGTAGGCTATCATGGTATTTTTTAAAAATCTAGCCATGATAGGCTATGTAAATCTTTACGTAGCCTATCACTTTTGGGTTTTTTTTTTTGTTTTTTTTTTACTGGAAATGGCAGCAGTGGCAGCCAGTCGGAAGACCGGCTGCCACAGCCGCCACCGCCGAACCGCCGCCGAACCACCGCTGGAGCCGCCACCGCCAGGCGGATTCGTCCAAGGTAAGTCCTGTCCCGGGGGGCGGGGGGGCAGACCATTTCACCACCAATTTCGGGGGTGCGCTGGCATTCGGCTTCCCCGAGATTCGTGGTGAAATTCTCTGACATCCCTAAAATTCCCTGCTAGCCAGTGGCCAGATGTCCGGCTGCTGGCGGAGCCGGCTGGCGGCTCCGCAGAATCCCCATGGAACGGAGCCAGCCAGCCCGGATTCCGGGGGGGAGGTTCTCCGCTCCGAGGATTCCGGGGGGATTCTGAGGATTCTGGGGGGAGGGACGGAGTGCCTCCCCCCCAGTGGAACCCAGCGGAGCCAGGTAAGGGGAGTTTCATACATCCGTAGCAACAGCGAACCAGAGACCATCTCCGTCAGCTCAGATAGGGAGTCTGTTGAGCAGAAGGGTGGGCGGTACACCAGCAGAGCCCCCAATCTGTCCCGCTGGCCCAACACAAGGTGCAAACACTCCAGACCTGTAGTCACATGGACAGGGAGCCTGCAGGGGGAGATGGAATTCCTATAGACCACAGCAACCCCCCCTCCCCAGCCCTCAGGTCTTCCCTGATGGTGAACCAAGCACCCCGGTGGGCAGAGCTGGGAGAAGCTAACTCCTCCCTGCTCACCCACCCATGTCTCGGTTATACATGCCAAATTGATCAAATTGATCTCGCAGAGTTGAAAATAAGAAAAACTAATCATCGACCCCCACTATTTGATCCAGGGTAAAATCATTTTATCTGCCCAGGTCCACCATAAAACCATTTTCTTGCCAATTCTTAAATCTGGATTTCCCCATAAAGTCAATTTAGCATGGGAAAATGGATCAAACTGTAATTGACATAACATTATATGCCACACTTCTCTAACTGCCAAAATTGTGGAAGGAGCTCTGACCACCTTAGTATGCCGAGAAACTAATGCCATCCATTTAAAGAGAGGCTCCAGACAAGAAGATTCCAACACTGACCAAGGTGGAAAATCAAACCTGAGTGGAAAAGACCCAAATATAGTAGAGGCAGCAAATAGGCCTGATGATACATAGCTAGATCCGGAAAACTGAACCCACCTTCATTAATTGGAAGTTGCATCCTTTTCAAAGATATTTTTCATGGAAAGGAACCCCAAAAAAAATTATGAAACAAAGCATGACATTTTTGGAAATATTTTCCAGGTATAAGTATAGGGATCCTACGTATAACATAGATAATTCAAGATATGGTATTCATCTTAAGTATATTCACCTTACCCCATCAATTCCACTTTAAAGATGCCCATCTATCTATATCTCATGAAATATCATTCATCAACTTATTTAAATTTAACAGAATCATTTGAGATATATCCCTAGGGATAATTATTCACAAATATGTAATAAACTCTGGGCACCATCGAAATTGCCACTTGGCTAATACACTAGAGTCAGTATACCCTATCTCCAATCAGCATTATTTCCAACTTTGACCAATTAATTGAATAGCCGGACAATTCACCAAAGATATTAATCAGTTTCATGAAAGCTGGAACTGACAGCTGGAGTCTCGAGATAAACAACAAAAGATCATCTGCATAAAAGTTAATTTTAAATTCTAAACCAAAATTGACAAATCCATGAATACTACTATAAGAGCACACACCAGGCCTTCCAAACATAGGTTGAATATCAATGGGGAAAGTGGACAACCTTTTCTGGTGCCCTGCCCAAGTAAAAAAAAACACCTGAAAATAAACCATTAGTTGTTACTCTCACTCTAGGAGCTGAGTATAAAATTTTAACCCATTTCAAAAATTCCATAGGAAAACCAAAATTAGTCAATGTAGTAAAAATAGATTTCCAATTAGGGATGGCAGAGAATTCTGCCATGGACTCTAATGAGGCTGGATTCCAAAGAATCCAGCCCCCCGGAGTCTGTGGCGGAACGGAACTCCCTGCGGAATCCTCTTCGGCCGGATCCTCCGGCTCCGGATTACCAGCAATACAGCTGCCATGCTGGGACCACATAAAACAAGGATGCAAAAGGTGTCCTGGATGCCATTTGCGGCCCTGTTTTTTCACGTGATAGGCTACGCAAATATTTGCGTAGCCTATTGTATGAATGAAAAGCACGGACGCAAATGGCTCGTTGGCCAGTCCCTGTTAACAATCTTGCTGCCCTATTTTGGACCAGCTGAAGTTTCCGGACCGTTTTCAAGGCAGCCCCATGTATAACGCACTGCAGTAATCCAGAAGAAAAGTTATCAGAGCATGGGTAACTGTAGCTAGGCTATCTCTGTCCAGATCAGGGCGTAGTTGGTATACCAGCCTAAGCTGATAAAAAGTGCTCCGTGCCACTGAGTTCACCTGTGCCTCAAGTGACAGTTCTGGGTCCAAGAGCACCCCAAACTACGAACGTGACCCTTTAGGGGGAGCGCAACCCCCTCCAGAACAGCTTGAATATCACCTAGCCAGGCAGACGAACCACCCACTAACAGCACCTCCGTCTTGTCTGGATTGAGTTTCAGTTTATTGGCCCTCATCCAGTCCATTGCCATGCCCAGGCCCTGATTCAGAACAGCCACTGCCTCTCCTGGGTTTGATGAGAAAGAGAGGTGGAGCTGGGTGTCATCCACATATTGATGGCACCTCAGCCCACACCTCCGGATAACCTCCCCCAGCGGTTTCATGTGGATGTTAAACAGCATGGGGGATAAAACAGAGCCCTGCGGAACCCCACGGCTCAATTGCCACGGCACAGAGCAGTAATCCCCCAGCACCACCTTCTGGAGTCGGCCATCCAAGCAGGAGCGGAAGCACTGCAGTGCATGTTCCATAAAGCCACATTGAACATTGAAAACACAAACACAAATTATTTGCCCCTCCTCCCAAACACATCTTGCCAAATTTACAAACAGTGACTAAATTTATATACCATAAATGGTATAACAAATGCATCCTTCATTTACATTTAGGACTAACCACTTCAGACATCATCAAAATAGTTCTTATTGCATAGAAACTGAGAAAAAAATTAAAATCATTCAAAAATATGAACAGTAGTTGAAAATATTATTCACTTATTCATTAAAAGCTCTTTTAGAGTAGAGAGTCTCAACAGAATCTTGTGCTGTTCCTGCACTGGGAGAGCACCGTAACTTGCAATTAAATTTTATTCTTCTGATGAGAAAGAAATGCCTCAGCAATGGCGTTAAGACTTATCTATCAGAGCTTTTTCAATACAATTAGTATTTCTAGGCATTCCTAGTGCTTCAGTGAGCCCCTGACCCATGCCGGGTCGCTTCGCGCCCCTTCTGCTTTTCCTTGGAAGGGGCACAAAGTGACCCGAAGTGGCCCACTTTGACTTGGGGTTTGCGCCTCGGGCCAAACTGATGCACAGCCCTATTAGAAATAGAAAAAGAGCCATTAATCACACTCAGCTCAATCAGTTTCCCTATCATTGGATCTGTACGGGAAGAGGTAGAGAAACATCCCTTCCCTCTCCTCAGGATTCCCAGGGAAAGAGCTGGAGATACATCCTTCAAACACCTACTTACTCTCATTCCTGTCTTGTAGCATGCCTCTTCCCCACTAGATATTCCAGCAGCTATGCTAGGTGACCCAAAAGTTATAATAGCTCAAGCAGAGTTATAGCCATAAAAGTGGTGGTCTACCTTTTGGACAGAATGTGGGTCTACCTGTGTCCCAGAAGGAGCCGTTGTGAGCTGCAAAGGGCACTCTGACGGGGTCAGCACACCCTTTGGCTTTGGATAGCTGGTGAACATCACATTCTGTTTCATTGACTGTAAACACCAAGGCGTACTTCCAAATGAGTTCTGCCTCCAGTGGCACCCGGAGAGGGGATGTTACCTTGTCTGAGAGCTGTAAGACTGAGCAAGAGTCCTGTAGTGCATCTCACACTTCAGTGGTACTCTGTTGGCAGGGACAGGGAGTGCTTGGCTTCAGTGCCAAACATACTCTATTGAGGGTATCTTTCTTCACTTTATTTCTAGGACTCATAGGACATATCTTCTGCTTCCTATCCCTTTCTTCCAATAGCTTGAAAAGTCTATTAAAATTCATGTTGGGTGGGCTTTTGAAATGAACTGTGACTTTTATGTTTTTAGATTTCTTTTCAGTGCAAGTTGGGGTCTTGATATTTTTATACTTAGATTTCTTACTGACCACATCCGTTGCATTTTTATCTCTCTTTCTTCTACTAGGATTTTTGCCATCTTTCCCAATTGGGTTAACTTGGGCAGAGAGCTCACTTACAGTTGTAGCACCAGGGTCCTTAGTTTCAATTTCACCAGAACTGGTTTTACCTTCCCTTCTTACTTTAGACAGTGCAAGATCTATTAAAAGTTGTCAGAAACTCCTTACACACAGACAGGAACTTCTTTATTTGAGAAATATCATCTGCCAGACAATAAACAAGCTCCTGATCAGCTCATGTTGGCTATTGAGCAGATTAGTTACTGAATATAAGTCAGGGTCCTTATCATCAGCAGGAGTTGGATAAATAGTTGGTTGCAAGAGAAATGGGTCACAATTCTCACCAATAAAGCCACTTGAGGGAAACAATATATTGCGGCTTTTAGAGCTTTCCTGAGGGGTTTCAGAGCAGTAGCTCTGGAGTCTAGACTCTACAGTAGCATCCTCCTCAGAGGCCAGTTCCACAGCTAGACTACACCTAGCTGTGTAG
This sequence comes from Heloderma suspectum, assembly GCF_057233095.1. Taxonomy (NCBI): domain Eukaryota; kingdom Metazoa; phylum Chordata; class Lepidosauria; order Squamata; family Helodermatidae; genus Heloderma; species Heloderma suspectum. The sequence goes on along the minus strand of NC_139467.1, from coordinate 48,825,890 downwards.
GTTTCTCTGGGTTTTCCCACTCCATAGCCTTCATTATAAATTGAGGGCCCAGAGACTAGTTTAGGATCTCCTCATAGAATCATAGAATCATAGAATCATGGAATAGTAGGGTTGGAAGGGGCCTACAAGGCCATCAAGTCCAACCCCCTGCTCAATGCAGGAATCCAAGTCAGAGCATCCCTGACAGGTAGCTGTCCAGCCTCATCTTGAACGCCTCCAGTGTGGGAGAGCCCACCGCCTCCCTAGGTCACTGGTTCCATTCTCGTATTGCTCTAACAGTCAGGAAGTGTTTCCTGATGTTCGGATGGAATCTGGCTTCCTGTAAGCCTCATCATTTGGCTTTATCTCAGAAACTGAGATTGCTCGTTTCTCAGAGCTCAGACAACAACAACAACAACAAATCAATAATTTCTGATTGGTTGTGGGTCTTGACAAAAGCCACAACATCTTCAGTCACAGGGACCAGACCCTCCTCTAGTATCATCCTCTAATGAGTACCATTGTGCCCCTATATTAAAGTCAAGACCTTTCTCTTCTCCCAGGCATTTGGCAGCATATGATGAGTTTTAATCGATCCTTGATTGTCTCATGGTTATGGTTGATTGCTTGAGATTGCTTGCTTGAAGTTGTTTTAGAGATATCTTGTCTTGTGTATATTGTGTGTTTGTGTGTTTTTAATGTTGTTGTTTACTCGGTCAGTCACTTCCGAGTCTTCGTGACTTCATGGACCAGCCCACACCAGAGCTTCCTGTCGGCCGTCGCCACCCCCAGCTTCCCCAAGGTCGAGTCCGTCACCTCCAGAATATCATCCATCCACTTTGCCCTTGGTCGGCCCCTCTTCCTTTTGCCTTCCACTTTCCCTAGCAACAGCATCTTCTCCAGGGTATCCTGTCTTCTCATTATGTGGCCAAAGTACTTCAGTTTTGCCTTTCATATCCTTCCCTCAAGTGAGCAGTCTGGCTTTATTTCCTGGAGTATGGACTGGTTTGTTCTTCTTGCAGTCCAAGGCACTCTCAGAATTTTCCTCCAGCACCACAGTTCAAATGCATCTATCTTCCTTCGGCGGGCCTTCGCTAGCCTTCCTTATGGTCCAGCTCTCGCAGCCATAGGTTACGACGGGGAACACCATTGCTTGAACTATGCGGACCTTTGTTGTCAGTGTGATGTCTCTGCTCTTCACTATTTTATCAAGATTTGTCATTGCTGTCCTCCCAAGAGGTAAACGTCTTCTGATTTCCTGGCTGCAGTCAGCGTCTGCAGTAATCTTTGAGCCTAGAAAGACAAAGTCTGTCACTGCCTCCACATTTTCTCCCTCTATTTGCCAGTTATCAATCAAGCTGGTTGCCATAATCTTGGTTTTTTTGAGGTTTAACTGCAACCCAGCTTTTGCACTTTCTTCTTTCACCGTCGTCATGAGATTCCTCAGCTCCTCCTCGCTTTCAGCCATCAAAGTGGTATCATCTGCATATCAGAGATTGTTAATGTTTCTTCCAGCAATTTTAACTCCAGCCTTGGATTCATCAAGCCCAGCACGTTGCATGATGTGTTCTGCATACAGGTTCAATAGGTAGAGTGAGAGTATACAACCCTGCTGTACTCCTGTCCCAATCTTAAACCAGTCCGTTGTTCCATGGTCTGTTCTTACCGTTGCTACTTGGTCATTATACAGATTCCTCAGGAGGCAGACAAGATGACTTGGTATCCCCATCCCACCAAGAACTTGCCACAATTTGTTATGATCCACACAGTCAAAGGCTTTAGAATAGTCAATAAAACAGAAATAGATGTTTTTCTGAAACTCCCTGGCTTTCTCCATTATCCAGCGGATATTGGCAATTTGGTCTCTAGTTCCTCTGCCTTTTCTAAACCCAGCTTGTACATCTGGCAATTCTCGTTCCATGAACTGCTGGAGTCTACCTTGTAAGATCTTGGGCATTACCTTACTGGCATGTGAAATAAGTGCCGCTGTTGGATAGTTTGAACATTCTTTAGTGCTTCCCTTTTTTGGTATGAGGATATAGGTTGATTTTTTCCAATCTGTTGGCCATTCTTGCGTTTTCCAAATTTGCTGGCATATGGCATGAATCACCTTGACAGCATCATCTTGCAAGATTTTAAACAGTTCAGCTGGGATACCATCATCTCCTGCTGCCTTGTTATTAGCAATGCTTCTTAAGGCCCATTCAACCTCACTCTTCAGGATGTCTGGCTCTAGCTCACTGACCACACCGTCAAATCTATCCCCGATATTATTATCCTTCCCATACAGATCTTCCGTATATTCTTGCCTCCTTTTCTTGATCTCTTCTGCTTCTGTTAGGTCCTTGCCATCTTTGTTTTTGATCATGCCCATTTTTGCCTGGAATTTACCTCCAATGTTTCTGATTTTCTGGAAGAGGTCTCTTGTCCTTCCTACTCTATTATCTTCTTCAGCTTCCGCGCATTGCTTGTTTAAAAATAATTCCTTCTCTCTTCTGGCTAACCTCTGGAATTTTGCATTTAATTGGGCATATCTCCCCCTATCACTGTTGCCTTTTGCTTTCCTTCTTTCTTGGGCTGCTTCCAGCGTCTCAGCAGACAGCCATCTTGCCTTCTTGGTTTTCTTTTTCTTTGCGACGTTTTTTGTTGCCAGCCGCCTCCTGAACAATGTTGCGAACTTCTGTCCATAGTTCTTCTGGGACCCTATCTACTAAATCTAGTCCCTTAAATCTATTCTTCACCTCCACTGCATATTCATTAGGAATATTCGTGAGCTCATATCTAACTGATCTGTGGGTCTTCCCTATTCTCTTCAGTCTGATTCTAAATTGTGCAATAAGAAGTTCATGATCTGAACTACAATCAGCTCCAGGTCTTGTTTTTACCAACTGCATAGATGTCCGCCACCATCTATGTAGTCAATCTGATTTCGGTGTCGACCGTCTGGTGAAGTCCATGTATAAAGTCGTCTCTTAGGTTGTTGGAAGAGAGTGTATGTTATACACAGTGAGTTGTCTTGGCAAAATTCTATCAGCCTATGTCCTGCTTCATTTTGTTCTCCCAGACCATGCTTGCCTGTAATTCCAGGTGTCATTTGACTACCCACCTTAGCATTCCAGTCCCCTGTAATGAAAATAACATCTTTTTTTGGCATACTATCCAGTAGGTGCTGCAGATCCTCATAGAACTGATCTACTTCTGCTTCTTCAGCATCTGTGGTTGGGGCGTATATTTGGATCACTGTGATGTAGGGATGTCAGAGAATTTCACCACGAATCTCGGGGAGGCCGAATGCCAGCGCATTCGCCCCCCCCAAATTGGTGGCGAAACGGTCTGCCCCCCCGCCCCCCCCGGATGGGACTTACCTTGGGCGAATCTTCCTGGTGGCGGCGGCTCCGGCGGCAGTGCAGCGGCTGTGCGGCGGTGGCGGCGGCCGGTCTTCCGACCAGCTGCCGCCACCGCCATTTCCAGTTAAAAAAAAAAACGTGATAGGCTAGATTTTCAAAAAATACCATGATAGGCTACATAAATGTTTACGTAGCCTATCACGGCTAAGTAAAAAAAAAAAAAACCGTGCGTATGCAAATGGCGGCACCCATGGGCGCTGCCATTTGCGTTCCTTATTCTGGCACGTCTAGTCTACGTAAACATTTACGTAGACTACGGCAAAAATAAGGGGAACGCAAATAGTGTAGCATCTACGCTATTTGCGTTCCCCTTATTTTCGCCGTAGTCTACGTAAATGTTTACGTAGACTAGACATGCCAAAATAAGGAACGCAAATGGCGGCGCCCATGGGCGCCGCCACTTGCATATGTGCAGGTTTTTTTTTTACTCAGCCATGATAGGCTACGTAAACATTTATGTAGCCTATCACAGCTGACTGCAGGGACGCAAACGGCGGTGGCCATGGCCGCTGCCCTTTGCGGTCCTGGCCGGCCAGGATTCAGGGGTGGAGGGATGGAGCGCCTCCCCCCCGCCAGAATTTCGGGGGGAGGGACGGAGCGCCTCCCCCCCACCGCGAATCAAATTTCGTTCAAGGTAAGTGACTTTCGTACATCCCTAAAAGTTGAGGCCAAGCCTTAAGCCAAAAGCAAGCCACCCCACCCCACCCCACCTTGCCCAGTAATATTAAAAACAAACAAATTAACCAAGTTCCTTTCACTAAATTGCCCTGCAGCAAGACTGAGAGATGCAAGAAGCCCTCAAGATTTTTAATGAAAGACACAATGGAACCAATCCCTCCCTTCAAAGCACATTGTCTGGAACCGCTGCCAAAACAGGTCCTAGGATCAGAAGGTGGACATGTCAGTCATCCAACCACATTCCTTCCCCATCTCCCTCCCCCTGCACCTGCAACATTTAGAGAATCAAAACCAAATAAGAAGCTATTTTGTATTTATTTTGGGAGACATGAAGCAAACATATGTATTGTCTCCAAAACATGAATTGATGATGAAACCTCATTCTGAACAATGGTTAGATCTCTTGGCTTCGTAGGGAACCCCAGTTTGACTTGGGAGCCAACAGAACTGGAGCGAAGCTGCCCATTTCTGCTGGGGGTTCAGAATTTGTTCGAATCTGTTACACATCCCTGGTTTTCAACCCTTTCCCCCTGTAACATTGCTCCCCTGGAAACCACTGCTCCTGCTCCCGCTCCATTTGCATATCTCATCTCATTTTGTCTATTATATTTCTGTGCCACCCCATAGCTGGAGCTCTCTAGGCGTTTCACAAAAAATGTTCCTTGCTTTAGGAGTTTAGGAGAGCAGAGGGGCAAATCCGAGGAGCATTTTTTCAGTAGCTTGTAACACTCTCATGTTGGCTAATTAATCATCACAGAATCCCATACAGATGGTGATGGTTCAGCCTCTTGTGTCTGAGACCACAGAAGGTGATGGAAGCTCCGTCCTGTGCCTGGCTCCCTCTGGCCAGGCACCCAACGCATAAGCCCGCTTCTGGCACCGGACTTGTGAGGAAAAGTGCGAAGGCACAGAGCCAGTCCCCTGGGTGAGTGGCATGGCGCTCTGAGCAAGTTTTATTACAGCATAAAGTGCAGTATCTTAGAGGTCAAGCCATTGCATGGCCCCTTGACGTGCTAAGTCAAAGCCTTGATAGTTCTGGTCTGGAAATCCATATTTTAACATTATTTGCTCAGAGATCTGCCCTGTTTAATATTTTGGAAGGGTGGGGATGGTTGTGATACCCTTTCCAGTACCATCTCCAGTACCTTCTCCTGCTCTAGAGATGGGACTAGCAGAACGTAATGTCCATGTGGTACATCCTCTTTCACACCTGTTCAGTGCATGCTCTTGGTTGCCTATCCTTTGTCCACAGATGGAGGGGGGGGCTCAGTTGCTTCTTACCCAACACATGAGTCCTTGAGGCAGCTGTTCCGTTTGTATGTTTCAGTTACTCTAATATCCCTGCTAAGAATGATAACCTTCCCTCACTGCCTGCCTGTTCTTTGCTTTTTGTTTTGTCATCGACCCTGGGTCATTGTGATGCAGGCGAATAAGCAGTTGACCCAAACCCATCTCATTTGCCTTGCCTGATATCAAGGACTCTTCTTTGCTTCTGGAGCTTTCTGAGCTTAAGTTGCTTTTTTCCAAATCATCATCCTCTGGATTTAGTGAAAGCAGGGTTTGAATGAGCAAGGAGTCCTTGTTGCAATTCTATTGGCAGGAGCCAAGCAGCAGAATTGAATGGATGGATGTGTGATTGCTTGTTCTTGTGACTGCTGACATCTCAGCTGTGTAAACCCCCTCTCCACCTTGCAAAGGAAATCTCCCCTTCCCAATAAGCCTCCTTTGGGAATCTAGAGGCACAATTAATGAGAACCTTTTCCAGAGGAAGGAGGAAGTACTTCTTTTTCATTGGAATGCATGTGATGCCCTGTGATGCAGGTGGGATTCAGGGTTCCCACCACATTTGCATTTTAAAAGGAGATCTGTACGCCCTGGGGTACTAATAAATAAAGCAGCCTAGCCCTAGGGGTGTTAGAGAATTCCGCCACAGATCCCAGGGGGGCCAAATTCCAGTGAATTCAGCCCCCTGGAATCTGTGGCGGAAAGGACCCCCCGCCCTACCACCCCGCGAAAGCCTCACAAAACGGAGCCTACCTAGCTGCGGCTCCGGAGGTGGTGGTGGTGGCGGTGGTAGTGGCGGCTCTGGCCACTGCCGGGCTGCTGCAGCTGCAAATGGCGGCCAACATAGCGGCCACCATTTGCGTCCCTAGGCCGGCCCGTGATAGGCTACGTATATATTTACATAGCCTATCACAGCTAAAGCAGGACGCAAATGGCGTCCCCTACGCAGGAAGCTATTTGTGTCCGCACCAGCCCGGCAGCCTCCTTCATGGATCACTGCCTTGTTGTGGCGAAGGGGCTTGCGTAACTCAGTGAAGCCATTAGCTATGCCGTGCAGGGCCACCCAAGACGGACAGGTCATGGCAAAGAGTTCTGACAAAATGTGGTCCACTGGAGAAGGAAATGGCAACCCACTCCAGTATTCTTGCCAAGAAAACCCCATGGAACGTATCACAAGGCTAAAAGAGATGACGCCGGAAGATGAGCCCCTCAGGTCGGAAGGTGTCCAATATACTACTGGGGAAGAGCAGAGGGTATTTCCAAGTAGCGCCAGAAAGAGTGAAGCGGCTGGGCCAAAGCCGAAAGGACACTCAGCTGTGGATGTGTCTGGTGGTGAAAAGAAAGTCCGATGCTGTAAAGAACAATATTGTTTAGGAACCTGGAATGTCAGATCAATGAATCAAGGTAAGCTGGAGGTGGTCAAACATGAGATGGCAAGATGGAACATCGACATCTTGGGAATCAGTGAACTAAAATGGACAAGCATGGGTGAATTTAATTCAGGTGACCATCATATCTACTACTGTGGGCAAGAATCCCATAGAAGAAATGGAGTCATAGTCAACAAAAGGGTAGGAAAAGCAGTACTGGGGTACAATCTCAAAAATGATAGAATGATCTCAGTATGAATCCAAGGCAAACCATTCAACATCACAGTAATTCAAGTCTATGCCCCAACCACTGAAACTGAAGAAGCTGAGGTTGATCGGTTCTATGAAGACCTACAACACCTTCTAGAACTAACACCAAAAAAAGATGTCCCCTTCATCATAGGGGATTGGAATGCTAAAGTAGGAAGTCAAGAAATCACTGGGATAACAGGCAAGCATGGCCTTGGTATACAAAATGAAGCAGGACAAAGGCTAGTAGAGTTTTGCCAAGAGAACACGCTGATCTTAGCAAACTCTCTTTTCCAACAGCACAAGAGGCGACTCTACACATGGACATCGCCAGATGGTCAATATCAAAATCAGATCGATTACGTCCTTTGCAGCCAAAGATGGAGAAGCTCTATACAGTCAGTCAAAACAAGACCTGGAGCTGACTGTGGCTCAGATCATGAGCTGCTTCTTGCAAAATTTCGGCTTAAATTGAAGAACGTAGGGAAAACCACTAAACCATTCAGGTATGACCTAAAGCATATCCCTGATGAATATACAGTGGAGGTGAGGAATAGATTTCAGGGATTAGACCTGATAGACAGAGTGCCTGAGGAACTATGGACGGAGGTCCGTAACATTGTTCAGGAGGCAGCAACGAAATCCATCCCAAAGAAAAAGAAATGCAAGAAAGCAAAGTGGCTGTCTGATGAGGCTTTACAAGTAGCTCACGAAAGAAGGGAAGCGAAAAGCAAGGGAGAAAGGGGAAGATATATCCAACTGAATGCAGAGTTCCAGAGAATAGCAAGGAGAGACAAGAAGGCCTTCTTAAATGAACAATGCAAAGAAATCGAGGAAAACAACAGAATGGGAAAGACTAGAGATCTCTTCAAGAAAATCGGAGATCTCAAGGGAATGTTTTGTGCAAAGACAGGCATGATAAAGGACAAAGAAGGCAGGGACCTAACTGAAGCAGATGAGAGTAAGAAGAGGTGGAAAGAATACACAGAATAACTATACAGGAAAGATCTGAATGTCCCTGATAGCCATGATAGTGCGCTCACTGAACTTGAGCCAGACATCCTCGAGAGTGAAGTCAAGTGGGCCTTAGGAAGCATTACTAACAACAAAGCTAGCGGAGATGACAGTATTCCAGCTGAGCTATTTAAAATCCTAAAAGATGATGCTGTGAAAGTGCTGCACTCAATATGCCAGCACATTTGGAACACTCAGCAGTGGCCACAAGACTGGAAAAGGTCAGTTTACATTCCAATTCCAAAGAAGGGCAACGCCAAAGAGTGTTCAAACTACCGCACAATTGCGCTCATTTCACATGCCAGCAAGGTGATGCTCAAAATCCTACAAGCTAGGCTTCAGCAGTATGTGAACCAAGAACTACCGGAAGTACAAGCTGGGTTTCGAAGAGGCAGAGGAACTAGAGATCAAATCACCAGCTTTCGCTGGATCATGGAGAAAGCAAGAGAATTCCAGAAAAACATCTATTTCTGCTTCATTGACTACGCTAAAGCCTTTGATTGTGTGGATCACAACAAACTGTGGCAAATTCTGAAAGAGGTGGGACTACCAGACCACCTTACCTGTCTCCTGAGAAACCTGTACGAGGGTAAAGAAGAACAACCGATTGGTTCAAAATTGGGAACGGAGTACGACAAGTCGCACTGCTTATTTAACTTATATGCAGAGTACATCATGAGAAACGCCGGGTTGGATGAATCACAGGTCGGAATTAAGATTGCTGGGAGAATTATCAACAACCTCAGATATTCAGACGATACCACCCTAATGGCAGAAAGCGAAGAGGATCTAAAGAGCCTCTTGTTGAGGGTGAAAGTGGAGAGTGCAAAAGCTGGTTTGAAACTCAACATTAAGAAAACGAAGATCATGGCATCTAGCCCCATCACTTCCTGGCATATAGAAGGGGAAGAAATGGGAGCAGTGACAGATTTTAGTTTCTTGGGCTCCAAGATCACTGCAGACGGTGACTGTAGCCATGAAATTAAAAGACGCTTGCTCCTTGGGAGGAAAGCTATGGCAAACCTAGACAGCATAGTAAGAAGCAGAGACATCACCTTGCCGACAAAGGTCCGTCTAATCAAAGCTATGGTTTTCCCAGTAGCAACGTATGGCTGTGAGAGCTGGACTATAAGGAAGGCTGAGCGCCGAAGAATTGATGCTTTCGAACTGTGGTGCTGGAGAAGACTCTTACGAGTCCCCTGGACTGCAAGGAGGTCAAATCAGTCCATCCTTAAGGAAATCAACCCTGAGTGCTCATTGGAAGGACAGATACTGAAGCTGAAGCTCCAATATTTTGGCCACCTAATGCGAAGAGAAAACTCTCTGGAAAAGACCCTGATGCTGGGAAAGACTGAAGGCAAAAGGAGAAGGGGACGGCAGAGGATGAGATGGCTAGATAGCATCACTGATGCAATGAATATGGACTTGAGCACGCTCCAGGAGAGGGCACAGGACAGGAAGGCCATGGTCCATGGGGTCACGAAGAGTCGGACATGACTGAACAACAACAACAGCCCAGCAGTGGCTGGAGGCCCTGCTGCAGGTTGGCCCGGCTGGCAGCTCCGCGGCCTGACAGGATTCCTGGGGGGAGGAACGGATCACCTCCCCCACCTGCGGAACCCGGCGGAGCCAGGTAAGTGGGGTTTTGTATACCCCTACTTAGCCCCCAAGGGGCTACAGGTGAAGGTTGGAATGAAAGAGACGGGAGCTTCTTTACATGAGAAGTTCAGTGCACGTTCGTGACTGGCCCCTCACAAAAGTGTGCAGGCCCTTCGGATGACACCGTCAATGTCCAGGACACCTCACGTGCTTTTCCTCATTTATCCTGCTTTGAAACGGCATGGAGATAATCCAATATGTTGGCAGTGTCAACTAGTGGCTGTATAACATATAGAAAACGTGCCTCTCCCACCCCCGGGGTGCTGCCTTCTCAAGACCCGTCCATGCTGCACGTGTCCCGCATGGGGCGACAGCAGGCATGCCGACCATCCATCATACTGTGCTGCAGGCCCCTTGTCCTGGAGGCAGGAAGGCCCAGCGCCGCACCACGCGATCCACCTGCGAGAAAGCACATGTCCACCCTGCATGAAAGGGGTCAAGCCCACAAAGAATCTGGAAGCAGGAGCCCTGGTAACAACGCAGGACTTTCGCATGGCGTGGTGAAGCTCAGAGAATGGGCTCACAATGAAGCGGCATCACTCCACAGCAGAGAGCGGCACTGCTGGCATTTCAAGCCAAAACAACGATGAACAGGCAAAGGGCCCTGTGAGTGTGGTACAGAGAGGAGCCCTAGCATTAGAGGAAGTCTAAAAATTAACAAGTTAATTCAACAGTTTCATAAAATGGTTCAGCGATATCATGAGCAATAGCTAATAGGTCCCCACAATACTTGGCCAATACAGATTGTGCAATCTGTTGAAACAGGTTTGATAGCTGGGGCTGAGAGGGAGGGGTCCATTTTCCCCATTAGGAATAAGTTGTGTTTTGGGTGCTGGTTTAAAAAAAAAAAAGGAGCGTGGCTGGGTGCACACATGACACACATAACATGAAGCCACCGACATTGGTCAAAAAGATCATATGCAAATGAGAAGCAACACACTAAATACTTGGTGTCCTTGCTTGTTCCCTTTTCAGCTTTCTGGAGTGACAATCAATAATTCGAAGCGAGGCTTCTTGCACCCCTCGCTTGATCACAGCAACAGCTTGAGAGAGCCAACCCCACCAACTCTACCTCTGCAAAGCTCCTTTGGCTGAATTCATTTTAGGGTCTGATCCTTGCTGGGTCCACAAGAATGTCTCAGGAGGAGGGAGAAGTGCATACATAGAAAATACGTAAACAGAAATATAAATGCAGTAGTTCTCCCTCTCTTAAACTATCAGTTGCATCACAATATGGAATGTGGGGAAATGTAAAGAATCACTTGTAGAAACATGATATCTGCAAGCAAAAGCTAAGAGAACTAGCTGGTTAGGGTTTATGGAACTGAATCATAGAATCATAGAATGGTAGGGTTGGAAGGGGCCTACAAGGCCATCGAGTCCAACCCCCTGCTCAGTGCAGGAATCCAAGTCAGAGCATCCCTGACAAATGGCTGTCCAGCCTCGTCTTGAAGGCCTCCAGTGTGGGAGAGCCCACCACCGCCCCAGGTCATTGGTTCCATTGTCGTGTTGCTCTGACAGTCAGGAGGTTTTCCTGATGTTCAGCCGGAATCTGGCTTCCTGTCACTTGAGCCCATTATTCCGTGTCCTGCACTCTGGGATGATCGAGAAGAGATCCTGGCCTTCTTCTCTGTGACAACCTTTCAAGTGCTTGAAGAGTGCTATCCTATCTCCCCTCAGTCTTCTCTTCTCCAAGCTAAACATGCCCAGTTCTTTCCATCTCTCTCCATAGGGCTTTGTTTCCAGTCCCCTGATCATCTTTGTTGCCCTCCTCTGAATCCTCTCCAGCTTGTCTGCATCCTTCTTAAAGTGTGGTGCCCAGAACTGGACACAGTACTCCAGATGAGGCCTAACCAGTGCTGAGTAGAGGGGAACTAGTACTTCTCAGGATTTGGAAGCCATGCTTCTATTAATGCAGCCCAAAATAGCATTGGCCTTTTTTGCAGCCACATCCCATTGTTGGCTCATATTCCGCTTGTGATCTACAACAATGCCAAGATCCTTCTTGCTTGTAGTGTTGTTGAGCCACATATCTCCCATCTTTTAACTGTGCATTTGGTTTCTTTTTCCTAGGTGCAGAACTTGGCATTTATCCCTATTAGATGTCATTCTGTTGTTTTCTGCCCAGCGCTCCACTCCAGTCTATCCAGATCACTTTGAATGTTGTTTCTGTCTTCCAAAGTATTAGCTATCCCGCCCAATTTGGTGTCATCTGCAAATTGGATCAGCATTCCCTGCACCTCCTCCTCCAAGTCATTAATAAAAATGTTGAAGAGCACTGGGCCCAGGACTGAGCCTTGCAGTAGCCCGCTTGTTACCTCTCCCCAGTTTGAGAATGTCCCATGGAATAGCACTCTTTGAGTCCAATCCTGTAGCCAACTGTGGATCCACTGGATCGTTGTTTCATCTAGCCCACGTTGAGCTAGTTTGCTCATCAGGAGATCATGGGGCACTTTGTCGAAAGCTCTGCTGAAGTCGAGGTATATGATGTCCACAGCATTCCCACAGTCCACAAGGGAGGTGGCCTGATCAAAAGATGAGATCAGATTCATCTGGCAGGATTTGTTCTTGACAAATCCATGATGGCTTTGAGTAATCACGGCATTGTTGTCAAGGTGCTTCCAGATGGATTGCTTTATCACCTGCTCCAGAATTTTCCCAGGGATTGATGTCAGACTGACTGGTCTGTAGTTCCCAGGTTCCTCGTTTCTACCCTTTCTGAAGATAGGGACAACGTTAGCCCTCCTCCAGTCATCTGGCACTTCCCCTGTCCTCCATGATTTCTCAAAGAGAATAGTGGTTCTGAGAGTTCTTCTGCCAGTTCCTTTATTACTCTAGGGTGCAGTTCATCTGGCCCTGGAGATTTGAACTCATTCAAAGTCATTAGGTGTTCCTTGACCATATGCCTATCGATCTCAAGCTGCAATCCTGCCCCTTCAGCCTGTACTTTGCCTTTGCCAGGGGGGGGGTCATAGACCCTCTTTTGGGAGAAGACTGAGCCAGAGTAGGAATTGAGCACTTCTGCCTTTTCTTTGTCATCTGTTATCATTTTTCCATCCTTATTTAATAGCTGAACAACCATTTCTTTCCTCTGCCTTTTACTACGCGCGTAGCTGAAGGAAACCTGCTTGTTGCTTTAGCATCCCTCGCTAACCTCAGCTCGTTCTCAGCTTTCGCCTTCCTGACACCATCCCTGCAATTCTGTGCTACCTGCCTGTACTCTTCCTTTGTTACTTGGCCTTCCTTCCACTTCCTATATGTGTCCTTTTTTGTTTTCAGGACTTCTCTAAGCTTTTTGTGAAGCCACATTGGCTTCTTCTGTTGTCTTCCACCTTTTCTTCTTGTTGGAATTGTGATTGTGCCTTGAGAATTTCCATTTTTAAAAGCTCCCACCCATCTTGGACTCCTTTTCTCGTTAGCATCGCTTGCCATGGGACCTTACTGATCATTGTTCTGAGTTCATTAAAATCAGCTTTCCTAAAATCCAGGGTACGCGTTTGGCTACACTCAGCTTTTGCTTCCCTTAGAACCAAGAACTCAAGTACAACATGGTCGCTTTCCCCCAGAGTTCCTGTAACTGCTACTTTATCCACTAAGTCATCTCTGTTGGTTAGGATCAAGTCAAGGATAGCCGATCCTCTAGTTCCTTCCTCTACTTTCTGTAGGAGGAAGTTATCCGCCACACAAGTCAGGAATTTCCTGGAGGGGCCATGTTTTGCAGAATTTGTCTCCCAACAAATCTCAGGCAAATTGAAGTCCCCCATTACTACTACATCATGCTTCCCTGAAACATTGGCTACTTGCTTTTCAAAAGTTTCACCCAACTGACTGTCAGGTTTCCCTGTCCCCCCCAGTGCACATGCTCAGGCAATCTGACACTGGGCACCCAAATGAGTGAGATTTCTTTATTGCAGGAAATCCCACAGCAAAAGCTTAATGGTTACAGTCTTCAGAAATCATATAGCTGATGGTCGGTAGCTATAGGCTCTATGTAATTCCAGAACAGTCCAAAGCTAAACAATACTACCATGACTGAGATCCCCATCAATGTGGTTTCCTCATTACGATCTCCATGGTTCTGAACACAATGGAAGGGACTTGGGATTCTTGGCGTATCTGACCCAGGCAATCCATGCAGAACGTTCCAACCTCAGACTAGGGATGTTGGAAAATTCCACCACGGACTCCAGTGAGACCGGTTTCTAAAGAATCCGGCCCCCCGGAGTCCATGGCAGAACGGACTACCCCCAACAGCACCACCCGAAATCCCCCCTGGAACAGACCTACCTGGCTCCAGCAGCGGCGGCAGTGGCGGCTCCGGCAGCTCCGGTGGCAGTGGTTCTGGGTCGTATTCTGGCCACTGCGGGCTGCTGTGGCTGCAAATGGCGGCCGTCATAGTGGGCGCCATTTGCGCCACTGTCAAGCCGTGATAGGCTATATAAGTATCTACATAACCTATCATGTCAAAAGGCAGGGACACAAATGACGTACCGGCGAGCCATCCCTCCCCCCTGGAATCCTCCCCTGCCAGCTCTGCTCCTTGGCAAGGTTGCAGAGCCGCTGGCTGGGGCTGGCTGCAGCCGGACTCCCAGCTGTGGCTGGGTTGCGGCCGCAAATGGCAGCCACTATCCTGGCCACTATTTGCATCCCTGCCAAGCCGTGATAGGCTACTTAAGTGTGGTGCCCAGAACTGGACACAGTACTCTAGATTAGGGGTGGACGAAAGTGACTTACCTGTCGTCGAAGCTTGTTCGCGGTGGGGGGGAGGCGCTTCGCTGCTCCCCCCGCGAAGTTCAGGCCGGGGGGGGAGGCTTCCTGCCTCGCCCGGCCGAAATTCAGGCCGGGGAGGAGGCTTCCCGCCTCGCCCGGCCGCGAACTCGAAAGTTTTTTTTTTTTAAAAAACGCCCCCGTGATAGGCTACGTGACGATTAACGTAGCCTATCACGGCTAGATCTGCAAAGTCAGCCATGATAGGCTACGTCAATCGTCACGTAGCCTATCACGGGTGACTTAAAAAAAAAAAAAAAAGCGTACGCTAATGGCGGCCCCCATAGGGAGCCGCCATTCGCGTTCCTTATTTGGTTGCTGTAGTCTACGTAAATCTTGACGGAGACTACGGCGAAAATAAGGGCAACGCAAATAGCGTTGGTAAGTCCCGTCCCGGGGGGGGGGTGCGGGGGTGGGGGGGTGCGGAGAATTTCTCCCCGAAACTTGTTCGGGGGGCCGAACACGTTGGCGCTTGGCCCCCCAAAGTTTCGGGGAGAAATTCTCCGCCATCCCTACTCTAGATTAGGCCTAACCAGTGCTGAGTAGAGGGGAAATAGTACTTCCTGGGATTTGGAATCTATGCTTCTATTAAAAAAAAGGTAAATGTTTCCCCAACCAGTCATGTCCGACTCTAGGATGTGGTGCTCATCTCCATTTCTAAGCCGAAGAGCCAGCGCTGTCCGAAGACGCTTCCGTGGGCATGTGGCCGGCATGACTGAACACAGAGGTGCACGGAACGCTGTCACCCTTCCCGCCAAAGTGGTACTTATTTATCTACTTGCAATTTCTTGCTTTCGAACTGCTAGGTTGGCAGCCCAAAAGAGCATTTGCCTTTTTTGCAGCCACATCACGTCATTGGCTCATATTCAGCTTGTGATCTACAACAATGCCAAGATCCTTCTCGCTTGTAGTGTTGTTGAGCCACGTATCCTGCATCTTATAACTGTGCATTTGGTTTCTCTTTCCTAGGTGCAGAACTCGGCATTTATCCCTATTAAATGTCATTCTGTTGCTTTCTGCCCAGTGCTCCAGTCTATCAAGATCACTTTGAATTTTGTTTCTGTCTTCCAAAGTATTAGCTATCCCACCTAGGGATGTATGAAAGTCACTTACCTTTTGACGAAATTGATTCGTGGGGGGGGAGGTGCTCCGTCCCTCCCCCCGAAATTCTGGCCGGGGGGAGGAGGTGCTCCATCCCTCCACCACCAAATCCTGGCCGTCCAGGCCCGTTTGCATCCCTGCAGTCAGCCATGATAGGCTACGTAAATGTTTATGTAGCCTATCACGGCTGAGTAAAAAAAAAAGAAAAGCGCGTACGCGAATGGTGGCGCCCATGGGCGCCGCCATTTGTGTTCCTTATTTTGGCACGTCTTTGTCTACGTAAACATTTATGTAGACTACGGCAAAAATAAGGGGAACACAAATAGCGTAGCGTCTACTCTACTTGCATCCCCCTTATTTTCGCCGTAGTCTACATAAATGTTTACGTAGACTAAGACGTGCCAAAATAAGGAACACAAATGGCGGCGCCCATGGGCGCCGCCATTCGCGTACGCGCTTTTCTTTTTTTTTTTACTCAGCCGTGATAGGCTACGTAAAGATTTAAGTAGCCTATCATGGTGTTCTTTAAAATTTAGCTGTGATAGGCTACGCAAATCTTTACGTAGCCTATCACTTTTTCTGTTTGTTTTTTTAAAACTTGGAAATGGCGGTGGCAGCAGCTGGTCAGAAGACCGGCCGCCGCTGCCACCGCGGCCGCACCGCCGCCGGAGCCGCCGCCGCCGCCATTCGCCACACTGGCATTTGGCCTCCCCGAGATCCGTGGCAAAATTCTCTGACATTCCTAATCCCGCCCAATTTTGTGTCATCTGCAGATCTGATCAGCATTCCCTTGCACCTCTTCCTCCAAGTCATTAATACAAATGTTGAAGAGCCCTGGGCCCAGGACTGAGCCCTGCGGTACCCCGCTCATTACCTCTCTCCAGTTTGAGAAGATCCCATTGATAAGCACTCTTTGAGTCCGATTCTGTAGCCAACTGTGGGTCCACTGGATCGTTGCTTCATCTAGCCCACTTTGAGCTAGTTTGCTCATCAGGAGATCATGGGGCACTTTGTCGAAAGCTTTGCTGAAGTCGAGCTATATTATGTCCACAGCATTCCCACGGTCTACAAGGGAGGTTACTTGATCAAAAAATGAGATCAGATGAGTCTGGCAGGACTTGTTCTTGACAAATGCATGTTGGCTTTGAGTAATCACGGCATTGTTTTCAAGGTGCTTCCAGATGGAATGCTTTATCATCTGCTTCAGAATTTCCCTGGGATTCATGTCAGACTGACTGGTCTGTAGTTCCCAGGTTCCTCCTTTTTACCCTTTTTGAAGTTAGGGACAACATTAGCCCTCCTCCAGTCACTTTGTTTGTTGCTTTAGCATCCCTCACTAGCCTCAGCTCGTTCTCAGCTTTAGCCTCCTGACGCCATCCCTGCAATACTGTGCTACCTTCCTGTACTCTTCCTTACAGGAAGACCTTCTTTCCAGTTCCTATAGATGTCCTTTTTTGTTTTCAGGTCATTTCTGAGCTTTTTGTGAAGCCACATTGGCTTCTTCTGTTGTCTTCCACCTGTTCTTCTTGTTGGAATTGTTTGTTATTGTGCCTTGAGAATTTCCTTTTTTAAAAGCTTCCACCCATCTTGGACTCTTTATCTTGTTAGATTTGCTTGCCATAGGACCTTACTGATCATTGTTTTGAGTTTATTAAATTCAGATTTGCTAAAATCCAGGGTATGCATTTGACTACACAAGGCTTTTGCTTCCCTTAGAACCAAGAACTCAAGGTTTTGGGTTGCCAACATGGTCGCTTTCCCCCAGAGTTCCTGTAACTGCTACTTTGTTGGCTAAGTCATCTCTGTTGGTTAGGATCCAGTCAAGGATAGCCAATCCTCTTGTTCCTTTAGGGATGTCAGAGAATTCCGCCATGGATCTCGGTGAGGCTGAATGCCAGTGCATTCGGCCCCTCGAAATCTGTGGGGGAATGGCCTGCCACCCCCCTCGCCACCCCATGGATCCCCCCCGGGACGAGACTTACCTGGGGCGGATGTTCCAGGTTGCGGCAGCTCCAGCGATGGCTTCAGCGGCAGCTGCGGCGGCTGGTCTTCCGACCAGCTGCCGCCACCACCATTTGCAGTCTGGAGATGTTTTTCTTTTTTCTTTTACAGGGACGTGATAGGCTACGTAAACATTTACGTAGCCTATCATGGTTGCATTAAAAAAAAAAACACGTACGCAAATGGCGGCAGCTACGGCCACCGCCATTTGCATTCCTTATTTTTCGCCGTCTTAGTCTACGTAAATATTTACGTAGACTATTACGGCGAAAACAAAGGGAATGCAAATAGCATAGCAGGCGCTATATGCGTTCCTTTCTGATTCGCCGTTTTAGCCTACGTGGTTTTTTTTTCTTTTTTTTTACCCAGAGCCCTCCAGGGCCGGAAATCCAGCTGCGGATGGCTCTGGCCTGGGCTAGGCCTTGCCGGCTGCTCTGCAGAGCCGCCACGGAGCACAGCTGGCCGTCGAAGATTCCAGGGGGGAGGAACGGATCGCCTCCCCCCCGTCGAGGATTTCGGGGGGAGGGACAGAATGCCTCCCCCCCGCCATAAACATAATCTGCAGAAAGTTAAGTGACTTTCATACATCCCTAACTTCCTCTACTTTCTGAAGGAGGAAGTTATCCGCCACACAAGTCAGGCATTTCCTGGAGGGGCCATGTTTTGCCAAATTTGTCTCCCAGCAAATATCGGGGAAATTGAAGTCCCCCATTACTACTACATCGTGCTTCCCTGAAACATTGGCTATTTGCTTTTCAAAAGTTTCATCCTCGTCTTCTCCTTGATTGGGTGGCTGGTAGGAGACTCCAACCACCAGGTTCCTTTTATTCTTTGCTCCATTTATTTTGATCCAGATGCTCTCGATGGGGCTACCAAGCTCATCCTCCTGTATTTCTGTGCAGAGAGATGTATTTTTCACATACAGTGCAACCCCACCTCCCTTTCTGTTCCTCCTGTTCTTTTTGAACAAGCTATATCCTTCAACTGCTGTATTCCAGTCATGAGAGTCATCCCACCAAGTCTCAGTTATACCTATCAAGTCATAATTTCCCTCCTGTATGAAGAGTTCAAGTTCGTTCTGTTTGTTTCCCATACTCTGGGTATATTGACATCGAAGACCATGTGCTTCATAGTCTGGCTTTCTTCCTACATGTGTCTGAAAACTATTATTGGGTGCTATCAGGGCGCTATCAGAGCTGTTCTCTCCGTTGCAGTGCATGAGCCTACATCCATTGTTACCCCCAACTTTACATCTCCCTTCCCCGTAGGATTCAGTTTAAAGCCCTCCTGCTGAAGTTCTTCATGCTGTGGCCAAACACATTCTTCCCAGCCTTTGTGAGGTGCAACCCGTCCCTTGCCAACAGCCCATCTTCCAGGAAGTATAGCCCGTGGTCCCAGAATCCAAATCTCTGTCGCCAGCACCACCTTCATAGCCAGTCGTTCACCTGGAGTATTTTTCTTTCCCTTTCTATCCCTCTTCTAACTACTGGAAGGGTTGATGAGAAAACTGTCTGGGTCCCAAAGTTCTTGAGTTTCCTTCCCAAAGCTTCAAAGTCTTACCTGATTTCTTCATAGCTCCGCTTGGCGGTATCATTTGCTCCCACATGGATGAGAAGAAAGGGATACCTGTCAGTGGGCTTTATGAGTGCAGGCAACCTTTCAGTCATGTCTCTAATCCATCCTCCCGGGAGACAACATACCTGGCGAGTCCACGGGTCTTCGCCACATACTTGGGTCTCGATTCCACGGGTTCCTTGGTTTAGATGCCTTCTGGACCTCCTGAGGCAGCCTCTGCCAGCTGTGCAAGAAACAGCCCTCCACTCACACACAATGATCAATCAGGCAGCCCTCAGGACACCCCACCCCCTTCAGCCCACACAGCTGAGCATACAGGTAGTCACAGCATGCAGCCTCCCAGGTTCACCCTTTTCCTTGGAGAAAAGGTTACTGTAGAACTCTTTGTCTTCCTCCTAAGGAGATAACTAGGGATGTACGAAACTCACCTTTGCTCTGTCCCTCCCCGCGGAATCCTCGACGGGGGGGGAGGCGATCCAGTCCTCCCCCCTGGAATCCTCGACTGCCAGCTCCGCTTCATGGCCAGGCTGCGGAGCAGCCGGCCAGGGCCGTCCACAGCCAGATTTCCAGCTGCAGACGGCCTGGTGCAGACACAAATGGCGGCCACCATAGCGGCCGCCATTTGCATCCAGCTAGACAGCTGTGATAGGCTACATAAGGATTTACGAATTAGCGAATTAAGAACTTACGAATTAGCTTATCATGGCTAATGTCAAAACACGCAGCGTACGCAAATGGCGGCGGCTACAGCGGCCACCATTGCGTTCCCTATTTTTTGCCGACTTATCTTACATAAATATTTATGTAGGCTAGAACGGCGAAAAATAAAGGAACGCAAATAGCGTCCACTACGCTATTTGCGTTCCCCTTTTTATCTTATGTAAATATTTACGTAAGATAAGTTGGCGAAAAATAGGGAATGCAAATGGCGGCCGCTGTAGCCGCCACCATTTGCTTATGCTGCGTGTTGTTGGGCTTTTTTTGACGTTAGCCATGATAGGCTACTTAAATTCTTACGTAGCCTATCACGGTCCAAGGACGGCAATGGCGGCGGCAGCAGCCCTGCCGCGGCCAGCCAGGAGACCAGCCGCCGCCGCCGGAGCCTCCCCAGGTAAGTACCATCCTGGGGGGATTCTGCGGGGGGGCAGGGGGCAGGAGGCCATTCCGCCACGGATTCCAGGGGGCCGGATTCGGCCTCACTGGAATCCGTGGAGGAATTCTCCCCCATCCCTACTTGTTATAGAACTCCCTGCCTCTTTCCCTGAAGAACTTGGCTGCCAAGCTCCCGTTAGCCCTCCGTGTTCACTCACTCAGCGAATTCACGCTCTGGGACGCGGCCGGCTGGCATGTCTCCTGGACCTTCTGAGGCAGCCTCTGCCGGCTCAGCAGGAAGCCATCTTCCAATTGCATATTTAAGTGAGCTTAAAAGGTCAAACTGCACGTGCTCAAAGTATGTCTTTGTTTTAACCAGGGTTCACAGACAAGGGCTTTCCCCCCTCTAATGTATCAGGAATGTAGAATCAGTTGTAAAGCTGGTGTGGCAAAGGGGAGGGGGAGAAGAGAAATGTTAGTGGTGTGACTCACAACTGTAAAAATAAAAAATTGCTGTCTAAAGCCTGTCCCCCACAAGACCATTCAGTCCGGGGTCTAAAATTTCCTAGCTGCATGACTGGTCCCAATCTGGCCTAGAGAGAGTGTTGGTTATACCCTCTGTGACACACTTCAACAAGCTTGCAAGATTAATTTTGGAACCCATTAGGTTATGTAGAAAATGGATTTCATAGGTTTGAACTGATGCAGATTCTGCCCACTTTGACTTGGATACAACTTGAGTCTCGATTCAGCAATCCAAATCTTCATGCCTCCCATCCCTGGCAATCAACAAATGGCTATAACTTTTTCCTGTTTGTCAGAATTAGGTGACATTTACAATACTAGTAGTTCCTTATGAAGGGATTATGTCTGCCAGGTCTAAGAGAACAAGGTGTGTGTGTGTGTGTGTGTGTGCTACCAACTTTTAATATATGATTTTTTTAAAAAAGGGAACTTCCAATCACTTTTTTTATTTCTTGGCAGCATTGAATGAGATTTGCATGGACAGTTGCCCCTTCTGGGGGGATCAGACCTATTATGTTTCAGATAAATAGGTGCAGGGAGCTTTTTTCCCTTTCTCTCTCTCAATTTTCTTTCCTTTTCTATTCTGTCTTTTAGGTTGTAAGCCTGAAGGCAGATTCCATGAAAATTCAGATAATACTCCAATGTGCTTCTCATTCCATTGTCATGAAGACTCCCCCCCCCCCTTCAAGTCCCCACTCAGCCATTAAGCTCATGATTGACTTTGGGCCAGTCGCTAGGGGTGTATGAAACCCCACTCACCTGTGTCCACGGGGGGTCCACTGCAGGGGGAGGTGATCTGTTCCTCCCTGCTGGAATCCTCCTTGGCCGGCACTGCTCCATGGCAACTCCCGTGGAGCCACTGGCCGGGCCCATCTGCAGCCAGACCTCCATCCGCTGCTGGGCTGCTGCGGCTGCAAATGGTGTCCTCGTAGGGGACGCCATTTGCATCCCCCCTGTAGCCGTGATAGGCTACGTAAATACTTACGTAGCCTATCATGGCTAAAGCAGGGACGCAAATGGTATAGCGGACGCCATTTGCCGTGATAGGCTACTATTCTATGATTCTATGATTCTACATAAATATTTTTGTAGCCCATCACGGCTAAAGGTGGGACGCAAGTGGTGTCCCTTACGCAGGATGCCATTCGCGGCTGGAGCAGAAGACTGCAGCGGCCAGATCCGGACCCGCCGTAGGCAGGTGTGATCCAGTCTGCGGGGACGTCGCGGGGTGGCAGGGGGAGCAATCTGTTCCACCATGGACTCCAGGGGACCGGATTCTAAAGAATTCGGCCTCACTGGAGTCCGTGGTAGATTTCTCCGCCATCCCTACCAGTCACGCTCTCTCAGCCTAACCTACCTCACACAGTTGTGAGTATAAATTGGAGAAAAGGTGGGGTATAAATGACATGAATGAATAAATAAAACACCTGTTAGTGCAGGAAGAGCTTTGGGATCCTAGCAGATTGGGAGCCTGTTTTTTCTTGAAACTACCTATAGAATAATTATGCATGGGAGCCATCTTGGAAGGCTTGCTTTGAAGAGACCTTTGCTATGAGAGGTAATGAGCAGGGCAGGCAACGCAGGGCTCAGTCCTGGGCTCTTTAACATTCTTATTAATGATTCCGAGGAGGAGGAGGTGCAGGAGATGCTGATCAGATTTGCAGATGACACAAAATTGGGCGAGATAGCTAATACCCTGGAAGACAGGAACAGAATTCAAAGTGATCTTGATAGGCTGGAGCGCTGGGCAGAAAACAACAGAATGACATTTAATAGGGATAAATGCCAAGTTCTGCACCTAGGAAAAAGAAACCAAACACACAGTTACAAGATGGGGGATGCGTGGCTCAACAACACTACAAGCGAGAAGGATCTTGGAATTGTTGTCGATCACAAGCTGAATATGAGCCAACAATGTGATGTGGCTGCAAAAAAGGCAAATGCTCTTTTGGGCTGCATTAATCGAAGCAGAGCTTCCAAATCCTGGGAAGTACTAATTCCCCTCTACTCAGCCCTGGTTAGGCCTCATCTGGAGTACTGTGTCCAGTTGCAGACAACTGCAAAGGATGCAGACAAGCTGGAGAGGGTTCAGAGGAGGGCAATGAAGATGATCAGGGGACTGGAAACAAAACCATATGAGGACAGACTGAAAGAAATGGGCCTGTTTAGCCTTTAGAAGAGAAAGCCAAGGGGAGATAGGATAGCGCTCTTCAAGCACTTGAAAGGTTGTCACAGAGAGGAAGGCCAGGATCTCTTCTCAATCATCCCAGAGTGCAGGACACGGAATAATGGGCTCAAGTGACAGGAAGCCAGATTCCGGCTGAACATCAGGAAAAACTTCCTGACTGTTGGGGCAATACGACAATGGAACCGATTCCCTTGGGGGGGGGGTGGGCTCTCCCACACTGGAGGCATTCGAGACGAGGCTGGACAGCCACCTTTCAGGGATGCTCTGACTTGGAATCCTGCACTGAGCAGTGGGTTGGACTAGGGATGTACGAAACACTTATCTGGTTTCGTCTAGGGTCATCCACAGTCAGGGGGAGGTGCTCCGTTCCTCCCCCTGAAATCCTCGACGGGGGGGAGGTGATCCGTTCCTCCCCCCTGGAATCCTGCCCGGCCAGCTCCGCTCCATGGCCAGGCCACAGAGCCACTGTCCAGGCCAACCCGCAGCAGGGCCTCCAGCCACTGCCGGGCTGCTGCGGACGCAAAAAGCGTCCTGAGTAGGGGATGCCATTTGCGTCCCTATGGTAGCCCGTGATAGGCTACGTAAATATTTACATAGCCTATCACGGAGAAAACAGGAATGCAAATGGCATATGGGACGCCATTTGTGTCCCCGCTTTAGCCATGATAGGCTACGTAAATATTTACATAGCCTATCACGGAGAAAACAGGAATGCAAATGGCATATGGGACGCCATTTGTGTCCCCGCTTTAGCCATGATAGGCTACGTAAATATTTACATAGCCTATCACAGGCTACCATAGGGGCGCAAATGGCGTCCCCTACTCAGGACGCCATTTGTGTCCGCAGGAGCCCGGCAACGGCTGGAGCCGCCACCAGAGCCGCTGGAGCCGCCACCAGAACCAAAGCCACAGCTGGAGCCACTGCCAGGTAGGCTCCATTCCGGTGGGCTTTCGTGGGGTGGTGCAGCAGGTTGCTCCTTTCCGCCAAGAATTCTGGGGGGCCGAATTCACTGGAATTCCAACCCCACTATTCTATGATTCTATGACCTGCAAGAGTAAAATGGCTCTCGTGGATGGCCTGTGCCACCTGTCAACTGCAATGGGGATCCAAGGGTTGCTGTCTTTGGTAAAGGGGCAATGGGTCCATGGCTCTCTACATTCCTCATGCATTCCAGCAGCTTAGAGTTGTGCGATAATTAGGGATGTTGCAGAATTCTGCCATGGACTCCATTGAGTCCATTGCAGAATGGGGCAATCCCCCCCTGCCACGTCGTGGAACCTCCCTGGGATGGATCCTACCTGGTGGTGGATGCAGTGGCAGTGGATGCTGTGGTGGCGGTGGATGCAGCGGTGGATGCGGCGGCGGCTCTAGCTCCTCTTCCAGCCCCTGCCAGGCTGCTGTGGCCACAAATTGTGGCCGTCGTAGCGGCCGCCATTTGCGTGGCTGCCTTTTTCATGATAGGCTACATAAATACTTACGTAGCCTATCACGGCAAAGAGCAGGGGCGCAAATGGTGGCTGCTACACCATTTGCGCCCCTGATCTTTGCCATAATAGGCTACATAATTATTTACGTAGCCTATGACGGCAAAAGGCAGCCATGCAAATTGCAGCCGCTATGCCTTTTGCCGTGATAGGCTACGTCAATACTTACATAGCCTATCACTGCTTGGCAGGGACGCAAATGGCAGCCAACATAGCGGCCGCCATTTGCGGCTGCAGCAGCCCAGCAGCAGCCGAAATCTGGCTGCGGCCAGGGGGGATTCTGGGGGGGGGTTACGGAGTGCCTCCTCCCTACTGCGGATGTCCTGGAATGGAGCCAGGTAAGGGACTCGCACATCCCTAGTGCTAATGGCCTCTGAAAACACTTCACCCTATTTGTGGGCACTGAATTTCTTGGGGTGGGGGATGGATCTCCAGCAGTTCCTCCAGGGTGAGGTTCACCATTAGCAGTGGCCATAACTCAACCTGTTCCTTTTATTCTATAGTTTTCTTTTCTTTTTCCTGCTGCTGCCACTATTCTTCATCCTTCACAAAACTCTGGATGCCATTCTGGGGCATGGTGGCCATGGGGTGGTGGCAGCGGAGAGAATGGCAGCCACCACAAAAAATAGTAGATAATATTTGGAGAAAAAAATATGAAGTGGCTTTCTTTAGGAGGGGTGAGAAAAAGGAAACCCAGAAATTTTCCTCAGAAGAAGCATCTTCTGAGAAATTTCAGCTCAGTTCTATGAGCAGCCACATTCCAGAATCCTGAGCAACTCAAGAGTGACATACCCAGCCACTAAATGCAACCAAACAATTAATTATTGCGGGTAAGGACCCCATTTAGTCCCAAATTTTCAGAACAACAACAGGACTTGGCTAAATATGTAATTCATCATTGGGCCATTTAATGGAGCACCATCAGTCTTTCTTTCTACAATAAATTGTAGCCCAGAAATGTTTTTGTAATGGTAATTGCCTTCTGTTCATAAATTCCACAGTCCTACATAATTTAACTGGTATTGTAGCAGGATTTCCCAAGAATAAAAAAGCAGGTGTCATCAATGGTAATTTAAATAAGAAAAGACATGTTAAGTGGTTCTTCATTCACTGGTAACACAAATTAATTAGCTTTAAGATGCTCTGCGTGCACACACACCCCACAATCCCTTTTTTTCTGCTGGAACTTGTAACGTTTCATAATTGGATGGAATCAGTTTGATTTAACAACAACATTTTAGGGATGGGAAGAAGCACAAATCGAATGTCAGCCGGAAGATGGGGCGCGGATGAAGATTTTTGAAGGGGCATCACAGACAGTCGCTCTATGTCCCAGTGTTTCTGTGATGGTCCTGCACAGTCGTCATAAAGGGCAGCAGCCCTGCCACTGATTCTGCACTTTGAGGATGGATGCAAGCCAAGGATAAGGCTCACATAAAGGGCTTCAAATACTGGGGCTGTGCAGAGACACCCCACTTCACTTCAGATGCCAATTCAGACCTCCTGAAACACCCCTGCTTCGCTTTGGACTGATTTGGACCCCATCTTTTTTGCTTCAGATTCGGATCTAAGCAGAGATTCGGATATCGAAATCATTTGAATTTGACATTTTCCTATTGACTTGCATTGGAAAACAAAAATGGCCATAACCTTTTCAGTTTTTATGATACCACATGAAATTTGGGGACCTCTCAGCCCCCATGGAGGGAATCCCACCTGCAAAATTTCAGACAGTTTGGCCCAGTAGGTTTTGTGGTAGGTGCAGGTGAAATTTGATTTGTTCAACAAAAACTCTCAAAGCAAAGAGCTATAACTTTTCACTGTTTCCACAGAAGTACAGGAAATTTGGAGACCTCTCAGCCCCCATAGAGGGGGTCCCACCTGTCAAATGTCAGACAGTTTGGCCCAGTAGTTTTTGTGCTAGGCAAATTTAAAATGTGCTATTGTCAGAAACTCAAACCAAAGGGCATAATTAGAGAAGTTTGGTGTTTAAGCGGTGATTAGGAGATCAGTAACCTTAATCTTTGCTGTAGGTTTTTTTGAAATGCAAATAACCTCTTTCCCCTAGTACTTTTCCATTCAGAATCAGAGTTGAAGACCTCAGGCTAGAGATGGACGAAAGTCCCTTACCTGATCCCGAAGCTTTCTTCGTGGTGGGGGAGAGGCACTCCATCCCTCCCCCCAAAATTCTGGCTGGGGGGAGGCGCCCCGTCCCTCCCCACCGAAATTCTGGCCAGGGGGGAGGCGCCCCGTCCCTCCGGCCACGAAACCTCCTCTCCTGTGTACATTTGTGTACACACTTTTTTTTTTCCCAAAGTCACCCGTGATAGGCTACGTGACGATTAACGTAGCCTATCACAGCTGACTTTGGAAATCTAGCTGTGATAGGCTACATTAATCGTTATGTAGCCTATCACGGTTTTTTTTTGTTTTTGTTCTTGTTTTACTTCTTCTTTCGCGGCCGGGGAGACGGAGCGCCTCCCCCCCCGGCCTGAATTTCGGCCGGGCGAGGCAGGACGCCTCCCCCCCCACCTGAACTTCGGGGGGAGAAGTGAAGCGCCTCCCCCCCACCGCGAATCACCCCTGCGAAAAGGTAAGTGACTTTCGTACATCCCTAAGCAGTCAGCCGTGATAGGCTATGTAAATGTTTACGTAGCCTATCATGGCTGAGTAAAACAAAAAACAAAAAAAACGCGCGTACGCAAATGGCGGCACACATGGGTGCCGCCATTTGCATTCCTTATTTTGTAGACGTTACGCTATTTGCGTTCCCCTTATTTTTGCCATAGTCTACGTAAATGTTTATGTAGACTACACGTGCCAAAATAAGGAACGCAAATGGCGGCGCCGATGAGCGCCGCCATTTGCGTACGCGCTTTTTTTTTTTTTTCAAGGGCAGCCGTGATAGGCTACGTAAACATTTACGTAGCCTATCATGGTGTTTTTTAAAAATCTAGCCATGATAGGCTACGTAAATCTTTATGTAGCCTATCACGTTTGTTTGTTTGTTTGTTTGTTTGTTTGTTTTACTCGGAAATGGTGGGAGCGGCAGCCGGTCGGAAGACCGGCTGCCGCCGCCAAACCGCTGCCGAACCGCCGCCGCTGCTGCCGCCACCAGGGACATTCAAGCAAGGTAAGTCCCGTCCCGGGGGGGGGGCAGACCATTTCTCCACCAATTTCGGGGGGCCGAATGCGCTGGCATTCGGCATCCCCGAGATTCGTGGAGAAATTCTCTGACATCCCTACCTCAGGCCCTCAGCTGACTTGTCTGACAGAGGCGGGAAGACACAGCAACCCTGCCCGGCAGGCACATTGACTTGAACTGACAGCAGCAATGGGCTCCTCTCTTCCACTACAGCAGGAGATGCTGCTCCTTTTGTAAGAGGGTTACTGCTGCTGCCTGCACCAGCCTCCTCTAACAGCGACCTCGGGGCACTGTGCCTGGCCTCTGCACCCTACACCAGGACACAGTATCCGGACTGGGGGTGACCCAGCTTCACTACCAGTGCTGCTAGTCCCACCAGCACCTCACCCACCTCTGACCATACCAAGGCCCCGAAGATGCCTCATATTGGGCTTGCTTGTCAGCAACACAAGCACGCATGTGTGCGCACACACACGCACACACGACCAAAAGAAAAGCAAGTAGTGAACTACCTACAAGTAAAGGGGTGGGGGACTATCTATAATCCTAACGGAAGATAAAAGGGGTTTCATATTTATTTATTTACCTATTTGAGGGGGTTATTTATTTATTTATGTATTAAATTTATTAATCGCCCATCTGGCTGGTCATGCAGCCACTCTGGGCAATGCACAAGAACAAAATAGTTAAAACAATAAAATTCTACATTAAAAACATCATAAAAAATACCCTAACCCACCCCAAATGCCTACCTGAACAACCATGTTTTTAATGCGCGGCAGAAGCTCATTAAAGAGGGAGCATGGCGGAGTTCCCTAGGGAGTGAGTTGCGCAGAGTGGGGGCCACCACAGAGAAGGCCCTCTCCCTCATCCCCACCAGTCTAGCTGTCCTGGCTGATGGGACAGAGAGGCCATCCGAGGCTGATCTTGTAAAGCGGCCTGTCTGGTGTTGCTGGAGGCGCTCCTTAAGATAGGCTGTGCCAGAACCATATAGGTTTTTAAAGGTCAAAAGCAACACCTTGAATTTGGCCCGGAAAACACTGGTAACCAGTGCAACTCCTTCAGCACCGGAGTGATGTGATCTTGCTAGCGGCTGCCTGTAATCAGGCAAGCTGCCGCATTCTCTACCAGCTGCAGTTTCCGAACTGTCTTCAAGGGTAACCCCATGTAGAGCGCATTACAGTAGTCTAAACAAGAGGAGACCAGGGCATGTACTACTAGGGGTGTATGAAACCCCGCTTACCTGGCTCTGCCGGGGTCCGCAGATGGGGGGAGGCAATCCGTTCTTCCCCTTGGAATCCTCGACAGGGGGGAGGCGATCTGTTCCTCCCCCCCAGAATCCTGCCTGGCCAGCTCCGCTCTGTGGCCAGTCCGCAGAGCTGCCGGCCAGGCCAACCCACAGCTGGGCCTCCAGCCGCTGCTGGGCTGCTGCGGGCGCAAATGGCGTCCTGCGTAGGGGACACCATTTGCGTCCCTACACAAGCCTATGATAGGCTACATAAATATTTACGCCATTTGTGTCCCTGCTTTAGCCATGATAGGCTACGTAAATATATACGTAGGCTGTCATGGGCCAGCGTAGGGATGCAAATGGCAGCCGCTACGACGGCTGCCATTTGCGGCTGCAGCAGCCCGGCAGCAGCTGGAGCCGCCACTGCTGCTGGAGCCGGAGCCGCAGCCAGGTAGGCTCCGTTCCACCATGGATTCCGGGGGGCTGAATTCACTGGAATTCACCCCGCCTGGGATCCATGGCATAATTCTCTAACATCCCGAAGTCCTACCGATGGGAGCAGATGGTCGGGAAGGAAGGGGCGCAGCCGCCGTATCAGATGGAGTTGGTACAGCGCCGTCTGGCTCACAGCTGACACCTGAGCCTCCATGGACAGCTGGAAGTCCAAAATGACCCCCAGACTGCAGACCTGGTCTTTCAAGGGTAGCCGTACCCCATTCAACACCAGGTCAACATCCCCCAGCCTCCTCTTGTCTCCCACCAAAAGTACCTCGGTCTTGTCAGGGTTCAGCTTCAGCTTATTCCTCCCCATCCAGCCACTCACCGTCTCCAGACATTTGGACAGGGATTCTACAGCCAACCTTAGAGAAGACTTGAACGAGAGGTAGAGCTGTGTGTCATCCGCATATTGATGACACTGCACCCCAAACCTCCTGATGATGGCCCCCAGCAGCTTCACATAGATGTGAAATAGCATCAGGGAGAGGATGGAACCCTGTGGCACCCCACAAGTGAGTGGCCACGGGTCCAAAGCCTCCTCTCCCAGTGCTACCCTCTGGTACCTGCCAGAGAGGAAGGACCGGAACCACCGCAATATGGTGTCTCCAATGCCCAACCCCTCCAGGCGGTTCAGGAGGATGCCATGGTCAATGGTATCAAAAGCTGCTGAGAGGTTGAGGAGAACAAGGAAGGGGCATTCGCCCCTGTCCAGTGCCCTCCTCATATCCACCAAAGCGACCAAGGCCGTTTCTGTCCCATGCCCAGGCCTGAAGCCCGACTGAAATGGATTTAGATAATCGGCTTCTTCCAAGTGTGCCCTCAACTGCATCGCCACCAATTGAGAGACACCAAGGCTCAATCACCTTGCCCCCAAATGGCAGATTTGAGACTGGGCGAAAGTTGTTCAGAACTTGAGGATCCAAGTGGGGCTTCTTTAAGAGCGGTCTTATCACTGTCTCCTTGAGGGGTGATGGCATCACTCCCTCCTCAAGGGAGGCATTCACCACCGCCCTGATCCCCTCACCCAGCCTCTCTCTGCAGCCCATAATGAGCCAAGATGGGCAAGGATCAAGTAAGCAGGTGGTCGGCCTCACAGATGAAGGCACCTTGTCCACTTCATCAGAAGGAAGAACAAAAATGAGAAGGGAAGGAATACAGGAACTGAGAAGGGCAGGGGGAGGGCAGGACGGGGGCCAAGAACAAGGAAAGTACTATATATCTAGACAGAAAGTAAAGGAAAACTAATGGTTGAGAACTAAGAAGGGGGGGCTAAAGAACAAGGCAAAGAAAACTAAAGTACTTTATTTAAAAAAATGTTTTTTTTAAATAAACAATCATGAAACGAATGAAAGGTAAAACCTATAAGAGAAGGTGTGTGTGTGTGTGTGGGGGGGAGACAAAGAACCAGGCAAGGAAAGGAGGAAACTCAAACTAAGTGCTTTTTAAATGTTTGGTTTTTTAAGTAAAGAATCTACAAAACAAAGAAAGGGAATAGTTGAATTGGGAAGGAAGGAGTAAGACAAAGCTGCAGTACGAACACACACACACACACACACACACAGAGCACAGATCTAGCCAACTAACAAGTAAACTCTAACCAGCGCACTCTCTCACACGATGAAAGGAAAGCAGGCTGATCTCTCCGATATATCTAGTATCTCCCCTGCACCCCGCTCCTCCACCACTGTCACTGACTGGAGACAGCTGGGTTAAGTTCAGCCCTAATCTGGCAACTAGAATTGCCATTCACCAAGGCTCACCATTTCCCCCTCCCTCCTCCCCTCCCCTCCCCTCCCCTCCCCTCCCCTCCTCTCCCCTTCCCCACTCTGTTCTCCTTCTCACCCCCTCCCTGATCTTTTGCAATTTGATACATTGAGAGACAGGTTGTCTGTGTGGGAATGGCTTCAGTAGCTCCCAAGCTCTGAGGGGGACCGAGGCACCTCGGTGATGAACCTCTTCGCTTTGGGGTGCCGTGGTGCGGTTTGGATCCTCTTTGGATCACACCGAGGTGCCTCTGAAGCAGCCCGCTTTGCTTCATTATTTAGGATTCTGACAAGTGGTGCCCAGCCCTATCAAATACTATATACATGCAGAGTGTTGTGGAGTCTTTTGACTCCCAGGCGGAGTCTTTTGGATTTATCACAACTCTTGCTCTTGCACAGCAGGACCTGTTCATTCCAGGGGAGCAGGTACGGCAGAATGTGCGAGGGGATGCTGCCCTAATGTTTCCAACTGACATCTCTTGAAAACTTGGCATTATCCCTCCCTCTCTCACCTTGATTTCATGGTTTATCATTGCTCTGCTGAGAATTTGAAAATGATTGAAAATGAAGACATGGCCAGGGTGCATAGGTTAAAAGAAAAATATCCATGGGTCTACAGAAAAATCACAATATTAACCACTTTGTTGATTCTAAAGTGATCTAGAGAACAAAATTAAAAGGTGACACCTTCAGAACTGGTGCTAAATTGGCAGACAGCTCTGTGTTTTAGTTGGGTCTGGAAGAGGCCCAGCCCTGCCAGACGGTGTTTTCCCCACACACTTGGCTTAAATTGGAAATAACACATCAGGCTTAAATACATCTGAAAAGTGCTTCAGCCCTTGTTGAATTATCTTATGCCGTCAAGGGCAGTCTTACAGTCCAGTTATATCAACTGCAGGGAGCCATAGGATCCTACGTCTCCTATGCCTGCACTAGACCTTAAGGAGAAACACACCAGAGTTAGGGTCTCTATGCCCTGGTGCAATTCAGGCATCAGAGGGGCCCAAAATAGGCAGCGCTGGGGGCATGTCAGAGAGGACCAGGCTTAGGTCAAATTCTAAACTTCCCCAGACTCTGCTCTCAGCTTCCAAGACCAGCAGAACATTATGCCAGCAAAAGAGATGGTGGAAGTCAGGGATGAGGAACCTCTCCCGCCCACCCACTCACCCAATGCTATTGAACTCTGACTCCCATCCCCCCTGCCAACATGTCCAGTGGTCAGGGATGATGGGTGTTGTAGTCCAATAACATCTAGAAGACCAGAGGTTCCCCATCCAAATGTCCCTATTGAAGTAAAAGACACACCTAAACACCCCGCCCCGCTCCTCCCGTTCTGCCTACACTGTTATGACAGAGCGCAGGATTCCATCTCACTGCAGCCAAACTTTGCTCACCCACAGCAGTATACACATTCTAGGCCAGTGTTCTGCACAGCAAGGGCTGAGGGTCCCAGGCGGCCCTCATTCACCTCAGACGTGCCACTCCGTGTCTTGCTCCCCCCCCTCCCACCCTCCCTCCCTCCCTCCCTCCCTCCAGCAGCTGCTCACTCTCAGCAGGGGCTCTCTGGCTTTGCCTTGTGGTTTGCTTTACCGGTGGGCTGGGTGCTGTGATCTGTGCTATCGGAGGAGGCTTCGGGCTGGGGAGTCAGCCACTCTTCCATTGCAAGGTGGCTGGGGAGCAGGAAAAGGGGAATGGGGGAGCACTCTGTCACTTAGCTGTGGCTTGGAAGAGCCCAAGAAGCAACATGATTGGCGAGCTGCAGCTGGGGATGGCGTGGTGCCCAGTCGGGTCTGGGAATCCAGTGCCCCCTTTGCCCACTGCCCCAAGCCACACCTGCCAAGCCCCCTGCCCTTCCTATCCCCCTGGCCGAGCCACCCACACTCACCCTGGACTCATCCAGCGATCTCTGCCTTTAGCCATTTACGCCTGCAACCTTGCACAGATGGGCCATTCGCAGTGGAAGAGCTCACTCTCACAATATTAACCAGAGCAAATGTGCACATATCTGTGGCCACCATTTTTTTCCCACAAAATGCCAGGTGCAGAGATCTCCGGATGGGCCCAGGGTGAGTGTGGGGTCCACGAGTGGGGCAGGGGTTTGGTGGGCGCCCAGAGAACCTGGACTTGTCCATCCCTAGCTGCAGTGGTGCACTGCCCAGGCACCGGAGGTGAGGAGAAAATGGATGCCTGGGCCAGAGAAAGAGCAATATGGATTTGAGCTGGGAGATTTGCAGCACTGAGTAGAGCAGAATTCCACCCAAAAGACCCCTCCTCATGCAAGGGCCCAGTGAGCCTGTCAGAATTTGCCTGCCTGATGACTGACTGATGAGGCCTTGCCTGGACAATGTGGAGATGGATGTCTGCCCCCAAAGGCCCCCAGCAAAGTCCAGTGCACAGCCATACAGCTTGACTGGAGGGGGGGGACCCCCACAGCCCAGGAAATGCCCCCAAGTGGCTCTTGGTGGCTGATCCTGGAGCCGAAGTGGCTCCTACGTGAAAAACAGTGAAGATCGCTGCCCTAGACAGAGCGATGGCAGCCAAGGGCCTATATTTCTCTGGCTTCCCAAGGGGGAGCTGTGGTGATGAGATTCCTGGGCAGAGGCACTTGCTGCAGGAAAAGGCCACTTCACACAAACTACAAAGTGCATATCACTAACACTTTACTTCATTTATTTATTATTACATTTATATCCCACCTTCTCCCCTCTAATCTTCTTGGGAGGTATACAGCAGGAGTGGGTGAGCTGTGGCTCTCCAGATATTGTTGAACTACAACTCCCATCATCCATGACCATTGGTCATGTTGGCTGATGGAAGTTGGCAGTCAACAATAGGGATGTACGAAAATTCCGCCACGGATCTCAGGGAGGCCGAATGCCAGCGCATTCGGGCCCCCGAAATTGGTGGTGGAACGGTCCGCCGGCCCCCCGCCCCCCCCGGGACGAGACTTACCTTGGGCGGAACTTCTTGGCGGTGGCGGCTCCAGCGGCAGCTGCGGCAGCGGTGTGGCGGCGGCGGCCGGTCTTCTGACCGGCTGCCGCCGCCGCCATTTCCAGTTTTTAAAAAAAAGTGATAGGCTACGTAAAGATTTATGTAGCCTATCACGGCTAGGTTTTTAAAAAAAAGTTTACGTAGCCTATCACGGCTGACTTTAAAAACAAACAAACGCGCGTACGCAAATGGCGGCGGCCACAGCCGCCATTTGCATTCCTTATTTTGGCACGTCTAGTCTACGTAAACATTTACGTAGACTAAGACGGCGAAAATAAGGGGAACGCAAATAGCGTAGACGCTACACTATTTGCGTTCCCCTTATTTTTGCCGTCTTAGTCTACGTAAATGTTTACATAGACTAAGACGTGCCAAAATAAGGAACGCAAATGGCGGCGGCCGTGGACGCCGCCATTTGCATACGCGCGGGTTTTGTGTGTTTTTTTTTTAATCAGCCATGATAGGCTACGTAAACATTTACATAGCCTATCACGGCTGACTGCGGAGCACAGCCAGCTGACCAGGATTCTGGGGGGGGGGAGGAACGGAGCACCTCCCCCCCGGCAAGGGTTCCGGGGGGAGGGACGGAACGCCTCCCCCCCAACCATAAACATAGTCCGCGAAAGGTAAGTACCTTTCGTACATCCCTAGTCAACAACGTCTCGATCACCACAGGTTCCCCACCCCCGCAGGGTTGTGCATGGATCCCCTGATCCGGCTTGGAGGCCGCTGATTCGGATGCTGATTCGGAGGGGTTTTGACTCGCTTCGGCCTATGAAGCTGAAGCAGGCTTCAGACGTCCCCAGCCCAGACCCCGCTCCTCACCGGGCCCTGCTTCTGGGGGACGCCACTGCGGAGCTACGGCCGCCACTGCCGCCAGTGCTGCCAGGGAGCTGCTGCCAATGCCTGGGCCCTCCGGACACGTGCTGGCAGCCGTCTTGCTGCCGCCATTTGCGTACGCTGTTTTTTTGTTTGCTTGCCATGATAGGCTATGTAAGTATTTAAGTAGCCTATCATGGCAAAGGCAGCTATGCAAATGGCATGGTGGCCGCCATTTGAGTCCGCAGCAGCCGGCTGAGAGACCAGCTGCTGCTGCCGCCGCCGCCACCAGAGCCGCCGCCAGAGCCGCCGTCAGAACTGCCGCCGCCGGAACATCTGCCCCTTGTAAGCTTCGTCCTAGGGGGGATTCTGTGGGGTGGTGGGGGGTGGGAGGCCGTTTCGCCACGGGTTTCAGGGGGCTGAATGCCAGTGCATTCGGCCTCACTGAAATCCGTAGTGGAATTCTCCACCATCCCTAATCTTGAAAGCGTGCTGCGGGTGCTCTCACAAAATAGCTGCCAGTCACAAAACACTCATTACTCAGAAGGCAAACTGGTGAGGCTACAAGAACATTAACATGCCCAAGAACCTAAGTACAAGGCAAAGGTAGGATCTGAGCTTCGAAACACAAAATCACACTTTTCCACCCTCCGTTTTCCCCTCTAACACCCATTTTACAGAAAGCAAACTGGTGATGCTCAGATTAACACACACACTGACAAAACTCCCGCACATACCCATGCCCCCGTCCCCAGGCACCAGGTCAGGCATAGCTCAGTGGTAGAGCGCATGTTTTGCATGCGGAAGGTCCCAGGTTCAATCCCCAGCTTCTCAGGTAGGGCTGGGAAATATTTCTTTGTTTATTCATTACATGTACATCCCACCTTTCCTCCAGGTAGCCCAAGGTGGTGTACATGATCCTCCGCCTCTCCATTTTATCCTCACGCTGACCCTGTGAGGGAGGTCAGGCTGAGAGCCAGTGACTGGCCCAAGTTCACCCAGTGAGCATCATGGGGGAGTGGGGACCTGGACGCATGTCTTCCCAGTCCCAATCCAACACGCTAACCGCTACACCGCGCCAGCTCTCAATCTTGCTTGAAATCCTAGAGAGCCAAGGCCACCAGCCAACACTGGCAATCCTGGGCTAGATGGGCCAGTGGTCTGATTCTGGATGAGGCCGTCTCCAGATCTCTGTCTCTGTCTCTCTCTCTGTCTCTGTCTCTGTCTCTCTCTCTCTCTCACACACGGCAAAACCCAAACCACAGCAACACTTGCCCCTGCCACACACACACAGGCAAAAGATACACCCCAAGAACCCAAATTGCTGACACACATACATGCCATACAACAACAGCCAGGCAAAACACGCACACCCTCACACAAAGCGTAGGTGAAGCAGCCCGCCATGCCCCCAATCCCCCACCAGCCCCCCAACACGGTTCCTGCCACCCCGCATCGCTCTAGAACGCTCCCTGCCACCCGGCTTGTCTTTTCCTGCTCGGGGCTTCCGAGCGGAGTGCCGGGCTGCAGCCACCCATTCTGCTTATTTTCTCGGGAGGCCTCTGGGGCCCATGTGGGGCCCAGAGGACTCCTTGGAATCCAAAACAGCCCTGGAGGTGGGCACTTCTCTTTGCAGCATGCCAGCCTCCTGGTCTTTTGATTACTCTCAAAACGTGAGGGGAAAGGGGCAGAGAGCCAGGCAAGGAGACGTCTGCAGGCACAGGGCGTCCCCGAGCTCCTTGTTGGGGACCCCCAATGTGGACCAGGAGTGACACTTATGGCAAGACCAGCACTGTCAGCAGCAACCAGTATACATCCAGCTGTTCCTGTATGGGATTATTACCCAACTTCAGGGGTGCACAGCCCACGGCCCCTATTTGGGTTTGAGATGCTGCGGTGGGTGACCAGCCCAAATCCAAACAGACAAACATCACTGCAGACTCAGGGCTGCACTCCCTCTGAAAGACCGAGCTCGTGGGCAGGGGGCCCTCCTAGATCGCTGGAGGCCCAAGGGGCTGTGGCAGCTCAGAGTGCCTTCCACCAGCTTTGGCTGGTTCAGCAGCGATGGCCTCTCTTGGGCAGAGAGAGCTGGGCCACAGTGGTACAGGTGCTAGTAACCTCAAGTCTGGATTACTGCAATGCGCTCTATGTGGGGCTGCCCTTAAGGCTGCTCCAGAAGCTGGAGCTAGTGCAGAACGCAGCAGCTCAGCTGTTATCAGGAGCTGCCCCTGTTCAGCGTGCAACTCCTGTGCTGAGGGAACTGCGCTGGCTGCCTATTTGCTACCAGGCCAGGGTTAAGGTTTGGGTACTGGTGTACAAAGCCCTAAATGACTTGGGACTAGGACGCCTGAGAAAGCATCTTCTCCCTTGCCTACCTGCCCAATCACTGAGGTCATCAGAGGGCTTGCTACTGGGTTCCACATGGACCTATGGCCCAACTGGAGTCCACCCAGAGAAGACCCTTCACTGTGGTGGCTCCCTATGGAACTCCATGCCCCTGGAGGTCAGGCAGGTGCCATCACTGTGTTGTTTCGGGCGCCTCCTGGGGGGGGGGATCTTCACAATAATGGAATGAGGAGCACATTGGAGTATTATCCAGATTTTCATGGAATCAGCTTTGGTCCATCAGGGACACATGAAGCAAGAAAAGCCGAGTGTACCATACCTTTAAAATCCCGTTTTCCTGGGTCACACAGTGCTTGAAAGCAACATACTTCCTGGTTCAGTTGGGGGAGTAGAATTGAACATCATCAACCTGGCAGGTGCTGCTCAACCAATGAGAGAGACTTGTTTCCCACCCCTGTCCAGGCCCCCCAGGCTACCACATTATTATCCCTGACAGCATCTGAAGGCTCCCCATGAGAGCACCCCACCAGCACAGTTTTGCCCCATTCCAGCCAACAGCCAGGGAGTTAGAGCTTCTACCCCCTTCCTCCTTTTCCAGGGAGTAAGTACAGCAATCTAGCTGCTTCACCCATTCTCAGTCTGCAGTGTCTCTTGCCTCTTTTTCCCCCATTGAGAATCTGTAGTGTCTTTTTTCCAGTAAGGAAACTGGAGCTGCTCTCTTTGAAATACTAGCTATCGAGAGAGAAGAGGCGACCAGGAGCAGGAGCCTGCAGCCTCAGTATTTTGCTATATTGATACAGCAAAACAGTAAAAACTAAAGAATGTGGAGAGGGAAGAGAGGAGGTGGCCGGCAGAGGCAGAGGCAGAGGCAGCAGCAGCAGCGCTAGCAGAGGGAGGTGACTCCAGCCAGCCCTTTCCCTTCTTGCAGAGAAGCTGCGAAGTAACCTAAGCATCAGAGGAGCAAAGTTACACAAGAATCAGAGAAGGCTCCCAAGGGGGCTGGGCTGGGCTGGGAAATGGAGGCTAGTTATCCCCACTGGCTAAAAGGAAGTACAGCATGATTCTGAAGGCACGGAAGAGTGCTCTAGCACTTTGATGAGTTGGAAAGGCAGGCTAGTTACTCTAGTTACCTAGGTTACCAAGGTCACTAGATGAAAGACATCCCTGTGCTCTCACTTTTGTCCAGGCCCAAGTTTGTATTACCTGGATGGGAGGAAGATGAAACAGTTTGAAGTCAGGAGCCCCAGCTAAGTCAGGTGGCCAAACACACCCTGCAGCCAGCTCCTCCCCAAACAGTGCTTGTCCAAACCCATCACTCAAGGAGGCAGTGATAAGACCACTCTTAAATAGCCCTCCTTGGATCCCCAAGTTTTGAACAACTTTCGCCCAGTCTCGAATCTGCCATTTTTAGGCAAGATTATTGAGCGGGTGGTGGCAATGCGGTTGAAGGCACACTTGGAAGAAGCCGATTATCTCAATCCATCTCAATTGGGCTTCAGTCCTGAGCATGGGACAGAAACAGCCTTGGTCACTTTGGTGGATGATATGAGGAGGGCTCTGGATAGGGGCAAATGCTCCTTCCTTGTTCTCCTCGACTTCTCAGCAGCTTTTGATACCGTTGATCACGGTATCCTCCTGGACCACCTGGGCATTGGAGACATTGTATTACAGTGGTTCCGGTCCTTCCTCTCTGGCAGGCATCAGAGGGTAGCGCTGGGAGAGGAGGTGTCGGACCCGTGGCCACTCACGTGTGGGGTGCCACAGGGTTCCATCTTTTCCCCAATGCTATGTAACATCTATGTGAAGCCGCTGGGGGCTGTCATCAGGAGGTTTGGGGTGCGGTGCCATTAATATGCAGATAACATGCAGCTCTACCTCTCGTTCAAATCTTCACCAAGGTTGGTCGTAGAATCCCTGTCCAAATGTCTGGAGACGGTGAGTGGCTGGATGGGGAGGAATAAGCTGAAGCTGAACCCTGACAAGACCAAGGTACTTTTGGTGGGAGACAAGAGGAGGCTGGGAGATGTCGACCTGGTGTTGAATGGGGTGCGGCTACCCTTGAAAGACCAGGTCTGCAGTCTGGGGGTCATTTTGGACTCCCAGCTGTCCATGGAGGCTCAGGTGTCAGCCGTGAGCCGGACAGCATTGTATCAACTCCTGGTGATACAGTGGCTGCTCCCCTACCTTCCTGACCATCTGCTCCCATCGGTAGTACATGCTCTGGTCTCCTCTCATCTAGACTACTGTAATGTGCTCTACATGGGGTTACCCTTGAAGATGGTTCGGAAGCTGCAGCTAGTGCAGAACGCAGCGGCTCAACTGATTAAAGGCAGCCGCCGGTGTGAACACATCACTCCAGTGCTGAAGGAGTTGCACTGGCTGCCAGTTGTTTTCTGGGCCAAATTCAAGGTGTTGGTTTTGACCTTTAAAACCCTATGCAGTTCTGGCCCAGCCTATCTCAAGGAGCACCTCCAGCAACACCAGACAGGCCACTTAACAAGATCAGCCTCGGATGGCCTTCTGTCTGTCCCATCAGCCAGGACAGCTAGGCTGGTGAGGATGAGGGAGAGGGCCTTCTCTATGGTGGCCCCAACTCTGTGGAACTCCCTCCCTAGGGAACTCTGCCATGCCCCCTCTTTAATGAGCTTCCGCCATGTACTGAAAATTTGATTGTTCAGCCAGGCATTTGGGGTGGATTAGGGTATTTTTAAATAATGTTTAATGTGTAATTTTATTGTTTAAAATTGTACTGTTGTACATTGCCTAGAGTGGCTGGGTGACCGGCCAGATGGGCGATTAAGAAATTAATTAATTAATTAATTAAATGGTTTACATATAAACCATTTAATGGTTTACATATAAACCCACAGCACCATTCTACTTCCATGATGCAAAAAAGTGTAACAGCCAGGGTCAAAAGACACATTACTTTAAATCTGTGTCTAGGAGCCACATCTCCTCACCCCTATTTTTACTCTAGATTAGGTCTCCCCTTCTCTCCCGGTAGAAGGTTGCTCCTCAAAAACTGCTTATTAGGAAATGAAATGGCTTTGACTCACCAACTACCTGGCTTGGAAGCTGTGATGCAAATATATCACTTTTGTTTTATTTAAGTCGATTTAACAAGAAACAAAAGGAACGATCTTGTGGCTGACCCCTGGCTGTCACTAGTATTTATGGTTACAGCTCACTGGTAGGAAGGTATCCTTCATATTCACTGGAAAATATGCTGTATTCTCTAAATAGTTCATTTTGCTTTGTAAAGTTCTGAAAACTTGCTTTATTGAAATGCATGTTGTTGCATTGATTTTTCTAAAATACACCTTGTTATCTTTTCTTTAGTAATTGGTGACTGGTAATGACTTTGGCAATTTAACATGTTCTTGCAAACACTTTCTCCATTCCCCCAGATAACTGAAGTCAAGACAGAGAGCCTGCCTGTCAATCTGAGATGCCTGTCAGCCTGCATGATTGACATTTTTGGTCCCACAATAGAGCCCATTTCTGTAGCCCCCATTCTGTTATTTTCCTCTTCTTTAATGCTGGGGCGGGGAGGTGTTTGCTTTATAAGCCATATTTAAAACTCAGCTTGGAAATGAGGCCAGTTTCAATGAAATTATCACAATGTCTCCTTAGCTTTGCATTAGGAAAAATAACTAGAGAGTCACTTAAGTTATGCTTTCTCCTCCAAAATTCACCTCTCCTCTCCTCCTCAGAGTCTCAGTCCCCAACTTCTCTTTCAGTTGTGGTTAAAAGACTTGGCTAAAAGGCCTTTGCCTAGAATTCCTGAAGACCATACTCTAACAAATGTCATCCTCCTCCCCTCTTTGAGCTGTAATACTATCTGCTTCTCTTGGGAGAAATGGAGGACAAAATCATATGAGTGATAAGAACATAAGACAAGCCATGCTGGATCAGACCAAAGGTCCATCTAGTCCAGCACTCTGTTCACACGGTGGTCAAACTGCTACCTGTGAGAAACCCACAAGTAGGATACGAGTAAAATAGTACGCACCTGCTCACGTTCCCCAGCGACTGATGTACATAGGCAGGCTGCCTCTGATACTGCACCAGGCCTAATAGCCATTGACAGCCTTATCCTCCAATCCCCTTTCAAAGCCATCCAAATTGATGGCCATCACTACATCTTGTGGAAGTAAATTCCATAGTTTAACTATGGCTATGTGAAGAAGCCCTGCCTTTTATCTGTCCTGAATCTCCCAACAATCACCTCTATGGGGTGACCCCATTGGGTTCTAGTATTAGGGGAGGGGGAGTGTCTCCCCATCCACTTTCTCCACACCATGCATAATTTTGAATGCCTCTATCATGTCTCCCCTCGCTCACCTTTTCTCTAAGCTAAAAACAGTCCCAGAAGTTGTAAGCTTTCCTCATAGGGGACTCGCTCCAGCCCTTTGATCATTTTAGGGAGAAATCCTATGGCCACTAGACACTACCTGAAGGGCCATGGGATTTTTCGGTTTCTGGGAAAGGAGCTCAGAGCCAGGGCTCCAAGCTGCTTTCCCAGAAACTGTGTGCCCACCCCATCCCTTGCCCCCTCATAGCTGGCGCAGTTCTTTCCATGCCGGCTACTTCTCTGCGTTCAAGAATGGAGCAGAGAGAGGGCAAAGAGGGGGTGAGGGGAGGAGACTGTGGGAGCCTCTTTATGAGGCTTCCTATGCGCCACACAGCCTCCCACCCCCCACTCCAACGTCCCTGGCTAGTTCCACAAAATTGCTCATCTAGCTGAAAATGTAGGGTAGCTGGAGCATGGAGGAGAGGATTCCCTCTGTGGTCTGGCCGCCCTGCATTGGATAGGTGTCAACTTCCGAGTTTGGAGGCTGACATCTGTCTCCATAGGATTGCGCCCTTAGTTGCTCTTTACTGCATTTTTTCAAATCCAGAATATCCTCTTTTAGGTGCAGTGATGAGAACTGTACACAGTAATCCAAGTGTGGTCATAACATAGATTTATATGAGGGCAGTATGATCCCAGCAGGTTTTTTTTTTTTTTTCAGTTTATTTCCTAATTAAGGTCTAATATGGAATTTGCCTTTTTCACAGCAGCCACACTCTGCATAAAAATTTTCACTGAGCTGTGTCTACCACAAGCCCAAGTTCTCTTTCTTGGTCAGTGACTGTTAGCTCATATCCCTTCAGCGTATATGTGAAGTTGTCATTTCCCCCTGCAATGTGCATCACTTTACACTTGCTTACATTGAACTGCATTTACCAATTTGATGCCAAGGCTCACAGATTGGAGAGATACTTTTGGAGAATTATTCCTATCCTCTACTTTCTCTTCTTTAATCAGTTACCGATCCATAAGAGGACTTATCTTATTCCATAACTGCTAAGTTTGCTCAGGAGTCCGTGGTGAGGGACTTTGTCAAAAGACTTTAGGAAGTCCATGTAAAGAATGTATACTGAATCACCTCTGTCCACATGTTTATTGACACTCGCAAAGAACTTCAAAAGGTTAGTGAGTCAGGACTTCCATTTGTGGAAGCCATGTTGATTCTTTTTCAGCAGGGCTTGTCCTTCAATCTGCTTACTAATTTCATCTTTAATAATGTTCTCAACATTGTTTAGCTAACTGGCCTGTAATTTTCTGGATCCCCCTGGATCCCTTTTTAAAAATTGGTGTTATATTGGTCAATCTCCAGTCCTTTATCATAGAGGCTGATTTTAGGGATATGTTACATACTTTCATTAGAAAATCACTGATTTCACATTTGAGTTAAATAAGAACTCTAGGATGGACACCATCTGGGCCTGGTGATTTATTAACTTTCTATTTTTGGATCTTGGTATTGTCACCTACAGCACTTCTATGGAACAGTCTGACCCCTTTAGGTTTCTAGACTGCTTGACACTATGCCTTCTTTGACCTACAGAGAAACACCTCCTCCAGGTTGCCTCTCCCTGTCCTCCTCGTATTTATATCCAGAGATGACCGTATCCCACTGGTTCTCTCCATTCCACCAGGTTTACATTATGCCCATTTTATCTAGGTTGTCCTTCAGAAC
Source organism: Heloderma suspectum (assembly GCF_057233095.1). Lineage (NCBI taxonomy): Eukaryota > Metazoa > Chordata > Lepidosauria > Squamata > Helodermatidae > Heloderma > Heloderma suspectum. Next base: position 48,782,692 of record NC_139467.1, on the reverse strand, counting down.
CAGGCACTCCAGCTCTCCCAGTTTTGCTTGGAGGTTTCTAGTATTAGTATAGAAACACTATACATGATGTCCCTCCTCAGACGTCTCTGGCACATGTATCTTCTGCTGTGGCACTTGGGCCTCTTTGACTGGCTATCATGTTTCACGGTTCATGTCCCATTTCCTCCTTGTCTCCATTTGGGGAATTGGAAACATTTTCATCTCTATCTCCTAGGGATTAGGGGTGTACAAAACCCCACTTACCTGCGTCCGCGGGGGGGTCCGCCAGGGGGGAAGGCGATCTGTTCCTTCCCCCTGGAATCCTCCCTGACAGGCTCTGCTCCGCAGCAAGTCCATGGAGATGCCGTCCGGGGCTGCCCGCTGCAGCCTGATTTCTAGCCATTTGCGTCCCTGCTTTGCCGTGATAGGCTATGTAGGGATGTACAAATCCCTTACCTGGTTCCGTTCCGGGGCATCCGAGGTGGGGCGATGCGATCCGTCCCTCCCCCCGGAATCCTCCCCATCTGGCTCCACTCCTTGGCGAAGCTGCAGAGCCACCGGCCAGGGCCGGCTGCAGCCAAACTGCCAGCCAGTGCTGGGCTGCTGCAGCCGCAAATGGCAGCCGTCGTAGCAGCCGCCATTTGCTCCCCTGCCTTTTGCCGTGATAGGCTATGTAAATACTTCTGTGGCCTATTATGGCAAAGAGCAGGGGCACAAATGGCGTAGTGGCCGCCATTTGCGCCCCTGCTGTTTGCCGTGGTAGGCTACGTAAGTATTTACATAGCCTATCACAGCCTAATGCAGGCACGCAAATGGCGGCCGCTATGACGGCCGCCATTTGTGGCCGCAGCAGCCCGGCAGCAGCTGGACAATGAGCCAGAGCCACCGCCGCCACCAGGTAAGTCTGCTCTGGGGGCGATTTCGGGGGGGGGGAGGCCATTCTGCCATGGACTCCAGGGACTCCATGGACTCCAGGCCTCACCGGAGTCTGTGGCAGAATTCTCCAACATCCCTAAGGCTACATAAGGATTTATGTAGCCTATCATGGCAAAAAGGGAGGCATGCAAATGGCGCAGCAGACGCCATTTGCGTCTTTCCCTTTGGCCGTGATAGGCTACGTAAATCTTTATGTAGCCTATCACAGCCAAAGGGAGGCACACCAATGGCGTCTGCTATGCAAGACACCATTTGCGGTCGCAGCTGCAGCCCAGATGGTGGCCAGCGGTGGCCGGATCTGGACCTGCCAGAGGCAGGTAGGATCTGATCCGCACAGACTTCTTGGGGTGTCAGGGGGGATTGCTCCGTTCCGCCACGGACTCCGGGGGGGCGGATTCCAAAGAATCTAGCCTCACTGGAGTCCGTGGCGGAATTCTCCACCATCCCTACTAGGGATGATTCAACCCTTAAATGGCTGCATTTAGTTTAAACTAAGACCTTTACTGCCGCAAATGGTGTACTGGACGCCATTTGCATCTGCAGTCAATCCCCCTCAGCCAGCGATACGGCAATGGCAGCCGTATCGCTGGCACTCAGGATCCAGCTGGCGGCTCCGCAGAATTGCTACAGAGCAGATCCTGCCGAAGAGGATTCCGGGGAGAGGAATGGATCGACTCCCCGCAAGGGCGGATTCCCGGCTGGAACGACAGGTAGGGAATCTGCCCATCCCTATCGTAGAGTTGTTGAGCCACGTATCCCCCATCCTGTAACTGTGCATTTGGTTTCTTTTTTTGGCCTGTCCCAGAATCCTTAATGTCCAGGGCAAAAACAAGGACCTCTCTTTCCTGTAGACTGAGGTTGGGTGGGCACAACTCCCTCATCTGTGTACAGGCAGGAGGAGACACTGGTGTGCCCAGTCCTGCGGTCAGGTTGGGCCAATGTTTCCACATACGCATACTACTTTTCGAGCATCGTTATAAGCAATAAAATTAAAGCAAATCAATATCATCTGAACTTTCATTTTGCCTCAGCAGCTGTGACAGTTGGTGGCAACCTGCACTCACCGTGAACCCACCCTCCTCTGTATAAATAAAAACCTTTGGTATCGTCTTCCTTCCTCACTCCTTCCTCACTTTCCATTTTTCCACAGTCTCTCCAGGCAAGTGGCTGGCTGCTTAGCCAGAGTTTTGCTAAAGGAGTGGCACTCACCCTTCTGAGGAGACACTGGAACAGCACAGTGATGGAAAGCCAAGTCTCTCCGCACACATAATGGATTTATTGATAGATTTGTCCCATTAGTTGTATTTACCTGTCAGTTCTAAGGACACTAATGAGTTGTTTTTCAAGGACTAATGAGAGCTGTAGTGGCTGATGGATGTTCCCAGCATTGCCGCTGAGCACCATATGACTGGGCGTGAGCACTGGGCTTGGACCCTCTCAGACGCTAATTGGCACCATCAGAGGATCCTCTAATTGCATTACTGTGGACAGAGAGGAATCCATGTGGGAATGGGAGAAGTCACAATTCTGCCCCAGGGTCCAGAGCTCAGTCATTTCCTCTCATGTAATACAGTTCCTTGGGTAGAATGGGGCACTCAGGAAGCAACTGTGTCTTACCTTCTTTTCCAGCTCTTGTCTTCATGTTTGCTGGGATTTCAGAGGCATCTTGAAACAGCCAGGCAAGGCAATTCTGCTAGACTCCTGCCCCCAACTCACACACACACATACACACACACACTTTGGGCCCAGTTCTCGCAAGGAAGGGGATGGTGGGAGACCTGCCTGGCCAAAGGACACAAGGATATTGAAGAGAAAATTGGCTGAAAAGTCACAGAAGGCTGTGCTTCCATAAGCACAGCTGTATGGAAGAGGAAGTAACTGGACTGGAGGGGAGGGCAAAGTGTGCCCTTCCTTTTTGCTGGAGAAGGCCAGCTTAGCTGGTACCACAGAGACCTAGTTGGATAAGAGTGTTGGGAGGGGTGAATCCCTCCCAGCTTTGGTGAATGCCAGGTTGGTGAATGGGAAAACAACAGCCATCTAGGGCTTGATCCTGGTTGAGCATGCTGACCTGGGGCACTATCTAATATTGTCACTGTTCCTCTGCACAGCACAGAACGAGTGCTTCCTAAAGGAACCCCCCAAAGAAGTGGAAATAAGTGCTCATTTCCAGAATGAGGCAGGTCAGTGGAGTTCCCTTCTGCAAGATCCGCTGACTTGAGCCATTTCAGAAATGTGCTTTCCAGCCCATTTCCAATTGTTTGGGGAACTGCTAGGTTAGCATTGTGCTACTGGTACAATGTAGCGCAGGGCAGTATTGGATACTGTCCCTGGTTTGTATCACGGGGACATGGTTCAATGAGATGTGGGGGGCAGGGAGTAAATCTCTCCCAGGTTTACCCACCTGGGTTCTTTAAACTAGATTGGGGTGGGGAGGTGGGAGGCTGGAGTTGCAGTGGTCTAGTGTGATTCTATCCCCCTGAAAAGGGGACCCATCCCAGTTTTGAGTGTGTGTATCTGAAGGGAGGTGCTTGGGACAGAACTGGGATTCTGCTGCTGTACCATCCATCCCATTGCCCAACAGACTGCCTTACTGAGCTAGCTGGAGTGGTCTCTGAAGTGGTGCTGGACCCCCCCCACCCCGGCTTGTCAACATACGTGCAGGGGCCACCTGTTGGGAGTGGCTCAGGATTTCATGGCCTCCATGGGAACCGCGTGCCTGTCCCAATTGGTGACTGGCCCTCTGCATTCAGCAGCCCACATTCTAGATTTGATTTTCTGTGCTCGATGGGATGATGGCAATCTGGGTGTGTGGAGGAACTTCTTATAGTTCCATTGTCATGAAAATGTCACTACCTGGTAGATTTTAGACTTACTGGGGTTCAGAACATCTGCAGGAGCAAGGGCCCAATTAAGATGGCCTGTTCCAGAAGGCCGATGGATCCCAAAGGTTTCCTGGCAGCTCTCGGGAATTTTCCTGTTGCCACAATAGCTGATTCTGTCAAAGTTCTGGTTGATTTCTGAAGTGGGGAAATGGCTTGGCTGGATGACACAGTTCTCCTGAGTGCCCTCTGTTGCTGAGCTGAGCCAAGCCACTCCCCTGGTTTTCAAGGGTGCGGGGGGGGGGAGAGAGAGATGGAATGAATGGGACAATGGCTAGAATGCTGCTGGCAGAAAACTGGAAACAAGTCTGAGCAATCATGGGCTGGAACCCACTTGAAGATCTACTCCACGATGGTGATGTTGGCCAAGAAATCATTCTTGCCACCCTTGAGTCTGCATAGAGTCATCTGACTGAGCTTTTCTGAGCAGTCTGGCACATAAGAAGACAATGTAGACTACTCTGCAGCCACTCTATCTGCACTGCACTCTGCTGATAAAATTGCTAATATCCATGCCCACATGGGTGCCATAGTTAGCAGAGGGCCTGTTTACCCCCTGCTTGTGAAGTTATACTGGATATCTTTCAGTTCATACAGCCTGGGAATGTAGGTAGGAGAGGCGAGACCTGGCATTTCTCACTACTGTCTATTATGCGGCAGTGAGAATGGCAAAAAAAAAAAAAAAACATTATTACTCCTCTACTATCCTCAAAATGTCACCCAGCAGAATTGTTCTGAGTGGTGAAAAGATCTTGGGATCAGGCTTGGGCTCACGGCTCAGAGAATTTGGGATTGGAACCCTCCGTCATTTGCTGTAATAAATTTGCTAGGCACTACTGTGGCTAGGTTATCAGTTGATCATGGAACCAACCAGGGGGGAGGTGACCTTGGATTTAATCCTAAGTGGTGTCACCCAGGGCCTAGTATGAGATGCAGATAATACAAAATTGGGCAGCATCACTAATACCTTGGAAGACAGAAACAGAATTCAAAGTGATCTTGATAGGCTGGAGCACTGGGCAGAAAACAACAGAATGACATTTAATAGGGATAAATGCCAAGTTCTGCAACTGGGAAAAAGAAACCAAATGCACAGTTACAAGATGGGGGATACTTGCCTCAAAAATACTACAAGCGAGAAGGATCTTAGAACTGTTGTAGATCACAAGCTGAATATGAGCCAACAATGTGATGTGGCTGCAAAAAAGGCAAATGCTCTTTTGGGCTGCATTAATAGAAGTATAGTTTCCAAATCCCATGAAGTACTAGTTCCCTTCTACTCAACACTGCATAGGCCTCATCTGGAGTACTGTGTCCAGTTCTTGGAGCCACACTTTAGGAAGGATGCAGACAAACTGGGGAGGGTTCAGAGGAGGATGATCAACAAAGATGATCAAGGGACTGGAAACAAAGCCCTCTGAAGAGAGACTGAAAGAACTAGGCATGTTTATCCTTGAGAAGAGAAGACTGAGGGGAGATAGGATAGCGCTCTCAAGTCCTTGAAAGGTTGTCACAGAGAGGAAGTCCAGGATCTCTTTTCGATCATCCCAGAGTGCAGGACACGGAATCATGGGCTTGAGTTACAGGAAGCCAGATTCCAGCTGAACATCAGGAAAAGCTCCCTGACTGTTAGAGCAATACAACAATGGAACCCATTACCTAGGGAGGTAGTGGGCTCTCCCACACCAGAGGCATTCAAGACAAGGCTGGACACAGCATTCTGTCGGGGATGGTCTGACTTGGATTCCTGCACTGAGCAGGGGGTTGGACTCAATGGTCTTATAGGCCCCTTCCAACCCTACTGTTCTATGATTCTATGAATTCTTTTCATTCGTCTTCACTGCAGAAGATGTAGGACAGATACTTGTGCCTGAACTGATGTTTTCAGGACAGGAGTCTGAGGAAATGAGGCAAATAGCAGTGACAAAAGATGAAGTTCTCAACCTTACTGATAAAATGAAAGCAAAGAAATCACCCAGCCCGGATGGTATCCATCCTAGAGTTCTCAAAGAACTCAGATATGAACTTTCTGATCTTCTAACCAAAATATGCCACATGTAGGGATGTCAGAGAATTCCGCCACGGATCTCGGTGAGGCCGAATGCCAGTGCATTCAGCCCCCTGAAATATGTGGCGGAATGGCCCGCCACCCCCTCCGCCACCCCTGTGGATCCCCCCCGGGACGAGACTTATCTGGGGCAGATGTTCCAGGCGGCGGCGGCTTTGGCAGCGGTGGCTTCGGCAGCTGGTCTTCCGAATGGCTGCTGCCGCCACCATTTGCAGTCTGGAGGTTTGGGTTGTTTTTTTTTACAGAGACATGATAGGCTACGTAAAGACTTACATAGCTTATCACATCCCTTTAAAAAACAAACAAACACGCGTACGCAAATGGCGGCAGCTACAGCCGCCGCCATTTGCGTTCCTTATTTTTCGCCATCTTAGTCTACATAAATATTTACGTAGACTATTACCGCGAAAATAAAGGGGAATGCAAATAGCATAGTGGGCGCTATTTGCGTCCCTTTTTGATTCGCCGTTTTAGCCTACATAAATATTTACGTAGGCTAAAATGGCGAATCAAAAAGGGACGCAAATAGCACCCACTACGCTATTTGCTTTCCCCTTTATTTTCGCCATAATAGTCTACGTAAATACTTACGTAGACTAAGACAGCGACAAATAAGGAATGCAAATGGCAGCAGCCGTAGCCGCTGCCATTTGCGTATGCATTTTTTTTTTTTACCCAGAGCCCTCCAGGGCTGGAAATCCGGCTGCAGACGGCCCTGGCCTGGGCTTGGCTGGCTGCTCCACAGAGCCGCCGCGGAGCACAGCCGGCCGTTGAGGATTCCGGGGGAGAGGACCAGATCACCTCCCCCCCGTCGAGGATTCCGGGGGCAGGGACGGAACGCCTCCCCCCCACCATGAACAGAATCCGCGGAAAGGTAAGTTACTTTCGTACATCCCTAGCCACATGTCCCTAAGATCAGACCCTATACAAGACAACTGGAAGATGGCCAAAGTAACACCAAGTTTTAAAAAGGGATCCAGGGGGATCTGGGAAATTACAGGCTCGTTAGCTTAACATCTGTTCTGGGTAAACTGGTTGAAGGCATTATTAAAGATAAAATTAGTAAGCATAGTAGGACAAGCCGTGCCAAAAAAGAATCAACATGGCTTTCACAAAGGTAAGTCCTGTCTCACTAACCTTTTAGAGTGTCAATAAACACATAGATGGGGTGATCCATTAGATGTTGTTTACGTGGACTTCCAAAAGGCTTTTGACAAAGTCCCTCACCAAAGACTCCTGAGCGAACTTAGCAGTCATGGAATAAGAGGACAGGTCCCCTGATGGATCAGTAACTGGTTAATTAACAGAAAGTAGGAATAAATGGTAAATTCTCCCAATGGAGGGAAGTAAATAGTAGGGTCCCACAGGGATCTGTATTAGGACCAATGCTTTTCAACCTGTTCATAAATGATCTGGAACTAGGAGTGAGCAGTGAAGTGGCCAGGTTTTCCAATGACACCAAATTATTTAGGGTGGTGAAAACAAAAAGGGATTGTGAGGAGCTCCCAAAGGATCTCTCCAAGCTGGGAGAATGGGCATTAAATGGCAAATCTGGTTCAACATAAGCAAGTGTAAAGTGATACACGTTGGGGCAAAAAATCCGAACTTCAAGTGTAGCCTGATGGGATCTGAGCTAGCAGTGACTGACGAGGAAAGAGATCTTGGGGGGTGTGGTGGACACCTCAATGATGATGTCAACCCAGTGTGCGGCCGCTGTAAAAAAAGGCAAACTTCATGTTAGGCATAACTAGAAAAGGGATTGAGAATAAACCTGCCAATATCATACTGCCAGTATACAAATGCAAGTGCAGCCACACTTGGAATACTGTGTCCAGTTCGGGTCACCACACCTAAAAAAAAGAATATTGTAAAGCTGGAAAGGTGCAGAAAGGGGCAACTAAAATGATCAAGATGCTGGAGCATCTCCCCCGTGAAGGGAGGATACAACAGCTAGGATGGTTTAGCATGGAAAAAAGGAGGATGAGGGGAGACAGGATGTTACTGTTCAGTCGCTCAGTCGTGTCCAACTCTTCGTGACCCCATGGACCATAGCATGCCAGGCTTTCCTGTCCTGCGCTCTCTCCCAGAGTGTGCTCAAGTTCATATTCCTTGCATCGGTGATGCTATCTAGCCATCTCATCCTCTGCCGTCCCCTTCTCCTTTTGCCCTCAGTCTTTCCCAGCATCAGGGTCTTTTCCAGGGAGTTTTCTCTTCGCATTTGGTGGCCAAAATATTTGAGCTTCAGCTTCAGTATCTGCCCTTCCAGTGAGCAGTCAGGGTTGATTTCCTTTAGGATGGACTGATTTGACCTCCATGCAGTCCAGGGGACTAGTAAGAGTCTTCTCCAGCACCACAGTTCAAAAGCATCAATTCTTCGGCTATCAGCCTTCCTTATAGTCCAGCTCTCACAGCCATACGTTACTACTGGGAAAACCATAGCTTTGATTAGACGGACCTTTGTCGGCAAGGTGATGTCTCTGCTTCTTACTATGCTGTCTAGGTTGGCCATAGCTTTCCGCCCAAGGAGCAAGCGTCTTTTAATTTCATGGCTACAGTCACTGTCTGCGGTGATCCTTGAGCCCAAGAAAATGAAATCTGTCACTGCTTCCATTTCTTCCCCTTCTATATGCCAGGAAGTGATGGGGCCAGATGCCATGATCTTAGTTTTTTAATGTTGAGTTTCAAACCAGCTTTTGCACTCTCCACTTTCACCCTCCAGAATCAAAGAATCATAGTAGGGTTGGAAGGGGCCTACAAGGCCATCGAGTCCAACCCCCTGCTCAATGCTGGAATCCAAGTCAGAGCATCCTTGACAGATGGCTGTCCAGCCTCGCTTTGAATGCCTCCAGTGTGGGAGAGCCCACCACCTCCCTAGGTCATTGGTTCCATTGTTGTATTGCTCTAACAGTCAGAAAGTTTTTCCTGATGTTCAGCCAGAATCTGGCTTCCTGTCACTTGAGCCCATTATTCCGTGTCCTGCACTCTGGGATGATCAAGAAGAGGTCCTGGCCTTCCTCTCTGGGACAACCTTTCAAGTACTTGAAGAGTGCTATCCTATCTCCCCTCAGTCTTCTCTTCTCAAGGCTAAACATGCCCAGTTCTTTCAGTCTCTCTTCAGAGGGCTTTGTTTCCAGTCCTCTGATCATCTTTGTTACCCTCCTCTGAACCCTCTCCAATCTGTCTGCATCCTTCTTAAAGTCTGCTGCCCAGAACTGGACACGGTCCTCCAGATGAGGCCTAACCAGTGCTGAGTAGAGGGGAACTAGTACTTCCCGGGATTTGGAAGCTATGCTTCTATTAAAGCAGCCCAAAAGAGCATTTCCCTTTTTTGCAGCCACATCACATTGTTGGCTCATATTCAGCTTGTGATCGACAACAATTCCAAGATCCTTCTCGCTTGTAGTGTGGTTGAGCAACGTATCCCCCATCTTGTAACTGTGCATTTGGTTTCTTTTTCCTAGGTGCAGAACTTGCCATTTATCCCTATTCAATGTCATTCTGTTGTTTTCTGCCCAGCGCTCCAGCCTATCAAGATCACTTTGAATTCTGTTTTTGTCTTCCAGGGTATTAGCTATCCTGCCCAATTTGGTGTCATCTGCAAATTTGATCGGCATTCCCTGCACCTCCTTCTCCAAGTCATTAATACAAATGTTGAAGAGCACTGGGCCCAGGACTGAGCCCTGCGGTACCCCACTCGTTACCTCTCCCCAGCTTGAGAAGGTCCTATTGAGAAGCACTCTTTGAGTCTGATTCTGTAGCCAACTGTGGATCCACCGGATCGTTGTTTCATCTAGCCCACTTTGAGCTAGTTTGCTCATCAGGATATCATGGGGCACTTTGTCGAAAGCTTTGCTGAAGTCGAGGTATATGATGTCTACAGCATTCCCACGGTCTACAAGGGAGGTCACTTGATCAAAAAATGAGATCAGATTTGTCTGGCAGGACTTGTTCTTGACAAATGCCTGTTGGCTTCGAGTAATCACGGCATTGTTGTCAAGGTGCTTCCAGATGGATTGCTTTATCATCTGCTCCAGAATTTTCCCAGGGATTGATGTCAGACTGACTGGTCTGTAGTTCCCAGGTTCCTCCTTTTTACCCTTTCTGAAGATAGGGACAACGTTAGCCCTCCTCCAGTCATCTGCCACATCCTCCATGATTTCTCAAAGAGAATAGACAACAGTTTTGAGAGTTCTTCTGCCAGTTCCTTTAGTTCCTCCATCTGGCCGTGGAGATTTGAACTCATTCAAAGTCATTAGGTGTTCCTTGACCATATGCCTATCGATGTCAAGCTGCAATCCTGCCCCTTCAGCCTGTACTTTGCCTTTGCCAGGGGGGTCATAGACCCTCTTTTGGGAGAAGACTGAGCCAAAGTAGGAATTGAGCACCTCTGCCTTGTCATTGTCATCTGTTATCGTTTTTCCATCCTTATTTAATAGCTGAACCACCATTTCTTTCCTCTGCCTTTTATTATGCACGTAGCTGAAGAAAGCCTTTTTGTTGCTTTTAGCATCCCCTGCTAACCTCAGCTCGTTCTCAGCTTTAGCCTTCCTGACGCCATCCCTGCAATTCTGTGCTACCTGCCTGTACTCTTCCTTTGTTGCTTGGCCTGCTTTCCACTTCCTATATGTGTCCTTTTTTGTTTTCAGGTCATCCCTTAGCTTTTTGTGAAGCCACATTGGCTTCTTCTGTTGTCTTCCGCCTTTTCTTCTTGTTGCAATTGTTTGTGATTGTGCCTTGAGAATGTCCTTTTTTAAAAGCTCCCACCCATCTTGGACTCCTTTTCTCATTACCTTCACTTGCCATGGGACCTTACTGATCATTGTTCTGATTTTATGAAAATCAGCTTTCCTAAAATCCAGGGTACGCGTTTGACTACACTCAGCTTTTGCTTCCCTTAGAACCAAGAAGTCAAGTGCAACATGGTCGCTTTCCCCCAGAGCCAGAGTTCCTGTAACTGCTACTTTATCCACGAAGTCATCTCTGTTGGTTAGGATCAAGTCAAGGATAGCCGATCCTCTAGTTCCTTCCTCTACTTTCTGTAGGAGAAAGTTATCCGCCACACAAGTCAGGAATTTCCTAGGGATGGTGGAGAATTTCTCCCCGAAACTTCGGGGGGCCGAGTGCCAACGTGTTCGGCCCCCCGAACAAGTTTCGGGGAGAAATTCTCCGCACCCCACCACCCCCCGCACACACCCCCGGGACGGGACTTACCTTTGCCGAATGTCCCTCCCGGCGGCGGGTCTGGCCGGCGGTTCGGCGGGTGTTCATGCAGGGCGGGAGCGGCAGCCGGTCTTTCGACCAGCTGCTGCCGCCGCCATTCCAAGAAAAGAAAAGAAAAAAAAAACACCCCCTGATAGGCTATGTGACGATTAACGTAGCCTATCACGGCTAGATTTGCAAAGTCAGCCGTGATAGGCTACGTAAATCGTCACGTAGCCTATCACGGGTGACTTAAAAAAAAAAAAAAGCGCGTACGGATCATGGCGGCCCCCATAGGGAGCCGCCATTCCCGTTCCTTATTTGGTCGCTGTAGTCTACGTAAATCTTTACGTAGACTATGGCGAAAATAAGGGCAACGCTATTTGCGTTGCCCTTATTTTCGCCGTAGTCTACGTCAAGATTGCGTACGCGCAGTTGTTGTTGTTGTTTTTACTCAGCCGTGATAGGCTACATAAACATTTACGTAGCCTATCACCATATTTTTTAAAAATCTAGCCGTGATAGGCTACGTAAATCTTTATGTAGCCTATCATGTTTTTTTGGTGCCTTTTTTTTTTACTGGAAATGGCGGCGACAGCAGCCAGTCGGTAGACCGGCCACTGCAGCCGCCGCCGCCGAACCGCCGCCGCACCGCTGCCAAACCGCCGCTGAACTGCCGCCGGAGCCGCCGCCGCCGCCGCCAGGAGGATTCACCCAAGGTAAGTCCTGTCCCGGGGGGGGGCGGGGGGGCAGACCGTTTCGCCACCAGTTTCGGGGGGCTGAATGCGCTGGCATTCGGCCTCCCCGAGATTCGTGGTGAAATTCTCTGACATCCCTACAATCATGAGAGTTATCCCACCAAGTCTCAGTTATAGCTATCAAGTCATAATTTCCCTCCTGTATTAAGAGTTCAAGTTCGTTCTGTTTGTTTCCCATACTCTGGGTATTAGTATATCGACATCGAAGACCATGTGCTTCATAGTCTGGCTTTCTTCCTACATGTTCCTGAAGAGTATTATTGGGCACTATCACAGCTGTTCTCTCCGTTCCATTGCATGCGCCTACGTCCATTGTTACCCCCAACATTACATCTCCCTCCCCCGTAAGATTCAGTTTAAAGCCCTCTTGATGAAGTTCTTCATGCTGTGGCCAAACACATTCTTCCCAGCCTTTGTGAGGTGCAACCTGTCCCTAGCCAACAGCCCATCTTCCAGGAAGTATAGCCTGTGGTCCCAGAATCCAAATCTCTCTCGTTGGCACCACCTTCGTAGCCAGTCATTCACCCGGAGTATTTTTCATTCCCTTTCTATCCCTCTTCTAACTACTGGAAGGATGGATGAGAAAACTATCTGGGCCCCAAAGTTCTTGAGTTTCCTGCCCAAAGCTTCAAAGTCTGACGTGATCTCTTCGTAGCTCCGCTTGGCAGCATCATTTGTTCCCACATGGATGAGAAGAAAGGGATACCTGTCAGTGGGCTTTATGAGTGCAGGCAACCTTTCAGTCACGTCCCTAATTCGTCCTCCCGGGAGACAACATGCCTGGTGAGTCCACAGGTCTTCGCGACATACTTAGGTCTCGACCCCACGCAGCAAGGAGTCTCCCACTACTACCACTCTTCTCTTCTTCTTGTTGTAGGCCTGGGTTTCATCACCTCTTTTGACTGACCTTCAGCCTCTTGCTCACTCTCATGTAGGTTCCCCTGTGATTCTTCCTCTGCAAACTGTCCTCCAGTCTCATCCGCAAGTACCTGGAATCGGTTCCACAGCTCCACTGCTTCCACTGGTGCAGAGTGGCATCTAGTTCTTCTTCTCCTAACTGTCACCCTTTTCCAAGGAGTATCCTCTACTCCATTTTTCTTTACCTCCGCATTTCCCACTGCCTCATCTTGCTGTTGCTCTTCATGCTTCTGGTCCTCCCTTTGCTGCTGTAGTTCCCCAATTCTGTCCACAAGAGGCTTTTTAGATCTTCTTCGCTTTCTGCCATTAGGGTGGTATCGTCTGCATATCTGAGGTTGTTGACAATTCTCCTGGCAATCTTAATTCCAACCTGTGATTCATCCAACCCAGCATTTCTCATGATGAAATCTGCATATAAATTAAATAAGCAGGGCGACAATATACAGCCTTGTCGTACTCCTTTCCCAATTTGGAACCAATCACTTGTTCCATGTCCGGTTCTTACTGTTGCTTCTTGACCCTCGTACAGGTTTCTCACGAGACAGGTAAGGTGATCTGGTACTCCCATCTCTTTAAGAATTTGCCAGAGTTTGTTGTGATCCACACAATCAAAGGCTTTAGTGTAGTCAATGAAGCAGAAATCGACGTTTTTCTGGAATTCTCTTGCTTTCTCCATGATCCAGCGAATGTTGGCGATTTGATCTCTAGTTCCTCTGCCTCTTTGAAACCCAGCTTGTACTTCCAGTAGTTCTCGGTTCATATGCTGCTGAAGCCTAGCTTGTATAGGGATGGCGGAGAATTTCTCCCCGAAACTTCGGGGGGCCGAGCCCCAACGTGTTCGGCCCCCCGAACAAGTTTCGAGGAGAAATCCTCTGCCCCCCCTGCCCCCCGCCCCCCCCGGGACGGGACTTACCTTCCCTGAATGTCCCTCCCGGCGGCGGGTCCGGCTGGCGGTTCGTCCGGTGTTCGAGCGGGGCGGGAGCGGCAGCCGGTCTTTCGACCGGCTGCCGCCCCCGCCATTGCAATGAAAGAAAAAAAAAAAACCGTCCCCTGATAGGCTACGTGACGATTCACGTAGCCTATCACGGCTAGATTTGCAAAGTCAGCCGTGATAGGCTACGTGAATCGTCACGTAGCCTATCACGGGTGACTTTAAAAAAAAAAAAAAAAGTGTGTACGGATAATGGCGGCCCCCATAGGGAGCCGCCATTCCCCTTCCTTATTTGGTCGCTGTAGTCTACGTCAATGTTTACGTAGACTACGGCGAAAATAAGGGCAACGCTATTTGCGTTGCCCTTATTTTCGCCGTAGTCTACGTAGACATTTACGTAGACTACAGCAACTAAATAAGGAACGCGAATGGTGGCTCCCTATGGGGGCCGCCATTCGCATACGCGCTTTTTTTTTTTTAAGTCACCCGTGATAGGCTACGTGACAATTCACGTAGCCTATCACGGCTGACTTTCCAGATCTAGCCGTGATAGGCTACGTGAATCGTCACGTAGCCTATCAGGGGACGTTGTTTTGTTTTGTTTTTACTTTCGTGTTCGCGGCCGGGCGAGGCGGGAAGCCTCCTCCCCGGCCTGAATTTCGGCCGGGCGAGGCGGGAAGCCTCCCCCCCCGGCCTGAATTTCAGCCGGGCGAGGCGGGAAGCCTCCCCCCCCGGCCTGAACTTCGCGGGGGGAGCAGCGAAGCGCTCCCCCCCACCGCAAACAAGCTGCTAGAAAAGGTAAGTGACTTTCGTCCACCCCTAAGCTTGTAGGATTTTGAGCATCACCTTGCTGGCATGTGAAATGAGCGCAATTGTACGGTAGTTTGAACACTCTTTGGCATTGCCCTTCTTTGGAATTGGAATGTAAACTGACCTTTTCCAGTCTTGTGGCCACTGTTGAGTGTTCCAAATTTGTTGGCATATTGAATGGAGACAGGATAGAGGTCTACAAAACTATGCATGGTGTGGAGAATGTGCATAGGGAGACCTTTTTCTCCCTCTCTCAAAATGCTAGAACCCGGAGACATCCTATGAAACTGATTAGTGGGAGATTCAGGACTGATAAAAGGAAGTCCTTCTTCACACAGCGCAGAGTTAAACTATGGAATTGGCTACCACAGGATGTAGTGGTGGCTACCAATTTGGATGGCTTTAAAAGGGGGTTGGACAAATTCCTAGAGGAAAAGGCTATCGATGGCTACAAGTCCTGATGGCTCTGTGCTACCTCTAGTACCAGAGGCAGCATGCCTATGTACACTAGTTGCTGGGGAACATGGGTGGGAGGGTGCTGTTGAGCTCATGCCCACCTTGTTGGTTCTTGGTCGACAGCTGGTTGGCCACTGTGTGAACAGAATGCTGGACTAGATGGACCCTCGGCCTGATCCAGCATGGCTCTTCTTATGTTCTTATGTTCAGCTCGAAGAGAAAGTCACTCGTATCCACTCAGAATGTGACGTCACAGTTACCGCAGATCCTGGGGAGGTGTCCAGTGCTCTTTCTGGTTGTGTTTCCTGGGATCAGTTTCAGTTGTTGCAGCCTGATGATGTGGACAAGATGCTTGAATCAGTCCAGCCCACCACATGCAAGCTTGACCCTTGCTCATCTTGGCTTATATGGTCTAGCAGGGGTGGACTGGCTGGGTGGGTCCAGGGAGTGGTAAATGCTTCGCTGTGCCAGGGGGTGGTGCCTGCCGCCTTGAAAGAGGCTGCAGTGCACCCTCTCCTGAAGAGGCCCCCCCTGGACCCAGAGTTGTGTGAGCACTATCGCCCCATTGCCAATATCCCCTTTGGGGGCACGATGCTTGAGCATGTGGTGGCTGGGCGGCTTCAGACGTTCTTGGAGGAAACTTACTATCTGGACCCATTTCAGTCTGGTTTTAGGCCAGGGTTTCAGGCCCTGAAACAGCCTTGGCTGCTCTGACTGACGACCTACTCTGGGTGAAAGACAGGGGGAGTGCCACCCTGTTGATCTTCCTGGATCTCTCAGCAGCTTTTGACACCATTGATCATGTTATCTTACTGGATCAGCTCTGCAGTATGGAAGCTGGGGGCACTACATTACAATGGTTCTATTCCTATGTGCAGGGCCAATTCCAGAGAGTGGTATTGGGGGATTTCTGTTCTACCCCATGGCTATTAAGCTGTGGGGTGCCACAGGGTTCTTCTATTCTATCCCCCATGCAGTTCAACATCTATATGAAGCCATTGGCTGAGGTTATTAGGAGTTTTGAGGTGGGGTGTCACCAGTATGCTGAAAATGCTCAGCTCTACCTCTCCTTGTCGTCTGAGTCAGCTGGGGTAGTGAAGGTGCTGGACCAGTGCCTAGAGGCTGTAATGGGCTGGATGAGAGCCAATAAACTGAAGCTGAAACCTGACAAGATGGAAGCTCTGTGGATTGGTGGTTCCCAAGTCCAGGAATTGGGTAAGCGACCTGTTGTCAGGGTGGACACTGAGCCCATAGAATCCCAGAGTAGTTCTGATTCTGAGGAAGAGGAGTCACGCCTGGGAGAGGAGCGTGCTCCTCTTTCCCAGGGCCAACACTGACGGAGATTCCTCCCACCAGCATTCCTAGCTTAGATAGCAGTCCTGGGAGTGACAGAGCGTGGGAAGCAGACTTGCTGGATGCGCGACGCCGACGCAGAGAGCGGCACCAAATGGAGAGCACGGAAAGGAGGCGTAGTGCCCGGTTGGCGCGCAAACAACAGCTGCGCCCAGAGGATCCAAGGGAAAAGGGGAGGGACTCTCCCTAGTCCTTAAGTTCAGGGGTCTGCCAGTAATTCCCTTTCAAACGGGGACCAACTGTTCCAACGTAGGGCATAGGTACTCTGCTGCTCATATCTAGTTGCTAACAGTAGAGTTGTTAAGTTGTAAAACAGGAATAAAGCTTTGAAAAGAATCCCTTTGTCTGTGTCTGGACTTGGCTACTGGTTTAGACTGAGAGAGGCCTCCAAGGAGCCCTTGACACCTGTCTTTGATGGGGTTGCACTACCCCGGAAGGAGCAGGTGTGTAGCCAAATATTTGCGTAGCCTATCGCATGAAAAAACAGGGATGCAAATGGCGTAGTGGACACCATTTGTGGCCGTAAAGCTGGTAGATTAAAATAGCTGTAAATGGCTGCATTTAGGCTAATCTAACAGCTTTACAGCTGCAAATGGTGCCCACTATGCCATTTGCATCCGGAGACTTAGCACAGCGATATGGCATGGCAATGGCTGCCGGCCGTATCGCCAGCGATGTGGAGCAGGTGGCTGGCTCTGCAGGATCAATGCACGGAGGGATCTGACCCGGACAGATTCCGGGGAGAGGCGGAGGTGAGTGCTCCGTTCTGCCACGGGCCCCAGTGGGGCTGGATTCTTGGAATCCAGTCTCATTGGGGTCCGTGGCGGAACTCTCCCCCATCCCTAGCTGCATCTTTGCTGTTTCTGGCTTATAGAATTGTCAGAGGGTGGGGGTACTGGCCTATTGGGTAACAGTAGTTTTTACAAGAGGGAGTGATTCCATCATGCTTAAAAGAGGCAGTAGTGAGACATTTGTTTAAAAAGCACTCCCTGAACTCCACTGTATTGGATAATTTCTGTCCAGTCTCCAATATTCCATTCTTGGGGGAAGGTACTGGAGCATGTGGAGGCATCTCAGCTCTAGGCATCTCTGGATGAGGCAGATTATCTAGATTCATTTCAATCTGGCATCCAGCCTGGTTGAGGGACAGAGACTGCTTTGGTTAACTTAGTGGATGATCTATGCTGTGAACGAGAGTAGGGATGTGCGAAACTCACTTAACTTTTCGCGGAATTTTTTGTGGTGGGGGGGAGGCGCTCTGTCCCTCCCCCCAGAATCCTTGATGGGGGGGGAGGCGATCCAGTACTCCCCCCCAGAATCCTGCCCTGCCAGCTTAGCTCCGCAGCGACTCTGCGGAGCAGCCAGCCAGGGCCATCCGCAGCCGGATTTCCGGCCGCGGATGGGCTGCTATGGACGCAAATGGCGGCTGCCATAGTGGCCGCCATTTACATCCAGCCAGGCTGCTGTGATAGGCTACGTATGTATTTACGTAGTCTATCACAGCAAACCCCCCCCCCCAAATAGTGTACGCAAATGGCGGCGGCTACGGCAGCCGCCATTTGCGTTCCCTATTTTTCGCCGTTCTAGCCTACGTAAATATTTACTTAGGCTATTACGGTGAAAAAAAGGGGAATGCAAATAGCGTAGTGGGTGCTATTTGCGTTCCTTTTTTTTTCACTGTAATAGCCTACGTAAATATTTCACTGTGGATTTTGTTCTTCCTGGAGAGGCAATTTCAGAAGGCAGTGCTGGGAACTCCTATTTGATGCCATGGTCATCAGCCTGTAGTATCCCTTGGTGTTACATCTTGTATCCCATGGTATTTAACATATGCAAGAAGCTGCTGAGAAAGGTCATCTGAAATACTGGGGTTCAGTACCACCACTTTGCTGATGACATCCAAGTCTATCTCTCTTTTCCATCTTCATCCAAGGAAGATACTCATTTTCTAAATCAGTGTCTGTTGTTGGTAGTAGACTGAATGAGTGTGAACAAATTAGGGATGTATGAAAATCACTTACCTGTTCACGGATTATGTTTATGGGGGGGGAGGAGCTTCGTTCCTCCCCCCTGGAATCCTCCTTGGCCGGCTGTGCTCCGCGGTGGCTCCGTGGAGCAGCCAGCCAGGCCCAGCCAGGCCAGAGCCGTCCGCAGCCGGATTTCTGTCCGCAGCCGGATTTCTGGCCACAGAGGGCTTGGGGGGGGGGGGAACGCATACACAAATGGCGGCGGCTACGGCCGCCGCCATTTGCATTCCTTATTTTTGCCCTCTTAATCTACGTAAATATTTACGTAGACTAAGACGGCGAAAATAAGGGGAATGCAAATAGCGTAGTGGACGCTATTTGCGTTCCCCTTATTTTCGCCGTCTTAGTCTACATAATTATTTACGTAGACTAAGACGGCCCAAAATAAGGAACGCAAATGGCGGCGGCTGTAGCCGCCGCCATTTGTGTATGCCTTTTTTTTTTTTAACCCAGTCGTTTTAGGCTACATAAAAACTTACGTAGCTTATCACGTGGGTGTAAAAAACAAACAAACATGCAAATGGTGGCGGCGGCAGCCGGTTGGAAGACCAGCCGCCGCTGCCGCTGCCACCGCTGTTGCCGCCCGGAAGATCTGCCCCAGGTAAGTCTCATCCTGGGGGGATCCACGGGGGGGGGGGCAGGGGGGCAGGCCATTCCGCCACAGATTTCGGGGGGCCGAATGCACTGGCATTCGGCCTTCCCGGGATCCGTGGCGGAATTCTCTGCCATCCCTAGAACAAACTGAAGCTTAATCCAGACAAGACAGAAGCACTCCTGATCAATTGAAAGGCAGATCAGGGAACAGGGCTTCCATTTGCCTTTGATGGGGTTAGAAGCAGGTTTGCAGTTTGTGTGCACTCCTGAATTCAGTACTGAACCTGGATGCTCAAGCTTCAGCAGTGGCCAGGAGTGCATTTGTACAGCTAAGGCTAGTCACTGGGGCCCATCTACATGGGGCTTTTACTCCCATTCTACTCCACCCCCAAGTTGATGGTGTCAGATGACACACGCTGCTCTCTGTAGCTAGCCTGGTGTTTCTTGCCCTAAATCCAGGTTTTTTTCAAACTCATTTTGTGTCAGATTCTCCCGCCACAGCGGCTTCAGTGCAGAGTGGGAGTCCATGTGACCTCAGCTGGCTTCAGCACAGACTGGTGGAAGTGGCGCTGATTGGCGGAAGGGAAAGTTGCGTGGGGCGGGGGCATGGGGAGAGCAGAGGGCTAAGCATGTCTATCCGGAAGTAACTCACTGCCTTCAATTCCACTTTGCTGACTAGGAGCAGCCCTGCTGCTTTGAAACTGCGCTGCTGTGAACGTGGGCTCAGTTGCTGCATCTCGCTTTAAATGTTGCTTGAGCATGGGAGCGGGGAGGGGAGCCAGCCCTGCTGCTTTGAAACTATGTAGCTACGAAGGAGCCCAGCGAAGAAACCGTGGATGCCTGTTGACTCGAAGCTACGCAGCTCAGAAAGGGCGGGTGCCAGGGCGGAGGATGTTCATGAACATGGACGCAGAAGCACTTCATTGAGCCCACGTGGGAGGGGGGCAAGCCTGTGGACTGGGCAGTTAATATCCATCAGTGACAGCGTGCTCGTTGCTCTCCCTCCTCGCCGGCTCCGCGCTCCTTGCTCTCGGCTCCTCTTGCACTCCACTCATTCCGCTCAGTCTCCGGGCAGCAGCAGCTCCCTGCCTGCCCACCTGCCTGCCTCATAAAGGCGTGTGTATGTGGGGTATGTGGGGTTTGTCAGGAGCATCGACTCGTAAGCAAGTCCTCTGTTCCACTTTGTTGAACACGCGAGGGAGGAAGGGAGGGGGAGGAAACCTGCACTCGTTGGCTGCCCTGCACCTACACAACTGATGACACTCATTTGTACTCACCCACCCCACCCCAAGTAATGGGGCTTCAATCCCCATATGCTCCACAAAAGCAGAGGAATACCGCACTGTGTGTGCTGTGGAAAGAGCTAATTCGTTTCTGTGAAAATGCGGATTTTGGCCAGATCGCTTCACAAAGCAGCTCCATATAGATTGGCCCCAAGTGTGCTGATTCATGGAGATGTCCTGTATGGCTACGGTCGCACAAGTCACATCCTGTTTGGACTGCTATAATGTGCTCTCCCTGGGGCTGCCTTTGAAAACTGTTCAGACATGTCAGCTAGTTCAGAATGCTGCAGCAAGACTATTGACTGGGCTGGGTAGAAGGGGCATGAGACTCTCTTGTTAGAACACCTTCACTGGCTACCAGTCTGTTGCCAGACACAACTGTTTATGAACTATAAACTCCTGGCTATCACCGGACGTCCGGCTGGGACCGATGTTGCTCTGGCAGCTTCCCACAGGTGCTCCATGGGAGCTTCCTCAAACAGCTTTTTAAAAGGTTGAAAAACCTTTTCATCTCCCCTGGAATTGAAAGGGGGGTCAAGGCAGCAGCTCTGGATAACATCTTGGAGAAAAGTAACCCCCACAAGATGGGGGGGCTGGATTCCAGGATTATCTCCCCAGAGCTTTACCAACGCAAAAAGCTGTACTGAGACTCCTATTTTATAGGAGAAAACAGGACTGACATGTTCCATAACAATATATGCTTTAAGAAATATCAACAACTTCTGAGGGATGATTTAAGAAATGTTAACAATATTTGAGAACACCTGAGGACCTGTAAGATCTGTTTGAGAGAAACATGTCTGCACTGAGGAGAAGAAAGGAGCTGGCATCAACTCCCCCCGCACCTCATGTGTCAAAAGTGTCGAGAACAGAAGATATAGGGGAATTAGGGGAATGATAAAGACTTTATCTTCTCAATTTACGGAGCAAGTCAAAAGGTTGGATTTAATCCAAAATTCCATCACTGCCCTGCAAGGAGCTGCAGATTTAATTAATGCGTCACGGTAAAAAATGGAGATGAAAATTAATGAGCTGGAAGACTGAGTGGCAGGAAATGAAACTATGACACAAATTTGTTTTTAAAATATCTCTGATAGAATTTCTCAACTGGAGGCCTTCATGAAAAGATCCAATGTACGTATTATTGGGATTAAAAATCTGCCTAATGATGTAAAATTGCCTATTTTTGTGGATAAACTTTTGCATGAGATACTCCCTATCCCATATGATTATTTACTTGATATTGAGCAAACATTTCATAGGCCAAATGCTAAAGGGACTGATTACACGATCATAGCTCAGTTTGCAAAAGTCTCCACAAAGCATTATTTCCTGCATTTGGCAAGGGAGGCTGGAAGCCTTTCCTGGAAACAAGATAAAGTTATGTTATTTCCAGACTACATCAAAGAGGTGGCGAATAAAAGAAGGCAATTTATCTAGGGATGTACGAAAGACACTTACCGTTTCATGGATCTGCTTTGTGGTGGTGGGGGGAGGCGCTCCGTCCCTCCCGCCGGAGTCCTGCCTGGCTGGCTTCGCTCCGCAAGGATTCCGCAGAGCCACCGGCCAGCTCCACCAGCAGCCAGACATCCAGCCGCTGGGTAGCAGGGACGCAAATGGCGGCTGCCGTAGCCGCCGCCGTTTGCATCCCTGTATTCATCCGTGATAGGCTACATAAATATTTACGTAGCCTATCACGTCTGGGATTTAAAAAAAAACAAAACGCGTACGCAAATGGCGGCAGCTACGGTGGCCGCCATTTGCGTTCCTTATTTTTCGCCATCTTAATCTACATAAATATTTACGTAGACTATGACAGCAAAAATAAAGGGGGAATGCAAATAGTGTAGTGGGTGCTATTTGCGTTCCTTTTTGATTCACCGTTTTAGCCTACGTAAATATTTACATAGGCTAAAACAGTGAATCAAAAAGGAACGCAAATAGCACCCACTACGCTATGTGCATTCCACTTTATTTTCGCCGTAATAGTCTACATAAATATTTACGTAGGCTAAAACAGTGAATCAAAAAGAAACGCAAATAGTGCCCACTATGCTATTTATGTTCCCCTTTATTTTCGCCGTAATAGTCTATGTAAATATTTATGTAGACTAAGACGGCGAAAAAGAAGGAACGCAAATGTCGGCTGCCGTAGCTGCTGCCATTTGTGTATGCATTGTTTTTTTAAAAAAACCCAGACGTGATAGGCTACATAAATATTTACGTAGCCTATCATGTCTATGTAAAAAAAAAAAAAAACCAGACTGCAAATGGCGGTGGCGGCAGCCGGTCGGAAGACCACCTGCCGCCGCCAAAGCCGCCGCTGGAGCCGCCACTGTCCGGAGCATCCACCCCAGGTAAGTCTCATCCCAGGGGGGATCCACGGGGAGGCAGGGGGGCAGGCCATCCCACCACGGATTTCAGGGGGCTGAATGCCAGTGCATTCGGCCTCACTGAGATCCGTGGCGGAATTCTCTGCCATCCCTAAATTTATCAAAGCAAAGAATATGGCAAAACAAATGAACTTACAATATTACTTAAAATATCCTGCTACACTTTGTATTGTGTCTGAAGGTCAGATGAAGAAGTTTCTAAATCATGAAATGGTGGAGGCATGGCTGAATGTAAAAATGCATGAGAATTCTGTTACAACCCCATGAACTGGAATCTTTAAACAAGCTTTGTTAACTGCTTGTGTTTAGTCTACATGATCCAGGCTAATTCAGAAGATAAATGATTATATATATATTGGTTTACTCTCTTTCATCTTTTATTCTTTTTTGCTTTTCTTTATATTTTTTATTTCAAAATTGATAATTTATCTAGTATAAAATATATTACGTATGGTTGAAGGTTTATATTAAGTTTTATCATGAGCTGCTTCTTGCAAAATTTCGGCTTAAATTGAAGAACGTCGGGAAAACCACTAAACCGTTCAGGTATGACCTAAATCATATCCCTGATGAATATACAGTGGAGGTGAGGAATAGATTTCAGGGATTAGACCTGATAGACAGAGTGCCTGAGGAACTATGGACGGAGGTCCATAACATTGTTCAGGAGGCAGCAACTCAATCCATCCCCAAAAAAAAGAAATGCAAGAAAGCCAAGTGGCTGTCTGATGAGGCTTTACAAGTAGCTCACGAAAGAAGGGAAGCGAAAAGCAAGGGAGAAAGGGGAAGATATACCCAACTGAATGCAGAGTTCCAGAGAATAGCAAGGAGAGACAAGAAGGCCTTCTTAAATGAACAATGCAAAGAAATCGAGGAAAACAACAGAATGGGAAAGACGAGAGATCTCTTCAAGAAAATTGGAGATCTCAAGGGAACGTTTTGTGCAAAGACGGGCATGATAAAGGACAAAGAAGGCAGGGACCTAACAGAAGCAGATGAGATTAAGAAGAGGTGGAAAGAATACGCAGAAGAACTATACAGGAAAGATCTGAATGTCCCTGATAGCCATGATAGTGCGGCCACTGAACTTGAGCCGGACATCCTAGAGAGTGAAGTCAAGTGGGCCTTAGGAAGCATTACTAACAACAAAGCTAGCGGAGATGACAGTCTTCCAGCTGAGCTATTTAAAATCCTAAAAGATGATGCTGTTAAAGTGCTGCATTCAATATGCCAACAAATCTGGAACACTCAACAGTGGCCACAAGACTGGAAAAGGTCAGTTTACATTCCAATTCCAAAGAAGGGCAACACCAAAGAGTGTTCAAACTACCGCACAATTGCGCTCATTTCACATGCCAGCAAGGTGATGCTCAAAATCCTACAAGCTAGGCTTCAGCAGTATGCGAACCGAGAACTACCGGAAGTACAAGCGGGGTTTCGAAGAGGCAGAGGAACTAGAGATCAAATCGCCAACATTCGCTGCATCATGGAGAAAGCAAGAGAATTCCAGAAAAACGTCTATTTCTGCTTCATTGACTACGCTAAAGCCTTTGATTGTGTGGATCACAACAAACTGTGGCAAATTCTTAAAGTGATGGGAGTACCAGACCACCTTACCTGTCTCCTGAGAAACCTGTACGAGGGTCAAGAAGCAACAGTAAGAACCGGACATGGAACAACCGATTGGTTCAAAATTGGGAAAGGAGTACAAGGCTGCATATTGTCACCCTGCTTATTTAACTTATATGCAGAGTACATCATGAGAAATGCCGGGTTGGATGAATCAGAGGTCGGAATTAAGATTGCTGGGAGAATTATCAACAACTTCCGATATGCAGACGATACCACCCTAATGGCAGAAAGCCAAGAGGATCTCAAGAGCCTCTTGTTGAGGGTGAAAGAGGAGAGTGCAAAAGCTGGTTTGAAACTCAACATTAAAAAAACTAAGATCATGGCATCTGGCCCCATCACTTCCTGGCATATAGAAGGGGAAGAAATGGAAGCAGTGACAGATTTTAGTTTCTTGGGCTCCAAGATCACCGCAGACGGTGACTGTAGCCATGAAATTAAAAGACGCTTGCTCCTTGGGAGGAAAGCTATGGCAAACCTAGACAGCATAGTAAGAAGCAGAGACATCACCTTGCCGACAAAGGTCCGTCTAATCAAAGCTATGGTTTTCCCAGTAGTAATGTATGGCTGTGAGAGCTGGACTATAAGGAAGGCTGAGCGCCGAAGAATTGATGCTTTCGAACTGTGGTGCTGGAGAAGACTCTTACGAGTCCCCTGGACTGCAAGGAGGTCAAATCAGTCCATCCTAAAGGAAATCAACCCTGAGTGCTCATTGGAAGGACAGATAATGAAGCTGAAGCTCCAATATTTTGGCCACCTAATGCGAAGAGAAAACTCCCTGGAAAAGACCCTGATGCTGGGAAAGACTGAAGGCAAAAGGAGAAGGGGACGGCAGAGGATGAGATGGCTAGATAGCATCACGGATGCAATGAATATGAACTTGAGCACGCTCCGGGAGAGAGCGCAGGACAGGAAGGCCTGGCGTGCTATGGTCCATGGGGTCACGAAGAGTCGGACACGACTGAACAACAACAACATATATATATATATAATATAGGCTTTGGGGAATGAACTGTAGACCTGTTTCTTTGATATAAGATTGATGATATGATATAGAAATGTAAGGTTGTTTATTAAACTGTAAGATTGTTAAGGTTATAGATACAGTTTTTAAAATAGAATGGAGGCTGGGGGTGTTGGAGTTTAAATTCAATTCTTTAAGGGAGAGGGGGAGGGGAGTGACTTGGAGGAGGAGGGGCAGGGAATGCTGATCAAATTTGCAGATGAC
Source organism: Heloderma suspectum (assembly GCF_057233095.1). NCBI lineage: Eukaryota > Metazoa > Chordata > Lepidosauria > Squamata > Helodermatidae > Heloderma > Heloderma suspectum. The sequence goes on along the minus strand of NC_139467.1, from coordinate 48,757,251 downwards.
ACAAAATTGGAAGGGATAGCTAATACTTTGGAAGACAGAAACAAAATTCAAAGTGATCTGGATAGACTGGAGCGCTGGGCAGAAAACAACGCTGGGTCTTAAGATCCTCCAGAGAGGCCCTTTGCTCTGCCCCACCACCATCAGAGGGGCAGAAAACAACAGAATGACATTTAATAGGGACAAATGCCAAGTTCTGCACCTAGGAAAAAGAAACAAAATGCACAGTTACAAGATGGGGGATACGTGGCTCAACCACACTACAACCGAGAAGGATCTTGGAATTGTTGTCGATCACAAGCTGAATATGAGACAACAATGTGATGTGGCTGCAAAAAAGGCAAATGCTATTTTGGGCTGCATTCATAGAAGCATCGCTTCCAAATCCCGGGAAGTACTAGTTCCCCTCTACTCAGCACTGGTTAGGCCTCATCTGGAGTGCTGTGTCCAGTTCTGGGTACCACACTTTAAGAAGGATGCAGACAAACTGGAGAGGGTTCAGAGGAGGGCAACAAAGATGATCAGGGGACTGGAAACAAAGCCCTCTGAAGAGAGACTGAAAGAACTGGGCATGTTTAGCCTTGAGAAGAGAAGACTGAGGGGAGATATGATAGCACTCTTCAAGTACTTGAAAGGTTGTCACAGACAGGAAAGCCAGGGTCTCTTCTTGATCATCCCAGAGTGCAGGACACAGAATATGGGCTCAAGCTACAGGAAGCCAGATTCCGGCTGAACATCAGGATAAACTTCCTGACTTTAAGAGCAATACGACAATGGAACCAATTACCTGGGGAGGTGGTGGGCTCTCCCACACTGGAAGCGTTCAAGACGAGGCTGGACAGCCATCTGTCAGGGATGCTCTGACTGGGATCCTGCATTGAGCAGGGGGTTGGACTCGATGGCCTTGTAGGCCCCTTCCAACCCTACTATTCTATGATTCTATTCTATGATTCTTCACTTCCTTTCTTCCTCCCTTTTCCCTTTTTTCTTCTTTTTTCCCACTTTTTTCTTCTCTCTTTGTTATTGTGGTGTCCCCATCAGAATATTGTACTGTTGGGAAACTGAAGTATTGATTTGGTTATTGGTAATTTTGGTATTGTTTATTTCACTTATAAAGATAAAATAAATAAAAATATATTCAAAAAAACCCCACAACTCCTGGCTATCACCTAGAAAGTTCTATGTGCCTTTCGACCAGGCTATTTGAAGGCCTGCATGGTCTCATCTGTGCCTGCCTGGGTCTTAAGATCCTCCAGAGAGGCCCTTTGCTCTGCCCCACCACCATCAGAGGGGCATTTGGTTGGAACACAAGAGGCGGCCTCCTCTGTGGCAGCTCCCAGGCTCTGGAACTTTTTGCCATGTGAGTAGGGATGTACGAAAGTCACTTACCTTTTCGTAGATTCTGTTCATGGGGGGGGGAGGCGTTCCGTCCCTCCCCCCGGAATCCTCGACGGCCGGCTGTACTCCACGGTGGCTCCGCGGAGCAGCCAGTCAGGCCCAGGCCAGGGTCGTCCACAGCCGGATTTCTGGCCACAGAGGGCTCTGGGTAAAAACAAAAAACAAAAACACGTATGCAAATGGCGGCGGCTACAGCCGCCGCCATTTGTGTTCCTTATTTTTCACCGTCTCAGTCTATGTCAATATTTACATAGACTTAGACAAGAAAGGGGAACACAAATAGCGTAGTGGGCGCTATTTGCGTTCCCCTTTATTTTCACCGTCTTTGTCTATGTAAATATTTACGTAGACTAGGACGGCCAAAAATAAGGAACGCAAATGGCAGTGGCCGTAGCCGCCGCCATTTGCGTACGCGGTTTGTTGTTTTTTTAACCCAGCCGTGATAGGCTACGTAAGTCTTTACGTAGCCTATCACTACTATGTAAAAAAAAAAAAAAAGACAAGACTGCAAATGGCGGCAGTGGCAGCCGGTTGGAAGACCAGCCACCGCAACTGGAGCCGCCGCAATCCGGAACATCCGGCCCAGGTAAGTCTCATCCTGGGGGGGATCCGCAAGGGGGGGGCAGGCCGTTCCACCATGGATTTCAGGGGGCTGAATGCACTGGCATTCGGCCTCACTGAGATCCGTGGCGGAATTCTCTGACATCCCTACATGTGAGACATCTCCATTTTGGTTTTTAAGTTGATAGATGCTGAGGTAGGTTTTAACTGGTGGGTGGTGTTTGTTTATTTATTTAATTTTACTGATGTGTTGTTAATTAGTGGGGGGTGCTTTATTTATAATTCTGTGTTTTATCTGAATGTTATTATTTTTATTCACTCTGAGCATATTTTTGGTGGAAAGCTGGGTGTGAAAGAACAGAACTATGTTTCATTTTTGTATTTAGTTTGGGTTTTCAATATTATGGGGTGGAGGGTACAATCCTATCGGGATAGGTGGCTGCCTCTGAACTTGGAGGCAACTAGCCACTGGAAGTCAGAGTGCAGGGAGCGGGTGCCAGATGATGCAATGGAAGTGTTGGAACAGCCCGTCCGCCCTCCCCACCCCTCCCCAGGAACTGTCAGGGTGGAAACTGAGCCCATAGAACCTCAGAGCAGTTCTGATTCTGAGGAGGAACAGCAATCTGTGGGAGAGGACCCAGCTCATCCCTCACAGGCACAGCAGCTGGCAGAGATTCCTCCTGCTGGCATTCCTGAGATAGATAGTGATCCTAGCAGTGAGAAAGTGCGGGAACGGGGCTTGCTAGATGCTCGACGCGGTGACGAGCGATGGAGGGCACAGAAAGGAGGCATAGCACCCATTTGGCGTGCAAGCAATGGCCGCCTCCCGTGGACCCAAGGGAAAGAGGGAGGATCTCTCCCTAGCCCATAAGTTCAGGGTCTGCAAGTGATTCTCCTTCAAATGGGGACCAACTGCCTACTTGGAGCATAGGCTACTCTGCTGTTCCTTGCTTAGTCGCTGGTGATTAGCATCTGAAAGAGTCATTAAGTTGTAAAAGGATTAAAGCCTTAAAAAGAATCATTTTGTCTGTGTCTTGAGTTATCTATTGGAGTAGACTGAAAGAGGCCGCTAGGGCTCTCCTGACAGGAACATCCTGGTTTTGCTGCTCTGTGCTCCTCTGACGAGTGCAGAGCATGAGGCCAATCCATACTGCCTACGAGGCAGCACGGGAGGGGAGGCTGTCTAGCTGCTGACTAGCGGCCATAGGATTGCGCTCTAAATCTTGTGTGTGCGCGTGCACGCACTGGTCAGTTTCGGTTAAAAGGTTAATAGTTTACACATCAAATGTTGAGGAGGCAGTCCTATGCAGGTTTAGACAGGAAAAAAGTCCTTCAACTCCCAGCATACCCCAGCCAGCCATGCTAGAGCATACTGGGAGTTTAGGACTTTTTTCTGCCTAAACATGCATAGGATTTCAGCCTTCGTTAGATTACAGAAGTCTGTATGTCTGCTAAGAAGAAAAGAAGTGGTTTGTGGTGGTTTTAGTTAGACTGTAGGAGTCAGGATGTCTGCTAAGAAGAAAAAGAGTTTTCAGGAGGTTCAACTGAAGGTCAGAGGAAGAAAAAAAGAGCTTGCAGGATGTTCAACAGAAGATTAGAGGAAGAACTTAGGTGATAGAAAATCAGGTTGCATAAGTGAAAAAAGAAACTACCCTCCTGATTGGTTGGAGTTGGGGACGGAAAAAAACTAGTTTTAAGATAAAGGCAGAAAGGCAGGAAATCAGAAAGAGAAACACAGAGATAAAAAGAGAGGGAGAGAAGGAAAGAAGCCCAGATTCCTGGAGGGAAAAGGAGAGAGCTGCAGAAACTGGAAAACTGTTTGGGAGAGTGCTGGACCTACGACAGGAAGATATTGCTTGGAAGGCACCTGGGGGACGTCTCCACAAGCGGTTTACTGCTAGGCCGCTGCATTCAGAAGTCATTCATATGGCACATGATGTTGTGGCCATCTCGCAGCCACTCCGGAGTTTCACACCAAAAAACAGTTCTTCTGAGACTACTTTTAGTCTGATTGTTTTCCTTAATTCGACTTGTCTGCACTTCTGTTGTGGTGTGCACCACCCTCCACATTTACTCTGGCATGGTTTCCCTGCCCAGGTGTGTGTCTTTCACCTGGCTGTGACCTCACTGACTCCAATCAAGGGGTGTTCCCCCGGTGTTTTCCCTGCCTGTGTTTCCCTGATGTTTCTGCCATTCCAGGGCTGGCCATCAGAGTAGGGATGGCCGTGAATTTCTCCACGAATCTTGGGGAGGCCGAATGCCAACGCATTCGGCCCCCGAAATTGTTGGTGAAATTCTCCGCCACCCCCCCCCCCCCGGGATGGGACTTACCTCATTCGAATGTCCCTCTCGGCGGCGGGTCCCAGCGGCGGTTTGGCGGCGGTTCGGTGGGGGCGGCGGCCGGTCTTCTGACCGGCTGCCGCCACTGCCATTACAAAATAAAGTAAAAAAAACAACAACACCCGTGATAGGCTACGTAACGATTTACGTAGCCTATCTCGGCTGACTTTGGAAATCTAGCCCTGATAGGCTACGTTAATCGTTACGTAGCCTATCACGGGTGTTTTTTTTTCCCCCCATTCACTTTTTATTTCGCAGCCGGGGAGATGGGGCGCTTCTCCCCGGCCTGAATTTCGGCCAGGCGAGGCGGGGTGCCTCCCCCCCCCAGCCTGAACTTCGGGGGGAGAACCGAAGCGCCTCCCCCCCACCGCGAAGCAAGCTGCGGGACCAGGTAAGTGACTTTTGTACATCACTACATCAGAGTTCTGAGCTCCCTCATGGCATTTACTTCCCCTTGCCTACTACTCAACTCTGGTGGCCCTCCCCATGAAGAACAGGTTGCTCCGGGCAGCCTCTAACTTTTTTTAAAAAGTAACACATTAAAGCAAAAAAGCACTTTTGTCTGGCATTACCTACAACTCCTATCTCACTATCCTGCATTTGCCAGCAAGTCCTAGAGCCCATATCTCACTATCTGACTATTGCACAATTGTGCGATAGTGAAATAGTGAGATAGCAAGAAAATGAGATATGGGCTATAGGACTTGCTGGCAAATGTGAGATAGTGAGCTAGGGGAGGGAAATAAATAAAAACAAAATTGGTGGAATTGGGCATAGGTTGGGGAAGCAGGTGACTCCTCAGAACTCCCATTGTGGTCAGTGAGGCTTGTTCCCTAAATACTGATGCTGTTTTTCTTTAGTGTTTGCTTTGTTGCTGCAAGGAAGTAATTAATGTGAAGCTTCGAACCTTCGCATTATGGGAGCTTCAGGGGAAGGAGACAGGGGGTAGAGCCTGGAGGGGGGAGCCTCTCTTATTGGTTGAGTGGCCCCTGCCAGTCTGATGATGTTCACTCCAATCCCCCCCCCCCGAAATGTGTCCTGTGAAGCAATTTAGAATGGTGCGGTGCGCTCATTCATGGAGCCCTGTGCAGACCAAAACCAGTTCCTTGAAAAATCCGAGTAAGCCACCATTCGCTTCTCCTTCCATCTACCCCCTGGATAAAATAGAAATGGAGTATAGTTAGATTAAGTGGAAGAATTTATCCCTGGTTACATTGCTCGCATATTTTGTGTTTGAGTGTTGTATGTGTGTATTCATTCAGATTTAAAACATTCTCCTAGTGAAATTTTTCATCAGTAAAAAAATTAAACTTTATTGTTTGAATCTTTGTAGTCTCTTTTCTTGTTGGGTTACTCAGCCCTCATCTAATAGACACCCCCCCAGACACACTCCCTAAAGTACATACCTGAGACCTAGAGAGTTTTAAGACTGGTCTGGTGGAGGCAGCCAGAGGAAAAAAGATTTATTATTTCTTTATTTAATTTCTTTATTTAAAATATTTCTAGGCTGCCTTTCAGGGCAGGAGCCCTCCCAAGGTGACTTACAACAATGACATTCATTATAATAAAAATTGATACAGTAATAAAACAGCCAATATTCATAAAAACAATAAACATATAAACAAACAACTTGAGCACGCTCCGGGAGAGAGCGCAGGACAGGAAGGCCTGGCGTGCTATGGTCCATGGGGTCACGAAGAGTCGGACACGACTGAACAACTGAACAACAACAACAGTAGTATTAAAAGCCTACGACACAACTGCAGCTACCAGAGGCGTGGGGCCACTGCAGGGTAGGCCCTCTCTCATGTACTCGCCCACCGACCTGCCCTCAAAGGTAGACACGTGGATGACCTCAAAGTGTGGGCAGGCTGATACTGGTGAAGGTGGTCCATCAATTAATTTGGTCATAAACCATTTAAGGCTTTAAAAGTAAAAATCAGCACTTTAAATTGGGCTGAACAATGTAACCAATACAGCTCACACAGTATGTGTGCTATATGATCTAACTGCCTTGCCCCCCCCCACTACTCAGGCAGCCCCATTCTGCATCAGCTGAAGTTTCCAGACCACCTTCAAAGGCAGCCCCACATACAGTGCATTACAGTAGTCCAGTTTGGATGTCACTAGTGCATGGATAACTGAGGCAAGGTTCAGCTTCTCCAGATAGGGCAACAGCTGGTGCTCCTGGACACTGCAGCCACCTGAGCTTCCCCAAGACCATGCACTTGGTCCTTTGGAGGGAGTGCAACCCCATCTAAGACAAGTTGTGAACCTCCATCCAGATTAGTTGGTTTCCCAGTTCACAGTACCTCCATCTTGTTTGCATTAAGTCTCAGCTTGTTCACCCTCATCCACCCACATAGAGCCTCCAGACGCTGGTTCAAGAGTTCCACAGCCTCCCTGGGATGTGCAGATGGAAACAAGAGTTAGAGCTGAGTATACTGATGACACTTCAGCCCAAAACTCCAGATGACCTCCCCAGCAGTTCCATGTTGATGTTAATAAGCATGGGGAACAGGATGGATCCTTGTGGCACCCCACAGGCTAATGGATATGGGGTGGAACAGAAGTCCCCCAGAACCACTTTCTGAGACCGCTCCTCCAGGAAGGATCAAAACCACTTTAAAACCATGCCTCTCAAGCCCAATCCAGAGAAATTATCCAGAAGCATACCATGGTCGATGGCATCGAAAGCTACTAAGGGGTCCAACAGCGTTGCACTCCCACATCCCTTCCCCAGTGTAAGTCATCAGCCAGGGTGGCCAAGCCTGTCTCTGTCTCACAACCAGGAGGGTGTCTCCACAACAATGGAAGGAGAAGCCAATGGTGGCTCACCCAGATTTTTCAAGGAGCCGGCTCTGGTCCACGCAGGGCTCCGCAAATGAGTGCACCCCCCCATTCTAAGTCCCTTCACAGGAACATACTTCTGGGTGGGGTGGGGGGGATTGGAGTGAACATCATTAGACTGGCAGGGGCTGATCAACCAATGTGAGAGGCTTCCCCCTCCCTCCGCCGCAAGAGGATTCCCCCATGCTTCCTCACAGCTGACAAAGCTACAATCGAAGCGTGGCATTAAAGAAAACCAGGCGCAGCCTTCTTTCTCCCTGATGCTGTGAACAATGGATGCCTCGAAGCGTCACATAAACTATTCCCTTACAGCTGAGAAAGCAGCTTCAACATAGCGCTTCACAGCCTTTAAGGGAGTTAACCCTCGGAATACTTGAAGCACCCTGGCTCCAACAAGCGCCCTTTCTGATCCCCTTTCTCCTTCCCTTCTGCTGAAGCTCCCAGCGCTGCAAAGAATCAAAGCTGTGAATTAGTTTCTTCTGAAAAGCAAGGAAGCAAACACCAAAGACATGCAGCTTCAACACTGAGGCTCCGAAATGCGTTTTCGATGCATGGGAATCTTGGTAACTTCTGGAGTGCACTTTTTGGGAACAAGCCTCACTGACCACAAGGAGGGTTACTTCTGAGTAGAGTAGGGATGGCAGAGAATTCCACCACGGATTCCGGTGAGGCCGAATCCGGCCCCCTGGAATCCGTGGCGGAATGGCCTCCTGCCCCCCTGCCCCCCGTGGAATCCCCCCGGGACAGCACTTACCTGGGGCGGATTCAGCGGCGGCGGCGGCTGGTCTCCTGGCCGGCTGTGGCAGGGCTGCTGCCGCTGCCATTGCCATCCTTGCACCGTGATAGGCTATGTAAGAATTTACGTAGCCTATCACGGCTAACATAAAAACAAAACAAAAAACCGCAGCGTATGCAAATGGCGGCAGTGGCCGCCGCCGCCGCCATTTGCATGGCCTATTTTTCGCCGACTTACCTTATATAAATATTTACGTAAGATAAAACGGCGAAAAAAAACGCTATTTGTGTTCCTTTATTTTTCACCATTCTGGCCTACATAAATATTTATGTAGGCTAGAACGGCAAAAAATAAAGGAATGCAAATAGCGTCCACTACGCTATTTGCGTTCCCCTTTTTTTTGCCGTTTTATCTTACGTAAATATTTACGTAAGATAAATCGGCAAAAAATAAGCCACGCAAATGGCGGCCGCCGTAGCCTCTGCCGCCATTTGCGTACACTGCGGTTTTTTAGGGGTTTTTTTACGTTAGCCATGATAGGCTACGTAAATTCTTATGTAGCCTATCACGGCTGTCTAGCTTGATGCAAATGGCGGCCGCTACGGCGGCCGCCATTTGCGTCCACACCAGGCCGTCCGCAGCTGGAAATCTGGCTGCGGGCAGCCCTGGCAGGCTGCTCCGCAGCCTGGCCGTGGAGTGGAGCCGGCTGTCAAGGATTCCGGGGGGGAGGACCGGATCGCCTGCCCCCTGTCGAGGATTCCGTGAGGAGGGACGGAGCAAAGGAATGTGAGTTTCGTACATCCCTAGAGTAGAGACACATATGTTCATGCTAGGAAAGACAGGGATGGGAAAGACAGGGATGGGAAACCAGCCCCCTTTCTAACCCAATGCAGTGCAGGGTCAAAGGTGTGAATTAGTTACTTCTGAATGGCAATAAACCAAACAATGGAGAATCGCAGCTTTGAGACAGCGCTTTACAGCCTTTAGGGAATTAGTGCTTTAAAATGTGCTATTTCGATAGAGGGGGATCTCTGTAAATTATGAAGTGCGCATTCAGGGGACAAGCCTCGTTGACCACAATGGGAGTTACTTCTGAGTAGACTCTAATTGGTTTGTGCTGGGATAGACAGGAACAGAAGCCACAAGGACAGGAAACACCCCTTGAATGGGGTCACAGTGAATGGCACACCCCTGGGTAGGGCTAGCATATCTGAGGTAAATGTGGGGGTTGGGGCACACAACAACTATATCGGGGAGAACCTGACTTGAGGAAAATAATCAAATTTAAAGTAGTCTCAGAAAATCTTTTTCCATAGGGATGTTGGAGAATTTCACCACAGATTCCAGGGAGGCTGAATGCCCCGGAATCCATGGCGGAATGCCCCACCATTGCGCGAAATGGGCCCGGAACGGAGCCTACCTTTGTCAGCCATTCTGGTGCTCCTTGAATGGCAGCTGCATCTGCGGCCGCCATTCTCCTTCTTTCGAATGGCTGTGATAGGCTACGTAAGTATTTACGTAGCCTATCATGGCTAATGCAGGGATGCCATTTGCGTCCCTGCGAAGGCCATGATAGGCTATGTAAATATATACGTAGCCTATCATGGCAATAAGCAGGAACGCAAATGGCAGCCGCCGTAGCCACCACCATTTGCGTCCCTGTCTTTTGCCGTGATAGGCTATGTATATATTTATGTAGCCTATCACGGCAAAGGACAGGGACATAAATGGTGGCGGCTACGGTGGCCGCCATTTGCGTCCCTGCACAGCCCAGTGGCTGGATGTCAGGCTGTGGGCGGCCCTGGCCAGCGGCTCTGCGGAGTCGCTGCAGAGCAGAGGTGGCCAGGGAGAATTTCGGGGGGAGGAATGGAGCGCCTCCCCCCCACCACGAATGACCCCGGATGAAACAGTGAGTCAGTTTTGTACATCCCTATTCTTCCGTGAAAAGTTCCAGGGTGGCTGCAGGATGGCCACCACATCATGTGCCCTGAAGGACCCCAAAAAGGAGCCAGCCCACAGCAAATTGACTGTGAAGACACACACACACACCCCAGGCCTGAAACCTGATTAGAATGGATCTAAATCATTCGCATCATCCCACACTCCTTGGCCTTGTGAGACCACCACACACTCCAGCACCTTGCCCAATATTGACAAATTTGGCACAGGGTGGTAGTTATCCAATTAATTAATCTTATATATATCATTCAAAGTCAGGAGCCAGGGCCGGCTTCAGCACCACAGTGGGCCTTGTAGGTTATAGCTAAGATTTGATTAGAGGTAGCCTGGGAGGGCCTGGGCCTGCTCTGCCTCTGGAACATCAGAGTCTGTGTGAGCTCCTCTCTGCCAGTGTTCCCAGAGCAGAGCCAGGGGGAGTCACTCAACTCCCTGTCCACCTGCTGGTCTGGCCTTGGCAGGCAGGGAGGCTGGAAGCTGTCCGTGAGAGCCTGACGGCGGTGGGGCGGGGTTTGCAGAAGTGTCGCCCAGGCTGAAGTGTCACTGCTGGAGGGCTGAGCAGTGACGCCCTGTTTAGACAGGGGCCTTGCTGAAAGGCCAAAAGCCCTTGTCTGTCAAGGGTTCTGGAGGGAGTGTCTTACATCATCTCATCTTCATTGCCCGAAGCCTTCCCTGTTTGAATCCATCATCGTCTGGGCTTCTGGAGGCACTCTGCATATGGACGCTCCCTTAATTGGAACTTTGGATTGTTTAGGACTTGCCATGAAAAGTACTGTCAGGTAGGGATGTCAGAGAATTCCGCCATGAACCCCAATGAGGCTGGATTCCAAGAATCCGGCCCCATTGGGATCCGTGGTGGAAAAGAGCACTCACCTCCGTGCCCCTCCGGAATCCGTCCAGGCCAGCTCCTCCATGTGGTGATCCTGCGGAGCTGGCCACTAGCTACACAGCGCTGGCAATACGGCTGGCCGCCATTGCTATGCCATATCACTGTACTAAGTCCGGACGTAAGTGGCGTCCACTGCGCCATTTGCATCCCTGTTTTCATGCAATAGGCTACGCAAATTATATTTATGTAGATATTTGTGTAGCCTATTGCATGAAAAACGACGGCCACAAATGGTGTAGCAGACGCTATTTGCGGCCATAAAGCCCTTAGTTTAAGCTAAATGCAGCCATTTATGAGCTTTATGGCCACAAGAGCTTTATGGCCACAAATGGCATAGTGGATGCCATTTGTGTCTGGAATCCGCCTCAGCCAGCGATACGGCATGGCAATGGTGGCCATATCGCTGGTGCTCCAGAGGTGCCAGTGGGGAGGATCCAGCCGGGGAGGATTCCTCAGGGAGGCAGAGGTAAGGGATCCTTTCTGCCAGAGGCCAGATTCTATTGAATATGGCCTCATTGGGGTCCATGGCAGATTTCTCTGACATCCCTACTGTGCGGCTTTTCATAGACTTCAACTCTTGCTTGCTGTGGATTGTGTCTTTGTTTGTTGTCAGCTCAGCATACTGGCAGTCTGGGTTTGGACTATGACTTTTGGACTTTCCTCTGCCTGAACGCAGGCAGTGTGGAGTTACCAAACTGAAAGTAGTGGCACGGAACTCCTTGTGTGTCTGGGTTTACCCTTCCCTTGATCTTGATAGGCCTTGACCATGGAGCCTGGAGTTATCAACAAAAGAGTCAAAGTTGGACTCTGTATGGGTGTGGTTTTGTTTAGGCCTTTCAATAATTTATCCCTTGATTGCCTGATGGGGTCATTCTGGGTATCATTCCCATCCCTAGTCTGAGGTTGGAACGTTCTGCATGGATTGCCTGGGTTAGATACGCCAAGAATCCCAAGTCCCTTCCATTGTGTTCAGAACCATGGAGATCGTAATGAGGAAACCACATTGATGGGGATCTCAGTCATGGTAGTATTGTTTAGCTTTGGACTGTTCTGGAATTACATAGAGCCTATAGCTACCGACCATCAGCTATATGATTTCTGAAGACTGTAACCATTAAGCTTTTGCTGTGGGATTTCCTGCAATAAAGACATCTCACTCATTTGGGTGCCCAGTGTCAGATTGCCTGAGCATGTGCACTGGGGGGGACTGGGAAACCTGACAGTCAGTTGGTCATCCCTTTTTGATTGCCTTCCCATTGACTGATTCTCCTGAAACACACTTCACTGGAAAGCTTTTGACATGCAGATTCCACGGATAGCAATGGTTTCCTCTATAATTCAAAGATGGGAGTTTATGTATGTCCATAAAGCTTCTTTTCTTTTTAAGAATTGGGCTACTTTCTATAACTATGGACTATGAAGTTTTATTTTTAATATCCAAAAGCATTCAAGTATAATTAAACAAACATAATTGATTGCAAATTGGAGCAAAATGGAAGTTGAACACACAAAAAGTCTCTGTACACCTTTATAAACACAGGCGCAGTCCAAAGTACAATGGTATGCCAGTAACGTACGGCCTGTAAACAAATCATGAAGGGATTAAGTGACACCAACAGTTAAAAGTAACCCAGTCAAAGTTTAGTTACTGCCCAGAAAGGAAGCCTCTAGCTGTTAAATTTAAGAAAACAACATTTATATATTTCATGCATTACTAACATGCCTGGACAGCAAATGCTTACTGGTAACAGCAACTGGTAGGCGAACTGTGGGTCTAAGCAGGCCTCACACCGCTGCGCTAATTCTACCCCTCCAGCCCCCAGAGAAGGAGCTTTGCGCCCCACCTGGATGCTGCCACGCCCACCCCAGCAAGCCTGTGCATGCAGGCAATCTGTCAGCCTTTTGACAACAGCAAAGCTGTGGCTGGCCTTGCATCGGTCAGTATCCCAAACCAGCGCAAACGTAGGATGCAGACTGTGCCTGTCAGCATGCATCCTGCAACCAATATCGACAGGTTCAATATCAGCTACTACGTCAAGGTTTGTGAACAGTGTGAGTCCTTGCTTTTCAAGCCAGTTCACCATTCACAGAATCATAGAATAGTAGGGATGGAAGGGGCCTACAAGGCCATCAAGTCCAACCCTCTGCTCAGTGCAGGAATCCAAGTCACAGCATCCCCGACAGATGGCTGTCCAGCCTCGTCTTGACTGCCTCCAGTGTGGGAGAGCCCACCGCCTCCCAAGGGAATCGGTTCCATGGTCGTATTGCTCTAACAGTCAGGAAGTGTTTCCTGATGTTCAGCCGGAATCTGGCTTCCTGTAACTTGAGCCCATGATTCCGTGTCCTGCACTCTGGGATGGTGGAGAAGAGATACTGGCCTTCCTCTCTGCGACAACCTTTCAAGTGCTTGAAGAGCGCTATCCTTTCTCCCCTCAGTCTTCTCTTCCCAAGGCTAAACAGGCCCAGTCCTTTCAGTCTCTCTTCATAGGGCTTTGTTTCCAGTCCCCTGATCATCTTCGCTGCCCTCCCCTGAACTCTCTCCAGTTTGTCTGCATCCTTCTTGAAGTGTGGTGCCCAGAACTGGACACAGTACTCCAGATGAGGCCTAACCAGTGCTGAGTAGAGGGGAACTAGTACTTTGCAGGTTTTGCAAGCTATGCTTCTATTAATGCAGCCCAAAATAGCATTTGCCTTTTTTGCAGCCACATCACATTGTTTGCTCATATTCAGCTTGTGATCGACAACAATGCCAAGATCCTTCTCACTTGTGGTATTGTTGAGCCAGGTATCCCCCATCTTGTAACTGTGCATTTGGTTTCTTTTTCCTACGTGCAGAACTTGGCATTCATCCCCATTAAATGTCATTCTGTTGTTTTCTGCCCAGCACTCCAGTCTATCAAGATCACTTTGAATTGTGTTTCTGTCTTCCATAGGGATGTACGAAATGACTTACCTGTTTCGTTTCGTGACATCCGTGGGGGGGGGAGGCACTCCGTCCCTCCCCCCGAAATCTTCACTGGCGGGCTCTGCTCCATGGCGACTCTGCGGAGCTGCCAGCCAGGGCCGCCCGCAGCGACATCCAGCCACTGCTGGGCTGCACAGGGACGCAAATGGCGGCCGCCGAAGCCGCTGCCTTTTGCGTCCCTTTTTTCCCCGTGATAGGCTACGCAAGTATTTACACAGCCTATCATGGGGAAAATTGTGAAGCGAATGGCAGCCGCAGACGCGGCCACCATTCGCAAAGCAGCGCGAATGGCACCAAGTAGGTGCTCCATTTCACGCACCTTTCGCAGGGTGGTGGGGTGGGGGGGCTTCACTCCACCACGGATTTCGGGGCCTCACTGAGATCCGTGGCGGAATTCTCCGCCATCCCTAGTCTTCCAGGGTATTAGCTATCCCACCCAATTTTGTGTCATCTGCAGATTTGATCAGCATTCCCTGAACCTCCTCCTCCAAGTCATTAATACAAATGTTGAAGAGCACTGGGCCCAGGACTGAGCCCTGCGGTACCCCACTCGTTACCTCTCCCCTGTTTGAGAAGATCCCATTGATAAGCACTCTTTGAGTCCGATCCTGTGTATCCACCAGAGTGTTGTTTCATCTAGCCCACTTTGAGCTAGTTTGCTTATCAGGATATCATGGGGCACTTCGTTGAAAGCGTTGCTAAGTCAAGGTATATGATGTCTGCAGCTTTCCCACAGTCCACAAGGGAGGTTACTTGATCAAAAAATGAGATCAGATTTGTCTTGTTCTTGTTCTTGTTCTTGACTTGTTCTTGACAAATCCATGTTGGCTTCGAGTCATCACTGCATTGTTTTCAAGGTGTTTACAGACTGATTGCTTTATAATTAGGCTGACCATATTTCCTTGAGACAAAAATGGGATATTGGGATGACAAAACCGGGACGGGGTTATGTAATAGTATTCATGAAAAAGTAAGACGATAACAGAAGTTTTATTACATGAACATATTGAGCTAACAATTATTCTTCAGTGACAGAACTCATACAAAAATTTAGGTAGACGTAGAGGGGGACTATATTTCACCACGATTGTGCCATGAATATTTCTCCGATGAAGTCATCTTACGCAGCAAATTTCGGTCTTTCAACACCTTATCATAAAACTTCTCACACTCCATGACACAATTTTGTTTTACAACTAACATAGCCCTCATTGTCTCAACACTTAATCTAGATTTCTCCTTTGACCACATACCATTCATAACAGAAAACATTCTCTCGACAGGTGCTGTACTTCCGATTGTGTACTACACAATATAACAAAAGAACTGCAGCTCCCTTTGTGGTCTCTCAGGCTATAAGAGACCTAAAAAACAACCTAAAGTCACTGCAAAAGAACATGGAAAGGGGCGCAAATGAATAACACTAATTTATTGCATATACACAAAAAAACACTCATAAATATACATATATCAAATACTTATAAAATATCACATGAGCAGTAAACAAATCTGAATGGCATACCACACTGAACACTCTAATGCAGGACTGCAGTGGCCAGACTGCAAAAAATCATAAACATACACCAAAAAGAAGAAAAAGGAATGAACACCCCGAGTGCTATCACAAGCTGGTATACGCTAAAGTCCCACTGGAGAGTTCCGCTGTAATAAAAAAATAGCTAACAGCCTGTTGAACTGACATACGAGTCTGAAAAGTCCGAATCATCCTCCTGTATTTCTGTGCGGAGAGATGTATTTTTCGCATACAGTGCAACCCCACCTCCCTTTCTGTCCCTCCTGTTTTTTTTGAACAAGTTATATCCTTCAATTGCTGTATTCCAGTTATGAGAGTCATCACACCAAGTTTCAGTTCCACCTATCAAGTCATAAATTCCCTCCTGTATTAAGAGTTCAAGTTCATTCTGTTTGTTTCCCATATTCTGGGCATTAGTGTATAGACAATGATGACCATGTGCTTTATAGTCTGCCTACATGTTTCTGAAGACAATTATTGGGCGCGATTAGAGCTGTTCTCTCCGTTGTGGTGCATGAGCCTTCATCCATTGTTACCCCCAATTTTACATCTCCCTTTCCCGTAGGATTCAGTTTAAAGCCCTCCTGATGAAGTTCTTCATGCTGTGGCCAAACACATTCTTCCCAGCTTTTGTGAGGTGCAACCCATCTTC
This sequence comes from Heloderma suspectum, assembly GCF_057233095.1. Taxonomy (NCBI): domain Eukaryota; kingdom Metazoa; phylum Chordata; class Lepidosauria; order Squamata; family Helodermatidae; genus Heloderma; species Heloderma suspectum. The sequence continues at coordinate 48,741,373 of NC_139467.1, read as the reverse complement.
CAGGAAGTATAGCCTGTGATCCCAGAATCCAAATCTCTCACACCGGCACCACCTTCATAGGCAGTCATTCACCCAGAGTATTTTTCTTTCCCTTTCTGTCCCTCTTCTAACTACTGGAAGGATGGATGAGAAAACTATCTGGGCCCCAAAGTTCTTGAGTTTCCTTCCCAAAGCTTCAAAGTCTGAGGTGATTTCTTCACAGCTCTGCTTGGCGGTATCATTTGTTCCCACATGGATGAGAAGAAAGGGATACCTGTCAGTGGGCTTTATGAGTGCAGGCAACCCTTCAGTCACGTCTCTAATCCGTCCTCCTGGGAGACAGCATACCTGGCAAGTCCACGGGTCTTTGTGACATACTCGGGTTTCGATCCCACACAGCAAGGAGTCTCCCACTCCTCCTCCTCTTCTCTTAGAATCGTAGAATCAGAGAATAGTAGGGTTGGAAGGGGCCTACAAGGCCATCGAGTCCAACCCACTGCTCAATGCAGGAATCCAAGAGAGAAGAATCCTCTTCTTGTTGTTCTAGGCCTTCGTTTCATCGCCTCTGCTTGGCTGACCTTCAGCCTCTTGCTTGCTCTCATGCAGGTTCCCCTGCAATTCTTCCTCTGCAGGCCCTCCAGTCTCATCCTCAAGTACCTGGAAATGGTTCCATAGCTCATCTGGCCCTTGCCATTTGCATCAACAAGAGCCCGGGACAGACTGTGGACCAAGTTGGCATCTGTCTTTCTGCACTTGTCTTCTGCCATGGACAACTCTTGCATTGCCATGAGTTGTGCATGCTCATTGGCAAAAGTCACGATTCCAGTCGTTGACGGACCAGAACAAGGACATTACAGTGGCCACCCTGGAGTTTACACCAAGAACACTGTATTTAAGGACGTTTTGTAAAAATAAAAAATTTAACACTTTGAATGTTTCAATAAACACAGTTAAGATAGACCTTTTATTAGATTTGATTTTTTTGTATTGGCTGAGGTGAAAACCAGTGTCTTGGAGCCACATGAGGGTCGGCTGTGTTAATCTACACTGCCAGGAAGACTGGAGCTTCTGTAATGCGTCCCTTGACCTGAATCCTGGGTCCTAAGCCTGGTAAGCAGAATCTTTCTCTTTTTTTGATTCATTCCATATGACTTTTGTCATAATTATCAGTAATTGCTACAGACCATTTAGTGTACAAAGCAGCCACACAAACACATCCTCTGAGGAAAGTAATTTGTATCAGGCCCATTTTACAGATGGTAAAACAACTTCATTGCTGAGTGGGGAATTGAACCCAGGTCCCCACGGTTCACATCCCTCTTGCTCTCTCTCAGAAGACCCAAACCAGCTTTATGAAAAATAGAAGTGTAAACTGAACAGGCAGGCTTTCCTGGTTTGCAAAGACTGAAATGAACATTCACCTTTGCTCCCTTCACCTATTTATCTCCTGTTTCTCTTTAACACCCTCAGGTGTTAACAGCTGTTTCAAGATTCCAGCAATCTGACAGGCTCACTACACTGTACTTTCCATCCTGCTTCCCACCTACTTATTACAGTCACACGCGCGCGTGCGCACACACACACACACACACTTTCTAAGTGCAGCTGCTTCATGGTTAGTTACTATTTAAGTGAGTGGCATCACACCAACATGTTAATTAAAACCCGCTGTCCGAAATCTCGAGGTACAATTTGCAGTGTAATCTGTAGCCTCTAGTGCATCGTTGTATCTCTATTAAAAGGAATTCTATGAAATGATGCTGGGATTTAATTAGTTTCTTTGCCAATGTTGTAAAACATAGTAATAAATGAGCTAACAGGTCTGTAGATCATTATTCTCCTAGAGATGAGCTTATTAGCTGATTATGAATCATTAACAAAGCCTACATGGGATTTTCTTATCTAATTCAATACAATTTTAAAAATTCAATACTCTGCATTCATTTCATTCAACTGGCAACGTGGTATTTAAGTGGCACTCTCCATGTCCTGTCTTGTTTGTATCCCACCTGTAGTACTGAAGTGCAATTATATCAAAATAGGAACAAGGGAAGCTGCCTTATATCAAGCCAGACCCTTGGTCCATCCAACCCAGTATTGTCAACACTGACTGGCAGCAGCAGCTCTCCAGGGTTTCAGGCAGGAGTTTCTAATGCCCTACCTGGAGATGCTGCCAGGGATCGAAACTGGGACCCTCTGCATGCAAAGCAGGGCCTCTCCATACGGCTCAGGACAACTATTCATGGCCGGATGCACACACAACATTCTGTTTGCTAGCAGGCTGACAAGACTCGTTGTTGCCAAAATTAGAAGGTCCCTTAATGAATGCAGATCTTGAGACTGTGCACAAGTATGTACACATAGAATCATAGACTAGTAGGGTTGGAAGGGGCCTACAAGACCATTGAGTCCAACCCCCTGCTCAGTGCAGGAACCCAATGTCTAGAGGACCACATTTGGTAACATGTTCTAGGTATTTATGGATGGCAGAGGTTTTGCATGGCCTTAGGGATGGGACCAAGGCTAAGAAACTCTTTGAAAAGAGCAGAGTCAAGGACAGAGAAATGCAGGGGAAGAGAAGCTGCAGAATCCCATAAGGGGCCAAAGAAGATGTGATGGAGGAGATCTGTGGCTGAATCCCCCAATGGCTTTTTCTTTTCCTAAAAGCACATGAGAGAGAAGGGGGACACTGTTCTGCCACACGCTAATTTCTCAGTGCAAATGACCTCCCAGGTACGCTTTCTGTGGTGGGGAAAACTTATTTACACAGTGCAAGTGGAATAAGGTTGCTGGCTAGGGCGAGGGCAACCAAAGTGAGGGATAAGCCACCCTCCACACATGTATCAGCAATGCACAGCCCCAGTAAGGAAGAGTGCTAGATTTGGGATTATGCTATTTCTCCTATGGGATGTGTGAGCTACTAAATAGAGTGATTGCTATGCTGAGCCTTTTCCTGCCTAGCTGCCCCAGAAAGATGAGTGGAAGTTACTTCCATGGCAGGCTTCATGCTGTCATCTCCCTCCCCGACCCCTCCCAACGGCTACTGGACACAGGCTGCCTCTTCTCTCCCAGTGCATACAATTATTTTCCCCCTGGAATAATGTTTTCCCCCAATTATGTAAAGCTTATCAGAACTTGTTTTATATGTTAATATTTTAAAATTGGTCAAAAATTACCACACACAATCGCTCCCACAGGAGGGAATATTTGCTGTTTCTTCTACAAGAAGGATGTTCCATTCTGTGTGTGTGTGTGTGTGTGTGTGTGTGTGTGTGTGTGTGTTGTAGAGGACAGAACGAATAGGGAAGATTCCAGTGGAGCTGAATAAGGGGCCTGGCTAGGTAGTTAATTGCCAGCTCACTATAATATTGTCACATTTAGTGCTGGGCTGGACACACACACACACTTTTGCAGGGCCATTGTCCCCCATGAAAGTGTGGGGGCGAAGGGGGGGATTTCAGAAAAATGTGGGTGTGTGCATGCAAAATCAATTAATTTGGGAGATGCAAAATTACCATTCTTAGCACAGGTGGCAGAAGGCTTCCACATTTTTCTTCAACAACAAAAGCCTTGCCACTGCTTCAGATGATAGCAGAGCTGTAATATCAAACAGCTCAGCCACATTCCTCCTGTGTCACGGAATGGCCCAGTGGGCATGATGTCACAGCATGGCATGGCATCATTCCCGGGGGCATGGTTGCAAAAGAAAAGCAGCCGGCCCATCCGCCAGCTGGAGCTGCCCTCTCTTTCTCCAGCAACGCTGCTGGAAGTGACGGAGAACTCCATCTAGAAACCCTCCTCTCTCTCTCTCTCTCTCTCTCTGTGTGTGTGCGCTTCTATATCCCTTCATTCAAAACTCCCAACTGCCCTTTTTCTGACCTGAGACCCCATTCATTTGAGGCCCCTTGGGGATATTACGTCTACTACCTGTAACGTCCTCATAACCACAGAGTGACCAGGGCGTTGACGGGAGCACCGGCCTTATTGACTGGAAACTCTCTGAGGCCAGACAGACATTCTTTCAATTCTGTAAACTTCCAGTTGTGGACCACCCTAATGGATCCTGCAGCCCTGCAGAAGGGAATGCTGCTGCAAGCCTAAACCTCAGCAGTAGGGATGGTGGGAGTGTTTGCCAAGCCAGGTTGAGCCTGGAAAAGGGGTTGGAAACATGGTTGTGAAGAATATGGCCGGCTGTCCTGCAGGGTGGGCCAGCCACTGCTGCTTCTTTCTTGCTGTGGCCACCATCCCAGCATTCAACCCTCAGTCTGGAGCACAAGGAACTCCATCATCTCCAGGGTTTTACGACCAGCTGACTTCTCACTCATCACTGGTCAAGTTCAGCCTGTTTACCTGTTGCCTCAAAACATGTAGCATGAACAGGCAATCTGGCAGACAGGGGAATAATCCTTGGGTGGTCACCCCACAGCTACAGGTTCCAAGCTAACAACATTTTTTGAGGAGGGCATCTCCACGACAATGGAAGGAGAAGGAAGGAGTGGCTTACCTGCATTTTTCACGGAGCCAATTTTTGTCTGGGCAGGATCCACAAGTGAGCACACCATTTGAAGTTGCTTCACCGAACATACTCGGGGGGGGGGGTTGGAGTGAATGTCATCTGACTGGCAGGGGCTTTTGTGGTGTGCAATGTGGTGTGCAAATTTCTTTGCAAATTTCTGCAAAGTGGTGCCAACTAACCTATATCTCCAGGGCATGTTTCTCAATTGCCCTCACAGCAACTCATAAGCCACATAAAATAGCCTCCTTCTCAAATGGCAGGAGGCCAGGAAAGCTGGGCTAAACCCCAGTTCAGCCAGCCACAAGCATACCCTCAATAACATCTAATCTGGGAGTCTGGCCTTTGCGAAATACCCCTAGTATTTTTATCATAGTTTTCCTAGAATCACCAGGAGTGAGTGAGGCAAAGATGGAGGTGGCTTCCCTATAAATATAAAGGAAACTTAATAGTGGAACTCAGCAACCTGGAGGAGAAGCATAAGAACCCCCCCCCCCTCTGCAGGCCTTCTCTCTCCAGCACCAGGGGAGGGGGATAACACCCACACCCATACCCCACACACCCACACGCACTCCTTCCTCTCTTCTGGCCTGCTGGGCTCATGCTGGCAGGGCTTAGGATATATTGGAAGCTCCGGTGTCAGCGCACTGCATATCCAGAGTCCGGATTACCCTGCCTTTGTGTGTCAATTAAATGTCTAATGATTGCTGAAACGTTTTTACAATTATTGAAGTGTAGTAATTAACAAATGGACAAATCAATTTCTGGCATAAATAGCTTCTATCTCTAAGTGGTATTATACATGGTATCAGATTGATACCAGAAGATGGGACATGTATGAAATGAGCTATGCCACAAAGAAAGGGTGTCCTTCCTCTGTCCACCACAGGCAGAAAGGAAGCCTGCTGTGCTCCTGTCTAGCCAGGGTTGGCAGCATCTTGTCCCCAGTTTGGCAGGGAGGAGGACTTGTTCCCAGCAAGTGACTCTTCACCATCATCACTGCTCAGGGTGCAGCTATGTCTACTGGGCTCTAGCGATGGGTGAGAAATCTGCTGGGCTTGCATTTGAATGCAAACCTACTATATATCCACACTTCCCAGACCTGCACACAAACCAGAATGCAGTTATACAGCAGTATTTGTACTTTTCACAATTTTGCAATGCAGTTCACAAATAAAAAAATGTGCACACAAACATTTCTATAATAGGAAGAAGTGTGCACAAAATGCACATCTTAGGGGGAAAGGCAAAAATGCATATATTAGAGAACACGCTTGTCCATTTCATCGCCCAGGCAAAGCTTCAGAGGTGAGATGCAGTTGTGGGTGGGGAGGCAGGAAAAGAGCTGCTTTATGAGGTGGCCTCACAAAGGCCCAAACAACCTCTCCGTCTCAGCCGGCTGTTGGAGAAGCAGTGTTCTCAAGGCCTAGAGGCCTCTGTTTTGGTGGCTGATGGCAGCTGGACATTTGGCCCAGCTTGGGCCGTCCCAGAGGACCCTTGGTGGCAGCTACTTTTGGCAAGGCGGACACTGTGCATGGTTAGGAGCTATGTGTCTTGCTTAGCCTGGCAGACATGCTGAGTGTTGTGGGGAAGAGATAGAGAGGAGCACTGTTCACATCTGTCTTAGGCCAGGCCTGTGGGCCCTGCAAGAATCAGCAGCAGTCTCTGACCTGAGTAATTACGAGGTGAGAAATTAAACAAGCCAAGAAGGGACAGTGATACATGAATGGCACCACACACACACACACACACACACACACACACCCCCCCCCACGACATGGGCAGAGAGCCTTTCTCAGCAAACACTGGATTTACTGTACCCTCCATCAAGGGAACCAGAGCCACATGGGGCCCAGCGATGGAGCGGGCCAGCCTTTCTCTCACCGCCTGCTAGTGTTTCTGCTGCTCAGAAGAGAAGCACAGCATATCCAGAGACATGAAAGGTGTGGAGGGATCTCCTTCCCTCTCTGGTGGGAAGCATGGCCTGTGCATTTGCTGAGGGTCTGGTCCTGTTGCACAGGGGGATGAGAATATGAAATGCGCCATCGTTTCTCTTTCAGACATCTAATGTGTGGGGCAAATCTCCACCCCTCCCCCCAAAATGCATTCAGCTCCTTCTGTGATCTCCCACAAAGTATACCCCCCACTGGTGCCACCACCGATGGCAGGGCAGTCCACCTGGAAGCCTGATCAGATACAATCATGATTTCCCCCCTCTAGTCCAGGCTTTGTGGGGAGGGAAATTCTGCCCCACTTCAGAAGCACAGTTGCCACTGAAAAGAGCCACCACGCTCTATATGGGGGTCCATCCCTGGCCAATGTGAGCTGTTGTCCAGCACAAGGCCCAGCTCCAGTCGCTGAAGACTTGATGCATCAGGTTTCCCTCCACACTGAAAGGGTTTGTTTTCTGAAAGAAAGAACACATCCCTCCACAGTTATGCTACAGTTCGGGGGGAAAGTTTTATACCATGGCTGGGCAATTTCTGGCCCTCCAGATGTTTTGGCCTACAACTCCCATCATCCCTTACCATTGGATATGCTGGCTAGGTCTGATGGGAGTTGAAGGCCGAAACATCTGGAGGACCATAAGCTGCCCACCTCTGTTTTATATACTGTGGGTCAAACTGCGCATCACACTCAGCACGTAGCCTGCAGCCACGCCAGAGCCTGTTCTTCATTTCATTGCCGGCACGGGGGGGGGGGGGATTCACCTTGGGGCAGCAGGGCACAGATTCACCCCTTCCCTCCCCAGCCATGATCCCAATGAAAATCAGCCCCCCTGCATGACAGAAATCATGATCGCATCCCATCAGGCTTCCCACTGGACTGTCTGCCATCCATGGTAGCGCTGATGGTGGACCCCTAGGGCACCCCTGGGTTGTTTTTTCCCCAATGCCTCTTAGCCACATGGGGGCCCTGATTTTCAGTGGAAGCATGAAGAAAGGTATAAATTTCCCCTCCCTGCACACTGAAGTCCTGATGTTTTTTCAATAAAGAAAAAACACAGGCATCATAGCTCGCTACACAGTTAACCTGTCATGGGAACAGTTACCCCTTGGTCTCCAGTAGGGAGACTGGGGATAGCAAGAGAAGCACTTTTCTGTTATATCTGGATTTTCATGAAATCGCTTTGGTCCGTCAGGGGCACACAAAGCAAGAAAAGTGGGGTATATGCTACCTAAAAACCCACTTTCACGGGTCACACAGCACTTGAAACCCTCATACTTTGGGGTTGGGTGGGCAGAGCAGGTGCTGCTCAGCGAATCAGAGAGGCTTGTTCCCCACCCCGTCCACGTTGCCCTGCTCAGGGGACGTTTACTGGAAGTGCTGGATGAAACCCCAGTCGTTTACCCCACACCTCTCCCCTCTCATCCACCCTTGGGATACTGTGAAAGATTAAAGATTAAAACCGGGCTTTTATGAAAGGGGGAAACAAGCTGCATCAAGTAAATGAGTAAAGCCCCTACTACGGTATTCTGAGCGACTGGAACAACAAAACTGCAGTCTTTGCTATGTGATCTCAATGGGTAAAGCAGCTTGTGAATGGGAAGTAGTGCTAAGTGGGTGAACATAAAGAAGCTGTTTTGCTGTTCTGAAGTATAGAAACAGTGCTGCTCCGATACTGTGAATGGGAAGCAGAGGCTTTTCTGAATGACTGAACCTGCCAAGAGGCCTGACTGTCCTTCATGGCTGCGGAAGAGCGGAGCTTGGAAGCAACAGGCCAAAAGGCAGGGAAGCGAGAGGAGGGGGAAAGAGGAGAGTGTGGCATCCCCCCCCCCCCCGCCGCCCAACAGACCCCAGGGAATCATCCTCTGCCTTCGGGGGACGAGGGTGGGCAAAGGGGAGAAGACGGGTCTTCCATTCCCACCCTCTGACCGGTGGTCTAAATGCTGGAAACAGGGACAGGCAGGAGGTCTACATGCTCCCAGGGGAGCCCTGGCTGTGCTCCTCCGAAGCAGCTGCCGCAGCAGAGGAAGGGGCCGCTGAGGAGAGGCGGAGGCGGCGGGAGGCTTCTGCGCACATTTGCTGATCTGGAAATTTACATTTGCCCAACACCTCTCTGCTCCCGTACTCAGCAAAGTGCAACTGAAGGCAATGAGTTACTTCAGAGTAACCACAGCCTCATGCCCGTCTTTCCAAGATGCGAATGGGGAAAGACCTGTGTCCCAAAAAATAAGGAAGGGGGGGAACGATGTCTCCGCCCCTTGACCAAAGGTCACAGCCAGGCACCCTCCCCCCCAGGCACACCCACCATGCAGGATTTAATTCCAGTGAATGGGGCATTCAGCAGCTGAAGCGCACAGGAGCAGCATTTAAGGGAAAGTACGCGCTAAAACAACTTTCAGAAACTGCATGTTTCCGAGGGGGGAGCTGCAGGGTTGCTGCAGGTGGCGACAACGTCATGTGTCACGAACAACCCTGAAGTGTTCTCCTTCCACACTAAATCACACATGTCGACGGCCCCAAGACTAAGCAGAGTGCTCTACTCCCATTTGTCCTTCCCTTCCTGGTACTCTTCTGCTGCCATCAGGTGGGATTCTTTATTTTCCTGGCTGCCTCCACCAAAGAACCTTAAAACCCTTTGGGTTTCAGAGACCACTCCGGGTCTCAAGCTACATTGATTGATTGGTTGATTGCATTTCTTTACCACGCAACAGCTGAAGCTCTCTGGTAAGTTCATAACAGTTAAAACTATAAAATCCAACATGATAAAATACAATATAAAAGTTTAAAACTGCAGTATAAAATAAAAATAAAAAACAAAATAAAAACTAGCAGTGGTGCAAAGATTTAACACACAGTAACAGATTTAAAACAACAGAAGCTGAAAGACTAAAATGCCTGGGAAAATAAGAAGGGGATCTTCACGACAATGGAATGAGAAGCATGTTGGAATATTATCTGGGTTTTCATGGAATTGGCTTTGGTCCATCACGGACACACAAAGCAAGAGAAGCCGAGTGTACCATACCCTTAAAATCCGGTTTTCAGGGGTCACATTGAAAGGAATATACTTTTGGGTGGGGTGGGGGGGAGTAGAACTGAATGTCATCAACTGGGCAGGGGCTGTTCAACCAATGAGAGAGGCTAGTTTCCTGCCCCTGCCCAGGGTCCCCCCTGCTACTACATTATTATGAATGGAGAGCAAGAAATTTTTCCCCATGTGTGCAGATTTCCCTGAAGAACCCCAAATCCCTGATTATCCAGTGCAGCATCTGAAGGCTCCCTATGAGACCATTCCCCCTGCCATTTCACCGCATTCCAGCAATTTCCCGTGGAGTTATTGCTCCCACCCCATTTTCCCCCAAGTCCGCACTTTTGCCTTGAGAAGCCAAAATCCCCAGTTCTTGAGTGTAGCATCTGAAGGCTCCCTGTGAGAGCACCCCCCCCATTTCCTCCCATTCCAGCAACTTGTCATGGGGTTATTGCTTCCACCACCACCACCACCATACTTTCCCCTTCTCTGGGCACTTTCTCCCTGCTTGCAATGACTGGCTGCTGGGACCTGTCCAGATCAGAGGAGCGACTTTACATAATATCAAAGAAGCTACTTTACGTAATATCAAAGAAGAGACTTTACACATTATCTGTGATACAATAAAACACAACAATGGAGAAGCAAAAAGTAAGGCAAACATCAGCCAGATTGCGGCTGAACATCAGGAGAAATGTCCTGACTGTTAGAGCAATATGACAATGGAACCAATTACCTAGGGAGGTGTTGGGCTCTCCCACACTGGAGGAATTCAATACGAAGCTGGACAGCCATCTATCATTCTATGATCAGAGAAGTGCATTGTTATAGAGGCTAATTACTGGGGAGTACAGGGTGATTCTGAAGGCTGGAAAGGCTAGTAAAAGGCTCAGGCCAGGTAAAAGACACACCCATCACTTCCTTTGGTGGGGTCTCCTGGAGAAGGATTGCTGAAGATGATCAGATGCTGAAGAAGATGATGCTGAAGAACTGCATCAGAAGGGCTTTAAACTGAATCCTACGGGGAAGGGAGATGTAAAGTTGGGGGTATCAGTGGACTTAGGCACTGCAACAGAGAGAACAGCTCTAATAGCACCCAATAATAGTCTTCAGACACATGTAGGAAGAAAGCCAGACTATGAAGCACATGGTCTTCGATGTCTATATACTAATGCCCAGAGTATGGGAAACAAACAGAACAAACTTGAACTCTTAATACAAGAGGGAAATTATGACTTGATAGGTATAACTGAGACTTGGTGAGATGACCCTCATGACTGGAATACAGCAATTGAAGGATATAACTTGTTAAAAAAAAAACACAGAAGGAACAGAAAGGGAGGTGGACTTGCACTATATATGAAAAATAAATAACTCTGCAAAGAAATACAGGAGGAGGAGCTTGGTAGCCCCATCAAGAGCATCAGGATCAAAATAAATGGAGCAAAGAATAAAAGGATCCTGGTGGTCGGAGTCTACTACCGGCCACCCAATCAAGAAGACGAGGATGAAACTTTTGAAAATCAAATAGCCAATATTTTAAGGAAGCACAATGTAGTAGTAATGGGGGACTTCAATTTCCCTGATATTTGTTGGGAGACAAATTTTGCAAAACATGGCCCCTCCAGGAAATGCCTGACTTGTGTGGGGGTAACTTCCTCCTACAGAAAGTAGAGGAAGGAACTAGAGGATTGGCTATCCTTGACTTGATCCTAACCAACAGAGATGACTTTGTGGATAAAGTAGCAGTTACAGGAACTCTGGGGGAAAGTGACCATGTTGTACTTGAGTTCTTGGTTCTAAGGGAAGCAAAAGCCGAGTGTAGTCAAATGCGTACCCTGGATTTTAGCAAAGCTGATTTTCATAAACTCAGAACAATGATCAGTAAGGTCCCATGGCAAGTGACGCTAACGAGAAAAGGAGTCCAAGATGGGCGGGAGCTTTTAAAAAAGGAAATTCTCAAGGCAAAATTACAAACAATTCCAACAAGAAGAAAAGGTGGAAGATAACAGAAGAAGCCAATGTGGCTTCACAAAAAGCTTAGAGATGACCTGAAAACAAAAAAGGACACATGAAGTGGAAAGGAGGCCAAGTAATAAAGGAAGAGTACAGGCAGCTAGCACAGAATTGCAGGGATGGTGTCAGGGAGGCTAAAGCTGAGAACGAGCTGAGGTTAGCGAGGGATGCTAAAAGCAACAAAAAGGCTTTCTTCATCTACGTGCATGGTAAAAGACAGAGGAAATAAATAATGGTTCAGCTGTTAAATAAGGATGGCAAAATGATAACAGATGACTAACAAAAGGCAGAGGTACTCAATTCCTACTTTGGCTCAGTCTTCTCCCAAAAGAGGGTCTATGACCCCCCTGGCAAAGGCGAAGTACAGGCTGAAGGGGCAGGATTGCAGCTTGACATCGATAGGCATATGGTCAAGGAACACCTAATTCATAGAATAGAAGTAGGGTTGGAAGGGGCCTACAAGGCCATCGAGTCCAACCCACGGTAATACTCATAATTACTTTGAATGAGTTCAAATCTCCAGGACGAGATGAACTGCATCCTAGAGTAATAAAGGATTTGGCAGAAGAACTCTCAGAACCGCTGTCTATTCTCTTTGAGAAATCATGGAGGACGGGGGAAGTGCCAGATGACTGGAGGAGGGCTAATGTTGTCCCTATCTTCAAAAAGGGTAGAAACGAGGAACCTGGGACCAGTCAGTCTGACATCAATCCCTGGGAAAATTCTGGAGCAGATGATAAAGCAATCCATCTGGAAGCACCTTGAAAACAATGCAGTGATTACTCGAAGCCAACATGGATTTGTCAAGAACAAGTCCTGCCAGACGAATCTGATCTCATTTTTTGATCAAGTAACCTCCCTTCTGGACTGTGGGAATGCTGTAGACATCATATACCTCGACTTCAGCAAAGCTTTCGACAAAGTGCCCCATGATCTCCTGATGAGCAAACTAGCTCAAAGTGGGCTAGATGAAACAACGATCCGGTGGATCCACAGTTGGCTACAGAATCGGACTCAACAGTGCTTCTCAATGGGACCTTCTCAAGCTGGGGAGAGGTAACAAGTGGGGTACCACAGGGCTCAGTCCTGGGCCCAGTGCTCTTCCACATTTGTATTAATGGCTTGGAGGAGGAGGTGCAGGGAATGCTGATCAAATTTGCAGATGACACAAAATTGGGCGGGATAGCTAATACTTTGGAAGACAGAAACAACATTCAAAGTGATCTGGATAGACTGGAGCGCTGGGCAGAAAACAACAGAATGACATTTAATAGGGATGAATGCCAAGTTCTGCACCTAGGAAAAAGAAACCAAATGCACAGTTACAAGATGGGGGATGCGTGGCTCAACCACACTACAAGCGAGAAGGATCTTGGAATTGTTGCTGATCACAAGCTGAATATGAACCAGCAATGTGATGTGGATGCAAAAAAGGCAAATGCTCTTTTGGGCTGCATTAATAGAAGCATAGCTTCCAAATCCCGGGAAGTACTAGTCCCCCTCTACTCAGCACTGGTTAGGCCTCATCTGGAGTACTGTGTCTAGTTCTGGGCACTGTACTTTAAGAAGGATGCAGACAAGCTGGAGAGGGTTCAGAGGAGGGCAACAAAGATGATCAGGGGACTGGGAACAAAGCCCTATGAAGAGTAGGGATGTACAAAAGTCACTTACCTTTCGCAGATTATGTTTATGGTGGGGGCGGAGGTGTTCCATCCCTCCCCCCGGAATCCTCGACGGGGGGGGGAGGCGCTCCGTTCCTTCCCCCCGGAATCCTCCACAGCCGGCTGTGCTCCGCAGCAGATCCAGGCCAGAGCCGTCCGCAGCTGGATTTCCGGCCGTGGAGGGCTCTGGGAAAAAAAAACCAAAACCACGTACACAAATGGCAACTACGGCCACCGCCATTTGTGTTCCTTAGTGTGGGTCGTCTTAGTCTACGTAAATATTTACATAGACTAAGATGGCCCAAAGTAAGGAATGCAATAGCCACCGCCATTTGCATACGCCTTTTTTTTTTTTTACCTAGACGTTTTAGGCTACGTAAAAACATATGTAGCCTATTACGTCTGTGTAAAAAAAAAGAAAGAAAGAAAAACCTGCAAATGGCGGCGGCGGTAGCCGGTCAGAAGACCAGCTGCTGCTGCTGAAGCCACCGCCGGAGCCGCCGCTGGAGCCGCTGCCAGAGCCGCCACCGCCCGGAAGATCCGCCCCAGGTAATTCTCGTCCCAGGGGGGATCCGTGGGGGGGGGGTGGCAGGCCGTTCCACCACAGATTTCGGGGGGCCGAATGCACTGGTCCGTGGCGGAATTCTCTGCCATCCCTAATGAAGAGAGACTGAAAGAACTGGGCACGTTTAGCCTTGAGAACAGAAGACTGAGGGGAGATATGATAGCGCTCTTGGAGTACTTGCAAGGTTGTCACAGAGAAGAAGGCCAGGATCTCTTCTTGATCGTCCCAGAGTGCAGGACACGGAATAATGGGCTCAAGTGACAGGAAGCCAGATTCCGGCTGAACATCAGGAAAAACGTCCTGACTGTTAGAGCAATACGACAATGGGACCCATGGCCTAGGGAGGTGGTGGGCTCTCCCACACTGGAGGCCTTCAAGACGAGGCTGGACTAGGGATGTACGAAAATCACTTACCTTTCGGGGATTATGGTGATGGTGTAGGGGGAGGCGTTCCGTCCCTCCCTCCAGAATCCTCACCGGGGGGGAGGCGCTCCGTTCCTCCCCCCCCCCGGAATCCTGGCCGGCCGGCTGTGCTCTGCAGCGATTCTGCGGAGCCGCCGGACAGCTCTGCCAGCAGCCGGACATCTGGCCGCTGGCTAGCAGGGACGCAAATGGCGGCGGCCATAGCCGCCGCCGTTTGCGTCCCTGCAGTCAGCCGTGATAGGCTACGTAAATGTTTACGTAGCCTATCACGGCTGATTAAAAACAAAAACACGCGCATACGCAAATGGCAGCGCCCATGGGCGCCGCCATTTGCGTTTTTTTATTTTGGCACGTCTTAGTCTACGTAAACATTTACGTAGACTAAGAGGGCAAAAATAAGGGGAACACAAATAGCGTAGCATCTACACTATTTGCATTCCCCTTATTTTTGCCGTCTTAGTCTACGTAAATGTTTACGTAGACTAAGACGTGGCAAAATAAGGAACGCAAATGGCGGCGCCCTTTGTTTTGTTTTGTTTTTGTTTTGTTTTGTTTTTTTTAAGTCAGCCGTGATAGGCTACGTAAACATTTACATAACCTATCATGGTGTTTTTTAAAAAATCTAGCCGTGATAGGCTACGTAAATCTTTACGTAGCCTATCACGTTTTTTTTTTTAAACCTGGAAATGGCGGCGGTGGCAGCCGGTCGGAAGACCGGCCGCCACTGCTGCTGCCGCCGAATCGCCGCCGGAGCCACCGCCGAGCTGCCGCTGCCAAGAAGATCCGCCCCAGGTAAGATCTGTGGCAGAACTTTCATACATTCCTAGGCTGGACAGCCATCTGCCAGGGATGCTCTGACTTGGATTCCTGCATTGAGCAGGGGGTTGGACTCGATGGCCTTGTAGGCCCCTTCCAACCCTACTATTCTATGATTCTGTGATTCTGGAATCGGCCACCCAAGTTGGAGCAGAACCACAGCAATACAGTGCCTTCAACTCCCAACACTGACAACCTATCCAGATGGTATTGAAAGCCGCCGAAAGGTCCAAGAGAATCACTGAGTCACACTCCCCTTGTCTCTCTCTCAGGAAAGGTCTTCCCACAGGGCAACCAAGGCAGTTTCCATTCCAAAACCAGGCCTGAAGCCTAACTGAAATGGGTCTAGATAATCAGTTTTATTCAAGAGTGCCTGGAGTTAACCAGCAACCAGCTGCTCAAGCACCTTGCCCAGCAAGGGGATATTGGCTACCGGCCTATGGTTAACATCATCCAGGTCCAGATTAGGTTTTTTCAGGAGTGGCCTATTTACTCCCCCCTTTAAAGTGGCCAGCACCACCCCCTCTCTCACAAAGGAATGTACAACCTCCTGGATCCACCAGACATCCCCTTCAGATAGTATGAGGTTTGGCTTTTAGGCATGTCGTGGTAATACAGCAAGAAAATTACAGTAAGAACATTACAACAAGAACGTACAGTAAGAAGAGCCCTGCTGGATCAGACCAAGGGCCCGTCTAGTCCAGACTTCTGTTCACACAGTGGCCAAGTCCAGCTGTCCCTGGGAGACCCACAAGCATGATCTGAGTGCAACAGCACCCAGTGTTCTCCAGCAACTGGTCTACATAGGCATACTGCCTCTGATAAGCTGTCTCATTGTTTTAAAAGTGGCTCCCCACCCCCGAACAAGACAGCTGCCAGCGCGCGTCCAGAGGGCCCAGAAGCTGGCGGTGGCAATGGTTCTCCTGGCATTGGCAGCTCCCCAGGTGGTGCCGGCATGGTGCAGCAGTGGCTCCCCCCCCCATGAGCAACAAGATGGCTAGTGGCGCACGTCCAGAGGGCCCAGGGAAGGAGTTGGGGCGGGGTGGCATGTCAGGGGCATCGGGGGAGGGGAAGTGGGATTTGGACATCTAAATCCTGCTTCAGCTCCGGAGGGGGGAATCAGCCTGAAGCAAATTGGGCCTGCCTTGGGAGCCCCCGAAGCAGCCTCCGTGGCAGATCAGGGGGTCCATGCACAGCCCTACTTCTAATTTCTATTTCTGCCTTTCTCTGTCTTCTAAAACTGCCTTTTACCTTAGCTTTTTATTTGTTAAAGTTAGCTTGTGCTCTTGTAACTGTTGACCAAATCAGGAAGGTTCATCTTTGCCCAGAATTTAGTCTGCTGAGCCCTTTGTACGGTTGTCTGTCAAGGGGAAATCCACCCCTTTTTGGTTCCACTGGATCCCCGCAGCACCACTGGCTCAGATCATGTTTGTGAGATGAGCCACAAGTCAGTTCCGAAAATTTGGAAAAATTATTGGGGGGGGGGGGTATTTTCAGAAGTTGAGATTTGCGCAAAGAGATAAGTTCCATTGAGTTCAATGGAGCTTATTCCCATGTAAGCGTGTATAGGATTGCAGCATAACAGAGTAATCCTACTGCCCAATCTGGAGAGCCCCAACATCAGAGCATCCAAGATACCGAACGCTCTGCTGGCTCCAGGCCAGCCCAGTAGGGCAGAAGAGCAGAAGGAGCAGGGGCTTTGTTTTTCATCTTCCATTGTTTTGTGCGTGTGTTTTACAATTTCTCTCTCATTGCAAACAATGGGAAGTAAATCACCCCTGTACCCAGATTGCGTGCATGCCTAGGGACTAGCAGAGCTTTGAATCCTGAGGATCCAACTCTCCTGGTATAGCCGGGACTGCCTACTGACCACCTCCTTTTGCCCCTCTTTGACATCAGAGCTTTTATGCTGGAGAGGAAAGGCCTGCAGAAGTTTCTGCAGATGCTGGAAGGGGGGCAGCTGTCCTCAGAGGGGGAGATCTGATTTATGTTAGGGCCGCTGGGATGCCCTCCCAGGGACCATAAGATTGCACCCGGAGAGTATTAAACATGGAACATGCAACAGCAACAGCAGCAACATGTTTATCAAAGCATGTTCCATGTTTTATTTTTTAAAAAATCATACAATTAATGTGACAGCAATTTATAATCAGATCTGTTTCATTCATTCATTCATTCATTCATTCATTCATTTCTACACCACCCCATAGCCGAAGCTCTCTGGGCAGGTCACAAAGAACACCGTTTACAGGTGTTTTGTTTACTTTGTGCTGTGGATTGTTTGAATTATGGTTTGTTATAATGTTTTGCCCCTGAGCAAGGCTTCCACCACAATGATATTTCTTGTCACAGTTCCTCACATATCTTGGCAACACTTCTAGACTCACCTCTGTTCTTGGCTGTACTTGGTGCTGCTCTCCTTTCCTTCATACGCACATCAGAAGAGCCCTGAGGCAACATCAGACCAAGGGGCATCGCGTCCAGCATTTTCACACAGTGGCAAACCAGCTGCCTGTGGGAAGCCCAAAAGGAGGACGCAAGTGCGATAGCCCCTCCCAGACGTGCTCTCCAGCAACATGGAGGACACACAGCCATACTGCCTTCAGTGTTGGAGATCATAGAATCATAGAATAGTAGGGATGGAAGGGGCCTACAAGGCCATCGAGTCCAGCCCCCTGCTCAATGCAGGAATCCAGGTCAGAGCATCCCTGCCAGGTAGCTGTCCAGCCTCCTCTTCAATGCCTCCAGTGTGGGATGGCCCACCACCTCCCTAGGGGATCGGTTCCATTGTCGTATTGCTTTTACAGTCAGGAAGTTTTTCCTGATGTTCAGCCGGAATCTGGCTTCCTGTAACTTGAGCCCATTATTCCGTGTCCTGCACTCTGGGATGATCAAGAAGAGATACTGGCCGTCCTCTCTGTGACAACCTTTCAAGTCGTTGAAGAGCGCTATCCTATCGCCCCTCAGTCTTCTTCTCAAGGCTAAACATGCCCAGTTCTTTCAGTCTCTCTTCATAGGGCTTTGTTTCCAGTCCTCTGATCATCTTTGTTGCCCCCCTCTGAACCCTCTCCAGTTTGTCTGCATCCTTCTTAAAAGTGTGGCGCCCAAAACATATAGACATCATGACTAGTAGCCACTGTTTGACGAAATCACATTTTTATCAGCACAATGGTGTGTGTACAGCACATCATCATGTCGTGAAGTTCCCAAGTGCCATTTTTAAAAGATTTATAAATGACCTGCAGCCAGCTGCTGAGTGCAATGCATTAACTTTGTTTAACAGGCAGGCAGGGCACCTGGCCTCTTCATCAAATTGTCAGTAATGTAATGTCAGTAATGTACTTACAAATTGTAAGTAGCCCCATCACCAGCATGTGTATACTCCACCTTAGCAAGGCCGTGGCAAGGCCCAGGCCACACCCACGAACCCTGGGCAATAGGAGCACAGGCAGGCAAGGCGCTGGCCCAGGGGAGAAACCACAGGCATTGGGGCTGTTTGCCAGCAAGGACTGGGGAGGGGGGAGGGGAAAGGGAGGGGGATGGTGACTGGGTAGCTGGGGCAGCAAGGGATGTAGGAAAGAAGGGGGCGGCATCAGAGTGGGCAGGGGGCTGGATCTGGGCAATGGCTCCTTTGCACCCAGCACACCCAAGCTGGCAAGAAGCACCTCTCCCACCCATGCTGGTGATGGACAACCAGCGGCAGCTGCCCACACCCAGCGTTGCTCCCCGTGGCTGAGGCGGTGCTGCAGCGTGGTCTGTAGATCAGCCACGTGGTGCCTGAGGCCAGCCAGTGGCTTGAGGTGTCCACACAGGAGCTACTGCACCCATGCCCAAGACGCTGCACAGCATGGCCTGGGTCTGCCACTGCCCTGCAGAAACCACTGCTGGCCTTGCCTTCCCAGTCGAGGGCTGCTGGCCCACGGTGCCCCCTGTGGAGGGGAGGCAAAGGGGAGGCGGCATCAGGGCCAGCATGGCTCACCCCTACCCTGTCGCCAGGCCACAGCCATGTGATGGGGCTGAGCCCCAACAGGAGAGTGTTGAGCCTGCCTGCTAGCCAGGTCTGTCTGTGCTCTCCCTTCCTCGGGCAGACGCAGATCGCCGGCTCAGTGGCCAGGGGTGCTTTCTGGGTAGCTTCTGGGAGGCGTCTTACACTTTTGTTTATCTATTTAAAATAGTGGTATTTCCCCCTTCCTTGGCTCAAGGCCGTTTACATAACAACACAATAAAAACATTCAAAATGGCACTCTTTCCTCACTACGAAGCCATGATTATTTTTTTTCCTTTTCCATCCCCATCCTCTGTTCCTTGTGTGATGTGTCTTCTTAGGTTGTCAGCCTGCAGGCAGCAACAGTCTTATTTCACTTACTGATTGGAAACCACCCTGGGAGCCTTTGGGGGGGCTGAGGAGTGGCGTCGTAATAATAATGATAGTACTGATGGTGATGGTGATGGTGATACACTTCAAAAACTAAACCCCCTGAGAACCGAGGGGTGAGAACAGTAGCAATAACTAGACAGTGAGTGAAGGGCTTCTTATGCTGCTCTTGCCTAACCAGCAGATCTCCCACAAATCTCCTCATGCTTAATGGCGACTGCACCGGACCTTTCTGTGCCTCGTTGCTCTTTAATTATTTTCATTCAAAGTTTCCCCACCCTCAGAAAAAGAAAAAAGAAAAAGGTAGTCTGAAACCAAGAGCTTGAGGCTGACGCTGAAGGATCCTGTCCTGTGAACAGCCATTTGGGAGTGGCTGTTGACTCCTCCGTGCCATGGCGTTCTCTTGACGGGCCCACTGTCGCATCGCCGCTGACCTCTGACCGCACGCACACCAGCCGGGAGCCGGGGCGCGGGTTCCCAGGGGCTCCGCTGCAGGCAGAGCTGAGCCTCCGGCTCCAGCGAGAGGAAATGGCTGGTGCTGCCATAGCAGCGAGGCCTTGCACGTCTGCCTGGGACAAAGGCTGCTTTTGCCTCCCCGGCCTGGCCCGGCCCCGCCCAGCCCCGCCCTGCCCGTGTGACTGCTTCAGGCCCCTGCTGTTCAGCTCCGGGAGGGGGGCGAAGCTCAGCACCTGTCCAAACAAGGGCACTAATCCAGGATGGCAGGGACACGGGCACCTGAAGCCTCCACACAGAGCCCAGGCAGGAGCGTTCTGCGCCCAACATGTGAGGACAAAGAGGGGAATTCCTGCAAGCCAGCTATTCTCCGGGCTGAGTCTCCTTGGCGGCGACATTTCTAGGGCAGAAAAAGCGTTGCCAGTATAGGAATGTAGTGCTGCAGTTTGGGGCATCTGAAGGTCAGACAACTTCTCAGATTGCTCTGGAGCATATTCACCACTCTGGATATTCACTGTGTGTCAGCGAGATGTTTGAAAGCTAGGCATGGCGGAGAATTCCGCCAAGGATCTCGGTGAGGCCGAATGCCAGCGCATTCGGCCCCCCGAAATCCATGGCGGAACGAAGCCCCCCCGCCCCCCCACCCCGCGAAAAGGAATGGAGCCTACCTTGGTCGGCCGTTCCGGTGCTCCTCAAATGGAGGCCATGTCTGCAGCCGCCATTTGCATCTTTCAAATGGCTTTGATAGGCTATGTAAATACTTACATAGCCTATCACAGCTAGCTAACGCAGGGACGCCCTTTGCGTCCCTGTGGAGGCTGTGATAGGCTACTTAAATATTTATGTAGCCTATCACGGCAAAAAAAAAAAAAAGGAACACAAATGGTGGTGGCTACAGCGGCCGCCATTTGCGTTCCCTTTTTCACCGTGATAGGCTACGTAAATATTTACGTAGCCTATCACAGCTAAAAAAGGGAACACAAATGGCGGCCGCCGTAGCCACCACCATTTGCATTCCCTTTTTTTTTGCCATGATAGGCTACGTAAATATTTACGCAGCCTATCACGGCTAAAGTGGGAACGCAAGTGGCGTAGGGGACGCCATTTGCGTCCCTGCTTTAGCCGTGATAGGCTACATAAATATTTACGTAGCCTATCACAGGCCGGTGTGGGGACGCAAATGGCGTCCCCTACACAAGATGTCATTTGCGTCCGCACCAGCCCGGCAGCAGCTGGAGGCCCCGCTGCGGGTTGGCCCGGCCGGTGGCTCCGCGGCCTGGCCATGGAGCGGAGCCAGCTGGGCAGGATTCCAGGGGAGAGAAACGGATCACCTCCCCCCACCTGCGGAACCCAGTGGAGCCAGGTAAGCGGGGTTTCGTACACCCCTATTGAAAGCACATTCCAATGTTTGGTTGATGAAGTCTCACAAGATTTAAGACTAGTGAATATTTTGAGGGATTCACACGGGCTTGGTACAGTCATGGATCCTATGGTTTTGGCAGAAATAGTGCTTTGACCTGATGGGAAAGTTCTTAATGGACCCTGTGGATAGGCACTGGCCTGAGCTTTTATGACATCACTTGTGGGTGCGAGGGAACACCCCCGTACCCTCACTCACGGCCACACTAAGCACGACATTAAATGTATGCATTCAGTCTAATTGGGAAGTTACCAGAGCGTGTACTACTGTGGCTAGGTTATCCCCGCCACCAGCCTGCCTCAGCCACGGGGAGCAACGCTGGGCGTGGGCAGCTGCCGCTGGTTGTCCATCACCAGCATGGGTGGGAGAGGTGCTTCTTGCCAGCTTGGGTGTGCTGGGTGCGAAGGAGCCATTGCCCAGGTGCAGATCCATAAATATTTACGTAGACTAAGATGGCCAAAAATAAGGAATGCAAATGGCGGCGGCCATAGCCACCACCATTTGCGTACGCGGTTTTTGTTTTTGTTTTACCCAGCCATGATAGGCTATGTAAATCTTTACGTAGCCTATCACGTCTTGTAAAAAAAAAAAACGACAAGACTGCAAATGGCGGCAGCGGCAGCCAGTCGGAAGACCAGCTGCCGCCAAAGCCAAAGCCACCGCCGGAGTCGCCGCCGCCTGGAACATCTGCCCCAGGTAAGTCTCGTCCCGGGGGAGATCCGCGGGGCGGTGGCAGGCTGTTCTGCCACAGATTTCGGGGGGCCGAATGCACTGGCATTCGGCCTCACCAAGATCCATGGCGGAATTCTCTGACATCCCTAGGTGTGTGTACTGCATATCATCATGTAGTGAAGTTCCCAGTGCCATTCTTCAGCTGGTGTGGGGGTAATAATTACTGGGATTATTATTGGGGGATCGTTATTGGCAAGGAGTGGGATTTAACACTTTCCTCTCCTGCTTCAGTCCTGAGGAAAATTCCTCCTTTGAAACTGCTTGTACCAATGGGGTATTTCTACGCAATGGGAATAAGAGCTTCAAAGGAAGGAGTTTCCTCAGCACTGTAGCAGGAGAGGAAAGGGTTATTAAATTCTCCCACCCCACTTGCTTCAATCTCAGTAATTTTCACCCCCCCTCTTTGATGTCATTTGCATTTCAAATAACAACATTGTAGACTACTGCAATGCACTTCGAAGACGACTCAAGAAGTTGCAGCTAGTGCAAAATGCAGCAGCTAGACTGTTGACCGCGACATCTCAGAAAGATGATATAACACCAGTTTTAAACAGATTGCACTGGCTGCCAATATGCTTCCGGTCGGAATTCAAGGTCTGGTGATGACATTTAAAGCCCTAAGCAGCTTGGGACCTCGATATTTGAGGGAGCATCTCCCCCTATATATGCCTGCTCGAGGACTGAGATCAGTTGGAGAAGCCTTCCCCTGTGTCCCACCGGTACAAGACGTACACTATGGTGGGACATGGGAGAGGGCCTTCTCTGCTGTGGCACCCCGATCGTGGAATGCCCTCCCCTTGGAGGCCCGATTGGCACAGACACTGGTCTCATTTTGGCACCAAGTAAAAACATGGCTTTTTACAAAAGCCTTTGAGGGCTAAATGCATTCCCTAAAGTAGCATACTGTTTTAACTTTTATTTTGTTTTTTTTGAATTTTAATTGGTATTAGCTTGTTTAATGGTTTAATATGTTTTTAGCTTTTTAAATTATTTGTTTTATACTATTTAAATTGATTTTATCTGAGATCTTAATGATATAGGGCGGGATAGAAATGTTTTAAATAAATAGATAGATAGATAGATAGATAGATAGATAGATAGATAGATAGATAGATAGATAGATAGATATGACCATTCAGAATGGCTAATCTGGAGCTCAGAGTTGTGACCCTGACTCTGCCCCTTGCTTACAGCGCTGGGACTTTGCGCAAGCCTTCAGACGGGAACATTGCATGCAATCAGACAAGGCAAGATGGTGCTTCCAGTGCTGCAGCCTGCCTTCTGGAGTGGGGTTAACAGACGGAAAAAGCTGCCTCTCTAGTTCATCTGAAGCTGCATCTTGAGGCTCAGAAGCGCCCCAGCAGCTGACCCTGGCCCCTGCCAAACATGCCTGCCCCATCTGTGTGAGCACTGAGCTGCTTCTGCTGCCACAGCCTCTCGGATTCAAGCTGGAATGAAGAAGGCTCCTCCAGGGTTCTGTGAAGAGCAGGCTGCAATGATCCTCTCCTGAGGAGCGAAGATGCTCCCCTTCTGGATGCTGCCAGGCCATTTCCTCTCAAAGCCTCTGCTGGCAGAGTGGAGCATTAGAGGGCAGCTGCCTTCACCACATATGCCATTCCTCATTAAAGGGGTCTTCCTGGATCATCGCCGAGGTTTAATGACGTGTTAAAGATGCTTAACACTTGCAATTTTGTCTTTAATTTTGGAAACAGCATGATCAAAGTGTGTCCTGAGAATTTCACTCTGTTTTGGTGAATATCTGCAGATTGGCCTGTTCAGAGGAAGAGAGTCTTAAACTGAGTTGCAGCCCACCCAAGGCGTGTTTAGATGTCAAAGCACCACCAAGATCTGACATGTTAATGGGTTAGTAGAGGAAACAATGTCTTGCAGGGGTAATTGCTGAGCTGCCAGCAACATTTTGCTTAGATCTGCTGTGTTTCCACAGCGATGTCTTGATGCTCATGACGCCAGCCTGGAACGTCACACTCTCCATCCACCTTAAATGGCCTCTGGTCAGTGCTCCGGGTGGGTTTCAGAGGGACAGTCCCAATTTTAATTTTCTGAACAGCCACAAAATATTCTTTTTTTTCAGTGAGACACTTAGGAAGACCAAGGACTTGGTGACAGTATATATTTCCTTTCAGGGATGGAGTTGCCTGGAGTTCAAGGTAATTTCCAGTGCTGGGGGTTTGTGGAACGACCATTGTTTCCAGGTCCTTGGTGGTGGTTGATTTTTCTTTCCTTCCCAAGGCAAAGCTAGAAGTTGCAAAGTGATATTTTGACACCCTTCCAATACAACCACTGCTGTGCTGTGCAACATATAATGTGCATTTGTGGCACATATCTTGATTTGTTTTGGATGGGATTGCACTCCCCTTGAAGGAGCAGGTTCATAGCTGGGTGGTTCTCCGGGACCCATTGCTATAGCCTGAGGCTCAGGTGGCCTCAGTGGCTAAGAGTGCCTTCTACCAGCTTTGGCTGGTGACCTAGCTGCACCCCTGTCTGGACAGGGAAAACCTGGTTTCAGTAATCTATGCTCAGGTAATCTCCAAGTTAGATTACTGCAATGCACTCTATGTGGGCTACCCTTGAAGGCTGTTCAGAAGTTGCAGCTTGTGCAAAATGTGGTGGCCAGAATAATAATTGGGACTAGAAGGTCTGAGCACATAAGACCAATTCTGGCACACCTGCATCGGCTGCCTGTATGTTTCTGAGACCAATTCAAGGTGCTGGTTTTAACCTATAAATCCTTACATGGCTTGGGACCACAATACCTGATGGAATGCCTCTCCCATCCTGAACCTGCCTGGGCACTATGATCAACATCTAGGGGCTTCCTCCAAGTGTCTCCGCTGAGGGAGGCTCAGAGGATGGCGACAAGGGTTAGGGGCTGGCCCCCTGACTATGGAATAAGCTCCCCACTGAGGCCCACGTGGCACCAACACTTTCATCTTCTCAGCATCACATTCAGACTGTCCTCTACTCCCAGGCATTTAATGACATAGAATGAGGCATTTATAAGGATGTTAGAGAATTCCACCATGGATCCCAGGGGGGCCAAATTCCAGTGAATTCGGCCCCCCAGAATCCGTGGTGGAACGGAGCCCCCCACCCCTCCATCCCGTGAAAGCCCCATGAAATGGAGCCTACCTGGCTGCGGCTCCGGCAGTGGCAGCGGCGGTGGAGGCGGCAGCTCCGGCTGTTGCCAGGCTGGTGCAGATGCAAATGGTGTCCTGAGTAGGGGACGTCATTTGCGTCCCTATGGTAGCCCGTGATAGGCTATGTAAATATTTACGTAGCCTATCGCGGCAAAAAAGGGAATGCAAATGGTGGCCACTACACCATTTGCCCCACTGCCTTCTGCCGTGATAGGCTACGTAAATATTTACGTAGCCTATCACAGCAAAAAAACAGGAATGCAAATGGCGGCCATTATAGCCGCCGCCATTTGCGTTCCCTTTTTTTTTCTGTGATAGGCTACATAAATATATACATAGCCTATCACGGCAAAATACAGGGACGCAAATGGCGGCAGCTACAGTGGCCACCATTTGCGTCCCTGCACAGCCCAGCGGCTGGATGTCCGGCTGCGGGCGGCCCCGGCCAGTGGCTCCACGGAGTTGCTGCGGAGTGGAACCGGCCAGGTAGAATTTCAGGGGGAGGGACGGAGTGCCTCCCCCCCACTACGGATGTCCCTGAACGAAACCAGGTAAGTGTTTCGTACATCCCTAGTTGTTAACGTCCAGTGAATAGTAGGGATGTTGGAGAAATCCGCCATGGACTCCAGTGAGGCCGGATTCTTTGGAATCTGGTGCCCCGGATTCTGTGGCAGAACAACCTCCCCCCCGCCACCCCCTGAAATCTGCCCCGCCTGGGATGGACCTACCTGGCAGCGGATGCGGCGGCAGCGGCTCCGGCTTGTCTTCCAGCTGCTGCCGGGCTGCTGCGGCCGCAAATGGTGGCCGTCGTTGTGGCCACCACTTGCGTGGCTGCCTTTTGCCATGATAGGCTACGTAAATACTTACGTAGCCTATCACAGCTTTGCAGGGACACAAATGGCAGCTGGCGTAGCAGCCATTTCCGGCTGCAGCAGCCCGGCCACGGCCGGAATCCGGCTGCAGGTGGCCCTGGCTGGCAGTTCCGTGGAGTCGCTGCGGAGCGGAGCCGGCCAGGGATGATTGTGGGGGGAGGGACGGAGTGCCTCCCCCCTACCGCAGACTCCCCGAATCGGAATGGTAAGTGCATTTCGTACATCCCTAGTGAATAGAGGACAAAGCACAGGCTATCCCAGTACAATCAGAAAGCTAGAAACAAAAAGGGAATAAAGACTAAGGAAGGACAAGACTATCCAGTCTGGTGACCTGGAAGTATATGCCATGTTTGTTTTCTTGCATGAGAACAACATGGCCTACATGTGCAACAAGTGCAAGTTGACCACGCTGCTGGAAGAAAAGGTAAGAGGACTGGAGCGACGAGTGTTGACCCTCCAGGGAACAAGAGAACATGAAGAGTTCTTGGACAGAATGGTGGAACACGCAGCAAAATGAAGAACAGAAGCTTGAAGAGCAATAGCAAGCTGAAGCAGAAGAGGAAAATGCTGAGGTGAGAAAAAATGCAGTAGAGGATACTCCTTGGAAAAGGATGACAGTTAGGAGCAGAAGAACTAGAAGCCACTCTACACCAGTGGAAGCAGTGGAACTATGGAACCGTTTCCAGGTATTTGAAGATGAGACTGGAGGACAGCCTGCAGAGGAAGAAGTACAGGAGACCCCACATGAGAGAGAGCAAGAGGCTGAAGGTCAGACAAGCAGAGGCGATGAAACCCAGGCCTACAACAACAAGACGAGAAGAATAGTAGTTGTGCGAGACTCCTTGCTGCATGGGATCAAAAGCCAAGTATGTCACGAAGATCCGTGGACTCGCCAGGTATGTTGTCTCCCGGGAGGATGGATTAGAGACATGACTGAAGGGTTGCCTGCACTCATAAAGCCCACTGACAGGTATCCTTTTCTTCTCATCCATGTGGGAACAAATGCTACTGCCAAGTGGAGCTACGAGGAAATCACATCAGACTTTGAAGCTTTGTGAAGGAAACTCAAGAACTTTGGGGCCCAGATAGTTTTCTCATCCCTCCTTCTGATAGTTAGAAGAGGGATAGAAAGGGAATGAAAAATACTCCGGGTGAATGACTGGCTACGAAGGTGGTGCCAACGAGAGAGATTTGGATTCCAGGACCACAGGCTATACTTCCTGGAAGATGGGCTGTTGGCTAGGGACAGGTTGCACCTCACAAAGGCTGGGAAGAATGTGTTTGGCCACAGCATGAAGAACTTCATCAGGAGGGCTTTAAACTGAATCTGATGGGGGAGGGAGTAGGGATATCAGAGAATTCCGCCACGGAATGAAATGGGATCGAATTCCCTTCAGTCTCTGCCACGGAATCCTCTGCGGAACAGCACCACGAGGTCCTGCGGAGCCAGCAGTCATGCTCATGCGGCTTTTTTTTGGTCATCCTCACAGAGTCGTGAAATGTTCATAAATAAAAACACAAGGTAGTATATTCCGATAATAAATACGCAAGTGTTTTTTTTTTTAATGTATTGTGCTCATCGCCTTGCTTGTGGGTGTTCTTTTTCAATTGAAATCCTCTGTCTCTGTTTACTTTCAGCCAAAACACTTCCTCCTCCTCGGGGCTTCCCAAAACAAGGCTGCTGCCCTAGGTGTGCCTGAGCGATGCACTCTTGGTTTAAAGCAATGTTGCAGAAAGAAAGAAAGAAAGAAAGAAAGAAAGAAAGAAAGAAAGAAAGAAAGAAAGAAAACACCTTTTAAAATGACCATGCCGGTCTGGAGCCCTGCACCAGCTTTATTCCCCCTGCTAGGCTTTCTTTTTCCACATCCAGCCTTGTTGGTGACATTGTGAGGCTAAAATGGAGAGAACCAACTCTGTGCATGTCTACTCAGAAGTAAGTCTTACTGAGTTCAATGCAACTTACTCCTATACAAGTCAGCACCCCACTTGCCCCCAGCTCAGCTTTGTATTTCCACATCCAGCTCATTAGCAAACCTCCTGTTAGTTATCTCACTGGGTGACTTTGAGCTGGACTCTAACCACTACATCATACTTCTGTTATGAAACTCATGAAGAAAAAGAGATAGTATAATGGAAAGCTCTTTCTGAAGCAGTCACACTTCACTTGTACAAATGCAGCATGAAGGGAAAGATCAGCAATCTTCTCTTTGTTTGAATAAAAAGCACACTCTGCACATGCTCAGGGAATGGACAAAATGAGGAATAAACATACCAGGGAATATCAAGAGCTATATTCTTCCATTATGTGTGTGTGTGGGGGGGGAATCTCCCTCCATCCAGCTGTTCCCTGGGGAAAAAAAAACCCATTCACCCAAGGGTCTTCTGAGATAACTAACAGGAGGTCTGATAATGAACTCGATGTGGAAATGCAAAGCTGAGCAGAGAGGAGAACCAACTCTGTGCATGTCTACTTAGAAGTAAGTCTTACTGAGCTCAATGCAACTTACTCCTACACATGTCAGCGCCCCACTTGCCCCAGCTCAGCTTTGTATTTCCACATCCAGCTCATTAGCAAACCTCCTGTTAGTTATCTCAGAAGACCCTTGGGTGAATGGTTTTTTTTTTTCCAGGGAACAGCTGGATTGAAGGAGATTCCCCCCCCCCCACACACACACACACAATAGAAGAATATAGTCTATGGGAAGTGTTTTGGCTGAAAGTAATTACTGCACATCTCAGGGCAGGGGAAAAAGTACGTAAATATCTACGAAAAATAGCCTTTCTTACGGAAGTTATGCAGAATTACAGCTGTCAGTACGGATTCATCTTCGTAATTCTTGGAGTGGAAAAAAAAGAGAATTCCAGGGGCTTGCGAATGACAGTACGGAGCACTGGCCGCAAACTGCGGAAGTCAAGCAGCACGGAAGGTACACAATTCGTACATCCCTAGCAGAAATACACGTTTTTCTGGAATTCCCTTGCTTTCTCCATGATCCAGCGAATGTTGGCGATTTGATCTCTAGTTCCTCTGCCTCTTCGAAACCCAGCTTGTACTTCCGGTAGTTCTCGGTTTGCATACTGCTGAAGCCTAGCTTGTAGGATTTTGAGCATCACCTTGCTGGCATGTGAAATGAGCGCAATTGTACAGTAGTTTGAACACTCTTTGGCATTGCCCTTTTTTGGAACTGGAATGTAAACTGACCTTTTCCAGTCTTGTGGCCACTGTT
This sequence comes from Heloderma suspectum, assembly GCF_057233095.1. NCBI lineage: Eukaryota > Metazoa > Chordata > Lepidosauria > Squamata > Helodermatidae > Heloderma > Heloderma suspectum. The sequence continues at coordinate 48,712,188 of NC_139467.1, read as the reverse complement.
GAGTGTTCCAAATTTGTTGGCATATTGAGTGCAGCACTTTAACAGCATCATCTTTTAGGATTTTAGATAGCTCAGCTGGAATACTGTCATCTCCGCTAGCTTTGTTGTTAGTAATGCTTCCTAAGGCCCACTTGACTTCACTCTCTAGGATGTCTGGCTCAAGTTCAGTGACCGCACTATCATGGCTATCAGGGACATTCAGATCTTTCCTGTATAGTTCTTCTGTGTATTCTTTCCACCTCTTCTAAATTTAATCTGCTTCTGTTAGGTCCCTGCCTTCTTTATCCTTTATCATGCCCGTCTTTGCACAAAACATTCCCTTGAGATCTCCGATTTTCTTGAAGAGATCTCTAGTCTTTCCCATTCTGTTGTTTTCCCCAATTTCATTGCATTGTTCATTTAAGAAGGCCTTCTTGTCTCTCCTTGCAATTCTCTCGAACTCTGCATTCAGTTGGACATATCTTCCCCTTTCTCCCTTGCTTTTTGCTTCCCTTCTTTCCTCAGCTCCTTGTAAAGCCTCATCAGACAGCCACTTGGCTTTCTTGCATTTCTTTTTCTTTGGGATGGATTGAGTTGCTGCCTCCTGAACAATGTTACGGACCTCCGTCCATAGTTCCTCAGACACTCTGTCTATCAGGTCTAATCCCTGAAATCTATTCCTCACCTCCACTGTATATTCATAAGGGATATGCTTTAGGTCATCCCTGAATGGTTTAGTGGTTTTCCCGACGTTCTTCAATTTAAGCTGAGATTTTGCCACAAGAAGCTCATGATCTGAGCCACAGTCAGCTCCAGGTCTTGTTTTTACTGACTGTATAGAGCTTCTCCATCTTTGGCTGCAAAGGACATAATCAATCTGATTTCGATATTGACCATCTGGCGATGTCCATGTGTAGAGTCGCCTCTTGTGCTGTTGGACCCACACCCAGCACTGCAGGACAAAGTGTAGTGCTAGGGAATATTCTGATACATATTGACAGACTGCTCCAGCAGAGGGAGGCTTGGGCATCAGCAACCTCCTCAAAGAAGAGACATGCTGACTGTGCTTCTCTCTCTTCCTCTCTCAAAACCCCACCACAACATGCCAGTCTACAAAAATATAGGCTGCCATTGCACAGGGAGGCTCTGTTGATCAGCACAGCAGATAGATGAAGAAAACTTAGAGGCACACTGCCGCTCCTAATGATGCCCACCCAACAGCACGAGAGAGAGAGAGAGAGAGAGGAGCGACAACAGCCCTTCTCCACAACTTGAGATGCTGGAGAAATCCAGAAAGGGTTCAAGTTAGTTTGAATTTCTGGGAATCCTACCTGTAGATCCTGCAGTGGACTGACTTTTTCCAAATTGTGCAGATTCCACAGTCTGGGGTTTGTTTGTTTTTAACTTTGTGGGGGGGGGGATTTGTGCTAATGCACACACACACATGGAATAAAATCCTTGTGCATTGCTAAAAAATATCTGATTCTGTCAATGAGCAGACAACAGAATGAAGGAAGCCTGGCTGGCAATCCACAAAACACAGATGGAATGGATTTAAGGAAATTTGCCCATACCTACTCACAGCCTCAACAGCTCTAGGAGAGAAGCAGTGACTGCTGTGCTGGGCATATTGGAAGGAAACCGGGATTTAAATACTGCTTCACAAGGCTGAAAGTGCAATCACAGCTTCTGTTCCATTTGATATATATAACAGAACAAAAGTTTTGAATGCATTTTCTGCCTTGTGAAATATACACATATTCTGCTCTATTTTATTTTTTTAATGGGCTATTGTTTTGTTGTGTACCATCCATGGCAACTACAGTGTTGTCAGTATGTGTGGAAGAATTAGTGAAGCTTCTGGAGAATGTTTTGAATGTTGGTGAAAACAGCTCGTAGACTATTAGAGCAGAGAGATGGCTCTTTTGATAAACTGAACTGGCATGGCAGCTCCTTCACCTACCAAACAATACCACAAATATCGGACTTACTGAGCTTATCAGAAGGAACCATGAATTTTCAATAGGGGTTTGGATGAATCCTGAAAGGGGCACCTTGGAGAGATTTGGGATTTGTCCAAAGTGAATGTTGTCTTTCAAAGAAGACTGAAGCTTCTCACATTGTTCCTGAAGTTTCTGGACCAATTTGGAGGGATACAGAGACAGAGAAACAAAGATAGTTTCCTCTGAGCGCTCTATAAGAGGAAAATGCCAGGTAATGTGGAAGAAGAGGAGGAGAGCATAGTTTTGTGACTGACAGGTCTAGCTTTTAATCACAGCGAATTAATCACAGTGCTTTCGAGAGGGACGCTGAAGTAATATATCAAAGTTGTTCCAGTCTGTTCTGTACTGTTTGCTAGTTCTACCTCTTAGGAGTAGAGATGGGTGAAACGTTTGTTTCTGTTCAGCTTCAATAAGACATTACCAAAATTTCTTTATATTTGGACAAAAAGAACTTCAGATTTGGAAAAAAAAAAAAAAAAAGAGGGAGAAAGTGAAACTGACAGATTTGCCCACCCCTACGAGCAGCAGGAATGCTGGGGTGAACTTATAGAATGATAGAATAGTAGGGTTGGAAGAGGCCTATAAAACCATCGAGTCCAACCCCCTGCTCAGTGCAGGAATCAAAGTCAGGGCATCCCGGACAGATGGCTGTCCAGCCTCGTCTTGAACGCCTCCATTGTGGGAGAGCCCACCACCTTGCTAGGGAATGGGTTCTGTTGTTGTATCGCTCTAACAGTCAGGAAGTTTCTCCTGATGTTCAGCTGGAATCTGGCTTCCTGTAACTTGAGCCCATTATTCCGTGTCCTGCACTCTGGGATGATCCAGAAGAGATCCTGGCCTTCCTCTCTGGGACAACCTTTCAAGTACTTGAAGAGCGCTATCATATCTCCGCTCAGTCTTCTCTTCTCAAGGCTACACATGCCCAGTTCTTTCAGTCTCTCTTCATAGGGCTTTGTTTCCAGTCCTCTGATCATCTTTGTTGCCCTCCTCTGAACCCTCTCCAGTTTGTCTGCATCCTTCCTAAAGTGTGGTGCCCAGAACTGGACACAGTACTCCAGATGAGGCCTAACCAGTGCTGAGGAGAGGGGAACTAGTACTTCCCGGGATTTGGAAGCTATGCTTCTATTAATGCAGCCCAAAAGAGTATTTCCCTTTTTTGCAGCCACATTACATTGTTGGCTCATATTCAGCTTGTGATCGACAACAATTCGAAGATCCTTCTCGCTTGTAGTGTAGTTGAGCCACGTATCCCCCATCTTGTAACTGTGCATTTGGTTTCTTTTTCCTAGGTGCAGAACTTGCCATTTATCCCTATTCAATGTCATTCTGTCGTTTTCTGCCCAGCGCTCCAGTCTATCCAGATCACTTTCAATTTTGTTTCTGCCTTCCAAAATATTAGCTATCCCGCCCAATATTGTGTCATCTGCAGATTTGATCAGCATTCCCTGCACCTCCTTCTCCAAGTCATTCATAAAAATGTTGAAGAGCACTGGGCCCAGGACTGAGCCCTGCGGTACCCCACTCGTTACCTCTCCCCAGCTTGAGAAGGTCCCATTGATAAGCACTCTTTGAGTCCGATTCTGTAGCCAACTGTGGATCCACCGGATCGTTGTTTCATCTAGCCCACTTTGAGCTAGTTTGCTCATCAGGAGATCATGGGGCACTTTGTCGAAAGCTTTGCTGAAGTCAAGGTATATTATGTCCACAGAATTCTTACTGTCCACAAGGGAGGTTACCTGATCAAAACATGAGATCAGATTCGTCTGGCAGGATTTGTTCTTGTCTTGACAAATCCATGTTGGCTTTGAGTAATCACTGCATTGTTTTCAAGGTGCTTACAGATGGGTTGCTTTATAATCTGCCCCAGAATTTTCCCAGGGATGGATGTCAGTCTGACTGGTCTGTAGTTCCCAGGTTCCTTCTTTTTACCCTTTTTGAAGATAGGGAGAACATTAGCCCTCCTCCAGTCATCTGCCACTTATGAACTCATACAGAGTAATTAGGTGTTCCTTGACCATATGCCTATCAAGCTCAAGCTGCAATCCTGCCCCTTCAGCCTGTACTTTGCCTTTGCCAGGGGGCTCATAGACCCTCTTTTGGGAGATATAACATGTATAGTATAAAGCGACCAAGTATAACATGGTCGCTTTCCCCCAGAGTTCCTGTAACTGCTACCTTATCCACTAAGTCATCTCTGTTGGTTAATATCAAGTCAAGGATAGCCAATCCTCTAGTTCCTTCCTCTACTTTCTGGAGGGGCCATGTTTTGCAGAATTTGTCTCCCAACAAATATCAGGCAAATTGAAGTCCCCCATTACTACTACATCATGCTTCCTTGAAACATTGGCTATTTGCTTTTCAAAAGTTTCATCCTCATCTTAGGTAGCCAGTAGTAGACTCTGACCACCAGGTTCCTTCTGTTCTTGAATAAAAACTTCCTGACTGTTAGAGCAAGATGACAATGGAACACATTCCCTAGGGAGGTGGCGGGCTCTTCAAAAAGGGTAAAAAGGAGGAACCTGGGAACTACAGACCAGTCAGTCTGACATCAATCCCTGGGAAAATTCTGGAGCAGATCATAAAGCAAGCCATCTGTAAGCACCTTGAAAACAATGCAGTGATTACTCAAAGCCAACATGGATTTGTCAAGAACAAGTCCTGCCAGACAAATCTGATCTCATTTTTTGATCAAGTCACCTCCCTTGTAGACCGTGGGAATGCTGTAGACATCATATACCCCAACTTCAGCAAAGCTTTCGACAAAGTGCCCCATGATCTCCTGATGAGTAAACTAGCTCAAAGTGGGCTAGATGTAACAACGATCCAGTGGATCCACAGTTGGCTACAGAATCGGACTCAAAGAATGCTTATCAATGGGACCTTCTCAAACTGGGGAGAGGTAACGAGTGGGGTACCGCAGGGCTCAGTCCTGGGCCCAGTGCTCTTCAACATTTGTATTAATGACTTGGAGGAGGAGGTGCAGGGAATGCTCATCAAATTTGCAGATGACACCAAATTGGGCAGGATAGCTAATACTTTGGAAGACAGAAACAGAATCCAAAGTGATCTGGATAGACTGGAGCTCTGGGCAGAAAACAACAGAATGACATTGAATAGGGATAAATGGCAAGTTCTGCACCTAGGAAAAAGAAACCAAATGCACAGTTACAAGATGGGGGATACGTGGCTCAACCACACTACAAGCGAGAAGGATCTTGGAATTGTTGTCGATCACAAGCTGAATATGAGCCAACAATGTGATGTGGCTGCAAAAAAGGCCAATGCTCTTTTGGGCTGCATTAATAGAAGCATAGCTTCCAAATCCCGGGAAGTACTAGTTCCCCTCTACTCAGCACTGGTTAGGCCTCATCTGGAGTAGTGTGTCCAGTTCTGGGCACCACACTTTAAGAAGGCTGCAGACAAGTTGGAGAGGGTTCAGAGGAGGGCAACAAAGATGATCAGGGGACTGGAAACAAAGCCCTATGAAGAGAGACTGAAAGAACTGGGCATGTTTAGCCTTGAGAAGAGAAGACTGAGGGGAGATATGATAGCGCTCTTCAAGTACTTGAAAGGTTGTCACAGAGAAGAAGGCCAGTATCTCTTCTTGATCATCCCAGAGTGCAGGACTTGGAATAATGGGCTCAAGTTACAGGAAGCCAGATTCCGGCTGAACATCAGGAAAAACTTCCTGACTGTAAGAGCAATACGACAATGGAACCAATTACCTGGGGAAGTGGTGGGCTCTCCCACACTGGAGGCGTTCAAGATGAGGCTGGACAGCCATTTGTCAGGGATGCTCTGACTTGGATTCCTGCATTGAGCAGGTGGTTGGACTCGATGGCCTTGTATGCCCCTTCTAATCCTACTATTCTATGATTCTATGATTCTATGATTCTATGATTCTATGATTCTATGATTCTATGATTCTATGATTCTATGATTCTATGATTCTATGATTCTATGATTCTATGATTCTATGAACTGGGCATGTTTAGCCTTGAGAAGAGAAGACTGAGGGGAGATAGGATAGCACTCTTCAAGTACTTGAAAGGTTGTCACAGAGAGGAAGGCCAGGATCTCTTCTCTATCATCCCAGAGTGCAGGACACAGAATAATGGGCTCAAGTGTCAGGAAGCCAGATTCTGGCTGAACATCAGGAAAAACGCCCTGACTGTTAGAGCAATAGGACAATGGAACCCATTCCCTAGGGAGGTGGTGGGCCCTCCCACACTGGAGGCATTCAAGACGACGCTGGACAGCCATCTGTCAGGGATGCTCTGACTTGGATTCCTGCATTGAGCAGGGGGTTGGACTCGATGGCCTTGTAGGCCCCTTCCAACCCTACTATGTTATGATTCTATGATCCCACGCGGCAAGGAGTCTCCCACTACTACTACTCTTCTATTCTTGTTGTTGTAGGCCTGGGTTTCATCACCTCTGCTTGACTGACTGACCTTCAGGCTCTTGCTCTCTCTCATGTGGGGTCCCCTGTAATTCTTCCTCTGCAGGCTCTCCTCCAGTCTCATCCTCAAGTACCTGAAATCAGTTCCACAGCTCCACTGCTTCCACTGGTGCAGAGGGGCGTCTAGTTCTTCTTCTCCTGTCACCCTTTTCCAAGGAGTATCCTCTACTGCATTTTTCCTCACCTCAGCATTTCCCACTTTTGCCTTAGCTTGCTGTTGCTCTTCAAGCTTCTGTTCTTTACTTTGCTGCTGTAGTTCCACCGTTCTGCCCAAGAACTCTTCATGTTCTCTTATTCCCCAGAGGGTTGACAGTCACTGCTTCAGTCCTCTTACTTTTTCTTCCAGCAGTGTGATCAACTTGCACTTGTTGCACATGTAGGCCATGTTGTTCTCAGGCTTTCAGGACCTCACAACTACATTTCCCCACATCATTGGTACCAACATGGACCACAACTACTGACTCTACCCCAGCATTATCTACTAGGCTACCTAGACAGCGTGTGATATCCGCAACCTTCGCACCAGGCAGGCAATTCACCATGCTGTCTACACACCCATCACAAACCCAGCTGTCCCTGTGTCTAATGATTGAATCTCCCACTACCACAAGCCCCCCTCCTCCCGGAGGCACATCCTCGGCACGAGAGGCTATTTGTTCGTCTTCCGCAGAATGGGTCCCTTCGAAGGGATCATTTCCCTCTTCCTCAGAATGATGCCCTCCTTCCCCAAGACCCGCCTTCTCCATGACAGCAGAGGAGCTGTCCCCCTGGGAGTGGGACACAGCTGATAGGTCCCTGAAGGTCTCATCCACCCACCTCTCTGCCTCTCTTAGTGTTCAGTGTTATTTGTGTCTGAGTTATAACATTCTGCATCTGTCTGATTCTGTGCCTCAGTTCTTTGTTGTGTGTGTTGCATTCATTTGACCCACACATATAGTGTTTGTTATAATTTGCATAAGCACTGCAATTGTACATGCAAGCAGTAAAGTGTAATTCACGCTAGTAGTAAGGATGAAACAGGCTTGTGGGAGAAAACCCACAAATTCTGCAAAACATGGCCCCTCCAGGAAATTCCTGACTTGTGTGGCGGATAACTTCCTCCTACAGAAAGTAGAGGAAGGAACTAGAGGATCGGCTATCCTTGACTTGATCCTAACCAACAGAGATGACTTAGTGGATAAAGTAGCAGTTACAGGAACTCTGGGGGAAAGCGACCATGTTGTACTTGAGTTCTTGGTTCTAAGGGAAGCAAAAGCCGAGTGTACTCAAACGCGTACCCTGGATTTTAGGAAAGCTGATTTTAATAAACTCAGAACAATGATCAGTAAGGTCCCATGGCAAGCAATGCTAGCGAGAAAAGGAGTCCAAGATGGGTGGGAACTTTTAAAAAAGGAAATTCTCAAGGCACAATCACAAACAATTCCAACAAGAAGAAAAGGTGGAAGACAACAGAAGAAGCCAATGTGGCTTCACAAAAAGCTTAGGGATGACCTGAAAACAAAAAAGGACACATATAGGAAGTGGAAAGAAGGCCAAGTAACAAAGGAAGAGTACAGGCAGGTAGCACAGAATTGCAGGGATGGCGTCAGGAAGGCTAAAGCGGAGAACGAGGTGAGGTTAGCGAGGGATGCTAAAAACAACAAAAAGGCTTTCTTCAGCTACGTGCATAGTAAAAGGCAGAGGAAAGAAATGGTTGTTCAGCTATTAAATAAGGATGGCAAAATGATAACAGAGGACAAAGAAAAGGCAGAGGTGCTCAATTCCTACTCTGGCTCAGTCTTCTCCCAAAAGAGGGTCTATGACCCCCCTGGCAAAGGCGAAGTACAGGTTGAAGGGGCAGGATTGCAGCTTGAGATCGACAGGCATATGGTCAAGGAACACCTCATTACTTTGAATGAGTTCAAATCTCCAGGGCCAGATGAACTGCATCCTAGAGTCATAAAGGAACTGGCAGAAGAACTCTCAGAACCGCTGTCTATTCTCTTTGAGAAATCATGGAGGACGGGGGAAGTGCCAGATGACTGGAGGAGGGCTAACGTTGTCCCTATCTTCAAAAAGGGTAAAAAGGAGGAACCTGGGAACTACAGACCAGTCAGTCTGACATCAATCCCTGGGAAAATTCTGGAGCAGATCATAAAGCAATCCATCTGGAAGCACCTTGACAACAATGCCGTGATTACTCGAAGCCAACATGGATTTGTCAAAAACAAGTCCTGCCAGACAAATCTGATCTCATTTTTTGATCAAGTCACCTCCCTTGTAGACCGTGGCAATGCTGTAGACATCATATACCTCAACTTCAGCAAAGCTTTCGACAAAGTGCCCCATGATATCCTGATGAGCAAACTAGCTCAAAGTGGGCTAGATGAAACAACGATCCAGTGGATCCACAGTTGGCTACAGAATCGGACTCAAAGAGTGCTTCTCAGTGGGACCTTCTCAAACTGGGGAGAGGTAACGAGTGGGGTACCGCAGGGCTCAGTCCTGGGCCCAGTGCTCTTCAATATTTTTATTAATGACTTGGAGGAGGAGGTGCAGGGAATGCTGATCAAATTTGCAGATGACACAAAATTGGGAGGGATAGCTAATACTTTGGAAGACAGAAACAAAATTCAAAGTGATCTGGATAGACTGGAGTGCTGGGCAGAAAACAACAGAATGGCATTTAATAGGGACAAATGCCAAGTTCTGCACCTAGGAAAAAGAAACCAAATGCACAGTTACAAGATGGGGGATACGTTGCTCAACCACACTACGAGCGAGAAGGATCTTGGAATTGTCGTCGATCACAAGCTGAATATGAGCCAACAATGTGATGTGGCTGCAAAAAAGGCAAATGCTATTTTGGGCTGCATTCATAGAAGCATCGCTTCCAAATCCCGGGAAGTACTAGTTCCCCTCTACTCAGCACTGGTTAGGCCTCATCTGGAGTACTGTGTCCAGTTCTGGGCACCACACTTTAAGAAGGATGCAGACAAGCTGGAGAGGGTTCAAAGGAGGGCAACAAAGATGATCAGGGGACTGGAAACAAAGCCCTATGAAGAGAGACTGAAAGAACTGGGCATGTTTAGCCTTGAGAAGAGAAGACTGAGGGGAGATATGATAGCACTCTTCAAGTACTTGAAAGGTTGTCACAGAGAAGAAGGCCAGGATCTCTTCTTGATCATCCCAGAGTGCAGGACACGGAATAATGGGCTCAAGTTACAGGAAGCCAGATTCCGACTGAACATCAGGAAAAACTTCCTGAGTGTCAGAGCAATACGGCAATGGAACCAATTACCTGGGGAGGTGGTGGGCTCTCCCACACTGGAGGCCTTCAAGACGAGGCTGGACAGCCATTTGTCAGGGATGCTCTGACTTGGATTCCTGCATTGAGCAGGGGGTTGGACTCGATGGCCTTGTAGGCCCCTTCCAACCCTACTATTCTATGATTCTATGATTCTATGAACCCATGGTCGCCCCCAAGGTAGTTTCTGGTGGAGGCAGCAGAGGTGGTGTTCATGGCCAGATGAGTGAGAACTCCAACGAAAGTCAAGTGCACACTCTTCCCTGCAGGCACAGGTCAATCCGGAACTGAAAGGGTTAAATAACATCGTTTACTGATCCAGGAATGGCCAAATAAGCCTGTAATTAAGTGTTTTGAAAATATCCCTGACTCAACCTGGGAGCCTCATGCGCTGCAAATGACCCAGTGATAGAAGGTCACAGAGTTTGACTGAGCTTAAATAGCTTTGCACACTTTGCAGAGAAGCAGCAGATTGCTTTGCTTTAAAACTGGCATCTGCAGTGCTGATAAGGAGCTGACTAAAGTTAACTAAAGAATGAAACTTAGCCACTCTGGGTCCTGAGCATTGGAAATACGGCTGTTCTTGAGTCTCCTGGGTGACATCTGCCCTGGGAAAAGGGGTGACAATGTTCTAGCACTTTGGTGAAACCATGGCAATTGTGATGCGTACAAATGGCCTTTTGTTTGAAAGAATGGGGTTCGGAAGATGGCACAGATACAGCCCATTATTTAGGGTGGGCTCCCCACCTGCCAAAGAGACCCAGAGCCGGATCTCTGTCCTGTCCCCCCAGACTGCCCCGTGTGAAAGAACTTGCCTGCCTCCAGCCAGCTCCAGCTGCTTTCTGCTGCCTTGGCTGAGCACGGGTCTCTCTCCTGCTGCCGCCGCTGCCGCCACTGCCTAGCTTGCCTCCTTGACATCTCCTGCATGCTCACACGGCTTGGCTCCAGGGGAGAAAAACAGTACACAAATAAACCAATTCAGGGGCTTAGGCACGGGTGTCTCGGAGAGCTACTCTGCCTAATTTCTCCCAGTTTCACTGTGATTGGCTGGCGGCAGGCAGTCATAATGCTGATTTTGCCATCCATGGGCAGCTGTGAAGGATGGCCCCCGGCCAATCACACGCTTCTTTTTTTAATTCCCCAATTTAAAACAATACTTTTCAAAATTTATTTTTTTACCTGAGATCCTGGGTATGTGTGGGAATGTGTGGTGCCCCAACTCCTTGCTATTTTTATTCCACCACCACCCCTTCACCCATTTCTTCACCTGCCATCTGGTGGTGCGGGAGTGATTGTGGGGAAAGATGGAGGTGTGTTCCCCCCTTATCAGCAAAAAATTCTTTTTTAAAAGAATAGTTTTTGTTGTTTTTCTTCTTTTTTTAACCTAGCCTCAGTTTGCCTTTTCTGTGTAAAGGGTTGCTGCTGGAACAGAAAAAGTCTGGGTTCAAATGAATAATTTGTGTTATTGTATGTGTCAGACCACCCAGCTGTCCCCTTTGCACTCAAGAGGCTACCCTGCTTGAAGTTACTTTGCATATCGTGGCCCCTGCCTTCACCTATCACAGGCTGAACATATGTATTGGGACTCCCGGCCTTGTCGACCATTGGCTCTGCCCACTGTTGACTCCACCTACTGTGCACCTTGGCTCCACCTACAGATTACTGCCCTGCCCTCCTCCTCATCAGCCCTAATAGGCATCAGCTGCCACTGGTTCGAGTTTTTAAGAACTTCGAAGAATTTTTACATGGACAATGTAGGGGCAACAGTTATACATTCCCATATCAAAATGGGGGGGGGTGTTTCCATGACAATGGAAGGAGAAGCAAACGGAGGACTACTGGATTTTTAAAAAGGAATCAGCTTTGCTGCGCTTTGGTCCATGCAGGGCTCCACGAGGGAGCAGTCCGCACCAGTAAAATCACTTCACGGAACATACCTCCAGGTGGAGTGGGGGTTGGAGAGAGCATCATCTGACTGGCAGGGGCTGCTGAACCAGTAAGAGAGCCCTCTCCCCTTCTCCTTTCCCCTGAAGCTCCAGATGCACCTGCATTCCAGGAGCAAGCCTCATTGACCACAATAGGAGTTACTTCCAAGTAGTCACACATATGCTTGTGCTGGGAAAGACAGGGGGGACACAGGGATGGGGAACCACCCCCCTTTCTAACCCCATGCTGCACAGGATCTCTATAACAAAGGTGTGGAGTAGTTACTTCCTAAGGCAACAAACCAAACAACGAAGAATCGGAGCCTCGAAATCGCACTTTACAGCATTTAGGGAATTTGTGCTTTAAACTGTGCCATTTCAGTTGAGGGGGATCTCTGTAAATTCTGATGTGGGCATTCAGGGGACAAGCCTCACTTAACACAATAGGACTTACTTGTGACTAGATACTAATTGGTTTGTGCAGGGACAGGAAACACACAGGAAACGCCCCTTGGCCAGGGTCACGGTGAAAGGCACACCCCTGGGCAGGGCAGGCATACCCGAGGTCAATGCGGGGGTTGGGGCACACAGCAACTATACTGGGGAGAACCCAACTTGAGGAAAAGATTCAGACTTTAAGCAATCTCAGAGAATCCAGTTTTTCCCTGATGAGTTGCGGGGTGGCTGCTAGATGGCCATGATGTCATGTATCCCTAACAACCTCCAAACGCAGCAGGCTCGAAATATATCGCTCATGAACACCCCCCCAGAGTCAAACATAAGGCCACTGGAACAGGTGAACACCTAGTGAATGGTGGTATCTTTCAACCATGGTGCTCCCACCTCTAACCAGAGCGAAAGTATAGGAGTTCATGCAGCAATACTAGCAATCCTTCCAGAGGCTCATTTCTAGTCTTTGTGTCATCTTCACTTTGGTGGTGATTATTCTCTTGACCATTTGGATCTTTGGATCCTTTGATATTTAGGCTTCATCTTTACATATATGTAACACTTTGCTTCCCCCTTCATGGATCACTGCCTTGGCGATTTGATCTCTAGTTCCTCTGCCTCTTCGAAACCCCACTTGTACTTCCGGTAGTTCTCGGTTCGCATACTGCTGAAGCCGAGCTTGTAGGATTTTGAGCATCACCTTGCTGGCATGTGAAATGAGCGCAATTGTACGGTAGTTTGAACACTCTTTGGCGTTGCCCTTCTTTGGAATTGGAATGTAAACTGACCTTTTCCAGTCTTGCGGCCATTGTTGAGTTTGCCAAATTTCTTGGCATATTGAATGCAGCACTTTAACAGCATCATCTTTTAGGATTTTAAATAGCTCAGCTGGAAGACTGTCATCTCCGCTAGCTTTGTTGTTAGTAATGCTTCCTAAGGCCCACTTGACTTCACTCTCGATAATGTCCAGCTCAAGTTCAGTGACTGCACTATCATGGCTATCAGGGACATTAAGATCTTTCCTGTATAGTTCTTCTGTGTATTCTTCCCACCTCTTCTTAATTTCATCTGCATCTGTTAGGTCCCTGCCTTCTTTGTCCTTTATCATGCCCGTCTTTGCACAAAACATTCCCTTGAGATCTCCGATTTTCTTGAAGAGATCTCTAGTCTTTCCCATTCTGTTGTTTTCCTCGATTTCTTTGCATTGTTCATTTAAGAAGGCCTTCTTGTCTCTCCTTGCTATTCTCTGGAACTCTGCATTCAGTTGGGTATATCTTCCCCTTTCTCCCTTGCTTTTCGCTTCCCTTCTTTCGTGAGCTACTTGTAAAGCCTCATCAGACAGCCACTTGGCTTTCTTGCATTTCTTTTTCTTTGGGATGGATTGAGTTGCTGCCTCCTGAACAATGTTATGGACCTCCATCCATAGTTCCTCAGACACTCTGTCTATCAGGTGTAATCCCTGAAATCTATTCCTCACCTCCACTGTATATTCATCAGGGATATGATTGAGGTCATACCTGAATGGTTTAGTGGTTTTCCCTGCGTTCTTCAATTTAAGCCGAAATTTTGCAAGAAGCAGCTCATGATCTGAGCCACAGTCAGCTCCAGGTCTTGTTTTGACTGACTGTATAAAGCTTCTCCATCTTTGGCTGCAAAGGACATAATCAATCTGATTTCGATATTGACCATCTGGTGACGTCCATGTGTAGAGTCGTCTCTTGTGCTGTTGGAAAAGAGTGTTTGCTATGATCAGCGTGTTCTCTTGGCAGAACTCTATTAGCTTTTGTCCTGCTTCATTTTGTACACCAAGGCCATGCCTGCCTGTTATCCTCGTGATTTCTTGACTTCCTACTTTAGCATTCCAGTCCCCTATGATGAAGAGGACATCTTTTTTTGGTGTTAGTTCTAGAAGGTGTTGGAGGTCTTCATCGAACTGATCAGCCTCAGCTTCTTCGGCATCAGTGGTTGGGGCATAGACTTGAATTACTGTGATGTTGAATGGTTTGCCTTGGATTCGTACTGAGATCATTCTATCATTTTTAAGATTGTACCCCAGTACTGCTTTTCCCACCCTTTTGTTGACTATGAGTGCTACTCCATTTCTTCTAAGGGATTCTTGCCCACAATAGTAGATATGATGGTCACCTGAATTAAATTCGCCCATGCCTGTCCATTTTAGTTCGCTGATTCCCAAGATGTCGATGTTCCATCTTGCCATCTCATGTTTGACCACCTCCAGCTTACCTTGATTCATTGATCTGACATTCCAGGTTCCTAAACAATATTGTTCTTTACAGCATCGGATTTTCTTTTCACCACCAGACACATCCACGGCTGAGTGTCCTTTCGGGTTTGGCCCAGCCGCTTCACTCTTTCTGGCGCTACTTGGAAATACCCTCTGCTCTTCCCCAGTAGTATATTGGACACCTTCCGACCTGAGGGGCTCATCTTCTGGAATCATCTCTTTTAGCCTTGTTAAATAGTGACGCTATTTGCGTTGCCCTTATATTCGCCGTAGTCCACGTAAATCTTTACGTAGACTACAGGGACCAAATAAGGAAGGCGAATGGCGGCTCCCTATGGGGGCCGCCATTAGCCGTATGCGCTTTTTTTTTTTTTAAAGTCACCCGTGATAGGCTACGTGACGATTAACATAGCCTATCACAGCTGACTTTGCAAATCTAGCCGTGATAGGCTACGTTAATCGTTACGTAGCCTATCACAGGGGCGTTTTTTTTTTTTTTACTTTGCTTGTAATGGCAGCGGCGGCAGCCGGTCAAAAGACTGGCTGCCGCCCCCGCCCCTGATGAAGACCTGCCGAACCGCCGCTGGGACCCGCCGCCGGGAGGGACATTCGTGAAAGGTAAGTCCCATCCCGGGGGGGGGACGGGGGGCAGAGAATTTCTCCCCGAACAACCTTCGGAGGACTGAATGCATTGGCGCTCGGCCCCCCGAAGTTTCGGGGAGAAGTTCTCCCCCATCCCTAGAAAGGAGTACAACAAGGCTGCATATTGTCACCCTGCTTATTTAACTTATATGCAGGGTACATCATGAGAAACGCCAGGTTGGATGAATCTAGGGATGGCGGAGAATTTCTCCCCGAAACTTCGGGGGGCCGAGCACCAGCGTGTTCGGCCCTCCGAACAAGTTTCGGGGAGAAATCCTCCGCACCCCCCTCGCCCCCCGCACCCCCCCCCGGGACGGGACTTACCTTCACCGAATGTCCCTCCCGGTGGCTGGTCCGGCCGGCGGTTCGGCGGGTGCTCGAGCGAGGCGGGAGCGGCAGCCCGTCTTTCGACCGGCTGCTGCCGCCGCCATTCCAATGAAAGGGAAAAAAAAAAACGCCCCCTGATAGGCTACGTGACGATTCACATAGCCTATCACGGCTAGATTTGCAAAGTCAGCCATGATAGGCTACGTAAATCGTCACATAGCCTATCACGGGTGACTTTGGAAAAAAAAAAGAGTGTACGGATAATGGCGGCCCCCATAGGGAGCCGCCATTCCCGTTCCTTATTTGGTCGCTGTAGTCTACGTAAATGTTTACATAGACTACGGCGAAAATAAGGGCAACGCTATTTGCGTTGCCCTTATTTTCGCCGTAGTCTACGTAAACATTTACGTAGACTACAGCGACTAAATAAGGAACGCGAATGGCGGCTCCCTATGGAGGCCGCCATTCGCGTACACGCTTTTTTTTTTTTTTTAAAGTCACCCGTGATAGGCTATGTGACGATTGACGTAGCCTATCACGGCTGACTTTGCAGATCTACCCGTGATAGGCTACGTGAATCGTCACGTAGCCTATCAGGGGGCGTTTTTGTTTTTTTTACTTTCGCGTTTGTGGCCGGGCGAGGCGAGGTGCCTCCTCCCCGGCCTGAATTTCAGCCGGGCGAGGCGGGAAGCCTCCCCCCCGGCCTGAATTTCGGCCGGGCGAGGCGGGAAGCCTCCCCCCCCGGCCTGTACTTCGCGGGGGGAGCAGCGAAGCGCCTCCCCCCCATCGCGAATGGCCTTCGACGACAGGTAAGTGACTTTTGTCCACCCCTAGATGAATCACAGGTCAGAATTAAGATTGCCGGGAGAATTATCAACAACCTCCGATATGCAGACGATACCACCCTAATGGCAGAAAGCAAAGAAGATCTAAAGAGCCTCTTGTTGAGGGTGAAAGAGGAGAGTGCAAAAGCTGGTTTGAAACTCAACATTAAAAAAACTAAGATCATGGCATCTGGCCCTATCACTTCCTGGCATATAGAAGGGGAAGAAATGGAAGCAGTGACAGATTTTATTTTCTTGGGCTCCAAGATCACCGCAGACGGTGACTGTAGCCATGAAATTAAAAGATGCTTGCTCCTTGGGAGGAAAGCTATGGCAAACCTAGACAGCATAGTAAGAAGCAGAGACATCACCTTGCCGACAAAAGTCCGTCTAATCAAAGCTATGGTTTTCCCAGTAGTAATGTATGGCTGTGAGAGCTGGACTATAAGGAAGGCTGAGTGCCGAATAATCGATGCCTTCAAACTGTGGTGCTGGCCAGTGGTGGGAGTTGTAATCCAAAACATCTGGAGGGCACCAAGTTGAAAGGCTGCCTTAGGTGGCTTTTGAAAAGACCACACATTCATGGAGAACATATCTATCCACAGCTATGGGCCGTAAGAGTTCCATGTCCATAGGCAAAATACCTTAGATGGACAGATGAGAGGGACAGATGAAAGAGAATGGCCTCCATGCTCCAAGGCCTGTGACCTTCCAAAGCAAGGTGATTCTCATACCCTTAATTTAGACCATACCATAGTTTACTCTTAATGTGTGTGTCTGCATGTGTGTGTGTGTGTGTGTGTGTACACAGGATATTAGTTTTTGAGAGGGTACAATATTGGAAAGGAGCACTAATTGCATTTCTGCTAAGTTAATCAAAACCGATGGGTGCACTAACCCTAAGATTTGACTCCGACCCCAATTGGCACTTCAGAAAATGGCCCACTTTGGATTCTGACCAATTCATAGTGTGAGTGCTGAAGCTTGAAATCGCAGATTTCTGAATCTTGACTTGGCTACCAATATCCCACAATGGCAATAATGTCAGCAAGCAAAGGACTGGCTGATAGGGATGCACGAAAGTCACTTACCTGTTCGCAGATTATGTTGACGGGGGGGGGAGGCATTTGTCCCTCCCCCCAAAATCCTCGCCGGGGGGGAGGCGCTCCGTTCCTCCCCCCCAGAATCCTCCGCGGCCGGCTGTGCTCTGCGGCAGCTCCACGGAGCAGCCAGCCAGGCCAGAGCTGTCTGCAGCTGAATTTCCGGCCGCGGAGGGCTCTGGGGGAAAAAAAACCCAGAAAACCACGTATGCAAATGGCGGCGGCTACGGCCGCCACCATTTGCGTTCCTTATTTTTGCCCTCTTAATCTACGTAAATATTTACATAGACCATGACAGCGAAAATCAAGGGGAATGCAAATAGCGTAGCGGGCGCTATTTGCGTCCCTTTTTTATTCCCCGTTTTAGCCTACGTAAATATCTACGTAAAAAAAAGGCCCCCTTTGTACTGGAACTCAGACACACAGCCCATGCTCACCAACTTTGACTCTTCTGGACACCATAAAGATTTGGGATTTGGCCTAATTTTTTTGATGCACATCCCTAAGGTACTTTGGCTGCTTGACTACTTGCCAACAGGAACCACAATTCTGTACTGGGATTTGGTCTCAGCCAGAAAGGTGTAGTTTTCCTGTGCCACAGAGGCACATTTTGTTAGGGATGGCGGAGAATTCCGCCATGGATTTCAGTGAGGCTGAAATCCATGGGACGAGACTTACCTGGGGTGGATGTTCCGGACAGCAGCGGCTCCAGTAGATGCTTCAGTGGAGGTGGTGGCTGGCCTTCCGACCGGCTGCCGCCACTGCCATTTGCAGTCTGGTCTTTTTTTTCCCTTTTTTTTTTACATAGATATGATAGGCTATGTAAAGACTTACGTAGCCTATCACGTCTGGGTTAAAAAAACAAACAAAAAACAACGCATACACAAATGGCGGTGGCTACGACCGCCGCCATTTGTGTTCCTTATTTTTCGCCATCTTAGTCTATGTAAATATTTACGTAGACTATTACGGTGAAAATAAAGGTGAACGCAAATAGCGTAGTGGGCGCTATTTGCGTTCCTTTTTGATTCGCTGTTTTAGCCTACATAAATAGTTACGTAGGCTAAAACGGCGAATCAAAAAGGAATGCAAATAGCGCCCACTACGCTATTTGCGTTCCCCTTTATTTTCACCGTAAATATTTTTGCCGAAAATAATATATTATTTTTGCTACGTAAATATTTACATAGACTAAGACTGAAAAAAATAAGGAACGCAAATGGCAGCTGCCATAGCTGTCACCATTTGCGTACACGTTGTTCGTTTGTTTTTTAACCCAGATGTGATAGGCTACGTAAATATTTACATAGCCTATCACGGTTGAATACAGGGACGCAAACGGCGGCGGCTACGGCAGCCGCCATTTGCGTCCCTGCTACCCAGCGGCTGGATGTCCGGCTGCTGGCAGAGCCAGCCTGCGGCTCCACAGAATCCCTGCAGAGCGGAGCCGGCCGGGCAGGACTCTGGGGGGAGGGACAGCGCGCCTCCCCCCTCGTCGAGGATTCTGGGGGGAGGGACGGAGCGCCTCCCCCCCACCGCGAAGCAGATCCGTGAAACGGTAAGTGACTTCCATACATCCCTACATTTTGTGCTGCCTAAGTGTATCACTCAGAGCCAGCTGTACTGAAATCACATGCTCATGAAGTCTGCAGCAACTGGCTGATGCTACTGATATCCAGCAGTGGCCGAGGCAGCAACTGAAAGACTGGCCAATGCAGCTGAAAACCACCCCCAGCATAAACCAGCAGGAAAGTTAAGTATAGCACTGCGGTGGTAATGTGCTGAGTATGCCCAGTGCTTTCCTGGGAAGAACAGGGTGGCCTGGGGTTGTGTGGGGTCATGGAAAGGAAGCCGACTCTGCTCTCCTTCTACCAAAAGAGCCCCCTGGTGTGCAGTGCAGCCTGTGAGCCTGGCCGCCATGTTTTATGGAAGAATCCCCCAGGCGTACTTCAGCCAGGAGCCACACACAGGATGCAACTTCCCCGGCCTTTTGCAACAAGACCCCCCTTTGCAGTGGAATTGACTGAGCGGCACAGCCTGTGCTCACAAACCCAGCTTATTCAGAACCCCATGAATAAATCAGACAGCACAGATGAAGAAAAAGTCATTTTACAGAACATAGACTATACTGACTGAATGACAAAGAATAACATTTGCAGACCCCAACGGAATAAAGAGACGAGACACCATAGCTGGATTAAGGAAGCGCCACAATTACATAAAGGACACAGTCCAGGCTCTGGAGTCTGCACTGATCCTCTTCAACTAGATCCTAAAACTAAATTTACTAAATGTATCTTCCAACATTAGTGTCCATTTAATTCTCCTAAAGTTTGTACTATCCACAGCTCCATTAACACTTTCAGGATGTTCAGTGTGTCATGGACAAATTTTAAGCTACATGCAATATTGCAACGGCTGGTGGTCACTACCAATCTGAGAGTCAACCATAAACTCTTTGACCCCAGCTTCTAAAGGATGGGGAATAATACTAAAAAGTCTACTATGCTACTACCATTTGATGAGTTGCAAGTGTATTCCCCTAAGGGGTCCCCTTGAGTAGAGCTGTTCAGAAGCTTCAATCCTGTTCTCAATTTAAAATTATTATTATTATGCCCCCTTTGCACTTATAACCTTACCTTTAGAGTTCCTCCTACTTGTGCCACATTCATCTTCATTATCTCCTCACTGATTGTATTGGGGGGGTGATATAATCATCAGGTCCATTTGGGACATTACAATCCCCTGCCATGACTATGACTGCTGAGAAATATTAAAGTTCTAATTCCATTACGTATTGTTCTAAGTTGGCCAACAGTCCTCTTTATAATTTTTCGAGTTGCAGGGGGAGGGGATGACAACAAACATGTTTATTATGATCAAATTTAATTGTTTAAAATTCAAAAGGAAGGCAGATGCCACTGAGCACTTAGTGGGAGAGGTACTATTTCGATATTTAAAGTAGAAGAAATTAAAAGGCAAGTCCTGCACTAAGCCCCCCTTTCTTTCCCAATACTACGCTCACTGAGATCACACTTTGGAAACCACTTAATTCAATACTAGCCACAGCCACAGTTGTACATGCACTGGTAACTTCCGGATTAGACTACCACAATGCACTTTATGTGGGGCTGCCCTTGAAGATGACTTGGAAGTTGCAGCTAGTGCAAAATGCAGCAGCTAGGCTGTTCACTGGAGCATCTTGGAAATATCATATAACACCAGTTTTAAAGGAATTGCACTGGCTGACAATATGTTTACAGTCAGAATTCAAGGTCCTGGTGATGCCATTTAAAGCCCTCAGCAGCATGGGACCTCGATATTTGAGGGAGCGCCTCTCCCTGTATATGTCTGCCCGAGGACTGAGATCTGTTGCAGGGGCCCTCCTCTGCATCCCACCAGCGCAAGACGTACACTATGGTAGGACATGGGAGAAGGCCTTCTCTGCTGTGGCACCCCAGTTGAGGAATGCTCTCCCCTTGGAGGCCCGATTGGCACAGACATTGGTTTTATTTTGGTACCAAGTTAAAACATAGCTTTTTACCAAAGCCTTTGAGGGCTAAATGCATTCCCTAAAGTTGCACACTGTTTTAACTGTTTTATTGTTTCAGATTTTTGTTTAATGGTTTAATATGCTTTTAGCTGTTTAAATTATATATTGTTTTATACTGTTTAAACTGATTTTATTTGTACACCTCCCTGAGATCTTAATGATATAGGGAGGGATACAAATGTTTTTAATAAAAGAATAAAATACTATCCTTTGCCCATGTTTCTTGGAATAGTAAGAAATTGTATTAATATATTTCAGAAAATCATTGTACCATCTTTTGTTGGCCTATCCAGCAATATTCCAGGAGAGAATTTTGAGCACAGATTCTTTCTCGGTTGTTAACTGTCAATTAATACGTTTAAGAACATCTTGCTCCCTTACTGAGTCTACATAGGCACAGCCATTACCTTGCACTGCAAAGTCTAGTGAATAAGATACAATAATTTTCCCTTCTGGGGGTGTCCCCATCACAAATGGTTCCACCTTATGCCTTTGCCACTATTCCTGAGGAAACATCAGTGTTGCATTAATTCAGGTATACATAAATTCTTCTGAAGGTGAGTTTGGACTAATTTCAATTAATTCTGGGATCAGAATGAGGATGATGTAAACAAGTTCCTGCACTGGTCTCAATAAAATCGAGCTCCTCTGACTCTATCATCTTATATTCCAGAACTCCCTGAAGATTTTTGCTGATAATGTCCTCCTACATAGGAAGGAACTAGAGGATTGGCTATCCTTGACTCAATGCTAACCAACAGAGGTGACTTAATGGATAAAGGAGCAGTTATGGGAACTCTGGGGGAAAGTGACCATGTTATACTTGAGTTATTGGTTCTAAAGGAAGCAGAAGCCATGTGTAGCCAAACACGTACGCTGGATTTTAGGAAAGCCAATTTCAATTCACTCAGAACAATGATAAGTGAGGTCCCATGGCAAGTGACTCTAATGAGAAAAGGAGTCCAAGATGGGTGGGAGCTTTTAAAAAAGGAAATTCTCAAGGCACAATTACAAACAATTCCAACAAGACAAAAAGGCAGAAGACAACAGAAGAAGTCAATGTGGCTACACAAAAAGCTTAGAGATGACCTGAAAACAAAAAAATGAGACATATAGGAAGTGGAAGGAAGGCCAAGCTACAAAGGAAGAGTGCAGGCAGGTAGCACAGAATTGCAGGGATGGCGTCAGGAAGGCTAAAGCTGAGAACGAGCTGAGCTTAGCGAGGGATGCTAAAGGCAACAAAAAGGCTTTCTTCGATACATCTATAGTAAAAGACAGAGGACAGAATTGGGACACTGCCCCTTCAGCCTCTTTACAGGCTGAAGGTGCAGAATTGCAGGTTGAGATCGATAGGCATATGGTCAAGGAACACCTAATTACTCCAGGGCCAGATGAACTGCACCCTCGAGAAATAAAGGAACTGGCAGAAGAACTCTCAGAACCGCTGTCTATTGTCTTTGAGAAATCATGGAGGATGGGGGAGGTGCCAGATGACTGGAGGAGGGCTAACGTTGTCCCTATCTTCAAAAAGGGAAAAAAGGAGGAACCTGGGAACTACAGACCACTCAGTCTGACATCAATCCCTGGGAAAATTCTGGAGCAGATGAAAAAGCAATCTGTCGGTAAGCACCTTGAAAATAATGCAATGATTACTCAAACCCAACATGGATTTGTCAAGAACAAGTCCTGCCACATGAATCTGATCTAATTTTTTGATCAGGTAACCTCCCTTGTTGACTGTGAGAATGCTGTGGATGTAATATACATCGACTTCAGCAAAACTTTTGACAAAGTGCCCCAAGATATCCTGATTAGCAAACTAGCACAAAGTGGGCTAGATGTAACTGGACTCAAATAGTGCTTAACAATTGGATCTTCTCAAACTGGGGAGAGGTAACGAGTGGGGTACCGCAGGGCTCAGTCCTGGGCCCAGTGCTCTTCAACATTTTTATTAACGACTTGGATGACGAGGTGCAGGGAATGCTGAATAGAATTTGCAGATCACACAAAATTGGGCAGGATAGCTAATACTTTGGAAGACAGAAAAAACATTCAAAGCGATCTTGATAGGATGGAGTGCTGGGCAAAAAACAACAGAATGACATTTAATAGGGATAAATGCCAAGTTCTGCACCTAGGAAAAAGAAACCAAATGCACAGTTACAAGATGGGGGATACTTAGCTCAACAATACTACAAGCGAGAATCATAGAATCATAGAATTTTAGGGTTGGAAGGGGCCTACAAGATCATCTAGTCCAACCCCCTGCTCAATGTAGGAATCCAAGTCAGAGGATCCCCGACAGATGGCTGTCCAGCCTCATCTTGAATGCCTCCAGTGTGGGAGAGCCCACCACCTCTCTAGGGAATGGGTTCCATTGTCATATTGCTCTAACAGTCAGGGAGTTTTTCCTGATGTTCAGCTGGAATCTGGCTTCCTGTAACTCAATCCCATTATTCTGTGTCCTGCACTCTGGGATGATCGAAAAGAGATCCTGGCCTTCCTCTCTGTGACAGCCTTTCAAGTACTTGAAGAGCGCTATCATATCTCCCCTCAGTCTTCTCTTCTCAAGGCTAAACATTCCCAGCTCTTTCAGTCTCTCTTTATAGGGCTTTGTTTCCAGTCCTCTGATCATCTTTGTTGCCCTCCTCTGAACCCTCTCCAGCTTGTCTGCATCCTTCTTAAAGTGCGGTGCCCAGAGGCCTAACCAGTGCTGAGTAGAGGGGGACTAGTACTTCCTGGGATTTAGAAGCTATGCTTCTAGTAATGCAGCCCAAAATAGCATTTCCCTTTTTTGCAGCCACAGCTCATGGTTGGCTCATATTCAGCTTGTGATAGACAACAAAGCCAAGATCCTTCTCGCTTGTAGTGTGGTTAAGCCACGTATCCCCCATCTTGTAACTGTGCATTTGGTTTCTTTTTCCTAGGTGCAGAACTTGGCATTTATCCCTATTAGATGTCATTCTGTTGTTTTCTGCCCAGCGCTCAGTCTATCAAGATCACTTTGAATCCTGTTTCTGTCTTCCAAAGTATTAGCTGTCCCGCCCAATTTTGTGTCATCTCCAATTGGATCAGCATTCCCTGCACCTCCTCCTCCAAGTCATTAATAAACATGTTGAAGAGCACTGGGCCCAGGATGAGCCCTGAGAAGGTCCCATTGAGAAGCAGTCTTTGAGTCCAATCCTGTAGCCAACTGTGGATCCACTGGGTTGTTGTTTCATCTAGCCCACTTTGAGCTTTGCTGAAGCTGAGGTATATTCTGTTCACAGCATTCCCACAGTCCACAAGTGAGGTTACCTGATCAAAGATGAGATCAGATTCTTCTGGCAGGATTTGTTCTTGATAAATCGATGTTGGCTTCGAGTAATCACTGCATTGTTTTCAAAGTGCTTCCAGATGGATTGCTTTATCATCTGCTCCAGAATTTTCCCAGGGACTGATGTCAGACTGACTGGTCTGTAGTTCCCAGGTTCCTCCTTTTTTACCCTTTCTGAAGACAGGGACAACATTAGCCCTCCTCCAGTCATCTGGCACTTCCCCCATCCTCCATGATTTCTCAAAGAGAATAGACAGCGGTTCTGAGAGTTCTTCTGCCAGTTCCTTTATTACTCTAGGATGCAGTTCCTCTGGCCCTGGAGATTTAAACTCATTCAAAGTAATTAGGTGTTCCTTGACCATATGCCTATCGATCTTAACCTGCAATTCTGCCCCTTCAACCTGTACTTCGTCTTTGCCAGAGGGTCATAGACCCCCTTTTGGGAGAAGACTGAGCCAAAGTAGGAATTGAGCACTTCTGCCATTTCTTTGTCGTTTGTTGTCATTTCGCCATCCTTATTTAATAGCTGAGCCACCATTTCTTTCCTCCATCTTTTACTTTGCACGTAGCTGAAGAAAGCTTTTTTGTTGCTTTTAGCATCCCTCGCTAACCTCAGCTCATTCTCAGCTTTAGCCTTAAGCTTAAAAGTCTGATGTGATTTCTTCATAGCTCCGCTTGGCAGTATCATTTGTTCCCACGTGGATGAGAAGAAAGGGATACCTGTCAGTGGGCTTTATGAGTGCAGGCAACCTTTCAGTCATGTCTCTAATCTGTCCTCCTGGGAGACAGCATACCTGGCGAGTCTACAGATCTTCGCGACATACTTGGGTCTCGATTCCATGCAGAAAGGAGTCTCCCACTACTACTACTCTTCTCTTCTTGTAGCTGTAGGCCTTAGTTTCATCACCTCTGCTTGACTGACCTTCAGCCTCTTGCTCGCTCTCATGCAGGTTCCCCTGTAATTCTTCCTCTGCAGGCTGTCCTCCAGTCTCCTCCTCAAGTACCTGGAAACAGTTCCCTAGTTCCAGTGCGTCCACTGGTGCCCAGTGTCTTCTATTTCTTCTGCTCCTGTCACCCTTTTCCAAGGAGTATCCTCTTCTTCATTTTTCGTCACCTCAGCAGTGTCCTCTTCTGCCTCAGCTTGCTGTTGCTCTTCTAGCTTCTGTTCTTTGCTTTGCTGCTGTATGTCAGGGTTGGATCTAAGCCCATAGAGTCCCAAAGCAGCTCTGATTCTGAGGAAGAGATACAATCCATGGGAGAGGAACCCACTCGTTTTTCAGAGGCGCAGCTGGAGGGAGAGCCCCCCCCCCTGCTCACATTCCTGGGAGCAACAGTGACCCTGACATGGAGAGGGAGAGACAACTTGAGCTTCTAGATGTGAGGCACAGGTGCAGAGACAAGCGAGAGGCTGCGGGCACCGAGAGGGGGCGCTCAGCCTGGTTGGTGTGACGACAACAGCTGCGCCCCGATGCCCCACGGGAATGTTCAGAGAGTTGCCGCGTTTTTCTCCAATCAGAGACCAACTGATGTCCTAATGCTTAGAATCCCCTGGTAGGCTGCTCCTTTGAGTTTTCCACTTAATCTCAGGCAATTAGCATCTATATGCATCATTAGGCTGAATGGAAATAAAGCCTTGGAAAAAAAGTCTTTTGTCTGCGTGTTGATTCTGGCTACTTGAGGATTTCAGAAGGCAGCAGGGGCACTCCCGACAGCGTAGTTCAACCGTTCTGTCCAAGAACTCTTCGTGTTCTCTTTTTCCCCAAAGGGTTGACACTCACCACTCCAGTCCTCTTACTTTTTCTTCCAGCAGTGTGATCAACTTGCACTTGTTGCAGGTGTAGGCCATGTTGATCTCAGACAAGAAAACAAACATGGCACACACCTTGCTGGTCACCACCAATGGAGAGTCTTGTCCTTCCATAGTCTCTTTTCCCTTTTTGTGTCTAGCTTCCTGGTTGTTCTAGAGTAGCCTGTCCCTGGTCCTCTACTCACTTTTTGCCTTTGTCTCCTTTGTCTCTTCTGCCACTGCAGCTCCCCTGGCCAACTCCTGTTTGCTCTCCCTGTTCACTTGCTCTGGTGGTTCGCTGTTAGGGAGCTTGCTTGCTTCTGTAGTGCCTAGACCAGCTGGAGCAGCTACCTCTGCTCTGCTCAACTGGAAGAAAGATTTTGGCATTGTTGTAGATCACAAGCTGAATATGAGCCAGCAATGGGATGTGGCTGC
Organism: Heloderma suspectum; assembly: GCF_057233095.1. Lineage (NCBI taxonomy): Eukaryota > Metazoa > Chordata > Lepidosauria > Squamata > Helodermatidae > Heloderma > Heloderma suspectum. Next base: position 48,685,855 of record NC_139467.1, on the reverse strand, counting down.
AAAAAAGGCAAATGCTATTCTGGGCTGCATTAACAGAAGCATAGCTTCCAAATCCCGGGAAGTACTAGTTCCCCTCTACTCAGCACTGGTTAGGCCTCATCTGGAGTACTGTGTCCAGTTCTGGGCACAGCACTTTAAGAAGGATGCTGACAAACTAGAGAGGGTTCAGAGGAGGGCAACAAAGATGATCAGGGGACTGGAAGCAAAGCCCTCTGAAGAGAGACTGAAAGAACTGGGCATGTTTAGCCTTGAGAAAAAAAGACTGAGCGGAGATAGGATAGTGCTCTTCAAGTACCTGAAAGGTTGTCCCAGAGAGGAAGGCCAGGATCTCTTCTTGGTCATCCTAGAATGTAGGACATGAAATAATGGGCTCAAGTGACAGGAAGCCAGATTCCGGCTGAACATCAGGAAAAACTTCCTGACTGTTAGAGCAATACGACAGTGGAACCCATTCCCTAGGGAGGTGGTGGGCTCTCCCCCACTGGAGGCATTCAAGACAAGGCTGGACAGCCATCTGTCAGCAATGCTCTGACTTGGATTCCTGCATTGAGCAGGCAGTTGGACTCAGTGGTCTTATAGGCTCCTTCCAACCCTACTATTCTATGATTCTAAGATTCTGTGATTTCCAGTCTTGTTACAATAACCTGTAGTTCAGCATGGGGGAGGCACATAAACTGGGCAGAAAATGACATTTAATAGGGATAAATGCCAAGTTCTGCACCTAGGAAAAAGAAACCAAATGCACAGTTACAAGATGGGGGATACATGGCTCAACCACACTACAAGCGAGAAGGATCTTGGAATTGTTGTCGATCACAAGCTGAATATGAGCCAACAATGTGATGTGGCTGCAAAAAAGGGAAATGCTCCTTTGGGCTGCATTAATAGAAGCATAGCTTCCAAATCCCGGGAAGTACTAGTTCCCCTCTACTCAGCACTGGTTAGGCCTCATCTGGAGTACTGTGTCCAGTTCTGGGCACCACACTTTAAGAAGGATGCAGACAAGTTGGAGAGGGTTCAGAGGAGGGCAACAAAGATGATCAGAGGACTGGAAACAAAGCCCTATGAAGAGGGACTGAAAGAACTGGGCATGTTTAGCCTTGAGAAGAGAAGACTGAGGGGAGATAGGATAGCACTCTTCAAGTACTTGAAAGGTTGTCACAGAGAAGAAGGCCAGGATCTCTTCTCGATCATCCCAGAGTGCAGGACATGCAACAATGGGCTCAAGTGACAGGAAGCCAGATTCTGGCTGAACATCAGGAAAAACGTCCTGACTGTTAGAGCAGTACGACAATGGAACCAATTACCTAGGGAGGTGGTGGGCTCTCCCACACTGGAGGCATTCAAGATGTGGCCAGGCAGCCATCTGTCAGGGATGCTCTGACTTGGATTCCTGCACTGAGCAGGGGGTTGGACCCTTCCAACCCTACTATTCTATGATTCTATGATTCTAAGATGTCTCAAACAAGATCTATTCTTCCGGTTCAATATTACTTCCTAATTTCCCTTCTAATAAGTGCCTACGAATTTTCTTTTTATCTGTCACTTGCCCTGTACCTATAGATTGTCATCCTGCTATATTAGCCACACTCATTTACTTCCCATGGGATCCATTTGGATCCCGCATAACTATGATACTTTGGATCCTACATACTCTGATATACAGGGGGAATTAATGGTTTTATACACACATCCTTGATGACCCATATTAGTACAACCCCAAACCTACATAAATACTTTTTCTAACCCTGGAATAGCGAGGGGATTTTAGAACTTTTGAAAATGAACAGTATCATTTTCCATTGCTGTAAATCTTGTAGGAATTCTAAATATTCCAACTCTATACTCCTTGGACAAATATTTAGCAGAATGCCCAAATGATAAATCACAATGGGTGATCCAGGGAGAATGGTTAAGATAATCAGACGTGATAGAAAAAATTATTGGCTGGTCATTTGAGATTTCTTTGCTGTATTCAATTTATTTCCCTAAACTTCATGGAATTTAGTAAGGCTCTTAATCTGTACTGACTGGACTACATTTTTTTAAGTTGTTGTAGTTTTCCTCAGTGGGGCTCTCCATGGATCTGACACTCTATATTGGCCTTCTTCCAAAAAGAAAAAAAAGTGGAAGACAACAGAAGAAGCCAATGTGGCTTCACGAAAACCTTAGAGATGACCTGAAAACAAAAAAGGACACATATAGGAAGTGGAAGAAAGGCCAAGCAACAAAGGAAGAATACGGGCAAGTAGCACAGAATTGCAGGGATGGTGTCAGGAAGGCTAAAGCTGAGAACGAGCTGAGGTTAGCGAGGGATGCTAAAGGCAACAAAAAGGCCTTCTTCAGATACATGCATAGTAAAAGAGAGAGGAAAGAAATGGTGGTTCAACAATTCAGTGAGGATGGCGGAATGATAACAGATGATAAGGAAAAGGCAGAGGTGCTCAATTCCTACTTTGGCTCAGTCTACTCCCAAAAGAGGATCTGCAAGCCCCCTGGCAAAGGCAACATACAGACTAAAGGGGCAGGATTGCAGCTTGAGATCGATAGGTATATGGTCAAGGAACACCTAATTGCTTTGAATGAGTTCAGATCTCCAAGGCCAGATGAAACTGGGCGGGATAGCTAATACCCTGGAAGACAGAAACAGAATTCAGTGATCTTGATAGGCTGGAGTGCTGGGCGGAAAACAACAGAATGAAATTTAACAGGGATAAATGCCAAGTTCTGCACCTAGAAAAAAAGAAACCAAATGCACAGTTACAAGATGGGGGATACTTGGCTCAACAATACTACAAGTGAGAAGGGTCTTGGCATCGTTGTAGATCACAAGCTGAATATGAGCTAACAATGTGATGTGGCTGCAAAAAAGGCAAATGCTATTTGGGGCTGCATTAATAGAATAGAAGTATAGCTTCCAAATCCCGGGAAGTACTAGTTCCCCTCTACTCAGCACTGGTTAGGCCTCATCTGGAGTACTGTGTCCAGTTCTGGGCACCACACTTTAAGAAGGATGCAGACAAGCTGGAGAGGGTTCAGGGGAGGGCAACAAAGATGATCAGGGGACTGGAAACAAAGCCCTATGAAGACAGACTGAAAGAACTGGGCATGTTTAGCCTTAGAATCATAGAATGGTAGGGTTGGAAGGGGCCTACAAGGCCATCAAGTCCAACCCCCTGCTCAATGCAGGAATCCATCCCTGACAGATGGCTGCCCGGCCTCATCTTGAAGGCCTCCAGTGTGGGAGAGCCCGCTACCTCCCTAGGTCATGGGTTCCATTGTCGTATTGCTCTCACTGTCACGAAGTTTTTCCTGATGTTCAGCTGGAATCTGGCTTCCTGTAACTTGAGCCCATTATTCCGTGTCCTGCACTCTGGGATGATCAAGAAGAGATCCTGGCCTTCCTCTCGGTGACAACCTTTCAAGTGCTTGAACAGCGCTATCCTATCTCCCTTCAGCTTTCTCTTCTCAAGGCTAAACAGGCCCAGTCCTTTCAGTCTCTCTTCAGAGGGCTTTGTTTCCAGTCCCCTGATCATCTTTGTTGCCATCCTCGGAACCCTCTCCAGTTTGTCTGCATCCTTCTTCAAGTGTGGTGCCCAAAACTGGACACAGCACTCCAGATGAGGCCTAACCAGTGCTGAGTAGAGGGGAACTAGTACTTCCCGGGATTTGGAAGCTATGCTTCTACGAATGCAGCCCAAAAGAGCATTGGCCTTTTTTGCAGCCACATCACATTGTTGGCTCACGTTCATTTTGTGATTGACAACAATTCCAAGGTCCTTCTTGCTTGTAGTGTTGTTGAGCCACATATCTCCCACCTTGTAACTGTGCATTTGGTTTCTTTTTCCTAGGTGCAGAACTTGGCATTTATCCCTATTCAATGTCATTCTGTCGTTTTCTGCCCAGCGCTCCAGTCTATCCAGATCACTTTGAATTTTGTTTCTGTCTTCCAAAGTATTAGCTATCCCGCCCAGTTTTGTGTCATCTGCAAATTTGATCAGCATTCCCTGCACCTCCTCCTCCATGTCATTAATAAAAATGTTGACGAGCACTGGGCCCAGGACTGAGCCCTGCGGTACCCCACTCGTTACCTCTCCCCAGTTTGAGAAGGTCCCATTGATAAGCACTCTTTGAGTCCGATTCTGTAGCCAACTGTGGATCCACCGGATCGTTGTTTCTTCTAACCCACTTTGAGCTAGTTTGCTCATCACGATATCATGGGGCACTTTGTCGAAAGTTTTGCTGAAGTCGAGGTATATGATGTCTGCAGCATTCCCACGGTCCACAAGGGAGGTTACTTGATCAAAAAATGAGATCAGATTCGTCTGGCAGGACTTGTTCTTGATAAATCCATGTTGGCTTTGAGTAATCACTGCATTGTTTTCAAGTTGCTTACAGATGGATTGCTTTATCATGTGCTCCAGAATTTTCCCAGGGACTGATGTCAGACTGCCTGGTCTGTAGTTCCCAGGTTCCTCCTTTTTACCCTTTTTGAAGATAGGGACAACATTAGCTCTCCTCCAGTCATCTGGCACTTCCCCCGTCCTCCATGATTGCTCAAAGAGAATAGACAGTGGATCTGAGGGTTCTTCTGCCAATTCCTTTATTACTCTAGGATGCAGTTCATCTCGTCCTGGAGATTTGAACTCATTCAAAGTAATTATGAGTATTACCGGGGGTTGGACTCGATGGCCTTGTAGGCCCCTTCCAACCCTACTTCTATTCTATGAATTAGGTGTTCCTTGACCATATGCCTGTCGATGTCAAGCTGCAATCCTGCCCCTTCAGCCTGTACTTCGCCTTTGCCAGAGGGGTCATAGACCCTCTTTTGGGAGAAGACTGGGCCAAAGTAGGAATTGAGCACCTCTACCTTTTCTTTGTCATCTGTTATCATTTTGCCATCTTTATTTAATAGCTGAACCACCATTTCTTTCCTCTGTCTTTTACTATGCACGTAGCTGAAGAAAGCCTTTTTCTTGCTTTTAGCATCCCTCGCTAACCTCAGCTCGTTCTCAGCTTTAGCCTTCCTGATGCCATCCCTGCAATTCTGTGCTACCTGCCTGTACTCTTCCTTTGTTGCTTGGCCTTCTCTGCACTTCCTATATGTGTCCTTTTTTGTTCTCAGGTCATCCCTAAGCCTTTTGTGAAGCCACATCGGCTTCTTCTGTTGTCTTCCACCTTTTCTTCTTGTTGGAATTGTTTGTAATTGTGCCGTGAGAATTTCCTTTTTTAAAAGCTCCCACCCATCTTGGACTCCTTTTCTCGTTAGCATCGCTTGCCATGGGACCTTACTGATCATTGTTCTGAGTTGATTAAAATCAGCTTTCCTAAAATCCAGGGTATGCGTTTGGCTACACTCGGCTTTTGCTTCCCTTAGAACCAACCAAGAACTCAAGTATAACATGGTCGCTTTCCCCCAGAGTTCCCGTAACTGCGACTTTATCCACTAAGTCATCTCTGTTGGTTAGGATCAAGTCAAGGATAGCCGATCCTCTAGTTCCTTCCTCTACTTTCTGTAGGAGGACGTTATCCGCCACACAAGTCAGGAATTTCCTGGAGGGGCCATGTTTTGCAGAATTTGTCTCCCAACAAATATCGGGCAAATTGAAGTCCCCCATTACTAGTACATCATGCTTCCTTAAAACATTGGCTATTTGCTTTTCAAAAGTTTCATCCTCATCTTCTCCTTGATTGGGTGGCCAGTAGTAGACTCCGACCACCAGGTTCCTTTTATTCTTTGCTCCATTTATTTTGATCCAGATGCTCTCGATGGGGCTACCAAGCTCATCCTCCTGTATTTCTGTGCAGAGATACGCATTTTTCACATACAGTGCAACCCCATCACCTTGAGGGGAGATATGATAGTGCTCTTCAAGTACTTGAAAGGTTGTCACAGAGAGGAAGGCCAGGATCTCTTCTCAATCATCCCAGAGTGCGGGACATGGAATGATGGGCTCAAGTGACAGGAAGCCAGGTTCCGGCTGAACATCAGGAAAAACTTCCTGACTGTTAGAGCAATATGACAATGGAACCAATTCCCTAAGGAGGTGGTGGGCTCTCCCACACTGGAGGCATTTGAGATGAAGCTGGACAGCCATCTGTCAGGGATCCTTTGACTTAGGTTTGTGCACTGAGCAGGGGGTTGGACTTGATGGTCTTATAGGCCCCTTCCAACCCTACTTTTCTATACTTCCATCATAAGAGCAGAAGGATTTTGAGATAACCAGCTCCAAGGTGCCTCTAATTTCATGTAATTGCTCATAAATTGATTTTACTGTTCTGGCAGTCAAGATTGCCTGATCACCTGCTCGATTAGTAGGGCTCTCATGAGAGTGTTCCAACGACTTTTCCAAATGGGAGACAGAAGGTACGACCCCATTATCAATGACATCATCCCCATCCAAACCACATGGTTCCAGACTTGCATACCTATTTCAGGTTGGGGTATCAAACGTTCTTTTGTCTTTTATTGTCTGAAAGAAGTTATCCATTTTACTTGGCTTGCTCTCAGGGAAATGAGTTGAACTCAACCTTTCTTTGGGGCATTTTTTTACTGCCCATTTTCAGATGGGTTACTTGCCAGTGTTGACAGTACCTATCATGGAGCTGCAAACTAACAGTATAAGAATTACAGGAAAAGATAATCAATGTAAATGTAAGTATCAATACCTGGGTTAATTACTCATTCAATTCTAGCTGGAGGGCCACTTGGAGGGCCACTTGCTTGCCCGCCTGCCTGGTGGTGCCTGGATGGATGAGGCGGGTGGAGCAGGCATTGCCTCCCTGCTGGGAAACAGGGCACTGTGGGCAAAGGCAGCAGGGCACAGCAGCCGCAGCTGCCCCCCGCCCCACCCCAGGCAAAGGGCAAGGAGCTCTTCGGGAACAGCACAAGGAGTCAGAGAGCTTCGGACTGCCCCAGCCTGGAATGTGAACACGGAGACTGACTGCTGCATCGCCAAACTGTCAGAACTGTACAGTTACTCAGAAGAGACTGAGTTTGACCTTGGCAGGAAGTGCTTTGAGGAGGGTTTTCAAATACAAAGGGAGGACAAGCGATGGCCCAAACTGGATTTGACATGGTAGAAGGTCAACATGATGTGGTTACAGGATGGGCTGGAGGTGGTGAACAGGGACAAGAAGTTAACCATTGTTTGTGCTGTTCTCTACTTGTGCTATTCTCACCTTGGCGCCAGGTGTCCTTAGGGATTGTGACATGGAAGCAGAAATCCTCCATTGGGCCTGGCACAACACTTTCCTGCTGTACCAGATGGGAATGTTCATGGCATTCCTGGAGTTGCTCAACATGGAAATGGCTAATAGCCAAGCATGCAGCAGTGCCCTGAGGAAGCCAGCCATCTCCCTAGCCAATAGCACCAAACTCAGGGCGTTACTGAGCATCATGTACCTGGTGGTGGAAATCATCCACATGGGATGGAGACTGACCCACCAAAGTGGAAAGCCTCCTGAGAGACATTCAGGGCCAGGCTGAGTTTTCCTGTGAACAGCAAAGAGCCCTTTGCACTCTTGCTTTTCACCATGGTGACCAAATGCTGCAGTTCCACGCTTCCCCATGAAGAACGTTCTGCTTTTGCTTTTGAAAGTGCTTATGTTTGCCCTGGGTGGCTTTGGTGTTCTCCAGGCCATGAAGGAGAAGAAGAGCCTGGATCTGGGCCTTCCTCCACTGCTGGAAGACAGCAGCCAGGACACGCAGAGCATGACGGCTGCCTCTCCTCCTGCTTACGCCACCCAGCTGATGGAGCAGCAGCAGAAACAGGGGCACCAGAGCAGGAGGCCATTAAAGCCACACCTGAACAAGATTGTTTTCTGGAGAACATTTAGATTCTGCCTTTGTCTCTGATGAAGCAAGACAGCCTGGACATCTACAGTGAGAGCGATCCCTTTGCGAACAGTGAGGCTGCAGTGGATGAAGAGGAGGCCAAAGATATTGACAATGGGATCATCGAAGGGGAGCTAGACCTGTTGGAGCGGGACACGGGCATTAGGCCGTATCAGGTCCACATCCCCTTGTTGAAAGGGTATTTTTCCCAAAGGGGCTTCTCTGGGCCCCCAAAGTCATCCATCCTCTGCCCTTCCCCCTGAACTGAGGTGTTCTCTTGAGGGCTTGTCTTCTACATGCAGCAGGATGAAGAGGTAGTAGAACAGCCATATCAGTTCACACTGCAGGGTCTGTTACATTTTCAAAAGTTCCTCTATCTCCCTGCAAGTACAAAACCAGCACAGGAGGGAATGGACTGGACCAGAATGTGATCACAGTCCTGGGCCCCATCCACAGGGGGGATTTACTCCAATTCTACTGCACCTCACAGGCATTTGTGGCATACGATGTTCCCTCCACTCCACATCAACCACAAAAAAAAACGCATTTTTGCAAAGTCCTTTTGTGACGGATTTTCTGTCCACCACGACTTGCCTGCGTTTTGGGACTCAGGGGAAGTAGGAGTGGCCTCAGCACTGCGAGGAAGTCAGCTAAGGATGGATTTGACAGGAATGGAAGGACTGCGCTTTCCTGTCAGCTTTATCCTCCACTGACCATCTGGGCATGATCACCCCTTTGAATAACAGGTTTTCTCCTTTGTCATTTTTCTTTGCCTCAGGGAACAACTAGCTGGCTGGATAACTGCTCAGAAGTAAATCACATTCTCTTCAATGAGGCTTCCTCCCGAGAAAGTCAGCACGTTGCTATTAGGATTCCTTTAAGAAACAATTTCCATGCGCCACCGCATAATCTACAAAGGCTTAATTAATATCCCCCTTGCAAAAAAAAGGGTGTCCCCAGATGGAGAGAAGTCATCCCTGCAGTTCTGCTTCTCCACCTCCCTCCCTCTGCCCCCCGGGTTCTCTCTGTGGTCCTCTGTGTTGCTCTGCCTCAAGAAAAAGCTAGCTGGAAAAGTGCCTATAATAGCGCAGCTCTCTGTGTGGATCTTGGCTATTTCGTGATCGGTGGGGCAGGGGTCGAAGAGGGGACAGAGCGAAGATCTCTTTGCCTTTTCCTGCAGTCTCCTAATTCCCCCCCCCTTTCACACACACACACACACACACACATACACACAGGCATGGTGCCCCGAGAGTTGTGGCAGGATGATGGCCTCTTGCCGGTGCGGGGCTGATCTCTCGGCAAGCCCGAGGCTGGGCGGCGGAGGTCAGCAGTAGCAATGCATTTCCGATCTCCCCAGCGTCTGGGATGATCTGTTTTTAAAATCTCTGCTCATTCACTGCTTTGCCCTTCCACTTCCAGAGCTGTGAATAACACAGGCACATCTCATATAGCTCTGCTCAGCGGAACAAGCTGAAAACGCCTGATAAGATTGTCTACTCGGAAGTAAATCACGTTGACGTCAATTGCACTTACTCAGCATGGGAGGGAAGAGAGGTGTGGGGAATCGGGGATTGCTTCGCCTTGTGTTTTCACTCCGCATATCTGCTCCAGCAGACCTGCACTGCAGTCTAGTGACGTGTCGACGCCTCAGGACGCCGCCCACAGACGCCCGGACTAATGCCGTTTCGGTCTGCCACGCGGAGGTGGCTTGTTTCTCATGTCTGGGCCTCCTTAATGGCTCGCACGTACGTTGGGAGGAGCAAATGCGAATGGGCCGAAAGCGCCTCCATCTCGGTGGGCCCTGACGTGGCAGTTCTCTAGATGTGGCATCGCGGGGCTTGCAGGGCTTGCCTGGACTTTGTGATTAGCAGGGGCGGTGGCACCACCGTACTGTGTAACTGTGTAATGTTCATCATGTGTATCATGTTGTAGTCTGTCTTTGGGGTGAACCGCCCCAAGTGCTGTGAACCGCCCAGACAGCCTTGGCTATTGGGCGGTATAGAAATAAAATTAACTAACTACCTGACACAACCTAGAAATGTGGCTATATTCTCACAGAGCTAAACTCTTAAAACTCTTAAACAAGCGAGAGAAAGAGGTAGAGAGGGACTCACAATTGTTACAACTGCAGAAGCATACCACAACAGTCACTGATAGCAAGCCAAGTACTGGCAGGAAAAACAGTCACACACTGGGGTAGTTGGTTATAAAGACAGCCACCTCCGTTGGTTGGTTATAAAGACAACCGTATCCGCTACCTCAGCCGACGCCAAGATCTGCGGTATTCCACGCGGGATCACTTCCAGTTCAGGCTTCTAGTTGCTCACACCTGACAACATGGGGGGCTCGTGTGCAGCTCTGCCCATTGTGCCGGGAAGAGAGAGATGCGCCTGATCAGTGGCTGACCAGGGAAAGCAACAGCGAGGCGCCCTTCTGCAGCCATCCCCACCCCAAACACGCTTCCAGTCTACCAGCGCTATACCCATCCGACTTGTGCGGGTTAACCTGTAAGGGAATTGCGAGGGGTTTCCCCCCTTTTCCAGCCCATGCAGCAGGTGGCCATGCGATTTTCGTGTCATGTGCCCCCCTCCCATTTGAATACCTATCTCGGCTCACTGGAGTCTCACTGGGTTTCTTAGCATGTTAGGGAGATCCACTTGTTCAGAAGCAACCGGAGAAGTTTTGTTTTTGCACATATTTTGTGCTTGTTTTGTGTGACTTTGTTCTTATGGTTGGTTTGTTCAGTCCTCCCCACCAAAATCTGCTTTAGAAGAAAGTAGTAAGTTTGGTTCATATTTAGCATGTGTTAGAGGAGCATAGAGCTAGATGGAGGCATTCCTATGTATTAATTTTGTGTTAGAAAAGTTGCTGACGTTTACTGATGTTCATGGCTGGGTTCACATAACATGCTAAGCAGGGGCATTGTTAGGAGAGGCCCACCTAGGCATGGGCCCCAGATCTTTTTTGAGCTGTGCCCTGGATCTTTTGAACTGTCCTAATTGCCTTTTTTTTTTTTTTTTTACATTTTCCCATTGACTTGCATTGGAAAACAGAACTGGCCATAACTTTTTTTTAGTTTGCATGATAAATACATGACATTTGGAGAAATGGTAGCCCCCATAGAGATGATTGAACCTGCCCAATTTCAGGCAGTTAGGTCCAGTTGTTTTTGTGCTAGTCACAGGTAACATTTGCTATTTTCAGGAAAATCTGTCCAAGCAAAGAGCTATAATTTTTCTTTTAAAAAATTAAAGATTTTTTAATCTTTAAAAAATCTTCTCCTGCTGCTTTCCTTTCTGCATTGACCTGGTTTGCATGACACAACAGCCCATCATCGCTTCATTTACCCATGGTGGTGGTTGTGCCATGCCAGGCACTCACAGGTGCCATTTTCGCATGGCACCTGTAGGAGCCCCGCTGGTCATGCTATGTGAACCCAGGCAGCAGGAGTTGTTTCAGAGTGGGACAGCCCTCAAATAACCCATGGCTTGTTTTAGGGTTATTTGAGGGCTGTCTAACCCTCCAACAACCCCTGCTACCTGGATTCACATGACACAACAAACCACAGCAGGCTGGCTGCCTGGCAACGTGCGACAGCCCCCTAAGTAAGGAGGAGAGGCACTGCTGTGATTTTCTGTCATGGGTGCCAGAACATAGCTTGAGCAGCCCTGAGGACCTCGATGCACCTTGACATGTAGGGGGCGGGGTGCCAGCCCCTGCTCTGCCTTGGGCAACACAATGCCTCAGGCCAGCTCTGGACACCACCTCTGTTCTTCATCGCTATTCCTGGACCCCACTGGGCAGGATGCTGGCATTGGGACACCGGGGTGTCAAGTGGCCTGATGGGGCCTGTGGCTCAGGAGCCCACACTAGTGACGATGCAGCAGCCATGGCCAGCCCTCCGTCACGCCAAGGCCATGAACCAGTCCCAGGCAGAAAAGTCAAGGTAGGAGGAGTATGTGGGCAGTGCAGGCGGCTCGGTTATGAGCATCAGCGGCATTGCTCACAAGTGCCACATCATGATGAGGGAAGCTCTGGCTCTGGGGGGGAGGAGGGGCACTGCACTCAGTGTGCCATCATCCACCACATCACTGGCAAAACAGGGCCAGAACGTACTTCCGCCACAATGTCAAGGACAGTTATTGGCTGCTGTCCTGCTGTGGCTGGGTCAGGCTCAGCCCTGGGGCAAGCTAGGGGCAAATCCATTTAGCAGAACCAGGAGGCAAGCAAAAGGGCCAAAGCACAATATTATCAGTCCAGAAAAAGTGCAGTCCAGAAGCAGGGTCACATCAGAAGTCCAGAGGTCAGCAGTGCAAGAGATCAGTCCAAGGAGAAGTGAGGTTTCAAGGTACTGAGATAAAGATCCTGTTCTGGCAACCAGTAGCTCTCAACTGAGAGCTTAGAAGCCTGAGCTCCCAGAGCACTAACTAAGGCTCAGCTGCATGTCATAACAGGCACTTTGTCACAAGTCTACTCATAAGAAGGGTCTTTACTCTTGAAGAGCGTGGTTGTTTGGGGGCCTTGAGGTGCCTGCTTCACCTCTGAGTGTTTGCACCTTCTGCTGCCAGCGCTCTCTTGGGATGGACAGTTATTCAGCGTCCTCCTCTGATACCATGGGTGAGGCACCTTCCTCAGTGGGCCTATCTGTGGATCCCTCCGGGTTCACCACCGTTAAAGTGCGCATTGTGGTGCTAACACCAGCACAAGGTGGGGCGCTCTGTGGGTGGAGAAGGTGAAAGAGGCCCAGGGAAAGAGGCAGCTGCAGGATGCATGTGGGAAGGGCCCAGTGGGGATGGGCCATAGGGTACCGTGGTGGCTGAGCACCTGCTTTGCATGCAGAAGGCCCCTGGCACCTCCAGGTGGGCTGGGGGGAATCCTGCCTGAAACCCGGAAGAGCAGCTGCCGGTCCATGTTGACATTGCTGGGCTAGATGGACCAGTCAACGGTCTGACTCAGGGCATCGCTACACCAGCCTAAAATCCTGCATTTAAAACAGGGCTTTCTGCTTCCGTTTTAAATGCAGGCTCACGACTTCCTTTCCACGCACTTCCATCTCTGTAGATGGCCGTTCCCACAGTGTTATGTTTCCGTGAAGAGGCATGGCACATGCTCCAGGTTCAGCGATCCTTGCTGCTGGGTTCCTGCCCCTTCCCCTCCCCTTGCACATTACTGGTGGATGGGGACTAGGGGTGTACAAACCCCACTCACCCGAGTCTGCTGGGGGGTCCTCGGGGGGGGGAGGCGATCCGTTCCTCCCCCTGGAATCCTTCCTGGCCAGCTCTGTTCCGCAGCGAGTCCACAGAGCCACCAGCCAGGTCCGTCCACTGCCGGACTTCCGTCCGCTGCTGATCTGTGGACACAAATGGCGTCCAGTGTACCCAACGCCATTTGTCCGCAGACCGGCAGTGGACATTAGCAGAGTGAGCAGACGGACCCGGACCTGGCCGGCGGTAGGTAGGATCTGGCTGGCGCGAACTTTGCAGGGTGGCAGAGGTGAGTGGTCCGTTCCACCACAGACTCCAGGGGGCTGGGTTCTTTAGAATCCGGCCTCAATGCAGTTCATGGCGGAATTCTCCACCATCCCTAATGGGGACTGACATGCAGATAGCTCCCCCACCGATCTCCCCGGGCCCCGCCACTCCTCTTGCATGCTTCTGGCCAGTCCCTGCCGCTCAGCCCCTCTGCTGTTGCTCCCCTCTGCTGCCGCCACCCCTCGCTGCCATGCTGCCACTCTGCCGCTCTGTTTTGAACAGGCAGGCTGAAAATGGCGAGGAGCCAAAATGGTGCAGGTGCGGGAAGGCTGGATGCCCATCAGACCCTCGGCATCATGGCCACACACCCCACGGCCACACTCAGCGCTTCATTCACGCCAAGGGAGAAATACACGGGGAGGACATGGCGCTCCATTTGCGCATACCTGGAAAAATACCCCATGTCTTCTGTCTGAGGAAAACACGGGGTGGGTGGGAGGAAATAGTGGAATAATGACTGGACGACAATGACGTCGTGTAACGGACCCGCACAACTTGGTGAGTGAGCAACCGTGAACACACAATAAACTTGAGGTGCAGAGATCCCCTCGGGATGGGGCAGCTTCCTCGGTTCTTGTGTGCCACTGACACTGTATGAGAATGCACCACTGATGTATGCAGGTAATTATTTTATATAATTTTAAGGGAAATAATGTGAAACACTGGACAAGAACTGGATTCGAAATAATCGTGTTTTGTGTGCTATGGAGATGGCATGTTGGATTGAACTTCACTTAACACTCAACAGAACTCAATCCCTCCCCTCAGAGCACAGTGCTTTGAGCCCTGGTGAAACATGCCTTGGGAGGTGGCTCTGTGAGTCGCTCAGCCACCCTCCATCCCACCCCCACCCCCTGCTCAGCATTTTAGAGAAACAAAACTAAAAGATGCTATTTGCAGGAGACAGAGAGTCTCTGCGTCTCGTCTCCAAAGCCTGAGTCCGTATCAAAACCTCATTTGGCTCTGGCAGCTTGGAAGGGAGGCCTGCTTTGCCCCGGGGAGCACAAGAAACAGGCGCAGGTGGCTCATGTCTGCCTGGGCGCCATTCAGATCTGATGCACATCACTAATCACGACTGTGCTGGCTACATTCCCTAGTTCCTTGAAACTGGCACTTCTCTGTCAAATCCAGAGATGATGTGCGCTTCAAGAAAGCTGCAAAATGAGGACAGTGTTTGATTAAAGCTCTCTCTCCCACACACACACACGGCACAGTCTGCCATGTTTCCAGCTAAAGAGTCGTTTCATTGGAGAGTCATTGCTGGGGCTTGGAGGGAAATCAATCATCATGGTTTATACTTCTTATGGATCTTCATGGATTAAAAGCAAATATTGGTCATATAAGTTCTACAAAAGTGAGACATTCCTTACCAGGAAAGGTGATGACTCCATGGACTGTAAATTACTTTTGCTCCTTTATTTTCCACCTGTGGTATTTCTCTATAATCTGGGCGGACGCTGCCCCTCGTCAGAAGAAGGCCACCGCAAGGCCTTCTTGTGTGTGTGAGTGGCTGTGCCACAGAGCAATATGCCTGGAACTCTGCAGCGGGGAGTTTGAGGAGGCCGTTGATTCAAGACAGCCTGCTGCTGCATACGTCCATTTGGCCTTCCAGAATCCAGGTGCACCGCAGGATATTTTAGCCTCCTCCGCAGCCTTGTCCCTATGATCTGTCATCTGCTGACAGTGTCTCCCTAATTGTTCCATTTCTCCATATGATAACAGCAAAATAAGAGTACTGCCAGGGGTTGCTTGCTAGCCTCACACCTATGGGACCCTCACCCTTCCTTTGGAGACTCACCAAAGTCCACACACAAGCATTCCCGTAGTGACCAGGACTAAGCTTGTAGGAGGCGTGGTAGCTTGGTGAGTGTCATATCCATTGAGACCCTGAAGCTGCTAGGGTAAGGATGTTGGAGAATTCCACCACGGACTCCAGTGAGGCCGGATTCCATGGTGGAACGGACTACACCCCCCCCCACCCCCCGAAATCCCCAGAACGGACCTACCTGGCGGCGGCTCCGGTGGCAGCTCCGGGTTGTCTTCCAGGCTGCTGCGGCTGCAAATGGTGTCCTCCGTAGGGGATGCCATTTGCATCCCTGCGCTAGGCCGTGATAGGCTACGTAGCCTATCACAGCAAAAGACAGGGACGCAAATGGCGTAGTGGCCGCCATTTGTGTCCCCGCTTTAGCCGTGATAGGCTATGTAAATATATACGTAGCCTATCACGGCCTAGCCTAGGGATGCAAATGGCATCCCCTACGCAGGACACCATTTGCGTCCGCAGCAGCCCGGCAGCGGATGGAGGCCCTGCTGAGGATCGGCCCAGCCAGTGGCTCTGCAGACTGGCAGCGGAGTGGAGCCAGCCAGGCAGGATTCTGGGGGGGAGGACCGGATCACCTCCCCCCTGTCAAGGATTTCAGGGAGAGGACTGGATTGCCTCCCCCCCCCCCGCCCCGCAGAATCCACTGGAGCCAGGTAAGTGGGGTTTTGTACACCCCTAGCTAGGGGCAGCTGCAAGGAAATGAAGTACTTGGCCACCTGTGGAAACAAGAGATGCTGGGCTGAGAAGGTGACTGACCAGGGTTGCCAGGCTTTTCAAGAGGTGTTCAAGGAAGAGTTAATCCGCAGGCCAAACAATTTGCTGAAAGATCTCCAAAGCAAAGTCAGAGGGGTTTTTTTTAATTATATCAAATTAAGGTTATTAAAAGTTAAGTTCTGTACTGAGAACATTTTCCAGTGAAAGGTGTTGCAACATCATTATTTCTTCCCAAAATGCACTTACTGTACATTTCTCAAAGCCATCAGCCTTGATTGAAAGCTAATGAAAAGCTGTCCTGCGTCAGTTTCTTCCTTGTATCCATTAAGAATAATTATGGCTGAACAATTTTTGATGCCTGTAACCTTCGCAAGTGTTGCTAATGGCATTATAAATTGCTCCTTGTCCAATGACTACAGTCTGGGGCTTAATTCAAAAGCGCTCTGTCAACAGGGCAGATTTGTGTGGTTAATGAGTGCGTTTAAAACAACAGCCTCGGCTCATGCATCCTAATGTCGATAAGAGGATGTGGTTCAATAAAGCAGCTTGTCCATAATAATTAGCAGCAACAAATGTACTGGATCTGCCCAATTGCAGCATTAATGCCTCTGCTCCCAGTGGTTTTGGCCAAGCTTCCATATCTGCCCGGGTTGACCCAAATATATTTGTACGAGCCAGGGCATCTGCCACAAGTGGCAGAAAGGTCACCGGGACTCGACAGGTTGTGGATGGATCCCTGGATTCACAGTCTTGTTAGGTAACTGGAAGAGTTGTTGGAGTCAAAAAGTAGGGATGATGTGATGGTTCAGAAGGAGGTGGTTGTGACTACGGATCAATTCATTTCCACCCTCCCACATGGACTGGAAGATTATCATGAGGAAACCAGAAACAATTTGTTTTCCATGAACAGCTGGGGTAGGACAAGGCCAGGTGCTACCCCATGGCATCCTCAGGCAACTGCCAGGATGCCAGCGCCAAGCAGGGCCCAATGCTGATGCCAGTCCTAGGGCCTCTTGTAATTGTTTTACCTTGATGGCCACCATTTACATTTCAAATCATCTTCTAATGTAGCATCAGTGCAGGGCACTGTGGGAATTCAAAATGGCAGCCACCCCATGCTTATTGGAGCAGTACTGATATCAAGTAAGCCAGCCAGGGTGGGGGCACTGACATAGGAGGGGGACCACTAGAGGGCACTATTCCAAAAGCCCCCTCAAGCCTGGGGTTGGCCCTGAATGAGGTAACAGAGTGGATTTAAGTTGCAGAAAAAAAGATAATTTGGAGCAGACTGAAAGCTTTTGAAGTTCAGAGTTATTGGGCGGTGGGACGAGTTTTCAAAGGGCGTGTGTGTTTTAGAGCCTTGCCCTTGCTACTTTCAAATGTTAATAATGAGAAGGAGAAGAAAAGGACCATAGCACAGTGCTTTCCATGCAGAGGGCCCCAGCTTGAATCTTGGGCACCTCCAGTTAAACAAGGATCTCAAGTAACAAATGATGTGGAAGACCCTTCTCTGCCTGAGGCCCTGGAGAGGAATGGCCAATTACAGCACACCTGGGGCACCACCACAAAATGGCTGCCATGGCTTGTCCCAAAGGACAAGTAACCTGCTGAAAAGACGGAGTGCAAGGCAGAGTGGGGTCTATGCCCCAGCACACACAATAACTCCTTTGAACCCGGTTTTGTATTTCACAGAAGAAAAACTCTTTTCCTCTCCTCCCCATGCCAGCCAACTCATTCTCCCTGCTCTGCTTCTCTCTCACTTGCTCTCTAACACACGCACACACACGTGCACCCCATCATGCATGCAGGCATGCCTACATACTTGTCCCTCCCTTCTCTCCTCACTGCAAGCACACAGGAAGACACCCCCCTCCACACTCCCCCCAACACGCCATCTCTCCCGCCCACACACGCAGCCCCCGCCGCTCAGACATCCAAGCACACAGCCCCCCCAGCCCCCATGTTGCTTCAATGGGCTCCCCAGCCCTGGGGGCTTTCTGCAGCTCTCCCTCCCCAGCCCTACTGGCTTCCTTCTGGATTGCCAGGCCCAGCCTGGCACTGCTGCCCTTCCTGCCACCCCCCCCCCCCCGTCACTGCTCTCTCTAGCCCCTGCCGGTCTCTTTAGCCCCACCCCCAACATTTTACCAGACAGGAATTTCTCCCCCCCACCCCCATTTTTCTTGATGGCGGGGCACACAGCAAAGGAAAGCACAGGCCTGTCCCTGTCCCCCGTCTCCCTGTCCTGAGAATGTCTGTGTCACAACCAGGGCAGCCCTGATCCGTGCATGGGAGGGAGAACACGCAAAATAGTCTGCCCCCGCTCCGCTCTGCCCTGCCCTGCCCTTCCTGTGGCCTTTTCCACAGCCACCAGGCAGAAATCTTTTTTCCCCTCAAGCTGCCTCCACCAAACCAGCCTTAAAGCTCTCTGGGTCATACATACCTATTTTAGATACCGGGGGGGCGGGGTGCTATTAGGCAGTGAGCCTATGTACACCACTTGCTGGGGAACATGGGTGGGAGGGTGCTGTTGCACTCATGCCCTGCTTGTGGGTTCCCAATGCAGGGCTAGATGGACCCTTGGTCTGAGCCAGCATCAGGGCTCTTCTTGTGTTCTTATGACTAGGCCTGAAACTCCTGTTTGAGTCAAGGCACATCAGAGTTTGTTTTAAGATAAAGTACTTGCACTAATGTTAGTTAGAACGTTATAAATAGTAAGATTTTGACATGGTTGAGCGGAGAGATCCTGGGAAAAGAAGAATCCTACCAAACACAGTTACTTAAGCTCTACCAACCATGCCTGCCAGACAGGTGACTTTAAAATCTCAGTGATGCCTGCTTTGTTAATCGAGAGAGGTCTTCCGACTGGCTGCCACTGCCGCCATTTGCAGTCTTGTCGTTTTTTTTTTTACAAGACGTGATAGGCTACGTAAAGATTTACGTAGCCTATCATGGCTGGGTTGAAAACAAAACAAAACCGCGTACGCAAATGGCGGCAGCTACGGCCACCGCCATTTGTGTTCCTTATTTTTGGCCGTCTTAATCTACGTAAACATTTACGTAGACTATGACAGCGAAAATAAAGGGGAACACAAATAGCGTAGCGGGCGCTATTTGCATCCCTTTTTGATTCGCCGTTTTAGCCTACGTAAAGATTTACATAGGCTAAAACAGTGAATCAAAAAGGGACGCAAATAGTGCCCACTACGCTATTTGCGTTCCCCTTATTTTTGCCACCTTAGTCTACATAAATATTTACGTAGACTAAGACGGCCCAAACTAAGGAACGCCGCCATTTGCATACGCCTTTTTTCTTTTTTTTTTTACCCAGACGTTTTAGGCTACGTAAAAACCTAGGTAGCCTATCAAGTCTCTGTAAAAAAACAAAACAAAACAACTGCAAATGGCGGCGGCAGAGCCGCTGCTGAAGCCGCCACCACCCGGAAGATCCGCCCCAGGTAAGTCTCGTCCCGGGGGGGATATGTGGGGGGGTGGCAGGCCATTCCACCACAGATTTCGGGGGGGCGAATGCACTGGCATTCGGCCTCACCGTGATCTGTGGTGGAATTCTCTGCCATCCCTATCTTGAGCCCACAACAGTTGAAAGTGATCCCACAAAACCAGACAAGACAATGCTCTTGACACATTCTGTAGAATGTGTCAAGAGGAAACAGTAGGGCTGTGCACCACTTCGGTCCAAAGCCCGAATAACGAGGCAAAGTGGGCTGATTCGGAGGTGCCTCATTGAGATACGAAGCAGATCAGACCAGCACTGAGGCTCCCCGAAGCAAAGGGCTCCTCCACAAAGCACCTTTTCCGCCTCGTATATTTGGAGCTCTTCTTATTCCTTCTGAACAGCCCAGAAAGGCTGTCTCCAAAATGTATCCATTTCTGAAAGATCACCACATGGAGGGGAGGGAGGAGGAAGAGGGAGGGGGAAGGGGAGAGGACGCGGAGGTGCCAAATGTATCAATCTGAGAGAGATCCAGCCACCGGGAGAGTCAGGGGAAGGGGAGAGGAGAGGGGGGAGGAGGAGGAGGAGGAGGAGGAGGGTGGGAGGAAGCTCTGCTGTGAGTCAGCCTCAGTTCCTCATTGTGAGAGAGGTGGTGTTACTGGAGAGGAGAGGACTGTCTGACGTTATTTGGCTACAGCAGTGGTCTCCAAAGTGGGGTCCAAGGTGATCCATTGGGGTGCGTAAGCTGCCCGATAACCAAGCAGCCTCTCGCTGCCCTGACAAGCTGCCATTGTGTGCAATGATGGTGGCGGCGGCAGCAACAGCAGGATGGCACCGGAGTGGAGAGGGGAGCTCGGGGCATTTCTCTCTCTGCTCCAGTCCTAGTCACTGGGAGCAACTGCCCAGTCTCTGCCAGGCATGGCAGAGGAAGCCGCAACCCTTCCCACGCCCCTTTGGCAGAGTGAAGCCGGGAAGAAAGCACGTGCTATGGGGAGTGGGTAAAACGAGGACCCATAAAATCAAAGAGGGATCCTCTGGATTTCATATGATTTTTAAAGGGGAGACCCGCAAAACCACCATCCAATCACAGAGCACATCTGCCTCTGTGGACTGAACCAGAAAAATCATGGACCTGCCACTCGTGGGCACAGCCACAGTGCAAAAACATGGATCCTTGGCAGGGATCCTCTTAATTTCATATGATTTTTGCAGAGCAAATCCCCCAAACCACCAACATATCACAGAGCACGTCTGCCCCCACGGACTGAGCTAGAAAAATCATGGGTCTGCCACTCACAGACACAGCCCAAATTGGGGGAAACGGCTCCCCCATCCCACGGAACAAGAAGGCTGCCAGCGCGCGTCCTGAGGCCCTAGGAGCTGGCGCGGCAGCCCACCCTCATTGGCAGGAGTCGGCCTCCAGCCAGGTGCCCTCCCCCCTTCCAAGGAAGGGCGAGAGCGCAGTTGGAGAGCGACGCCTGCCCTCGCGCCTGTCAGCGGTTGGCGGGCTGCAGCAGGCAGCTCCTTCCCCGGCAGCGGCAGCAGCAGCTTCCACGGTGGCAACAGCAGCAGTGGCTGCAGCAGCTCCCCTGGCAGTGGCGCCCCCCCAGCCCTGGCACAAGGGCCCAGGCAAGGAGCTGGGGGCTGGGCGGCATGTTGGGGGGGAGTGGGATTTTAATGTTCAAATCCAGCTGCAGCTTCGTAGGCTGAGGCAGGTTGCCCCCCCCGAATTGGCCTGAACTGAATTGGGCCCACCTCAGAAGCCCCAAAGCAGCTTCCGAGTCAGATCGGGGGGTCCATGCACAGCCCTAGTAAACAGTACCTAAAAACCCGCTTCTCAAAGGTCAAGCTGCAGTTGAAATCACCTTCCTTTGGGGTGAGCAGGCAGAGTCCTGCTCGCAGAAGTCAACATCATCCACCCCACAGATGCTGCTTAGCTGGTGAGAGAGGCTTGCTCCCGCCCCTCTCCATGCTCCTCTGCTCAGGGAAGTCCCATGCAGGAGTAACGTGGCAGCTTTCCCTAAATGCTCTGGAGCCAACAGCAGGCTGCTGCCACACTCCACACCACGAACTGAGCCTCCTCCTCCTGCCCACGCTTCTATGAATGGGAGATAAAGGCTAGGTACTGCTAGGGATGGCAGAGAATTCCACCACGGATTTCAGTGAGGCCGAATGCGCTGGCGTTTGGCCCCCCCGAAACCCATGGCGGAATGGCCTCCCACCCCCCTGCCACCCCGCGGAATCCGCCCCGGGACGAAGCTTAACTGGGGCGGATGTTTCACCGCTGGTGGCTCCGGTGGCGGCTCTGGTGGCGGCGGCAGCAGCTAGTCTCTCAGCCAGCTGCTGCAGACACCATTTGCGTCCTGCCAGGCTGCCGTGATAGGCTATGTAAGTATTTACGTAGCCTATCACGGCAAAGAGCAGGGCGCAAACAGCGGCCGCTACGCTGTTTGCGCCACTGCTCTTTCTGTGTTAGGCTACATAAGTATTCTGTGATAGGCTACGTAGTAAGTACGCAGCTGCCTTTACCGTGATAGGCTACGTAAATACTTACGTAGCCTATCACAGAAAGAGCAGCGGCGCAAACAGCGTAGTGGCCGCCGTTTGCACCCCTGCTCTTTGCTGTGATAGGCTACGTAAATGCCTACGTAGCTTACCATGGCAGCCTGGCAGGACGCAAATGGCAGCCGCTACAGCAGCCGCCATTTGCAGCCGCAGCAGCCGGCCATGGCCGGAACTCCGGCTGTGGACGGCCCTGGCTGGCAGCTCCACGGAGCTGCTGCAGAGCACAGCTGGCCCAGGGAGGATTCTGGGGGGAGGGACAGAGCACCTCCCACCCCCACTGCGAATCAAAGCTGCGAAAAGGTAAGTGACTTTCGTACATCCCTAGGTACTGCAAGGGGCGAAAGCAACAGATACGCAATTCTGAAGCCCCTTTTATGAAGGAGAAACGCAGGCCCATTGAAAACAATAGGCTCTCTGCCCTCTGCAACCCCCCTGTCCATGTTCAGTGATATGCAAGAGGAGACAACCAGTTACTTCCCTAGTGTGGCGTCCAAAGGCACCATTTTGGCAAATTTGATCCCCAACCTGGAGCCCTCAGAAAAAAAAATTAATCTGGGGCAAATTAAATTAAAAACGTATGAATTGAAAAGGCAGGCTAGGTACTCCCAGTGGCAAAAGAGTGAATGAGGTGGGGGTGGGGAGCAAGCACTGTGCAATTGTGAATGGCAGAAACAGTGCTGCAGCACATTTATGAATTGAAAAGGCGTGCCAGTTACTTCAACTGGCAAAAGAGTGAATGGGGGTGGCATCCCTTGACCACCTCCCTGCCAGGTCACAGAGGCACACTTAGGATTTAATGTGGAGGGACAGGGCACACTGCAGCTGAACCACCTGGGAGCCACTTCAAGTAAAAAATAGGGATGTCAGAGAATTCCGCCACGAATCTCGGGGAGGCCGAATGCCAGCGCATTCGGCCCCCCGAAATCGGTGGCAGAACGGTCTGCCACACACCCCCCGCCACCCCCTGGGACGGGACTTACCTTGGGCGGATCTTCCTGGTGGCGGCGGCTCCGGCAGCGGTTTGGCGGTGGCGGCGGCCGGTCTTCCGACCAGCTGCCGTCGCCGCCATTTCCAATTAAAAACAAACAAAAACAAAAAAACGTGATAGGCTATGTAAAGATTTACGTAGCCTATCACAGCTAGATTTTTAAAAAACACCGTGATAGGCTACGTAAATGTTTACGTAGCCTATCACGGCTGATTTAAAAAAAAAAACGCGCGTACGCAAATGGCGGCACCCATGGGTGCCGCCATTTGCGTTCCTTATTTTGGCACGTCTTAGTCTACATAAACATTTACGTAGACTAAGACGGCGAAAATAAGGGGAACGCAAATAGCGTAGACGCTACGCTATTTGCGTTCCCCTTATTTTCGCCGTCTTAGTCTACGTAAATGTTTATGTAGACTAAGACGTGCCAAAATAAGGAACGCAAATGGCGGCACCCATGGGCGCCGCCATTTGTGTACGCACATTTTTTCTTTTCTTTTAAATCAGCCGTGATAGGCTATGTAAACATTTACGTAGACTAAGACGGTGTTTTTTAAAAATCTAGCCGCCATTTGCGTCCCTGCTAGCCAGCAGCCGGATGTCCGGCCACTAGCGGAGCCAGCCGTTGGCCAGAATTTCGGGGGGGAGGGACAGAGCGCCTCCCCCCTGGCCAGAATTTCAGGGGGAGGGACGGAGCGCCTCCCCCCCCACCTCGAATCAATTTCGCTAAAAGGTAAGTGACTTTCATACATCCCTAGTAAAAAATATGGAGTAAAAAAAAGACTTTCTGAAAATGTGGCTTTTCAAGAGGGAAGCTGCTGGTTGGCTGCGGATCGGTAACGACATCATGTGTCGCAAAGGACCTCAAACTGCTCTCCCTCTGTGTTAAATTGCTTGTGTAGATTGACTCGTGGTCATGAATATGAGTGACTTTATCCTTGTCCTGCCTAGCAAACTTGTCACAGCAGAGCTTCAAGGGTTTCAACACATCCCTCTGAGGATCCAAGTGTAACAAACCCATCAAAGGAGCTCTGCTGGCTGGGTACCCAGTGATGCAATGGAGCCAAAGAAATATGAATATTCCACCCTCACTGCCACAAAGCAGGCATAGTAGTGTGCTCTTACTCGTGTCCATTCATATTCACCATGAGACTTTTGCCATGGTGCATTCTAGTTTTGTGCATTCCAGTTGTTGTCCTGCTTGTTTCATTCCACAACCACCCTCCCAATTCTCTGGTAATCCAGAGATGGCTGGGCTCTACCACCACAGAATACACGTGGGAGAGATCATCTCAACACCCATCTCCATCTCACTGTTCTAGTCTAGAGTGAGACCAGGGCTCTGACAAGATTGCAGTCATGTCAACTGGAAAGTCCCCCAGAGCATTCAGGAATCCTTCGGATTCCATAAGGGTCTGGGGGCAGACCATCTTAATTGGTATGCCACCCATGCAGAGTGGATAGAGCCACCGCCAGTCTAAATATCACCAGGAAGTGGTCTGACCATGAGAATGGGGTTAGAGCGCCCCCCTCCCATTCCAAAGCACCAGCCTCATGTCCTGCAGCATATACCAAGTCCCAATGTGTCCTGCGGAGTGTGTTGGGCTGGTGATATGCTGACACAGCCCTATGGCTGTCAGGGCAGCCGCAGTCCCAAGCATGCCCCACTAAGGCAGCCCCTGCATGGTCCTCAGAATCGCCCAGGATGAGTGTTCTGGGGTTCTCCAGCACCACACCAGCAATTACCTCAGCCAGCTCAGACTGGGAGAGTGATGGACAGCAGGGTGGCCAGTACACCAGCATGGCCACCCAAAACCTCTGGTTGGAGGACAGATCAGAAGGGGAAGTATAACACCATGGTAGAAGATCTCCTTCATGTGCAGAAAGTCCTAGTTTCAGTCGTCCCGTCCCCCCCATCTCCAGGCAAAAAGGTCAGGTAGCAAGCAGTTGGAGAGGCCTTGGATTGCTGCTTCCAGCTAGAGTAGATGATACTGGGCTAGATGGACCAATACTCTGGCCTGATACAAGGCCGTTTCCCTTGTGCTCAGGTGAGCACATTGGCAATAATCTGTGGAATCCTTGGCTTCTTCAATGGAATAGGCATGAAACGGGGGAGGAGGAAGTAAAGTGAATATGCCGTGTGCTCACAGGCCAATCAGGCAAGAGCAGCAGTGCATGTATGCTATGCAGCTCCCACCAGCACTTCCTTCCCACCTCCAGTCAAAGGTCCAAAGTTAAACAGGGATCACTTAAAACAGAAATTAATAAATGTGTACCCAGGTTTAATCCATACCATTTTGTTTTGTCTCTTCTTTTGGGGGGCTGGTGAGGCAATCACAAAGATGGTCCTTTTGCCAGATGAAGGACAGTGGAACTAGAGTGAAGTCTTGATGAATGAAGAGGGGCTTCTTAGTGGTGGCCCCCATTCATGGAATGATCTCCCTGGCGAGGCCTGCCTGGCATCAACATTGTCATCTTTTCAGTGCCAGGTTAAAACTGCCCTCTTCTCTCAGGCATTTGGCAGCATATAAGGAGTCTCTCTGTCTCTGGCCAGTTGTTTACATTGTTTTAGATATACGTTGTTGTTCCGGGTGCTATTTGTTCTGGGTCATTATGTGAACGTTTTTAAACTTTATATAATGTATTTCAATGGTTTTTAATTTTCTGTGACTTGCCCAGAGAGCTTCAGCTATGGGGCTGTATAGAAATATAATAAATGAAACCAAAGAAATGAAAATGAGAGGGATGCCCATGGAGGAACGGCAGTGTTGGGCACAAGAGATCTCATTTCTCCAACTGTTTGGGAGCAGAGAGTGACATCACCCACACGACTTTAGCTGGAAGGCAGCAGCAGCTGCAGCAAACAGAGATGGGATAGAACCTATTGGTGATGAGCTGTTCCAGACACACTTTCCATGGTGGTGGTGGTGGTGGTTCACACAGCGGTTTCCTCTTGGCTTAGAATCATAGAACAGTAGGGTTGGAAGGTGCCTATAAGACCACTGAGTCCAACCCTCTGCTCAGTGCAGGAATCCAAGTCAGAGCATCCCTGACAAGTGGCTGTCCAGCCTCATCTTGAATGCCTCCAGTGTGGGACAGCCCACCACCTCCCTAGGGAACTGGTTCTACTGTTGCATTGCTCTAACAGTCAGGAAGTTTCTCCTGATGTTCAGCCAGAATCTGGCTTCCTGTCACTTGAGCCCATGATTCCGTATCTTGCATTCTGGGATGATAGAGAAGAGATCCTGGCCTTCCTCTCTGGGACAACCTTTCAAGGACTTGAAGAGCGCTATCCTATCGCCTCTGTCTTCTCAAGGCTAAACATGCCCAATTTGTTCCATCTCTCCTCATAGGGCTTTGTTTGCAGTCCCCTGATCATTGTCGTTGCCCTCCTCTGAACCCTCTCCAGTTTGTCTGCATCCTTCTTAAACTGTGGTCCCCAGAACTGGACACAGTACTCCAGATGAGGCCTAACCAGTGCTGAGTAGAGGGGAACTAGTACTTCCCGGGATTTGGAGGCTATGTTTCTATTAATGCAGCCCCAAATAGCATTTGCCTTTTTTGCAGCCACATCACATTGTTGGCTCATATTCCGCTTGTGATCTACAACAATGCCAAGATCCTTCTCGCTTGTAGTATTGTTAAGCCAAGTATCCCTCATCTTGTAACTGTGCATTTGTTTTCTTTTTCCTAGGTGCAGAACTTGGCATTTATCCCGATTAAATGTAATTCTGTTGTTTTCTGCCCAGCGCTCCAGCCTATGAAGATCACTTTGGATGTTGTTTCTGTCTTTTGTGTCAATTTTGTGTCATCTGCAAATTTGATAAGCATTCCTGTACCTCCTCCTCCAAGTCATTCATAAAGATGTTGAAGAGCACTGGGCCCAGGACTGAGCCCTGCGGTACCCCACTCGTTACCTCTCCCCAGCTTGAGAAGGTCCCATTGAGAAGCACTCTTTGAGTCTGATTCTGTAGCCAACCGTGGATCCACCTGATAGCTGTTTCCTCTAGCCCATTTTTAGCTAGTTTGCTCATCAGGATATCAGGCTTTAACATGTCTTCAGCTAAGTAAGGATAATGGAAGAGGGATGCTAGTGAGGGAAGTTTTCAAAGGGTGGTATTGTCTCCAGAAGCACCATTCCACCCCCACAGACACACGATTAACAGAGCTTGGTTGATAGTAACTGCTTTCCTGGGTGCATACACTTGTGAGCTAGCACTTTGGAGTGACATGCAATGGCTAACACCATACAAATTGCCAGGACGGGCAGTTAAATGGCGAGGTCAGGGGTTAAATGAACATGGTTGTTTATGAAGACATAGCCTGCATCCATTTGCATTTTAATATTCTCTCTGTGAGACAAAAAACCATTTTGGGGACAGCTTGTTTGGAAATCCCATTAACAGGTTATTTATGGGACTCCTGACGGCATGACCCTTAGCCTTGTTTTGTTCAACATGAACTAGACATGCATCAGATGGCTGGCTGCATGGCTACTCTTGTTTTCTGTAGCATTAAACGTCATTGAATTCAATTCTTCTTCATCTGACAGCTTTTATGTTATTATCCTCATATGCCCAATTTTCTTTTCTTCTTTTCTGTGTCAACCGTATCATTTCTATCTGGCTTAAAAGGAAGCAATATTTTTAACCTAAATCTCTTTGTTGCCTGAGGTTTAGGGTGAGAACTAGGAGACATTTATCTGCTGACACTGCAGCCAACCACAGTTCTGAAGGCAGAACCGGGCGAACTGGGGCTGGAAAGGACTTGCTAGGTGAGAGGCCACACCAGGCCTCCCTGGCTCAGGCAGGCTTGGCTCAGCAACGGGAAGACTATGGCCAGGATGCTCACATGGTGCCATCACTGGGCAACCAGCTCCCTGGTGATGTGCTGGCTAGCCCCGTTTGGTGGACAAGCCTCAGCTGTGGATAATAAGGCAAGCGGGTGGGTGGGATTAAAAGACCGCCAGAAAAGGAGATAGGGGCTGAGCAGGAGGAAGGGAAACAATGGCGGCACGGAATGGCGCAGAGGGAGTGAGCAGGGAAGAAGGCACCAAGCGGAGGAGGGGGAATGAGCGAGCAGACAGCAAGGTGAAGTAAGAGACCTACGAAAGAGAGAGGAGGAGAAAGGGGGAGGGAGATCTCCTCTAGAGACACAAGGATCTTGATAGAAGCTTCAGTACCAGAAGTCACTGGCCTTTCCCAGCCCAGAAAGCCAAGGCAAAAGTAGCTTGGTGACTCCCAGTACTTCTTTTCCTCGACCTCAGGGTTATTACCAGCACGCAGCCTTACCTGTTCCTGAGTGAAGGAGTTGGGAGCCATGTGGCAGTAAGGCCTGGACTCCAGACTGGCCTTTTCCAAGACATGAGGTGGGAGGTCTGGAAAAGAGGGGGAGCAGAGATCTCAAGGCCGAAAACAAAGGCCCTCCTTCATTTGTATTCACCTGAACTGTCCCCTAAGGGGGGAAAGGGGGAATCCCCTCCTTTAAAAGGCATTATTGTTCAGCATAAGCATTGTTCAGTGATGTAACTGACTTTGGCTTTAAATAAACAAATGTTACCTTATTACCTGTTTAAACACCCTTAACAAATGATGGAAGAAGATTGTTTCAGCATGCCCCTCCTGGGGGAGGTGTGGACAACTGTGCGGGAGTATTACCTGGATTTTCATGGAATTAGCTTTGGTCTGTCACACGAAGCAAGAAAAGCTGAGTGCACCATACTTAAAATGTGGTTTTCACAGGTCACACAGCACTTGAAAGCAACATATTTCCAGGTTTGGTTGGGGGAGTAGAACTGAACATCATCAACCCGGCAGGTGCTGCTCAACCATTGTGAGAGGCTTGTTTCCCACCCCTGTCCAGGCTCCCCTGGCTACCACATTATTATACCCAGCAGCATCTGAAGGCTCCCCATGGGACCACCCCACCAGCGCAATTTCACCCCATTCCAGGCAAAAGTCAGGGAGCTAGAACTTTCTCCTTCTCCAGGGAGTAAATACAGGGATCTAGCCACTTCGTCAATTGACAGTCTGCGGCTTGTGTTGCCCAGTCATAAAACCCCAGTTGTGCACTTCCAGGGAGTAAATACAGCAACCTAGCTGCTTCACCCATTCTCAGTCGGCAGCCTCTGTTTGCTTTCTCCCCATTGAGAATCTGTACCGTCTTTTTCCCAGTGAGAAAATCAGAGCTGTGCTGTTTCAAGTACTAGCTATCTAACAAGAGGAGGTGGCCGGAGGAGTGGGAGGCTGCAGCCCCAGTATTTCGCTATAACAATACAGCAATACAGTGAAAACTAAAGAATGCAGGAGAGGGAGGAGAAGAGGCAATCAGGCAGCAGTGCTAGCAGAGGAAGGCACTTCTAGCCAGCCCTTTCCCTCCATACAGAGAATCAGTGAGGTAACACGAACATCAGAGAAGCAACATTACACAAGCATCAGAGAAGCGCATAATTACTGCTCTCAACAGGCTGGGTAGGGAAATGGAGGCTAGTTACTCCCACTAGCAAAAAAGAAGTACAGCACAATTCTGAAGGCCTGGAAGAGCGCTCTAGCATTGGATGAGTTGGAAAGGCAGACTAGTTACTCTAGTTACCGAGGTTACTGAGGTCAAAGCCAGGTGAAAGACACACCCCTAGGAACGCCCAATCATACTGAATTTAAAGCAGAGAAATGGGCACACAGCAGCTGAACCGCAGGGGAGCCAAATTAAAGAACAACGGTGTAAAAGTACTCTGTAAAAATGCTTCCCCGCAGGTAAGCTCTGGGGTGGCTGCAGACTGGCCACAATGTCATGTGCCACACAGGACCTCCCAACGGTCCCCATCCACAGCAAATCACCCATGAAGACAGGCCCCAGGTCATCAAGAAGCAGGAATGGTCCTACCCAAAGCATGCTCCTTTTTCCAAGGATCGTCACAAATGGACACCCTTGTATGTATAACTGATCTCAACAGGCCGTGCAGTCAGGGACCAGCCTGCTATGACCCTAGGTGACCTCATTGGAGGAAGAGGAGCAGGGCCCCAGGAAGATGTCTGATTCAACTGGAGGCCTGAAGAACTTGTTCTCATAGCCCAGGCAGGTTCAAGGTCACCTTGGCTGGACCTCCTGAAAACTTCACACACTGTACCTGGACCACCATCCCTGCCCCCCGCCCCCAGCATCCCAGAACCTGAGGTGGCATTGGGCCCAGTAAAGAGTCTATCTTCAGCAGACAAATATCACCTGGATGTCGGAAGTCTTCACTATCAGGGTCTACTCAGGAGGAGGCAAAAGCCAGAGAAGAATGAAGTATGCACTGGGACCCAGCAGATGACCCAGAAAGGGGAGGAGGATATAAACCTCCCAGGGCTATGGAAATAGCTGATAGGTAGGTATGCACAGCAGGTGGAAGGGCTCTTAGGTCAGGCACAGCAGTGTACACAGCAGTGCATGGGGGCAATTCCTCCCTCTGCAGCATAGCAATTATGCTGTTGCATTGCCTTATGGAAGGGCTAAGGGACATCTTTCAGCCCAAGGGCCAACTCCCATTTCCCCACCCTGTCCATGCAGAGTGCTACCTGGTGGGCTGAGGTCACAGTCCCATCTGCCTCAGCAGTCTGCACACCACACAGAGGGCTGTTCAGAAGATGCATTGGCTAGGACTGATGTAGCCTGTCTCTGCAGGAATGTGAAAATTTGGTTTGCACAGGGAAAGGTTTTCTTGGACGGCAGCCCGTCCGCTGAGCTCAGAGCACAGCAGAGCCAGCTGCATTCCTCCATGCACCTTTGTAAGTATTTGCATTAAAATGGCAGTTATGTCTCTTAGCTATGTCTCTCTGGGTACTTTTTGACTGAGTTTAAAGTAGATATTCGTGTGAATAGTCTGTGGAGCTTTTTTATGATGGTTAATTCACTCTTAAGAGATCCTGATTTTTCTCCCAGAGGCAAAAGGAATGCACCTTTAGCGCTGATTCCTAAATGTCATGGATTTTATGACAAATTTACATGATCTCCTTCTCCCCATTTACATGTGAAATTACCTCATTGTGCTTCTGAATATTGCAAGCATTTGGGACTAAAATTAAGCTTCCCCATATGGTTGCCAAAATGACCACAATTTGCTGTGTGAAATACCCTGATTGCATGAGTAATTCAAAGCGACCCTCATCTGTGCCCTGCACCATGCAGGGCTGCTCAAGGGCACCGCTGATGTATGCTGATTGGCCCTGTGCTTTGCTGAGTGTGTGAATACACCTGCATGGTGAAACATGCATCATCAAGCTGCAAAGTCCTGCTGCTTAAAATAGATAAGCTCCCTTCTACCCCACCTTTTCTGCCCTTAATACAGTTTTCAAGGAAAGCTAGTTAGTACAGACAGCTGAAGGTATTTGGCCAGATTTTCAGACTGCACACAGAACGTGTTCTGTTTTCTACACCACCGTGGCTTCTGTGTAGCAAATTACATGAATCCCATGTATAGTGCCTTGTGTGTGATAAATGCACGCTTATCTGTTTCACTGCATCCACTTGCACGTCTGTCTTATGAAGAAGATTGTGACTCTCCTTTGATGCTTGCAAGCAAAGGCTGAGCAGAGATTTGCTGTGGATGTGCCATGTGCATGTTTCCTTCTATCGCAGCAGAGGCCTGGGAGAAACGCCTCTCGCTCCCTGGCAGGGAGGCTCCACTCTTGTAGCATCTGATAAATGTGCACATGTCTTTTATGAATGAGTGCATGTGAGTGAGTGGGAGTGTGTGGACAGTTTTGTAAAATGTTATTCTTGGACAGCAAATCCTCCCTCCAGAAAGCTTGATGTGGGGATGTACTTTCTTCTGCCTTCTGCAGTTATAATATATCCCAGGTTCTTTTTCTTTATTCTTTTTCTTTTTGTTTGCTGACCCCTTACCATTTTTGCCATAACAAATTCAGGTTTAACTCTGCAAGCATGTTGGATAGAAACTTGATTTGATTCAGTATGGTTATTGTGTTGTTTTACAAATATATCATGTGTTATTAAATATTGCAATGATATTTCACATATGGTTAAATATTGTCCTGATATTTGCTATTCCAGGACATTGCAAATAAAGTCCATTTTTCAAAAAAATATTTTTTGGTTGTCCATTCCTTGATCTTCTGTAAAAAGTTAATTTTGATTGGATTGCAATGCCCTATATTCTGCCATAGCATTCAGATACTGTTGGAGAAGCAGCTTCCTTCCAATTTGTTGCTATACATGTTTTAGCTGCCATGAACAGGTTTACAACAACTTCAGGATCATTAACCAAATCTTTAAGATAAATAATACTTTAGGCTTTTTGTGCAACCAGTGATTTCATTAACCAAATTCAAAATATTGGTCCAAAAGAAACGCATAACCATTGACGATATATCCCCTCAGTGCATCTGGCAAGGATATAGCAAATACAAACAATATAAAATGTTGGAGAAATTGTAATCAACAAGGTTGATATGTGGTGGTCATGTCCTGTGGTGTTAGTTTTAGAATATGTTATTCTCAAAAATGGCACACATTACACATCAGACTATATATGTTATATCAACATTGGCTCTATTAACAATATGGGAAGAACAAAATGCAAAAGTGACATCTAAGGAATTAATTGTGTTCATACTGATGGCAGCTTGCAGAGTAATAGCTAAAAGCTGGAAGACTACAGCTAATTATGAAGACTTAGCACATGGAGTGTGGCGAGTAGCCATGGCAAAAAAACTGACGTACCACAGAAATTAGACAAAAGCAGACCCCAAATATAAAATACGGCATGATTTTATTTCATATACAAATCAGGGACATACGTAGCAATATTTGTCGAAGCCTTTCCTCAGATTATGGAAAGAAAACTAAATATAATTAGTTATTATGAAGAACCATAAAGAAAACCTCCAAGCAGCCAACACATTCCACCCATACTTTTGTCTGAGGACAGCAACCTGAGGACAGATTAAAAGAGACGGATGAATGGAAGGGTGATGAAGGGCCACATGCCATCATGTCTGCATGCTCTTTGAGAGATCTTAGCGCATCCCTTTTGCTCTGCTTCCCAGAGAGGGAGCCGTCTTTCTCTGCAGGGGTTTCTGAAGGCAGAGGCAGTTTGTGCCACAGCTCCTACTTAGGTAATGTAACCAAACTAGACAAGGCTGTTCTTGAAAGAGGAGTGTCACACTCCTATTCACTCTCCTTGTGGGCTGCGTCTGTACAAGGCAAGCCCAAAAGACCTCAGCAGGAGGAGGCCGCACAATTCTACTTCTGTGGAGGACACCTGACACCTGGATGCATGGTCGGGCCCGTATTGCCTCCTCAGAGGCCACAACAGTCTTGGGCTTAGGTGGACCAGGGATAATTCTCAGTTAAGCTTGTTTCTTTTCTTCCAAGCCAAGATTTTCTGACTCCCTGGAAAAGATCCTGATGCTGGGAAAGATTGAAGGCAAAAGGAGAAGGGGACAGCAGAGGATGAAATGGCTGGATAGCATCACCGATGCAATGAATATGAACTTGAGCACACTCCGGGAGAGTGCGCAGGACAGGAAGGCCTGGCGTGCTATGGTCCATGGGGTCACGAAGAGTCACGACTGAACGACTGAACAACAACAAAAGATTTTCTGCCTGGGTTTCATCTGAGTTGTAATAACCAATAGCTGAGTTTTTGGAAGAAATCTGGGGTGTGATGCTGCTCTTACAGTATGTTGTCTAGGTAGTAGAAATGACTGCAAGAATCGTAGAATCATAGAATAGTAGGGTTGGAAGGGGCCTACAAAGCCATCGTGTCCAACCCCCTGCTCAATGCAGGAATCCAGGTCAGAGCATTCCTGACAGATGGCTGTCCAGCCTCGTCTTGACTGTCTCCAGTGTGGGAGAGCCCACCACCTCCCTAGGCCATGGGTCCCATTGTCGTATTGCTCATACAGTCAGGACGTTTTTCCTGATGTTCAGCCGGAATCTTGCTTCCTGTAACTTGAGCCCATGATTCCCTGTCCTGCACTCTGGGATGATCAAGAAGAGATCCTGGCCTTCCTCTCTGGGACAACCTTTCAAGTACTTGAAGAGGGCTATCCTATCTCCCCTCAGTCTTCTCTTCTCAAGGCTAAACATGCTCAGTTCTTTCAGTCTCTCTTCATAGGGCTTTGTTTCCAGTCCTCTGATCATCTTTGTTGCCCTCCTCTGAACCCTCTCCAGTTTGTCTGCATCCTTCTTAAAGTGTGGTGCCCAAAACTGGACACAGTACTCCAGGTGAGGCCTAACCAGTGCTGAGGAGAGGGGAACTAGTACTTCCCTGGATTTGGAAGCTATGCTTCTATTAATGCTGCCCAAAAGAGCATTTCCCTTTTTTGCAGCCACATCACATTGTTGGCTCATATTCAGCTTGTGATCGACAACAATTCCAAGATCTTTCTCGCTTGTAGTGTTGTTGAGCCACGTATCCCCCATCTTGTAACTGTGTATTTGGTTTCTTTTTCCTAGTTGCAGAACTTGGCATTTATCCCTGTTCAATGTCATTCTGTTGTTTTCTGCCCAGCACTCCAGTCTATCCAGATCACTTTGAATTTTGTTTCTGTCTTCCAAAGTATTAGCTATCCCGCCCAATTTTGTCATTTTTGTGTCATCTGCAAATTTGATCAGCATTCCCTGCACCTCCTCCTCCAAGTCATTAATACAAATGTGGAAGAGCACTGGGCCCAGGACTGAGCCCTGCGGTACCCCACTCGTTACCTCTCCCCAGCTTGAGAAGGTCCCATTGATAAGCACTCTTTGAGTCCGATTCTGTAGCCAACTGTGGATCCACCGGATCGTTGTTTCATCTAGCCCACTTTGAGCTAGTTTGCTCATCAGGAGATCATGGGGCACTTTGTCGAAAGCTTTGCTGAAGTCGAGGTATATGATGTCTACAGCATCCCCGCGGTCTACAAGGGAGGTTACTTGATCAAAAAATGAGATCAGATTTGTCTGGCAGGACTTGTTCTTGACAAATCCATGTTGGCTTCGAGTAATGACTGCCTTGTTTTCAAGGTGCTTGCAGACGGATTGCTTTATCATCGGCTCCAGAATTTTCCCAGGGATTGATGTCAGACTGACTGGTCTGTAGTTCCCAGGTTCCTCCTTTTTATCCTCTTTGAAGATAGGGACAACATGAGCCTTCCTCCAGTCACCTGGCACTTCCCCCGTCCTCCATGATTGCTCATGATTGACAGAATCGGACTCAAAGAGTGCTTATCAATGGGATCTTCTCAAACTGGGGAGAGGTAACAAGCAGGGTACCGCAGGGCTCAGTCCTGGGCCCAGTGCTCTTCAACATTTTATTAATGACTTGGAGGAGGAGAAGGTGCAGGGAATGCTGATCAAATTTGCAGATGACACAAAATTGGGTGGGGTAGCTAATACCCTGGAAGACAGAAACAAAATTCAAAGTGATCTGGATAGACTGGAGCGCTGGGCAGAAAACAACAGAATGACATTTAATAGGGACAAATGCCAAGTTCTGCACCTAGGAAAAAGAAACAAAATGCACAGTTACAAGATGGGGGATGCGTGGCTCAACCACACTACAAGCGAGAAGGATCTTGGCATTGCTGTAGATCACAAGCGGAATATGAGCCAACAATGTGATGTGGCTGAAAAAAGGGCAAATGCTATTTGGGGCTGCATAGGGATGTACGAAAGTGACTTACCTTTCGCGGATTATGTTGATGGGGGGGAGACATTCCATCCCTCCCCCCGGAATCCTGGCTTGGGGGGGGAGGCGCTCCGTTCCTCCCCCCGGAATCCTCGAACGGCCAGCTGCGCTCCGCAGCAGCTCTGCGGAGCAGCTGGCCAGGCCCAGCCCGGCCAGGCCAGAGACGTCCGCAGCCAGATTTCCGGCCGCGGAGGGCTCTGGGTAAAAAAAAAAAACACACACATCAACCGCGTACGCAAATGGCGGCGGCTACAGCGTTCCTTCTTTTTAGCCGTCTTAATCTACGTAAATATTTACGTAGACTATGACGGCGAAAATCAAGCAGAGTGCAAATAGCGTAGTGGGCGCTATTTGCGTCCCTTTTTCATTCACCGTTTTAGCCTACGTAAATCTTTACGTAGGCTAAAATGGTGAATCAAAAGGGGACGCAAATAGCGCCCGCTACGCTATTTGCGTTCCCCTTTTTTTTCGCCGTCATAGTCTACGTAAATATTTACGTAGATTAAAACGGTAAAAAGAAGGAACGCAAATGGCGGTGGCCGTAGGCGCTGCCATTTGCGTACACGTTTTGTTTTTTTAAAACCCACCCCCAACCATGATAGGCTACGTAAAGATTTACGTAGCCTATCACGTCTTTTGTTTTTTTTTTCTTCACAAGCCTGGAAATGGCGGCAGTGGCAGCCGGTCAGAAGACCGGCCGGAGCCACCGCCGCCCGGAAGATCAGCCCCAGGTAAGTCTTGTCCCGGGGGGGATCTGCGGGGGGCGGGGGGGTGGCAGGCCATTCCACCACAGATTTCGGGGGGCCGAATGCACTGGCGGAATTCTCTGACATCCCTAGGGCTGCATTAACAGAAGTATAGCTTCCAAATCCCGGGAAGTACTAGTTCCCCTCTACTCAGCACTGGTTAGGCCTCATCTGGAGTACTGTGTCCAGTTCTGGGCACCACACTTTAAGAAGGATGCAGACAAGCTGGAGAGGGTTCAGAGGAGGGCAACAAAGATGATCAGGGGACTGGAAGCAAAGCCCTATGAAGAGAGACTGCAAGAACTGGGTATGTTTAGCCTTGAGAAGAGAAGATTGAGAGGAGATAGGATAGCCCTCCTCAAGTACTTGAAAGGTTGTCCCAGAGAGGAAGGCCAGGATTTCTTCTCGATCATCCCAGAGTGCAGGACACAGAATAATGGGCTCAAGTTGCAGGAAGCCAGGTTCTGGCTGAACATCAGGAAAAACGTCCTGTTAGAGCAATACGACAATGGAACCAATTACCTAGGGAGGCGGTGGGCTCTCCCACACTGGTGGCATCAAGACGAGGCTGGACAGCCACCTGTCAGGGGTGCTCTGACTTGGATCCCTGCACTGAGCAGGGTGTTGGACTCGATGGCCTTGTAGGCCCCTTCCAACCCTACTGTTCTATGATTCTTTGATTCTATGAAGTCTTCAGCTAAATCTGGGTGGAGACGGTCAAGGCACGTTTTTAGACACTGCCCCATTAGTAACTTTGCAGGACTGACTCCTGTTGTTGCACAAGGAGTAACATGTTGAGCAATGAGAAACCTGGCAAGGCATGTTGGCCAGTCTCATCCCACAGTGGCATCTTCTGTTGTCTGCACCATCCGTTCGGCCATTTGCACGGGGATGATGCGGCGCCATGGTGACAGCCCGAATCAGGTTCTTGTCCGCAATTCATTTAACCTCAGCAGATGTAAAAGCAGTCCCACTGTCTGAGACTATAGGATCAGGCAACCCATGGGCTGCGAATAAGTGGCACAGTGCTGTGATGGTTGCAGCGGCTGTTTGTGATCCCTCACGGTGCACCATCTTGTCCCAAGGCCTGAAGCCTGGGTTGAGGCAGGTTGCTTCGGGTCACTTCGATCCCCTTCCGAGGCGAAGCAGAGGGGGCACGAAGCAACTCGGAGCAGGCCAGGAGTCTCCAAAGCACCATGGTGCTCTTTGGAGCTTTGGCACCCCTAGCCCAGCCGTGCCACCGCTGCCGCCACTGCACCCGTTGCCACCTCTGCTGCCTCCACCACTGAAGTTGCCATTTAAAAAATGGCGACTCTCTGCAATAAGAGCCGGCGCACATCCAAGCTGCAGGAGCTGGTGGCAGAGGCAGCTGCGGTGATGGGCGGCTCTCAGGTACGGATCTGGAGACCCTGGCGCAACTGGGCCAGGCGTCTTGATGCTCCAAAGTGCAGCACGGTGCTTCGGAGAGCCCCCGACCTGCTCCAAGTTGCTTCATGCCCCCTCTGCTTCACCTCGGAAGGGGCTTGAATTGACCCGAAGCAGCCCGCCTCAACTTGGGCTTGAGGTCTCAGGCGGAAGCGGTGCACAGTCCTAGAATGTATTAAATTTTGGATTTAAAATCTGGATGGGAATTGGGAAATTAATTGGGGGCAACCCCTTGGCTTGCTTTTGGATTGTTTGTCTTGCCTTTGGATTATTACTCTGGATTATTAGTTTGGCTTCCTTTCGAATTATTACTCTTGTCAAATCTTTGGACCTCCATTTTGGTGCAGAAGCTGCCATTTTGTGTGTGTGTGTGTGTGTGTGTGTGTGTGTAAGAGGGAGAGAAAGGGCGCATGAAAAAAAAACACCAGCTACTATCCCTTTTTCCATTTCCCCCCACACCATTGTATATTAATTTAACTAAAGAAGAACTACTGATTTGAGTTGATCTGGGGCAAGGTGCAAATTAATGGAATAAATTATTGTATTTGAGTTTTGTTGAGAAATTAATCAACTGGCTTAGCTTTATGTGAAATTTATATAAATGCTAGCAATCCTCTCTAAATTTGTATATATAGTTATAGGTTAGCATAAGCAGATTTTATGCAGAAAAAGCCAAAGTCTTAAGTCAAACCAGTGCCTCACTTCACTTAGGTAATGAGCTCAAATTCCTTCGGCAGCACAATGACTGGTGTGCTCTCTGTTCTTTAAATGGTTTCTGTCAGACATCCCAAATGTCTGTGGTGACACATGCAGCATCAACAGGATACTTGAACTGCAGCTTCCAATTGATGAAGGTTGGTTCGGTTTTCTGCATCTAGCTATGTACCATCGGGCCTATTTGCTGACCTCTACTAAATTTTGGTCTTTTCCACTCAAACTAGATTTTCCTCCATGGTCAGTATTAGAATCTTTTTGTCTGGGACCTCTCTTCAAATGGACGGCATTATGTTCTCGGCATATTAAGACAGACAGAGCTCCTCCCACAATTATGGCGGCTAGGGAAGTTAGGGAATAGAGCTAGTGTAGTGTAGTGGTGAGAGTGACGGACTGGGAGCCGGGAGATCCGGGTTCTAGTCCCCACTTGGCCATGGAAGCTCACTGGGTGACTTTGGGCCAGTCACAGACTCTCAGCCCAACCTACCTCACAGGGTTGTTGTTGTGAGGATACAACGGTGAGGAGGAGGATAATGTAAGCCGCCTTGAGTTCCTTGCGAGAGGGAGAAAGGCGGGGTATAAATGCAATAAATAAATAAAAATAAATAAATTTGGCGTATGTCACGTCAATTACAGTTTGATCCATTTTCCCATGCTAAATTGACTGTATGGGGAAATCCAGATTTAAGAATTGGCAAGAAAATGTTGTTATGGCAGACCTGGACAGATAAGATGATCTTTGCTTTAGATCAATCAGTGGGGGCTGATGATGAGTTTTTGGTATTTTCAACTTTGCGAGATCAATTTGATCTGCTGGCTTCAGCGGAATGGCAGTAGTCACAACTGAAGCATTTGTTGGTATCCAGATTCGGTCCTGCTGCTTTTACTGCCTCAGAGTCTCCTTCGCTCTCAGAAATACTTATTGAAGCTGATCAGATGTATCAACCCATGATTCACATTCATAAACTTTTATTATCAATTAATAAATATGACACAAGTGGCTTACAGCAGGAATGGAACAGGGAACTGGAACTAGGGATGTACAAAAGTCCCCTTACCTGGCTCCACCGGGTTCTGCTGGGGGGGGGAGGTGCTCCATCCCTCCCCCCGGAATCCTGGCCGGCCGGCTCTACCAGCAGCCGGACATCTGGCCGCTGGATAGCAGGGACGCAAATGGCGGCAGCCATAGCCACCGCCGTTTGCGTCCCTGTAGTCAGCCGTGATAGGCTACGTAAAGACATACGTAGCCTATCACGTCCGGCTTAAAAAAAAAACAAAAACGCGCGTACGCAAATGTCGGCGGCTACAGCCGCCGCCATTTGCGTTCCTTATTTTTGGCCGTCTTAGTCTATGTAAATATTTACGTAGACTAAGACGGCAAAAATAAGGGGGAACGCAAATAGCGTCCACTATGCTATTTGCGTTCCCCCTTATTTTCGCTGTCTTAGTCTACGTAAATATTTATGTAGACTAAGACGGCCAAAAATAAGGGGGAACGCAAATAGCATCCGCTACGCTATTTGCGTTCCCCCTTATTTTCGCTGTCTTAGTCTACGTAAATATTTATGTAGACTAAGACGGCCAAAAATAAGGAACGCAAATGGCGGCGGACGTAGCCGCTGACATTTGCGTACACTTTTTTTTTTTTAAGCCAGACGTGATAGGCTACATAAGTCTTTACGTAGCCTATCACGTAAAAAAAAAAAGAAAACAAAGCGACAAGACTGCAAATGGCGGCAGCGGCAGCCGGTCGGAAGACCAGCCGCCGCAGCCACCGCCACCACCACAGCTGCTGCAGTCCAGAAGATCCGCCCCAGGTAAGTCTCATCCCGGGGGGAGGGATCTGCGTGGGGGCGTGGGGGTGGCAGGCTGTTCCACCACAGATTTCAGGTGGCCTATCACGCCGCTACGCCGTTTGCGCTGCTGCTCTTTCCGTGATAGGCTATGTAAGTATTTACATAGGCTATCACGGTAAAGGCAGCTATGCAAATACTTATGTAGCCTATCATGGAAAGAGCGGCGGCGCAAACGGCGTAGCGTCCACCGTTTGTGCCCCTGCTCTTTGCCATGATAGGCTACGTAAATACTTATGTAGCCTATCACGGCAGCCTGGCAGGACGCAAATGGCGGCCGCAGCAGCTGGCCAGCGGCTCCACACAGCCGCCGCAGAGCAGAGCTGGCCCAGGGAGTATTCCAGGGGGAGGGACGGAGCGCCTCCCCCCCACCGCGAATCCAAGCTGCAAAAAGGTAAGTGACTTTCGTACATCCCTACGCCTTATTCAGCAAAAGCTCTTGTTTGGGGTGTATTGGACGCCACGTCTTTTTAGTAAAGGCTTGACAAATTCGGCTAAGTACTGGAGGCATAATGCAGTCAATGCTTCTTTTATTCATATGTTTTGGAAGCACCCCTCCCCCACGTCCGGCTTGCTGGCCGCAGGGGGGATTTTGCGGGCCGGGGGAGGAGAAGGCGGCGAGCGCCATTGGGCATTCGCCGTAGCTGTCAGGGAGGAGGAGGGGCGGGCCAGCCTATTTAAGCTGCGCAGCCCCTGTTCTCTTCCATTCCTCTTTCGAGGCTCTTCACAGCCCCGGAGGTGGTGATCAGCGGTGAGCGAGGCGGCAGCGGAGAGCGGTAGCAGCAGAGGTGGTTGGCGGCAAGTGAGGTGGCGGCGGCAAGCGGAGGCGGCAGCGATCAGCGGCAGCGACCGGCAGCAGCCATTGGCAGACTGCAGCAGAGATGAGCCTGGTGGGGCAAGGGGGGGGGGTTCTCCGCAGTGTGGGGAGGGGAGCCCATTTTGCTGCACCTTGCCTGCTCAGGGAGTGGCCCGATAGCCACAACTGTGTTCTCTGCCAGCCCCAACTTTCCTGCCAGTGGAGCGTGAATCCAGCCTTTTTCCTCATCATTTGGAGCGTCGAGATAGCCTGGGGGCCACCCGATAGCTGCAGATGGTGGCCCGCTCTGGCACTGGACTTGTCTGCCAGCAGAACGCGGACTCGGCATTCTTTCTCACCCCTGGGAGTAGCCCTATAGCCGGGGACCGCAGCCTGTCCTGGCCCCAGCTTTCTTGGCCAGTGCTGCCCCCTTCCGGCCTTTTTTCCCGCCTTTGTGGGCAGCCCAATAACCCGGGAGTGGCCCGATAGCTGTAGATTGCGGCCCACTCCTGCGCCGGCCTAGTCTGCTGGCGGACCGCACACTTGGCGGTCTTTCCTGCCCATGGAGTGACCCTATTGCTGCAGCTCGTGGCCTGTGCTGATGTCGGCCTAGTGGCCCAGTCCGTTGGGACAGTAGGCCCAGGGCGTTGTCGGGGGGTGGTGTACTGCACCCCCCCCATTTGCGTATTTTACGTTGGGTTTTCTCAGGGGCACTGCCCTCTCACCAGATTCATGTAGCACTGCTGGGTGGGCCGGTAGGGGGGAGGTCCCCAATTTGTCTTGTTTGGTCTGTGTCTGGGTTGACCATCCCCAATCTGGGGGGTGTCCCTATCTGCTTCCCCCTGGGCAGTGCTACCTAGCTTGGGAGGCCTGCCCTCTGTGCCTGGCCAGGGGGCTGGTCCGCCACCCCATATTGGTGCTTCGGTTCTGGGCTCCTCTGGTGGGGTGGGGTTTGAAACTCCCATGCCTCTGGGGGCCACTTTGCCACCTGTGCCAAATAACGGCGGGGCTTCCGCTCAGCCCTCACCAGCAGAGGCGGCATGCGCCACAGTTTGGTGTGGCCCCGCGGCCAGTGAACCCTCTGCTCTGGCTGGGCCTGCTGGGGTGGGCAAGGAAAAGGGGGCAATCCCAACTGGGGCAACTTCCACCCCCCCGGGCTACCATGTGTTACTGGCCATGAGGGAGAAGATATTAAAAGGGAAATTTGTAGATGTATTTTCCCTGTGAGGCAGGAGCAAAGGAGGGGGGAAAATCCAGCGATAGGGACCAGGAGCAGCTACAATGTAAGAAAGTCTCCCGCACCGGGGCCAATTGGCTACCGGGGTTCTTTATTTATATGGGTGTCATCCAACTAGGGATAAATGAAAGTCACTTACCTTTTCGAAGGGTGACATTCGCAGTGGGGGGGGAGGCGGTCCGTCCCTCCCCCCGACATTCTGTCCGGAAGGCTTCGCTCTGCGGAGATTCCGCGGAGCCACCGGCTGAGGCCACCCGCAGCCGGACATCCGGCCTCTGGGCAGCCTGCAGGGATGCAAATGGCGGCTCCCATAGCCACCACCATTTGCATCCCTGTATTTTGCCCTGATAGGCTACATGAATATTTACGTAGCCTATCACGGCAAAAAAAAAACCAAAAACAGCGGACGCAAATGGCGGCAGCTATGGTGGCTGCCATTTGCGTTCCCTTTTTTTTTTTTTTTTTGGCTGTTTTAGCCTACATAAATATTTATGTAGGCTATTACGGCAAAAAAAAAAAAAAAGGAATGCAAATGGCGTAGTGGCCGCCATTTGCGTTCCTGTTTTTGTTTTTGCTGTAATAGCCTATGTAAATATTTACGTAGGCTAAAACAGCGGGGGAACAGGGAAAGCAAATGGTGGCCGCCATAGCCACCGCCATTTGCGTTCCCTTAGTTAAGCCGTGATAGGCTACGTAAATATTTACGTAGCCTATCACGGCCTCCGCAGGGACGCAAATGGCATCCCTATGTTAGCCGTGATAGGCTATGTAATTATTTACATAGCCTATCAGTGCTATAATGAGGAAGCGAATGGCGGCCGCAGATGCGGCCGCCATTCACAAGTCAGCGCAGATGGCAGCAGGTAAGTGCTCCATTTCACGTGCCTTTTGTGGGGTGGGGGGTCAGGGGGCTTCATTCCGCCACGGATTTCGGGGGGCCGAATGCACTGGCATTTGGCCTCAGTGAGATCCGTGGCGGAATTCTCTGACATCTCTACATCCAATAGAAACACCCTGAGAGGGGTTGGGCCTCACAAAGTCTTTGGACATCATATACAGGGCGTATACCGAATATGAAGGCGGCGCCTGGCTGGCTTACGATGAATCCTTTCATATGTGGGCCGCCTTTGACTCCGCCTTGCGCTGGGACGCCAAGGACCAGGACCTGTGGCTCCAGTTCATGACACCTGCCAGGCCAGGTTTCAGAGACAGGTCCGATAGTGGGCACATATCGTCCAAACAGGTGCCCGCCTCAGCCCCTAAGGCTGGCGCGGGACAGGAGGTTCAACACCGCACTCTCTGTTGGGAGTGTAGCTCCAGAGGCACCTCTTCCCAATCACCGTGCAGGTTCCGCCACGAGTGCACCATTTGCGGGGCACAGTGTACCTTCATTAGCTGCCCCAGGACTAACAGTTTCCAGGGCCCCAACAGGGAATCGCATGGGGGAGGAAGTCCGGCAGTGGCTCGCAGCCCCCTCCAAAAGGGGCCCAGTCCAATTAAGCTGAAGCCCTTGAGGCGCCTCTTAAAGTGGCACCCACTGCGGGACAACGCCCTTTACCTGGTGGAGGGAGTTTCCTAGGGTTTCCAGATTGCTTTCCTGGGCCAGCACCATGCTCAATTTTCCCAGAATCAGAAATCCATTGCTGGTTTTGAGAATTTGGTCAGGGAGAAGATCGATAGCGAGGTGGCTGCCAGGGGGGTTCTCGGTCCTTTCACTCCCCCGCAACCTGAGGGTGTCCCCCTAGGCATAGTACCAAAGAAGGTACCCAGGGAGTACAGGTTGATCCACAACCTGTCTTTTCCTAAGGGTGAATCTGTGAACGATGCCATCCCTGAGCACCTATTCTTGGTTCATTACACGTCCTTTGACACAGCAGTCGCAGTGGTGAAGGCCTTAGGGCCTGGGGCCCTCATGGGAAATGCGATATTAAATCCGCGTTTCACCTGTTGCCTATCTGTCCAGAGGACTTTGACCTGTTAGGGTTCAGCTTTCAAGGCCAATTCTACTTGGACTGAGCTCTCCCCATGGGGTGTTCAGTGTCCTGTGGCATATTTGAGAAGTTCAGTTCCTTCTTGGAGTGGGCCTTGATGGACAGGATGGGTTCATGGAGCTCCATGCACTGCTGCGATGATTTCCTATTTGCGGGTCCGGGCGGCTCCTCCCAGTGTGCATATTTAATGCGGGAGTTTTCCGCCCTAGCGGAGGAACTGGGCGTCCCTTTGGCATCGGAGAAGACCGAGCGCCTTTCTTCCTCCATCATGTTCTTAGGAATTGAGATGAACCGTGAACCAATCTTGCAGGCTCCTCACTGACAAGCTCCTTGCCCTTAAAGGCAGGATCCTGGGTTTATTGGGATTAGGGATGTATGAAAGTGACTTACCTGTTGGTGGATTCTGTTCGTGGTGGGGGGGCGCTCCGTCCCTCCCCTTGGAATCCTCGATGGCGGGGGAGGCGATCCGGTCCTCCCCCCTGGAATCCTGCCCGGCCGGCTCTGCTCCACGGAGGCTCCGCAGAGCAGCTAG
This sequence comes from Heloderma suspectum, assembly GCF_057233095.1. NCBI lineage: Eukaryota > Metazoa > Chordata > Lepidosauria > Squamata > Helodermatidae > Heloderma > Heloderma suspectum. Next base: position 48,640,983 of record NC_139467.1, on the reverse strand, counting down.
CCAGCCAGGGCCATCCGCAGCCAGATTTCCGGCTGCAGACTGGCTGGTGCGGATGCAAATGGCGGCCGCCGTAGCGGCCGCCATTTGCATCCAGCCAGGCAGCCGTGATAGGCTACGTAAGTCTTTATGTAGCCTATCACGGCTGGGAGAAGAAAAAAAACCCGGCATACGCAAATGGCGGCAGCTACAGCGGCCACCATTTGTGTTCCCTATTTTTTGCCATTCCAGTCTATGTAAACATTTACGTAGGCAATTACGGCGAAAAAAAAGGGAACTGCAAATAGAGTAGTGGGCGCTATTTTTTTAGGGGTTAGCTGTGATAGGCTACGTAAATTCTTACGTAGCCTATCACAGCTCGAAGGATGGCAATGGCGGCCGCAGCAGCCCAGCCGTGGCCAGCCAGGAGACCAGCCGCCTCCACTGCCACTGCCAGAGCTTCCGCCACCAGAACCGCCGCCACCGCATCCGCCCCAGGTAAGTTCCATCCCGGGGGATTCCGCGGGGGGGGGGCAGGGGGCAAGAAGCCGTTCCGCCATGGATTCCGGGGGGGCGGATTCTAAAGAATCTGGCCTCACTGGAATCCGTGGCGGAATTCTCTGCCATCCCTAATTGGGATCCAAGAACACTGCATGCCCTCCAGGAAGTGGTCGGACACCTCAACTTTGCTTGTAAGGTGATAGCACCTAGCAGGGCGTTTCTTCGGCACCTCTGCAATGCTACGCAGGGCCTCTGCCTCCCACACCACCGAGTCCAAGTATCACCTGCCATGACAGACAACCTGCTAGTGTGGCTGCAATTTCTCGACTAATTTAATGGCATCCCCTTTTGGAGGAGAGAATTGTTATTGGAGGCGGAATTGCAGATACACTCCGACACATCCGGGGCCCTGGGCTTTGGGGCAATTTTCAGGGACCCCTAGTGCTCTGAGCAGTGGTCTCTGGAGTGGGTGGACACTGGCATTTGCAAGGACCTCACCTTTTTGGATTTTGTCCCAATATACGTGGCAGCCCATCTATGGACCAAACAATTGTCTAATTCCGTGGTGCGCGTTTGGTGTGACAGCCAGGCCACCGTCCAGGTCATAAATCCCTTGTCCTCCTGCAATCATAGGGTGACGGTTTTGGTTCAGGTGTTCACATTGCAATGCTGACTCTTTAACATCTTATTCCATGTGCAGCATATTCCTGGCCTGGACAACGCCATAGCTGATGCTTTGTCACAAAACCAGGTACAGCGGTTTCGAGAACTGGCCCCCGGGCATGGGACGAACCAGACCCCATGCCAGCCACCCTTCGGGAGATTGGCTGGAAGAGGCAGAACGGGCGATCCTGCACTCCACAGCCCCTAGCAGGTGAGCTTCTTACACCACAGCAGGTAGGGAGTTCTATGTCTTTAGGGCTACCTCACAGCTGCAGCAGCTGTGGCCCATTCTGGTGGAGCGCTTGCTCCAGTTTTGTGACCAAGCTCACAGGAGAGGCCTGTCCGCTCGAACTACTGGTGGCAGGCCATTGGCTTTGGCTTTCTGGTCTAAGGTGAGGGGCGTGGACGACAACACGACTGACTTCAGGGTCCAGCGGGCTGTACAGGGATGGTCAGAGCGTCCCTGGCGCCCCAGACTCCAGGCTGTCATTGCCACTGGATATGCTACTGGGGCTGAGGGGGCTGTGGCCATTGGTGTGTGATTCCCAAGACAAGGCCTTATTATTCCGTGCTGCAGCCCTGACAGCATTTTTTGGAGCATTTTGTATCTCTGAACTTGTGGCGGTGGCCAAGGGCGATCAGTCCGGGTGGGCTATACAGTTCAGTGACATCCAGTTCTCTTGGGAGGTGGTCCACATTCAGCTGAGAAAATCCAAGACCAATCAAGCCGGGAAGGGGGCGAGGGTGTCTCTGTTCCCTGCCCCAGTGCAGGAGTTATGCCCAGTCATGGCTTTGGGGACCTTCCTCAATGTGCGTGGGAAGTTGCCCGGCCCTTTGTTCTGTCATACTGACTCTTCCCCCTTAACCAGATATCAGTTCTGGATGGCCTCGAGGCTGGCCTTGAAGGCTTTGGGCCTGGGTGTGTTCTGCTTCTATACGCATTCATTCCGCATCAGGGCAGCCTCTACAGCAGCCTCAGTAGGCTTCGCAATGGACAAAGTCTGGACGGTGGGCAGGTAGTGCTCCAAGGTGTATTGGGCCTATGTGAGGCCTCTGCCGGGGCTCTAAGGGCGTAAACTGTGGTTTCATATTTGGCTCTTGCTCTTCCAGATCACCGGAGTCTGGGAGAGCCAGTGCAGCTGCTCATCTGTGGGCACAGCATGGTTTTCTGGGCTGGACGGAGGGCCTCCTTGTCAAGCTGTGGGTCACAGCTCGGTCTCAGCCGGTATGCCACCATTCAGTGGTTGGGCAGATGTGGCATGCATTGGGAACACCTCCTGCCCACATTATTCCAGCAGGGGTTGGTGCAGGTCCCCACACAGGTTTTGGTTTTGCACCTGGGGGGGAACGACTTGGGCTGGCTAAAGGGCAAGGCCCTGATCCTACAGCTTTGGATGATGTACGCTGGCTACGCTGGCCGGGGATTGCCATCGTTGGGTCCTACCTGCTGCCGAGATTGTCCTGGAGGGATGGTCTCGATTCCTGAGTGCTGGATAGAGCCCATAAGGAGGTGAACAGGGAAATGGGGAATTTCCTAGCTAGGCAGGGTGGATGGGACTATTGTACACCCGGATATGTCATACTCAGTGGGAGCTCTATAGGGATTAAGGATGGACGGAAGTCCCTTACCTGGTCCCGCAGCTTGCTTCGTGGTGAGGGGGAGGCGCTTCGGTTCTCCCCCCGAAGTTCAGGCCGGGGGGGGAGGCGCCCCGCCTCGCCCGGCCACGAACTTAAAAAGTAAATGTAAACACACACACACACACACACACACACACACACACATGATAGGCTACGTAACAATTTATGTAGCCTATCACAGCTAGATTTCCAAAGTGCCACGGAATCCTCTGTGGAACAGCACCACGAGGTCCTGCAGAGCCAGCAGTCATGTGACTTTTTTTTTGTCGTCCGCAAAGAGTCGCGGAATTTTCATAAATAAAAACACAGTGTAGTATATTCCGATAATAAATACGTACTTAAAAAAAAATGAATTGTGCTCACCGCCTTGTTTGTGGGTGTTCTTTTTAAATTGAAATCCTCCATCTCCGTTTACTTTCAGCCAAAACACTTCCTCTTCCTAGGGGCTTCCCAAAAGAAGGCTGTCCTAGGTGTGCCTGAGCGATGCACTCTTTGTTTAAAGCAATGCTGTTTTAAAGAAAGAAAAAACCTTTGAAAATGACCATGCAGCTCCAGGACTAGCATGGTCAATTTAAAAGATTTTTCTTTCTTTAAAACAGTGTTGCTTTAAACAAAGAGTTTATTGCTCAGGTACACCTAAGACAGCCTTCTTTCAGGAAGCCCCTTGGAATAGGAAGTGTTGTGGCTGAAAGTAAACGGAGACGGAGGATTTCAATTTTTTTAAAAAATACATAAATATTTACGAAAAATAGCAATTCTCAAGGAAGTTATGTGGACTCACAGAGATGGTTGGGCACCGGAATTATGGGTTTTGGTACGGATTTATCTTTGTAATTTTCGGAGCTGAAAAAAAGAGAATTCCGGGGGCTTGTAAATGGCGGAACAGAGCACTGGCCACAAACTGTGGAAGTCAAGCGGCATTGAAGGTACACAATTCATACATCCCTACTTCCGGCTCAGTGTTGTGTGGCCTGAGTTGGGAGATATGGCTTAACTTTGAGGCCGACTCTCCTCACCCACTCAGGTTCAGTGGCCCGGGGGGGGGGGGTGTGACATGAGAAGGCCTCCCAACCCCAAAATTGGGGAGACCTTTGGGGTGGCAACCAGTGGTGCCACCCCCTGGGCGTCAAATGTCTTGCCCGATACAAGGCCAGCCTAGTCTGGCATAGCGACGTGTCTGCCTATGCTTCCTTCACAGATGGTACCTTTCCAAATAAATGTGGCCCAATTTTACACCAAAATACTTGTGACGTCTCATCTCCCCCGCATTTTTCACATGCAAATGCCCAATGGCCGCATCCTTTTGGGAGGAAGTTACGGTATGGATAAATTTTGTATTGGAAAGCTCTTTAATATTTACTGATGGAAATGTTCTTTTAAACTACTTACCTGCTTCTTGGAATGTAACACATGGTCAGCGTAAATGGATTTGTTGCGCCCTTTTGGTTGCTAAAAGACTGATACTACGATATTGAAAGGATAAAAGCTCACCACCTATAACGCAATGGACTGAAGACTTAATGACACTGGCAACATTTGAAAGAGTGATATATAGGCGTAACTTGCAAATGGACTGACATGCGGATATTTGGTCTGCTTTTACTGAAGTTTATGTGTAACCTCCCCCCACTTTTTTTCTCCAATATTGTAATGTTAGAAACTGAGGACTTTGAACATGTTGTATTTTTATTTTTATTTCATTCTCTTTTTTAGGTTTTGTAATGTTTTCAGTTTGTTTTGTTTTGTAAAATTTCACAACAAAAGTTTTTTTTTTTTTTAAAGGATACTTGAACTGGGCAAATAGGATCATGGCTTGAACTGGTCTGAGTGGAAATCTGCTGGGGATGTCACCTGATCTGCAACCGTGGCTGCATATCTCATTCAGTAGCTGGGAGAAATGGAGCAAGAGAAGAAAGAAAGCTACAATAAAATGCTGAGGCCAAGAAATGGTGGAGCAATGTTAATTTGTGCTGCCCAATCTAAAATGCTCATCCTATCTTGATGTGGAAGATGGTGGTGGCAGTGGGCAGGTGGGGGGGGCAGAAGGCAATTTGGTTAATCCTACAGCAGAGATGCATAACCATTGCAGCACTGAGGGCCACATTGGATGTTTGCTGGGGTTGCATGCACACGCATACCGTTCTCACACACATGCAGCTCTCTCTCTCTCTCTCTCTCACACACACACACACACACACACACACACAAACCACTCACTCAGCAGCTACAGGGAGCAGAAGATGGAACTGAAACGTCCTCCCTCACCTTCGTAACACACTTCAGCATGAACTGGGCCAAGATACACTGAGTTGCCCCAAGATATTTTGCTGCCTGAGGCAGGGAAGGAAATGATCTCTGTCTCTGAAATGCAGCTGTTTTTCTCCAGTTATTCAATCTTCCCCCCTCCTCCACCATTGTCACTGATTGGAGATTGCTGGGTTAAGTTTAGCCCAGATTTGGCAAGTAGAGTTTCCATTCGCTGAAGCTCCCTCCTCCCTCCTCCTCAACCCCTTGCTGAACTTTCTCAAGTTGATACTTTTGGCGCCAGGCTGTCTGGGTTGCTCAGAAAGAAATACCGAGTCAGACGAGGTGCTTCTACAGAAGCTGCTTCACTTCAGGGTGTTGTTGTTGTTCAGTCGTTCAGTCGTGTCCGACTCTTCGTGACCCCATGGACCACAGCACGTCAGGCCTTCCTGTCCTGCACTCTCTCCCGGAGTGTGCTCAAGTTCATATTCATTGCATCGGTGATGCTATCTAGCCATCTCATCCTCTGCCGTCCCCTTCTCCTTTTGCCTTCAGTCTTTCCCAGCATCAGGGTCTTTTCCAGAGAGTTTTCTCTTCGCATTAGGTGGCCAAAATATCTGAGCTTCAGCTTCACTATCTGTCCTTCCAATGAACACTCAGGGTTGATTTCCTTTAGGATGGACTGATTTGACCTCCTTGCAGTCCAGGGGACTCGTAAGAGTCTTCTCCAGCACCACAGTTCGAAAGCATCAATTCTTCGGCGCTCAGCCTTCCTTATAGTCGTGCTCTCACAGCCATACATTACTACTGGGAAAACCATAGCTTTGATTAGACGGACCTTCGTCGGCAAGGTGATGTCTCTGCTTCTTACTATGCTGTCTAGGTTTGCCATAGCTTTCCTCCCAAGGAGCAAGCGTCTTGTAATTTCATGGCTACAGTCACCATCTGCGGTGATCTTTGAGCCCAAGAAAGTAAAATCTGTCACTGCTTCCATTTCTTCCCCTTCTATATGCCAGGAAGTGATGGGGCCAGATGCCATGATCTTAGTTTTTTTAATGTTGAGTTTCAAACCAGCTTTTGCGCTCTCCTCTTTCACCCTCAACAAGAAGCTCTTGAGATCCTCTTGGCTTTCTGCCATTAGGGTGGTATCGTCTGCATATCGGAGGTTGTTGATAATTCTCCCAGCAATCTTAATTCCGACCTGTGATTCATCCAACCCAGCGTTTCTCATGATGTACTCTGCATATAAGTTAAATAAGCAGGGTGACAATATGCAGCCTTGTCGTACTCCTTTCCCAATTTTGAACCAATCGGTTGTTCCATGTCTGGTTCTTACTGTTGCTTCTTGACCCTCGTACAGGTTTCTCAGGAGACAGGTAAGGTGGTCTGGTATTCCCATCACTTTAAGAATTTGCCACAGTTTGTTGTGATCCACACAAAGGCTTTAGCGTAGTCAATGAAGCAAAAATAGACGTTTTTCTGGAATTCTCTTGCTTTCTCCATGATCCAGCGAAAGTTGGCGATTTGATCTCTAGTTCCTCTGCCTCTTCGAAACCCCGCTTGTACTTCCAGTAGTTCTCGGTTCGCATACTGCTGAAGCCTAGCTTGTAGGATTTTGAGCATCACCTTGCTGGCATGTGAAATGAGCGCAATTGTGCGGTAGTTTGAACACTCTTTGGCGTTGCCCTTCTTTGGAATTGGAATGTAAACTGACCTTTTCCAGTCTTGCGGCCATTGTTGAGTGTTCCAGATTTGTTGGCATATTGAATGCAGCACTTTAACAGCATCATCTTTTAGGATTTTAAATGGCTCAGCTGGAATACTGTCATCTCCGCTAGCTTTGTTGTTACTAATGCTTCCTAAGGCCCACTTGACTTCACTCTCTAGGATGTCCGGCTCAAGTTCAGTGACCGCACTCTCATGGCTATCAGGGACATTCAGATCTTTCCTGTATAGTTCTTCTGTGTATTCTTGCCACCTCTTCTTAATCTCATCTGCTTCTGTTAGGTCCTTGCCTTCTTTGTCCTTTATCATGCCCGTCTTTGCACAAAACGTTCCCTTGAGATCTCCGATTTTCTTGAAGAGATCTCTAGTCTTTCCCATTCTGTTGTTTTCCTCGATTTCTTTGCATTGTTCATTTAAGAAGGCCTTCTTGTCTCTCCTTGCAATTCTCTCGAACTCTGCATTCAGTTGGATATATCTTCCCCTTTCTCCCTTGCTTTTCGCTTCCCTTCTTTCCTCAGCGACTTGTAAAACCTCATCAGACAGCCACTTGGCTTTCTTGCATTTCTTTTTCTTTGGGATGGATTTCGTTGCTGCCTCCTGAACAATGTTACGGACCTCCGTCCATAGTTCCTCAGGCACTCTGTCTATCAGGTCTAATCCCTTAAATCTATTCCTTACCTCCACTGTATATTCATAAGGTATATGATTTAGGTCATACCTGAATGGTTTAGGGGTTTTCCCTACATTCTTCAATTTAACCTGAAATTTTGCAAGAAGCAGCTCATGATCTGAGCCACAGTCAGCTCCAGGTCTTGTTTTTACTGACTGTATAGAGCTTCTCCATCTTTGGCTGCAAAGGACATAATCAATCTGATTTCGATATTGACCATCTGGTGATGTCCATGTGTAGAGTCGCCTCTTGTGCTGTTGGAAAAGAGTGTTTGCTATGATCAGCGTGTTCTCTTGGCAAAACTCTATTAGCTTTTGTCCTGCTTCATTTTGTACACCAAGGCCATGCCTGCCTGTTATCCCAGTGATTTCTTGACTTCCTACTTTAGCATTCCAATCCCCTATGATGAAGAGGACATCTTTTTTTGGTGTTAGTTCTAGAAGGTGTTGGAGGTCTTCATCGAACTGATCAGCCTCAGCTTCTTCGCATCAGTGGTTGGGGCATTGACTTGAATTACTGTGATGTTGAATGGTTTGCCTTGGATTCGTACTGAGATCATTCTATCATTTTTAAGATTGTACCCCAGTACTGCTTTTCCCACCCTTTTGTTGACTATGAGTGCTACTCCATTTCTTCTAAGGGATTCTTGCCCACAGTAGTAGATATGATGGTCACCTGAATTAAATTCGCCCATGCTTGTCCATTTTAGTTCGCTGATTCCCAAGATGTCGATGTTCAATCTTGCCATCTCATGTTTGACCACCTCCAGCTTACCTTGATTCATTGATCTGACATTCCAGGTTCCTAAACAATATTGTTCTTTACAGCATCAGACTTTCTTTTCACCACCAGACACATCCACAGCTGAATGTCCTTTCAGCTTTGGCCCAGCTGCTTCACTCTTTCACCCAGCATACCCTCTGCTCCTCCCCAGTAGTATATTGGACACCTTCCGACCTGAGGGGCTCATCTTCCGGCGTCATCTCTTTTAGCCTTGTGATACGTTCCATGGGGTTTTCTTGGCAAGAATACTGGAGTGGGTTGCCATTTCCTTCTCCAGTGGACCACATTTTGTCAGAACTCTCTGCCATGACCTGTCCGTCTTGGGTGGCCCTGCACGGCATAGCTTATGGCTTCACTGAGTTACGCAAGCCCCTTCGCCACAACAAGGCAGTGATCCATGAAGGAGTCACTTCAGGGTGCCTTGTTGCTATTCTGCTCCACTTCATATCATGTGGACGCACCTACGACGGTCAAATAACTTTGACTTATTATTCAGGCTTTGGACTGAGGCGGTGCACAGCCCGAGTTATAAACAGTTTAAAACAGGCCTTCCTAGCATATACAATGGCTAACCATGCATTTCGTTGTTCCCTGCTGCATGCACATATGTACACACTAGATATAAAAAGCCTCCACTTTCCCACTTGAAGTTTAAGGCTACAGTCCAATGCACAATTATCTGTAAGTCCCCTTGACCACAATAGGGCCTATTTCTGAGTAGGCATGCATATGATTGCACTGTAAACATATAAAGACTATTTCTCCAAGCTGAGCAGATCAGAGGAAGCTGCTCCAGCTGGTCTAGGGGCTATGCAAGGAAGCAAGTGCCCAGGGAGCGAGCAATCAGAGTGACAGAACAGGGAGAGCAAACAGGAATTGGCCAGGGGAGTTGAAGTGGAAGAGGAGACAAAGGCAAAGCATGGGACTGTGTTTCTAACCTCCAGCGAAACAGGACAAAGCACAGGCTATTCCAGTACAATCAGAAAGCTAGAAACATAAAAGGAATAAAGAATATGGAAGGGAAAGACTCTCCAGTGCTGGTGACCTGCAATGTCTGTGCCATGTTTGTTTTCTTGCCTAAGATCAATACGGCCTACACATGCAACAAGTGCAAGTTGATCACGCTGCTGGAAGAAAAAGTAAGAGCACTGGAGCAGTGAGTGTCGACCCTCCAGGGAATAAGAGAACACAAAGAGTTCTTGGACAGAATGCTGGAACTACAGCAGCAAAGTGAAGAACAGAAGCTTGAAGAGCAACTGCAAGCTGAGGCAGAAGAGGGAAATGCTGAGGTGAGGAAAAATGAAGTTGAGGATGCTCCTTCGAAAAGGGTGACAGCAACAGCAGAAGAACTAGAAGCCAGTCTGCACCAGTGGAAGCAGTGGAAGCAGCTATGGAACCATTTTTAGGTACATGAGGATGAGACTGGAGGACAGCCTGCAGAGGAAGAAGTACAGGAGACCCCACGTGAGAGTGAGCAAGAGGCTGAAGGTCAGTCAAGCAGAGGCGATGAAACCCAGGCCTACAACAATAAAAAGAGAAGAGTAGTACTTGTGGGAGACTCCTTGCTGCATGGGATCAAAAGCCAAGTATGTCACAAAGACCCATGGACTCACCAGGTATGTTGTCTCCCAGGAGGAAGGATTAGAGATGTGACTGAAGGTTGCCTATACTCATAAAGCCCACTGACAGGTATCCCTTTCTTCTCATCCATATGGGAACAGATGATACCCCCAAGCAGAGCTATGAAGAAATCACATCAGACTTTGAAGCTTTGGGAAGGAAACTCAAGAATTTTCCGGACCAGATAGTTTCCACATACTGTCGTTAGGACAGTAGTTAGGACAGAAGAGAAAGAAAAATACTGTGGGTGAATGACTGGCTATGAAGGTGCTGCCAGCGGGAGAGATTTGGATTGTGGGACCATGGGCTATACTTCCTGGAAGATGGACTGTTGGCAAGGGACGGGTTGCACCTCACAAGGCCTGGGAAGGATGTGTTTGGCCACAGCGTGAAGAAGTGCATCAAGAGGACTTTCAACTGAATCCTACGGGGGAGGGAAATGTAAAGTTGGGGTAACAATGGAAGAAGGCATGTGCACCACAACAGAGAGAACAACTCTAATAGAGCCCAATTCTGTGCTACCTGCTGGCACTTAAGATAAAAAATGTGGGCGTGTGCTATCGTTCCCCTGATCAAAATGCTCAAGGTGACCTTGAGATGAAAAATGAAATCTGGGAGGTATCCAGTGGAGGAAGTGTTATAATAATCAGTGACTTCAATTATCTTCACATACACTGAAGAAGTACATGTCCCAGTCATGACAAAGAGGTAACATTTCCATTCTATATACCATTATCAACAACGGGTTTGTGAATGGCTGTGTTAATAATCTGATTGTCACCATCTGCACTGCCTTCATTTCATCTCCCTCTGATCTCACTGTTTACAGCTCCCTTTCCCACAGCCCACCCGCAGCTCAGGATGCACGCATCTGATGAAGTGGACTGTAGGCCACAAAGCCGTCATACCTATGCCGTCATAGCCCTGTTAGTCTGGAAGGGGGCACAAGGCCTTTTCTCATTTTTGCTGCAGCAGTGGACTAACGGAAGGGCTGCCGCTCTGGAATAGCCATGATGGCTATACGAAGCCTCTGCCTCCAGAGACAGAACCCTTCTGCTTACCGGTTGTGGGGGAGCAACAGTGGAAGAAGACAGCGATTGCCTTTCTGTCCTGCTTGTGGGCATCTGGCCCACTGGTCTGGGAACCAGGAGGCTGGATCAGATGGGCCTTTGATATGGCATGGCAGGGCTCTTCTTATGCTCACTGCTACAGGTTTCCTATCATTGTGATGTCATCTTCCTTCCTATGACTTGCACATTCATTGCCAATGGAAAGCAAAGTCTGCTGAGTGATGAAGCTACAAAAAGGGGGATATGGGAAGGAGGACACTGCAAGGGGCCTTCTTTCCTCATTTCGTCCTTTAACTGCTCACACAAGTATTTTCTGTTTGTACCATGGGACAGCTTCTGTCTGGGAACAAATAGTTCATAGCACGCTAGCAGTAAATAAATGTTGACATTTTATTTTTACTCCTGGATAAAGACCTTCAGCAGGGTGGGGGAAATAAGGAGCCACATTTTATTCCACAGCTAGAAAGATTTGTACTTCTGGCCCTGCAAGAACTGCTGGATCTATTTTCATTATAACAAACATTGATTTTGCATTAAAAAGTCTCATTATTTGAGATAATGATCGCTGGGCTTTTTAGTTATTCTTCTGGTTTCTAAATCATTAAGGCTGCAATCCTATAACTAATTACCTGGAAGTAAGCCCCGTTGAACTCAACGGGGCTTACTTCTGAGTAGACATATATGGGATTGCATTGTAAATCTCTTGCAAATCACAGAGTAGAGCTGTGATGAACCTTTCAGTGTAGCTTTATTTCAGCAATTTGGGGGCATGAAAAAAGAAAACGGGTGCAAATTTCTAAGAAGTTTATGAAATATGTGAGGGTTGGCCTACCTTACAGTTTTATCAGGGAGCTGAGAGTCCCTTCCCCCATTGTTTCTAAAAAGCTCTTGTCACTTCCGCTTTGTAGCAGGAGATGAAAGTCTCCTCTTGGTCAGGTGAAGGGTTTTGTTACCCACAATGAATGGATGTGACAAGCCTTTTAAAAAATGTAAAGGGAAAAGATAGGCAAGCTAGTCCTCATCCACCTTGTAAAACTGCAACGTAGGCCAACTCCCCCACACACTGGAGCATTCCTTAGAAATGTGTGTTCCTCCCAAAGCAATCAAAACCCCTTCCCCCCTTTTCAGGCAAGGCCAAAGGTTTTCAGGACTGTTCAAAAGAAGCCTATGCACATGAGCTTGTAGATGCCTTTTGGTTTTGAATAAATCTGAATTTTTTAATGGGGCTGGGGGAAGGGAGGTGGGAAGACCTCTCTCCAGAGCGGTGGATGGGCAGTCATTAACGTACTGTTCTGTATATAATGGGGGCTGGCTGAATGCCCCTTGCACCAGCAACAGTATGAATTATTGACTCAACGTATGTTCCCTGGTGAATACTTTCCCAAGGTTACACTCTGCTATTGGATATTTATTCTGAATAAGATAGAGAGGAAAGACCTTGTTGGCACGTAATGTCTGAGACAATAAAGTTTTGGAGGATTTCAGGAGCACTGGAGTATTTGTGTAATGCTGTGCATCTTCTGAGAGGCAGGGGCTGGGGGTTTAGACAACGCAAAGTTCTTGCTGCATGTCAAGTCCAGTCTGCTGCCAAGGAAGGAAAACGCATGAACACAGCTACCCTATTACCCTCAAGTTAGTCTGGATGGGGCAAGGGTGGGTTGCACCTAGACCCCCTATGCTGGCACAATTCCGAGCTATGGCAAAACCAAATGTTGGGTCCCTACGGGCCATGCTTTGTTAAGTGAAGCGAGAGCATGGCCTCCCCTCCCGGTCATCTTGCCTGGGCAAGCTGGCCTGCCCAGGCTGGAGCCAGTATGTTGCCTGCTTTCCAGGGCCGCCCCTCTTGTGACGTGGGGTGAATCCCTCACCTCAGGAGGCAAACTGCACACTCCCCCCCCCCACAAGAAGGCTGGCTGCTGCCTCGCGCACCACGTGAGAGCAGCCAGTGAGGCCCTCTGGAACAGCACCTGCCGCCAGCTTGCCCCAAGGACCTGCTCAGGGCGAGCTGGCAAACAATTTGCTGGAGAAGCAGCTGGGGCGGCTCCTCAGGGAACCAGGCAGACCAATTGCCTGGCTTTGAAAGGGCCCTTCCTCTGATCCAGGCATTGTGGGCGGGGTGTCCCTGGAGACTGCCCGCAGCACGGGCGGCAGCAATAGCAGGGGCACGGTGGTGCAATGGCAGGTGCCATAGCTGCTAGATTCAGCCCCTCCGTCCACACTCCTTGGTGCTGATAAAAGCCCTCCTGAGTCATGCCCGGGCTTTGGGGAAGGGTTCCTAAAGCTCTGAGATCCCCCCACTTCCCAAAGCTTCTGGTGTCTGATCTGGTGAAGCCTCATAGATGGTCCTTTCCTCGCCCGTTGTTGCACAAAATGCTAGTTTCGCCCCCTGGAGGCTAGTCCAATTTGCCCCAAAGAGGAGAGTCAACTTCAGGCTGGGTCCAACTCGATTTTATTGTTTGCAAACAGTTCGACAAAGGAGCTCACGCTCAAAGCAGAGTCGACCCTGGGCAACCTCCGCGCTACAGTTTTATCACTTAGCTTGCATTCCTCAGCCAGCGTGTTACTTTTGATTGGTTGCCAGTGGTTTGCTTAGCAACCTTATCTTAGGGTTACTGTCTGCTCATTCCAGGCATGCGCAGCTCTTACAGTACTATGTGCTGCTTAAGACACATACAATGGCTTTTAGGTTACATTTTTACTACAATTCCCCCCTCAAAAGGCTTTTCTCAAATTTATACTCTCTTTGGTCCCGCGGTGGACTATGCACTTAAAGGCGCAAACTATTATCGCTGTGGCATTGATGGTTTTCTCTAAACAGCAAGTGAGGCCTAGGGCACCTTTGTTCTAGCTACTAGAATGCTGACAACAAAAACACTTTTTTTTGAACTTTTGGAACTCAGTTTTGTTCCGTTCATCAGGAACCCTTGAAATGAGAGCACCCTCTTTCTGTAGAGCTACTTGAGTCCTTTCAGGGGTTCATTATTCCAACGGTGACCTTCAGGTGGGTCAGCTTCCGGTGTGACCCTCTCTGGTGCAGGTGATGCCTTTATTCAGTGTGATGAATCCACTTCTTTTCTTTGGCGACTTTCATAGCAATGGGAGTGGTAAGTAGGATCTGAAACAGACCCTTCTGCTTCTTGGTAGGTGGTTCATCTTTCTAGGACTGGATTAGCACCCAATCGCTGGGATTGAGATTATGCACTGGAGCATCTAAAGGCCAGGATTGGTGCGGTGTCGCAAACCTGTGAAAACAAAACAGACTGCAAAGCAGTAACATAACCTTGAATTTTAAAACTTTTACTTTTAAATTCACATTTAAGCTATCAGCCATAGGTAATATTCGAGGTGGGCACTTATGGAACGTTTAAAAGGTGTCAATTTAATACTTCCCTTGGGGGTGCACCATACTCGAGTCAAGGTGATTGGCAAGGCCTGTGGCCTTTCAACTTAATCTTTAAACAAATTTTAATGAGCATTGTCTTTAAGGTGCGGTTCATCTTTTCGGCTTGACTTGTAGATTGAGGTTTCCAAGGGGGGTGTAGCTTCTAGTTAGTTTGTTATGCCTGGGCCACTACTTGCGTTACTTGTCCAACAAAATGGGCCCCCCGATCTGATTCACTCTCTTTAGGTAACAAGAGCTTAGGGATTACTTTTTAACAGGATCTTGGCTACTGTCTGAGCGGTGCAGTCAATTGCTTTTATCATTACTAGCAGGTACCGATAGCCATGAATCTGGAGCAACTCTGAAAAGTCAATTTGAAATCTCTGAAAAGGATAGTAAGCGCATGGGCGACTTCTCATTTGAGCTGGGGGCTCAAACATCTTTGAATCATTTTTGAGGCACAAAGGGCAGTCAGCCACTGTTCTCAGGTCTTGGTCTAACCTGAAGGAGGTGCTATCTGCCTCGGGCGCACTTAAAATCGGGGTGCTAAAGGGAGATGATCCCTTTATTAGCTAACCATAATTTCTGAACTTTTCAATGAGCGGCTTCAAGCCTGCACAGGTGGCTTTTTTCAGAGGATACTGCCTCACGCACACAGGGCTCTCCCTTTTTAAAGAAGATTTTAGCTTGCAGTTTTGTTAACAAGTCCCGCCCCAAGAGGGCAACCAGGTATGCAGATGAAACTACAAAGGCATGTTCCAGTATGTTATTTCCAGTCTTCGTGAGGAGGGGCTTACACAGGGGCAATTTAGTTTTTTTTTTTCCCTTTAATTTCTTCTATAGTTACATGCTTTCCACTTTCTCTTGCGGGGGGGCTTCACAGGGATTATAGAAAATGTGGCTCCAGTATCTACTAGGGCTTTACAGTCCTCGCCACCAACCCTTACTTTTACCTTGGGATTCTCCCGAGCGTTTGTTCGTAGGGTGGTGGCCCTTCAGCTAGACTCCCCCCCACTGGAGGACCCTGCCAGCATTTGGCAGCCTTCAGGGTGAGTCTCTTTTCTCTTTTCTTTCAGCTCTGGACAATCTTTCTTCCAATGTCTCTTCTCTCGGCAATACGCACATTTATTGAGCCCCGGTTGGCCCTTTCCTTTTCTGCCCCCCCCCCCTCTGGTCACTTCTGTGCTCTCAAGCTGCTGTTTATATCTCCGCCCATGGTGGCTGCCAGCATTGCCTTTTCCTTTTTCCAGGAATGGCACTCTTTTCATGTGCTCTCATGTGCACCATAGCTCTAAAAACTTCATGATCTGGGGTCTGATAAGGCTAAAGCAGGCGGTGATATTAAGGCTTGCTTCAATTTAAGAAAAGCCTTTTTTTATTTTAATTGTCCACTTCTAGTGGGTAATATTTTTGTTAAAGCTTCATACGGGGGCTTCACCCCTTTTTATGGCTACTATAGCCTCCCTCTTGTAACAGGCACACTTATCTTTTGGCTTGCCTGTTCTGCAAATCATGTTTAAAATTCTCTGTGCCATGCACCAGTTTTAACTCTTTGTTTTCTCTGCAAGTTAGGCTGTTTGCCATTGCTTCGACAGAGACTCACTTGCTTAGATCTTCAACGACACACATTTGGGATAAGCTTTCTTTCTTTTTTAAGCCTTTTTGTCTGCTACTTTCTTCTGCCTTCTTTTATACCTTTTTCATATCATTAAAATCTAACACCATGACTGGAAAACATTTGTTTTGTATAGTAGGGCATGGTGGAGCAGATCTAACCATTATACTGCTCCTCTGACTGCATGGTCAGGGCCCATCAAAATTAAGGGAAGGGCGTTCTCATATGTGGAAAGAATTCCAAGCCACCATTTTTGCATCGGCAACTCCACACTGCATGAGTTTTGGCAGAGTGTCAGGTTTGCCTCTGAGCAAATGGAACGTCAGAACAGTTCAGATTTTGAGAAAGAGTTGGAACACATGGGGCAGGAACTTTCTTAGGCTTCAGAAACACAGCTGGGCTTAGAAGTATCACGGGAGAGTGGGGGACTCTCTCTCTCTCACCTCTTAAGTTAAGAGAATTTGCTGCCCCCTTTTTAAAGGGAAACTAACTTTCGTAGTTTCTCTTTGAACTTTTTGAAGGCTGTTTCCTTTGTAGTCTATGAATCTCTAGAAATTTGTATCTGTATGCTTCATTAGGGTAAATGAAATCAAAGCCTTGGAAATCATAGAATCATAGAATAGTAGGGTTGGAAGGGGCTTACAAGGCCATCGAGTCCAACCCCTTGCTTACTGCAGGAATCCAAATCAGAGCATCCCTGACAGATGGCTGTCTAGCCTCGTCTTGAATGCCTCCAGGGTGGGAGAGCCCACCACCTCCCCAGGTAATTGGTTCCATTGTCGTATTGCTCTAACAGTTAGGACATTTCTCCTGATGTTCAGCCGGAATCCAACTTCCTGTCACTTGAGCCCATTATTCCGTGTCCTGCACTCTGGGATTATTGAGAAGAGATCCTGGCCTTCCTCTCTGGGACAACCTTTTAAGTACTTGAAGAGTGCTATCAGATCTCCTCTCAGTCTTCTCTTCTCAAGGCTAAATATACCCAATTCTTTCAGTCAAATGCAGCTTTTTATCTGAGTGTTGAAATCACAAATCAAACTGTACACTGAGCTGATCACAAACAAACACACAATCTACAACAACGGGAGTTTAAGGCTATGACAAGCCTCACAGTACTTTTTACGGCAAGTCTTTAACTGGCCAAAGTTCCAGTCCATGTGCAGAGTGCCTCTAACAAAGAAGGCTTTGGGCCATAAAGAAGGGATGCGTTTTAACAAAAGCTCTGTGTCTCTTCATCAGTTCGAATGGGGAAGGTGTAACCTTACACCTCTTCTAGATTCCTCCACAGATAAGAACAGAGCAGTGCTGCTCAGCTTTCCAGCTGTGATGCTTTTCTTGTTTGTTTGTTTTTTTGCAAATCTCACTCTTTTGTCAGGTCCTCACAGACACCTTCCAGCCTCTCTGCTTGCTAAGGCTAAACCAGCCAGGGCGAAGGGGGGTTAGGCAAGTCCCCCTTGGCTCTGCTCTGAGCAGGCTGACAGAGATAAGCTTACACAGACCCTGATATTTTAAGAACTTGCTCTGTCTTTGTTTCTTGATTTTGCCACAGTCTTTAAGTCATCAAACAAATCTCTTTCTTCAGAAGTTGCAACTTTTTCAACTGCTTTTGCTTCTTCTAACAAACTTGGATACGGTGGCAGACAAACTGTCTCTGGCGGGCCCCCTCCCTCCCCCGACAACCTCTCCTCCCAACCTAACAGACCGAATCAGACGGGGGGGAGCTCAGGGCACCTTGGGCAGGGTCTCCCAGTCTTCAAGCTCCTTCCGTGGGGCTTGAATCGGGGGGAACAGGGGCTTTGGGCTTCACCTCGGAGCATACCATCATGACTTTACAATACTGAACTTTATATTCAACCTTTTCTCACCTTCAGTGGATTTTGGTTGGCACTCATCCAAATGATGATAACCTCACCTTCCCTGAGGCAAATTTATCTCTTACTACTTGATTCAGACACCACCCGGGGTCTCTTGCCCCTGTGGTCCTTTGCCAGTAACACATTTACACATTTACACTTCTGTAACTAAGGGGGATTCTTTCCGCACCAATTTAACCAACTATCAATATAGGCGAATTGATCCCATTGCCCATTATTCACCACATTTTTATATACAGCATTTACAAGATTTACACCAAAGGATCCTATGTCTGGCCAACTAATTCCAAATGCTGGCCATTCCAATTGACAGAGTATAACCAGCTTGCCTTTCGACATCTTAGTACACGGAGTCTGACAAACCTCAGACACTTGACTTTGCTAAAGTTCTTTAGCATGCATCCCAAGGGAGTGGCAGAGCTTTCTAAACGGGAGCTACCCGCCTCCATTGTGCCTACCTCTATTTGAAACCATACACGGAGCCTGACAAACCTCCGACACTTACACGGAGTCTGACAAACCTCAGACGCTCCGAAGGCAACTCAAACAGAAAGACAGAAGGGAAATCAAGTACTTACTCTGCCCAGCACCCTAGTGCCGTCTCTTCAGACCCGTTCAGCCTGGTTGACTCAATCAATGGAGTCCACGCCTTTAACCTCCTGGGTGTCCCGACCCCCGTTCTCTGGTGCCGTGGCAGACCTCAAAGGCGGTCCGGCGCGCCCCACAGGCACCTTTGCCGGTTCTGTCGTTTGACCCCAGGGTGGTCCAAGGGACTCCTGCTGGCTCGCCAGTTTGTTGCACAAAATGCTAGTTTCGCCCCCTGGAGGCTAGTCCAATTTGCCCCAAAGAGGAGAGTCAACTTCAGGCTGGGTCCAACTCGATTTTATTGTTTGCAAACAGTTCGACAAAGGAGCTCACGCTCAAAGCAGAGTCGACCCTGGGCAACCTCCACGCTACAGTTTTATCACTTAGCTTGCATTCCTCAGCCAGCGTGTTACTTTTGATTGGTTGCCAGCGGTTTGCTTAGCAACCTTATCTTAGGGTTACTGCCTGCTCATTCCAGGCATGCGCAGCTCTTACAATACTATGTGCTGCTTAAGACACATACAATGGCTTTTAGGTTACATTTTTACTACACCGTGGAGCCCCACAGCTCTGAGGGGCCAGTCCGGGAAATCCCCAACCCCCATTTAGGTGGCTCAGGATGCTGGCCATCGACTCACCTATTGCTCTTGTTTCCCACACTACCCTGCCATGCGGCCAGCCTCTGGAGCAGACGTCGCCCAAGCAAATTCCCTTTCCCCCTTAGGTGCAATGCAGAGCAGTGCTATGCCTCTGCATGCCAGTTGCTGGGGAACCCCCTGGGAGGGGCTGTTGCACTCCTGCCTGCTTGCGGGTTTCCCACGGGCACCTGGCTGGCCGCTGTGTGAACAGAATGCTGGACTAGATGGGCCCTCGGTCTGACCTGGCAGGGCTCTTTTTATGCTAACTAGTGGTGGGTGAACATGCAATGTTTGAGCTCATTGAGGTTCTCTGAGTTCTTCCTCGAAGCATGTTTTGCCTTGTTTGCATTCCCAAATGCAAGCATTTCCCCCACCCCCGATCAGGAAAAATGCACATTTTAAAGGTGCACATTTTTCAGGTTCAAAAATATGCATTTTCTCCCATAGGCTAAACCCTGAAACTGTGGAGAGGGGGGGCACATTCGCACAAGCACACATTTCCTGAAGTGCCACATGCACAAGTGCGCACGTTTGAAAGTGAATGCAAGTTCGGGAAATTGCAAACATTTCCTGAAAACTGTGTTCCTCCTCGTGTTTGCATTGGGGTTTGCGAATGGAGCACGTTTGCATGATTTGTGAACAGGAACAAAATTCTCGTATATCCCTAATATTAACCCTGGTGACCTGGGCTAATAAGGCCACCAGATAAAAAATTCCTACTTGGCCACAGAGAGACCAGTAGGGATGTCAGAGAATTCCGCCACGGATCTCAGTGAAGCTGAATGCCAGTGCATTCGGCTCCCTGAAATCTGGCGGAACGAAGCCCCCCACCCCACCACCCCGCGAAAGGCGCACCAAACGGAGCACTTACCTGGTGCCGTTCATGCTGCTTTGCGAATGGTGGCTGCATCTGCGGCCGCCATTCGCTTCACCATTTAGGTCATGATAGGCTACGTAAATACTTACGTAGCCTATCACGGCTAATGCAGGGATGCCATTTGTATCCCTGCAGAGGCTGTGATAGGCTACGTAAGTATTTACATAGCCTATCACGGCAAAAAAAGGGAACACAAATGGCAGCCGCCATAGCCGCCGCCATTTGCTTTTCTGTTTTGTTTCCGTGATAGGCTAGGTAAATATTTACATAGCCTATCATGGCCAAAAACATGAATGCAAATGGCACCATTTGCATCCGCAGGCTCCAGACGCCTGCGAATGCACCTGGCTGGTGGCTCTACGGAGTTGCCATGGAGCGGATCCAGCTGGGTTAGGATTTCGGGGGGAGGCGCAGAGCACCTCCCCCCACCGCGAATCACCCCTGTGAAAAGGTAAGTGACTTTCGCACATCCCTAGAGACCAGCCTGACTCACACTGCCACCAGTATTGGGTGGGAGGGTTGGTGCCATGGTGCTGGATGAAGGGGGGCTAGGAGAGGTAGGTCTGGCTTATAAGGCCTCTTGCGCTGCCCGCAGCTGACACACTGGAGGTGTCCTGCCTCACTTCTGGCATAGCTGAGACACAGTCCCTCTCCCCACCTTCTCTTGAAGGAAGTAGGGCTTGTGGAGTGTGCATCTTTCTAATCCAATGTTATGCCGCTTTTTCCTCCTCGTAATTCCTACTTATTCTTCTCATGGTCCTCTTTTTCAGATCTCAATTCCTGGATTTCTTTCTTGGTATTTTTCATCTTTAACTACTCTTCTATGTGATTTTAATCTTCATCTTGAGTTCTCTTCAGCTTGATTTCTAATTTTCTTCTCTCCTGAGTTCCTTTGTTTCTCAGTGGATTGATGCCTGCACTCATACGGCAGGTAATATCCTGGTTCTTGTTATTCCTTCTTTATGTTCCCTTGCTGAACTTGCGATCCCATTCTTTCCTCTCTCAGATCACCATTAAATTGCATTTACTCCTATTTGCATCCTTCCTCTGTCCTTTTCATGGGGTTCAGTTTCATGATCTCAAGAGCTTATCTTAATTATTGTCTTCTCTGCTATCTTCTGTTTTCTCTCTTTCCTTGTGAATTCTGGAACCTCTGCAGTTTCTTTCTCATGACTATTCAACTTGATTGTCTTCTTGATCTTTCCCCCTTGGCTTGTTCCAGCTGTCTTCATCCTTGTACTCATTCGCAAAATGTCTTGGCATAAAGCTTGTCCTTCTCCTGATTACTTGCGTTACAGGTTTATGCTTTCTTTTTAATAAATCCATCCCAAGCTAAACAATTGCATTTTTCTTCTTCTGTAATTCTTAATCACCCTTCAGCACTGAAGGCTGCAATCCTATGCTCACCTACCTGGTAAACTCAGTGTTTAGGGCTGTGCTATAAGTGTCCCCCATTTTAACTGATCCTCCTCCTCCTCTTTTCTCCATAGCATTTTTCAAATTCTTCTTGGATAAGATTTCTTCTATCCTCTCATCTTCTTCTGCATTGCTTTTTAACACTATTTATTCTCCCATGTCCTACCTTGAGCACAAGTGGGACCCGCCCAAAGGGAAAGAGGAGTTTTCTGTGGGAGGGCAGGTCCAGAGGAAAAACAAAATGGCTGCACCCAATACAGGAAAGCAAAAAAAAGGGGGGTATGTAGAAGTACAGTGTCCAATGCATTTTGCTGGAAATGAGGGATGCTCTCTTACTAAAGATGCTCAATAAATTGAATTCCTGTATCCATGAGGAAAATTTCCATTCAAAATGTGGAGGGCAGACCCAGTCAAATGGAGGCTAAAGGACAGCAGCTGCAAATCTGTGAGGGTTAGACTAAAGTAACAGGACACTGGACAGCTCCCATCTGGGTGGAGTCAAGACCAGGAGATTCTGGGGGCAGAAATCAACCACCATTCTGTTTTGGAGTATAATTCCTTCAGAGACTTTATGTGGCTAAAATCCAATAAACTCAACAGATGTTGAGGAGGAAACCAACACAACACCGAAGGTCCGGGTTGCAGTACAAGACTCATCCCTTACAATTCACAAGCAACATATTATATATTCTTCCAAACTAACATATTAATTTACTGAATCATCAGCAAAAATAAG
Source organism: Heloderma suspectum (assembly GCF_057233095.1). Classification (NCBI taxonomy): domain Eukaryota; kingdom Metazoa; phylum Chordata; class Lepidosauria; order Squamata; family Helodermatidae; genus Heloderma; species Heloderma suspectum. Next base: position 48,618,970 of record NC_139467.1, on the reverse strand, counting down.
GAGGGGTTAGTGAGTTACAGGACGGATCTAACAAACAGTCATGGAAGAAAATGTTTATCAGCACCAGAAAGTTCTTTCCCAACTGGTCTGCCCCCGACTGCTAAAAGCTGCTAACCAAAATTTGTACTTCCTCCTTTCTAAAAAATACGCTTAACATACAGCATATTTCTTCCACCCTTGACCCCTTTCATTGCAAACTGCTTTTTCAGCAACAAGGCCTAGCAGCCCTTAAAACCTGAACCAAAACACTGAAGCTTGAACCACTCTCTCTTTATCTCTTCCCTTTTTCTTGTCTCTACATTCTCCCATTTCAAACTACCAGCTTCATCTTTCTACATCAGTATTATTATATCCAGGATTTCTACATATCCTCCTTCTATATTTTGTTCCACATGTTGGTATTCTTGTAATACCACTTGCTCCATTTCCACTTGGTTCAATGTTGGTTTAGCACTTTTTTATCATGCAAGAAGTGTTGCACTTGATTATAAGGAAGCACATATACAAGCAACAAAAATTAACACCTCAACAATTCCTTCTAGGTTTGCTTTTCCTAATGCTCCTAATGGTCCAGTTAACCAGGACCATAAGTCCTATTCTTCAGGAACTTCCTCCTCTGCTATTTTGTGGGAGATTTTTAATTGATCCTTGATGGTATTTACATTTGTCAGGGTTTGGTTGGACCTATCAATGAAAGTACAACATGAGGAATTTATCACAGTACAAACTTAAAAATAAAAAGTAAAAATATCAAGAGCCAATTGGTTTTCTAAAGTTATCTGGGATAGGTCTTTTACTTCCTTTTGAAGCCCTGATATTGCATCAGCTGTAGCATTCCACATTATTTCTAGAGTAGCTGATATATTTACTACAGCCTTTTCTAATCCAAACATTCCTAACCATGGGAGAAAAGCCCTGGAGAACTGATAAAACTCTGATTGTCGTTTTACTAATGGATTTTCTCCCCTTTTATACATTTTATCCCAGTATTTCTGTTATGTTCATAATATACTGCTTCAGGAAAATGAAACCCAGGGACACTTTTTCCCATTGTACATACACCTTTCCAATCAAATAATAGTGTTTTGTACGCCCACTGCTCACACAAACAATACAATCCACAACTAGTAAGAGTGGGATAATTATTCATTTCTCCATCATGACATGTCTTTTTGTAACTACGTACCTGATTTAGTTCTTCCTGGAGGTTGTTTGCACCATGTGGATGTGACCATGAGATGAGATGGGGGTTGTGGTTGATTTTTGTATAAATTTGGTTTACAGAAGGACTTAGCATTAGTAAAAACTCATGTGTCCACTATTATGAATGTATTATTATCTTTTTAAAGTTTGTATTCAACCTATGGGTCATTTTGATTGTACTGCCTAGTACAATTCTCTAGTTCATCTATCTTTCCCACCATATGACCATAACTCCAGTCTGGAATATACTGTAAAGTAGAAGAGCAATAGGGATATATACTAATCAATCTAAATCTGTTGTCATTATTCCCATAGGATATATTATAAAAAGAGAGAGAGAGAGAGAGAGAGAGAGAGGCAGTAACAACTGCACTTTTTTATCTTTCCTATAAACAAGTTTCCCCTTTTTTCAGGATTTTTATTTTGCAGGTATAGATATCCTAAGTCTTGGTTTGTCCATTCCTTTAGGTTAGATAGACACCGAATCAAGGGGATTCCTTGATATCGATGATTTGGTATTTGAGCACAAACTCAACACTTTTTTCTTTGCTTGTACAGCCAGTTTTTGTTAATTTTAAAACAGGTTTTTATCTCAGTTGGTATATTCAAGTAATAATGAGCACATTTATTTATTTATTTATTTATTTCTATTTCATTTCTATATTGCCCAATAACCAAAGCTCTCACTTTTCATATTTTGAGCAATTTGACAACAGAAGGTTTTGAGATAAGGTAGGAAATTGTGTGTCTTTTCCTGGGGACAACCAAAAGAATATTAACATGTTATGAAGATTGAGAAGAAACAACAATAACACCATTACACGTTTAAACCATATTGATGGCAAAATCCTTCTCTTTAATGTGGCTGTTTCTTTAATTCTCAAAGAAGAGAAACAGGTTCTCAGGATGCAAGACAGAATTTATTATAAGATGCCCAACATGTTTCGGCCTTTTTGCTTATTTCAGGCCTTCTTCAGGGGGCTGTAACATAAATGATAATAACATTTACAGATAGGTCAACACATAGTTAAAACTCTGTGGCAATTTGTATTGCAGTAATGTTTTAACTATGTGTTGTCCTATTTGTAAATGTTATTATCATTTATGTTACAGCTCCCTGAAGAAGGCCTGAAATGAGAAAAAAGGCCAAAACATGTTGGGCTTCTTATAATGAATCCTATCTTGCATCCTGAGAACCTGTTTCTCTTCTTTTTTATCTACTCTGGATGCTCACCGCCTTCTGTTCTCTTTGTTTCTCTGATTCTGACTGAAGGATCTACCATATTGGGATCAATCTATAGCCCACTTAATAGCAAAGAAAATTAGTGTTATCCTTAGAAATAACACAAATAACCACTCCCAAAAGCACAAGTGCACAACCAAAGCCTTTCTTCCCTTTCTGGGCTGAGGTTTCGCAGCAGACTGAAGTTGTGATGTAGTTTGTCCAAAGGGCAGCATTCAGATGATCTGGTTCCTTTACTCCCTGAATCTTTCAGGAGAATTTGGTTCCACAGGAATTTCCTCTTTGATTCGGTGGAGGCCGGAACATTAAGGAAACCTTCTAGGACTTCTTCTCCATGCTATGTCATGGATGTAGCTGGTATTGATGTCCTGGAATATATTCTTCTGCTTCAGGGGAGAGGTTTCAAAAATCACCCTGAATCATAGGAGGTTTTATTATGGCCTCAATCTTTTCTTTCGGTGGTGGAATTTTCGGATGGGGGGTCTTCATATACCAAAGCTTGCCAGCAGACCCTCTCTATGGTGATTGCACACAGGCGTTGACACCTATTTCCAGCTACCTTTGGAGCTGGATCTCCCAAAGCTTCCCAGGTACACATGCCTTCTCCTTCAGTATGTTAAACAGGCAAGGTTCAAATCTGGTCATATGACAATCACATAACCAGTAAGCCTGCCCCCTCCCCATTGGTCACAAAAGGCTTTATCTAATCAAATCATTTTACACTACTTAACCCAATAAAATGAGGAATCTTCGAAGCATTTACTATAGCTTGAGTCTTTTTGTACATAGGTGTTTCATTTCCGTGCTGCAGGGCTAGTTTTTATGTAAGCAATAACAATCAATAATTTCCACGTGGTCCACACCTTTGGCTTCTCTTTGAGCTCTCTGCTGGACGTTGTCAACCCTGCCAGCAGGGCAGAACCCTACTGGTCTCTTAGGAGTGGCAGGGTGTTATTATGGCCCTCAAATGGCACCAAAGAACCACAAAGTAGCTTTTGCAAACAAGGAGAAGTCCAAACAGGAAAAATCCAGACAGGGACCAAGTGGGACAACCACTCCAGCCTTCCTAACACAGGTCAGGAAGAGAGTCCATCAACAATGTCCTTTCTCCTTGACCTCAGGTTGTATTTCTGGGAGCCTGGTAAGTCTTGGTACAGCAGTCCACTTTTAAAATCAATCATCAGCTTCTGGGGAGGTCCCTCTGGATCATCCTGGGGATTGCCTTCTCTGTCTCTTGTGGCCTTCTCTTGACTGGCATTGATAAATCCCCAAAACTTCGTGCAATGGGAAATGTGGACCTACATTGAGAGGCCTTGGCACTTGACAGCAGTGTTGGTGACTAGTATCACCTGGTGCGGGCTTTTCTATCAGGGCTGCAAGGCATTCTTCCTCTGGAAACCATTTACACCTTGTACTTGGGTTGATCCCCTTCATGGATCACTGCCTTGTTGTGGCGAAGGGGCTTGCGTAACTCAGTGAAGCCATAAGCTATGCCGTGCAGGGCCACCCAAGACGGACAGGTCATGGCAGAGAGTTCTGACAAAATGTGGTCCACTGGAGAAGGAAATGGCAACCCACTCCAGTATTCTTGCCAAGAAAACCCCATGGAACGTATCACAAGGCTAAAAGATATGACGCCGGAAGATGAGCCCCTCAGGTCGGAAGGTGTCCAATATGCTACTGGGGAAGAGCAGAGGGTATTTCCAAGTAGCGCCAGAAAGAGTGAAGCGGCTGGGCCAAAGCCGAAAGGACACTCAGCTGTGGATGTGTCTAGTGGTGAAAAGAAAATCCGATGCTGTAAAGAACAATATTGTTTAGGAACCTGGAATGTCAGATCAATGAATCAAGGTAAGCTGGAGGTGGTCAAACATGAGATGGCAAGATTGAACATCGACATCTTGGGAATCAGCGAACTAAAATGGACAGGCATGGGCGAATTTAATTCAGGTGACCATCATATCTACTATTGTGGGCAAGAATCCCTTAGAAGAAATGGAGTAGCACTCATAGTCAACAAAAGGGTGGGGAAAGCAGTACTGGGGTACAATCTTAAAAATGATAGAATGATCTCAGTATGAATCCAAGGCAAACCATTCAACATCACAGTAATTCAAGTCTATGCCCCAACCACTGAGGCCGAAGAAGCTGAGGTTGATCGGTTCGATGAAGACCTACAACACCTTCTAGAACTAACACCAAAAAAAGATGTCCTCTTCATCATAGGGGATTGGAATGCTAAAGTAGGAAGTCAAGAAATCACCGGGATAACAGGCAGGCATGGCCTTGGTGTACAAAATGAAGCAGGACAAAAGCTAATAGAGTTTTGCCAAGAGAACATGCTGATCATAGCAAACACTCTTTTCCAACAGCACAAGAGGCGACTCTACACATGGACATCACCAGATGGTCAATATCGAAATCAGATTGATTATGTCCTTTGCAGCCAAAGATGGAGAAGCTCCATACAGTCAGTAAAAACAAGACCTGGAGCTGACTGTGGCTAAGATCATGAGCTGCTTCTTGCAAAATTTCGGCTTAAATTGAAGAACGTCGGGAAAACCACTAAACCGTTCAGGTATGACCTAAATCATATCCCTGATGAATATACAGTGGAGGTGAGGAATAGATTTCAGGGATTAGACCTGATAGACAGAGTGCCTGAGGAACTATGGACGGAGGTCCGTAACATTGTTCAGGAGGCAGCAACGAAATCCATCCCAAAGAAAAAGAAATGCAAGAAAGCAAAGTGGCTGTCTGATGAGGCTTTACAAGTAGCTCACGAAAGAAGGGAAGCGAAAAGCAAGGGAGAAAGGGGAAGATATACCCAACTGAATGCAGAGTTCCAGAGAATAGCAAGGAGAGACAAGAAGGCCTTCTTAAATGAACAATGCAAAGAAATCGAGGAAAACAACAGAATGGGAAAGACTAGAGATCTCTTCAAGAAAATTGGAGATCTCAAGGGAACGTTTTGTGCAAAGACGGGCATGATCAAGGACAAAGAAGGCAGGGACCTAACAGAAGCAGATGAGATTAAGAAGAGGTGGCAAGAATACACAGAAGAACTATACAGGAAAGATCTGAATGTCCCTGATAGCCATGAGAGTGCTGTCACTGAACTTGAGCCGGACATCCTCGAGAGTGAAGTCAAGTGGGCCTTAGGAAGCATTAGTAACAACAAAGCTAGCGGAGATGACAGTATTCCAGCCGAGTTATTTAAAATCCTAAAAGATGATGCTGTTAAAGTGCTGCATTCAATATGCCAACAAATCTGGAACACTCAACAGTGGCCACAAGACTGGAAAAGGTCAGTTTACATTCCAATTCCAAAGAAGGGCAACGCCAAAGAGTGTTCAAACTACCGCACAATTGCGCTCATTTCACATGCCAGCAAGGTGATGCTCAAAATCCTACAAGCTAGGCTTCAGCAGTATGCGAACCGAGAACTACCGGAAGTACAAGCTGGGTTTAGAAGAGGCAGAGGAACTAGAGATCAAATCGCCAACATTCGCTGCATCATGGAGAAAGCAAGAGAATTCCAGAAAAACGTCTATTTCTGCTTCATTGACTACGCTAAAGCCTTTGATTGTGTGGATCACAACAAACTGTGGCAAATTCTTAAAGTGATGGGAGTACCAGACCACCTTACCTGTCTCCTGAGAAACCTGTACGAGGGTCAAGAAGCAACAGTAAGAACCAGACATGGAACAACCGATTGGTTCAAAATTGGGAAAGGAGTACGACAAGGCTGCATATTGTCACCCTGCTTATTTAACTTATATGCAGAGTACATCATGAGAAATGCTGGGTTGGATGAATCAGAGGTCGGAATTAAGATTGCTGGGAGAATTATCAACAACCTCCGATATGCAGACGATACCACCCCAATGGCAGAAAGCCAAGAGGATCTCAAGAGCCTCTTGTTGAGGGTGAAAGAGGAGAGTGCAAAAGCTGGTTTGAAACTCAACATTAAAAAAACTAAGATCATGGCATCTGGCCCCATCACTTCCTGGCATATAGAAGGGGAAGAAATGGAAGCAGTGACAGATTTTACTTTCTTGGGCTCCAAGATCACCGCAGACGGTGACTGTAGCCATGAAATTAAAAGACGCTTGCTCCTTGGGAGGAAAGCTATGGCCAACCTAGACAGCATAGTAAGAAGCAGAGACATCACCTTGCCGACAAAGGACCGTCTAATCAAAGCTATGGTTTTCCCAGTAGTAATGTATGGCTGTGAGAGCTGGACTATAAGGAAGGCTGAGCGCCGAAGAATTGATGCTTTCGAACTGTGGTGCTGGAGAAGACTCTTACGAGTCCCCTGGACTGCAAGGAGGTCAAATCAGTCCATCCTAAAGGAAATCAACCCTGAGTGCTCATTGGAAGGACAGATAATGAAGCTGAAGCTCCAATATTTTGGCCACCTAATGCAAAGAGAAAACTCCCTGGAAAAGACCCTGATGCTGGGGAAGACTGAAGGCAAAAGGAGAAGGGGACGGCAGAGGATGAGATGGCTAGATAGCATCACGGATGCAATGAATATGAACTTGAGCACGCTCCGGGAGAGAGCGCAGGACAGGAAGGCCTGGCGTGCTATGGTCCATGGGGTCACGAAGAGTCGGACACGACTGAACGACTGAACAACAACTTGGGTTGATGCCATGGCTTTGGCCTATAGAAGCAGGTGGAGCCACAAGGCTTCTTTGTCCTGAGAATGGAAACCTTTAACAAATCTCATTACTCCTTCACAATGTTCTACTACAGTATCATCTGTAAGGGAAAGCTTTTTGGAACACGGAGGACAGCGTGGGAGACTCATTGGCCTTGTCTTTTGTGTGGACTCCATCCATTGACCTGGTGAGTACATTTCATATAAGAGCTAGGGGCAAGGCAGCTTGCCATTTGAGCTCCACTTCATTACACAATTTTGACAGTTTGTTCTTTAAGATTCAATTCTGTCTCTCTACTTCTTGACTGCAGATCATAAGGGCAGTGAAGATTCTGTTTGATTCTTGGGCTGTTACATATGTCTTGCATGACTTGGCCTGAAAATTGACTCCCTTGGAAAAAATGTCCACTAGCACAAGCACATATTGGTAATTACAGCATTTTGGCATCTGCATAAAATCAACCTGAATATTTACAAACGGCCCCCATGGGGAAGGATAGGCTGCTTGCTCAACCCTCACAGGTTAGAATCATAGAGTAGCAGGGTTGGCAGGGGCCTATAAGACCACCCAACCCCCTGCTTAATGCAGGAATCCAAGTCAGAGCATCCCTGACAGATGGCTGTCCAGCCTTGTCTTGAATGCCTCCAGTGTGGGAGAGCCCACCACCTTCCCAGGGAATTGGTTCTATTGTTGTATTGCTCTAACAAAAGTTTTTCCTGATGTTCAGCCGGAATCTGGCTTCCTGTCACTTGAGCCCATTATTCCGTGTCCTGCACTCTGGGATGATCAAGAAGAGATCCTGGCCTTCTTCTCTGTGACAACCTTTCAAGTACTTGAAGAGTGCTATCATATCTCCCCTCAGTCTTCTCTTCTCAAGGCTACACATGCCCAGTTCTTTCAGTCTCTCTTCAGAGGGCTTTGTTTCCAGTCCCCTGATCATCTTTGTTGCCCTCCCCTGAACCCTCTCCAGTTTGTCTGCATCCTTCTTAAAGTGTGGTGCCCAGAACTGCACACAGTACTCCCGATGAGGCCTAACCAGTGCTGAGTACAGGGGAACTAGTACTTCATGGGATTTGGAAGCTATGCTTCTATTAATGCAGTCCAAAATAGCATTTGCCCTTTTTACAGCCACATCACATTGTTGTCTCATATTCAGCTTGTGATCTACAACAATTGCAAGATCCTCCTCACTTGTAATATTGTTGAGCCACGTATCCCCCATCTTGTAACTGTGCATTTGGTTTCTTTTTCCTAGGTGCAGAACTTGGTATTTATCCCTATTAAATGTCATTCTGTTGTTTTCCGCCTATCAAGATCACTTTGAATTTTGTTTCTGTCTGCCAGGGTATTAGCTATCCTGCCCAATTTTGTGTCATCTGCAAATTAGGTAAGTTTTCCCTGCACCTCCGCATCCAAGTCATTAATGAAAATTTTGAAGAGCACTGGGCCCAGGACTGAGCCCTGCGGTACCCCACTCATTACCTCTCCCCAGGTTGAGAAGGGTTGAGTACGATTCTGTAGCCAACTGTGGATCCACCTAATGGTGATTTCATCTAGTCAACTTTTAGCCAGTTTGCTAATTGGGATACCATGAGCCACTTTATGAAAGCTTTGCTGAAGTCGAGGTATATTATGTCCACAGCATTCCCACAGTCCACAAAGGAGGTTACCTGATCAAAAGATGAGATCAGATTCGTCTGGCAGGATTTGTTCTACAAATCCATGTTGGCTTCGAGTAATCACTGCATTGTTTTCAAGGTGCTTACCAACAGATTGCTTAATAATCTGCTCCAGAATTTTCCCTGGGATTGATGTCAGACTGATCGGTCTGTAGTTCCCAGGTTCCTCCTTTTTGCCCTTTTTGAAGCTAGGAACAACATTAGCCCTCCTCCAGTCATCTGGCACTTCACCTGTCCTCCATGATTTCTCAAAGAGAATAAACAGTGGTTCTGAGAGCTCCTCTGCCAGTTCCTTTATTACTCTAGGAAGCAGTTCATCTGGCCCTGCAGATCAGAACTCATTCAAAGTATTTAGGTGTTCTTTGACCATATGCCTATCCATCTCAAGCTGCAATCCTGCCCCTTCAGCCTGTACTTTGCCTTTGCCAGGAAAGCTAAAATCAGGCAGCTTTCCTAAAATCCAGGGTACACGTTTGACTACACCCGGCTTTTGCTTCCCTTAAAACCAAGAACTCAAGTACAACATGGTCACTTTCCCCCAGAGTTCCTGTAACTGCTACTTTATCCACAAAGTCATCTCTGTTGGTTAGGATCAAGTCAAGGATAGCCGATCCTCTAGTTCCTTCCTCTACTTTCTGTAGGAGGAAGTTATCTGCCACACAAGTCAGGAATTTCCTGGAGGGGCCATGTTTTGCAGAATTTGTCCCCCAACAAATATGGGAAAATTGAAGTCCCCCATTACTACTATATCATACTTCCTTGAAACATTGGCTATTTGCTTTTCAAAAGTTCCCTAGACTCTGCTGTTTGAAACATTGGCTATTTGCTTTTCAAAAGATCCCTAGACTCTGCTGTAGGTTTCTTTTAAGTGCAAACAGTACTCCTTTCCTATTCACAGTCAATAACCTCATAGTCTGTTTGGCTGAATTGACTGGGAAAACACTGGCTGGTAGGCTGGAAGCAAACGAGGCAGCAACCCTGCCAGGTGGGCACACTGACTTGAACGAAGAGCAACGACAGTGGTCTGCTGGACTGACAGAGGCAGGAAGCAGCACAGCACCCCTGCCAGGAGGGCACAGCAGCACCTCGCCCACCTCTGCCCCACCAAGACCCTGAAGATGCCTCATATCGGGCTTGCTTGCTTTGCAACTCACAGTGTAGCATTATATTATTGAAATAATAGCTGTTAATGTGTGAAGTGCTTTGCCCACTGTCTTTGGAAATGTGGACTGTGTAGTGCTTTGCCACACACTGTTTGAAGCACAAACACACACCCAGGAAAAGCAAAGCAAACCCTAAACTACAAGGAAAGGAGCAGGTGGAGTGGGGTCTAACTATAGTCCTAACAGAAGCAAAAGGGGTTTTTTAATTGGGGGGGGGATGGGAAGGGAAGGAATACAGGAATTGAGAAGGGGGTGGAGGGGAGCCAAGAACAAGGAAAGGGCAATATATCATCTAGACAGGATATAATCTAGGATATAATATTATTATAATATTATATAGGATATAATCTAGACAGAATCAAAGTAAGGGCAAACTAATGGTTGACAGAGAATTGAAAGGGGTGGGGAGAAAAGAAACTACAGTTAAATTTTCTGGATTTTTAAATGAACAAACAACAAGAATGAACGGTATGAACTTTTCAATTCTTCTTCTTCTTCGGATTTATTTGGGTTATAAGGTCCGGGCACTACGCCAGTCCAGAGGACTGTTTACGTATATCCCCCCTTTTTTTTCTCTCTCTCTTTTTCTTACTTCCTCTTTTTTTACATGAGACATGATATACTGCATAATAAAATTCCTGTTTGTGTGTGTATAGATATGTATACATTCATATATAGATTTAGAAATGACACTATCTAAAATATAGATAGCATAAAGGTATTATTATTACTTATCCTTTTTAATTTCCTTCCTTTTTTATTATAATTACCATCATTATTATGAGACTCTGACTAGTAATATTTTTGGCTGGTTAAACTGAAGGGCAATATATGGTTATTGGAAATGAATTGTAGGCTTGCTCCCTTGCTATAAGACTGAAGATATGATATTGAAATGCAAGGTTGATTATCTGTGCTGTACTGAATTGTAATATTGGCAATGTTATAGGTATAACTTGTAAGTAGAATGATACTCGAAGTTTGTGTGCAATGCAGTTTGAATTTAATCATTTTAAGTAACTTTTTATATTTTTATTTTTCTTTCTTTCTTCTTCCTTTTCCTTCTTCTGTTCTTTTTTTTCTTTTTCGTTACTGCTGTGTCCTCCTAAAATATGGTATTGTTGTTGGAAACTGTAGATAATGACTAGTTTGTTGGTACTGTTTATTTCATTTATAAAGATAAAAAATAGAATAAAAAGTATAAAAAAAAAAAAAAGAATGAACGGCAAACCTGTCCCAGAAGGGTGGGGTGGGGAGAGACTAACACAGCTGCCTCAGCATGCGTGTTCTTCTCAGCTTCGTTCTGCCAAAGGAGAGCGGAAGGGTTCATCTCCTTCCTGTTCTTCTCTGGCAGGGTGCCAGCTGCCAGCCGTGGCTGCTTCCTCTGCCGCTCCTGGCGGAGACTGGCACGGTTGCTCCCAGTGGCCACAGCAGAGGTGGAGGGAGAAATGCCACAGAGCTCCCCCTCAGCTCCCGTCCCATACCGTTGTTGCCACCGACGCTGCCGCCACCATCGTTGCATGCAATGGCAGCTCGTCAGGGTGGTGGGAGGCTGCTCGACTATCAGGTGGCTTGCGCACCCCAATGGATCATCTTGCACCCCACTTTGGAGACCACTGCTCCAGCTTCTAGTCCTCTTCTCTCCAGTAGCACCACCTCTCTCACAATGCGCAAACGGAGGCTGACTCACAGCAGAGCTCACTCCCTTGCTCCTCCTCCGCCGCCTCTCCCCTTCCCCCCTCCTGCCTTGTCTTCTGCCCATCCCAGTGGCCAGACCTATCTCAAGTTGATACATTTGGTGCTTCTGCCTCCTCTCCCCTTCCTCCCTTTCCCTTTCTATCCCTCTTCTAACTACTGGAAGGATGGATGAGAAAACTATCTGGGCCCCAAAGTTCTTGAGTTTCCTTCCCAAAGCTTCAAAGTCTGACGTGATCTCTTCGTAGCTCCGCTTGGCGGTATCATTTGTTCCCACATGGATGAGAAGAAAGGGATCCCTGTCAGTGGGCTTTATCAGTGCAGGCAACCTTTCAGTCACGTCTCTAATCCATCCTCCCAGGAAACAGTATGCCTGGCGAGTCCACAGGTCTTCGCAACATACTTGGGTCTTGATCCCACACAGTAAGGAGTCTCCCACTACTACTCCTCTTCTCTTCTTGTTGCTGTAGACCTGGGTTTCATCGCCTCTGTTTGACTGACCTTCAGCCTCTTGCTCACTCTTATGCAGGTTCCCCTGTGATTCTTCCTCTGCAGGCTGTCCTCCAGTCTCATCCGCAAGTACCTGGAATCGGTTCCACAGCTCCACTGCTTTCACTGGTGCAGAGTGGCACCCAGTTCTTCTCCTAACTTCACCCTTTTCCAAGGAGTATCCTCTACTGCATTTTTCTTCACCTCAGCATTTTCCTCTTCTGTCTCATCTTGCTGATGCTCTTCAAGCTTCTGGTCTTCCCTTTGCTGCTGTAGTTCCACCAGTCTGTCCAACTTTTCTTGTTCTCTTATTCCCCGGAGGGTCGACAGAACTCTTCTTGTTCTCTTATTCCCCGGAGGATTGACAGTCGCCGCTCCAGTCCTCTTACTTTTTCTTCCAGCAATGTGATCAACTTGCACTTGTTGCAGGTGTAGGCCATGTTGTTCTCAGACAAGAAAAAACAAACATTGCACACACCTTGCAGGTCACCAACACTGGAGAGTCTTGTCCTTCCATAGTCTCTTTTCCCTTTTTGTGTCTAGCTTTCTGGTTGTTCTAGACTAGCCTGTGCCCGCTCCTCTACTCAATAGAGGTTAAAAGCAGAGTCCCACTGGTGTGGAAGTGTGTGTTACAAGAAAAATATTTTTAAAAAAAAATGTTAGGGGCCTCCCCCTTGACCTCCCCTGCTGACTTCCCCTGGCCAACTCCTGTTTTGCTCCCCCTGTTCGCTTGCTCTGGTCACTCGCTGTCTGGGAGCTTGCTTGCTTCTGTAGTCCCTGGACCAGCTGGAGCAGCTTCCTCTGCTCTGCTGAGCTGGGAGGCAGGAAACAGACTCAAGCTTCCTGCCCACACAGCTGCTGGGAGTACTCAGGCCACACACACCCAATTCAGTTGGAGCTCTCAGAAGCACCTGGTGAGGTCACAGCCACTCAGAAGGATAAAGGACAGCCCCCTGGGCTTCCTGCAGCCTACTTACCTTTTTGCCTCTGTCTTCTTTGTCTCCTTTGTCTCTTCTACCACCTGGTGAGTTCACAGCCACTCAGAAGGAAAAAGGACAGCCCCCTGGGCTTCCTGCAGCCCACTGACCTCTTTGTCACTGTCTTCTTTGTCTCTTCCATAGGGATGGCGGAGAATTTCTCCCCGAAACTTCAGGGGGCCGAGCGCCAATGTGTTCGGCCCCCCGAACAAGTTTCGGGGAGAAATTCTCCGCACCCCCCCGCACCCCGCACCCCCCCCCGGGACGGGACTTACCTTTGCCGAATGTCCCTCCCGGTGGCGGGTCCGGCTGGCGGTTCGGCAGGTGTTCGTGCGGGGCGGGAGCGGCAGCCGGTCTTTTGACCGGCTGCCGCTGCCGCCATTCCAATGAAAGAAAAAAAAACAAAAACGCCCCCGTGATAGGCTACGTGACGATTAACGTAGCCTATCACGGCTAGATTTGCAAAGTCAGCCATGATAGGCTACGTAAATCGTCACGTAGCCTATCACGGGTGACTTTAAAAAAAAAAAAGTGCGTACAGATAATGGCAGCCCCCATAGGGAGCCGCCATTCGCATTCCTTATTTGGTCGCTGTCACCTACATAAAGATTTACGTAGACTACGGCGAAAATAAGGGCCTTATTTTCGCCGTAGTCTACGTAAATCTTTACGTAGACTACAGCGACCAAATAAGGAACGCGAATGGCGGCTCCCTATGGGGGCCGCCATTAGCGTACGCGCTTTTTTTTTTTTTTAAAGTCACCCGTGATAGGCTACGTGACGATTAACGTAGCCTATCACGGCTGACTTTGCAGATCTAGCCGTGATAGGCTACGTTAATCGTCACGTAGCCTATCACGGGGGCGTTTTTTTGTTTTTTTTTTTAACTTTGGAGTTCGCGGCCGGGCGAGGCGGGAAGCCTCCCCCCCGGCCTGAATTTCGGCCGAGGCGAGGAGGGAAGCCTCCCCCCCCCCGGCCTGAACTTCGCGGGGGGAGCAGCGAAGCGCCTCCCCCCCACCGCGAACAAGCTTCGACGACAGGTAAGTGACTTTCGTCCACCCCTACTCTTCCACCACTGCAACTCCCCTGGCCAACTCCTGTTTGCTCCCTCTGTCTGCTCGCTCTGGTCACTCACTCTCTGGGAGTTTGCTTGCTTCTGTAGTCCCTGGACCAGCTGGAGCAGCTTACTCTGCTCTGCTCTGCTCAGCTGAGGCAGGAAACAGCTTCTAGCTTCCTCTAGCTTCCGCTTGATATGGGGCACCGGGGTGCCTGATATTTACATCCCAGTTCACCATTTTGGTCTCAGCTAGGGATGTACGAAAGTTACTTACCGTTTCGCGGATCTGCTTCGCGGGGGGGGGCAGGCGCTCCGTCTCTCCCCGTGGAATCCTCGACGGGGGGAGAGGCGCTCCGTCCCTCCCCCCAGAGTCCTGCCTGGCTGGCTCCGCTCTGCGGGGATTCCGTGGAGCCACCGGCCAGCTCCGCCAGCAGCTGGACATCCAGCCGCTGGGTAGCAGGGGCGCAAATGGCGGCTGCCGTAGCCACCGCCGTTTGTGTCCCTGTATTCAACCATGATAGGCTACGTAAAGACTTACATAGCCTATCATGTCTGGGTTAAAAAAAAAAAAAAAACCTCGCATACGCAAATGGCGGCAGCTACAGCGGCCGCCATTTGCATTCCTTATTTTTCACCGTCTTAGTCTACGTAAATATTTACGTAGACTATTACGGCAAAAATAAAGGGGAATGCAAATAGCGTAGTGGGCGCAATTTGCGTTCCTTTTGATTCGCCGTTTTAGCCTACATAAATATTTACGTAGACTAAAACGGCGAATCAAAAAGGGACGCAAATAGCACCCACTATGCTATTTGCATTCCCCTTTATTTTTGCCGTAATAGTCTACGTAAATATTTACATAGACTAAGATGGCGAAAAATAAGGAACGCAGATGGCAGCGCCGGCAGCCGGTCGGAAGACCAGCCGCCGCTGCTGAAGCCACCGCTGGAGCCGCCGCTTCCCGAACATCTGCCCCAGGTAAGTCTTGTCCTGGGGGGGATCCGCGGGGGGGCAGGGGAGGCAGGCTGTTCCATTCAGCCTCACTGAAATCTGTGGCGGAATTCTCCGCCATCCCTAGTCTCAGCTTGAAGCTGAGGATATGTCTGAGATTTATTATTCCAAGCAGATTGTGGGTTGGTTGGTGCCCATAGGTGTCCAGCCACATAAGGACTCAGAGCCCCCTGACATTCACTCTCCCTCCCTTCAAACCCTGTTTCAGGCAACAATGGTGTTTCAAACTTTTCCTGTGTAGATTTGATCAGTCATGCACTTCTCGCATTTCTCTGTGTTTTTCTAGCCTTGCAATCACTTTCTCACAGGTATCAAATCCCCCTTCCTGTTCTTCTTTGACAGGCAACATAATGATTGCAACTTTTTAAAACAAATGCAGCTGCTATGGCAATATCCACAATGCCACAGAGTGTTCTTCAAAAATGTCTTTTAGACATTTCATATAGTCTGCTGGAATCTCACCTTTGTTTTGTTTACTATTGTTGATTTTAACCTAATCAGTTTTGTGCAGACAAACTTCAGGGATTGGTCCTAGGAGTCTGAAGTGTGCTTGGTCTAAAGTATCAAGGTTAGCTGGTTCTTGATTTGGAATTTGCTTGTTCATATAATCTGGTACTCACTTCTTAGGGCAAATAACTTACATGAGTTAGTTCATGTCAGGTCAGTTAGGATTATAGCAAGTGATCACTGTTTACAACTCTTCTCTAAATTTCTGTGGCTTTTCTCTGTTGCTTCAAAAATTTTTTACCTGGTCTAGGGGTGTAGGAAACCCCGCTTACCTGGCTCCGCTGGGTTCCGCTGGGGGGGAGACGCTCCGTCCCTCCCCCCGGAATCCTTGCCGGCCGGCTCCGCTCCGCGGCCAAGCTGCAGAGCCTCTGGCCAGCTCCAGCCTCCCGCAACTGGACATCCAGCTGCTGAGCAGCCCTGCAGGGCCAGGGATGCAAATGGTGGCTGTCGTAGCCGCCGTCATTTGCGTCCCTTTCTTTCGCCATGATAGGCTACATAAAAATTTACGTAGCCTATCACGGCAGGGGGAAACCCCGAGCGTACGCAAATGGCGGCAGCTACCGCCATTTGCATATGCTCAGGTTCCCCCCCCCCCGCCGTGATAGGCTACATAAATACTTGCGTAGCCTATCACAGCCTCCACAGGGGCGCAAATGGCATCCCTGCATTAGCCGTGATAGGCTACGTAAGTATTTACTTCCATGAGTGACCAGTCATGAGCATGAAATAAGGCTTCATGTAGAAATGCTCTTTTTGGCAAGTTACTCTATCCTTTCTGTCTTCTCTTTTGCTCTCTTCCCATGCTTCGATTTGTTGTCTTCTTCTTCTTCCTGCTCTTTTAAAAAAGTCTTCTCATCCTTTGTTGTTAGCTAACTATCACTTCTAAATTTTCAAGTGCATTTTGTCTTCCAGTGTTTGCTTTCCTCTCTACTTGATCCTTTCAAATTTGTTTCTGTTTGTCGATTTGCTCTTTTAATTCAGCTGTGAGACTGCCGTAGCTCAGAGCTCCAATTCTTGCAGCAAAATCACGAGGTTTCTTTTCTGTAATTCCTTTTGAATGTTTTGTTGGACTTCAGTACCACCATCCACTCATTTAGCCTTTCTTCTCTTCATTCTCTTGGATTTTCACGTACTGCTTTATCATGGTTTCAGTTATTGCCCAGTCTTAAGTCTTGTTCAATTGTTCCATTTCCTCATCTTACTCCCTCTCTGTAGGAGCTTCTAAAGGATCAACATTACTCTTCATAACCTCTCTCTCTTTGTCCCATTATCCATTCATCTGATTTTCAGTACCACTCTCATGCCTGTGGCCTACACTCCTGCTGCTCCTTAGCTGAATTTTCCCCCCTTTCCTTGCCCCATCTCTGCTGCTTTCTCTTATTTGATGAATGCCAATTTTCTTAAACAGCTCCCCTAAAACCTATTGGGTGGTGGCAGTGGCTCCTCCTCCCCCCCCCCTTGACTTCTTCTCATTCTTCCAGTAAGCACTTTTTTGTTTCTCAGAAATGCAGGAAGTTACTGATGATGACGACGACGACGATGATGTGGTTTGTGGTCTCATAGGATCCCAGCTTGTGATACTTGTGTCAATTGTGGCATAGCAGCGGCCGTCTTAGCTATTTTGTTTAGTGGCAATGGTGTAACATTTTGCTGAACTATAGGTGCATTCATTAAAAGGAACAGAACAGAAGATTTAAAATAAGTTGAATGAATATAGAAGGAGGAAAGAATGATAGCAATTTCCTGGAATGTTATATGGGTTTGATCCACTAAATCTATGCTCATGTTAAATGACCAAGAAGCCAAGAACCAGCCCTCTTTGCTATCTCCCTAACAGTGTGCAGTGATTTTCTGATCTGTTTTGTTTTCGTACTTGTGCCAGAGCCACTCTGCCTTAGATTAAGCATCTGTGCAACAGCAAAGTCTTTTGCGCTACTGTGTTCTCCGGTCATTCGCTAGGCAGCCACAAAGGTTTGCCGACCGGGACAGCATTGCGCCTAGTGCTCTCCTGTCTCCTCCCCCAAGGAAGGCAAGCAAAAGCCTCCAGACCACAGCACATTTCTTATAAAGGGTGACAAACTGTCTGGCTCCTATTGGCAGGGTCCACTTTCGTTGCTTTTGGTAAATCAGGAAGTTCTCTTAACACAACCACGATAACCAATTCTGAGATGGCCATGTTCTCTCTCTCTCTCTCTCTCTCTCTCTCTCTTACTCCTATCTGTACCTTTGGAATCCAGATTTTACTTTATTTTAAACTGGCAATTTTACATTCCTCATGCATGATGCCAAGGGTGGGGACTTGAGTTTAAGTTTTCTTTTGTGTAAATCAAACAAGAAGGAAAAAAAAAGATGTCCTACTGATCCTCACACATCTTTGAAGCTCCACCCTTCAAGGCTGGGCTCCACATTAAAGCCAACTATCAGCTTGACATTCGTTTTAAGATGCTCCATCAAAATGCACAACACCCCCTGCCAGAATCATGTCTTGCCTCTCTTCAATCTTCTTTCCTTCTTGTCACCTCATGCACTGGTATAAATTATTTACATGTTCTTGTTCCACTCAGAGGCACATGGAGCTGCTCTTGGTGAGGCAAAGGGGCTGGAACACAACTTCCTCCCCCCTCCCACTACTAAGCCAGACAATTCCCAGTGGATATGCCTGGAAGGGGAAGGAAGGGGCATCTGACTATCCCATCAAGTTGTCAGAGCTCAAGGCCTGAGGACTCTCAGCAGGACTGAGGATTCATGAGGACCCTTGTACACTGACGCAGCTGAAAATGCCCCACAGCAGTGATGTTGAACGTCCTGCCCTGCTCAGTTCCTTCATTTTTCAAGGCCAGCCTCTGATACTTTTGTCAGACAGTTCTACACTTGAAACTGTAGTCACAAAAAGCCCTTAGAAGACTGAAAAACAGGAAGAAAGTAAAGCCTGTGAAGTTCCAGGAACATTTAGGGCTGAAACTGATTTGCGCTAAGAAACACTACAGCTGTTCTATCGTGTTTTGTAAATATATATAAAATGTTATACAATTTTAATATTATTGATTTAATTATATTTTTAACTTTTGTATATTTCTATTTATATGTTGCAATTGTACAATTTTTTAGTGTTGTAAAGCTTCCTTGAGTCCCAGTATTGGGAAAAAGGCAGGATATAAATAACAATAACAGCAACAGCAGCAACAATAATAATACTAAAAATATTGTGTACATCTTTTATTCTTGCTTTTTTTTTGTTTTGTAAATACTGGTGATGTTTTTAATACTTTTTGCCTACTGCTATGAGCAATTTTGGAAGACCACCTGATAAATTCTATACATGAAAAGCAAACTTTTTGGCCAAAATTACTGCTATTGAACAACAGGACTGTAATTAGTCCAGGCACATAAACAGGACAGTGGCTGGTCATTTGTTTCATGGTGGCAATTGGGAAAAGGATATAGAACTACCAAGTAGGACAGGAAAAAATACTTTTCCGCTGCTGATTTATTTTGCTTGTGGAGTGGGAGGAGAAGGGAATGAATGCCGCGGTAAATGTAACCCAGTCTGAGCAGGGGTCTGCGTGGCTCAAGGCCCAGGGAGGCGCCCTGCAGAGCAAGCTCAGGGAGCCAGATCACTCATCCAAGGCAGCCCTGTTCCACCCCTGAAAATAGCTTGAAAGCTGATAAATCACCCCTCAAGCCCTGAGCAATCAAATGCTGATGATTATCTCTCACTGAACAGTTAAGAGGGAAATCTAGAGATATTTTCATTCTTCTTCCTCTTTTTTATCTTCATGACACTGTTGTGATGTAGTTCATTCCCAGCTTGAAAGATCTCGTCAATCATCACTAGTTAGATTTGTGGACAAAACCCAGAGGGGTGGCCCATTCACTCAAGTAGGGGCTTATTTGTGGCTTCGAGAGGGGCCCCCGGATGGCATGTGGGACACATTCATCCATGGGCCAGGGCATCATAGCCTTCACCCTCCCATTGGGCTTGCCTATCTTTGGGCCACTCCCTTTGGGGGAGGGGCCATGGCCCTGTGGCAGGGCAGCTGCTTTGAATGAAGAAGGATCAACCCTCAGCTTCTCCAGGTAGGGCTGGGAGCGACTCTGCCTGAGGCCCTGGAGGGAGAGCTGTTGCTGCCAGTCTGTGGGGACTAGCACTGCCTCAGTCTAAGGCAGTCTCCGAGGTTCCTATGTTCCAGCAGTATGCAGAGGCAGACCAGAGGGAAGGCTTCTTCTTCTGGGCTGCTGCAACTTACACAAGTGGAGTGAGGTTTTGCTCCAGACGTTTCCCTCAGATACTAGGAGGTGATGAAGGGATGATCCACAGAAGAAAAATGTCTGAAGATGCTCAGCAATCAACTCTACCAGCTCAGTCCACCCAGGGGAGAGAATGCCAGGTTGAGCAACAATTGCCATGGGGCGGATGGCCATTTTGGTATGGATTCGCATCTCTGATTTGGGGCTTCAAAAAAGAGACTTGCAGCTGTGGTTGGACCCCAAGGTGGCAAGGGAGCAGTAGGGCCTGCTTAGAGGGCAGTAGGGCCTCAAGAGTTCATATGGGGACTTAGGATGACCATGTCAGAATGCATCTACCAGGGCATTCTGAAGACCAGGCCAGCCAGGGTCTGTTGATCAGAGGAGGGTGTGAAATGGCCCATGCACCAGAGTGCTGCATACATACATTTATTTATTTATTTAGTTAGTTAGTTAGTTAGTTAGTTAGTTAACTACTCATATAAAGTTTGATATTCTAAGATCTCTAAGAGTTTTACATAAGCATACATAAAATGCAATATAAAAACTATATAGAATAATAAATGCATTTTAAAGTTACAAGAAAAATAGAGCAGAGCAGTGCAATTACAAGCCAGGGAAAGTGTGACATGGGTGTTTTAAGCACAGTAGCAGCACCCTCTGCCTCATGGAGGTGTGAAAGCACCACCATGCACTTTTGTTCATGTGCAAGTGGGGCAGCAGCTCTGCTCCCTGACATCTTCCCCTCATAAGCAGTACAAAACTTCCCTTCTCCCAGGAGTCCAGCTTTTTGTAGTGCTTGGAATGCCCTCACATATCTATTCCAAGAAAAGTCGAGGACTGAATGGACCTGGGACAGAAACCAAATGCATTCAAGTGGACTGAACTGTATATTACAATAAACAAACTAAAGCCCCCCAAATCCAAATCAGTGTTCAAGGGGCTGTTCATTCAGGGGGTATTGAGACAGTCCATGCAGTTAATTCATTACCCTGCCCCAGGGCCATCCCATAGTATTAGGGATGTACAAACCCCGCAATTCCAGCCTGGGGGTTCTGCCGTGGGGCAATTTGGGCCATGTAGGGCCCTGCAGATTCCTCTGGAGCCCTGCTGCATCCACCAGAGTTGGCAGAGCACCTCTCCACCTTTCTAAAAAACACAGTATGCTAATGGTGGCTGCTATGAGCCTCTCATGGGAAAATTACAGCCGTAAATGGTGTATTTTACACCATTTGTGGCTGTAACACACTTATTCTTACCTAAATTGCAGCTATTTACAGCTGTATTTAGGTAAAATAAGTGCTTTACAGCTGCAAATGGTGTACAATACGCCATCTACAGCTGTAACTTCCCTGTGAGAAGCTAACGGCAGCTGGCATTAGCGTATCGCGTTGTTTTAGGAAGCTGGAGAGCTGCCCGCAGGAACTGTCCCGGACAAAGGGGTGAGGCAGCTCATTCGCTGCAAACAGCAGAGGTTGGATCCTTTGGAATCCAGCCTCATCTGAGGCCACAGCGGATTTCTCCAGCATCCCTCCATGACATGGGAGGGGGCAGTGCTATCTGAGTCTCTGAGGCACAAATACTAAGAGAGCACACCTCCCCCCTTGCCGAGTACAAAATCCACCTGGACTGGAACTTGAAATCTTCTTCAGCACTGATGATGGAACAGCATTCTCCACCACACCTGATGGCAAAAGCTAGTGCGAGGCACGCACACGGTCCCCTCCTCCAACACCTTGCTGCCACCTCGCAGCATTTGCTGCTGGGGCAACTGCCTCACTTTGCCTTACGGTGGAGCCAGCCATACCCTCCCCCCACATAGTAATTCTTGGCATACAAATGTATGGGAAAGAAGACAGTTGGTTGAGGTTCCAGAGAGATGCTGCCTAAACATCTTCCACATAACCTTTAAAAAAATCAGTCCATTTCTTGGCTGCCTCTCAAACCCATAGTCTTCCCAAAACCTCCCCCACAAATAAGGGAGAGATGCCTCCAAAGCCCACAGGGGCTCATCGTTTGGAGGTAGATGAGAATGGAGAGTATGTCCCTGAAGCAGCAATATATTATCAAGGGCAAGAGGGTGGGAAAAATCCCACCTTCAGTTAAAAGCTGAAGGGATCTGAGCTAGTGGTGACTCACCAAGAGAGAGAGATCTCAGGGTTGTGGTGGACAGCTCGATGAAGATGTCAGCCCAGCGTGTGGCTGCTGTGAAAAAGGCAAACTCCATGTTAGGCATAATTAGGAAAGGAATTGAAAATGAACCTACCAAGATCATACACCCTTTATACAAATGAATGGTCTGACCACACTTGGATTACTGTGTACAGTTCTGGTCACCACCACACCTAAAGAATGATATTGTAGAGTTGTAGGGATGTCAGAGAATTCCGCCACGGATCTCGGTGAGGCCGAATGCCAGTGCATTCGGCCCCCCGAACTCCGTGGAGGAATGGCCTGCCACCCCCCTGCCCCCCCCCCGCAGATCCCCCCTGGGGCGAGACTTACCTGGGGTGGATCTTCCGGGCGGTGGCGGCGGCGGCGACTGGTCTTCCGTCTTGTAAAAAAAAAAAAGACGTGAAAGGCTACGTAAAGATTTACATAGCCTATCATGGCTGGGTTAAAAAAAAAATAAACGACGTGATAGGCTACGTAAAGATTTATGTAGCCTATCATGGCTGGGTTTAAAAACAAAACAAAACCGCGTACGCAAATGGCGGTGGCTACAGCCACCGCCATTTGCGTTCCTTATTTTTGGCCGTCTTAGTCTACGTAAATATTTACGTAGACTATGATGGTGAAAATAAAGGGGAACGCAAATAGCATAGCGAGCGCTATTTGCATCCCTTTTTGATTCGCCGTTTTAGCCTATGTAGACTAAGACGGCCAAAAATAAGGAACGCAAATGGTGGCGGCCGTAGCCACCGCCATTTGTGTACGCGGGTTTTTTTTCTCCAGACCCCTCCGCGGCCGGAAATCTGGCTGCAGATGGCTCTGGCCTGGCTGGGCCTGGCCGGCTGCTCCACGGAGCTGCCGTGGAGCACAGCCGGCCATGGAGGATTCCGGGGGGGAGGAATGGATCACCTCCCCCCCCTGTTGAGGATTCCGGGGGGAGGGACGGAATGCCTCCCCCCCGCACCATCAACATAATCCGTGGAAAGGTAAGTGACTTTTGTACATCCCTATAGAGTTGGAAAAAGTGCAGAAAAGGGCAACTAAAATGATCGAGGGGCTGGAGTATCTCCCCTATCAGGGATAGGGATGGCAGAGAAATCCGCCACGGACTCCAATGAGGCCACATTCGAATCCAGCCCCCCGGAGTCCGTGGCGGAACAGACTACTCCCCCCCATGCCACCCCCCAAAATTCTCCCTGGAT
Organism: Heloderma suspectum; assembly: GCF_057233095.1. Classification (NCBI taxonomy): domain Eukaryota; kingdom Metazoa; phylum Chordata; class Lepidosauria; order Squamata; family Helodermatidae; genus Heloderma; species Heloderma suspectum. Next base: position 48,595,663 of record NC_139467.1, on the reverse strand, counting down.
GGGCCCTACCTGCTTCCGGCTGGTCCGGGTCCATCCGCTGCCATCTGTCCACTGCTCCAGACTGTGGATGCAAATGGCGTCTGGTGTAGCCGACGCCATTTGCGTCCCTGCTCTTTTTGGTCCCGGCAGCAGACAAAAGTCCGGCTGTGGACGGGCCCAGCTGGCGGCTCTGCGAACTCGCTGCGGAGCAGAGGTGGCCGGGGAGGATTCCAGGGGGAGGGACCGATCGCCTCCCTCCCCCCGGACACCCGAACCAGAACAGGGTGAGTATTTCATACACCCCTAATAAGGGAAGATTACAACAGCTGGGACTGTTGTAACAGCTTAAGAAAAAGGCAAGTAAGGGGAGCATGATAGAGGTGTACAAAATTATGCATGGTGTGGAGAAAGTGGATGCAGGGACATTTTTCTCCCTCTCTCATCATACTAGATGCCAAAGGGGTCATCCCATGAAGCTGATTGGTGGGAGATTCAGGACAGATAAAAGGAAGTCCTTCTTCACACAGCACATAGGTAAATTATGGGATTCATTTCCACAAGATGTAGTGATAGCCACCAATTTTGATGGCTTTAAAAAGGGATTGGATAAATTCATGGAGCCTATCAATGGCTACTAGTCCTGATGGCTATATATTACCTCCTCTATCAGAGGCAGTGTGCCTGTGTACGCCAAATGCTGGGGAACTTGGGTGGGAGGTTGCACTTGCATCCTGCTTGTGGGTTTTCCATGGGAAGCTGGTTGGCCACTGTGTGAACAAGATGCTGGACTAGATGGACCCTTGGTCTGATCCAGCATAAGGGCTCTTAAGGTCTTAGGTAGCAGCACCAGCTCCTTCCTTGAGCTGGAATGGCATATAAGGCATGGGGATTTTTGGATGGAACTATTCATTCATTCATTCATTCATTCATCGACTTATTTGCTTAAGGGATTTATACCCCACGTTTTTGCTTTTGCACCAGCTTCTCTGAAGAGGTCTATAAAAGTCACCCAGGGCACACTTCCCTTCTCCCTTCTCCATCAACCAGAGTGACATCATCATCATCATCATCATCATCATCATCATCCACATTTCTGCACCGCCCAATAGCCGAAGCTCTCTGGGTGGTTTACAAAGAGTAAAAACATTAAAAATGCAGTATATAGTGGTTAAGAGCCATTTACATAAAACACACACCAACAGAAAGTGGGTTCTGTATTATGTTCTATATTGCATTTGTTTAATCTTATGCAGACCACCCAGAAAGCTGTGGATACTGGGCAGCATAGCGATGTAATACATAATACCAATCCCCTCTGGCCCTGCAGATAGAGCAGAACCACTGTGGTGCTATGCCCGTGATTTCCAACCCACCAGAAGGATACCATGTGCAATGGCATCAAAAGCTGCTGAGCGACCAAGGAGGATCAGCAGAGTTGCTCTCCCCGATGAAGGTCATCTGTCGGGGTCACCAACACCGATGCCGTCCCCAGACCAGGCCTGAACACAGACTGGGAGGGCCTGAAACTGTGCAGCCACCACCCTCCCAAGCACCTTCCCTAACCAGGGGTTATGAAGAGCCTCTGGGCCCAGTGTGGATTTCCTGAGAAGCGGGCACAGCATCTTCAAGGCATTGGGGAGTCACTCATAACACAGTGATGCACTGACCACACAGTGGACCACCTGGTCAGTCCCTCCTGGCTAGTTCGAATTAGCCATGAAGGGCCGGGGTTAAGAAGGCAAGTAGTTGGAAATATTGCTTCAAGCATCTAGTCCACATCATCAGGCGAAATGGATCCCACAAAACTGGACCTGATGGAGCACTGCACACCTCATTTGGACCTGCATCAACTGGGGTGTCCGGCTCAGCATGAAGACAAGTGGCTTTATCCACAAAGTGCCTTGCAGATACAGTATGTCACAGCAGGTATCCATGGGCTCCAACACTCCAGTTACTGGAGTAGCTGATAAAATACCCCCAAAGCACACATAACAACTCAGCTGGTTGGCTACTCAATGATGCAATGGGGGCAGTGAAGAAACCATTTGTCACTGCCCTCGCCACCACATGGTAGGCATGATCATGTACTCCAGCCCATGTTCAATTGTCTTCTCGGAGACTTTTTCACCACCTATGCTCTAGCTGTCCAACTTGCCTTATTGCCCATAGCTCCTCTGAGAAACAGGGGGCTCCTCAGCAATGGAGGGGAAACTTGGGGGTGATCATGTCAATGACCCTGCTTAGCTTCTGCGATCAGACGAGATCAGGCACATTCAGCCCTTTGCTCGATAAACAGCTTTCAATTCACAATTTTGTCTGTGGTGATGTTTGTCTCTTGGGATTAGCTTGGTTACCCACTGGGGTGTTAGAACCCATTTGGTGTAGGTTCTGAAGTTAAACAGGACTGAACTTATAGCATTAACTGTGGAGTCCAAGTTGTGATGGATATGAACAACTTTATACTCGAAGTATCAAACAAACTTATCACAGCATGCCACTGAAGGCCCCAGCATCCCTCTCCCGGCCCTAGATTACAACAGGCTACAAACCACTTGGGAAAGCTCCACTGGACAACACTGAGAACGTGCAATGTGGAGGGAAAGAACTCTCTCTTTGCCCCTACAGAGTAGGCTCAATAATGAGCTCTAGACTGTGTTCTGTCAGACCACATGAGTCTTCCTGCATCTGCGGTCTAACTGGCCATCTCCGCTCTTGCTTCATTCCCCTCACCTCAGGCGCATATCTTGGACCTGCCTGGCCTTTGCTCAGGGAAAGAGGGCGCTTAAATGTGATCACATCAACTGTCTGAGTCATCTCTGCATTCCACAGCGCGACCATGGCTTCGACAGGAATGCCAGCCATTCCAGCAGGAAAACCCCTAGACCCCTATCAGAATCCATTCACCTCCAAGGACAGACCATTTTAATAGCCCTCCATGATCCTTGCAGAAAGGAAAGGCCACTGAGAGACTAAACCCCTATAGGAAGTGACATGACCGTGACAAGAGGGTAGATGTTAATTCCCCCACTTTAAGATCATTATTCCCCTGCCCAGTCAAGAAAACCAACTCAAATGTGTGTCCTGCTACATGTGTTGGGCCAATGATATGTTGGGGCAGCCCTACGATTATCATGACATCCAGGAAGTCCTGGGCTGTCCCAGTTCTGATTGCCTTAGTGTGGAAGCAGAGATCCTCCAGAACCATAATTGTAGGGGGCCTCAGCACCAAATCTGAGACCACATCTGTCAGCTCAGGCAGGGAGACTGATGGGAGGTACACCAGCAGAAGCCCTAATCTGTCCTGGGTACCCATCATAAGTTATAAACATTCAAGACTGGCACTTGGATGAACAGGGAGCATACTGAGGGAGATGGAATTCCTGTGGACCACAGCAAGCCTCCTGATCCAACCCTCAATTTGTTGTTGGTGCTGCAGCAAATAACCATGAGGGTGCAGCTGGAAGAGATTGACACCTCTCAGATCCCCCACCCAGGTCTTGATAATACATACCAGATTGGCCCTCTCATCCACAATTAAATCATGGATGAGGGAGATTTTATTTTAGACCAACCTGGCATTCAACAGCAGCACCAACAGACTTGAGGAGAAGTTGGTAAGGCAGTCAGGAACCATCTGGTTGCCACGACAACAAGAAAACAGAACAGGAGTAAGATGTCTAATTGCTCCCCCTACCCATGACCACACTAACAGATACCTGCCCCAGTTATTCAATGCATTTTCCAGGCACATATTAAAAACTCCCTGGTCTGGCAGGTATCCATCCCCCACCCAGGACCTCAGTTGGCTGTTAACTGGCAATGCCGGGGCACTCTCTGTCAGCTGAGAGAGTGCTACTAGCACTTAATTCTGCCTCAGTGCGGCAGCTAACAAGGAGTAGTTGGTTGCTGGCCAACTCCCAATGCTCTTGGATGAAACTGATCACCTGGATCCATTTCAATCAGGCTTCAGGACTGGTTTTGGAACAGAAACTGGCGGGGGGGGGGGAATCTTCACAACAACAGCATGAGAAGCGTAGAATCATAGAATCATAGAATACTAGGGTTGGAAGGGGCCTACAAGGCCATCAAGTCCAACCCCCTGCTCAGTGCAGGAAACCAAGTCAGAGCACCCCCGACAGATGGCTGTCTAGCCTCGTCTTGAATGCCTCCAGTGTGGGAGAGCCCACCACCTCCCTAGGGAATTGGTTCCATTGTCGTCTTGCTCTAACAGTCAGGATGTTTCTCCTGATGTTCAGCTGGAATCCGGCTTTCTGTCACTTGAGCCCATGATTCCATGTCCTGCACTCTGGGATGATGGAGAAGAGATCCTGGCCTTCCTCGCTGTGACAACCTTTCAAGTGCTTGAAGAGCGCTATCATATCTCCCCTCAGTCTTCTCTTCTCAAGGCCAAACATGTCCCGTTCTTTCTGTCTCTCCTCATAGGGCTTTGTTTCCAGTCCCCTGATCATCTTTGTTGCCCTCCTCTGAACCTTCTCCAGTCTGCATCCTTCTTCAAGTGTGGTGCCCAGAACTGGACACAGTACTCCAGATGAGGCCTAACCAGTGCTGAGTAGAGGGGGGCTAGTACGTCCCAGGATTTGGATGCTAACCCAATGCAGCCCAAATGCAGCTTTTCCAATACTCCCTTAAATTGCTATTGCAATGTTGTGCTTCTTTGATGTTCTGTAGTTTCTTTGATGTAAAGTTGTTTCTCTGTTGTTGTGTAAAGTCCCTTCTCCACTTTATCTCAGTAACTAATGCAGCCCAAAATAGCATTTGCCTTTTTTGCAGCCACATCACATTGTTATAACAATGCCAAGATCCTTCTCACTTGTAGTATTGTTGAGCCAAGTATCCCCCATCTTGTAACTGTGCGTTTGGTTTCTTTTTCCTAGGTGCAGAACGTGGCATTTATCCATATTAATGGAATCTTTTGATCCATCAGGGACACACAAAGCAAGACAAGCCAAGTGTAGCGCACCTCTAAAATCTGATTTTCAGGGGTCACACAGCTCTTGAAAGGAACATATTTTCAGGGGTGGGGGTGTGGGGAGTAGAACTGAATGTCATCAAACTGGCAGGGGCTGCTCAGCCAATGAGAGAGGCTTTTTCCCACCCCTGTCCAGGCTCCTCCTTGCTGCTACATTATTATTAGTGGACAGCAATTTTCCCCATGTGTGCAGATTTCTCTGAAGAAGCCAAAATCCCTGGTTCTCAAGTACAGCATGTGAAGGCTCCTCCTGAGAGCTTACCTCCACCCCAATTTTGTCCCATTCCAGCAATCTGCTGTGGAGTTATTGCTTCCACCCCGTTTTCCCCCATGTGCACACTTTGCCTTGAGAAGCCAAAATCCCTAATTCTTGAGTGCAGTATCTGAAGGCCCCTGCTGAGAGCAGCTCAGCCCCTCAATTTTGCCCCATTCCAGCGCTCTGCCCCAGAATTATTGCTTCCAATCCACCCCCTTTCTCCCTTTCTTCTTCTCCCTGCTTGCAATGAGAAGCTCCCATAAACCCGAAAGATTGTTAATGCGATAAAGTGGAGAAGAGACTTTACACAACAATGGAGAAACAACTTTACATCAAAGGAACTACAGAACATCAAAGAAGCACAACATTGCAATAGCAATTTAAGGGAGTATTGGAAAAGCGAAAGGGTGCTTTAGGGTGAGTTCCTAAAGTTCGCCTTTAACCCTTTCACTACAGGGAAGCGAGATTTATTTCTTACTTCTGAGGAAACATGCACAGAAGGGCGGGGGGATATGTTAAAGATTAAAAACAGGCTGCCAGCACCCACACACACACACACCTGGAATGGATGATGGCAGCAAGCCCTGCCTGCACCATTCTTCCCTCCCACGGAGGGATATGTGAGAATTTTGTCTGAGTTCAGCTTTTATGAGAATATACCAAAATCTGTAAAGCCCTCCATAGTTAGGGCAGAAAGAACTTGAAATTAAACAAAAAACAGAATGTGACTGAAACCAAACAGACAGATCCATCCATCCAGGCCCAAGGCTTTGAGTGCTTTGCCCTTAAAAGTCTAGGGTTGAATCCTTCTGCGTTCAACGGCATCAGGGCTTCATTAGCATCGCCACCTCTTTTTCCTTCCCGGGCCTTTCCTCTTCAGCAGCCACGTGGCAGGCAGGCGCAGCGCGGTCCTCTCCTTGCTGGGAATCGCTGTACCTGTTGGATTTTGCTGGTGAGGATGTGTGATGATTTTGTTCCAGTTCATTTCTTCACCAAAATTTGCAAATATCTTCATATTTGAGAAAGAAAGAGCATGAGGTTTTTTAAAAAGTAAAATATGGGGGAAAGTAAAACTAACAGATTCGCCCATCACTACTCCTGTGCTCACCAAGCCTGTAGGTGATCCCTCTCCTCACATGACAAGCAACTGGGCAAATAGATCACAGTTACGCTGTGGGGGCTCTTCCTCTCCCACCAGCTCGGCAGTTCCTGTGTTTCCCTCTTTCTCCTGCTTCAGGCAGAACTCCTCTCCCCAGGCAGCTGAGCACCAGCATTTAAATCCCGCAGGGAAGCACCGTGCCCAGGGCCCTGTGACTCGCCATGTGTCCGCATGTTCAGGTTGCAGAAGAATTACAGGCGTCAGCCAGGTCCAGCACCACTAGTCCTGAAACAGAATCTGTGCAAGGACAAGATTCTAACAAATTCTAAGTACCTGACTGGCATCAAATGGAATCCCACACAGACATGTTCTGTCTCCCACCAAGAGTTTCCACACAAGCAACATGGATGTCAAGAGATGCTTAGAGGTGATTTAAATCTAAATGCTTCTCACTGTCAGGCTTACACTTTCGATGGGAGGTTCTTCGGGATTAAATTAATTCAGATGATTTGGATTGATTGTGGTGTCTCGTGTTTCCAGAACCCTTGCCGTGCTATTCCTGATCTAGGTGTGGTTTGGCAGAATTAGTCTGAGGAGCTCCAATTTGCACTTGTTTAACTACAGCTGTGTCCCTGCTGCTGTTTGTTTATCTCACATTTATTACCCACCTCCAAATTCAAGTTAAGCACTCAGGGGCTTTTTCTAGTAGCACTAATGGAGGAGAATAGCTGCATTATGTGTGAATAATGTATTATGATGATGCAATTTGGGTCTCTTAGTTCTAACCACAACCCATCCTGCCTTACATTATTTATAATTTGCACACACCTTCTTAACATTTCTATGTAAATATTTAATGCCCAAACCAAGTTAACTCTTTGTTTCCAGCTCTTCTGAATCCCCAAAATAATGCTCACAAGTGCAAGTGAGGGGAAGGAGGAAGGCTAGGAAGGTGCTGGGAAAGTGATGGCCATTGTTGATTTTGGTGGGGGGTTAGTAAAGGGCTGGATTATCTACTTAGCGTTTCAGAGCTGGTGGACTGAATGCCACAGACTCACACAGACTCTGTGTTCCAAACAAACTTACATGTTTTATTCAAACAAAGCCTTTCCACTGAACTCTCTTAGGTGGTGGCGGGTCTCTCCTCAGGCCAGAAGCAGTGGTGTGGTCCTCAGCCACTTCCTGTTTCCTTCCAGGAGTCACAACCCACTCAGGCCAAATCCAGCAGTTCTTTCATATTGTTACACTTAGGTATGTGGACTTGATTGTCTTTACTCCTTTAACCTATAGGGTCACAAAAACGGGGCTTCTGAAAACTGTGTTTTTAAGGAAACTAAACTACATTAAAAAAAAAAAAAAGTTTCCAGTCTTTCACATGTATTTTTAAGTCAGAGAAATTGAGTGTGATCCACTAGTGAGCTCCTAGAAGGAAGGCATTCTTTGCCTAAGCAGCAACTGGGGATAAGAGCATTTACAGACATGTTTTCATGTGTCATTTTTATCTCAAGAACGCGAATTGAAAATAACCTTGAAAAATGGCTTTACCTCAAATTTTGTAGTGGACTCTGCACTCTGTTCTTAAGTAAGCGAAACAATCATAGAATCATAGAATCATAGAATAGTAGGGTTGGAAGGGGCCTACAAGGCCATCGAGTCCAACCCCCTGCTCAATGCAGGAATCCAAGTCAGAGCATCCCTGACAAATGGCTGTCCAGCCTCGTCTTGAAGGCCTCCAGTGTGGGAGAGCCCACCACCTCCCCAGGTAATTGGTTCCATTGCCGTATTGCTCTGACACTCAGGAAGTTTTTCCTGATGTTCAGTCGGAATCTGGCTTCCTGTAACTTGAGCCCATTATTCCGTGTCCTGCACTCTGGGATGATCAAGAAGAGATCCTGGCCTTCTTCTCTGTGACAACCTTTCAAGTACTTGAAGAGTGCTATCATATCTCCCCTCAGTCTTCTCTTCTCAAGGCTAAACATGCCCAGTTCTTTCAGTCTCTCTTCATAGGGCTTTGTTTCCAGTCCCCTGATCATCTTTGTTGCCCTCCTTTGAACCCTCTCCAGCTTGTCTGCATCCTTCTTAAAGTGTGGTGCCCAGAACTGGACACAGTACTCCAGATGAGGCCTAACCAGTGCTGAGTAGAGGGGAACTAGTACTTCCCGGGATTTGGAAGCGATGCTTCTATGAATGCAGCCCAAAATAGCATTTGCCTTTTTTGCAGCCACATCACATTGTTGGCTCATATTCAGCTTGTGATCGACGACAATTCCAAGATCCTTCTCGCTCGTAGTGTGGTTGAGCCACGTATCCCCCATCTTGTAACTGTGCATTTGGTTTCTTTTTCCTAGGTGCAGAACTTGGCATTTGTCCCTATTAAATGCCATTCTGTTGTTTTCTGCCCAGCACTCCAGTCTATCCAGATCACTTTGAATTTTGTTTCTGTCTTCCAAAGTATTAGCTATCCCTCCCAATTTTGTGTCATCTGCAAATTTGATCAGCATTCCCTGCACCTCCTCCTCCAAGTCATTAATAAAAATATTGAAGAGCACTGGGCCCAGGACTGAGCCCTGCGGTACCCCACTCGTTACCTCTCCCCAGCTTGAGAAGGTCCCATTGATAAGCACTCTTTGAGTCCGATTCTGTAGCCAACTGTGGATCCACATGATCGTTGTTTCATCTAGCCCACTTCGAGCTAGTTTGCTCATCAGGATATCATGGGGCACTTTGTCGAAAGCTTTGCTGAAGTCGAGGTATATGATGTCTACAGCATTCCCACGGTCTACAAAGGAGGTTACTTGATCAAAAAAATGAGATCAGATTCGTCTGGCAGGATTTGTTCTTGACAAATCCATGTTGGCTTTGAGTAATCACGGCATTGTTGTCAAGGTGCTTCCAGATGGATTGCTTTATGATCTGCTCCAGAATTTTCCCAGGGATTGATGTCAGATTGACTGGTCTGTAGTTCCCAGGTTCCTCCTTTTTACCCTTTTTGAAGATAGGGACAACGTTAGCCCTCCTCCAGTCATCTGGCACTTCCCCCGTCCTCCATGATTTCTCAAAGAGAATAGACAGCGGTTCTGAGAGTTCTTCTGCCAGTTCCTTTATGGCTCTAGGATGCAGTTCATCTGGCCCTGGAGATTTGAACTCATTCAAAGTAATGAGGTGTTCCTTGACCATATGCCTGTCGATCTCAAGCTGCAATCCTGCCCCTTCAGCCTGTACTTCGCCTTTGCCAGGGGGGTCATAGACCCTCTTTTGGGAGAAGACTGAGCCAAAGTAGGAATTGAGCACCTCTGCCTTTTCTTTGTCCTCTGTTATCATTTTGCCATCCTTATTTAATAGCTGAACAACCATTTCTTTCCTCTGCCTTTTACTATGCACGTAGCTGAAGAAAGCCTTTTTGTTGTTTTTTTTTTGTTTATAAACAAAAAAAAAACAATAAAGCTGGTGTGCAAGGAATATGAGCTCTAGTTAGGGTTTACTAGTTTACTAGGAGCAAACTGTAGAGGGATGAAGCGAAGTTGCGTATTTAAACATAACCAACCGATTTATTACATTCATGTGAGAGAAGGTCATTTACTGGAAAATAAGTTTGCTGAAAAATGAGTAACATTTGTTGCATTCTTGGATAAATTCCAAGATAATATTATATAATATAAATATTATAATATTTATAATATGATAAATTCCAAGATAATATTTGTCAGTTCCATCTTATTTCATTAATATGAAATGATATGTTTGGGTTTATTTCAGAAGGGATTTATTTCTTATTTGATTTTGTATTTTTCCAATGTTATTGTCAAGGGCTCCTTGGAGGCCTCTCTCAGTCTAATCCCGTAGCCAAGTCCAGACACAGACAAAGGGATTCTCCTCAAAGCTTTATTCCTCTTTTACAACTTAACAACTCTACTGTTAGCAACTACCTATGAACAGCAGAGTACCTATGCCCTAAGTTGGAACAGTTGGTCCCCATTGGAAAGGGAATCACTGGCAGACCCTGAACTTATGGGCTAGGGAGCGTCCCTCCCCTTTTCCCTTGGATCCTCTGGGAGCAACCGTTGTTTGCGTGCCAACCGGGCACCATGCCTCCTTTCTGTGCCCTCCATTTGGAGTCACTCCCGGGACTGCTATCTAAGCTAGGAATGCCGGTGGGAGGAATCTCCGTCAGCTGTTGGCCCTAGGAAAGAGGAGCGCGCTCCTCTCCCAGGAGCGGCTCCTCTTCCTCAGAATCAGAACTACTCTGGGATTCTATGGGCTCAGTGTCCACCCTGACATCATCCCTGCTCCCATGAGGCCCCCCCTCGTGCTCCTCCCCTGGGGCCCCGGGTTTGTGGGGGTACAGCTGGTGGAAGCACCTCAGCAGCAATGGAGCATGCACATTTTACGCAGTTTCCCAGGATCACTCATCAGGCCCGTACCCCTTCCAGTCCACCAGATATTGCAGGTGGCCACGAGAAAGCGGGAGTCCAGAATCTCCGCGACCTCAAACTCCTCCTGCCCCTCCACCAGCACTGGCAGCGGGGGGGAGCCGACTGAGCGATGAGGGTCACCAGAAACCAGGGGGGACAGCAAGGACTGATGAAAAACAGGATGGATCTTCATGGAGGGGGGGAGAGCCAGGCGAAAAGCAACAGGATTAATCTGGGTCATAATCTGGAAAGGCCCTGTGCGGCAAGGCGCAAGCTTCCTTGCGGGCAAGTGAGAGGGGAGGTATTGGGTGGACAACCAAGCCCAGTCCCCCGGTTGCAGAGACGGACCCGGCTGGCGCCGCCGGTCTGCAGAGGCCTTGTAGGCTGTCTTGGCTTGCTCGAGGGAGTCCCGTAAGAGGTGGTGTACCGCTCGCAACTCCTCTAAAAAGTCATGGGCCGCTGGCACTGAAGAGGGAGCTAGGGTGGACAGGAAAGTCTTTGGGTGGTAACCAAAATTGGCAAAAAATGGAAGTTTGGCAGGTGGAAGCATGGCAGGCATTGTTATAAGCAAATTCTGCGAGAGGCAGCAAGGAAAACCAGTCATCTTGCTGGTAATTGACATAACAGCACAAATATTGCTGCAGAGTCTCATTGGTGCGCTCGGTCTGACCATCCGTCTGTGGATGGTGGGCGGAGGAAAGACGGAGCAGCACATGGAGCAATGCAAGTAGCTCCCTCCAGAAATGGGCAGTGAATTGGGCCCCCCTATCCAAAATGAGACCCTCGGGCCATCCGTGAAGGCAGAAAACATGCGCCAAGAACAGCTCTGCCGTCTCCCTGGCTGTGGGCAACCCAGAGCAGGGAATGAAATGGGCCATCTTAGAAAACAAATCCACCACCACCAGAATGGTGGTCTTACCGTGTGAGTGAGGCAAGTCAGTGATGAAGTCAAGGGAGAGCAGTTTCCAAGGTCCTGAGGGGGTAGGCAGGGGGTGAAGCAAGCCTGTGGGCCTGCCAGAGGGGGCCTTCGCCCGCTGGCAGGTTGGGCAGGAGGCGACATAGGTCTTGACGTCCTGACACACACGAGGCCACCAAAAATCCCTCGTCACTCCATGCAGGGTCTTGGCGATGCCAAAATGCCCAGCTGTGGGGGAGTCGTGGCACTGATGGAGGACCTTCTCACAGAGGGGTCTAGAAGGCACATAGACCCAGCCGGAATGGTAAAGCAGGCCACCTCGCAAAGAGAAGGGCGTAGAGTGGGGGGGGCAGAGGCTAGCCCCAATTCCTCCACCTTTGTGTGAACAAAAGCATCCTGAGCCTGTGCAGAGAGAAGGAGCTCCTCCCAAGAATGAGGCACCACAGCTACCGCCAGGCCTTGGGGGGGAAGAATCAGAGGGGGGGGGGATTTTCCTCACTCCCTGGCTGGAGGTCAGGCTTACGAGAAAGAGCATCCACTTGTAGGTTGTCAGAGGCTTTCACATGGCAAATCTTAAGGTGGAACCAAGAAAAAAAAGCGACCACCTAAACTGCTGCTGGTTTAAGGCACGGGCTGTCTGAAGATGTTTGAGGTTGCGATGGTCGGTTCTAACTTCAACTGGGTGCTGCGCCCCCTCCAGGAGATGATGCCAGGTCTCCAAAGCGGACTTGATGGCCAACAGTTCCTTCTCCCAAATGGTATAATATCTCTCAGACATGGTCAGCTTCCTGGAGTAGTAGGCACAGGGTTGCAGCCCGCTGCCCTCCCGATCTGGCTGAAAGAGCACCGCCCCCACCGCAAAGTCAGAGGCATCGGTCTGCACTACAAAAGGCTTCCTCGGGTCGGGATGTAACAGGATCGGCTCAGAACTGAAAAGCTTCTTAAGTTCTTCGAAAGCCTTTTGGGCCGATGCCATCCAATGAAAAGGAGATTTCTTGCCCTTAAGGAGGTCCGTGAGAGGAGAAGTCAGCCGAGCAAAACTGGGCAGGAACTTTCTGTAAAAATTAGCAAAACCCAGAAAACGTTGCAAGTCCTTCTTGGTGGATGGAGCCTGCCAGGAGAGGACAGCCTGGACCTCTGCAGGATCCATCCTGATACCGTCAGGCGAAATAATGTAGCCAAGAAAGTCCAAAGAGGTTAGGTCAAACGCACATTTCTCCAGCTTGGCATAAAGATAGTTCTCGCAGAGGCGCTGGAGGATGGCAGAGACATGACACTGATGGGTGTGGGGGTCCTCAGAAAATATAAGTAAATCATCAAGATAAACAATGAGGAAAGTGTCCAAATGGTCCTGGAAGATGGCATTCATAAAATGTGAAAAAGTGGGGAGGCGCAGGCGAGCCCAAAAGGCATTACTAGGTATTAATACGCTCTGTACCAGGTCCCGAAAGAGGTCTTCCACTCATCCCCCTCCTGGATGCGAATGAGATTGTATGCACTACGCAGGTCCAACTTTGTGAAAATCTTGGCTCGCCCCAGGCGCTCCAGCACCTCAGGTATGAGAGGGAGGGGGTACTTGTCAGGGATGGAGACTGAATTTAGATTTCTGAAATCGTGCACCGGGCGGAGTTCTCCAGATGTTTTGGCCACAAAGAAGGTAGGAGCACAGGCGGGGGAGGAAGACGGGCGAATGAAGCCGCGTTTGAGATTCTTGTCCAAAAACTCCTGCAGAGCTCAAAGTTCTGTCTCCAACATCGAATATAGCCGGCCAGCAGGGATGGTCGCCCCCGGAATTAGGTTAATGGCAAAGTCAAAAGGGCGGTGGGGGGGAAGCCGGTCAGCCTCCTTCTTGTCAAACACATCCCGGAAAGCCGCATACTTCTCTGGGAGGATCACAGTAGCTGAAGGACTGCCAGAAGCAGACGAGGAGGGAGAGGAAAGGGTTAAGGCCTGGGCTGGGACTGGCGCCCCGTTTGGGAGGCAATGCTCCCAGCAGTAGGGAGACACAAACTCCACTTGCTGAAGCCCCCAAGAAATCTGAGGGTTGTGCTTAGACAACCAGGAAACACCCAGCACGATTGGGTATTGGGAACCTTGGCCAAGTGAAACTGAATCTGCTCAACGTGGGACTGGGCACGCAGAGTGAGCAGAACTGTAAGGGTCACCACGCCCAAAGAGAGAGGACGCCCATCTATGGTCTCCACTGCCAAGAGGGCAGGAAGGGGCAGGGTAGGAATCTTGTGGAAGAGGGCGAAGGGCTCATCCATGAAACTGGTCGTAGCCCCTGAGTCCACTAAAGCCAGGTCCTCCACCCCACCCCACTGGGAGGAGCAGAGGTGAACATGCAACAGCAGATGGGAGGGTGGGGGGGTTGGGGAAGGCACCCACCCGATGGGGAACCATCGTTGGGGGTCCCCACACTGGAGACCCCCAACAAGCATTTGGTTCTCTTGCGCTAGAGCTTGCACCGCCGGGTCCCGGCACCCTCCATACGGCAATAGGAGAAGAGAGAGAGAGAGAGAGAGAGAGAGACAAACGGGGACCAAGCTGCCAAGCGCTCCTTGGAGGACTCTCTCAGTCTAATCCAGTAGCCAAGTCCAGACACAGACAAAGGGATTCTCTTCAAAGCTTTATTCCTCTTTTACAACTTAACAACTCTACTGTTAGCAACTAGATATGAGCAGTAGAGTACCTATGCCCTAAGTTGGAACAGTTGGTCCCCATTGGAAAGGGAATCACTGGAAGACCCTGAACTTATGGGCTAGGGAGAGTCCCTCCCCTTTTCCCTTGGATCCTCTGGGCGCAACCGTTGTTTGCGCGCCAACCAGGCACTACGCCTCCTTTCCGCGCCCTCCATTTGGCGCCGCTCCCTGCGTCGGCGTCGTGCGTCCAGCAAGTCTGCTTCCCACACTCTGTCACTCCCAGGACTGCTATCTAAGCTAGGAATGCCGATTGGAGGAATCTCTGTCAGCTGTTGGCCCTGGGAAAGATGAGCACGCTCCTCTCCCAGGAGCGGCTCCTCTTCCTCAGAATCAGAACTACTCTGGGATTCTATGGGCTCAGTGTCCACCTTGACAGTTATAATACATCTATATTTTTGTTTTTTGTTTTTTAAAAACTTTAAGTTTCCTCCAGGATGGAGGTTTGCTGATGCCATTTCCAGTAAAGACAGGATTCTGTCAAAGATCACTTAAAATGCAGCAAGCAAATTATTTTTTGTGGGAGGGGACATGTGGGCAGCAGCAGGAGAGGGCAGGTGGCGATGCAGCCAGGTGAATTAAGCTTTTATGGCCCTTGGCAACAGGTGGCATCACCTGCTTTGGGGTGCAGAGGCTGTTCACTTGCATCCCATACCTGGCATCCCTGGCCCTCTGCTCTGAAGCCTGGGAGGGGCCGGGGACCTGGTCCAGAAGGACCTAAAATATGCTGTGGCCCAGCTCTACTGCCAGCTGAAAGTTGAGAAATTAGCCTTCCCCTGGAAGTGCAGCCATGGTGTGCCCAGATCTGACCCACCCGCTCTGGTGATGCCATGCAATAAGAGGCATGCATTGCAAAGATGAGGGTTGGCATGGGTGGGTTAAGTGAGGTGAGCCTCATAGCTGTGGTGTGGTTGAGTGCCTGCTACTGGCTTCCTTTCCCCACACACACACACACACACACTGCTGTGACTGCTGCAGCCACATGGCGCACCACTGCTGTCATGGCAGGGAACCCCTGCTCACCACATCGCCATTCCCAGAGGAGGCTTGCTATCTCTCCCAGCCTATCCCAAGCATCTCACTTGCCACACGTGATTGGCCACTCCTTAGAGCCCATGGCATGTGAGACCCTTCCCCACAGGTGATTGGCCACTCCTCAGAGCCCATGGCATGTGAGGCCTTCCCCAGCAGCAATGGTGGAGGGAACACAGGCAGAGGAGTAGGAGCTGATGCCCGCAGCCACACAGCAGCAGATAATTCCAGCCACATAGATGGCTGCAAAGCCACATAGCAGTAGCGCCTGCTTTGGTAACGTGGGTGCCCTAATGAGAAGTGGGTCCAATTCCCAGGGCAGGGTGGGAGATGCAAGGCATGGTGTTTGCCCAGGTCTGGATCCCACTGGAGTGGTTTGGATTGTGGCTTGGGCTGGGGGGAGCAGAGATCCACCAGACAGCCCACTAGACAGGTAGTACCACTGCCCCTCGTTGGGGGGGGGGGGTCTTCATGTTTGTGAGAATGGGGGAAGAGTATGTGGCTTTGCCCCTTCATGGATCACTGCCTTGTTGTGGCGAAGGGGCTTGCGTAACTCAGTGAAGCCATAAGCTATGCCGTGCAGGGCCACCCAAGATGGACAGGTCATGGCGGAGAGGTCTGACAAAATGTAGTCCACTGGAGAAGGAAATGGCAACCCACTCCAGTATTCTTGCCAAGAAAACCCCATGGAACGTATCACAAGGCTAAAAGAGATGACGCCGGAAGATGAGCCCCTCAGGTCGGAAGGTGTCCAATATACTACTGGGGAAGAGCAGAGGGAATTTCCAAGTAGCGCCAGAAAGAGTGAAGCGGCTGGGCCAAAGCCGACAGGACACCCAGCTGTGGATGTGTCTGGTGGTGAAAAGAAAGAACAATATTATTTACTGCTGTAAAGAACAATATTATTTAGGAACCTGGAATATAAGATCAATGAATCAAGGTAAGCTGGAGGTGGTCAAACATGAGATGGCAAGATGGAACATCGACATCTTGGGAATCAGCGAACTAAAATGGACAGGCATGGGAGAATTTAATTCAGGTGACCATTATATCTATTACTGTGGGCAAGAATCCCTTAGAAGAAATGGAGTAGCACTCATAGTCAACAAAAGGGTGGGAAAAGCAGTACTGGGGTACAATCTCAAAAACGATAGAATGATCTCAGTATGAATCCAAGGCAAACCATTCAACATCACAGTAATTCAAGTCTATGCCCCAACCACTGAAACTGAAGAAGCTGAGGTTGATTGGTTCTATGAAGACCTACAACTCCTTCTAGAACTAACACCAACAAAAGATGTCCTTTTCATCATAGGGGATTGGAATGCTAAAGTAGGAAGTCAAGAAATCACCAGGATAACAGGCAAGCATGTACAAAATGAAGCAGGACAAAAGCTAATAGAGTTTTGCCAAGAGAAGACGCTGATCATAGCAAACACTCTTTTCCAACAGCACAAGAGGCGACTGTTTCCCGCCTCCCAGCTGAGCAGAGCAGAGCAAGCTGCTCCAGCTGGTCCAGGGACTGCGGAGGCGGGCAGGCTCCCGGGGAGCGGGCGAGCAGAGCGAGCGAGCAGGGGGAGCGGACGGGAGTTGGCCAGGGGAGTTGCGGGGGTTGAAGAGACAAAGGAGACAAAGGAGACAGAGGCTAAGAGGTAAGTGGGTTGCAGGAAGCCCAGGGGGCTGCCCTTTATCCTTCTGATTGGCTGTGAGCTCACCAGGTGCTTCTGAGAGCTCCAACTGAATTGGGGGGGGGGTGGCCTGGGTACTCCTAACATTTTTTTAAAATTATTTTAATTTTTTATTTTAACTAACTTTTTTCCATTTATTTGTCTTGTAACACACACTTTCAAACCAGTGGGACTCTGCTTTTAACCTCTACTGAGTAGAGGAGCAGGCACAGGCTAGTCTAGAACAATCACAAAGCTAGACACAAAAAGGGAAAAGAGGCTATGGAAGGACAAGACTCTCCAGTGGTGGTGACCTGCAAGGTGTGTGCAATGTTTGTTTTCTTGCCGGAGAACAACATGGCCTACACCTGCAACAAGTGCAAGTTGATCACGCTGCTGGAGGAAAAAGTAAGTGGACTGGAGCGGCGACTGTCGACCCTCTGGGGAATAAGAGAACACGAAGAGTTCTTGGACAGAATGGGGGAAATACAGCAGCAAAGGGAAGACCAGAAGCTTGAAGAGCAACAGCAAGATGAGGCAGTGGGAAATGCTGAGGTGAAGAAAAATGGAATAGAGGATACTCCTTGGAAAAGGGTGACAGTTAGGAGAAGAACTAGACGCCACTCTGCACCGGTGGAAGCAGTGGAGCTGTGGAACCGATTCCAGGTACTTGCAGATGAGACTGGAGGACAGCCTGCAGAGGAAGAATCACAGGGGAACCTGCATGAGAATGAGCAAGAGGCTAAAGGTCAGTCAAACAGAGGCGATGAAACCCAGGCCTACAAGAAGAAGAAGAGAAGAGTGGTAGTAGTGGGAGACTCCTTGCTGCGTGGGGTCAAGACCCAAGTATGTTGCGAAGACCCATGGACTCGCCAGATATGTTGTCTCCCGGGAGGACAGATTAGAGACGTGACTGAAAGGTTGCCTGCACTCATAAAGTCCACTGACAGGTATCCCTTTCTTCTCATCCATGTGGGAACAAATGATACCGCCAAGCGGAGCTACGAAGAGATCACGTCAGACTTTGAAGCTTTGGGAAGGAAACTCAAGAACTTTGGGGCCCAGATAGTTTTCTCATCCATCCTTCCAGTAGTTAGAAGAGGGATAGAAAGGGAACAAAAATACTCCGGGTGAATGACTGGCTACGAAGGTGGTGCCGACGAGAGAGATTTGGATTCTGGGACCACGGGCTATACTTCCTGGAAGATGGGCTGTTGGCTAGGGATGGGTTGCACCTCACAAAGGATGGGAAGAATGTGTTTGGCCACAGCATGAAGAACTTCATCAGAAGGGCTTTAAACTGAATCCTACGGGGAAGGGAGATGTAATGTTGGGGATAACAATGGACGTAGCGCATGCACTGCAATGGAGAGAACAGCTCTGATAGCACCCAATAATAGTCTTCAGACACGTGTAGGAAGAAAGCCAGACTATGAAGCACATGGTCTTCGATGTCTATATACTAATGCCCAGAGTATGGGAAACAAACAGAACGAACTTGAACTCTTAATACAAGAGGGAAATTATGACCTGATAGGTATAACGGAGACTTGGTGGGATGACTCTCATGACTGGAATACAGCAATTGAAGGATATAACTTGTTCAAAAAGAACAGGAGGAACAGAAAGGGAGGTGGGGTTGCACTGTATGTGAAAAATACATCTCTCTGCACAGAAATACAGGAGGAGGAGCTTGGTAGCCCCATCGAGAGCATCTGGGTTGAAATAAATGGAGCAAAGAATAAAAGGAACCTGGTGGTCGGAGTCCACTACCGGCCACCCAACCAAGGAGAAGACAAGGATGAAACTTTTGAAAAGCCAATAGCCAATGTTTTAAGGAAGCATGATGTAGTAGTAATGGGGGACTTCCATTTCCCCGATATTTGTTGGGAGACAAATTCTGCAAAACATGGCCCCTCCAGGAAATTCCTGACTTGTGTGGCGGATAACTTCCTCCTACAGAAAGTAGAGGAAGGAACTAGAGGATCGGCTATCCTTGACTTGATCCTAACCAACAGAGATGACTTAGTGGATAAAGTAGCAGTTACAGGAACTCTGGGGGAAAGTGACCATGTTGTACTTGAGTTCTTGGTTCTAAGGGAAGCAAAAGCCGAGTGTAGTCAAACGCGTACCCTGGATTTTAGGAAAGCTGATTTTCATAAACTCAGAACAATGATCAGTAAGGTCCCATGGCAAGCAATGCTAGCGAGAAAAGGAGTCCAAGATGGGTGGGAGCTTTTAAATTCTCAAGGCACAATCACAAGCAATTCCAACAAGAAGAAAAGGTGGAAGACAACAGAAGAAGCCAATGTGGCTTCACAGTAAGCTTAGGGATGACCTGAAAACAAAAAAGGACACATATAGGAAGTGGAAAGAAGGCCAAGTAACAAAGGAAGAGTACAGGCAGATAGCACAGAATTGCAGGGATGGCGTCAGGAAGGCTAAAGCTGAGAATGAGCTGAGGTTAGCGAGGGATGTTAAAAACAACAAAAAGGCTTTCTTCAGCTACGTGCATAGTAAAAGGCAGAGGAAAGAAATGGTGGTTCAGCTATTAAATAAGGATGGCAAAACGATAACAGATGACAAAGAAAAGGCAGAGGTGCTCAATTCCTACTTTGGCTCAGTCTTCTCCCAAAAGAGGGTCTATGACCCCCGTGGCAAAGGCGAAGTACAGGCTGAAGGGGCACGATTGCAGTTTGAGATCGATAGGCATATGGTCAAGGAACACCTCATTACTTGGAATGAGTTCAAATCCCCGGGGCCAGATGAGCTGCATCCTAGAGTAATAAAGGAACTGGCAGAAGAACCCTCAGAACCGCTGTCTATTCTCTTTGAGAAATCATGGAGGACGGGGGAAGTGCCAGATGACTGGAGGAGAGCTAATGTTGTCCCTATCTTCAAAAAGGGCAAAAAAGAGGAATCTGGGAACTACAGACCAGTCAGTCTGACATCAGTCCCTGGGAAAATTCTGGAGTAGATGATAAAGCAATCCATCTGGAAGAACCTTGAAAACAATGCAGTGATTACTCGAAGCCAACATGGATTTGTCAAGAACAAATCCTGACAGATGAATCATATCCCATTTTTTGATCAGGTAACCTCCCTTGTGGACGGTGGGAATGCTGTAGACATAATATACCTTGACTTCAGCAAAGCTTTCATAAAGTGCCCCATGATATTCTGATTAGCAAGCTATCTAAAAGTGGGCAAGATGAAACAACGATCCGGTGGATCCACAGTTGGCTACAGAATCGGACTCAAAGAGTGCTTATCAATGGGATTTTGTCAAACTGGTAATGAGTGGGGTACCACAGGGCTCAGTCCTGGGCCCAGTGCTCTTCAACATTTTTATTAATGACATGGATAAGGAGGTGCAGAGAATGCTTATCAGATTTGGAGATGACACAAAATTGGGCAGGATAGCTAATGCCCTGGAAGACAGAAACAGAATCCAAAGTGATCTTGATAGGCTAGAGTGCTGGGCAGAAAACAACAGAATGAAATTTAACAGGGATAAATGCCAAGTTCTGCACCTAGGAAAAAGAAACCAAATGCACAGTTACAAGATGAGCAATACTTGGCTCAACAATACAAGCGAGAAGGATCTTGGCATTGTTGTAGATCACAAGCTGAATATGAGCCAACAATATGATGTGGCTGCAAAAAAGGCAAATGCTCTTTTGGGCTGCGTTAACAGAAGCATAGCTTCCAAATCCCAGGAAGTACTAGTTCTCCTCTACTCAGCACTGTTTAGGCCTCATCTGGAGTACTGTGTCCAGTTCTGGGCAGCGCACTTTAAGGAGGATGCAGACAAGCTGGAAAGGGTTCAGAGGAGAGCAACAAAGATGATCAGGGGACTGGAAACAAAGCCCTATGAGGAGAGACTGAAGGAACTGGGCATGTTTAGCCTTGAGAAGAGAAGACTGAGGGGAGATATGATAGCGCTCTTCAAGTACTTGAAAGGTTGTCTGAGAGAGGAAGGCCAGGATCTCTTCTCAATCATCCCAGAATGCAAGACACGGAATCATGGGCTCAAGTGACAGGAAGCCAGATTCCAGCTGAACTTCAGGAAAAACGTCCTGACTGTTAGAGCAATATGACAACGGAATCAATTACCTGGGGAGGTGGTGGACTCTCTCAAACTGGAGGCATTCGAGACGAGGCTGGAGGCCACCTGTCAGGGATGCTCTGACTTGGATTCCTGCACTGAGCAGGGGTTGGACTCGATGGCCTTGTAGGCCCCTTCCAGCCCTACGATTTCATGATTCTATGATCACTGATTGGCTAGCTGAGATCACCCATGTTACTAATTCAGGAAGTAGGGAGAAGAAGCAGTCCAGGGGGTTGTGGCTCCAAAGCAGCTGCCACCACTACTGATCAGGATTGAAAAAGATAAATATTCACATGATCTAAGTACATTTTCAGGAAATGTTTCCCCCACTGAAATGGCTGCTTTTGAACTGACAACTGAAACTGTGGAACGGCAAGTGGAGTGCTGATTTTGCGACAGCGAACGTGCTTGGTAGCGATTCTGCAGTGTAGAATGGGTCCTCCCAAAGCAACCCCAAAATCCCCAGGAAATTCTTCAGATGCAGTTTAAAGGTGAGGAAGATGGAACTGAACAGGCAGAGTCCATGCAGTGATGTGTACATGCTATGTTACTTGGTCATCATTGCCAGGGGGTCCCTCTGCATTTGGGGGTGGGTGAAATCTCATACATGTATTGGTTTCCACTGTACCCTGATTGCCACTGACTTGGATTCCTGCATTGAGCAGGGGTTGGACTTGATGGTCTTATAGGCCCCTTCCAACCCTACTATTCTGTGATTCTATGAAATTTGCATATTTTTACCAATCCCCTTTGCTACTCTGCCTTGCAATTGGTGTATATTTACTTATCCCCTTCATTGCTCTACCCTGAAATTGGTGTATGTTTATCTGGAAATGTGCACATTTTTCCCAATCCA
The DNA here is from genome assembly GCF_057233095.1 of Heloderma suspectum. Taxonomy (NCBI): domain Eukaryota; kingdom Metazoa; phylum Chordata; class Lepidosauria; order Squamata; family Helodermatidae; genus Heloderma; species Heloderma suspectum. The sequence continues at coordinate 48,573,646 of NC_139467.1, read as the reverse complement.
CCAATGCTCAGTAACTCACATGTATATTTGACAGCTAACAACAGAAGCCAGTGGAGGGAAATTATAAGCACGAAGGGTGGTGGGGTGAGCTAAAAGCAGCTGGCAGCTGCAGGAAAAAGGACTTTTGGGGTGGGGGTAATTAGTTTGGGAGTAGGTGAAGCAGCCTTTAAAAAAAAAAAAAAAGCTGTTCACTCGCAAGGGAAGCGCCAAAGTGGAGAATGAAATTTAAAAGGACAATGAGAAGAGGGGGTTGTGAGTATGCTGGGTTACATAGTGGACAGGTGGCATTACATTTTTTTTAAGTTTGCGAGCACCTTGCTGCACTAATAAGGGCTTGGAAAATGATTTCTTGTTTGCATTCTGATGTGTGTGTGTGGGGGGGTACTCAGGAAGTGCGAAGGGGGGTATGAAGTTGACAAGGACATTGTCAAGAGGGGGATATCAGTATGCTTGGCTAAATAGCAGACAGGCAGTCTTGCACCCTTGCACACTTGTGCAAGTCCTTGGGAAGAAAAGATTTTTTAAAAAGTTTGTAATCATGTTACCACATTCATAAGGGCTCAGAAAATTAGATCCCTTTGGCAATCTGATGCAGGAGGGGGGAGAGAGTTTCTTTTGGGAGCCAGCAACCCCAGGAGACCAATTGCAGAAAGGGTGCTGACGTAGGGAATGAGGAAATGAGGAGTTCTGCCACAAAGGTGCCTGGGATACATGCCCCGAGCAGGAGAGAGGACTAAGGCGGAAACAACCCACAGCAAGCTGCGATGTACCCTATTGTCTATTGGGAATAACATGGGTTCTCGAGCAAAAAAACCAACTCATCATGGCTTATCTTCACGGTGGTCTAGCATGACATGTGAACTTGCCCAATGATGGATCCAGGAGAACACCCAAGCTACGAACCTACTCCTTTGGGGGTGGGGGTGCAGTCTCATCCAGAACAGGATGAACACCATGTATCCAATCAGAAAACCCACTCACTAATAGCATCTCAGTCTTGTTGAATTATGTTTCACTTTATTAGCCCTCACCCAGTCCATTGTCCCAGCCAGGCACTGATCTAGCACATCCACCACCTAACCTGATGAAGATGAAAAGGAGAATTAGAGCTGCATGTCATCAGCATACTGATGGCAATTCAATCCAAACCTATTGATGACCCCATTCAATGGTAAATAGCAAGTGCCTTGCAAACATATCAGAGCGGGCCTCTGATGGCCAGCCTCCTTAGGGCCAACACATAGTTACCAATGCTAAAAAGCTCCACTGGACAACATAAAGAGGATGCAATGGAGGTGGATTAGTAAAGTTTCTTCTCCACCTTCATTGCTGGAACGTAGGCAGACACCACAATTTCATCGCATTCGTATTCCTTTATCTGTGCTCAAGCCATCTCCCACCGTGCTTCCTTGCTTTCAGCCCTGGGGCATACCATGGAGCTGGAGGGGCTCTGCTAATCCAGAGAAGGTATTCAGAAGCAATTTCCAGATTGCACAGATTGACCAGAGGTTCAGCTTGAGAGGCAGCCATACCAGCTGGAACACAGAGGGGAAGAGCTGCCATGAGTCTAAACCTCAAAAGGTGGTGATCTGACCATAACAAAAGGACTGTTTCAAAGCCTCCACATTCCAGAGTCTTCATTTTGCCCGGGCCTTCAAAACTGGAATTATCATCCAGCAAGCATTCTTTGAGTGCTATCAATTTCTGCTCTGAACAGCTGGGGTGGGGGCGGGGCACTGTTCGGTGTAAATGATATGTCTGTGAACCGTCCTTTGTTCCTATCCCAGAACAATCCTCCTCTAAAAGACACAACTTCTGCACATGCAACAAGACACATCAGCATTGCAATCTGCCAGCTGTTATCTCTAGCACCTTGGGATGGAAAACCACATGTATTAATTAAGGTTGCTGAGGATAAGTAATACCTTTTCTGTAACCATTTCAGGGTAAGTTTCGGCATATGTTCAGATTCAGTTTAATAATTTATAATCTTGTAATTATAAAAAGATGAAAAGGAGTGAGATAAATTGCTATTTTGTAGAAAAGTGTCATCTGTGCATTTGGTGAAATCAAAATAAAGCAGATCATCATGAAAGAAGGAATGTGATACAGTATCATAAATGTCTGTGCTGCAAGAGACTAACATGGCCAACCCCCCTCGCAATTAAAAAATCCCTATGGAAGCATGCCCAAAATTTCTTGCCTTCCCAGTCGTATCCAGGAAATAAACCTATCTTGGGGGTGGGGGACCAACAGCAGAAAGGAGCCCTGCTGGCTGCTCCTTTGCTGGAAATGACTTTCCGAGCTTGGTCAAGTGTTATTTCCTGCTGGGGAACCTGGGATCTGTAGTTTCCTCTTTAGAATATTTTTACTGTTTTACCACTAGGCAAAGGAAACTATCAATCCTATGCTCCCGCACAGGAAATTACCACTGAAAGCAGGAAATGATGTCCTTACAGAGAGACACAATTGCTTGTGCCACTCCACCTGTGCTTCGGACTGTGGGCTGATGCCCTAATTCCGCCTGGGTCTTGTGATCACCTCCATCCCGGTTGCTGCCAGCTGGACGATTTAGAGGGTTTCTGCTAGGGGTGTAGGAAACCCCACTTACTTGGCTCTGCCGGGTTCCACGGTGGGGGGGAGGCGATCCAGACCTCCCCCCGGAATCCTCGATGGGGGGGGAGGCGATCCAGTCCTCCGCCCCGGAATCCTGCCTGGCCGGCTCCACTCCGTGGCCAGTCCATGGAGCTGCCAGCTGGGCCGATCCGTAGTGGGGCCTCCATCTGCTGCCGGGCTGCTGTGGCCACAAATGGCGTCCTGCATGGGGACACCATTTGTGTCCCTAAGCTAGGCTGTGATAGGCTACGTATATATTTGCGTAGCCTATCATGGCTAAAGCGGGGACACAAATGGTGGCCGCTACACCATTTGAGTGCCTGCCTTTTGCCATGATAGGCTACGTAAATACTTACATAGCCTATTATGGCAAAGAGCGAAAATGGCATAGCGGCCGCCATTTGCACCCCTGCTCTTTGCCGTGATAGGCTATGTAAGTATTTATGTAGCCTATCATAGCCTAATGCAGGTACGCAAATGGTGGCCGCTACGACAGCTGCCATTTGTGGCCGCAGCAGCCTGGCAGCAGCCGGAAGAGGAGCCGGAGCCACTGCCGCCGCATCCACCACTGCATCCACTGCCAGGTAGGTCTGTTCTGGGGTGGGGGTGGCGGGGGAGGCCGTTCCGCCATGGATTCTGCGGGGAGTCCGTGGCGGAATTCTCCAACATCCCTAGTTTCTGCAGTGTCAGCTATTTCTGTGGTCATGGGTCGTCGATGCCCTGCAAGGCTTCAGAGGACTTTAGATAAGAGAAGATGTCATCTTAGATTAATTCCTCTTGAAGTACAGGCTATGGCTCCAGTTATCAACTATCTCGTATGGAATGCTCGCTCTTCAGTACAAAAAGCAGACTTCTTGGCAAACTATCTCCTGGAGCATGACATAGCTTTCTCTTTCGTTACAATGGAAATGTGGTTCCAGCAGGAGGAGCCAGCTATTTGTGCTGTCTTCTCTGCCCTGTGTGTAGTTGTTTTCACACCCCCAGGGAGAGAGGTCGGGGGGGGGGGTAGTGGGGATTATTATAGCAAAAGTTTTGGGTCTATTAAAGTATTACCATTGAATGATGGTGCCCCTTCCACTTTAGAGCTCCTGGCAGGGTGTATTGAGAAATGCAGCCTGCTTGTAGCTTGTGTATATCGTCCTCCCAGGGGAAGTTATGAGGAGTGTATTGGGGAATTTATAGCGTGGCTTTCCTCTCTCCCCTGAGGCAGCATTGTATAATTGCAGGTGATTTTAACATCCTTTTGGACTCTAGTGTGACTGGATCGAGTTTTCAGTCCACCTTAGCTTCTTTTGGTTTTAAGATCCTCCCCGCCCCTCCTAGACATGCAGCTGGTGGAGTGCTGGACCTTGTTATTGTCTGGCAGTGGACTCCCCAGTCTCCCGTAGTGCGACTGGATTTGGGTTATTCAGACCATTTTCTAGTCCATTGTTCCTTTAACCTTACTCTCCCGTCATTGCATCCTAAACGAGAGGCCATTTGCAGGGATATTTTAAAGATCACACCAGCGGCCTTTCAAGGCCAACTTTTACAAGATGTTAGCTGGGTCGAGGCTCTGCCTGGGAACAGTGATCCTTCGACAGCTGACAAAATGGCAGAGGTATTTTCATCTGCCACCCAGTCAGTTTTTGATCATCTTGCCCCAGCCTGGTCCCGAGTGCTCCGGCACGTGACCCTAGACCTTGGCTTTCTGCAGCGCTCAGGTTAGAGAGGGCACAAATTTGCCGCCTGGAGAGGTGGTATTGGAAAGGAGAGGAACATGTTCTTACGGAGCACACTGCAGCATTAAAGGACTATTTTAGTCATGTGGAGGCGGCGAAGCAATCATTCTATCAGGCCACCACCACTGCTCAGGCTCACCCTGCCCCCCAGCTCTTCGGAACTTTTAAGGGGATATTGTGCACAGCCTCTTCTCCTGATCCTCCTGGTTTTCCAGTGTTTTCAGTAGAGGAGTTGGGGGAGTTTTTTGTGAATAAGGTGGCAACAATATCTGCCACTTTTCCAGCTGATGCTTTTCCCCCATCCCTCCTTCCTGTCTCTCTTACCCTCCAGGTGGCTTTGAGTTCGCTGCAGTCACTGAGGATCACGTTTCCCATATCATCCCCTCCTCCCCACTTACTACCTGTTCTTTTGATCCTTTTCCTTCATCTCTTTACATGATTCCCTGCCCTCATCTTCTGACTTTTTTGACCCATCTAGTGAATTGCTCTCTTTCCACCAGTAGTTTCCCTGGTTCTCTTAAGCATCCCTTGTTGAAGAAGCCTTCTTTGGACCCATTTGGACCAGTAGTTTCCCTGGTTCTCTTAAGCATCCTTTGTTGAAGAAGCCTTCTTTGGACCCATTTGGACCAGTAGTTTCCCTGGTTCTCTTAAGCACACTCTTAAGCATCCCTTGTTGAAGAAGCCTTCTTTGGACCCATATGGACCAGTAGTTTCCCTGGTTCTCTTAAGCACACTCTTAAGCATCCCTTGTTGAAGAAGCCTTCTTTGGACCCATATGGACCAGTAGTTTCCCTGGTTCTCTTAAGCACACTCTTAAGCATCCCTTGTTGAAGAAGCCTTCTTTGGACCCATTTGTTTGTGCACGCTATTGTCCTCTCTCACTTCTACCTTTTCTGTCTAAAATCCTGGAAAGCGTGGTCCTCTCCCAGTTGGCACCTTATCTAGTTCTTCATAATTGCATTGCCCCTTTTCAGTCAGGGTTTTGAGTTGGTCACTCAACAGAGATGGTGTTATCTAGGGATGTCAGAGAATTTCGCCACGAATCTCGGGGAGGCCGAATGCCAGCACATTCAGCCCCCCAAAATTGGTGGCGAAACGGTCTGCCCCCCCCCACCCCGGGACGGGACTTACCTTGGGCAAATCCTCCTGGCGGCAGCGGCTCTGGCGGCAGTTCAGCGGTGGTTCGGTGGTGGTGGCGGCGGCTGCGGCGGCCGGTCTTCCGACCGGCTGCCACCGCCACCATTTCCAGTTAAAAAAAAAAAAAAAAGTGATAGGCTATGTAAAGATTTACGTAGCCTATCACGGCTAGATATTTTAAAAAATACCATGATAGGCTACGTAAATGCTTACGTAGCCTATCATGGCTGATTTAAAGGGAAAAAAAAATTTGCGTTCCTTATTTTGACACGTCTTAGTCTACGTAAACATTTACATAGACTAAGACGGCGAAAATAAGGGGAACGCAAATAGCGTAGACGCTACGCTATTTGCGTTCCTCTTATTTTCGCTGTAGTCTACGTAAATGTTTACATAGACTAGACGTGCCAAAATAAGGAACGCAAATGGCGGCGCCTATGGGCACCATCATTTGCATACGCGTGGTTTTGTTTTTGGTTTTTTTACTCAGCCGTGATAGGCTCCGTAAACATTTACGTAGCCTATCACGGTATTTTTTAAAAATCTAGCCATGATAGGCTACATAAATCTTTACGTAGCCTATCATGTTTTTGTGTGTGTGTGTTGTTTTTTTTACTGGAAATGGTGGCGGCGGCAGCCAGTTGGAAGACCGGCCGCCATAGCCGCCGCCGCTGAACCGCCGCCGAACCGCCGCTGGAGCCGCCGCCACCAGGAGGATTCGCCCAAAGTAAGTCCCGTCCCAGGGGGGGTCGGGAGGGGCAGACCGTTTCGCCACCAATTTCGGGGGGCCGAATGCGCTGGCATTCGGCCTCCCCGAGATTCGTGGCGAAATACTCTGACATCCCTACTTCCATTGAAGGCCAGGGCCCTTTACACGATTTTGCTCCTGGCCTTTAAGGCCATAACATTGCATTACCCAGCCTATCTATCTTTGTCCTGGTATGTCCCAGGGTGGGCCACTAGATCCATGGGCCAGGCTCTTCTAAGCCGGTCTGCTTCATGGATTGTGGTATCTTGTTATCATGCATTCAGGACCTTGTCCCGCAGCTGTGGAACTCACTCCCCCCCCCCACCACCATTACGGCTGAGAGTTTGGAGGTGTTTAAGTAAGGTTTGAAAACTTATCTTTTTGAGTAGGAAGGGAGTGGTTGGTTGTTTCTGATATGAAGTATGCTGATGGATTTGAGGTGTATTTGGGTTATTAAGACTATTATTATAATATTGTATTTTTGAGTTAAGTTGTACTAGAATCATTGTAATTTTGTGTTTTAAATTGTCGAGTCATTCTTTTATGTACAGCACTTTGTAACAAAGTGCTTTATAAATTCTTATTCTTATTATTAGGTAAGAGGGTACCACAGCAAATACTATACACAGTTATTCCACTCACCATGTTCAGAGTATACTGCTGTTGGACATCCCTTTGCACCTTTAAAATTCGGTTTTCATGGGTCACACAGCGCTTTAAAGGAACATACTTCCAGGTGGGGTGGGGATAGTAGAACTGAACATCACCAAACTGGCAGGGGCTGCTCAACCAATGAGAGAGGCTTGCTTCCAGGCCCATGTCCAGGCTCACCCCTGCTCTGTTCTTACATTATTAAGAACAGAGAGCAAGTAATAGGCTCCCTTTGAGAGCATCCCTCCTACCAGTTTCGCCGTATTCCAGCAATCTGCCACAGAGTTATTCCTCTCTCCCCTGTTCCTCAGTGTGAGCTTTTCCCTTAAGAAGCCAAAATCCCCAGTTCTCAAGTGCAGTATCTGAAGGCTCCCCCTGAGAGTACGGATGTACGAAAGTCACTTACCTTTTTGAAGGGTGACATTTGCGGTGGGGGGGAAGGCGCTCCGTCCCTCCCCCCGAAATTCTCTCTGGCCGGTTCCATTCCGCGGCGATTCTGCGGAGCCGCCGGCTGGGGCCGCCCACAGCCGGACATCCGGCTGCTGGGCAGCCTGCACAGGGACGCAAATGGTGGCTGCCATAGCCGCCGCCATTTGCATCCCTGTATTTTGCCATGATAGGCTACGTAAATATTTACATAGCCTATTACGGCAAAAGAGATGGGCGCAAATGGTGGCCACTACGCCATTTGCGCCCCTCTTTTTCCGTAATAGGCTACGTAAATATTTACGTAGCCTATTACGGCCAACAAAAAGGGAATGCAAATGGCAGCTGCCATAGCCGCCACCATTTGCATTCGCTGTTTTTTTGCCATGATAGGCTACGTAAATACTTACGCAGCCTATCACGGCTTCCGCAGGGACGCAAATGGTGTCCCTGCATTAGCTGTGATAGGCTATGTAAGTATTTACGTAGCCTATCACGGCTATAATGAAGAATGCAGACGCGGCCACCATTCGCAAAGCAGTGCGAACGGCAGCAGGTAGGTGTCCTGTTTCGCGTGCCTTTCGCAGGGTGGGGGGGCAGGGGGGCTTCATTCCGCCACGGATTTTGGGGGGCCAAATGCACTGGCATTCGGCCTCACTGAGATCTGTGGCGGAATTCTCTGACATCCCTACCTGAGAGCACCCCCCCCACGTTGCCGCATTCCAGCAAATTGTTGCAGAGTTATTGCTTCCACAACCACCCCGCCTTTCTCTTTCTCTGGGCACTTTCTCCTTGCTTGCAATGACAGGCTCTTGAGACCTCACCAGATCAGAGAAGTGACTTTACATAACATCAAACAAATGACTTTACACACTATCGGAGATGTGATTTAACACAACAATGGAGAAGCAAAGTACTGCACACATCAGAGAGGTCCATCATCACAGAGTCTAATTACTGGCAAAATGGGAGTGCAGGGCGATTGTGAAGGCTGGAAAGGTTCAGTGAGGTCACAGCCAGGTGAAAGACACACCCCTGGGCAGGGCTATCGTGCCGAGGTAAATGTGGAGGATATGGCCACGCAATACCAGAAGTGCAGAGAACCTGAATGGAAGAAATAAAACCTAATAAATGTAGTCTCAGAAAATCTGGCTTTCCATTGGAAATCTCTGGGGTGGCTGCAAATTGGCCATGATGCCATCTGTCACCAACAACATCGAAATGCTCCCAATTTGCAGCAAATCCCCCGTGAGGACAGCCCCCAGGACTTACCATGAAGTGTTCTGGTCAGTAGGGAATAGAGCAGACAGGCCTGCCCACATGAAGACAGAACAACAAGGTTGTGGAGGGTGGTTATCAGCGGGATTCTCCACAGTAGATCTCAATCAGGGGCACCTGTCCCTTCCTATTTTTTCTCTTTACTACTATCCTATTGGTGATCAAGTTATCTGCAGGTGGTTTTTTCTTAGCAAATTCTATGGTGAAGTTAAGTCTTGTAACTGGAAGGTTTGTCCTCTCTAGAAAGGACATAAACAGGTTTGGGAGTGGGGGAGGGAGTCTGCCTCCTACTAGAAAAGGGTCACCTTTTGCTGTTCTGCTCCGTTCCTTGCTGACCAGAAGAACACTTCACAATAGGGCCGACATTCCATTCCACTGTGACTCACTCTTTGGTCCTGGCTTACCTCAGACAGCTCAGCTTTGACAGCCTTATATTTAAATGTTCTCCTATGAACCAGAACTGAACTGTTTGGCTCATGTGTGCCAAGCTGGTTACTGAACCTTTTTTGGCTGAAACCAAATAGGAACTTCAGTTGCAGCTGAATGTGATCTGGAACCAAACCAAAAAAATGTAGTGGTTTGATTCCATGAGTGAAGGAGCGCCCACCTGACTTGTCCCTGTTCAGTTTTGAGCAGCAGAACCTTCCTGAAGAAAGGGCCTAGCTCAGCTGGAGGCCCACTAGGGGACTGGCAGAGAGGACGTCCCTGAAGTCCCACAGTCAGGCAAGTCCAAGGTCTAAGAGAGGCAGGATGAAGAAGAGGACAGCAGCACAGAGAGCTCTGAGTGGAGTTGGATACCAGATGAGCTTAACTTGTACATGGCTGCAACAACTAGCAGACTGAATGAGCCTTAAGTATACTTTTGGCTTCCTTTAGGTTGCTAACTGTGCCCCCCCAGCCACCACCTAGCAGTGGTGAAGCCCATTATGGATCAGACCTAAATTCAGAAGTGTTTGAATCCAGAGTGTAATGCGGTTCAGCTTTCCACACTGGGGCATTTGTATTCCAGACTCCCTACTCCCCCCATTCCCATTCACTCTCAATTAGTGGAAGAGGGTACAGTTTGGAATTTCTATCTCAGGCACTTCCTTCATGGCTGTTACGGTACAGGAAAACAGGATGAATCAGAGAGCCGCTGGGAGTCAACATTCAGAAGTGTCTTCTGCTGCTGCACTAGAGGGAGAGGAGAGAAGCTGCCTGCCGGGCTACCCTGAATGACCCTCTCCATCTCACTGCTGTATTCAGAGGTGGAGAAATAGGGTGGCCATTTCAGCTATTGGAGGGGAACCGCCCAGCAGTTCTGGTGGGATGCTATCATTTTCTTTCCTTCCACTTTTATATTTAAAAGGCGTGCTTTCTCTCTCTCTGCACACACACGTGCACACTCGTGCACATGCAGAGCACTCCTCAGCCACCAGTGTTCTCCTCCCAGAAGGTGCGAAGACAGCACTGCACCTGCTGTCAGAATGTAACCAGACCCCAGCACCTTCTGGAAGGAGAACACGGGTGGCTGGCAGCCAGCAGCCTGGAGGAGCTCTTGCTGTGCCACAGCCTCACCCACACTGGCCGCGGGCTTCTAGGAGTTGTGGTCTGGAGGGCCTCTGGTTGGGGAAGGCTGCTGTGCGGGGAGGAATGGCTTTTTAAACCAGAAAAAAGGCAAGAGAGTGCGAGGCGAGTGCTCCCCAAGCGTTTCAGGATAGTTTTCCTGCCCTCTCTTATCTCAGCCCCAAAGCAGCCTCCAAACTGCACCACTTCAGGGCCAAACTGGTCTGACTCAAACCAGTTTAGCTGACTCCAAAGCTCCATATAATACAAAACTGAAATAACTCTACACCTCCCTTCCTAATCAATAAAGGCCTCTCTTCTAACCCCTCTGTAGGCTGAGCTCTCCATGGTCAACCTCAGGGAAGGAAGGCCTCTACATACCGGCCTGTATAATGGAAAAGTGAGATAGAAATATTTTAAATACATACATACATACATACGGTTGACCTAATGGCAGGGCTCCCTACAGGCACACTCTTTCACTTGTTTCTTTCTATCGCCTGCCTTCAGTGAAAGCAGCAAGGGCTCTAGGAGTTACTACTTTATTATATAAAAAGCATCACCTTCAGGTATTTTTTATAATGATGCTGTTATTTGAGTTCATGTCCCTACAGATTCACAGTGGGCTTGGAGCCAAAGGAGATGTCAGCCAGATAAATATTTAGAAAGACAACTGCATTCTGAGACCTAGGAATTGAGTTATCTTTGTTTCTGACAGCTTCCTGAATTACAGCCCACCTTGGCAAGGAGGGGTCTGTTCCTTCAACTTAAATCCATCTGATACAATTAAAGACTGGCGGAATTAAATAGTCTGTATGGAAAGCAGTTTTCCAAGGGATGAGGGCTAAATGCCTGAAGCAATCCCCTTGCCTGGGCAGAGAAGTGACACTGGCTCACAGATCAATACCGCCTATGTTATTAATAACAAAAGCATATTACTTTGTGTTTGCCTGGTTGGCTGTCATCCAATTCTGGGACTGGCGAGGGCTCAGCCATTTGCGTGCACCATAATTTACTTTGGTGCATTTTTAAGGTATTGTTTTGTCAAGGCCAATAACTGTGACGTTATAAATGATCCCACAGAGTCTCACTCTCTCTTAGTGGTAGATGCAGCAAAATTAATTTCTAAAAGTTTCATGTCAATTACTCCTGTCCTTGAGTTATGTAAGGGGACAAAGGAGCAGAGGCTTAAAAGACATGAGGTAACAACAAACAGAAGCAGCAGCTCAGAACTAACTCAGGCATTTCACTGTCCCTAATAGATGCATCAAATTAAACAATACTCAAGCAAAATAAATATAGGCCACTTAGCAAAAGAACCATTGATTTTTATGGTGAACAACATTTACATAATAAACCACTTTAGTAGAGAACCTGTCAGATTGTGAGCAGATGCTTTGCAGAACTGATGCAACAGCTGGTACAACTTTTACAGGACTTACAGAATATATATGGGGGGGGGGTCTCTGTGAGATCCCAAGAGGACACCACTGTTAAGGATGGACAAATCAGCCTATTTCTGGTCAATGTCAGTTTTGCACGTATGCTACCACCCAAGTGTATTCTGTCAAATTTCTGGAACATTTATTTTGTATGTAGCTTCCCCAATATACACACGTTTGTATGCAACTTTTCCCAATATGCACATTTTTGTACATAATTTTTCAGCCAAGAACAGCACTGCAAAATTTGGAGGAGTGCGCAGTCCAAGGGATAACTGTGTTCTGGGCACATAGTAGTCCCAGAAGGGAAAATTAGGTTGGTTCACTTAAAAATGCAGATCAAAAGACATTCTTCCCTATCCATAACCACTGTCTAACTCAGAGAGCAATTGTGAAAGACAGTTCCTGCTGCCCTTGATGATGCGAGCCACCTTGGGGAAGCCACCTCTGCATCTGTACAAGGCAGGGCAAGAAAGGCAACGACCCACGTGGTCTTTGGATGCTGCCACTTCCTCCTTGCATGGTGGGTGCGGATAGCTGATATATGTCAGGGATGCTCTGACTTGGATTCCTGCACTGGGCAGGGGGTTACACTCGATGGCCTTGTAGGCCCGTTCAGCCCTACTATTCTATGATTCTATGATCTCTGCAGCCATAAGCGGCTGTCAATGCCTCAGACGCCAAGAAGGTGGGACCCAGAGCTGGCAATTCCCACAAGCCATGGGGGGGGGGGGAGCTAACCCAGAGATTGACTTCTTGGCTTTGCCAAAAGCTTGAAAAAGGATTTGAGCCATTTTCTCATTTGAAGTGTGTAAGAGAATCTGATCTCTTCCAAATGGGCTGGCAGTGCAATCGCCTTTCCCAGAGACACCCTGTGGCTGCCTCCTTCCAACAGGCACTGACATATGGAAATGCATTGTATTCCTATTGATTAGACACTTAAGCATTCTGCATGTTAATTACCTTATATTTATATTCTCTGGAAAGCATGAGCCGAGCCAATGGTTGCATCACTCACCCTGCAGACAAAGCCTTGCAGAACCAAACTCTTCTGGAATGCAAATGCTCCCAAGGTGAAAAGCAGAAAAGAGGAGGAGGAGCGGGGGAGGGGGGGAGATAACAAATGCTGCACCTTAATGTTACTATGCATCTGTGAAGTTTTCACTGTGAGACAAACATCATTTCCTTACATGTACCCGAATGCTGGACACAGAGTTCCTACTAACCCTAAGGCTGCCCTCCCGGGCATATTTGTTTGTTTATTTATTTGATCAATCATTTCATGTCTTTATTTCAACAGCACTTTTTATACATATATATATATATATATATATATATAATTTTTTTAAAAAGAAAAGAAAAACAAGAACAACAACACAAACACACAATACACATACACTAAAATATCTCTTATGATTGTCAGATATCTACCTTTGGCTCCACTTACACAACAAATGCTTATTATTATTCACAGAATCATAGAATGGTAGGGTTGGAAGGGGCCTACAAGTCCATCAAGTCCAACCCCCTGCTCAATGCAGGAATCCAAGTCAGAGCATCCCTGGCAGGTGGCTGTCCAGCCTCGTCTTGAAGGCCTCCAGTGTGGGAGAGCCCACCACCTCCCCAGGTCATTGGTTCCATTGTCATATTGCTCTTATAGTCAGGAAGTTTTTCCTGATGTTCAGCCGGAATCTGGCTTCCTGTCACTTGAGCCCATTATTCCGTGTCCTGTATTCTGGGATGATGGAGAACAGATCCTGGCCTTCCTCGCTGTGACAGCCTTTCAAGGACTTGAAGAGCGCTATCGTATCTCCCCTCAGTCTTCTCTTCTCAAGGCTAAACACGCCCAGTTCTTTCAGTCCCTCTTCATTAGGATTGGCGGAGAATTTCTCCCCGAAACTTTGGGGGGCAGAGCCCCAATGTGTTTGGCCCCCCGAACAAGTTTCGGGGATAAATTCTCCGCACCCCCCCGCCCCCCGCACCCCCCCCCGGGACGGGACTTACCTTTGGCAAATGTCCCTCCCGGCGGCGGGTCCGGCCGGCGGTTCGGCGGGTCTTCGTCCGGGGCGGGAGTGGCAGCCGGTCTTTTGACCGGCTGCCGCCACCGCCATTCCAATAAAAGAAAAGAAAAAACGCCCCCGTGATAGGCTACATGACGATTAACGTAGCCTATCACGGCTAGATTTGCAAAGTCAGCCGTGATAGGCTACGTAAATCGTCACGTAGCCTACCACGGGTGACTTTAAAAAAAAAAAATGCGTACGGATAATGGCGGCCCCCATAGGGAGCCGCCATTCCCGTTCCTTATTTGGTCGCTGTAGTCTACGTAAATCTTTACGTAGACTACAGCGACCAAATAAGGAACGCGAACGGCGGCTCCCTATGGGGGCCGCCATTTGCATACGCGCTTTTTTTTTTTTTTAAGTCACCCGTGATAGGCTACGTGACGATTTACGTAGCCTATCACGGCTGACTTTGCAGATCTAGCCATGATAGGCTACGTTAATCATCACGTAGCCTATCACGGGGGCGTTTTTGTTTTTGTTTTACTTTTTAGTTCGCAGCCGGGCGAGGCAAGGCGCCTCCTCCCCGGCCTGAATTTCGGCCTGGCGAGGCGGGAAGCCTCCCCCCTGGCCTGAATTTCGGCCGGGCGAGGCGGGAAGCCTCCCCCCCCCGGCCTGAACTTCGCGGGGGGAGCAGCGAAGCGCATCCCCCCCACCGTGAAAAGCTTCGTGGACAGGTAAGGGACTTTCGTGCACCCCTACTCTTCATAGGGCTTTGTTTCCAGTCCCCTGATCATCTTTGTTGCCCTCCTCTGAACCCTCTCCAGTTTGTCTGCATCCTTCTTAAAGAATGGTGCCCAGAACTGGACACAGTACTCCAGATGAGGCCTTACCAGTGCTGAGTAGAGGGGAACTAGTACTTCCCGGGATTTGGAAGCTATGCTTCTATGAATGCAGCCCAAAAGAGCATTTGCTGTTTTTGCAGCCACATCACATGTTGGCTCATATTCAGCTTGTGATCTACAACAATGCCAAGATCCTTCTCGCTTGTCGTGTTGTTGAGCCATGTATCCCCCATCTTGTAACTGTGCATTTGGTTTCTTTTTCCTAGGTGCAGAACTTGGCATTTATCCCTATTAAATGTCATTCTGTTGTTTTCTGCCCAGCGCTCCAGTCTATCCAGATCACTTTGAATTTTGTTTCTGTCTTCCAAAGTATTAGCTATCCCGCCCAATTTGGTGTCATCTGCAAATTGGATCAGCATTCCCTGCACCTCCTCCTCCAAGTCAATAATAAAAATGTGGAAGAGCACTGAGCCCAGGACTGAGCCCTGTGGTACCCCACTTGTTACCTCTCCCCAGTTTGAGGAGATCCCATTGATAAGCACTCCTTGAGTCCAGTTCTGTAGCCAACTGTGGATCCACTGGATCGTTGTTTCATCTAGCCCACTTTAAGCTAGTTTGCTCATGGGGCACTTTGCCGAAAGCTTTGCTGAAGTCAAGGTATATGATGTCCACAGCATTCCCACAGTCCACAAGGGAGGTTACTTGATCAAAAAATGAGATCAGGTGAGTCTGACAGGACTTGTTCTTGACAAATCCATGTTGGCTTCGAGTAATCACGGCATTGTTTTCAAGGTGCTTCCAGATGGCTTGCTTTATAACCTCCAGAATTTTCCCAGGGATTGATGTCAGACTGACTGGTCTGTAGTTCCCAGGTTCCTCTTTTTTACCCTTTTTGAAGATAGGGACAACGTTAGCCCTCCTCCAGTCATCTTGCACTTCACACGTAATCCAGGATTTCTCAAAGAGAATAGACAGTGGTTCTGAGAGTTCTTTTATGACTCTAGGATGCAGTTAATCTGGCCCTGGAGATTCGAACTCATTCAAAGTAATTAGGTGTTCCTTGACCATATGCCTATCGATCTCAAGATACAATCGTGGCCCTTCAGCCTGTACTTCGCCTTTGGAGAAGACTGAGCCAAAGTTGAAGTATTCTCTACTTCTTATTTTAGTTGTATATCATACATTGAGTTCACAGACATTATCTCATTTCTCTCCTAATTTTAACAACAACAACAAAAGAGAATCAACCATCTCAAAGTTCAAAATTCACATACATAGATATCATTTTTCTTTATTTCTTGTACAAATTCTATAAAAGGTTTCCAATCTAACATAAATTTAGGTGTTGATCCTTCTTTCATTATAATAGTAAGTTTTGCCATCTCTGCCAGCTCCATCGTTTTCATGATCCATTCGCTCACAGTTGGTATAGTTTCATTCTTCCACTTTTGTGCATACAATAACCTTGCAGCCGTTGTCATGTAGAGAAAGAGAGTTCCCCCCTTCTCCTTTACATATTTATCTGTTATACCCAATAAAAAAGTTTCTGGCTTTAATTCTATAGTAGCTTCGACTTGGATTCCTGCATTGAGCAGGGGGTTGGACTAGATGGTCTTATAGGCCCCTTCCAACCCGATTATTCTATGATTCTATGATTTGATATGATTTGTACCCCTCTTTCTAGCAGGGCCATGGCACTCAAGGTGGCTTACACTGCAACTCATTTGGAGAAACTGTAAATGTAATAAAAATTAAAGACGTTCTACTGAACTCAATGATACTTAGTGCTGAGGAATAGGGCTTCCATAATTCCATGGGGGAGGGGGTTTTTGAAGCTGGAACATTAAAAACAATGGCATATCGAGTAGCACTGACATTCACTGTCCTTTACATAGGGGTTAAGTTTAACTTCATGTATACTATTTCAATTTATTCAGTTTATAACCCGCCTATATACAAATACTCTAGGAGGCAAGTGGTTCACCACTTGGGACCAGAAATACCCGAAATTACTGGGGAGCAGGCCACTGGATCTGTTCCTCATTGGCCACAGTAGTTCTGTCTGCACAATTGGGAAATGCCTGAATGCAGTGGGTAGTATCCAATAGGGGCCTGTGCGTGCAGGGCCAGCCACACCAGCCCTGGTCCACATATGGCCGGTACCAGAAACTAACATTTTTGTTTGCATCAGGGTTTGCCCCTGGAGAGTCTTCAAAACATGTTGGAAGAAAGCTAGACTATAAAACACATGGTCTTAGAGGTCTATATACTAATGCCCAGAGCATGGAAAACAAACAGAACAAACTTGATCTCTTAATACAGGAGGGAAATTATGACTTGGCAGCTGTAACTGAATTGGTGGGATGACTCTCATGACTGGAATACAGCAATTGAAGGATATAACCTGTTCAAAAAGAACAGAAGGAACAAAAGGCAGGTGGAGTCACACAATGTGTGAAAAATACATATCTCTGCACAGAAATACAGGAGGATGAGCTTGGTAGCCCCATCGAGAGTATTTGGGTTAAAATAAATGGAGCAAAGAATAAAAGGAACATGGAGGACAGACTCTACTACTGGTCACCCAATCAAGGAGAAGACAAGGATGAAACTTTTGACAGGACACAGAATAATTGGCTCAAGTAACAGGAAGCCAGATTCCGGCTGAACATCAGGAGAAACTACCTGATTGTTAGAGCAATACGACAATGGAACCCATGACCTAGGGAGGTGGTGGGCTCTCCCACACTGGAGGCATTCAGGATGAGGCTGGACAGCCATCTGTCAGGGATGCTCTGACTTGGATTCCTGCATTGAGCAGGGGGTTGGACGTGATGGACTTGTAGGTCCCTTCCAACCCTACTATTCTATGATTCTATGAAAAGCAAATTCTCAATGTTTCATGGAAGCATGATGTAGTAGTAATGGGGGACTTCAATTTCCCCAATATCTGTTGGGAGACAAACTCTGCAAAACATGGCCTTTGAAGAAATTCCTGACTTGGGTTGCTGATAACTTCCTCCAACAGAAAGTGGAGGAAGGAACTAGAGGATCGGCTATCCTTGACTTGATCCTAACCAACAGAGATGACTTAGTGGATAAAGTAGCAGTTACAGGAACTCTGGGGAAAAGCGACCATGTTGTACTTGAGTTCTTGGTTCTAAGGGAAGCAGAACCTGATTGTAGTCAAACGCGTACCCTGGATTTTAGGAAAGCTGATTTTAATAAACTCAGACCAATGATCAGTAAGGTCCCATGGCAAGCGACGCTAACGAAGAGTCCAAGATGGGTGGGAGCTTTTAAAAAAGGAAATTCTCAAGGCACAATCACAAACTATTCCAACAAGAAGAAAAGGTGGAAGACAACAGAAGAAACCAATGTGGCTTCACAAAAAGCTTAGGGATGACCTGAAAACAAAAAAGGACACATATAGGAAGTGGATGGAAGGCCAAGCAACAAAGGAAGAGTACAGGCAGGTAGCACAGAATTGCAGGGATGGCATCAGGAAGGCTAAAGCTGAGAACGAGCTGAGGCTAGTGACGGATGCTAAAAGCAACAAAAAGGCTTTCTTCAGATACATGTATAGTAAAAGACAGAGGAAAGAAATAGTAGTTCCACTATTAAATAAGGATGGCAAGATGATGACAGATGACAACGAAAAGGCAGAATTGCTCAATTCCTACTTCAGCTCAGTCTTCTCCCGAAAGAGGGTCTATGACCCCCCTGGCAAAGGCGAAGTACAGGCTGAAGGGACAGGATTGCAGCTTGAGATCAATAGGCTTGAGATCGACAGGCATATGGTCAAGGAACACCTAATTACTTTGAATGAGTTCAAATCTCCAGGGCCAGATGAACTGCATCCTAGAACTGCATAAAAGAACTGGCAGAAGAACTCTCAGAACCGCTGTCTATTCTCTTTGAGAAATCATGGAGGACAGGGGAAGTGCCAGATGACTGGAGGAGGGCTAACGTTGTCCCTATCTTCAAAAAGGGTAAAAAGGAGGAACCTGGGAACTACAGACCAGTCAGTCTGACATCAATCCCTGGGAAAATTCTGGAGCAGGTGATAAAGCAATCCATCTGGAAGCACCTTGAAAACAATGCCGTGATTACTCAAAGCCAACATGGATTTGTCAAGAACAAATCCTGCCAGATTCATCTGATCTCATGTTTTGATCAGGTCACCTCCCTTGTGGACTGTGGAAATTCTGTGGACATAACATACCTCAACTTCAGCAAAGCTTTTGACAAAGCGCCCCATGATATCCTGTTAAGCAAAGTAGCTCGAAGTGGGCTAGATGAAACAACGATCCGGTGGATCCACAGTTGGCTACAGAATCGGACTCAAAGAGTGCTTATCAATGGGATCTTCTCAAACTGGGGAGAGGCAACAAGCAGGGCACCGCAGGGCTCAGTCCTTGGCCCAGTGCTCTTCAACATTTGTATTAATGACTTGGAGGAGGTGCAGGGAATGCTGATCAAATTTGCAGATGACACCAAATTGGGCGGGATAGCTAATACTTTGGAAGACAGAAACAAAATTCAAAGTGATCTGGATAGACTGGAGCACTGGGCAGAAAACAACAGAATGACATTTAATAGGGATGAATGCCAAGTTCTGCACCTAGGAAAAAGAAACCAAATGCACAGTTACAAGATGGGGGATATGTGGCTCAACAACACTACAAGCAAGAAGGATCTTGGCATTGTTTAGATCACAAGCTGAATATGAGCCAACATGTGATGTGGCTGCAAAAACAGCAAATGCTCTTTTGGGCTGCATTCATAGAAGCATCGCTTCCAAATCCCGGGAAGTACTAGTTCCCCTCTACTCAGCACTGGTTAGGCCTCATCTTGAGTATTGTGTCCAGTTCTGGGTGCCACACTTTAAGAAGGATGCAGACAAACTGGAGAGGGTTCAGAGGAGGGCAACGAAGATTATCAGGGGACTGGAAACAAAGCCCTATGAAGAGAGACTGCAAGAACTGGGCATGTTTAGCCTTGAGAAGAGAAGACTAGGGATGTACGAAAGTCACTTACCTTTTTGAAGGGTGACATTCGTGGGGGGGGGAGGCGCTCCGTCCCTCCCCCCAAATCCTGGCCGGCCGGCTCCGCTCCGCAGGGATTCTGCGGAGCCGCCGGCCAGCTCCGCCAGCGGCCGGACATCCAGCCGCTGGCTAGCAGGGACGCAAATGGCGGCAGCTGTAGCCACCGCCGTTTGCGTCCCTGCAGTCAGCTGTGATAGGCTACGTAAATGTTTATGTAGCCTATCACGGCTGATTTAAAAGAAAAAGAAAAAAAAACACGTGCGTACGCAAATGGTGGCGCCCATGGGCACCGCCATTTGCATTCCTTATTTTGGCACGTCTTAGTCTATGTAAACATTTACGTAGACTAAGACGGCGAAAATAAGGGGAACGCAAATAGCGTAGCATCTACGCTATTT
Organism: Heloderma suspectum; assembly: GCF_057233095.1. Classification (NCBI taxonomy): domain Eukaryota; kingdom Metazoa; phylum Chordata; class Lepidosauria; order Squamata; family Helodermatidae; genus Heloderma; species Heloderma suspectum. Next base: position 48,553,788 of record NC_139467.1, on the reverse strand, counting down.
GCGTTCCCCTTATTTTCGCCGTCTAAGTCTATGTAAATGTTTACGTAGACTAAGACGGGCGAAAATAAGGAACACAAATGGCGGTTCCCATGGGCGCCACCATTTGCGTACGCGCGTGTTTTTTTTTCTTTTTCTTTTAAATCAGCTGTGAGAGGCTACATAAACATTTACATAGCCTATCATGGTGTTTTTTTAAAAATCTAGCCGTGATAGGCTATGTAAATCTTTACGTAGCCTATCACATTTTTTTGTTGTTGTTGTTTTTTGACTGGAAATGGCGGCGGTGGCAGCCGGTCAGAAGACCGGCTGCCGCAGCCGCCGCCACCGCACCACCGCCGGAGCCGCCGCCACCAGGAAGATCCGCCCAAGGTAAGTCCCTTCCCAGGGGGGGGCGGGGGGCAGATCGTTCCGCCACCAATTTCAGGGGGCCAAATGCACTGGCATTCAGCCTCCCCGAGATCCCTGGCGGAATTCTCTGATGTCCCTAGAGAAGACTGAGGGGAGATAGGATAGTGCTCTTCAGGTACTTGAAAGGTTGTCCCAGAGAGGAAGGCCAGGATCTTCATCATCCCAGAGTGCAGGACACGGAATAATGGGTTCAAGTGACAGGAAGCCAGATTCCAGCTGAACATCAGGAGAAACTTCCTGACTGTTAGAGCAATACGACAATGGAGCCAATTCCCTAGGGAGGTGGTGGGCTCTCCCACACTGGAGGCATTCAAGACGAGGCTGTACAGCCATCTGTCAGGGATGCTGTGACTGGGATCCTGCATTGAGCAGGGGGTTGGACTCGATGGCCTTGTAGGCCCCTTCGAACCCTACTATTCTATGATTCTAAAGGAACTGGGAGAAACCATGAGAAACTTTGAGAAACCATGAAGGAAGGGTGAAGTGCCAGATGACTGGAAGAAGGCTAATGTTGTCACTTTCTTCAAAAAAGGGGGAAAGGAGGAACCTGGGAACTACAGACCAGTCAGTCTGACATCAATCTAGGGATGTACGAAAGTTACTTACCTTTTGCGGATTATGTTGATGGTGGGGGGGGGAGGCATTCCGTTCCTCCCCGCTGGAATCCTCCATGGCCGGCTGTGCTCTGCAGCAGCTCTGCGGAGCAGCCGGCCAGGCCCAGCCAGGCCAGAGCCGTCCGCAGCCGGATTTCCAGCCGCGGAGGGCTCTGGGGGAAAAAAACAAGAACGCGTACGCAAATGGCTACTTGCGTTCCCCTTATTTTCACCGTCTTAGTCTACGTAATTATTTACGTAGACTAAGACGGCCCAAAATAAGGAACACAAATGGTGGCGGCCGTAGCCGCCGCCATTTGCGTACGCCTTTTTTTTTTTTTTTACCCAGACGTTTTAGGCTACATAAAAACTTACGTAGCCTATCACGTCTCTGTAAAAAAAAAAAAAAATTGCAAATGGCGGCGGCAGCTGGTCGGAAGACCAGCCACTGCAGCCGCCGCCGCCGGAGCCGCCGCCGGAGCCACCGCCGCCTGGAAGATCTGCCCCAGGTAAGTCTCGTCCCAGGGGGGATCTGCGGGGGGGAATCCGCGGGGGGGCAGGGGGCAGGCCGTTCCGCCACAGATTTCGGGGGGCTGAATGCACTGGCATTCGGCCTCACCGAGATCCGTGGTGGAATTCTCTGCCATCCCTACATCAATCCCTGGAAAATTCTGGAGCAGTTTATAAAGCAATCAGTCAGTAAGCACCTTGAAAACAATGCAATGGTTATTCGAAGCCAACATGGATTTCTCAAGAACAAATCCTGCCAAACTGATCTGATCTCATCTTTTGATCAAGTTACCTCCCTTGTGGACTGTGGGAATGCTGTGGACATAATATACCTCGACTTCAGCAAAGCTTTCATAAAGTGCCCCATGATATCCTGATTAGTAAACTATCTAAAAGTGGGCTGGATGAAACAACTGTCAGGTGGATCCACAGTTGGCTACAGAATCAGACTCAAAGAGTGCTTATCACTGGGATCTTCTCAAACTGGGGAGAGGTAACGAGTGGGGCACCGCAGGGCTCATTCCTGGGCCCAGTGCTCTTCCACATTTTTATTAATGGCTTGGATGAGGAGGTGCAGGGAATGCTGATCAAATTTACAGATGACACAAAATTGGGTGGGATAGCTGATACTCTGGAATAAAAAAGTAAAGGTGTCCCCAGCCAGTCGTGTCCGACTCTAGGGTGTGGTGCTCATCTCCATTTCTAAGCCGAAGAGCCAGCGCTGTCTGAAGACGCTTCCGTGGTCATGTGGCCGGCATGACTGAACACCGAGGTGCACGGAACGCTGTTACCTTTCCCGCCGAGGCGGTACCTATTTATCTACTTGCAATTTCTTGCTTTCGAACTGCTAGGTTGGCAGGAGCTGGGACTGAAGACAGGAGCTCACTCCGTCACGCAGCACTCGGGTCTCGAACTGCTGACCTGCCGACCTTCCGGTCTGCCGTTCAGTGTCTTAACCACTAAGCCACCACGGCCCCATAATACTCTGGAATACAGAAACATAATTCAAAGTGATCTTGTTAGACTGGAGCGCTGGGCAGAAAATACCAGAATGAAATTTAATAGGGATAAATGCCAAGTTCTGCACCTAGGACAAAGGAACCAAATGCACAGTTGCAAGGTGGGCAATACTTGGCTCAACAATACTACCAGCGAGAAGGATCTTGGCATTGTGATAACAATGTGATGTGGCTGCAAAAGAGGCCAATGCTATTTTGGGCTGCATTAACAGAAGCATAGCTTCCAAATCCCGGGAAGTACTAGTTCCCCTCTACTCAGCACTGGTTAGGCCTCATCTTGAGTACTGTGTCCGTTCTGGGCACCACACTTTAAGAAGGATGCAGACAAACTGGAGAGGGTTTCGAGGAGGGGGTTGGACTCGAGGGTCTTATAGGCCCCTTCCAACCCTACCATTCTATGATTCTAAGTGCTAGGGGCCATCAGAAGATCTGGGCTGGCTGTGCGTGGACAGGGGCCCAGCAAGGCTGGCCGCATGTGCACAGGCCCTGTTGGATGCTACCCATTGTGTGCAGAAGGAAGCTATGCTGAGCCTTGCTGGGCCTTGCTGGAGGGCTACACATTTCTCCCTAAGCAGGCAGCTCCCATATGAACACAACCATGTAAGCCGCACCAATGAGCCTGTAGCCGTCCATGTACAGCTCCAACAGAAAGTGAAATGGCTGCATCAATGTGGACTCTAAATGAGAATAAACCTTCCACCTCTTATAAATTAAGGAGGCATTCAAAAAAATGATATTTGCCACTGCAACTTTTTATGGCTGTTTGGTAACTTTAATCATTTTGCAAAATGCAATTCCTGGTCATAAATTCTCTGCCAAGTACAGATTTAGGGAGATCTAGAGGACTGCAGTGGGCTGATAGGTAGGTTTTAATCTGACAAGGCCAAAAAGTCGATTAGATTTATACCAATGCAGCAGCTACCCTGTAATTGCAATAGGGCAGACTGAACAGAAATCTGGAATATTAGGAAGGCAGTGCAAGCTTCTCAGTTCAAGCTTGAGAAGGGAGAAAGGAAACATCACTCCCTGATCTAGACAAAAGGTGTGTGTGTGGGGGGGGGGGACAGGCTCCATCAAAAAGACAAAGAGTCTTCCATGCTGTGGGGACTTGGTGGTGAATTCAGTCTTCCCTGGGAATGGATGAAGCTAACAGCTGATCACACTCAACCAAACCCAAGCCCACTAACAAAGATTGTTGTTTTTCCCAGACTTCACTGGTAATTCATTAGAACTTCCATATATGGAGATAGCTAGACTAACAACGGAATAATTCCAAAATATATTTAGTACTAATACTTTCGGCTTCTGCCCTCAAAAGTAGCTGTGATATTAATACACTCACACACACACACAAAAGAGAGAGAGAGACTAACAACAGAGTATTCAAAAAATATACTTTAAGCTATTAATTTTGGCTTCTGCCCTCATCGGTAGCTGTGCTGCTAAATGGATATTAGGACTGGCAATTTGGAATGCCTGGTGATGAAAGTTCTTTAGGAGAAAAAACAGAGGCATGAGTGGTGTGCTGCTTACGAAAGTGTATTCTTTGAATACTCTGTTGTTAATCTTTCTCTCTTTCTTATACATTTTACCTTCAGACTGATGGCATGCACAGTAGATCCAGAACCTCCTTGTTGCTTTGCTGTTGTGCTGCTTTACACCAACCTCTCTCTCTCTGTCTCTCTCTCTGGTGAGAGAGAAAGATTTCCTCCCTAAGATTTTGGTTCCATAATGTGGATTCAGTGACGGCAGATAAAGAATACATTTGCATCCTTCAGCCCCTTTCAGATGTTTTCTTCTTACACTTTTGAACTACATGTGGAGTGGGGTGGACAGGGCCATATCCACTCGTTTTGTCCTCAAGTCCTTTTTTCCCTTGCCATAAGACTCCATGGCAAGATGTGGACTTCATGAGACTTGGCAATGTGCTCGAAGACATCTTTGGTCCCCACATAGTAGACAATTTGATGTGCTAAATGTTCAGAGGCTGAGGACATTGCAGGGAAGGGGGAGGCACAATGGTGAGCAATTGTTTTATTCATTATTTATTTATTTAAAACATTTGTATCCCACCCTTTATCATTAGGATCTCAGGGCAGCATACAGATAAAATCAATTTAAATAGTTTAAAACAATAACTAATTTAAATAGCTAAAAACATATTAAATCATTAAGCTTGTTGTTGTTGTTGTTGTTCAGTCGTTCAGTCGTGACTCTTCTTGACCCCATGGACCACAGCACGCCAGGCCTTCCTGTCCTGCGCTCTCTCCCGGAGCGTGCTCAAGTTCATATTCATTGCATCGGTGATGCTATCTAGCCGCCTCATCCTCTGCCGTCCCCTTCTCCTTTTGCCTTCAGTCTTTCCCAGCATCAGGGTCTTTTCCAGAGAGTTTTCTCTTCGCATTAGGTGGCCAAAATATTGGAGCTTCAGCTTCAGTATCTGTCCTTCCAATGAGCACTCAGGGTTGATTTCCTTTAGGAAAATCATTAAGCTAGCTAATACCAATTTAAAATCTAAAACAATGAAACAGTTGAAACAGTATACAAACTCAGAGGATCCAATTAGCCATCAAAGGCTAAAGTATAAAGCTATGTTTTTACTTGGTGCCAAAATGAAACCAGTGTCTGCACCAATTGGGCCTTCAAGGAGGGCATTCCACAAGCAGGTTGCCACAGCAGAAAAAACCCTCTCACACTTCCCACTGTAGTGTATGTCTCGCACTGGTGGGATGCAGAGGAGGGCCCCTCCAACAGATCTCATTTCTTGGACAGGCATATATAGGGAGAGGTGCTCCCTCAAACATCGAGGTCCCAAGCCGCTTAGGGCTTTAAATGTCATCACCAGCACCTTGAATTCCGACCAGAAGCATATTGGCAGCCAGTGCAATTCCTTTAAAACTAGTGTTACATGATCTTTATGAGATGTCCTGGTCAACAGTCTAGCTGCTGCATTTTGCACTAGCTGCAACTTCTGAGTCATCTTCAAGGGCAGCCCCACGTAAAGTGCATTGCAGTAGTCCTATCAGGAAGTTACCAGCGAGTGCACTACTGTGGCTAGGTTATCTCTGTCCAGGACAGGCTGTAGCTTGCAGATCAGCCAAAGCTGGCCCCAAGTACTCTGGGCCACAGAGTCTACCTGGGGCTCCAGGGACAAGGATGGATCTAGGAGTACACACAAGCTACACACCTGCTCCTTCAGGGGGAGTGCAACCCCATCCAGGACAGGTCACTTACCCAGTTCCCAGACGTGGGGACCACCGATCCACAGAGCTTCCATCCTGATTCAGCTTCAGTTTATTGGCCCTCATCCAGCCCATTACAGCCTCCAGGCACTGGTCCAGCACCTTCACCACCCCAGCTGACTCTGACAACAAGGAGAAGTAGAACTGAGCATCATCAGTGTACTGGAGACACCCCATCCCAAAACTCCTAATGATCTCACCCAACAGCTTCATATAGATGTTGAACTGCATGGGGGATAGAACCCTGTGGCACCCCACAGCTTAATAGCCATGGGGTAGAACAGGAATCCCCCAATACCACTCTCTGGAATCTGCCCCACAGGTAGGAGCAGAACCACTGTAGCACAATGCCCCCAACTCCCAATTATGTGGTATATGTGGAAGATAGGGCACAAGCAACCCATGCTAATGGTCCTGATACGATGGCTTGTACCAGTCCTCTGCTTGAAGTCATGCAGACAAATCAGTATTCTGTAGTCTGCCAGGAATAACACATATAAACACAGTAGTGATGTTACATGGATAAATAGAATTTAATTATCAACCTCAGTATGCTTCATAAAGCAATACAGGACCAGGACAATGTGGGGCACCTTTGCTGGGCCCAGATACTCCATCCTCCCCATCTGGATTTGGGCCTGAAATACCAAGGAAACGTGTGGGTGCATGGATGGTAACTTGTAAGCAAGCACAATGTGTGACATTCCAAAACATCTTCACTGATCAGGGGGTGTGACGACCTTCGCTTCCAATTTCCTGAACTTTTGGAGTTTGATCCAATATAAGATAGCCTTAACTGTGGTCTTAAACTGGCAGGGGTTTTCTATCACTGAATTTCCCTGGTTTTTGAAAAAGAAATTTCTACCTAAGGTACCTGGTGCTTAACTCACCACAAATTAACCATGGCTATCCCACAACATCTGGTATTTTTAGATGTACTGCCTCTGAACATGGAGGTTCTATTTAGCTGTCATGGCTAGGCAATCCAGATCTACACCAGACATTTATGTTCTACAACACTTTATTTGAGAAGATTGGGTCCCTTTAGTGCATGATGAGCTGCTCACTTCTGCAATTCAACTGTCCGTGCTCCCTTTGTTCCACGCACCTAGTTTTGGGGATGCATACTCAAACTCTATCCACATAAGTATAAAACGGATGGGGACATAAAGTCATGGGGTGCTCTGTGGGGGCGGGGGATCCTTGGGGCTTAACTCCTGAAGGGAAATGCATAGGGGATTGCAATGTAAGTCTGGCTAAAAAAGATATTCAACAGAAAAATAAAGACATAAACTCATGTTAAATTAAATACTCTACATGAGCAGAAACCTTTGTGGATTCTGGCAAGTAAGTACCTTCCCAAACTACTGTGATTTCTCTCTGCACCCCCTGGAAGTAGGGGGGTGATAAGGTTTCTAAAGCTGCTTTGTAAAAATGTATTTAAAACAGAAGCAGAAAGCCCTAGTAAAGTTGCAGGATTTTATCCTGGTGTAGAAATCCTCTAAATCTCTGTTGCTGTTTTTAAACAGCACACTTTGGGTGAAACTCTAATTTTCAGAAAGAAAATGCTCCTCTCCCTTTTTTTCTGAGGAGTGTTTCCACGCTATTGGCTTCGCTTTGTTTGCAACTTTGTTGCGATGTTTCCCCAACCGCATCTTCTCCTTTTCCAGTTTCCACAGCGCGTAACGTCTTGGCTTATCATGACTGTAGCCTGGGGCTCTGTGCTGTTTCCACTGAGCTCTAATCGAATTATTTTCTTGATGGCTGGGTGGAGTCTAGTGGAGTCTGGGTTGGGTCTGATTTAGGCATGGCGGAGAATTCCGCCACGGATTTCAGTGAGGCTGAATGCACTGGCATTCGGCCCCCCAAAACCCGTGGAGGAATGGCCTCTCACCCCCCGCCACCCCGAGGAATCCCTCCCAGGACGAAGCTTACCTGGGGTGGATGTTCCGGCGGTGGCGGCTCCGGTGGCGGCGGTGGCAGCTGGTCTCTCGGCCAGCTGCTGCAGCCGCCATTTGCATCCTTCCAGGCTGCCATGATAGGCTATGTAAGTATTTATGTAGCCTATGACGGCAGCCTGGCAGGACGCAAATGGCGGCTGCTATGGCAGCCACCATTTGCATCTGCAGCAGCCGGCCGTGGCCAGAACTCCGGCTGCGGATGGCCCTGGCTGGCAGCTCCGCAGAGCCACCGCGGAGCAGAGCCGGCCCAGGGAGGACTCCGGGGGAAGGGACGGAGCGCCTCCCCCCACCGCGAATCCAAGCTGCAAAAAGGTAATTATTATTATTATTATTATTATTATTATTTATTTCATTTCTATACCGCCCAATAGCCGAAGCTCTCTGGGCGGTTCACAAAAATTAAAACCAAACAACACACAATAAAACAATTTAAAATATATAGAACATTAAAACCACAATATAACAATACAACCACAATAAAACCTAGCAGCAGTACAGGAGTTTAAAATACAGATTTAAAACAGCAAAGATAAAAATTTAGAAAGCTAAAATGCCTGGGAAAATAAAAAGGTCTTCACCTGGCACCGAAAGGAGTACAATGTAGGCGCCAGGCGAACCTCACTAGGGAGCTCATTCCAGAGCCGGGGTGCCACAACAGAAAAAGCCCTCCTCCTAGTAGCCACCCGCCTCACTTCCTTTGGCAGGGGCTCACGGAGAAGGGCCGCTGATGATGATCTTAAGGTCCGGGCAGGCACATATGGGAGGAGGCGATCCTTCAGGTAACCTGGCCCCAAGCCGTTAAGGGCTTTGAATGTTAACACCAGCACTTTGAATCAGGCCCGGAAATGGACTGGCAGCCAGTGCAGCTGGAAAAGTACTGGCGTAATATGAGCTCGCAGGCCAGTCCCTGTTAACAATCTTGCTGCCCTATTTTGGACCAGCTGAAGTTTCCGGACCGTTTTCAAAGGCAGCCCCATGTATAACGCATTGCAGTAATCCAGACGAGAAGTTATCAGAGCATGGATAACTGTAGCTAGGCTATCTCTGTCCAGATAAGGGCGTAGTTGGTATACCAGCCTAAGCTGATAAAAAGTTCTCTGTGCCACTGAGTTCACCTGTGCCTCAAGTGACAGTTCTGGATCCAAGAGCACCCCCAAACTACGAACCTGATCCTTTAGGGGGAGTGCAACCCCCTCCAGAACAGGTTGAATATCACCTAGCCGGGCAGACGAACCACCCACTAACAGTACCTCCGTCTTGTCTGGATTGAGCTTCAGTTTATTGGCCCTCATCCAGTCCATTACCGTGCCCAGGCACTGGTTCAGAACAGCCACTGCCTCACCTGGTTTTGATGAGAAAGAGAGGTAGAGCTGGGTGTCATCCGCATATTGATGGCACCTCAGCCCACAACTCCGGATAACCTCCCCCAGCGGTTTCATGTAGATGTTAAACAGCATGGGGGATAAAATAGAGCCCTGTGGAACCCCATGGCACAATTGCCATGGCACAGAGCAATAATCCCCCAGCACCACCTTCTGGAATCGGCCATCCAAGTAGGAGCGGAACCACTGTAGTGCAGTGCCTCCAACTCCCAACCCAGACAACCTATCCAGAAGGATACCATGGTCGATGGTATCGAAAGCCGCTGAGAGGTCCAGGAAAATCAACAGGGTCACGCTCCCCCTGTCCCTCTCCCGGCAGAGGTCATCCCACAGGGCGACCAAGGCAGTTTCCGTTCCAAAACCAGGCCTGAAGCCCGATTGAAATGGATCTAGATAATCCGTTTCATTCAAGAGTGCCTGGAGCTGTCCTACAACCACCCGCTCAAGCACCTTGCCCAGGAAGGGGATGTTGGCCACTGGCCTATAATTGTTAACAGCCTCTGGGTCCAGGTTAGGCTTTTTCAGGAGTGGTCTAATTACTGCCTCTTTTAAAGCAGCAGGCACCACTCCCTCTCTCAAGGAGGAATTTACAACCTCCTGGACCCAGCCAGACAACCCCTCCTTGTTTGATTTAATAAGCCATGAAGGGCAAGGGTCAAGCACACAAGTGGTCGATCGGACTTGGCCAAGCACCTTGTCCGCATCCTCAGGCCTCAGTAACTGAAACTCATCCAATAAAACTGGACCAGACGGTGCTCTGAACGCCTCTACCAATGGAACTGCATTAATGGTGGTGTCCAATTCATGACGAATCTGAGCGACTTTATCCTCAAAGTGCCGCGCAAACTCGTCACAGCGTGCTACCGAGGGTTCCACCGTCTCTCTCCCTGGCCCAGAATGTAACAGGCCGCGAACCACTCGGAAAAGCTCCGCTGGACGACACTGAGAAGATGCAATGCTGGTGGAAAAGAACTGCCTCTTTGCCACCCTCACCACCACAGAGTAGGCTCGATAGTGGGCTCTTACCTGTGTTCGGTCAGACTCAGCACAAGTTTTCCTCCAGCTGCATTCTAGCCGTCTCCCCTCTTGCTTCATTGCCCTCAGCTCAGGTGTATACCAAGGAGCTGGCCGGGCTCTGCTCAGAGGGAGAGGGCGCTTGGGCGTGATCGTGTCAACCGCCCGAGTCATCTCTGCATTCCACAGAGCGACCTGGGCTTCGACAGGAGCACCAGCCATACCAGCAGGAAAATCCCCCAGAGCCCTCTGGAATCCATCGGAATCCATTAATCTCCGGAGGCGGACCATTTTAATAGGTCCCCCACCCTTGCAGAGGGGAAAGGCCGCCAGAAGTCTAAACCTCAGCAGGAAGTGATCTGACCATGACAAAGGGACAGATGTTAATTCCTCCACTTTCAGATCACCATCCTCCTGCCCAGTTGAGAAAACCAGATCAAGCGTGTGTCCTTTTATATGCGTTGGGCCGATGACATGTTGGGACAGCCCCATGGTTGTCATGGCGGCCATGAAGTCCTGAGCTGCCCCGGATACAGCGGCCTCGGCATGGAAGTTGAGATCCCCCAGGACCATCATCCTGGGGGTCCTCAACACCAAGTCCGAGACCACCTCCGTCAGCTCAGGCAGGGAGTCTGATGGGCAGCGGGGTGGGCGGTACACCAACAGAATCCCTAATCTGTCCTGGGTACCCAGCACAAGGTACAAACACTCAAGATCTGCACTCGAATGAGCAGGAAGCCTGGAGAGGGAGATTGAATTCCTATAGAAAAAAGTGACTATAGAAGTACGAAAGTAAGTGACTTTCGTACATCCCTAGTCTGATTACCTCATCCATGTTCCCGCCGCCTCGGCCGTGTTTCCAGGACAATGGAAGGAGAAGCTAATGGAGGAGTGCCGGATTTTTAAAAGGAATCAGCTTTGCTGTGAAGAGAGGCTTCCCCTCCTCCCCCTGCCTTTCTCCTTTCCCCTGAAAGCCCAGATGCACCTGCATTTCGGAGCAAGCCTCACTGAGCACAATGGGAATTACTTCCTAGTAGACACATATGCTTTTGCTGGGAAAGGGGGGGAGTACACAAAGAGGGAAACCAGCCCCCATTTTAACCCAGAGGACCTCATTGACCACAATGGGAGTTACTTCTGATGAGACAGTAATGGGTTTGCTGGGGGAAAGAGAGCAGTAAACACAAAGACAGAAACCGGCCACCATTGTAACCCGCAGGATCTCTATAATAAAGCTGTGAACTACTTTCTTCCTAAGGCAATTCATCAGAACCTAATAATCCTGCTTTGTCGCTTAATCGCACTCAAGGAATTGGGCTTTAACGTGTGCCATTTCAATTGAGGGGGAATCTCTGTAAGTTCTGATGTGGGCATTCAAAGGCAAGCCTCATTCAGCACAATGGGAGTTACTTCTGAGGAGACACTAATGGGTTTCTTGTGGGTTTCCTGTGGTGGAGGAGGAGGGGGAGGAGGAGGCCCAGGTAAGGAGCTGGGCAGTTGCGCGGGGGCAACCCGAAGTGGGGTTTGCCATCTGAATCCCGCTTCGGGTTCGGGGCCGAGTCAAGTTGGGGGGGCCCAGATCTGCCCGAGCCGAATCTGGCTCACCTCAGAAGCTGCGAAACAGCTTCTGAGTCAGATCGGAGGGTCCCTGCACAGCCCTAGTTAAGTAGTCCCTAACCATTCTCAGTGCACCACGCCATTTGAATGTTGACCCTTAAATGATGTTCAGTCAATGGAACATTGCTGAGTGTTACTTTTTTTCTGCTCAGTTGAACCAAAATCCTTATGTAACTGCCTGGCAGCTATCAACAAGTCTGCATCTGTGGGGATCCTCTCAGCCGTAACTGCTAAGAGCCCACCAGCAAAGCAGAGGTTGCTGCTCGTGTAATTTAAATCTACGAAGTGGGTTCTTTTTCCATGTATGAGTCTACTATTAGGAAGAGAACTTAGTTTGAGTTTCCTCCTTTTACCACCACTCCATGGAGCCCTCAAACTTGTAACAATCAAGAACAACATAATATCCCCACAGATCTCTACACGATTTTGCAGGAGATTATTAATATCAGATAGAAAGTCCTCTACATGCAAAACATCCCTATTGCTTTAATGAAAACAGTGGAAAGTTTACTCCCCTGCCATCTAACCTTAACTTAACAAAGTCTTGTGGTGAAATTCTCCTATTAGCATAACTGAAAACGTGCTGTATAACACTGCATAATGCAGCTACAGCCTGAGTGAATGATATTACATGCTCTAAATTAGCAAACCTAAACTCTTTGCCCATGTGTAGGGCCCTGACCCTGCCCTGCTCCCACTTCCACCTCCTCACACATTCTGCATATGCCTGTGGGGGTCCATCATCACCCTAATCGGAGGAGCCTGAGTCATCAGTGGGCAGGGTTTGGGCCACCTCTGCACATCCCTGGGTGCTTCAGAATGCTATGAGGTATCTTGAGAGGGCCCCTCTGCAGCCTCGCTAGCTGGGCATGCTTCAGAAAGTTGTGAGGCATCCTGAGAGTCTGTACTCGGATGACAGCTGTTCTTAGGAGGCCTTTGATTTCTACAGGCAGAGAAGCAATTTATGAAGTAATGAGAGTCAATGGGACTCGCCCTAAGACAGTACAGATGCAAAAGCCTCCCCAGCACCTATCAGGAATGGATTTAGAATGTTGGGTTGGGGTGGGGTGGGGTGGGGTGGGGTGGGGAACCTGCAGCCTTTATAGGCCTTGTTTTCATTGCAGGGGCCATTTGGGTTTCACCATCATACCATGTTTTCTGGTGTTGGGGGTGGGGGGATAAAATGGCCACTGCCATAAAAAAAAATAATAATAATGGTGGCCTCATTTGTCAGAGATATCTGCTGGAAAGTTTAGTGGGTATGTACTGAGCAAGCAAAGGACAGAAAAGTAAACTGGGATATTTCAAAGTAAGTAAATGCTGCTTTTTTCCAAAGCATTTTTTTCCAGGCAAAAATGGGTATAATCAAAAACAAAGATGGCAAGGACCTAACAGCAGCAGAAGAGATCAAGAAAAGGTGGCAAGAATATACGGAAGAATATAAAGCGCATGGTCTTTGTGTCTATATACTAATGCCCAGAGCACGGGAAACAAACCGAATGCACTTGAACTCTTAATACAGGAGGGAAATTATGACTTGACAGCTGTAACTGAGACTTGGTGGGATGACTCTCATGACTGGAATACAGCAATTGAAGGATATAACTTGTTCAAAAAGAAGAGGAGGAACAGAAAGGGAGGTGGAGGTGCACTGTATGTGAAAAATACATCTCTCTGCACAGAAATACAGGAGGAGGAGCTTGGTAGCCCCATAGAGAGCATAAGGGTTAAAATAAATGGAGCAAAGAATAAAAGGAACATGGTGGATGGAGTCTATTACGACCCACCCAATCAAAGAGAAGACAAGGATGAAACTTTTGAAAAGCAAATTGCCAGTGTTTCAAGGAAGCAAGATGTAGTAGTAATGTGGGACTTCAGTTTCCCCGATATTTGTTGGGAGACAAATTCTGCAAAACATGGCCCTCCAAGAAATTCCTGACTTGTGTTGCTAATAACTTCCTCCAACAAGAAGTGGAGGAAAGAACTAGAGGATCGGCTATCCTTGACTTGATCCTAACCAAAAGAGATGACTTAGTGGATAAAGTAGCAGTTATGGGAACTCTGGGGGAAAGTGACCATGTTATACCTGAGGTCTTGGTTCTAAAGGAACTGTTTCCAAATATTTGTCCAATGGAGCCACCTTTAACAGTGGCAAAGACATATTTAAAATAAATAAATAAAATACAATAGTTCTCTCTCTCTCTTACACACACACACACACACACACACTGCCGTGCCTGGCTATAAATACAAATCAGGCAGACAGAAATATAAGGAGGATCAACAAAGGGAACTAAGGGAGTAATCCTCTATGGTACTTAGTGGATAAAGTAGCAGTTACGGGAACTCTGGGGGAAAGCGACCATGTTATACTTGAGTTCTTGGTTCTAAAGGAAGCAAAAGCTGACCTCTGGTCAGAGCCAATGTCGCCCTGGTGGCATTCTGTGGAGTCTCCGTGGGGCGCTATCTCAAACAGCTTTTAAAAGGTTGAAAAGCCTTTTCATCTTCCCCTGGAATGAAAAGGGGAGGCAAGAGCAGCATCTGGATGAAGTCTTGGAAGAATAGCCCTTTTTGCAACACAGCAGAGGGGCTGGGCTCCGAGGCTAGTCTGCCAGAGCTTAAACACCACTCAAAGTTGTTTTGAAAACTCCTACTAATTAGGAGGATTCAGGGCAGACATGCTCCAATGTGGTTTTTAGTGTTTATGGACTAAGGAATAGGGATGTCAGAGAATTCCGCCACGGATCCAGTGAATTTGGCCCCCCAGAATCCGTGGCGGAACAGAGCAACCCGTCCCACCACCCCGCAGAAGGCCCCTGGAATGGAGCCTACCTCCGTCCTACTTGCACCCGGCCGGTGGCTCCGCGGAGTCACAGCGGAGTGGAGCTGGCCAGGGAGGATTCCGGGGGGAGGGATGGAGCACCTCCCCCACCACCATGGATGCCACTTACGAAACAGGTAAGTGGTTTTGTACATCCCTACTAAGGAATACCAGCAATATTTGAGGACCTACAAGATTTGTTTAAAAAGAAGGATGGCAACACCAAGGAGGAGAAAAGGAATAGGAGTGCAGCCGCCGCCCCCACACCTCCCTTGGCAAAGGCTTCAAGAAGTGATGAAAATACAGAGGAGTTACTCTGATAAAAGACTTTGTCTTTGGAATTTGCTTAACAGTCTAAGAGACTGGATACAATCCAAAATTCCATCACCACCCTGCAAGGGGCTATGGACTTAATTAACAACTCTTGGCAAAAAATGGAAGTGAAGATTAACGAGCTGCAAGATCGAGTGGCAGCGCAGAAGATCGTCTCATAAGCTTTTCACAATAATTTTTCTGCAAGAATCTCCCAATTGGAGGCTTTCACACGCAGAGCAAATGTGCGTATTATTGGTATCAAAGATCTATCTACTGATGTAAATTTGGTTACTTTTGTAGATAAGCTCCTGCATGAGATACTTCCTTTGTCATCTGATTATGTACTTGACATTGAGCATACATTCCATGTGCCAAATACTAAAGGGACTGACTATATGATTATAGTTCAATTTGCAAGAATCTCCACAAAAAATCATATCCTGCGCTTGGCAAGACAGGGAGAAAATCTTTCTTGGGGATCAAAATAAGATAGAGTTATGTTATTTCCAGTTATTTTATTACACCAAAGAAGGTTTCGGTAAAAAAACGCTATTTACCAAAGCGAGAAACATTTAAACATTTATCATTTAAAATATCCTGCTACGTTTTGCATTTTCTCTGAAAGTCAGATGAAGAAGTTTCTAAATCATGAAATGGTGGAGGCATGGCTAATCGGAAAAACACGCGAGACTTCTGCTCCAGGTCCATGAACTGGAATTTACAAACATACTTTGTCAATTGGCTATGTTTAGTCTGTAAGATCCAGGCTAGGCCAGAGATAGCTGATTATGTATATTCATTCTTTTTCTTTCATCCTTTTCCTTTTTTTTTCTTCTTCTCTTAAAATGGATATGATAGACTGTATTTAAATCTTCTGTGTTAGGGTGTACAGAAATGTGCACACCCATTTATATATTTAGAAATGATACTATCTAAAATATGGATAGCATAAAATATATTAGTGATTGTTCTATTTTTTCTTTTTTTATCCTTTATAATCTCTAATTTTTTCTAAAGAATCTGGCCTCACTGGAGTCCGTGGCCGAATTCTCTAACATCCCTAATCTGGAGGCTCCGTCCAGTCCATTGCCTTAGGACATAACTCCTCCATAGCTTCCACATAGAGATCCTGTGCGTTAAAATGGGGGCTGGTTTTAACGCCCTCCTCCACCACAGCCGTCACATTCCCTGCCGCTGCGCCGCCTTCTCCACCTGCTCTGCCGCCGCCGCGTTCTCCTCGCAGCCACCACCGTGCCACCTTCACTGCCGCTGCCGCCTTCGCTGCTGCCGCCACCACCTCCTGCGGCCTGGACGTGTGGTGATGCTTCTTCTTGCAGGGAGTCACCATGTTTAAAATGGCAACTTCCAGGAACTTCCAGGAGGTTGCTATTTTAAAAATGGCAACTCCCTGCAAGAAGAGTCGCTGCGCGTCCGGGCCACAGGAGCTGGCGGCGGCAAAGGCAGCAGTGGCAGAGATGGAGAAGGCAGCGCAGGTAAGCACCTGGAGGTGCTGGGGGCACTGGGCCAGGGGTGCTGAGCCAGGGGGGCCGAAGCTCTGAAGTGCACCTAGTGTTTGGAGAGCCCCCGACCCACTCGGGGACACTTCATGCCCCCTCCACTTCGCCTTGGAAGGGGCACAAGGTGACCCACTACGACTCGGGATTCAGGCCTCGGGCCGAAACACGCACACCCCAATATTAATGTGCTGGGGCCTAGTACCCCAAACCTATACAAAGTTGCTCCATGATGAACCTTATTATGGGGTAGAATCATAGAATAGTAGGGTTGGAAGGAGCCTATAAGACCATCCAGTCCAACCCCCTGCTCAGCGCAGGAATCCAAGTCAAAGCATCCCTGATGGCTGTCCAGCCTCATCTTGAATGCCTCCAGTGTGGGAGAGCCCACCACCTCCCTAGGTCATTGGTTCCATTGTGGTATTGCTCTAACAGTCAGGAAGTTTCTCCTGATGTTCAGCCAGAATCTGGCTTCCTGTCACTTGAGCCCATTATTCCGTGTCCTGCACTCTGGGATGATCAAGAAGAGATCCTGGCCGTCCTCTCTGTGACAACCTTTCAAGTGCTTGAAGAGCGCTCTCCTATCTCCCCTCAGTCTTCTCTTCTCAAGGCCAAACATGCCCCGTTCTTTCAGTCTCTCCTCAGAGGGCTTTGTTTCCAGTCCCCTGATCATCTTTTTGCCCTCCTCTGAACCCTCTCCAGTTTGTCTGCATCCTTCTTAAAGTGTGGTGGCCTAACTAGTGCTGAGTAGATGGGAACTAGTACTTCCCGGGATTTGGAAGCTATACTTCTATTAATGCTGCCCAAAACAGCATTGGCCTTTTTTGCAGCCACATCACATTGTTGGCTCATATTCAGCTTGTGATCGACAACAATGCCAAGATCCTTCTCACTTGTAGTATTGTTGAGCCAAGTATTCCCCATCTTGTAACTGTGCATTTGGTTTCTTTTTCCTAGGTGCAGAACTTTGCATTTATCCCTATTAAATATCATTCTGGTGTTTTCTGCTCAGTGCTCCAGCCTATCAAGATCACTTTGAATCCTGTTTCTGTCTTCCAGAGTATTAGCTATCCCACCTAATATTGTGTCATCTGCAAATCTGATCAGCATTCCCTCCACCTCCTCATCCAAGTCATTAATGAAAATGTTGAAGACCACTGGGCCCAGGACTGAGCCCTGTGCTACCCCGCTTGTTACCTTTCCCCAGTTTGAGAAGATCCCATTGATAAGCACTCTTTGAGTCCGATTCTGTAGCCAGCTGTGGATCCACCGGATCGTTGTTTCATCTAGCCCACTTCGAGCAAGTTTGCTCATCAGGATATCATGGGGCACTTTGTCGAAAGCTTTGCTGAAGTCGAGCTATATTATGTCCACAGCATTCCCACGGTCTACAAGGGAGGTTACTTGATCAAAAAATGAGATCAGATTTGTCTGGCAGGACTTGTTTTTGACAAATCCATGTTGGCTTCGAGTAATCACGGCATTGTTGTCAAGGTGCTTCCAGATGGATTGCTTTATCATCTGCTCCAGAATTTTCGCAGGGATTGATGTCAGACTGACTGGTCTGTAGTTCCCAGGTTCCTCCTTTTTACCCTTTTTGAAGATAGGGACAACGTTAGCCCTCCTCCAGTCATCTGGCACTTCCCCCGTCCTCCATGATTTCTCAAAGAGAATAGACAGCAGTTCTGAGAGTTTTTCTGCCGCTTCCTTTATTACTACAGGGTGCAGTTCATCTGGCCCTGGAGATTTGAACTCATTCAAAGTCATTAGGTGTTCCTTGACCATATGCCTATCGACCTCAAGCTGCAATCCTGCCCCTTCAGCCTGCACTTCGCCTTTTCCAGGGAGGTCATAGACCCTCTTTTGGGAGAAGACTGAGTCAAAATAGGAATTGAGCACTTCTGCCTTTTGCTTGTCATCTGTTATCCTTTTGCCATCCTTATTTAACAGTTGAACTACCATGAACTACCATCTGGGAACATGAGTGGAGACAGATGAGGACCTCAAGATTTTTCTTACCTCTGTTCATTTTTGAGACCCTCTAGAACATAGAGATGCTCTCTTGGGGGGGCAGGGGAGGGTACTAATGCTGTACTATAAACCTGAAGCTGGGGAACAGATTCATTACTATGATTTTACAAGCTTGTATCCCTGTGTGAACAAGACTAAAACATACTCTTGTGGCCATCCCAAAATAATTTATGAGAACTTTAAACCATTCTCAAATTACTTTGGGATTGTGAAGGTAACGTTTACCCACCTGGAGGTCTCTTTTAGGGCTGTGCACAGACAACCCAACCTGCTTCAGAGGCCTATTCAGAGCTTCCGAATTGGCCCCAATCCACTTCGTACTGATTTGGACCAACTTGACCCACTTTGGGCTCTGGGTCCAAAGCAAGATTGGGACATGCGAATAATTTGGATGTTACGTTTTCCCATTGACTTGCATTGGAAAACAGAAATGGCCATAACCTGTTTAGTTTTTATGATAGATACATGACATTTGAATCAGTCCGGCCCACCACATGCGAGCTTGACCCTTGTCCATCTTGGCTTACACGATCTAGCAGGGGTGGACTGGCTGGGTGGGTCCAGGGAGTGGTAAATGCTTCGCTGTGCCAGGGGGTGGTACCTGCCGCCTTGAAAGAGGCTGTATGCGCCCTCTCCTGAAGAGGCCCCCCTGGACCCAGAGCTGTGTGAGCACTATCGCCCCATTGCCAATATCCCTTTGGGGGCACGGTGCTTGAGCATGTGGTGGCTGGGCGGCTTCAGACGTTCCTGGAGGAAACTGATTATCTGGACCCATTTCTGTCTGGTTTCAGGCCAGGGTTTCAGGCCCTGAAACAGCCTTGGCTGCTCTGACTGGCGACCTGCTCCGGGTGAAAGACGGGGGAGTGCCACCCTGTTGATCCTCCTGGATCTCTCAGCGGCTTTTGGCACCACTGATCATGGCGTATTACCGGATCGGCTCTGTAGTGGCTGTAGTAATTTAGAGACACTTCCTTACAAGAAACATCGGGATGGGAATTTGGAGATGGTCCCTGGAGAGTGGGGTGAGGGGGAGGAACTGCCCACTCATGCGAATAAAAGCCGCCCTGTGGGCCCAAATCTGCTGCGTGGCCTCAGAAGTGGAGGCCACAAGGCTGCTGGAGCTGTGCAGCTGTCTTCTGCCTTGGGCCAGCTGAGTGCTGCGGGCAAGAAGGGCCCTGCCCAGAGGCCCGTGGCCCACCTCGGCTGGGCAGCAGAGCCAGCGGCTCCGACAGCACCACGGTGACAGTGGAGCTGCTACGACCCATCCAGCCTGCGAACGTCTGGGGATGTTGCAGAGAGCTGGAGAAAACTCAGGCAAAGATGGGAACTCTGTTTGGCAGCCACAGGGGCTGAAGGGAAACCTGATGAAGTAAAATCATCAGTGCTGCTTCATGCGGTGGGGGAGGAAGCATTAGAGGTTTGCAGGAGCTTCCAATTTGCAGAAGGGGAAAACATGAAGTTTACTGCTTTGGCCACACCCTGTTTGCTTGTTCACAGTAGTTTGTATGGTGCACTCACACAGCACACGCGCGCGCACACACACACACACACGACCAAAAGAAAAGCACCTACAGAAAGGAAAAACTACCTACAAGCTAAGGGGTGAGGGGAAGAGAAATAATACTAAAGCCTAACAGGAGAGAAAAGGGTTGTGGTTGTGGTTGTTTGGTATTCTCTGGATTTTTTATAAGAAGATAGAGAATTGAAAAATGGGAAGGGAAGGAATAGTGATTGAGAAGGGTGGGGGTGGGAGCCGAAGAATAAGCAGTACAAAGCAAGGAAACAAACCGCTGAGTTAAAGGTTCAGCCCTATTAGCACCCAGCAATGTCACTTTCCCAGTTCCCCCTGCCCAAATCCTCCTCTCCCCCTCCATTCTCTAGCAAGTTGTTACATTTGCTCAGACAGGCTGTTTGGGCTTCAGAATCATCCGAAGTGCTTCGGATTGCTCTGCTCCACTTCAGACCATTCCAGACCTGCTTCAGATTCAGACTGAAGCAGTCGAAATCACCCCAGTCCACTCTGGAATTTAGGATTCAGACCAAAGTGATGCACAGCCTTAGTCTCTTCTTCCCTGTACTCCCTGCCAAGCTGTGTGGTAAGTTCATTTTTTCACTTTTACAGAAACTCACTAACAGGAAACATGCAAACATTCTGATGAGGAGCAGGCTAGGAACGTGGTGCACTATTGAGCTGAATGCAGCTACAGAAAAGGGTTACAGGGTAGTGAAAATGTATGACATCTGGCATTTCAAAATGAAGTCCACCACATTGTTTTCAGATTACATGGAAATGCACCTTCACTAGAAACAGAGGGCTTCAGAGTATCCCCACTGGAGTGTCAGTGCAGAAGATAAAAAAAAAAAGTAATCTATCATTGATTTTCTCAAAAAGGAAGGGGTAGTTTTGCACCAAGATCAGATTGCTGTGAACCCAGCAAACAACAAATTGCCCAATTGTTTTTTAAATTCTCTGTGGGGAAAACTTTGGTGAGAGACGAAATCTAAGTAACACACACGTGGTGAGAGATCCTGATGAGTTATTTCGGAGTCTGTTTTCCTACACTTATGGGGTTTCAATGTACAAATTGATCAATTATGAGGAAACATTCTGAAGACTGTATGGTGACTTCAGGTAGGAAGAACGTGCTCATAGTGGCCTTTACAACTGTGTATGCTCGCCTGGAGCTCTGCAGTTTGCTAGACAGAGTGTAAGAGCATTGCATGTACCATGACACAGATTTGTGATACTTTTTTTTTTTCCAGATAAAATAAAACCAAATCAAAATAGAAACTAAAATAAAACAAATCCCATCAGGATTACATCTTTTTACCATACAGTTATATCTTAACGGGTATACAGAGGTCACGGGTAATGGTTATCAGTGCTACTAGAAATTTTATCAGACAGACTCGGGATTATTCTTCATCTATTTTCTTCCTTATATAAAAAAAGCCATAGGGTTTTATAGTGCAAGGGAATCAAATATTGATGTTCTGTTCCGTTCGTATATGCGATAAAGTCAAACCATATCACATGGAATGAATCGTGTTTGCTCTGACCCCTGACCACCTTCAACTTGTGCGATATTTTTTCCATTATGGCCGTTTGCCAGACCATGGCATACCAATAATCTAATCCCTGGAAGGTGACTGCCTTCCAAAACCTAGCTAGCGTGGATATGAGTAATCAGCTCCTTACTCACTGGCCTCCCCTATAAACAAGCTTAATACTGCCAGACTTGGCCTATGTGGGAATTTTGGTTTATGATGTGGCCAGTCTCTGCTGCCGCTGCCCGCCAGAATGGCTGGACTTCTGCACAGTCCCAGCACCTGTGCCGGCATGTGCCTGACTCCTGGCACCCCCTCTCCAGCACTGAGGAGAAGCTGAGTGTGTGATAAGCGAGAGACGCCTTGGAGTCAGATGCCACCCATGGACTATTGTCAGTGACATCTCTCGAGTTTGGGAGTATATTGATTTATATGGAGGCTTATAGATTTGTGATACTTGTGAGTCAGGAGGGGCAGTGGCTGTGATCTCTAGGAGATCACTTAGGAGATCTCACAAGCGAAATCCCTGCAAATCAATTTATTATGGAGTTTGTGTCAGCAGGTCCTAAACTGTATGCTTTCAAACTTTCAGAAGGAAAGATGTGTCTGAAGATCAAAGGGATTACATTGAACACTGCTCTGAAAAACACACACAACTAATTTCAGCAGTCTCAAAGACCTGATTTTTGCCCATGTCTAAGACAGGGAGCAGTGTCTGCCTCATGGGATTGTGCTACAGCAACCAGGCCTTGTTAGGAACAAAAGCCAGCAGACTCTTGAAACAAAGACTCTCAAGAAAACTGAAAAAGTGGTATATGATAAAAGAATTAAAACCCTCCCTCTTGGCTTTTGAAAATGGATGCATGTTGGCAATACCCATTCTCAGTCATTCTAGCAAGGCTTAGCAACTGTGGGAACACCCATTTCATCAAAAATATACTGGACAATGCTCAGAGTGTTTTTTTGATTGTGCCCAAAAATATTGTGTGGTGCTATAGTTGTTGGCAACCTTTGTAGAAAGATTTGCTATGTAAATATCCCATTTATTCGGTGTGTCGAAGGCTTACCTGAGAAATTTGATGATAATGATTTGCTGCCCTTCAATAAAGTACAGTTTTTGGTGATAGATGATTTAATGATGTCTGATAACAGTGAAGTTGAAAGGGCCTTGACCTGTACACCATAGGAATCTGATTATTTTTTGCATTATGCAGAATATTTTCTCCAAGGAAAAAAGCAACTGCACCATCAGCCTAAATGCAAAATATATGGTGCTGGTCAAAAAAACCAGGAATAAATTACAGATTGTGACTTTAGCTCACCAAATATACCCACCAATTATCCAGTTCTTCATGGAGGCATTTGTGGATTCCACAAGAAAACCTTATGGTTATCTGGTGGTGGATTTAAAAGCTTCCACCTCCGAATCTTACACACTAAGAACAGGGCTTTTTCCTCCAGACTGACCCGTACTGTACACCATTAAAAATATGGATGTGCGTCACTGGGAAATCCGGTTCTTTTTTGTCTCTACACACTTCCACATTTTATACAGCCCAGCTATTCTGCTCGAGGTGATACCCTGGAATTCAGGAACTTTTGCGAGCCTGGTATCCTTTGCTTATTCTATCAGTTGTTGTTGTTGTTGTTCAGTCGTTCAGTCATGTCCGACTCTTTGTGACCTCATGGACCATAGCACGCCAGGCCTTCCTGTCCTGCGCACTCTCCCGGAGGGTGCTCAAGTTCATATCATTGCATCAGTGATGCTATCTAGCCATCTCATCCTCTGCCGTCCCCTTCTCCTTTTGCCTTCAATCCTTCCCAGCATCAGGGTCTTTTCCAGTGACTTTTCTCTTCGCATTTGATGATTTGGTGGCCAAAATATTTGAGCGTCAGCTTCAGTATCTGTCCTTCCAATGAGCAGTCAGGGTTGATTTCCTTTAGGATGGACTGATCTGACCTCCTTGCAGTCCAGGGGACTCGTAAGAGTCTTCTCCAGCACCACAATTCGAAAGCATCAATTCTTCAGCGCTTGGCCTTCCTTATAGTCCAGCTCTCACAGCTGACAGCTCTCTCACATACATTACTACTGGGAAAACCATAGCTTTGATTATACGGACCTTTATTGGCAAGGTGATGTCTCTGCTTCTTACTATGCTGTCTAGGTGTGCCATAGCTTTCCTCCCAAGGAGCAAGCGTCTTTTAATTTCATGGCTACAGTCACCATCTGCGGTGATCTTGGAGCCCAAGAAAGTAAAATCTGTCACTGCTTCCATTTCTTCCCCTTCTATATGCCAGGAAGTGATGGGGCCAGATGTCATGATCTTCGTTTTTTGAATGTTGAGTTTCAAACCAGCTTTTGCACTCTCCTCTTTCACCCTCAACAAGAGGCTCTTTAGATCCTCTTCGCTTTCTGCCATTAGGGTGGTATCATCTGCATATCTGAGGTTGTTGATAATTCTCCCGGCAATCTTAATTCCAACCTGTGATTCATCCAACCCGGCATTTCTCATGATGTACTCTGCATATAAATTAAATAAGCAGGGCGACAGTATACAGCCTTGTCGTACTCCTTTCCCAATTTTGAACCAATCGGTTGTTCCATGTCCGGTTCTTACTGTTGCTTCTTGACCCTCGTACAGTTTTGTCAGGAGACACAGGTAAGGTGGTCTGGTGCTGAAGCCTAGCTTGTAGGATTTTGAGCATCATCTTGCTGGCATGTGAAATGAGCGCAATTGTACGGTAGTTTGAACACTCTTTGGCATTGCCCTTCTTTGGAATTGGAATGTAAACTGACCTTTTCCAGTCTTGTGGCCAACTGTTGAGTGTTCCAAATGTGTTGGCATATTGAGTGCAGCACTTTAACAGCATCATCTTTTAGGATTTTAAATAGCTCAGCTGGAAGACAGTCATCTCCGCTAGCTTTGTTGTTAGTATTCCATCAGTACTCCATTGCTTTTTGAATGAGAGGTGATAACCACCTATTGCTCAACCATTCAGGTACCAGTTCTCTTTTGTTTTGTGAATGTACCACCAATTGACAAACTGGAAAGAATTTCTTTTGTTTTTGTACTTGGGATGCAAGTGACAGTGGTCATTTTACTACTCCACTCCACATTTCATTAACCAATTCTTCCCCAGCTGCAATCCTGATCCAAATTAGTTCTTGCAGGCATGTCCCTTTGATTACACACACTTGCCGCTTTGCCAGTCACTGATTCTCAGACTAACCTACCTCACATGGCTATTGTGAGGATAAAATGGAGAGAAGGAGGTTATATCCCATCAGCTTATATTTAAAGTTGGGATTTTTTTGCCCCAACGTACATCACTTTACACTTACTTACACTGTAGACAGCGGTTCTGAGAGTTCTTCTGCCAATTTCTTTATTCCTCTAGGATGCAGTTCATCTGGCCCTGGAGATTTAAACTCATTCAAAGTCATTAGGTGTTCCTTGACCATATGCCTATCGATCTCAAGCTGCAATCCTGCCCCTTCAGCCTGTACTTTGCCTTTGCCAGGGGGGTCATAGACCCTCTTTTGGGAGAAGTCTGAGCCAAAGTAGGAATTGAGCACCTCTGCCTTTTCTTTGTCATCTGTTATCATTTTGACATCCTTATTTTATAGCTGAACAACCATTTCTTTCCTCTGCCTTTTACTATGCACATAGCTGAAGAAAGCCTTTTTGTTGCTTTTAGCATAGCATCCCTCACTAACCTCAGCTCATTCTCAGCTTTAGCCTTCCTGACGCCATCCCTGCAATTCTGTGCTACCTGCCTGTACTCTTCCTTTGTAGCTTGGCCTTCCTTCCACTTGCTATATGTGTCCTTTTTTGTTCTCAGGTCATCTCTAAGCTTTTTGTGAAGCCACATTGGCTTCTTCTGTTGTCTTCCACCTTTTCTCCTTGGAATTGTTTGTAATTGTGCCTTGAGAATTTCCTTTTTTAAAAGCTCCCACTCATCTTGGACTCCTTTTCTCGTTAGCGTTGTTTGCCATGGGACCTTACTGATCAGTGTTCTGAGTTGATTAAAATCAGCTTTCCTAAAATCCAGGGTACGCATTTGACTACACTCAGCTTTTGCTTCCCTTAGAACCAAGAACTCAAGTATGACATGGTTGCTTTTCCCCAGAGTTCCTATAACTGCTACTTTATCCACTAAGTCAAGGATAGCCAATCCTCTAGTTCCTTCCTCTACTTTCTGTAGGAGAAAGTTATCCGCCACACAAGTCAGGAATTTCCTGGAGCCGCCATGTTTTGCCGAATTTGTCTCCCAACAAATATCGGGGAAACTGAAGTCCCCCATTACTACTACATCATGCTTCCTTGAAACATTGGCTATTTGCTTTTCAAAAGTTTCATCCTCGTCTTCTCCTTGATTGGGTGGCCGGTAGTAGACTCCGACCACAAGGTTCCTTTTATTCTTTGCTCCATTTATTTTGATCCAGATGCTCTCGATGGGGCTACCAAGCTCATCCTCTTGTATTTCTGTGCAGAAATATGTATTTTTCACATACAGTGCAACCCCACCTCCCTTTCTGTTCCTCCTGTTCTTTTTGAACATGTTATATCCTTCAATTGCTGTATTCCAGTCATGAGAGGCAAAATCACACCAAGTCTCAGTTATACCTATCAAGTCATAATTTCCTTCTTGTATTAAGAGTTCAAGTTCGTTCTGTTTATTTTATTTATTTATTTATTTATTTATTTCATTTCTATACCACCCAATAGCCGAAGTTCTCTGGGCGGTTCACAAAAATTAAAACCAAACAACACACAATAAAACAATTTAAAATATATAGAACATTAAAACCACAATATAACATTTGTTTGTTTCCCATACTCTGGGTATTAGTATATAGATATCGAAGACCATGTGCTTCATAGTCTGGCTTTCTTCCTACATGCGTCTGAAGACTTACTGGGCGCTATTAGAGCTGATCTCTCCATTGCAGTGCATGAGCCTACATCTCCATTCTTTACATCTCCCTTCTCCGCAGGATTCAGTTTAAAGCCCTCCTGATGAAGTTCTTCATGCTGTGGCCAAACACATTCTTCCCAACCTTTGTGAGGTGCAACCTGTCCCTTGCCAACAGCCCATCTTCCAGGAAGTATAGCCCGTGGTCCCAGAATCCAAATCTCTCTCGTCGGCACCACCTTCGTAGCCAGTCATTCACCCGGAGTATTTTTCGTTCCCTTTCTATCCCTCTTCTAACTACTGGAAGGATTGATGAGAAAGCTATCTGGGCCCCAAAGTTTTTGAGTTTCCTTCCCAAAGCTTCAAAGTCTGACATGATTTCTTCGTAGCTCCGCTTGGCGGTATCATTTGTTCCCACATGGATGAGAAGAAAGGGATACCTGTCAGTGGGCTTTATGAGTGCAGGCAACCTTTCAGTCACGTCTCTAATCCGTCCTCCCGGGAGACAACATACCTGGCGAGTCCACGGGTCTTCGCGACATACTTGGGTCTCGATCCCACGCAGCAAGGACAAGGAGTCTCCCACTACTACCATGCTTCTCTTCTTCTTCTTCTTGTAGGCCTGGGTTTCATTGCCTCTGTTTGACTGACTTTCAGCCTCTTGCTCACTTTCATGTAGGTTCCCCTGTGATTCTTCCTCTACAGGCTGTCCTCCAGTCTCATTTGCAAGTACCTGGAATCGGTTCCACAGCTCCACTGCTTCCACTGGTACAGAGTGGCGTCTAGTTCTTCTTCTCCTAACCGTCACCCTTTTCCAAAGAGTATCCTCTACTCCATTTTTCTTCACCACAGCATTTCCCACTTTTGCCTCATCTTGCTGTTGCTCTTCAGGCTTCTGGTATTCCCTTTGCTGCTGTAGTTCCCCCATTCTGTCCAAGAACTCTTCGTGTTCTCTTATTCCCTGGA
This sequence comes from Heloderma suspectum, assembly GCF_057233095.1. Taxonomy (NCBI): domain Eukaryota; kingdom Metazoa; phylum Chordata; class Lepidosauria; order Squamata; family Helodermatidae; genus Heloderma; species Heloderma suspectum. Next base: position 48,526,430 of record NC_139467.1, on the reverse strand, counting down.
GGGTCTACAGTCGCTGCTCCAGTCCACTTACTTTTTCCTCCAGCAGCATGATCAACTTGCACTTGTTGCAGGTGTAGGCCATGTTGTTCTCCTGCAAGAAAACAAATATTGCACACACCTTGCAGGTCACCACCACTGGAGAGTCTTGTCCTTCCATAGCCTCTTTTCCCTTTTTGTGTCTAGCTTCCTGGTTGTTCTACAGTAGCCTGTGCCTGTTCCTCCACTCAGTAGAGGTTAAAAGCAGAGTCCCACTGGTGTGGAAGTGTGTGTTACAAGATAAATAAATGAAAAAAAAGTTTGTTAAAAAAGAGGAAAAAATGTTAGGGGCCTCCCCCTTGCCCTCCCCTGCTGAACTCCCCTGGCCAATTCCTGTTTGCTGAGGGGAGATAGGATAGCGCTCTTCAAGTACTTGAAAGTTTGTCACAGAGAGGAAGGCCAGGATCTCTTCTCCATCATCCCAGAGTGCAGGACACGGAATAATGGGCTCAAGTGACAGGAAGCCAGATTCCGGCTGAACATCAGGAAAAACGTCCTGACTGTTAGAGCAATATGACAATGGAACCAATTCCCTAGGGAGGTGGTGGGCTCTTCCACACTGGAGCATTCAAGATGAGGCTGGACAGCCATCTGTCAGGGATGCTCTGACTTGGATTCCTGCATTGAGCAGGGAGTTGGACTCGATGACCTTGTAGGCCCCTTCCAACCCTACTATTCTATGATTCTGTGTTCCCCTGTTTGCTCCCCCTGTTCGCTCGCTCTCTGGGAGCTTGCCTGCTTCTGTAGTCCCTGGACCAGCTGGAGCAGCTTGCTCTGCTCTGCTCTGCTCAGCTGGGAGGCAGGAAACAGACTGAAGCTTCCTGCCCACACAGCTGCTGGGAGTACCCAGGCCACCCCCCCCCCCAATTCAGTTGGAGCTCTCGGGAGCACCTGGTGAGCTCACAGCCACTCAGCAGGATAAAGTGCAGCCCCCTGGGCTTCCTGCAGCCCACTTACCTCAGCCTCTGTCTCCTTTGTCTCTTCTACCACTGCCACTCCCCTGGCCAACTCCTGTTTGCTCCCTGTGTTCGCTCGCTCTGTCCACATGGTTTATCTGCTTTGGAAGAATTAGCATTTCACTTGCACTTTCTGCTTCCTCAGGGAGGATGTGTGTCTTGTTCCATTGAGAAAATAGGATTCATAGAACTCCATAGGAAGAGGAGGAGTTGTTGTTGTCACTGTTGTTGTTGCAAGGACTTTTAAGAGCAACAAAACTAAACTAAAAATACCTCGCTCAGCTTTTAGGCACTCAATAGGCATCAGCAGTGGAGAGCCCCACGGGAGGGGGTCCTGGCTAAGTCCTCCAAGGGGCTTTTCAGAAAGCTCAAGCAGCCAGAGAGGCTGCAAGGACAGAACGGGATAAAAATTGTAAAATAAAGAGCACAGAACCAGCACCACCCCTCAACCACCTCCTTACAGTAAGGTAAGCACTGAAGCCCTGCACACTGGGAAATTTCTCCAAAATGCTCACCCCTTCCCACAATTCTGGATGCAATTTCTTTTTGCGTCTCCCAACAACAAATGGTTGAAAATAAATAGATCAAAAATAATTGGCACAGTGCTAACAAAAACAGAATACTTAACTTTATTGCTGGCTCTTTAATATTTTTAATGTTTTGATATTTTGATATTTTCAGTGTTGTGTTTATCATTTTGGTTGTTATTTTATTGTTCTGTTGTTTATAATTGTAAACCATTCTAAGGGCATCCGCCAGTTTGCAATATATAAAATGAATGAATCAATCAGTTAATTAATATCTGCAAAAATGTACCTTTGCCAATAATTTCAAAATTACCTAAAATATGGAATAAAATTTATATCGATTTTATATTCAACAATCCAAAACTCTTTAAAAGGACCCCATTCAGTCATAAATCTTGGTTTCTGTTGTCTTCCATTTCTCAGTCTAATGATTTCACTGTGCCAATTGATAGTTTTGACATCCATTCTTAGCAAGTAGGTGTTGTGTCCTTTCTACCTTCTTTGGCCAGGAAGACACAGGAGTCAGGAGTGGGGGTTTTCTGCTGCTTGCTTTATTGATATTTCTAGAAGAACTGAGACACACAACAGCGGCTTGCCTGGATCAGATTGCAGCCAGCCCGAAATAATCAGAAGGAGAACAATAGATCACTGGCATGCTCAGTCAACTGCAGTCACAACAACACTGACCCAATACACTACACTCCTCCCCACTAGATATAACCCATAGTATATTTACAAACTGAGTCGCTCTGGTGGCTTCCTTATTTGAGTGGGGCAGTGTCTGTCACCACAGGCAGAAACACGCGGTGTGTCTGGCAATACAGGCAACTTTGGAGCAACTAGGGATGGTGCAGGCACCTGATTTGGGCTGCTGGACTTCTGGCCGCAGCTGGTCTACGGACGCAAATGGCATCTGGCATAGCGGACGCCATTTGCGTGCCTCCCTTTGGCCATGGTAGGCTACGTAAAGATTTATGTAGCCTATCACGGCAAAAAGGGAGGCACACAAATGGCATAGCGGATGCAATTTGCGTCCTTCCCTTTGGCCGTGATAGGCTACGTAAATCTTTATGTAGCCTATCACGGCAAAAAGGGAAGGACACAAATGGCGTCCGCTATGCCGGATGCCATTTTGCATCTGCACGGGGCAGCGGCCGGACCCGGCCGGATCATGAGCTGGTGGTGCCAGCCTGCCAGGTAGGATCCAGCTGGGTCGGACTTCGCGGGGTGGTGCGGTGCGGTGGTCCATTCCGCCACAGACTCCGCGGGGCCCGGATTCTAAGAATCCAGCCTTATTGGAGTCCGTGGTGGAATTCTCCGCCATCCCTACTGACAATGATGTCATGTAAGTAGCACTGGCCGCCTAGACGGCTTTGTAGCACCTGATCCATGGGTCTCTGCCAAAGCACTGGTGCTATTGCGTCTCCAAAAACAGGTCTGTTATAACGCTCTAGTCCCTCATGTGTATTTATGGTGAGAAACACCTTAGAATCTTCCTCCATGTCCATGTATAAATAAGCCACTCCTAGATCTATTCTGCTGAAACATCGTCCCCCAGCTCGGTTAGCAAAAATGACCTCAATTCTGGGCAATGGATATTCCTCAGCCTGTAATAGAATCATAGAATCACAGAATAGTAGGGTTGGAAGGGGCATACAAGGCCATCGAGTCCAACCCCCTGCTCAATGCAGGAATCCAAGTCAGAGCATCCCTGACAGATGGCTGTCCAGCCTCGTCTTGAATGCCTCCAGTGTGGGAGAGCCCACCACCTCCCCAGGTAATTGGTTCCATTGTCGTATCACTCTAACATTCAGGATGTTTTTCCTGATGTTCAGCCGGAATCTGGCTTCCTGTAACTCGAGCCCATTGTGTCCTGCACTCTGGGGTGATCAAGAAGAGATCCTGGCCTTCCTCTCTGTGACAACCTTTCAAGTACTTGAAGACTGCTATCATATCTCCCCTCAGTCTGCTTCTCAAGGCTAAACATGCCCAGTTCTTTCAGCTCTGCTTGCAGTCCCCTGATCATCTTTGTTGCCCTCCTCTGAACCCTCTCCAGTTTGTCTGCATCCTTCCTAAAGTGTGTTGTCCAGAACTGGACACAGTATTCAAGATGAGGCCTAACCAGTGCTGAATAGAGGGGAACTAGTACTTCCCGGGATTTGGAAGCTATGCTTCTATTAATGCAGCTGCTCAAATAATATAAATAGCATTGGCCTTTTTTGCAGCCACATCACATTGTTGGCTCATATTCAGCTTGTGATCTACAGCAATGCCAAGATCCTTCTCGCTTGTAGTGTTGTTGAGCCACGTATCCCCCATCTTGTAACTGTGCATTTGGTTCCTTTTTCCTAGGTGCAGAACTTGACATTTATCCCTATTCAATGTCATTCTGTCGTTTTCTGCCCAGTGCTCCAGTCTATTCAGATCACTTTGAATGTTGTTTCTGTCTTCCAAAGTATTAGCTATCCTGCCCAATTTTGTGTCATCTGCAAATTTGATCAGCATTCCCTGCACCTCCTCCAAGTCATTAGTAAAAATGTTGAAGAGCACTGGGCCCAGGACTGAGTGCTGAGGCGCCCCACTCATTACCTCTCCCCAGTTTGAGAAGATCCCATTGTTGAGCACTCTTTGAGTCTGATTCTGTAGCCAACTGTGGATCCACCGGATCGTGGTTTCATCTAGCCCACTTTGAGCTACTTTGCTCATCAGGATATCATGGGGCACTTTGTCGAAAGCTTTGCTGAAGTCGAGGTATATTATATATGCAGCATTCCCACAGTCCACAAAGGAGGTTACTTATCAAAAGATAAGATCAGATGAGTCTGGCAGGATTTTTTCTTGACAAATCCATGTTGGCTTTGAGTAATCACTGCATTGTGTTCAAGGTGCTTATAGATGGATTGCTTTAGAATCTGCTCCGGAATTTTCCCAGGGATTGATGTCAGACTGAGTGGTCTGTAGTTCCCAGGTTCCTCCTTTTTACCCTTTTTGAAGATAGGGACAACATTAGGCCTCCTCCAGTCATCTGGCACTTCCCTCATCCTCCATGATATCTCAAAGAGAATAGACAGCGGTTCTGAGAGTTCTTCTGCCAGTTCCATTATTACTCTAGGATGCAGTTCACTGTCCCTGGAGATTTGAACTCATTCAAAGTAATTAGGTTTTCCTTGACCATATGCCTGTCGATCTCAAGCTGCAATCCTGCCTTTGCAATCCTGTACTTCGCCTTTGCCAGGGGGGTCATAGACCTTCTTTTGGGAGAAGACTGAGCCAAAGTAGGAATTGAGCACCTCTGCCTTTTCTTTGTCATCTGTTATCATTTTGACATCCTTATTTAATAGCTGACCCACCATTTCTTTCCTCTGCCTTTTATTTTGCACATAGCTGAAGGAAGCTTTTTTGTTGCTTTAGCATCCCTCGCTAACCTCAGCTCGTTCTCCGCTTTAGCCTTCCTGACACCATCCCTGCAATTCTGTGCTTGTTGGAATTGTTTGTGATTGTGCCTTGAGAATTTCCTTTTTTAAAAGCTCCCACCTATCTTGGACTCCTTTTCTCTTTAAAGTCGCTTGCCATGGGACCTTACTGATCATTCTTCTGAGCTTATTAGCCCTCCTCCAGTCATCTAGTACTTCACCCGTCCTCCATGATATCTCAAAGAGAATAGACAGTGGTTCTGAGAGTTCTTCTGCCAGTTCCATTATTACTCTAGGATGCAGTTCATCTGTCCCTGCAGATTTGAACTCATTCAAAGTAATTAGGTTTTCCTTGACCATATGCCTATCGATCTCAAACTGCAATCCTGCCTTTGCAATCCTGTACTTCACCTTTGCCAGGGGGTCATAGACCCTCTTTTGGGAGAAATCAGCTTTCCTAAAATCCAGGGTACACATTTGCCTACACTCAGCTTTTGCTTCCTTTAGAACCAAGAACTCAAGTATAACATGGTCGCTTTCCCCCTGTAACTGCTGCTTTATCCAATAAGTTCCTTTAACTGCTACTTTACCAACTAAGTCATCTCTGTTGGTTAGGATCAAGTCAAGGATAGCCGATCCTCTAGTTCCTTCCTCTACTTTCTGTAGGAGGAAGTTATCCGCCACACAAGTCAGGAATTTCCTGGAGGGGCCATGTTTTGCAGCATTTGTCTCCCAACAAATATGGGGGAAATGGAAGTCCCCCATTACTACTTCATAATTCTTCCTTGAAACATTGGCTATATTTGCTTTTCAAAAGTTTCATCCTCATCTTCTCCTTGATTGGGTGGCCAGTAGTAGACTCCGACCACCAGGTTCCTTTTATTCTTTGCGCCATTTATTTTGATCCAGATGCTCTTGATGGGGCTACCAAGCTCCTCCTCCTGTATGCAGAGATATGTATTTTTAACATATAGTGCAACCCCACCTCCCTTTCTGTTCCTCCTGGGTTTTTTTGAACAAGTTATATCCTTCAATTGCTGTATTCCAGTCATGAGAGTCATACCACCAAATCTCAGTTACACTTATCAAGTCATAATTTCCCTCTTGTATTAAGAGTTCAAGTTTGTTCTGTTTGTTTCCCATACTCTGGGCATTAGTAAATAGACATCGATTACTATGTGCTTGATAGTCTGGCTTTCTTCTTACATGTGTCTGAAGACTATTATTGGGCGCTATCAGAGCTGTTCTCTCCATTGCAGTGCATGAGCCTTGGTCCATTGTTACCTCCAACTTTATATCTCCCTCCCCCATAGGTTTCAGTTTAAAGCCCTCCTGATGAAGTTCTTCATGCTGTGGCCAAACACATCCTTCCCATCCTTTGTGAGGTGCAACCTGTCCCTTGCCAACAGCCCATCTTCCAGGAAGTATAGCCCGTGGTCCCAGAATCCAAATCTCTCTCGTCGGCACCACCTTCGTAGCCAGTCATTCACCCGGAGTATTTTTCGTTCCCTTTCTATCCCTCTTCTAACTACTGGAAGGATGGATGAGAAAACTATCTGGGCCCCAAAGTTCTTGAGTTTCCTTCCCAAAGCTTCAAAGTCTGACGTGATTTCTTCGTAGCTCCGCTTGGCGGTATCATTTGTTCCCACATGGATGAGAAGAAAGGGATACCTGTCAGTGGGCTTTATGAGTGCAGGCAACCTTTCAGTCACGTCTCTAATTCGTCCTCCTGGGAGACAACATACCTGGCGAGTCCATGGGTCTTCGCGACATACTTGGGTCTCAATCCCACACAACAAGGAGTCTCCCACTACTACTACTCTTCTCTTCTTCTTGTTGTAAGCCTGGGTTTCATTGCCTTTGCTTGACTGACCTTCAGCCTCTTGCTCACTCTCATGCAGAGTGTAATTCTTCCTCTGCAGGCTGTCCGCCAGTCTTCCAGTACCTGGAATTGGTTCCATAGCTCCAGTGCTTCCACTGGTGCAGAGTGGCGTCTAGTTCTTCTTCTCCTAACTGTCATCCTTTTCCAAGGAGTATCCTCTACTGCATTTTTCCTCACCTCAGCATTTCCCACTTCTACCTCAGCTTACTGTTGCTCTTCAAGCTTCTGGTCTTCCCTTTGCTGCTGTAGTTCCCCCATTCTGTCCAAGAACTCTTCGTGTTCTCTTATTCCCCGGAGGGTTGACAGTCGCCACTCCAGTCCACTTACTTTTCCTTCCAGCAGCGTGATCATCTTGCACTTGTTGCAGGTGTAGGCCATGTTGTTCTCAGGCAAGAAAAGAGACATTGCACAGACCTTGCAGGTCACCACCGCTCGAGAGTCTTGTCCTTCCATAGCCTCTTTTCCCTTTTTGTGTCTAGCTTTCTGGTTGTTCTAGACTAGCCTGTGCCTGGTCCTCTACTCACTAGAGGTTTAAAGCAGAGTCCCACTGGTGTGGAAGTGTGTGTTACAAGAATAATAATAATAATAAAAAATGTTAGGGGCCTCCCCCTTGACCTCCCCTGCCAACCTCCCCTGGCCAACTCCTGTTTGCTCTTCCTGTTCGCTCGCTGTCTGGGAGCTAGCTTGCTACTGTAGTCCCTGGACCAGCTGGAGCAGCTTCCTCTGCTCAGCTCTGCTCAGCTGGGAGGCGGGAAACAGACTTAATACTGGATTAATGGTAACTTTAAAATTATCACAGATTCTGACAGCTCCAGTCTTCTGAGCTATAGGAACCACAGATGTCTCCCATGGGCTGCAATCAGTTTTTGAAATAATTCCGTCAGCTTCCATGCAATCCAGCTTTTTTGCGTATAGCATATGGAACTGCGCAGGCCTTGTGAAACTGGGGTGTGGCGTTGTCTTGTTGTAACACTATTTTACCTGTGATGTGCCTTAGGGTGCTGATGCCAGCTTTGAACACAGGTATAGCAGCTTCCAACATCTTTTTCAGCCCAGTCTCCGTTGACCCTGACATGGGGAGTGTGGGACACAGTCTGCGGATGGCACTCCGACCCAGCTGCAGTTCCCTCAGCGAATCACAGCCCCAAAGTGCTGGTCTGCCTGTTTTCAAAACATAGAAGTCCGATGCCTTTTCTGGTTATTATATCTCACAGTTACAGGCTTCATTCCAATGGAAATGATCTTTTCTCCAATATAAGTTTGTAACTGTGTTTCTGAAGGCCTTCGTTTAGCATATTTGAAATGCTGCTCAAAGTCATGTTGTGAGATAACTGGTACAGCAGAACGAGTGTCCAATTGCATTGATACTGTTTTGCCATTCAATTCTGGTGTAAGCCTTATTCCACCCTTTATTAGGGATGTATAAATCCCTTACCTTGTTCCGTTGTGGGGGCTCTGCGGTGGGGGGGAGGTGCTCCGTACCTCCCCCCAGAATCTGACCCGGCCGGCTCCACTCTGCAGCGACTCAGCGGAGCTGCTGGCCGCAGCCGGACTTCTGGCTGCTGCCGGGCTGCTGCGGCCGCAAATTGTGGCCGCTACACTGGCCGCCATTTCTGTCCCTGCCAAGCCGTGATAGGCTACGTAAGTATTTACATAGCCTATCACGGCAAAAGGCAGGCACGCAAATGGCGGCTGCTACGCCATTTGCGTGTCTACCTTTTGCTGTGATAGGCTACGTAAGTATTTACGTAGCCTATCATGGTCTAATGCAGGCACACAAATGTGGCCTTTTTGTGGCATTTGTGGCCGCAGCAGCCCGGCAGCGGCTGGAAGACAAGCCGGAGCCACTGCCGCCACATTCATTGCCACATCCGCCGCCGCCACTGCATCCGCCGCCAGGTAGGTCTGTCCCGGGGGGGATTTTGGGGGGTGGCGGGGGGGAGGCCATTCCACCACAGACTCTGAGGGGGGCGGATTCCAAAGAATCCAGCCTCACTGGAGTCCATGGCGGATTTCTCCAACATCCCTACCCTTTATGTTACAAGTCTCCAGGCCGATTAGCTGTGTTTCCCCTTCATTATCAGATTCTTCGTCTATAGCATGCACCTCAGCACACTTTTTAAAGTGGTAGCTTGGTTGGCTTTTCTCTGAGTGACAAGCATGCTGAGCGTGTCCCACCTTAATGCATTTTCTGCACATTTCACCTCTAAATCTGCATTGGGCTAGTGTGTGTGAGCCTCTGCCACAACGGTTGCACAGTGCATTTGACCCTGTTTTGTTTGCATGCTATTGCAAGCTTATTCACGTTTGCTTTCATTCCTGACTGCAACTCCATTGCATCTTGGGCAGCCATTTCCCTGAGTACAGCAATTTCAATTGCTCCCTTTAATGTTGAATCTGCCTCTGTTAAGAGTCTTTTCTGAATGCTTCCTTTCAGGATTCCACAGACCAGCTGGTTTTTGGCAATGCTCAGATAACTTTCAAGTTCAGCTGCGTATGCTGCAAGGGACTCTCCCTCTTTCTGGTTTTGTTTATGGAATCAGTAATGGTTTGAGTGACAAATGTTCTTGAATTATTTTTACTAATTCTGAAAAGCTAAATTGTGTGTGTGGTGGGGGGTGGGGTTGCTGTGGAGTAGTTAAACTTCTCAGTCAGCTGTATGCTTTGCCTCCCGTAACACTTAGTAACATTGCTGTTGAAAAAAATGCCAGACTCCTTTGCTTCAAAATACTGTTCAAGTCTCTCTGTATATAGTGCCCAGTCATCTGTTGCACTGTGGAGCATATCGATCTTTCCAGGGCAGCCAGCCGGCCTGCTGTGCCTTTCCCCCGCTTTGTCTTTGCTCGCTGGCTAGGCCCCGCTTTGCTTTTCACTACTCCTCCCCCTCCCCAGAGATGAGGCTTGCGGCTTGGGGGCTTCGAGCATCCCGTCCTCGTCGCCACCGTTGCGCCCTCTCCGCCTCCTTTGGCCAGAGAGGCACAGGGTCAAGAGGGGGGCTTCTGCTGCTTGGTTTACTGAAACTTCTAGAAGAACTGAGACGCACAACAGGGGCTTGCCTGGATCTGTTTGCAGCCAGCCCGAAATAATCAGGTGGAGGACAACAGACCATGGGCACGCTCAGTCAGCCACAGTTAGCAACACTGACCCAATGCAGCACAGCAGGACTCTTCCATTTTTCCGAGTTCTAAGCTATATTGAAATAACTTAGTTGTTCAAAGCACTGTTGTTGCTCTCACCATAAGGCACCGAGTATTTCATAAGTGCTGCACAGAGATTACGAGATTAGACAATCCTGCAGGGTCACAGTTCAATGGACACACTACAAAATACAGAAGCACACAGAAGAGGACACAGGCTTGTTCTCTGCTACCCCAAAGGACAGGACGTAAGTTACAGGAGATCAGATTTTGGTTGGACGTTAGGAGAAAGTTCTTAATGGTAAGACCCATCCAACAATGAAGCCAATTGCCTAAGCAGAGGCTCCACAGGCATCTGTTGTGGATGCTGTAGCCCTCCTGCATTGAGCAGGGGCTTGGACTGGATAGCTCACAAGATCCCTCCAAGGAAAAGGGAATGGGGAGGAAAGCATGCACCGGAAGAGAGTTCTTTCCAGCAGGGAGGAGGCGGCCCTTGGTCCCTGGCTAGTGGTGGCAGCCAGAGTTCGCTTCACACCATTATTAATTTCAGCACGGAGAGCATGTGGGTGAGTTGCTGCGAGTGAGGACAGGGCACTGACTCCCTCGCGTGGGTGCAAAGCTCAGCTCGGAACCAGCCGTTTCAGCACTGGCTCTCATACTGCCCAGGGCTCAGTGTGGTGCCAAAGGCTCCCTTTCAGGAAGGCACACATGTATAAAACATGAAGAAGCGTTAGTCAAATTGAATTGATGCTTCCAATATTGTTTTACACTTCCTCATGTGCAGCAGCCGTTTATGAAATAGCAGGAATATCGCAGTTATATATTTGCAACCTGTCAACTGGCCATTCATCTCTCTTGTTCCTCCATACAGTCGGGTAGCTATTTTAGGATAACATCCTCCTTGGTGAAATCCATCATGTTTCACTAATATATCCTCAAATGCCTGATAAAAGGCCTTGCCCCAGCAACATATGAATATTTAAATTACCATTAATTATTTATACCTCAAATTTATTAACATTTGCTGTAGTGCAGTGAGGTAGCAAATATTTTATTTATTTATGTATTGAATTTCTTAATCGCCCTTCTGGATGGTCACCCGGCCACTCTGGGCGATGTACAGCAATACAATTTTAAAACAATAAAATTCTAATTTAAAACATCATATTTCTAAAAATACCCTAACCCACCCCGAATGCCCGCCTGAACAACCATGTTTTTAATGCGTGGCGGAAGCTCATTAAAGAAGGGGCATGGTGGAGTTCCCTAGGGAGGGAGTTCCACAGAGTGGGGGCCACCACAGAGAAGGCCCTCTCCCTCGTCCCCACCAGTCTAGCTGTCCTGGCTGATGGGACAGAGAGAAGGCCATCCGAGGCTGATCTTGTTGAGCAGCCTGTCTGGTGTTGCTGGAGGTGCTCCTTTAGATAGGCTGGGCTGGGACCGTATAGGGTTTTAAAGGTCAGTACCAACACCTTGAATATGTCCCAGAAAACAACTGGTAACCAGTGCAACTCCTCCAGCACTGGAGTGATGTGATCTCGCCAGCGGCTGTCTTTCATCAGGCAAGCTGCCGTGTTCTGCACGAGCTGCAGCTTCCAAACCATCTTCAAGGGCAACCCCACATACAGCACATTACAGTAGTCTAGACAAGAGGAGACCAGGGCATGTACTACCAATGGGAGCAGATGGTTGGGAAGGTAAGGGCGCATCCGCCGTATCAGATGCAGTTGGTACAGCACTGTCCAGCTCACAGCTGACACCTGAGCCTCCATGGACAGCTAGGAGTCTAAAATGACCCCCAGGCTGCAGACCTGGTCTTTCAAGGGTAGCTGTACCCCATTCAACACCAGGTCAACATCCTCCAACCTCCTCTTGTCTCCCACCAAAAGTACCTCGGTCTTGTCAGGGTTCAGCTTCAGCTTATTCCTCCCCATCCAGCCACTCACCATCTCCAGACCTTTGGACAGGGATTCTATGGCCACCCTTGGTGAAGAGGTAGACTGCATGTCATCCACATATTGGTGACACCGCATCCCAAATCTCCTGATGATGGCCCCCAGCGGCTTCACATAGATGTTAAATAGCATCGGGGAGGGGATGGAACCCTGTGACACCCCGCATGTGAGTGGCCACGGATACAAAACCTCCTCTCCCAGTGCTACCCTCTGGTACCTGCCAGAGAGGAAAGACCGGAACCACCGTAATACAGTGTCTCCAATGCCCAACCCCTCTAGGCGGTCCAGGAGGATACCATGGTCAACGGTATCAAAAGCTGCTGAGAGGTCGAGGAGAACAAGGAAGGAGCATTTGCCCCTATCCAGAGCCCTCCTCATATCGTCCCCCAAGGCCGTTTCTGTCCCATGCCCAGGCCTGAAGCCCGACTGAAATAGATCTAGATAATCGTCTTCTTCCAAGTGTGCCTTCAACTGCATCGCCACCACCGACTCAACCACCTTGCCCAAAAATGGCAGAAACTTGTTCAAAACTTGGGGATCCAAGGAGGGCTTCTTTAAGAGCGGTCTTATCACTGCCTCCTTGAGAGCTGATGGCATCACTCCCTCCTCAAGGGAGGCATTCACCACCACCCTGATCCCCTCACCCAGCCTCTCTCTGCAGTTCATAATAAGCCAAGATAGGCAGGGATCAAGTAAGCAGGTGGTCGGCCTTACAGATGAAAGCACCTTGTCCACTTCATCAGAAGGAAGAAGCTCGAACCGTCTCTGACACAGAACCAGTTTGCCACAGGCCGCATCTCGCTTGCTAACTGTATCCACAGCGCATGGAATAACACCCCTAATCCAATCAATGTTATCCTCAGTGTGCTTGCCAAGACCTCACCGGAGGCCTTAGAATGTTCCAGCGGTTCCAGAGCAACTGGACCAACCAGGCTCCTGACCACCTGGAACAGCCTTCTGGGGCAGCACTCTGCGGACGCGATAGAGGCAGCATAATTTTCCTTTTTTGCTGCCTTCTCCGCCACGTGATAGGCTGAAGATACAGCTCTAGCCCGTGTCTGGTCATCTTTGGAGCAAGACTTCCGCCACCGGCGCTCCAGCCATCTCACCTCCTGTTTCAGAGCTTGTAACTGCGGATTGAACCATGGTGCAGTCCGAGCCCTGTTCAGGGGGAGAGGGTGTTTTGGAGCCACCCGATCTAATGCCCCAGTGATTGCAGCATTCCAGCCACCCACCAGGGCCTCGACCGAGTGGCCGTTTGTGTGCTCCAGAGAATCCCCAAGCGCGTTCAGGAATCCATTCGGATCCATAAGATGCCTGGGATGGACCATTTTAATGGGTCCTCCACCCCTGTGGAGGAGTTGTGGAACCGAGAAGTCCAATGTCACCAGATAGTGATCTGACCATGATGAGGTTGTGGATTTACCTCCGACTTCCAAATCACTCCCCGCTTCTCCAGAAACAAACACAAGGTCTAGCGCATAACCGGCTACATGGATGGGCCCAGTTGGAAGAGGGTGCAGCTCCCAGGAAGCCATGGTCTTCATGAAGTCCTGAGGTCAAATACGATCACTGTGCATCAGAGTTGAATGTGTTGGGGGAAAAGTGATCCTGGGACCTCCGCATCTCCATCCATCTACCCATTGGGTGACTTTGGGAGGAGAATCAAAGTGGCAGGAGATTTAAACAGGTGGAGGCTAATATTTTGACAGGTCAGCCCTAACCTGGAAACAACTGCAGAGAAACAACTTCTGAGAATGCTGGATGTCAGGGTTGCCCCTGAGCATATAGAGTGCCAGAGCAGTTCAGATTCTGAGGAAGAGCTGCAACACGTGGGGGAGGAACTTTCCCAGGCTTCAGAGGCACAGCTGGATGGAGAGCCCCTCCCTCCACACTTTCCTGTGAGTGAAAGCAAATGGGGGGAGGCGAGGGAAGGACAACCTGAACTTTTACTGAAAGAACTGGACATGTTTAGCCTTGAGAAGAGAAGACTGAGGGGAGATATGATAGCGCTCTTCAAGTACTTGAAAGGTTGTCCCAGAGAGGAAGGCCAGGATCTCTTCTCGATCATCCCAGAGTGCAGGACACGGAAGAATGGGCTCAAGCGATGGGAAGCCAGATTCTAGCTGAACATCAGGAAAAACTTCCTGACTGTCAGAGCAATACGACAATGGAACCCATGACCTAGGGAGGTGGTGGGCTCTCCCACACTGGAGGCGTTCAAGACGAGGCTGGACAGCCATCTGTCAGGGATGCTCTGACTTGGATCCCTGCAGTGAGCAGGGGGTTGGACTCGATGGCCTTGCAGGCCCCTTCCAACCCAACTATTCTATGATTTTATAAGTCTTAGACACAAGGTGCAGATGCAGGCACAAGCGGGAAATCGCAGGGACTGAACTTAGGCACTCTGCCTGATTGGCTCGGCATCAACAGCTGCGCCTAGAGGTGTCACGGGAGTGGGTGAGAGTTTCCCCTCTTAAGAGAGTTTGCTGCCTTTTCCCATTGGAGACCAGCTCCCCTCTGAACTCCTTGAAGGCTTTTCCTTTGTAGTCTGAGAGTCTCTAGCAATTTGCATCTGTATGCCTCATTAGTGTAAATGGAATTAAAGCCTTGGAAATGGAGCCTCTTGTCTGAGTGTTGATTTTGGCTATTGGAGTTTTCAGCAGGAAAAACCATTTGAGATTGCATCCACCAGAATATTTTTTACAAGATTCAGGATATTCATCCATTTTGGGCTTCTGGAGTTGGTGTTCATGGCAACAGTAAGCCAAAAATAAATGCAACTTTTAAAATAGTATGTGGGAAGAGCAATTGTGTGGTCCCTAGACAGCATCTGGGGGGCCATAGGATAGTTCGGATTCCTGCATCTGAAGTTGGAGACAGCGTTCCGACCTGGGACCCAGGAGTCCAAGCTCCTCACTCCCTCCCCCTCGTGGCTGGCATGGAGAGAACTGCACTAGCTGCCTCTCCAAGGTCGCAAAAGCGACCTTGGAGAGGACAGAAAGGAGGCAGTTCAGTGAGAGGGGAGGGGAGGGGTCTAGGGGAGTAGGGAGCTTTCCCCAGCCTCCTTCCCTCCCCCTCTGCAGAGCCCTAGCTAGATGGGGGAAAGCACCAGTCTAGCAAATATGCAGAGTGGGAGAAGTGCAGAGGTGTGGATCACCTCTGCATTCTGCCTGCTGTGCATAGGATTCCTGTCAGCCTCTGAGTTCAGAGGCTGTTGGGCATCTGGACAGGATTGCACCCTCAGCCCATTAGAGGTAGAAAAGGGAAGCTTCTATGGCTGACTTGTACATAAGCGGACAGGCCACCATGACCCGGTTGCTGACCACTTGACATAGTTGTTGCAAACTATTTTCTTCAGAGGAGCTAGTCTCTGGCAGCAAAGTCCCCCTTAAATACCACAGGACATTAATTTAGCTTACATTTTACCTACTAAACTGTTGTATAAAAATACCGAACTTCATCCCATGCACGGTGGACAGACCCTTACAATATGTATAAAATCGTGGGGGTGGAGGTGAGATCTGTTCCGCAAGGAGAAGTGAAAAGATAAGAATGCAGCCTGGTAGCATAGCGGCAGAAATGCCTGATGTCAGTGTATCCTGTGATGTCACCGGGACCCTGACCTGAGAGAGAAAAAGGAGGGCAGCATGAATCTCAGGCCTAAAACAACAACAACCCAAAACTAAGGAACCAAAACTGAAAAAGAGGTGAAGAAAATTATAGTCTTTATTTGTACACTTCAGTTATTCCATGACTGCTAAGTTTGCTCAGGAGGGACTTGGTGAGGGACTTTGTTTCCTTGGACTTCCAAAAGACTTTTGACAATGTCGGATTGCCCCTGTCCACATGTTTATTCACACTCTCCAAGAACTCTAAAAGATGAGTGAGGCAGGATTTACCTTCACAGAATCCATGTTAATACTTTTTCAGCAGGACCTATCCTTCTGTATGTTTACCAATTTTTTCTTTAATCATCTTTCCACCAATTTACCCAAAACAGACATTAAGCTAACTGGTCTGTAATTTCCCAGATCCCCTCTGGATCCCCTTTTAAAAATTGTTGTTACGTTGGCCATTCTCCATCCCTCTGGTAGAGAGGCTGATCTTAGGGAGATGTTACATATTTTTGTTAGAAAACCAGAAATTTCACATTTGAGCTTTTTAGAGAGCAGTCCTATGCCCCCCCCCCCATAGAGTGGGGGGGGGGTAGGATAGTTCATTTTCCTGGCTCCAAGGTTGGAGGCAGGAAACTGTGCTCCCCTCCCCCCCACCCCTCATAGCTGGCGTGGAGATGACTGCACCAGCTACCTCTCCGTGCTCAGAAAAGGGGGAAAGGGGTGTTCCTGGGGGTGGGGCGGGGAGGAGACTGGGGTAGCTGCATTACAACCTATGCTGTAGCCTCCCCAGCCGCATCCCCTCCCCCTCTGAGGTGCCACTACTAGTCGGGTGGAATCACTCATCGAGCAGAAATGCAGGGCTGCTGGAGCGCAGAGGCAAAGGTCACTTCCACCGCCCTCCCGCCCTGCATCAGACACATATAGGATTGTGCCCTTATGGACTCTCAGATGGATACCATCTGCATATGGGGATTTGTTCATTTTCAATTTGTCAGTAAGGCCAAGAACTTCATCTCTTGACACTACTATTTGCCTCAGTTCCTCAGATTCCTTTCCTGAAAACATTCAGGCACAGGTATCTGCCCCACATCTAGGGTGAAGACAGATGAAAATCATTCAGCTTCTCTGCAATCTCCTGATCCTCCTTTAACTCCATTGTCATCCAACTGCCTCCCTAGCTGGTTCCCTGCTTCTGATATATTTAAAGAATCCTTTATTGTTGGTCTTGATGTTGTTATTGATCAGCTCCTCAAATTGCTTGTTTGCATCTCTGATTGCCTGCTTGCATCGCCTTTGTGCAAGCTTGTGCTCCCTTTTGTTCTCCACATTTGGACAACTCTTCCATTTTTTCCAAAGGAAGCCTTCCTTTCTCTAATAGCTTCCTTGACACTGGTTAATGAGTTGGTTCTGCCTTTCCTGACCTGCAGTCTACATTCTAGTTGAGCTTCTATTATTTTAATTTGAGTAACCTCCAAGCACTTTGGAGAGATTGAATCTTCTTGAATTCCCGCTTTCAAATTCCTCTTTACCAGTTCCCACATTTTAGAGAAGTTTCCTGACTGTGTAAGACTTCCTTGGCAATTTCCCACTTAATTATAAATTAAATTTGATTAATTTTGATGGCACTGTGGTCACCATTTCCATTTGGTTCAACAATGCTCCCATCTTGCACTAGGTCCTGGGCAGCACCACCACTTAGGATTAAGTGGAGAGTCATCACCCTTCTGGTCAATTCCATGACCAATTATTCTAGGGTAAGTCATTTGACGCCCTTCCCTGCTGGAGCTCCACACAGGCCTGATCAAGCACCACAGTCTTTGGCATTTCTACCAGCTGAACAGCCAAGGGGGCAAGGGGTGGGTGAAGGTGATGGGAAGAGCCCATGGAGTGAAACTGAAGCAGGGACATGGAGCAGTAATGTCTTCTTTTCCTTTTACTTGGTTTAGGTCCAGTGTCCTGGGTTGGTTCTGGCTAAGATTGGCAATTCAGTTTTAAGACAAAGCCAGCTGGGAAGGTACCATCAACGAAGATCCAGATTTCAGCAGGGCCTGAGCCTCGGACCCCATACTCAGAGAGCCATTCCTTCCCCATGGCCCTGATGGGCTGGTTGCTCCTTCTCTCTTTGGCACTACCCAAACCGTGCCACCTCTGCCAACCTTGTGATCCACCACTCGGGGCGTAAGCATATGTGAGGAGACATTGTGTGTCATCGTACAATCCTAGTGACAGTAGGCAACCTCAGTGCTGGTTAAACAGGATTAAAGACATCAGGACAAGGGCTGTTCAAATGGCTCAGGGACTCTGAGGGAGAAGCAAGAGGCAAGGCAAAAGCACAAGATAAAAGCCTGAATGGTGGAAGCTCAGCACAGAGGGAAGAAAGACAAAGGAGGAGCAAAAAGTCACAGGAGGAATGGCTGGAAAGAAGAAATGAAAAGGAACAAAAAACTGAAGGTACAAATGGGGACAGTAAGGAGGGAACAAGATTTGCTGGCTCATTAGAAGTAGGGCTGTGCATGGATCACCCGATCTGACTCGGAAGCTGCATCAGGGCTTCTAAGGTGGGCACAATCCATAGAATCATAGAATCATGGACTAGTAGGGTTGGAAGGGGCCTATAAGACCATCGAGTCCAACCCCCTGCTCAATGCAGGGATCTAAGTCAGAGCATCCCTGACAGATGGCTGTCCAGGTTCATCTTGAATGCCTCCAGTGTGGGAGAGCCCACCACCTCCCTAGGTCATGGGTTCCATTGTCGTATTGCTCTAACAGTCAAGGGATTTTTCCTGATGTTCAGCCGGAATCTGGCTTCCTGCAACTTGAGCCCATGATTGCGTGTCCTGCACTCTGGGATGATCGAGAAGAGATCCTGGCCTTCCTCTCTGTGACAGCCTTTCAAGTACTTGAAGAGCGCTACCCTATCTCGTCTCAGTCTTCTCTTCTCAAGATTAAACATGCCCAGTTCTTTCAGTCTCTCTTCATAGGGCTTTGTTTCCAGTCCCCTGATTATCTTCGCTGCGCTCCCCTGAACCCTCTCCAGTTTGTCTGCATCCTTCTTAAAATGTGGTGCCCAGAACTGGATACAGTACTCCAGATGAGGCCTAACCAGTGCTGAGTAGAGGGGAACTAGTACTTCCCGGGATTTGGAAGCTCTGCTTCTATTAATGCAGCCCAAAAGAGCATTTGCCTTTTTTGCAGCCACATCACATTGTTGGCTCATATTCATCTTGTGATATACAACAATGCCAAGATCCTTCTCGCTTGTAGTATTGTTGAACCAAGTATTCCCCAACTTGTAATTGTGCATTTGGTTTCTTTTTCCTAGGTGCAGAACTTGGCATTTATCCCTGTTAAATGTCATTCTGTTGTTTTCTGCCCAGTGCTCCAGTCTATCAAGATCACTTTGAATTCGGTTTCTCTTTCCAGGATATTAGCTACCCCTCCCAATTATGTGTCATCTGCAAATCTGATCAGCATTCCATGCACCTCCTCCTCCAAGTCATTAATAAAAATGTTGACGAGCACTGGGCCCAGGAATGAGCCCTGCGGTACCCCACTTGTTACCTCCACCCAGTTTGAGAAGGTCCCATTGATAAGCACTCTTTGAGCCCAATTCTGTAGCCAACTGTGGATCCACCTGATGGTTGTTTTATCTAGCCCACTTTGAGCTAGTTTGCTAATCAGGATATAATGGGGCACTTTGTCGAAAGCTTTGCTGAAGTTGAGGTATATTATGTCCACAGCATTCCCATAGTCCACAAAGGAGGTTACCTGATCAAAAGATGAGATCAGATTCGTCTGGCAGGACTTATTCTTGACACATCCATGTTGCCTTTGAGTAATCACTGCATTGTTATCAAGGTGCTACTAGGGATGTACGAAAGTCACTTACCTTTTAACAAAATTTGATTCGAGGTGGGAGGGAGGCGCTCCGTCCCTCCCCCCGAAATTCTGGCCGGGGGGGAAGGCGCTCCATCCCTCCCCCTCGAAATTCTGGCCGGGGGGGGGAGGCACTCCATCCCTCCCCCCGAATCCTGGCCGGCCTGGTCCGTAAATGGCGGCGGCCATAGCTGCCGCTGTTTGCGTCCCTGCAGTCAGCCGTGATAGGCTACGTAAATGTTTACATAGCCTATCACGGCTGATTAAAAAAACAACAACGTGCGTATGCAAATGGCGGCGCCTATGGGTGCCGCCATTTGCATTCCTTATTTTGGCACGTCTAGTCTACGTAAACATTTATGTAGACTACGGCGAAAATAAGGGGAACGCAAATAGCGGAGACGCTACGCTATTTGCGTTCCCCTTATTTTCGCCGTAGTCTACGTAAATGTAGGGATGTACGAAAGTCACTTACCTGATCCCGAATCTTGATTTGTGGTGGGGGGGAGGCGCTCCGTCCCTCCCCCCGAAATTCTGGCCAGGGGGGAGGCGCCCCGTCCCTCCGGCCGCGAAACCTCCTCTCCTGCCAGGACGCAAATGGCGGCGGCCATAGCCGCTGCCGTTTGCGTCCCTACAGTCAGCCGTGATAGGCTACGTAAATGTTTACGTAGCCTATCACGGCTGACTTTTAAAAAAAAAAAGCGTGTAAGCAAATGGCGGCGCCCATGGGCGCCATTTGTGTTCCTTATTTTGGCACGTGTAGTCTACATAAACATTTACATAGACTACGGCGAAAATAAGGGGAACGCTATTTGGGCGCCGCCATTTGCGTACGCGCATTTTTTTTTCTTTTAAATCAGCCGTGATAGGCCCTCTGGAAATAAAGAACAAGTGTCTCTCAACACCTTTATTAGAGGGGCTTTATTAATTTCTTAGGTTCTTAGCAGTCACTGCTCTGCTTCAGCTCTTTGACCATCTGTGCACCGCCTCAGTACAAAGCCTGAATAACGAGGCAAAGTGAGCTGATTTGGAGGTGCCTCGTTGAGATATGAAGCAGATCAGACCAGCACTGAGCTCCCCGAAGCAAAGGGCTCCTTCACAAAGCGCCTTGTCTGCCTTGTATATCTGGAGCTCTTCTTATGCCTTCTGAGCAGCCTAGGCTGGCTGTCTCCAAAATGTGTCAACTTCTGAAAGACCACAAGGAGGGGGAGGAGGAGGAGGAGGAGGAGGGAGGGGGGAAGGCAAGAAGACACAGAGGTGCCAAATGTATCAATTTGAGAGAGATCCAGCCACTGGGAGAGGCGGGGGAAGGGGAGAGGAGAGGGGGGAGGAGGAGGCGGGAGGGAGCTTTGCTGTGAGTCAGCCTCCATTTGCTCATTGTGAGAGAGGTGGTGTTACTGGAGAGGAGAGGACTGTCTGACGTTATTTGGCTACAGCAGTGGTCTCCAAAGTGAGATGCAAGATGATCCACTGGGGTGCACAAGCTGCCCGATAATCGAGCAGCCTCCCGCTGCCCTGACAAACTGCCAGTGTGTGTAATGATGGCGGCAGCGGCGGCAGCAAGATGGCACCAGAGTGGAGAGGGGAGCTCCAGAGCATTTCTCTCTTCGCTCCAGTCTTAGCCACTGGGAGCAACTGCCCAGTCTCTGCCAGGCATGGCAGAGGAAGCCACAACCCTTCCCACGCCCCTTTGGCAGAGTGAAGCCGAGAAGAAAGCGCGTGCTATGGGGAGTGGGTAAAACGAGGACCCATAAAATCAAAGAGGGATCCTCTGGATTTCATATTATTTTTAAAGGGGAGACCCGCAAAACCACCAAAAGCACGTCTGCCTCTGTGGACTGAACCAGAAAAATCATGGATCTGCCACTCGTGGGCACAGCCATGGTGCAAAAACATGGATCCTTGGCAGGGATCCTCTTAATTCCATATGATTTTTGCAGAGCAAATCCCCCAAACCACCAACATATCACAGAACATGTCTGCCTCCACAGACTGAACTAGAAAAATCATGGATCTGCCACTCGCAGACACAGCCCAAATTGGGAACCCACAGACCACCCTAATGGCAGAAAGTGAAGAGCCTCTTGTTGAGGATGAAAGTGGAGAGTGCAAAAGCTGGTTTGAAACTCAACATTAAAAAAACGAAGATCGTGGCATCTGGCCCCATCACTTCCTGGCATATAGAAGGGGAAGAAATGGAAGCAGTGACAGATTTTATTTTTTGGGGCTCCAAGATCACCACAGACAGTGACTGTAGCCATTAGGGATGTCAGAGAATTTCGCCACGAATCTCGGGGAGGCCGAATGCCAGCACATTCGGCCCCCCGAAATCAGTGGCGGAACGGTAGGCCCCCCCGCCCGCCCCCCCGGGACGGGACTTACCTTGGGCGAAACGTCCTGGCGGCAGCAGCTCCGGCGGCGGCCGGTCTTCCGACCGGCTGCCACCGCCAGCATAGTAAGAAGCAGAGACATCACCTTGCCGACAAAGGTCCACATAATCAAAGCTATGGTTTTCCCAGTAGCAACGTATGGCTGTGACAGCTGGACTATAAGGAAGGCTGAGCGCCAAAGAATCAATGCCTTCGAACTGTGGTGCTGGAGAAGACTCTTACGAGTCCCCTGGACTGCAAGGAGGTCAGATCAGTCGATCCTAAAGGAAATCAACCCTGAGTGCTCATTGGAAGGACAGATACTGAAGCTGAAGCTCAAATATTTTGGCCACCTAATGCGAAGAGAAAACTCCCTGGAAAAGGCCCTGATGCTGGGAAAGACTGAAGGCAAAAGGAGAAGGGGACAGCAGAGGATGTGATGGCTAGATAGATGCAATGAATATGGACTTGAGCACACTCCGGGAGAGAGCGGAGGACAGGAAGGCATGGCGTGCTCTGGTCCATGGGGTCACGAGGAGTCGGACACGACTTAACGACTGAACAACAACAACAACAGCTTGAGGCCAGGTTACGTGAAGGATCGCCTCCTCCCATATGTGCCTACCCAAACCTTAAGATCATCCTCAGCGGCCCTCCTCCATGAGCCCCTGCCAAAGGAAGTAAGACGGGTGGCTACTAGGAGGAGGGCCTTTTCTGCTGTGGCACCCCGGCTGTGGAATGAGCTCCCTAGTGAGGTTCGCCTGGAACCTACTTTGTATTCCTTTCGGTGCCAGGTGAATACCTTTTTGTTTTCCCAAGCATGTTAGCATTTTTAGCTTTCTAGACTTGTAGCTTTGCTGTTTTAAATCTGTATTTTAATTTCCTGCACTGCTGCTAGGTTTTATTGTGGTTGTATTGTTATATTGTGGTTTTAATGTTCTATATATTTTATATTGCTTTATTGTGTGCCGTTTGGTTTTAATTTTTGTGAACCGCCCAGAGAGCTTCGGCTATTGGGCGGTATAGAAATGAAATAAATAAGTAAATAAGTAAACTTACCACTACACCACTGTTCCATGACAGAATGAGATGCCATCAAAGCATCATGAAGCTGATGGGGCGAATTAGTGGCTTTGGTCTCCAACAATGAGAATAAGAAAATCGTTCTGGTGATTTGCATCAGTAAGTTGAGGACTTCCCAGTGCTGTTGTCAGTGGATGAACTTCCTGCATTCCCGTGTGGCAACAACAAGTGGTTCCATGGCCTATTTGGCGCAGGTGAGTTAGAGCTGCTGCCTCCCAGGCTCTCAGTGCCTGACCTGTTTCAGGTCCTTTACAAGGCAGGGAGCATCCAAGCCCAGCACCACCTCTTCCAGCACAGGAGCTGGCTGCCATTTTCATGAACTGAGGAGCAAGAAGCACATTCAGCCGCCTAATTGCCACAGCACTCACTTTGTGAGTCCCCCGCCCTTATTTTCCCTGGACTGGCATTTCTGTGGGTGGATTCCACTGGGGAATGGGCTGCTGTGATGCCCCCCCTTGCCCCCTATGTGCCTTCTAGGAGTTTTGCCTGCAGCACTTGCATAGCTGACAATTCAAGGTCTGTGTTGACTGCTGGGAGGCCACCAAACAGGACTCAACCATTTTGCTATTCCACCTCATTAGACATATTTTGGGGTTTATGAGTGAGCTGCAAGTATAAATATTATATTTGCCTCCAGGTTATCTTTAAAAATGGATCTATTTCCGCCTCTGTCTCCCTCTCCCTCTCTGTTTTTGTTGTAGCTTGTCAGCCACTCCATCCAGCAAGTTCCCATTTTCATGGCCCCGCAGCAGAGTGGCCAGGCACAGGTTGCTCTCTCGTAAAGGGTCTTGCCAATTAGCCCAGGCTTCAGCCTCCAGAATATGCAGGAGAATATACAGCAGTGTGAGGCAGTTCGTATGTTGAGGGGAAAGTCACAATCAACAGAGGAGGAAGCAGCATCTCTAACTTGTCCCAGCTGTGCAAGTTCATAGTGGACACCTGCACGAGGACAAGCAGGCCTTCTTTTGTCTCCAGATGATCATGATGCATGTCTGGCTGGGTGCAGGATGTAGGGATGGTGGAGAATTCTGCCACGGATCTCAGAATTCCACCCCGAAATCCGTGGCAGAACGAAGCCCTCCCTCCCCGCCACCCCTCAAAAGGCACGCGAAACAGAGCATCTACCTGGTGCCGTTCGCGCTTCTTTGCGAATGGCAGCCGCATCTGTGGCCACCATTTGCTTCACGATTTTCCCCATGATAGGCTACGTAAATACTTAATTAGCCTGTCACAGCTAATGCAAGGATGCCATTGGCGTTCCCTTTTTTTGTTGTGATAGGCTACATAAATATTTACGTAGCCTATCATGACAAAAAAAAGCAACGCAAATGGCGGCAGCTACAGCAGCCGCCATTTGCGTCCCTGCGCAGCCCAGCAGCGGCCGGATGTCACTGCGGGTGGCCCCAGCCAGCAGCTCCGCAGAGTTGCCACGGAATGGAGCCGGCCGGCGAGGATTTCGGGGGGAGGGACGGAGTGCCTCCCCCCCACCGCGGATGTCACGAATCAGGTAAGTCGTTTCGTACATCCCTAGCAGGATGGAAGCAAACACCTTGAACTGCTGAGTCAGGCCACGGAGCTCGTGTGTGTCACATGGGCTGCTCTTTCCCAATTATAGGCTCTCAGAATTTTTATTATTATTTTTTTTTTCATTTCTATACCACCCAGTAGCCAAAGCTCTCTGTGCAGTTCACAGAAATTAAAACCACAAGTTACAGTATGAAACAATATCAAATATGAAAGTGTAATACTATAATAAAAAGTACAACCAGAATAAAAACTAGCAGCAATGCAGGGATTTAAAATACAGATTTAAAACAGCAGAGCTAAAAGTCTAGAATGCTAAAATGCTGGGACAATAAAAAGATCTTCACCTGGTGCTGAGGAGTACAATGTAAGTACCAGGCGACCCTCTCTAGGGAACATAAGAACAGAAGGAGAGCCCTGCTGGATCATACCCAGGGTCCATCTAGTCCAGCGTTCTGTTCACATAGTGGCCAATCAGCTGTCCACCAGGAACCCACAAACAGGTCTTCCGTGCAAGAGCACCATCCTGCCCATGTTCCCCAGCAACTGGTGTACACAGGCTCACTACCTCTGGTACTGGAGGTAACAGAGCCATCAGGACCAGTAGCCTTTGATAGCCTTCTCCTCCAGGTATTTATTTAAACCCGTTTTAAAGCCATCCAGATTGGTGGCCATCACTACATCTTGAGCTCATTCCACAGCTGGGCTACCACAGCAGAAAAGGCCCTCCTCCTGGTAGCCACCCGCCTCACTTCCTTTGGCAGGGGTTCACGGAGAAGGGCCACTGACGATGATCTTAAGGTCCGGGCAGGCACATATGGGAGGAGGCGATTCTTCAGGTAACCTGGCCCCAAGCCGTTAAGGGCTTTGAATGTTAACACCAGCACTTTGAATTGGGCCCGGACATGGACTGGCAGCCAGTGAAGCTGGAAAAGCACTGGCATACTGTGGTCCCATTGAATGGATTTTTCTTGGTGCCTTTCCACACCATAACTCAAAATGTTGCCCCATGTCTGCAGTTCTCCCTCCCCCATGCAGCGCTTCAGCAACAACAGCATCCAGGCTGCATGTCTTAGATGAAGTGGTGAGATGTAATAGAATTTGACTCATGCTTCTTGCATGATTGCTTCTGCCATGGATGCAAGAGGAGTCCAGCTCCAGAATGCTCACAATCTGTAGTGCATCAGGATCCATGAGATACTGGTCACACTGCACTGCCCCGCCCCACTGCAGAGCCCTTTCTGTCAGTCTCTTATTACTCAGCAAAAAACCAAAAACCCAGATGCCAACTCTGTCCACATATCTACCGTGGCAACACTTTTACAGGACCTAATACTGTCATCCACAATATCAGGGGTTCCTACATCTGCTCATTTTCCAATGTGATATATGCTATCATTTCCCAGCAATGCCCTCCATGGGATAAAGAGACCAGTCTCTACACTGGTGGTGGTGGAGAGAATGTTGACTGCAATCTACCGGTCGACTGTGGGCATCCTTGGGCCATCTGACAGGAAGCTTTCCTCCCTGGCCTCCTTTCCTCCCTGGGTTGGCTCTCTGCTCTGGTGGCAGCAAGGAGGAATGGGACTTGTGGGTGAGGTGGCCATCCAAATTCTAAGCTAGGAGAGTAGCAGAAAAACAGCATAAGAGTAGAGTGAATGGTGGGCTTGAGCTTTTCTCCCCACCTTGAAGTGGCAGTTTCCAACCCTTGTCTTTTGGTGGAAGGGTGAAGGAGGGAAAGCGCACTCCAATAGAGGCCACCTCCTCATGGTGCCCCAGAAAGGAAGGGTGAGGGAGGGAACTCACAAGCTGATGCCTCAAGTTGCCCCAGGGACCTTGAAGCAGCACCTTCTAACACTTTCTCCTCACCTTTCCTGAAGGAAAAGAACTCACAAGATGCTGCCTCAAGTTTGGCCTAGAAAGTAGGGCTGTGCACCCCCTCGTTATGAAGCCCGAATAACGAGGCGGAGCAGGATTATTCAGAGCAAAATCCTTGTGATACGAGGCAGGTCAGAGCAGTACCGAGGCACCCTGGGGTGAAGCACCCCCCACACACACACACGAAGCGCCTCCTCCGCCTCGTATATTCGGAGCCCCGCTTAATGCCTGGGCAGCCCAGACAGGCTGTCTCCAAAATGTATCAGCTTCTGAATGCTCATGTGGAGGGGCATGAGGGGGAGGGGGGAGGGAAAGGTGGGTGGACGCGGGGAGGCAGCGGGAGGCGGGGAGGCGAGCGCAGGAGGAGGAGGGAGTGTGCTTTGGCGAATAGGAACCCTCAGCCAGAACTGACGCCAGCAGTCTCCAGTCAGAGAGAGAGTTGGAGGAAGGGGGTATATACTTCAGTGAAAGGCTGCGTTCAGCCATTGCACTAGCTGTGTCTTTGAGAGGGCTGGTGTGGGTAGATGATCGTGTGTGTGTGTGTGCGCACACACGTGTGCGTGCATTCCTAGGAGTTGTTCCTTCAATTTATTCGATTTTGATCGCCATTAGGCTTTCCTCAAAATTTAAATTAAAAGGAAACAGCTTGGTTGTAGTGGGATCCTTCCCTCACTCCTTGCTTGTCCATCTCCTTTGTGACAGTGTCTTTTGCAGCACCTCTTCCAGCCTCCTTCTCCTATTTCTTTCTACTTCTGACTTGTTTGTTATTTGTATTTGATTAATTTATCTCTCCTTCCCATATTTTTTCAAACTAGCATAGCTTTTCCTCGCTTGCTGCTGCTATGCTCCCTGCTCCCACGCCATTCCTGTGTTTGTTTGTTCATGTCGCTTGTGGACTCTGGAAAAGGCTGTGTTTGTTGTTTAAGGTCAACCCTCACTTCTGCTTTCTCCATTCTATTGCCTTGTCATTTTTGTCAGTCAACTCTGACTCTTTTAGATTTTTAAATACCCAGTCTTATTTTGATTTTTAGAAGCAAACACTGACTTCTGGGCATGTCCCCCCCCCCCCTTAAGTCATATTCAAGCATTTGATTTTTTTTCTTTCTAAATTCTTAAAGAAAGGCATAGCAACCTATGTGTGTAGTGTTTCACCCCCCCCCCCGTGCTGAAGTGAACAATGTTACAAAGTATGCTTTAATTTACATGGACATGCATATCACATACATGTAAGCCAAACACATCCTTGAGGGACCTTTTGGTGTTGACCTCTGGGCGCTTAGGAAAACCTGATACCCCCAAAAGTTGAGAAAGTCAGAGACCACAACATAGTCTTTGAAAGCAATTCTTTGATTTATTAAAGAGGAATTTAAAATGAATTAAAATCACACATCAGGGGAATTACAACTATACATATATCTGGGGAATTAGAATCATACATTAACACTCAGAAGGTTAAAGATAAGCATTTAAAGTCAATAGTGAAGTACACTGAGATGCATAGAAAATTGTGGGGGGGAAGGGGGAGAAAGTGGGGCGGGGGAGAGAAGGATCTTTCAGCTTGGGATGATTTGAATGGGGGAGAAACCCACTCTTTGGGGGAGTTGAGAGAGTTTGGAGGAGGGGTGAGATCAAAGGCAGGGTTTGGGGGAGAAAGTGGATGGTGAAAGAGCTAAAGCCTCGGAGTTTTGGGGTTTGTTTGGTATTGGGTGGAATATTAGGAAAAGGGAAGAAAAGAGAGAAGGGGAATAGAAGACAATGCAAGGATTTACCTCTCCTTATCTGCTGGCTTGTGAAGTGATGGGGAGCTGTGTTGAGTTTCTTCTCTGGGAAAGAAGGGGAGAAAAAAGGGAGGAAGGGGATTCCTCTTCTGAGCAGACAGGATGGAAGGAATCCTCTTTCCTTCTCTCCTTCGCTGCTTGTTCTATAAAGTTGGGTTGCTGTTTTTATCCTTTTTCTCTCAGGATGTAGTCATCAGAATGAAAACAAAACAAGTTTTTCTACCAAGATTACTCAAGGATGTTGGAAAATGGATTTTTTTAGGTGTCATACATCAAGGGAAGAAAGAAAATGGGATTCTCTTTCTTTCCTGATGTGAGGAAAGGATGGGAGTTGATGGGTGCATATTTCTGGCTTTCATGGGTCCAGGTGAGCAAGACAGCCAGGGGGATTTTGGTGATGGTGTTAAGCAAAGGTGAAAAAAGAGTCATGTAAGCATGCCTGCTTACACAATATTGGGTTTTCAGGGTCTTACAGCTTTAAAAGGTATAAAATTCTTTATTTTTAAACAGGAAGGTTAGAAATCAGCATAAAATATTTTCATGGTGGGGGCTTCTGTAGTTGTCCTGGGGCAAAATCTGAAATTTGCAAGTGTTAACTGAGGAATTAAGGCAATTAGAGCACACAGTGGCTGACCAGAAAGTGTATGCGATAAGTCTGCATCTCCTCTTGGGTTGTGCAAGGCCTCAACATCCTATGGGACCTGTTTTTCTGCCCTTCTCCAAGACCAAAAAAACCTTAATCCCTGTCCAGATACAGGCCACATTTTCCCAGATCAGCAGAATTTTGGGGGTACTTCATAACAATTATCTGTGTCTTCCCTGTGTTGATCCTCCCAAAACAGGAATTAATGAAGAATTTTAAAAAATTATTATTTGATTTGGCTCTTATCGCCTGTGCTGTCATCCTGTATTTCTTGAAGTTACCCCGCCTTCCATAAAAGGACATGAAACAGAAAAAAATAAATTAAATACACCCATAATTTAATTTGCTTAGGTAGTTCGGCTTTTCCTTATCTCTTGTGTGTCTGTGTCCGTGGGCATGCGTGTACGCGTGCGCGTGCTAGGTTGTTGTTCCACCAACGCTACATGTCCACATTTCAAGGCAGTGTGGAAAATGCACGAGACGCATAGTATTTATCTTAATCACCTCCTTATTCCAATAACGCTCCACTGCGCGGCAAAGCAATCCAGCGCAATACGAGGCGTCTCCGGGGTGCTGGCCAGGGCAGAGGTGGGCGAGGTGCTGCGGCCGCTGCCAGCTCCATGAGGCCAGCTGCCTGCCCCCTGGTCCAGACAGGGCGTCCCGGTGGAGCAGGGCAGCAGAGCGCGGCGGCCAGCTGCCGTGCCTGGAGGTCCCTGTCGGGGAGGCTGGCGTGGGCAGGTGCGGCAGTCATAGAATCATAGATCATAGAATCATAGAATAGTAGGGTTGGAAGGGGCCTACAAGGCCATTGAGTCCAACCCCCTGCTCAATGCAGGAATCCAAGTCAGAGCATCCCTGACAGCCTCGTCTTGAATGCCTCCAGTGTGGGAAAGCCCACCACCTCCCTAGGGTATTGGTTCCATTGTCGTATTGCTCTAACAGTCAGGACATTTTTCCTAATGTTCAGCCGGAATCTGGCTTCCTGTCACTTGAGCCCATTATTCCGTGTCCTGCACTCTGGGATGATCAAGAAGAGATCCTGGCCTTCTTCTCTGTGACAACCTTTCAAGTACTTGAAGAGCGCTATCATATCTCCCCTCAGTCTTCTCTTCTCAAGGCTAAACATGCCCAGTTCTTGCAGTCTCTTCATAGGGCTTTGCTTCCAGTCCCCTGATCATCTTCGCTGCCCTCCCCTGAACCCTCTCCAGTTTGTCTGCATCCTTCTTAAAGTATGATGCCAGAACTGGACACAGTACTCCAGAAGAGGCCTAACCAGTGCTGAGTAGAGGGGAACTAGTGCTCAGTAGGACTGAGTAGTACCAGTGCTGAGTAGTAGTAACTAGTACTTCCCGGGATTTGGAAGCTATGCTTCTATTAATGCAGCCCAAAAGAGCATTTGCCTTTTTTGCAGCCACATCACATTGTTGGCTCATATTCAGCTTGTGATCGACAACAATTCCAAGAACTTTCTCGCTTGTAGTGTTTTTGAGCCATGTATCCCCCATCTTGTAACTGTGTAACTGTGTAACGTGGGTCGCACCCTTGCCCAAGGTGGAACAGCATCTCCTTCTGCGGGGAAGCGGGGAGCCCGCGGATGGACGTTCGGTCGGAGGTGCCTGACGTCCTCAGCGTGGTGGAGGGCGAGGAGGGGAGGCCCTTCAGGGTGCAGGGGAGGAGGAGCAGCAAGCAGAGGCTCCAGCACCCGGCCCCTCCTCCATTGTTCCCCACGCTCGTGCGGGGCCCCCCCAGACTCAAGGCAGGCCGTCTCTGTCTCCACAGAAACATCAGGGCAGCATCGCATGGGACCGCTTTGAGGGGGAGCGGATCCCAGCACTGCCGTGTGCCGCCACGGTGAGGCGCCTCTGAGCAGGGGAAACAGCCGGGGCCCGAAAGCAGCAGCAGCCGGCTTCTGCACCTCAGGCGGCAGCACCAGTCGGTCCTGCTCGGGGAAGAGGCCCCACGCCCCGGCAGCCCGGCCGCAGGGCAAGCGGAAGGCTGGCGGTGCCTCCAGAACCCCTGCAGGCTCTCCGTCTCTCACCCCCCAGAGGCTTAGGCAGGCCTCCACGGAGGAGACGGGGCGGGGGAAGTGTGGGTCCACCAGGTGGGGGTTCCCAGCGTGCAAAGCTCAGCGGCCCTTCTGGCTAGGCACTGACCGTGTGCATTCAAGATGCATGCAAAAGACTCATTCAGTGTGTGCTGGACGCAAACAAAAGCAGATAAAAAATAACCCCTTCCAGCCGGCCTGCCAGGTAATGTGTGTATTCAGCCATGGAGAGGGTGAGCTGGTGATTCTTCTGAATAAGGGTTGTTTTGCCCTTCAAAGAAACCTGCAGCAGAGATCAGGGATCGTGACCTTTGCTTCAACATGCTTTCCCTTCTGAGTTTGGTCTGAGTTTCTGGTAGGGATGGCGGAGAATTCCGCCACGGACCCCAATGAGGCCAGATTCTAAAGAACCCGGCCCCTCAAAGTCCATGGCGGAATGGAGCACGCACTTCCGCCTCCCTCCAGAATCCTCTTCAGCCAGATCCTGCTTGCAGCAATCCCGCGGAGCCACCAGCCAGATCCGGAGCGCCAGCGATATGGCCGCCATTGCCGTATCACTGCCTGAGGGGGACTGTCTCCAGACGCAAATGGCGTCCAGTATGCCATTTGCAGCCGTAAATGTCTCAGTTTAAGATAAATGCAGCCATTTACAGCTGCATTTACTTTAAACTAAGACCTTTATGGCCACAAATGGGATACTGGACGCCATTTGCGTCCGCAGTCAATCCCCCTCAGCCAGCGATACAGCAATGGTGGCTGTATCGCTGGCGCTTTGGAGCCGGCTGGCGGCTCTGCGGAATCGCCATGGATGGAGCCAGCCAAAGAGAATTCCAGGGGGAGGGACAGATTGCCTCCCCCCGCAGGCACATTCCCAAGCGAAGGAACAGGTAGGGAATCTGCCTCTATCTGTCTGTCT
Source organism: Heloderma suspectum (assembly GCF_057233095.1). Lineage (NCBI taxonomy): Eukaryota > Metazoa > Chordata > Lepidosauria > Squamata > Helodermatidae > Heloderma > Heloderma suspectum. The sequence goes on along the minus strand of NC_139467.1, from coordinate 48,494,793 downwards.
GTCTGTCTGTCTGTCTGTCTGTCTATCTATCTATCTATCTATCTATCTATCTATCTATCTATTTCATTTCTATACCGCCCAATAGCCGAAGCTCTCTGGGCGGTTCACAAAAATTAAAACCAAACAACACACAATAAAACAATTTAAAATATATAGAACATTAAAACCACAATATAACAATACAACCACAATAAAACCTAGCAGCAGTGCAGGAGTTTAAAATACAGATTTAAAACAGCAAAGATAAAAATTTAGAAAGCTAAAATGCTAGAATGCCTGGGAAAACAAAAAGGTCTTCACCTGGCGCTGAAAGGAATACAATGTAGGTGCCAGGCAAACCTCACTAGGGAGCTCGTTCCAGAGCCGGGGTGCCACAGCAGAAAAAGCCCTCCTCCTAGTAGCCACCCGCCTCACTTCCTTTGGCAGGGGCTCACGGAGAAGGGGAATCTCTCGTTTCTGGGAATATCAAATTCAACCCGCCTAGCACACAAGCCAGTGGGCCAAACTGCCTGGACTTTGGCGGGTGGGATGCCCTCGAGGGGAGCTAGGAGGGGCTCAGGTTTCACAGGCGTGTATGGAACAGGGAGAAGTTACAGCTCTTTGCTTTGAGAGCTTCTGTGGAAAACATCAGATTTTAACTCCGCATAGCACAAAAACCAATGGGCCAAACTGTGTGAAATTTTGCAGGTGGCCTCCTCTCCAGGGGACTTGGAGAGGTCTCCAAATTTCATGTCTGTATCATAAAAACTAAAATTTGTGTTTTCCTATGCAAGTCAATGGGAAAACGCCCAAAACGGGCGATCCAGGTATCCGAATCTTGCTTCGGATTCAGATTCAAGTCAGAGCGGAGGGGGTCCGAATCTGTCCAAAGCAGATCTGGGTCACTTCAGAGGATCAGAAGTGGCATCTGAAGCAGATCAGGGGTGGGGGTCTGTGAACAGCCTTACTAGAAAGCGTCCTTACAACTAGGTGTTCCGTAGCTATGTGTGAGGATGGGGATTACTTCCTCCTATGCTGGTTTGATTTTGTTATAGAAAAGTAGAATATCACTGTCCCAATAAATACATAAGCTTACAATCAAGTAAAACTGAAAGTGAAACCAGAGGAAAGAGGGAGGTTGGCAGTGGTTCCAAAACCTGAGCTGGAATCCAGCAGTCGCCTTCTCTTTCTGCTTCTAATGGAATTCCTGTCCAAATATGGATATTCAAGTACTTGCTTTCTGGGTAAGAGAAAGCAAGTCTCTTTCCAATCAGCTCAACTTCCACTGTCTGCCACCACTTGTTTTTGTAAACCTCACTAGCTGTGCACTCCTGTGCATGAGTTCTTCACACTGTGCTTGTAACTACCTAAACAGAGCCTCTAAAATGTTGGTGAGCACCTGGGGACAGTTCTAGATCCCGGATATACATCACCTATCCATTATCAGAGTGCGATCTTGGAGAACAGCAAAACTGGGATGGATTTAATAACTCCAACCGTCAGTGGGGCTATTAGGGCCAGAGTTTGGGGCATAGAATCAGAATAGCAGGGTTGGAAGGGGCCTATAAGACCACGGAGTCCACCCCCCTGCTCAGTGCAGGAATCCAAGTCAGAGCATCCCTGACAGATGTCTGTCCAGCCTCGTCTTGAATGCCTCCAGCATGTGAGAGCCCACCACCTCATTGGTCATTGGTTCCATTGCTGTATTGCTCCAACAGTCCGGACGTTTTCCTTGATGTTCAGCCAGAATCTGGCAGATATCCCACAGCCCAGGAGGCCCAAATGGCAGCAGTGGCAGTGCATGGCCCTAGAAGCAATCTAGAGCAATGAAGGTGGCTGATAGCTGGAGGCTCGGCTGGTTCCGCACTCCTCTTTGCTTCATGCTACAGCCAGCCACTGCCTTCCTGCTGCCTGGTAAGATTACGCAGAAGAGGGAGGAGGGCAGAGCAGCCATGTTAGTGCAGGGTAGAGTAAGAAAGTGGACCGAGGGGCTGTGGGGGGAGTGGTCGGGGCAGCATGAGGGTGCAGGACACATGCCCTGGGCCCCCTAAAATGACAGCAGTGCTGCCGCCAACTCTACACTAAGGAAGCCAAGCAGCCCCAGCCTCTAGATGGCACCTAGAAAGGGGCCTCTTCACCCTCCCCCATTGAAAGCCGCTATGGTGTTCCTCAGCCAACGCAGCCGGGAAGCCCCCCACACAGCATAGCTCAATCCCTCCCTGGCCAAAGTGCTGGCTGGAGACGCTCCAGCCAGTTCTTTGGCCAGAGATTCATGGCTGGGCACAAACGCCATGGGGGAGCCATCCAGCCCCTCACCCTTGTCCTAAACCTTATGGACGAAATCAAAACAAGCAAATCAACCTATTCCGATGGCATCCATTAGGAGGGTGCACCGACCTCAAGATTCAGTTTGGTGATTCAGAAAACAGCCTGCTGTGGCTCAGGCTGTTTTGGAGGCTGCCCAATTTGGCTTTGGTCCGAACTTCCTGGTGAGATTTGGAGAACAGAAGCTTTGTGCCTTCCTTTGCCCAGCATGGGAAGTACACAAAGCCTTATAACATTTTGGCTGTTAACAGATTGGGATGAACTTTGAGGGCATAGCAGATTCTTATGAGGGGAATAATAATCTGAAGTCTGGCAAACTTCAGATGAATAGGTGCAAGCTTTATGTGCTGCATTTAAATTTTGACTTATTTTTTTAAATGGCAAGTGCTAATGTGCATGTTTTTTAATTTCTTGGAAGAATTGGATGAACTTTGTGCAGGGAAGGATCTTCACGACAAAGGAATGAGAAGCGTCTTGGAGTGTTTTCTGGATTTCCATGGAATCGGCTTTCATCCATCAGGGACACACGAAGCAAGATAAGCCGAATGTACCGTACCTTTAAAATCTGGTTTTCAGGGGTCACACAGTGCTTTAAAGGAACATACTTCTGGGTGTGCTGGGGGGAGTAGAACTGAACATCTTCAAACTGGCAGGGGCTGCTCAACCAATGAGAGAGGCTTGTTTCCCAGGCCGTGTCCAGGCTCTCCTCTGCTACTACATTATTATGAATGGAAAGCAACTAATTTTGCCCCATGTGTGCAGATTTCCCTGAAAAAGTAAAAAAACAACAACACCTGATTCTCGAGTGGAGCATCTGAAGGCTCCCCATGAAAGCATACCACCACCACCCCAATTTCACCACATTCCAGCAATCCGCTGCAGAGTTATTGCTCCCACCCCATATTCCCCCATGTCTGCACTTTTGCCTTGAAAAGACAAAATCCCCAGTTCTTGAGTGCAGCATCTGAAGGCTCATCCCTTTCTCCCTTTCTCCTTCTCCCTGCTCGCAATGAGAAGCTCCCATAAACCCAAAAGATCGCTACTGCGGTAAAGCTCTTCACATCAGAGAAGGGTCTTTACATAACAACAGAGAAATGACTTTACATCAGAGAAACCACAGAACATCAAAGACGCACAGCATTGAAATAGCGATTTAAGAGCACATTGGAGAAGCGAAAGAGTGCTTTAGGGTAGGTGTTGGAAAGGTAGGCAAGTTACTAAAGTTAGACTTTAACCCTTTAATGCAGTAGTGCAATACCATGGCTCCAAATGCAGAGATATGTTAAAGATTCACTGTCAGGGAGCGAGATTTATTTCTTACTTCTGAGTAAACATGCACAGAGGGGAGGGGCTTTACAGAGACTCTCATCCAGCATTGGAATTTGTTAAAGATTCACTGCAGGGGAGTGAGATTTGTTTCTTACTTATTAGTAAATATGCACAAAAGGGGGGTGTTGCTGGGTCCCTTGGAAGAGGCACATCAAATCCGCATTGTTCCATTGCTTCCATAGATCACGTGACCACAAACTCTTGCTGAAACTTAAATTTATTACTCAAAAGGTGTCAAGTTACATCACTGACAGCCCACATAACACAAAATATAAACTCCCAAGCCAGGGACCCTCTACAGTAGAGTTCCTCCCAGCAAAGTCTCTCTAAAGTTCTGTGTTTGGGCTTGTAGGCAGATAAGCTCATCTGTTCTGACTGTCTCCCAAATCTGTTGGGGAAGTGAGCTCTGAAGACAGGAGTTCTTTTGCCTGGCCCTCGCCCAGGAGTGGTTCCTCGAGACAGGCTTCTCTAACCCCACTCTCACCCCTCCACTGAGGACCCAGATAAGCAGTTTCCCCTGGATACAGGCCGGGGACGCCTGAGCCTTCCGCCCAAGAGTTCCCCCGCTCTGGAGCAGAGCTGGCTCTTTGGCCAAGTCTCCCGTCGCCTGCAGCCTTGGGCTCCGTTCCTTCTGCCAGGTCAGAGCATGTTTCCCCTCCCTTCCCTCTTTTCTGCCCGTACAGCCCCTGCTGGCGCTTATTCCTCTTACCAATGCACTAGCAGTGGCAGGAAGCAGGCTAGGGGCCGAAGCGCCGCCTCCATCTGGTCCTTGCCCCCTCCCTCAGCTTGCCTGCCATCCTTGTCCTCCATGGGGTTTGCTTTCTCTTCCTCCGCCTCCAAATCCTTGGCATCTTGTTGGCCTTCAGTCAATGTTTCCCCGACTTGCTTCCCCCTCCCTCTCTGTCCTTCACCCTCCGCCAGAGCGCTGCCCCCTTAAGCACGCTCTCCTGGTGCAGCCCACCCTCAGGACTCCGGCCAGTGGGGCAGCGCCTCCCTGCCGTGTCCAGGACACACTGCATAGCAGCTGCAATGGCTGGCCTGGCCCCCCCATGCACTGCACTCCCAAGCGGCCCGCGGGGGCCCCTGGCGCTGCTCTGGCTGAGAGGGGAGTGGCCTCAGGAGTGGAGCAGCTGCAGCGGAGCCTCCTCGGGCGGGGCAGGGCAGGCCTTGGCCATCCCCGGTCAGTCATCCCAGGGGGATATGCTGGAGATTAAAAGCAGGCTCCTTGGAGTGGATGAGGGCTAGGGATGGACGAAAGTCCCTTACCTGATCCCGCAGCTTGCTTCGCGGTGGGGGGGAGGCGCTCCGTCCCTCCCCCCGAAATTCTGGGCGGGGTGGGAGGTGCCCCATGCCTCCCCACCGAAATTCTGGCCAGGGGGGAGGCACCCCGTCCCTCCGGCCGAAATTCTGGCCGGGGGCAGGCGCCCCGTCCCTCCGGCCGCGAATCTCGTCTCCTGCCGGGACACAAATGGCGGCGGCTGTAGCCGCCGCCGTTTGCGTCCCTGCAGTCAGCCGTGATAGGCTACGTAAATCTTTATGTAGCCTATCACAGCTGACTTTGTGGGGGGGAAGTGCGTACGCAAATGGCGGCGCCCATGGGTGCCGCCATTTGCGTTCCTTATTTGGGCACGTTTAGTCTACACAAACATTTACGTAGACTACGGCAAAAATAAGGGCAACGCTATTTGCGTTGCCCTTATTTTCGCCGTAGTCTACGTAAATGTCTACGTAGACTACATGTGCCCAAATAAGGAACGCAAATGGCGGCGCCCATGGGCACCGCCATTTGCATACGCACTTTCCCCCCCCCCAAAGTCAGCCGTGATAGGCTACGCAAAGATTTATGTAAATTTGTTGTAAAACAACAACACGTTTGTTGTTGTTGGTTTTTTTTACTTGGAAATGGTGGCGGCGGCAGCCGGTTGGAAGACCGGCCACCGGCGCCGGCGCCGCCAGGAGCTGCCGGGAGCCGCTAGCACCAGGGACATTCGACAAAGGTTAAGTCCCATCCCGGGGGGGGGGCGCGGACCGTTTCTCCACCAATTTCGGGGGGCCGAATGTGTTGGCATTCGGCCTCCCGGAGACTCGTGGAGAAATTATCCGACATCCCTAGTCTCCACTGCTGCAGTAATGTGCCGTGTCACTGCCATGCTCCTGGGGATTGTATCAATGGGAAAATTACTTAGATGGGGGAACCAAGAGGGAATGGGGTGTCCCACCCCTTTGACCACATCACTGCCAGGTGACAGGGGGGTGCCCAAGATTCAAGGGGGGGCATGGCACACTGCGCCAGGGAGCCGCTTTAGTGGAAAAAAGTCAAAGGAGTTTCAGAAAATGCAGCTTTTCAAGAGGGAAGTGGCTGGGTGGCAGCGGTTGGTGATGACATCACATGTCACAAAGGAACTCAGACTGCTCTAACTTTGCACTACACCGCTCGTGAAGACAGCCCCCTTTGCAGGAGTAGTTACCCCTTATGAGGGGATCAAGCACACCTGGTTTCAGATGAACAGGCATGGGGGATTTTGTGCAAGAGAAGGCTTTAAATGGGGGGGTCCAAAAAAGGACATGGTTATTTACCTATGTTCTTTGTGGGGATTTTTAAAATCAAAACGAAATACCATGCAGAGGTGGCCCTAGCTAAGAAACTTGCGAAAAAGGGTGGATGCAGCAGTTTCTGTGGAAGGGGAGTCTTCAACTGGGGTGGAGTCCCCTTCCCCCTCTCTGTCTTTTTTGGGACGACTGACATGAAAGTGGCATATATCGCAGATAGGTCCCTTTGCAAGAAGCCTCCCGAATTTCAGAAACCGGCTTGTGCTACATTCAGAGGCCCCCCCGTTCTCAGCGGGTGGCAGTGGCCGGAAGCAGCCCTGTTGGTGCCACCCCGGCTCCGAGGCCACGGGTGGCTTGCTCTTGCCAGCCCGTGCGGAAAGAGGGCCCTGCTTGCGGAGGCGGCAGCAGGCGGCGGCAGGACGGACCCCCGCTGGTGGCAGCTCCAGTGGTGCTCCCACCAGAGACAGGGGAAGGGGCCTTGTGAGGTGCTGGGATCCCCGAGGAACTCTCCGAAGCGGTGAAGAGGCAGACTCGGGGGAGGAGATGCATCAACCTCTGGCAGCCCCTCAGAAGAGGCAGCCTGCTCGGGAGCCCCGTCGTGGCCAGCAGGGGCTCCTCCCCACGCCCTTCTGCTCCTGTGCTGTTGGAGGACGTCTAGAGCTTGGCCAGTGGTTCTGGGTCAACTTCCAAGAGGCAGAGTATTCTCAGATCCCAGCCATGCCATCTGCTTGTGCTGTGGAAAAGATCTGAGGACGGGCACAACAGACCAGTTGGAGTCATTGTGCCATAGCAGAAAAGGGCACACATGTCTGACCCAACAGCGAAGGGCCCTTTGGGGACCAGCACCAGCATGAGGTGGCGGGCTAAATCTTGCCCTTGCTGGCCTTGCCACATGACACTGTGTTTCTTGGAAGGTGACCCAGAAGTAGGGATGTACGAAAGTTACTTACCTTTCCGTGGATTATGTTTATGGTGGGGGGGAGGCGTTCCATTCCTCCCCCCCGGAATCCTCGACATCCAGCTGTGCTCCACGGCAGCTCTGCAGAGCAGCCGGCCAGGCCCAGCCCAGGCCAGAGCCGTCCGCAGCCGGATTTTCGGCTGCAATGGGCTCTGGGTAAAAAAAATCTTTATGTAGGCTAAAATGGCGAATCAAAAAGGAACGCAAATAGCACCCACTACGCTATTTGCATTCCCCTTTGTTTTCGCTGTAATAGTCTACGTAAATATTTACGTAGACTAAGACAGCCAAAAATAAGGAACGCAAATGGCAGCGGCCGTAGCCACCGCCATTTGTGTACGCGGTTTTTTTTTTTAACCCAGCCATGATAGGCTACGTAAATTTTTACGTAGCCTATCACGTCCCTGTAAAAAACACACACACACACACCTCCAGACTGCAAATGGCGGCGGCGGCAGCCGGTTGGAAGACCAGCTGCCACCGCCCGGAACATCTGCCCTAGGTAAGTCTCATCCCGGAGGGGATCCGCGGCGGGGCGGGGGGGTGGCGGGCCGTTCCGCCACAGATTTGGGGGGCCCGAATGCACTGGCATTCGGCCTCACCGAGATCCGTGGCGGAATTCTCTGACATCCCTACCCAAAAGTTCCACTGCCTAAATTCTGGGTCTCCTCTAACAACCCAGGAGTCGTGTTTGCACTGGAGGGGGGACCTGCTGCGGATGGCAATTGAGCCTCCTCCTCCTCTTCCATCACCATGTTGTTCACCACAGAAGAACTACAGATGCTGCTGCCTTTTGCACAGGAACTGAGGCTGTGTTTCCACCAGTGCTTTACGCCAACCTGGCTGCACGGTGAGGCCTCTGTGTTTCCGTGACATCGTGGTCATTCAGCTCCAGCTCCACATTTTATTGCGGAAAAACCACTTCTTCTGGGACTGGTTATGGTCCGACTTGTCCTGCTTGCTTCGGCTCCCTCACTGAGCTGTTCCCACAACGGCGCCGGGCCCGGTATCATCATCCTGCCCCTGGGGCGTGCAGCCCGGCCCTGGCAGGCGTGTCGCTCCCCTGCCTGCGACCTCACCGGAAGCAGCTGCGTGTGAAGGGGAGGGAGAGATGATCCTGGAGGGAGCAGCCAGGCAGAGAGGAAAAGCCGCACGCAGAAGCACCCCTGGCACACCAGTGCAGCGTCCGGCCACCCTGGGCATCCCTGTGAAGCTCCTGGTCAAGGTGGTGGCAGGGAAATCGGGAGAGCTGCAAAGACGGCTTCACGGAGAGGGAGAGCCGTTAGGTCGGTAAGTCACATCCCCGCTTTAGGGGAAGAAAGGGTTCAAACGGGAGGAGATGCTGCACACAGCTTTTTCCGCTCCTTCGTTAAAGTGAAAGTGCTCTTTAAAACTCATTTTAATGGGAGGGGGGGCTGGAGCGGAGCAGAAGGGGGGCGAGGGAGGCAGAGATTAAGAGATGCACAACTATGTCATCCATGAGCTCCTTTCGCCATTTCCTCCCTGTGCATTTCCCCTTTAGCGCTTTGTCCTGCTTTGTGTGGGCATATGCTAGGGGGTGTTGCTTCTGAGTAAACTCATTGGCTGTACGGCTTTCCTCTCCTGGGAGTAAGTGCCATTGAAATCTGTGTGGCTTGCTTCTGAGTAGGCGTGCATCCCCTTCAGTGCATTTACTCGGGGTCTCCCTTCTCAGCCACGCAGGAGAAAGGCTTGACAGTTAGGATTTCAATGGGTATTAAAAGTGCCTTCAATTGGGAAGCCAGCCAGCCACTACTTCTTCTCCTAGCCCACCCTGCAGGGTGATTGGGAAGCCAGAATAAGGGGGAAGAGCAACAACAGCGGGGGGGGGGGAGGCAGCCACTAACTGGAGCGGAGCACAAGGGGGCGAGGGAGGGGGACTCGGCAAGAGGAGGAGGCGGGGACACGGATGAGCTCACCAGACCCAGCCCAGACGCCCCCAGCCATCAAGAAAATAATTCGATTAGAGCTCAGTGGAAACAGCACAGAGCCCAGGCTACAGCGAGGATCAGCCGGGTCTTTCAGGGCTGTGGAACAAGGTTGCAAACCAAGTGAAGCCGACAGCATGAAAACACACCCTCAGACTCTCAGGCCTGTGGGCAAGTAGGTCAGCTTCTCCCACTGCAGTGTGACTCCATTCATTGGAGATCTCTTGGGAATTTCAACATGGGAGGCCTGACAGGAGACAAGGAACCTTCCCGAAAGACTGAGTACAAGGCAGAGGTGGGTCTGAGCCTCAACACACAAAACAACTCCTCTGGACCCACAGTTTTCAGCATGAACAAAACCTATTTCACAGCAATCCCAGCTGCCGGGAAGAAGATAAGTTAATTTTAAAAAAGAGAAAGGGGCAGCTCACCTTGGTGGTTGTCAAGAAAGGTGGGGGGGGGCACATTGGTGCCCATGGGCACCATGTTGCCTCCCCCTGCTCCCCCTCCACTTCCCCTCCCCCTCGTGATACTGCCGTTGCCCCACGTGGCTTGCCCACTCTCTGAGCTGATTTCATAATTGTTACTCACTTGGATGTGTTAAGTCAAGTCACTTTATTATTAGAAGCAATGGTTGGGTGCACAGTAGAATAGAATTACATAGATCAGTGATGAGATCACACAGCTCTGTGTGAGTATTAAACACACGCGTGACAGAACATTGACATCCTTGCAAAAAAACTTAAAAATGGGTATGATGAAACACACACACTAGAAGAAAGATGAACTGAAGAAATGGAGTTTTAAAAATTGCAGGAAGGGCAAGGAAGGATTCAAATGCCTAATAATAAGATCTATACAGGATGAAGAGGGTGGCTATGGACAATCACATGCCAAAGACACTGACAAAGAAGTGTGTGTGTGTGTGTACACAAGTAATGAAAATTGGAGAAAGTGGCATTTAGATTGCAAGGAGAAACTGAAATACAATTGGAAGGACTAAAAGAACAAACTAGGAATGGTAGGAATCAAGCTACATGAGAAGGAGGAGGAGGAGAATGGAAACACACATGCACACTAAAGAAAAAGAGCTTAAGGAGGAGAAGGAACAGGAACTGAATGAAAAGAAACTTGCTTTTACTTCCTAATGGCCTAGAGAAGGGAGGGGATTAGATTAGTAGTAAGTAAGAGACAGAGACAGACAGTCACAGTTCACAGACTAGGGAAAGATTAGAAAGAGATAGCAGCAAGGATCAGGCAAGAGAACAGGAACATTGCAGAGCAGGAGAATGACTGGGCTGGGGGAATAAATCATCTCCACAAATCTACCGGGCAGACTGTGGTCTTCCAGAAGCTTGTCCAAGCCAGTCTGTGGTGCTTTTCAAAGCACCTTAACACCCCTGCTGTCCAACTGGACATTGCTAATAATATCTAAGTCTCTTCCAATAATCAGCCCTCTTTTGAAAAATCTCAAGTCCTGAAAGATACCCTCCAGAAATGGTAGTTGTGCCGAGTTTGGTGCATAAACAGTACCAACAGTAAGAGTTTTGTCTTCATATTGACCCTTTATAAAGAGGTATCCACCCCTTGGATCTTTGAGTTCCTCCTTGAACTGGAAGCTGAATCAACTCACAAGTATTATGGCAACTCCCCTGGACTTGGAAATGCCTGGGGCTACATACGTCTGACCAAATGAATGGCGAGGGAGCAATTTATCTGCATCATGTTTCTGATGAATTTCCTGAATTAAAGTTATCTCAGGCCTAACCTTGCTAATGCAACTTGAAACCCTTCATCTCTTAACAGGTGTACCTAGACCCTTTATATTACCCATAATTACTTTTAAAGCACCCATAGCTGTACATCATAGCTGCATCTTCTTTTTCATTCTGAAGCATTTTTGTAAGCTTTCAACTAACTGAAAATCAATATGAACATTAACATGAACCTGCATTCATAAAGCCAGCTGAGGAAGGGAAGCCTGGTGAGTTCTCTTCCTGCAGATACTTTGTAGGCAATCTGCTTGTACTTGGCTCAGCTGGAGGGGGGCACGGTACGAACATTTACACAACGTCTTATACTCTCATTTCCTCACTATTCAGTACGTATTTCTTTGCTTTCAGCTTCTGCACCTCAGTTTTTTTTATCCTGCATATTTACCAGGTCTTCTGCTTCTGGATGCTTTGCAGGATTAAGATCAACTCCCTCACACACACTTCGGGGGGCGGGGGGTGGATTTGCTTTATCTGCAAGTTCTATATGTTTCATTATACAGCCACTTTATACACACAAATTGAAACCAGAACTTTTAATTACTTCATTATCTCCATTTCAAATTAAGATGTGGAAATGATCAGAAAACATGAGAGGGGCACCAGAGGTTGATGACATCATGTAAAAGACCCGCAAACGTCCATGAGCAACCGACCACAAGCCCCATGTGGAGAAGCCCTTTGTGTTTTAGCCACTTCAACACCATAATGTTCAAATTTAGTATATATTCACTACAATCATTAACAAAAAAAAGGGTGCTATAGTTGCTGAGAACAATATGAGTCCTCATCACACAAATCTTATCAAATTACGTTGAAAGGAGATTCAGGGATCCTGACATCAGTCTTTTCCCTTCAGATGGCAAATCACATTTTCCCCTCCTACAGTATGTGCTTGTGCCTCGCTTCCCCTGCCATCCTCCACACTGTGATATCCTCAGTTGGGCCCTCTGCCTTTTCTTCAGCACCCAGACGATTAGGGTCTTCTGGAACTTCCAGCTTCAGCTGTGTGAGCAGTTTCCTCACCTTGGGGACGGTGCTGGCTGACTGCATGGTGCCTCCATGGATCACCACCAGGTGGAGTGGGACGCCCCACCAGCACTGGACGTTGGCTTCTCCATGTGTGGGCAGAAGGTTTTAGGCTGTCACAGTGTTTCTGGGCAGAGGTCTTGGAAGACCATCACTTGGCTTCCTTTATATATCTTTGAGCGCAACTTATGTGATTTTCGTGCTAGCATCTCCTTGAAAGAGAATCAGGCAAAGCACATTACTATATCTCTGTATCACCCACTGCATTACTACAACTTATTCTTATCTAGGGCTCTCCCCACAACCTAAGCTATTCTTGCTCTTAAGCCATTCTTAAGCTGTGGTTAAGCTTTCTTATGATTATGGTTGTTTGCTTGAGATCACTTGTTTGAAGTTGTTTTAGAAATATATTCTCTTGTGTATACTGTCTGTCCTTGTGTTTTTATGTAAATGGCTTTTAATCTCTGTACACTGTATTTTTAATGTTTTTAATCTTTGTAAACCACCCAGAGAGCTTTGGCTATTGGGCAGTATAGAAATTAATAATAACAACAACAACAACAATACTCATGAGTGTAAGGGTCAAAACAATGCCTATGACCCAATACTCTCCATACATATCTCATGGTATTAAGCACTGGTAAAACCACAGATCCCCAGACAAATAAGGAGCCTAACACCTGTCAAGTTTTCAATGAGTCAAATAATAACATAATTTTGCCCAAAAAGAAACTGAGTACTGAGACTTTTTATTCCAACCTCAAACAGAAGCTAAAATATATGCTCAATTATACGCTTGAAAATGTGGAAAATTAAACCCACCTTCTCCTACAGGTAATTGCAATTTACATAATGAAAATCTGGGTGGGTGTCTCTGCCAAAGAAAATTACTGACTAATTTATATTGCTTGAAATAAACTGAAGGTATAAACATAGGAAGACCTCTTAAATCAACTTCAGAGTTAGTCATCTTAGTCACATTTATCTTACCCCAAATGCTCAAAGGAATTCTAGACCATTTATCTAAGTCATGCTTCATTGGTGCCAGAAACATTGATACATTGAAACATTGATTAACTAGTTGAGAGAGCTTCTTAGGAACTACTATGCCAAGATAAACAAAGAAATCTGGACACCACTTAAAACCCCAAATCCTAAAAATATCAGTGCTATTAGCACTCAAAAGCATCAAATCTGATTTTCCCCAATTTATCAAATAACCAGAACAAATGGCAAACTTCTGTATTAAGGACATAAGGTTAGGAGTAGAAACTTCTAGCTTATCAATAAAATATAAAGTATGGAATGTGCCCCTCCTTGGAGGAGGCAGTGGCACATCCACTCCTGAAAAGGCCCTCCCTGGATCCAGAGGTTCATACCAACTCCCGCCCAGTCACAAATATCCCTTTTCTGAGCAAGATGCTTGGGAGGGCGGTGACTAGGGAACTGCAGACATTTTTGGAGGATACTGATTATCTCAATCCATTTCAGTCTGGGTTCAGGCCTGGTTTGGGGACAGAATCAGCTTTGGTCACCCTGATGGATGACCTCTTGTGGGAGAGGGACAGAGGGAGCTGTTGATCCTTCTTGATCGCAAGGGCTTTTGTCTTTATTGACCATGGTATTCCTTTGAATCATCTCTGTGAGTTGGGAATTGGAGGCACTGTGTTATAGTGGTTCTGCTGTTATTTGCAGAGATGGTTCAAGAAAGTAGCACTGGCACAATTATGCAGGATGCCACAGGGTACTACCTTGTTCCCCATGCTATTTATCACCTATATGAAGCTGCTGGGGGTGGTCGTTATGGGTTTGGGTGCGAGGCTGATGACATCTGGCTCTATTCCTCTGTAACATCTGAATCAGGAGAGGCCATGAATGTTCTGAACCAGTGTCTGAATGGAGTAATGGCCTGTCGTTCCCCCAGTCACCATTTTGCAGAAAAAAATGGCACCTCGGGAACTTCTGTAAATCTAATATTGCACACATAGCAGCCATAAAGGCCCCATCTATGCAATATTATAGGTGTAATGGGCCCATTTATGCCTGTAATATTGTGTAGATGGGGGCTTTATGGCTGCTATCTATTTAGGAGTCCCTAACAGTATCATGGTTGAGATGCCAATGAAAGACCCATGTGTTTACCAAGCTCTTCCCTCAATAAGTGCAATGCCCAGTTTGTTTCTTTGTAATTATGGTACTGTACTGGTTTTAATTCATTTTTATTTGTTTTATTAATGTGTTATACAAATGTTTTAGCTATTATGTATTTTAATTGTATTTTAATGTATAACATAATGTATCTTAATGTATTTAATGTTCTTGTAAACTGCTTAGATATGTTTTTGAATATGGTCAGTGGCATATAAATATATTAAATTTAAAAAATACTAAACTGCCTTATACTCAACCTCTCCTAGTACTTCTGTAATTTTCAAAATTTCTAATACCACAAGCAAGCAACTCTAAAAGTAGATTAAAAAGAAAAGGGGATACCCTTGATGTGCACTGCCCTCAAGGCAACTTAATTAAAGGAGACAAAGCTCTGTTAGTAAACACATTTGACCAAGGGGCTGTATAAAACATACTAATCCAAAAAACATTACTTTGGGTTAATCCATATTTAATCAAAACATACAACACAAACCGCCAATACACCATATCAAAAGCTTCCTCCACATTCAAAGAACTAATAGCAGCCAGATCCAGGGATGAGAGGACCAGGGATGCTCAAGCTCGCCAAAACTTTGCAATTCACTTCAAAGCTTGGTTTGGGTCACTCCTTTTCTTGTTTGCAACCATTTTTTGTTTTTGTTTGTGTGTTGTTGTTTTTGGTTCATTTGAATGGGGAAAGTGTGCATTTTTCAAAAGTGTACTTTTCTGCGTTGACCAAAGCATGAAAATGTGAATTTTTAAAAGTGCTCATTTTGTGAATGTGAACGCAAGTTCAGGAATTTGTGGACATTTTCGGAGAACACTTGTTCCCGTTCTCGTTCAGGGTTGTAAACAGGGCATTTTCAAGTGATCTGTGAACTGAAATGAAATTGGACATCTCTAGCCAGATCTTTCAAACTACCACACAATTGCACAATTGCTCTCATTTCACATGCCAGCAAGGTGATGCTCAAAATCCTACAAGCTAGGCTTCAGCAGCATGTGAACCTGGAAGTACAAGTGGGGTTTCGAAGAGGCAGAGGAACTAGAGATCAAATCGCCAACATTCGCTGGATCATGGAGAAAGCAAGAGAATTCCAGAAAAACGTCCATTTCTGATTCATTGACTACGCTAAAGCCTTTGGTTGTGTGGACCACAACAAACTGTGGCAAATTCTTAAAGTGATGGGAGTACCAGACCACCTTACCTGTCTCCTGAGAAACCTGTACGAGGGTCAAGAAGCAACAGTAAGAACCAGACATGGAACAACCGATTGGTTCAAAATTGGGAAAGGAGTACAACAAGGCTGTATATTGAGCCTCTTGTTGAGGGTGAAAGAGGAGAGTGCAAAAGCTGGTTTGAAACTCAACATTAAAAAAACTAAGATCATGGCATCTGGCCCCATCACTTCCTGGCATAGAGAAGGGGGAAAAATGGAAGCAGTAACAGATTTTACTTTCTTGGGCTCCAAGATCACCGCAGACAGTGCCTGTAGCCATGAAATTAAAAGACGCTTGCTCCTTGGGAGGAAAGCTATGGCACACCTAGACAGCATAGTAAGAAGCAGAGACATCACCTTGCCTTCAATGATTTTTCCAGCTAACCCGATAGAAAGCTAACCTTGTTATATTTATTGACAGAACATAGAAATAAATATTATAGGTCTTATAATCAAAACTATGGTTTTCCCAGTATTAATGTATGGCTGTGAGAGCTGGACTATAAGGAAGGCTGAGTGTTGAAGAACTGATGCCTTCGAACTGTGGTACTGGAGAAGATTCTTACGAGTCCCCTGGACTGCAAGGAGGTCAAATCAGTCAATCCTAAAGGAAATCAACCCTGACTGCTTATTGGAAGGACAGATGCTGAAGCTGAAGCTCAAATATTTTGGCCACCTAATGCAAAGAGAAAACTCCCTGGAAAAGGCCTTGATGCTGGGAAAGATTGAAGGCAAAAGGAGAAGGGGACGGCAGAGGATGAGATGGCTTGATAGCATCACCAATGCAATAAATATGAACTTGAGCACACTCCGGGAGAGAGCGGAGGACAGGAAGGTCTGGCGTGCTATGGTCCATGGGGTCTTGAAGAGTCGGACATGACTTAATGACTGAACAACAACAACAAGCCAGATCTTGGATATTTTCAGATAGAGCTAATACATCAATAAAAAGTCTAATATTATCTGATAATTGATGGCCCCACCCAGCCTTAGCTGGATGCTTGATAGCGGACAGTATAAACTGAAGCCTATGTGAAAATGTATCTTAGCATCCATATTCACCAAGGAAATAGGTCTATAGCTGGAAGATAAATTTGGAAGAACAGTTTATATAAGCATCCTTAAAAGAAAGAGGTTATTAGAAGTGTCATTATAAACCTCCAATAAAACAGGAGCTAAAAATCAATATATATTTTTAGAATCATCAACTGGAAATGCATCAGGCCAGGAGCTTCCCCCAATTTCAGTGATGTACTAGGATCACTGCCTTGTTGTGGCGAAGGGGCTTGCGTAACTCAGTGAAGCCATAAGCTATGCCGTGCAGGGCCACCCAAGACGGACAGGTCATGGCGGAGAGTTCTGACAAAATGTGGTCCACTGGAGAAGGAAATGGCAACCCACTCCAGTATTCTTGCCAAGAAAACCGACGCCGGAAGATGAGCCCCTCAGGTCGGAAGGTGTCCAATATGCTACTGGGGAAGAGCAGAGGGTATTTCCAAGTAGCGCCAGAAAGAGTGAAGCGGCTGGGCCAAACCCGAAAGGACACTCAGCTGTGGATGTGTCTGGCGGTGAAAAGAAAATCCGATGCTGTAAAGAACAATATTGTTTAGGAACCTGGAATGTCAGATCAATGAATCAAGGTAAGCTGGAGGTGGTCAAACATGAGATGGCAAGATGGAACATCGACATCTTGGGAATCAGCGAACTAAAATGGACAGGCATGGGCGAATTTAATTCAGGTGACCATCATATCTACTATTGTGGGCAAGAATCCCTTAGAAGAAATGGAGTAGCACTCATAGTCAACAAAAGGGTGGGAAAAGCAGTACTGGGGTACAATCTTAAAAATGATAGAATGATCTCAGTACGAATCCAAGGCAAACCATTCAACATCACAGTAATTCAAGTCTATGCCCCAACCACTGAGGCCGAAGAAGCTGAGGTTGATCGGTTCGATGAAGACCTACAACACCTTCTAGAACTAACACCAAAAAAAGATGTCCTCTTCATCATAGGGGATTGGAATGCTAAAGTAGGAAGTCAAGAAATCACCGGGATAACAGGCAGGCATGGCCTTGGTGTACAAAATGAAGCAGGACAAAAGCTAATAGAGTTTTGCCAAGAGAACATGCTGATCATAGCAAACACTCTTTTCCAACAGCACAAGAGGCGACTCTACACATGGACGTCACCAGATGGTCAATATCGAAATCAGATTGATTATGTCCTTTGCAGCCAAAGATGGAGAAGCTCCATACAGTCAGTCAAAACAAGACCTGGAGCTGACTGTGGCTCAGATCATGAGCTGCTTCTTGCAAAATTTCGGCTTAAATTGAAGAACGTCGGGAAAACCACTAAACCATTCAGGTATGACCTCAGTCATATCACTTCTGAATATACAGTGGAGGTGAGGAATAGATTTCAGGGATTAGACCTGATAGACAGAGTGCCTGAGGAACTATGGACGGAGGTCCGTAACATTGTTCAGGAGGCAGCAACAAAATCCGTCCCAAAGAAAAAGAAATGCAAGAAAGCCAAGTGGCTGTCTGATGAGGCTTTACAAGTAGCTCACGAAAGAAGGGAAGCGAAAAGCAAGGGAGAAAGGGGAAGATATACCCAACTGAATGCAGAGTTCCAGAGAATAGCAAGGAGAGACAAGAAGGCCTTCTTAAATGAACAATGCAAAGAAATCGAGGAAAACAACAGAATGGGAAAGACTAGAGATCTCTTCAAGAAAATTGGAGATCTCAAGGGAACGTTTTGTGCAAAGACGGGCATGATAAAGGACAAAGAAGGCAGGGACCTAACAGAAGCAGATGAGATTAAGAAGAGGTGGCAAGAATACACAGCAGAACTATACAGGAAAGATCTGAATGTCCCTGATAGCCATGATAGTGCGGTCACTGAACTTGAGCCGGACATCCTAGAGAGTGAAGTCAAGTGGGCCTTAGGAAGCATTAGTAACAACAAAGCTAGCGGAGATGACAGTATTCCAGCTGAGCTATTTAAAATCCTAAAAGATGATGCTGTTAAAGTGCTGCATTCAATATGCCAACAAATCTGGAACACTCAACAGTGGCCACAAGACTGGAAAAGGTCAGTTTACATTCCAATTCCAAAGAAGGGCAACGCCAAAGAGTGTTCAAACTACCGCACAATTGCGCTCATTTCACATGCCAGCAAGGTGATGCTCAAAATCCTACAAGCTAGGCTTCAGCAGTATGCGAACCGAGAACTACCGGAAGTACAAGCTGGGTTTCGAAGAGGCAGAGGAACTAGAGATCAAATCGCCAACATTCGCTGCATCATGGAGAAAGCAAGAGAATTCCAGAAAAACGTCTATTTCTGCTTCATCGACTACGCTAAAGCCTTTGATTGTGTGGATCACAACAAACTGTGGCAAATTCTGAAAGTGATGGGAGTACCAGACCACCTTACCCGTCTCCTGAGAAACCTGTACGAGGGTCAAGAAGCAACAGTAAGAACCAGACATGGAACAACCGATTGGTTCAAAATTGGGAAAGGAGTACGACAAGGCTGCATATTGTCACCCTGCTTATTTAACTTATATGCAGAGTACATCATGAGAAATGCCGGGTTGGATGAATCACAGGTCGGAATTAAGATTGCTGGGAGAATTATCAACAACCTCCGATATGCAGACGATACCACCCTAATGGCAGAAAGCGAAGAGGATCTCAAGAGCCTCTTGTTGAGGGTGAAAGAGGAGAGTGCAAAAGCTGGTTTGAAACTCAACATTAAAAAAACTAAGATCATGTCATCTGGCCCTATCACTTCCTGGCATATAGAAGGGGAAGAAATGGAAGCAGTGACAGATTTTACTTTCTTGGGCTCCAAGATCACCGCAGACGGTGACTGTAGCCATGAAATTAAAAGACGCTTGCTCCTTGGGAGGAAAGCTATGGCAAACCTAGACAGCATAGTAAGAAGCAGAGACATCACCTTGCCGACAAAGGTCCGTCTAATCAAAGCTATGGTTTTCCCAGTAGTAATGTATGGCTGTGAGAGCTGGACTATAAGGAAGGCTGAGCGCCGAAGAATTGATGCTTTCGAACTGTGGTGCTGGAGAAGACTCTTACGAGTCCCCTGGACTGCAAGGAGGTCAAATCAGTCCATCCTAAAGGAAATCATTGGAAGGACAGATAATGAAGCTGAAGCTCCAATATTTTGGCCACCTAATGCGAAGAGAAAACTCCCTGGAAAAGACCCTGATGCTGGGAAAGACTGAAGGCAAAAGGAGAAGGGGACGGCAGAGGATGAGATGGCTAGATAGCATCACGGATGCAATGAATATGAACTTGAGCACGCTCCGGGAGAGAGCGCAGGACAGGAAGGCCTGGCGTGCTATGGTCCATGGGGTCACGAAGAGTCGGACACGACTGAACAACAACAACTAGTACCCACTATTACTTGTAAGAAGAGAGGTGAAGTGAGGTCATCAACCTGGTCCTATGATAACTGTGCAAGATTCACACTCTGTTTTAAAAAAGGAAGAAGCTTATGTCATTATCTGTTACAGAAGAATTGCAGCTCTACAACTTAAAGTAAAAATCAAGAAATGGCTGATAGATTAACCTAGAATCTATACCATGATTATCACTAATAGCGGATATAACATTTCTCTGCATGATCTGTTTTAATGTAGAGGCTAATAACTTACTTAACTCCCAAAAGGCTCTTGACAAAGTTCCTTTTGAGCTAGTGGTGTGATGTGGCACCTAAGAAAGCTAACGTAATCTAAGAAAGCTAATTCAATTAACGTAAGTTTAGTGTCCAGGTCACAGGAAGTAATATTTCCGCTTTATTCTGAGTTTGTCAGGCCACATTTGGAGTACTGTGTCCAGTTCTGGGCACTCCATTTTAAGACGGACATTTGACAAGCTGGAATGTATCTAGAGAAGAGCAACTAGGATGGTGAGGAGTCTAGAAACCAAGCCAGTAACTGTTGAAAGAGCTGGGTATATTTTGTCTGGGGAAGAGGAGAGGAGAGGAGAGGAGAGGAGAGGAGAGGAGAGGAGAGGAGAGGAGAAGAGAAGAGAAGAGAAGAGAAGAGAAGAGAAGAGAAGAGAAGAGAAGAGAAGAGACATGATAGTGGTTTTCAATCTGAGAGGTTGTCCAGTGGAGGAGACTTGTTCTTGGTTGCTCCAGACTGCAAGATTAGAACCAAGGTGGAAATTGCAGGCAAGCAGATTTCAGCTAAAAACTGGTAGAAACAACCTAACAATGAGAGCTGTTTAGCAGTGGAACAGACTGTCTCGGGATGGGGGGGTCTCCTTTGCTGGACATATTTAAGCGGCTGGATGGTCATCTGTCAGAGAGGCTGTAGGTGCATCCTGCAGGACAGAGCCTGTACTAAGCAGGGAGTTGGACGAGATGATCTCTGAGATCCTTTCCAATTCTATGAATCTAGGAAAGGAAAGGAAAGGAAAGGAAAGGAAAGGAAAGGAAAGGAAAGGAAAATAAGAGTCCTGAAGATAATTAAAATTGGGGACTGATCGTTTGGCCACCATCAGATTAATAAAAAGCCCCGACACAGCTTTGGGAGTTGGAAGGATATGTTTTCAAGCCAGCGTCTGATCAACCTAAGCAGTTTTCAGATTATTCCTAGCATAATATGCCAAGGGGGATATGCTCCATTTGTTATTTCTTTAAAAAAAAAATCAATGAGATGAAACATTCCCTCTAGACCTATAATATTTATTTCTATGTTCTGTCAATAAATATAACAAGGTTAGCTTTCTATCAGGTTAGCTGGAAAAATCATTGAAGGGAAGTTCTATTTGTTAGACTTGATTACAAAAACCAATCAATAAGGGAAAAAATCCTCCTGCTACCAAAAAGAAAGAAAGAGAGGTCTCCATGTTGTCATACTGGGATAGATATTAATGTTTCAGTCCCATGACTTCTTCAGGCCTGGCTTCCCCTCCTTACGTATGGGGTGGCTTCATGCAACCAGAAGTGAAAGAAGAAAGACCTTGGGAACACCACTGCACAGAGGAGGAGCACCATAAGCATACAGGTAGTATAGTTTTATTACACCTGTTCACCGCAATGGATTTCAATGAGATTAATTTTTGGTTACTACAGTTTTGCTACATCAAATAAATGCCTATGAGATTGATACTCCGGTAGTTTCAGACCGATCACTGCCTTGTTGTGGCGAAGGGGCTTGCGTAACTCAGTGAAGCCATAAGCTATGCCGTGCAGGGCCACCCAAGACGGACAGGTCATGATGGAGAGTTCTGACAAAATGTGGTCCACTGGAGAAGGAAATGGCAACCCACTCCAGTATTCTTGCCAAGAAAACCCCATGGAACGTATCACAAGGCTAAAAGAGATGACGCCGGAAGATGAGCCCCTCAGGTCGGAAGGTGTATACTACTGGGGAAGAGCAGAGGGTATTTCCAAGTACTTCACAAAGAGTGAAGCGGCTGGGCCAAAGCCGAAAGGACACTCAGCTGTGGATGTGTCTGGTGGTGAAAAGAAAGTCCGATGCTGTAAAGAACAATATTGTTTAGGAACCTGGAATGTCAGATCAATGCATCAAGGTAAGCTGGAGGTGGTCAAACATGAGATGGCAAGATTGAACATTGACATCTTGGGAATCAGCGAACTAAAATGGACAAGCATGGGCGAATTTAATTCAGGTGACCATCATATCTACTACTGTGGGCAAGAATCCCTTAGAAGAAATGGAGTAGCACTCATAGTCAACAAAAGGGTGGGAAAAGCAGTACTGGGGTACAATCTCAAAAACGATAGAATGATCTCAGTACGAATCCAAGGCAAACCATTCAACATCACAGTAAATGAAGTCTATGCCCCAACCACTGAGGCCGAAGAAGCTGAGGTTGATCAGTTCAATGAAGACCTACAACTAGGGATGGCAGAGAATTCCGCCACTGATTCCAGTGAGGCCGGTTTCCTTAGAATCCGGCCCCCCGGAATCCATGGGAGAATGGCCTTCTTGCCCCCCACGGAATCCCCCGGGATGGAACTTACCTGGGGCGGATGCGACGGATTCGGCAGCGGCTGCAGTGGCTGGTCTCCTGGCCGGCTGCTGCCGGGCTGCTGCAGCTGCGATTGCCGTCCCTCGAGCTGTGATAGGCTATGTAAGAATTTACGTAGCCTATCACAGCTAACCCCTAAAAAAAAAAAAAAAACCACCAGCGTATGCAAATGGCAGTGGCTACGGCGGCCGTCATTTGCGTTCTCTATTTTTCGCTGTTCTAGCCGACGTAAATATTTATGTAGGCAATTACAGCAGGAAAAAAAGGGAACCGCAAATAGCATAGTGGGCATTATTTGCATTTTGTTTTTTTTTTGCCGTTTTATCCTACGTAAATATTTACGTAGGCTTTTATGGCGAAAAAAAAAAGAAATGCAAATAGAGCCCACTACGCTATTTGCGGTTCCCTTTTTTTCGCCGTAATTGCCTACGTAAATATTTATGTAGGCTAGAACAGCGAAAAACAGAGAATGCAAATGGCGGCTGCCGTAGCCGCCGCCATTTGCGTACGCTGGTGTTTGGGGTTTTTTTAGGGGTTAGCCATGATGGGCTACATAAATTCTTATGTAGCCTATCACAGCTGCCTGGCTAGACACAAATGGCAGCCACCATTTGCATCCACAGTAGCCCGGCTGCGGCCAGAAATCCGGCTACGGCCGGCCCTGGCCGGCTGCTCCACGGCCTGGCCGGAGAGTGGAACTGGCCATCGAGGATCCCGAGGGGAGGACCGGATCGCCTGCCCCCCGTCGAGGATTCCGGGGGGAGGGACGGAGCGCCTCCCCCCCCCGCGAAAGATTCTGCGAAAAGGTAAGTGAGTTTCGTACATCCCTACCTACAACACCTTCTAGAACTAACACCAAAAAAAGATGTCCTTTTCATCACAGGGGATTGGAATGCTAAAGTAGGAAGTCAAGAAATAACTGGGATAACAGGCAAGCATGGCCTTGGTGTACAAAATGAAGCAGGACAAAGGCTAATAGAGTTTTGCCAAGAGAACACGCTGATCATAGCAAACACTCTTTTCCAACAGCACAAGAGGCAACTCTACACATGGACATCACCAGATGGTCAATATCGAAATCAGATTGATTATGTCCTTTGCAGCCAAAGATGGAGAAGCTCTATACAGTCAGTAAAAACAAGACCTGGAGCTGACTGTGGCTCAGATCATGAGCTTCTTATCGCAAAATTTTGGCTTAAATTGAAGAACGTAGGGAAAACCACTAATCCATTCAGGTATGATCTAAATCATATCCCTTATGAATATACAGTGGAGGTGAGGAATTAAGGGATTAGACCTGATAGACAGAGTGCCTGAAGAACTATGGATGGAGGTCCGTAACATTGTTCAGGAGGCAGCAACTAAATCCGTCCCAAAGAAAAAGAAATGCAAGAAAGCAAAGTGGCTGTCTAATGACGCTTTACAAGTCGCTGAGGAAAGAGGGGAAGCGAAAAGCAAGGGAGAAATAGGAAGATATACCCAACTGAATGCAGATTTCCAGAGAATAGCAAGAAAAGACAAGAAGGCCTTCTTAAATGAACAATGCAAAGAAACTGAGGAAAACAATAGAATGGGAAAGACTAGAGATCTTTTCAAGAAAATCGGAGATCTCAAGGGAACGTTTTGTGCAAAGACGGGCATGATAAAGGACAAAGAAGGCAGGGACCTAACAGAAGCAGATGAGATTCAGAAGAGGTGGAAAGAATACACAGCAGACCTATCCAGGAAAGATCTTCATGTCCCTGATAGCCATGATAGTGTGGTCACTGAACTTGAGCCGGACACCCTAGAGAGTGAAGTCAAGTGGGCCTTAGGAAGCATTACTAACAACAAAGCTAGCGGAGATGACAGTATTCCAGCTGAGCTATTTAAAATCCTAAAAGATGATGCTGTGAAAGTGCTGCACTCAATATGCCAACACATTTGGAACACTCAACAGTGGCTACAAGACTGGAAAAGGTCAGTTTACACCCCAATTCCAAAGAAGGGCAACGCCAAAGAGTGTTCAAACTACCGCACAATTGCGCTCATTTCACATGCCAGCAAGGTTATGCTCAAAATCCTACAAGCTAGGCTTCAGCAGTAGGGATGTACAAAAGTCACTTACCTTTTCACGGATTGATTTGTGTGTGGGGGGGGAGGCGCTCCGTCCCTCTCCCCAGAATCCTCAGCAGTGGGGAGGTGATCCGGTCCTCCCCCATGGAGTTCCGGCTGCGGACTGGCTGCAGAGGACACAAATGGCGGCCGCCATAGCAGCCGCTATTTGCGTCCAGCCAGGCTGCCGTGATAGGCTACGTAAATATTTATGTAGCCTATCACAGCAGGAAAAAAAAAACAGCGTACGCAAATGGCGGCGGCTATGGCGGCTGCAATTTGCGTTCCCTATTTTTTGCCGTTTTAGCCTATGTAAATATTTACGTAGGCTATTACAGCAAAAAAAGGGGGAACGCAAATAGCGTAGTGGACACTATTTGCATTCCCTTTTTTTTTCACCATAATAGCCTACATAAATATTTACGTAGGCTAAAATGGCGAAAATTAGGGAACGTAATGTCGGCCGCTGTAGCCGCCACGATTTGCATACGCTGTTGTTGTTGTTTTTGATTGCCGTGATAGGCTACTTAAATACTTACGTCGCCTATGACGGCAAACAGATGCAAATGGCGGCCGCGGCAGCCAGTTGAAAGACCAGACGCTGCCGCCGCCGGAGCCACCACCGCCAGAACATCCGCCCCAGGTAAGCTTCGTCCCGGGGGGAATCCGCGGGAGGGCGGGGGGTGGGAGGATGTTCTGCCACAGATTTCAGGGGGCTGAATGCCAGTGCATTCGGCCTCACTGAAATCCATGGCGGAATTCTCCGCCATCCCTATTCAGCAGTATGTGAACCGAGAACTACCGGAAGTACAAGGGGGGTTCCAAGAGGCAGAGGAACTAGAGATCAAATTGTCAACATTTGCTGGATCATGGAGAAAGCAAGAGAATTCCAGAAAAACGTCTATTTCTGCTTCATTGACTACGCTAAAGCCTTTGATTGTGTGGGTCACAACAAACTGTGGCAAATTCTTAAAGAGATGGGAGTACCAGACCACCTTACCTGTCTCCTGAGAAACCTGTATGAGGGTCAAGAAGCAACAGTAAGAACCAGACATGGAACAACCGATTGGTTCAAAATTGGGAAAGGAGTACGACAAGGCTGCATATTGTCGCCCTGCTTATTTAACTTATATGCAGAGTACATCATGAGAAACACCGGGTTGGATGAATCACAGTTCGGAATTAAGATTGCCAGGAGAATTATCAACAACCTCAGATACACAGACGATACCACCCTAATGGCAGAAAGAGAAGAGGATCTAAAGAGCCTCTTGTTGAGGGCAAAAGTGGAGAGTGCAAAAGCTGGTCTGAAACTCAACATTAAAAAAACGAAGATCATGGCACCTGGCCCCATCACTTCCTGGCATATAGAAGGGGAAGAAATGGAAGCAGTGACAGATTTTACTTTCTTGGGCTCCAAGATCACCGCAGACGGTGACTGTAGCCATGAAATTAAAAGATGCTTGCTCCTTGGGAGGAAAGCTATGGCACACCTAGACAGCATAGTAAGAAGCAGAGACATCACCTTGCCGACAAAGGTCCATCTAATCAAAGCTATGGTTTTCCTAGTAGCAACGTATGGCTGTGAGAGCTGGACTATAAGGAAGGCTGAGTGCCGAAGAATCGATGCCTTCGAACTGTGGTGCTGGAGAAGACTCTTACGAGTGCCCTGGACTGCAAGGAGGTCAAATCGGTCCATCCTAAAGGAAATCAACCCTGACTGCTCATTGGAAGGACAGATACTGAAGCTGAAGCTCAAATATTTTGGCCACCTAATGCGAAGAGAAAACTCCCTGGAAAAGGCCCTGATGCTGGGAAAGATTGAAGGCAAAAGGAGAAGGGGACGGCAGAGGATGAGATGGCTAGATAGCATCACCGATGCAATGAATATGAACTTGAGCACACTCTGGGATAGAGCACAGGACAGGAAGGCCTGGTGTGCTATAGGCCATGGGGTCACGCAGAGTCGGACATGATTTAACGACTGAAGAACAACAATTGCCCTGTATCTGTGTACGAATTGTCCTGATCTTGTGAGATCTGCTAGATCCAATTGCATAGCAAGCCACATTCTGAAGGGAGCTGCATAGAAAAGAGAGGGTGTGCTGATTCTGCAGTTAAGCTAGGGCAGGGGCAGGCAAGGGGCTGGAGGCTCCTGAGGGCAGCACGGCGGCTTCTTCTCCCAGCACATCGGCTAGAAACCACGCTTGGCTGCACGCCGGCTTCCCCTTCCCCAGCCCCACTGCATTCTGGCTTTGCAGGCTCAAGAAAGCCAGCTCCCAGAACAAGGCCTGGGTGGAGAAGTGATCCCACACTGGGCACGTTTACTGCCCGGTGCCTTCCCCCATGGGGGATGATGCAGGGCAGGAGCGGGACTTACTGCGCCATTCCCAATTGGGAAGGGGAGGGGAATGCCAAGTAAGCCACACCCGACCGCCCCATGCCTCCCCCCATGAGCGATGGTGCAGAGTGCCCACGCTGACTGAAGCAGCACCTGGCATTTTTCCAGCCACTGCTTTGGCAGGGGACCTGCCTCCCATGCCCTGTGCCTCCCCCTTGGCGGTGGCATGGGGTGAGCAAATGCCTTTGCCTGCCGCTTCCCCTGCCCCCAGTTGGGAGGGGAACAGCCCCTGAAATGAGGAAATCCCCATCATCGCCTGCTGGTGCTGGGAGGCAGCCATGGCCTCCTCCAGCGCTCCGCTCCCTCTTGCAGTGGGAAAGCAGGCACACACAGGGGGATCCCCTGTCCTCTCCCACCCCAGGTGAGAACCAGCAAGGGGATCCCCCTCCCCAAGCCCCAGGAGCCTCCAGGCCTTGTGAGGGGAGCGGATGAGGCCTCAGAGGGAGCCCGAGCCCCTGTGGGCCAGACGGGCAGCCTCCACAGCCAGGTGACACCCACCTGAGGTTGCCCCTGCTGAGCTAGAACTCGCAGCTGGAGAGACAAGGAGGGTTGCTTCCCCACGTGACCTGCTCTCTCGCGAACTACCAGTCCCAGAGCTCCTTGCGCAGGAGGGAGGGTCAGCTGGGGGAGTGACAAAGCACCATAATGGATCCAGGAGCAGCGGGAGCCCATCCTGCTGGCAGGATTCACAGGCCCCAAATATGGGTGGGTGAACGTCTAGATTATTTAGATCCACTCCGGTCTGGTTTCAGGCCTGGTTATGGGACAGAAATAGCCTCTGTCATCCCGGTGGATGACGAACGCCAGGGAACGGACTGGGGGAGTGCAGCCCTGTTTGTTTTGCTGGCCCCCTCTGCAGCCTTTGGGCCCATAACATGAATTCCTTCTGCATTGCTTATCTGGGTTGGCCCTAGGGGAGACCATGCTTCCAGTCCTTCCTGAAGGAGCGGCCTCAGAAGATGATGCTGGGGAACCCCTGCTCCACACCAAGGACTTCAGCTGATGTGGTGCCACAAGATTCCCTCTTGCCCCCATGCTTTTTAGCATCTACATTAAACCACTGGGAGAAGTTATCCAGAGGTTTGCGCTGAAGTGTCATCAGTATGTGGCAGAGCTATACGCAATAGCTTCCTGAAATTCTGCCCTATTTGTGGGCAGAAAAGCTGGGGACACCGTTTCACCATATTTCCCCAAGGAGAGGAGGAATTCTCCAACATCTTCTCACAGGCAGGGCTCCCCCCGGCAGTGGGTGCAGCACAGCTTCTTCCCTTTTCCCTAACAGGTGTTTGTGTTTTTGTGCTGCTGCTACAGCAAGAGGCAACAGCAGCAACTTGTCACAGGTCACAGGTCAGAATTAAGATTGCCAGGAGAATTATCAACAACCTCAGATACGCAGACGATACCACCCTAATGGCAGAAAGAGAAGAGGATCTAAAGAGCCTCTTGTTGAGGGCAAAAGTGGAGAGTGCAAAAGCTGGTCTGAAACTCAACATTAAAAAAACGAAGATCATGGCACCTGGCCCCATCACTTCCTGGCATATAGAAGGGGAAGAAATGGAAGCAGTGACAGATTTTACTTTCTTGGGCTCCAAGATCACCGCAGACGGTGACTGTAGCCATGAAATTAAAAGACGCTTGCTCCTTGGGAGGAAAGCTATGGCCAACCTAGACAGCATAGTAAGAAGCAGAGACATCACCTTGCCGACAAAGGTCCGTCTAATCAAAGCTATGGTTTTCCCAGTAGTAATGTATGGCTGTGAGAGCTGGACTATAAGGAAGGCTGAGTGCCGAAGAATCGATGCCTTCGAACTGTGGTGCTGGAGAAGACTCTTACGAGTCCCCTGGACTGCAAGGAGGTCGAATCAGTCCATCCTAAAGGAAATCAACCCTGACTGCTCATTGGAAGGATAGATACTGAAGCTGAAGCTCAAATATTTTGGCCATCTAATGTGAAGAGAAAACTCCCTGGAAAAGGCCCTGATGCTGGGAAAGATTGAAGGCAAATGGAGAAAGGGGCGGCAGAGGATGAGATGGCTAGATAGCATCACCGATGCAATGAATATGAACTTGAGCACGCTCCGAGAGAGAGCGGAAGACAGGAAGGCCTGGCATGCTATGGTCCATGGGGTCACGAAGAGTCGGACATGACTTAACAACTGAATAGCAACAAAATGTGCTATATGTGTGGCTGCCTTCGAAAGTGGTCTGGAAACCTCAGCTGGTTCAAAGTAGGGCAGCAAGACTGTTAGTGCAGACTGGCCACTGTGATCATATTATGCCAGTATGTTTCCAACTGCGCTGACTGCCAGTCCATTTCCAGATCCAATTCAAAGTGTTGGTATTAAAATTCAAAGCTCTAAATGGCCAGGCTATCTGAAGGAATGTCTCCTCCCACATGTACCTGCCCAGACCCTAAGATCATATTCAGTGGTCCTTCTCCAGGAACCCCTACCAAAGGAAGTGAGGCAGGTGGCTATGAAGAACAGAGCCTTTTCTGCTGCGGCACCCCAGTTGTGGAATGAGCTTCCCAGAGAGGCTCAGCTGGTACCTATGTTGTGCTCTTTCCAGCACCAGATAAAGCCATTTGTGTCCCTGCTCTTTGCCGTGATAGGCTATGTAAATATATGCGTAGCCTATCATGGCCTAACATAGGGACGCAAATGGCAGCCGCCATTTACGGCCGCAGCAGTCCAGCTGCGGATGGACCCAGCCAGCGGCTCCGTGGACTCACTGCGGAGCAGAGCCAGCCAGGTAGGATTCTGGGGGGAGGGACTGATCGCCTCCCCCCCCCCACAGCAGAAGCCACCACTGGAATGAGGTAAGGGATTCGTACATCCCTAAAATTAAAAGGATAGGGTTCCTCTCACAGTTATGGCTGTTAGAGAAGTGTGGTGTATATTGTCACATCAATTACATTTTGATACATTTTCTCATGCTAAATTGACTCTATGAGGAAACCCAGATTTATAAATTGGTAAGAAAATGTTTTTCTGGTGAACCTGGATGGTAAATTGATTCTTACCTTGGATCAACTAGTGGGTGCTGCTGATGAGTTTTTGTTATTTTCAGCTGTGTAGGTCAAATATGACTTGCCTGCTTGAAGGGCAATACTTGCAGTTGCAACATTTGTTAGAATCTAGGTTTGGCCCTGCCGCTTTTACAGCTTCAGACTCTCCTTTGCTATTGGAAGCACTTATTGAGGCTGATCAGTTATATCAACCCACAATCCATGTATATAAATACTTACTATATGTGAATGATATACAGGGTCTTAAGCAGGAATGGAATAGGGAACTGGATTGTGCAATTTTGCCTAATCAATGGATTGCTGCTTTAACCTCTGTAACTGAAGCATCCATGGATCTCAAGTTATGTCTTATTCAGCAAAAATGTTTGTTCTGTGTCTATTGGATGCCACAATGTCTCCTTAATAAGGGTTTGTCTGAATTGGCTAATTGCTGGAGGTGTAACACAGGTGATGCTTTTTTTAACTGTATGCTTTGGCAATGCCCAATAGTTGCCTCTTTTACAGGAGAGGTTATTATATGGATAAACTTTGTACTGGAACACTCTTCAATATTTACTGATGTACATGTCCTTTTAAATTATTTACCTGCTTCCAGGAAGTTAACACACTGTCAGTGCAAATGGATTCTCCACGCCTTCCTAACAGCTAAAAGACTGATGTTACCATGTTGGAAGGATAAATGCTCACCTCCGGTAATGCAATGGATTGAAGAACTCATAACACTTTCAACATTTGAACAGGTGGTATATAGACACCACTTGCGAATGGATATTTGGTCTCCTTTTGCTGAAGTTTATGTATAATTCTTAGTAAGTTGTATTCATAGAATAGTAGGGTTGGAAGGGGCCTACAAGGCCATCGAGTCCAACCCCCTGCTCAATGCAGGAATCCAAGTCAGAGCATCCCTGACAAATGGCTGTCCAGCCTCGTCTTGAAGGCCTCCAGTGTGGGAGAGCCTACCACCTCCCCAGGTAATTGGTTCCATTGCCTTATATATATTCTCATATATATATATATATATATATATATATATATATATATATACACACACACACACACACACACTCTCTCTCCATATGCATGTATTTAAACTGATATATTCAAATTTCTGTAGCTACATTTTTTCTCCTTTCTCTTTTTGTTTTGTTTTTTATATTGTTGAAAATTTACTTATTTATTTATTTCTATACTGCCCAATAGCCGAAGCTCTCTGGGCCATTCACAAAAATTAAAACTAAAGAGCACACAATAAAACAATACAAAATATATAAAACATTAAAACCACAGTAAACGATACAACCAGACTAAAACCAGAATAAAACCTAGCAGCAGTGCAGGGATTTAAAATACAGATTTAAAACAGCAAAGCTAAAAGTCTAAAGAGCTAAAATGCCTGTGAAAATAAAAAGGTCTTCACTTGGTGCCGGAAAGAAAAGTCACAATAATTTTTTTAAGGCATGGAGCTATTATTGCTCCGGGTTAGGGATGGGTGAACCCACCTTAGCTCGGAGTATGCACTGCTCACCAGACCCACCAGCCGTCCAATCCTGCTCGCCGTGCACGGCAAGGTCCACAGGCACCGGCTGGTCCACAGGCACCCAACAAGCAGCATGCAGCCTCCCGCTCTGTTGCCAAGCTGTCATTTCGACCATTTACGCGTGTACTTTTGTGTAAATGGGCCTCTTTATGGCTGCCAGTTGCACAAAATCAGCCTTTATGTAAAAGGATGAGCCGCCATTTTTACACAGAACTGTGGCTCAGCAAGGGAGTGGGCAGCCGTGCGCTTGCCTGGCATGGCATGCGCTGAGTTGGGCAAATGCTGGGATCTGCAGACTGGCATCTGAGGGCTGAACTGGTGAGAAATTGCTGAGCCTCAAGCCCCAACCAGTTGTCCACAACATCCCTACTTCAGAGCTACTTTGGCTGACCCCACAACACCCTACCACAGTAACTGACCAACATGACTGAGGTCCAATTCATCTAGTCCAAGTTGCTGTCACTTGAAACCAAAGACAATGATCTAAAACACAGAAGACCAGTTTTGCCTTCCAACAGAGCAGAAGTTTTGGACACAGGAAGCCATCCTTTCACTTCACAGTTCTCCACCCCCACCCTATTAACTTAACTTGTTCATTGATTGTAAGCTGCTCCGGGAGCCTTTTTGGCTGAGGAGTGGGATAAAAATACAATCAATCAGTCAATCAGAACATGGTTCATGGTGGTGCATGAAAGGGAAACATTTGCCACAAGGTCGCCATCTAGTGACCTTGGCGGAGAGGAGACGGTACATACCACACAACAAATGGGCTGCGTTTGAGATTTCCAGCCAATGTGCGGGGCGGGGGGGGGGGGAATGTAGTACGTGAGCCAAAGTGCAGCTCAGTTCAGGGACTGGATTTGCCACAGAAGGTTCTGTGTCCTTTGCTGCGGCTGCTGTACAGACGTTTAATATCTCGACAATAATTAGAGGCCTTTGTACCAATAGTAATGTCATATCCAGTGTATGTGTACAACATAGCCAATTTAAAAAGAAAGCTTAAGTACAACTTGACAATTAAGGTCAGTCTCTGCCCTCTCAGAGCGTGCCTGGGGCCATCTCAAGCCCGGCATTGTCCAACACAGCCCTTTGCAGGCCATTCCCCCCTCCCCTCCCCCAACTATATTTCAGGGAGGGAAATATTCCTGCCACAGAGAGGACCCCATCTGCCTCTGAATAGCACATGAATGGCAACAATGCAACTATTCCACTTATATGTTAAGCTATAAAGCATTTTTAAACTTCCTTTCAGAGCATTCTAAATTTTCAGAACTCAATTGCATCAACAACTGCAAACACACGTAGCCAAATGTATTAACATTTGCTGGTGGCATTTAATATAATCAGAACCAAATCTATGCAGCTGTCCTGTGCTGAGGCAGAAAAGTGTTTTGGTGTTTTCTTTTTTTAACCATAGCCTGAGAATTGAAGTCTGCAGCAAATTATTTGTAATAGGCGTGAAAATCTGCATTCTGCTTTTAATATTTTGGGTTTAAATACTAGTTTCCATAAAAGGGGCAAATAGGAAAAACACTAAATAAGGCCTTGATACCAACCTCTGCTTATCCCCTAATGCAGGGCTGGGGAACCTGTGTCACTCCAGACATTATGGGACTATAACTACCATCATCCTTGACCAATGGCATGCTGGCTGCTGCTGTGGGAGCTGAAGTCCAACAACAACTAGAGAAACAGAGATTCCCACCTCTGCCCTCTAATGACTCTAGAAAATATATTGCTAAAAAACCCAAACTCCTTAAATTAAACAAAACAAAAAACATGCAAGAATATGTACAAACGAACTTTAGATCAAACTCTTTATACTTGTTCCAGGGCCTGACCAGCGCATCAGGAGAGGCTGACCGGATTCTGGTCCCTTCTGTCACATGCCATGCATGTTCTCTGCATTCAGCCCTCTCTGCTCCTCCTGGCTTCCAACTGGAACGCAGTGGCAGCTGGTGCCCACTCGGGCCAGTGGGGCAGAGGGCGGCTAACTGCAAGCAGAGCCAAGGATCACAATAAACAGAGCTAGTGGTGGGCAGACCCAGAGTAATCACGTGCAAAACAGAGGGCTGGGGGGTACAACAACCTGCCCAAAGTACAAAAACACTTCTTTGATGACACATCTTTCTGCTCCTGTCTCCAGCAGCAACCCACTACACTACACAGAAGAAGTCATGCTGAGGCAAACGAAATGAAGTTAGACCACAGAGCTAGCAGAGAAGAGCCATTGCAACTGGGCCGTGTAAGGGCAGGAGAGGAGGCGTAGCGCGATGACATCTCTCCTTTTTTCCTGTTGCTGCTGTGTGACTTTCCGATAACCAGGCCGAGGGGAGCCGTCTGTGTTTCCAGGCTGGCGGAAGCGCCCACCTCGTGACCTGCATTCCAACCAGCCAATGACCTTGAAATTGCCAGAGAAGAGCCACTTCAGGGGAACTGCAAGGGCTGTCCTATTGTTGTTATGACCGCCTTGCACGCACTTCGCACTGACAGCTGTCTAATTGCCCACTGACGGTTTGGGAAAGGAGAGCAGGTCGCTCACTCAGCAACCTGCTCCTCGGGCCTGAAGTGCTTAGCTGACACCTGCGGCTGCCCCGCTCCCACTGCACACTTGCCCGGGTCCCAAGCGGGTGTTTCAGCACAGGAGTAACCTGTGGGAAATTGACAGGTTGTTGAACAAGACGAATGCGGCTTTGCTGCGCTAAATGAAGCGATGTGGGGGGGGGCGGAACTAAGAAGGACATTGGCAAGAGGGCGAAATGCCTCTCCGTGGCTACAGAGCAAATGCAGGCGGGCTTGCGATGGTGTGCAGTTGCGCAAGAGCAGCAATATTTTTTCTAAAAAAATTACAGCAATATTTGTGCACGTTTGAAGACACACACGCCCTCAGTTCCACAGATTGCAATTTGCCCAAAGGGTGCAACTGGGAATGGGGGGGATACGCAAATGGGCACCATTTTAAAAAATGGAAATCTATATATTGGCTTGACTCGCAACAGAGTTAGTCAACACCAGCAGGGGGAAACAGAATGAAATCTGGGGGGCCAAGCCAGAAAAATCCATTGAGTTCTCAGTCCCCAAACTGAATTCTCATACATCCCTATGTGAGAGACCCCTAGATTCTGTTGTATCTCAACAGTGCCCCCTAGTAAGTTGGCACCATGACCGGCAACCCTAATAGGCTTATCTCATCTCTTTCTTTCGCAGCATACATTAAAAATGTAGGCTTTTTTAAAGAATACCCTCACTGGCTCAAACCACCTGAGCCTTTTGAAATTTAAGTTTACAGTCACTAGGAAGGACCATCCAACCATTAAGTAATTTTCTGATGTTCTGGCTAGAACACCGATATCAGAAATGGAAGCTATTGCATGATTGAACAAAACAATAATTGAACAAACCAATCAGTCTCTGCTAAGGGGCTAGTTTTTGCTGAACAGATACCCATAGAAGTAAGAGTTTGCTGGAGATTCTTCCACAATCTAAATGGAGGCCAATATTCTCTCTCTCAGGCCATCCTCTCTGGAATGAACTCTGCATATGCTCTGGAACCCTAGTCTACTTGTGTAACTAGATGTTCTTATGTTCTTAGATGTTAGATGGTCTTCTGATTTTATTTGAAATTCTCTCTGTGTTTGTGATTGTTGCCTTCCCTTGATTTTTTTTCCCTTTTCCCCCAAATAAGCTACTTTTTATATTTGGAGATTTGGCTGTGTTGTTTTAAAAGGGAATTCTCACTAAACTGTTCCCCATGTGAAGTTTCATATGGTTGCAAAGCTACCACTTGTATTTTTAGGATTTTCACACGTCTTTTTGTTGAGCTCTGTGTTCCTGGGCTTTGGGCAAGGAAATCCAAAGCATCTTTCTTATTTTTTCCCTAGGGCTGGGCTGAAGGGTGGGGTCCTTGGCAAGAAGGCTCAGGAACACCCCAAACAGCTGAACAGAATAGGGGCGGTTCTTCCTGACTGGTGACAGCCTAACAGTAATTATTGGGAGGGGGGAATCTTGTAAAGAAGGGGTCCACCAAGAGGAACAGGCTATTCCCCGCTCCTGGTGCGTAAATGTGGGGAAAGCATCCTGAGCCAATTGTCTAAGTGTCTCATGTGTGGGGCCCCATCTACACCAGACTTTTACTCCGGGGCGGGTGCGAGTCGAGGTCCCTCATGACAGATGATGCAGTTGCAACTTCGCAGTCATCCATGGTTTTCGACCGGAAAAAACGGAGTTCCAAGGAGTCGTTTTACTGAGATTTGGAGGATTGCTGTGGGTTCCCCCACGGTTGCTGGCCATCTGTTCCTTCCCCAAACTGACTTCACATCTTACAGTGGGCATGTTGTAGGCGTGCGTAGTGCCTACATGATGCCCCTTTACTCCCCCATCCCTTCGCAGCTGCACAGTTACAGAGGCACAGAGGGGCGTTTTCATTTATTTAATCACACTTTCGCACTTTTTTGCAGCTTTGCATCTTCACAACGGTTGCTTTTGGACTCAGTACCCAAGGGCTGAGGAGGGTCTTGGGGGAGGAACAACATCGCTCCGGGCACCATTTTGGAGTGATGGCTAGGAACGTAGCGCTCACACTTGTGAGTGCAAACCATCGCAAGAGTCTCGGGCTCAGGAACTGACAAACTGATGGTGCGGAAATGAAGGAGCACAAAACACCCAATTTTTACCTAAAACAGGGTCAGAAAGGCACAGCAGAGCCCCTCAAATATAAAACAGCCACTGAAGTGTCACACCCCACACTCATGGGACTGCACAGCTGTGCATTTCAGTATAACGGCAAAAAAAAGGGCACAGTGAGTCTCTTAAGGAAGCGCGCAGTTAACAAAGTCGCAGGACATTGCTGTGCAGTTGCAAGGGGGGGTCAAAGCAGTGCCCTATAGATGGGGCTCGGGTTTCTGTGTAAAATTAAGACCACTCACTCACACACACACACACACATGCACACACCTTTTCCAAAGCATGAGCTCCTGTTCTGTGGTGGGCAGAAGCCTAGAGCTCAGCTTTAAGCAAATGCACACTTCATGCATCCAAATGCCACGCTCAGACTGCACCCACGGAAGCTGAAGGCTTTCTGAGTGGCACCAAAGAATGGCTTCCGCCGCTTTCCAAGCAGGCAGCCAGGCCAGCCGCACAACTGGGCCTTATTTATAGCCCTCCTCTGTCTGGTTCATTTCTTCCGACTTCCCTGCAGAATGATCTGAACAGAAATGACACTATTGACTATCTGAGTAACAATAAAGGCCTTATAGAATTACCATTTTTATAGTTCAAGACTGAGGGTATGAAGAGCTTAAGAATTATGGGGTGTAGGAAGAACAGAGAACTCCAGTTGAGCTCATCTGAAGCAGCCCCTTCTGCCGGATCTTCTGCTCAGATTTCTTTCTTTTGAGTTTCCATTTGGCCTAACACAAGCTATATTTGAATGAATCAAATGTCTAACCGAAATATCTTAATAAAGGATGGCTGTAATGCCTCACTTCATTTGCAGCTAGTTTACAAAGGAGTGGAACGCAATGCCGACCTCCCTGTCAAAAACTAGAATATTATGCTTTAAAATATCTTTACATTTTCAGCTCACCAACTGTTCAGGGTTTTGTTCGTTTTTTGTCTTAATGTAGAAGGGGTCTTAATTAGCTTGAGCAGAGATGCTCTTTAACCATAGAGGAGTGTGAGATAGCACTAAGTTTCAGTTCCTCCTTAGAGAGAGGGAAAAAGGTTACAGAAGGTAAAATGCAAGAATGTCAAAACCATATCCATGATTTCACCTCCATGCTGTGCAGATTTACTCAGAAGTAAGTCCCAGAAGGACATAAGTGCTGGGTCACGCCAAAGGCCTACCTAGTCCAGCATTCTCTTCCCAAATTGGCAAACCAGTTGCCCTAATGGGAAGCCCACAAGCAGGACACAAGCACAGCAGCACCCTCCCAGTTATACTTCCCATCAACTAGCATTCAATACAGGCAAGTATGCATGTGTTGGCAGTTTTTGAAAAAATTCACAATCAAAGATTAATTTTTTAAAAATGTTTGCCGTCTAACGGTATATTCCACAGGCCAATACCAGTCTGTGGTAATTGCAACAGCACTGCCTGTACTGGACATTCCTGGGCCCCTGCATACATGGTGCTACTAACATGCTGGAAATTTCTCTGTGTGGAGAGGACACCGGGCTCTGCCACCATGCAGCAAACGTGTCTGACGGAAAGAAGTCTTTCGAGTTGTGTTGTACTCTGTCACCCTCTTCTGCCCCTACAAGTTCTTTCTAGAGATAATTGTGCTGATGAACAAACAAGAATTGCTGGTGGCACTCTCTGCTATACGGGTCCAAAGTAGGGATGTATGAGAAATTTGTTTCAGTTCATTTATGACCAGAACTTACCTCGTTTGCACCTCCCAACATGAATGCGAATGCAAGCACAATCTGCAGCCGAACTGCACACATCACCAAGCTTGCGATGCTGTTAGCGGGGGTGGGGGCAAAATGTATTTTCGACAGATAGGTGCAGTTTTAGCGTGAGGGGGTCTTAACATTTTTGTGGTGGATTTTAAAAGTTTGCTAATCCCCACCGCCACCCCATTGGCTTGGTTGGCAATTTGTATGGAAACAGCAGATATGCAGGGGAGGCTGCTGGCTCCAGGTCTGGAGGGTGGGTGATTCCATTCTGGGTTAGAGTTAGATCCAGTGAGAACTCTAAAAGTGCTATCCAAGGTGCCAAGCCCATTTGGGGGAGTAGGATGCAGCACCTTGGATAGCACCTTTAGAATTCTGGCTGGTTCTAACCAAACCCAGAATGGAATCAGTTCCCCTCCACAACCGGAGCCACCCGCCTCCACTGCAGTTATGGTAATGGTGCTTTTTACCCCTTTGGTAACTTGCAAAATAATGGAAGGATAGAGAAAGGGCTTTTCTACATGAGGCTTTTAACCCAACACTTTACCGACACTTCTGCTTACGGATCCTTTGTGGGATTAAGGTCAGCTCCATTCATGTGTTTTTTCCAAGGATTTTCTTTCTCTACCTTTCTATGTTCAATTACACAACCACTAGGCAGTGCTGTCATATACCAGAACTGTGCAAATAAACCAGGGTTTCATGTCACAATTCGCAGGTTTTCCTCATTAGAAAAAAAGTTATAATGGTTGCAAAGCACAGGAGAGGCCCTGGAGGATGACAGGGTGACAGTTAGGAGCTGAAGAACTAGATGCCACTCTGCACCAGTGGAAGCAGTGGCGCTGTGGAACCGATTCCAGGTACTTGCGGATGAGACTGGAGGACAACCTGCAGAGGAAGAATCACAGGGGAACCTACATGAGAGTGAGCAAGAGGCTGAAGGTCTCTTGAAGCAGAGGCAATGAAGCCAAGGCCTACAACAACAAGAAAAGAAGAGGAGGAGTGGGAGACTCCTTGCTGCGTGGGATCAAAATCCAAGTATGTCGCGAAGACCCGTGGACTCTCCAGGTATGTTGTCTCCCGGGAGGACAGATTAGAGACGTGACTGAAGGGTTGCCTGCACACATAAAGCCCACTGACAGGTATCCCTTTCTTCTCATCCATGTGGGAACAGATGATACCGCCAAATGGAGCTATGAAGAAATCATGTGATGTCAGACTTCAACGCTTTGGGAGGAAACTCAAGACCTTTGGGGCCCAGATAGTTTTCTCAGCCATCCTTCCAGTAGTTAGAAGAGGGATAGAAAGGGGGGGGGAAATACTCTGGGTGAATGGCTGGCTATGAAGGTGGTGCCAATGTTTCAAGGAAGCATGATGTAGGGGTTGGGGGGTCTGATGCATGATGAATGGGGGACTTCTATTTCCCCGATATTTGTTGGGAGACAAATGCTGCAAAAATGGCCCCTCCAAGAAATTCCTGACTTGTGTTGCTGATCATTTCCTCCTACAGAAAGTAGAGGAAGGAACTAGAGGATCGGCTATCCTTGACTTGATCCTAACCAACAGAGATGTCTTAGTGGATAAAGTAGCAGTTACAGGAACTCTGGGGGAAAGCAACCATGTAGTACTTGAGTTGTTGTCCCTATCTTCAAAAAGGGCAAAAAGGAGGAATCTGGGAACTACGGATTTCCCATCAATCCCTGGGAAAATTCTGGAGCAGATTATTAAGCAATCTGTTGATAAGCACCTTGAAAACAATGCAGTGATTACTCAAAGCCAACATGGATTTGTCAAGAACAAATCCTGCCAGACGAATCTGATCTCATCTTTTGATTAGGTAACCTCTGTTGTGGACTGTGGGAATGCTGTGGACATAATATACCTCGACTTCAGCAAAGCTTTCGACAAAGTTCCCCATGATCTCCTGATGAGCAAACTAGCTCAAAGTGGGCTAGATGGAACAACTACCAGATGGATCCACAGTTGGCTATAAAATTGGACTCAAAGAGTGCTGATCGATGGGATCTTCTCAAACTGGGGAGAGGTAGTCGCTGGTGATTAGCATCTGAAAGAGTCATTAAGTTGTAAAAGGATTAAAGCTTTGAAAAGAATCCTTTCGTCTGTGTCTTGAGTTGGCTATTGGAGTCTACTGAAAGACTCCAGGGAGTTCCTGACACTCTGCTCTACACTTAGTTTTCGTTGCTATACCTTAATGGCTGTGCCATAGTTCTGCATCCCCCCTGCCATGTTACCAAGATAAGAAACTGAATGAAGCTTTCCAAGCACTTTGCAAAAGGGCCTAAAATGGGCCCAGAGCTGATGCCTGTACCAAGCAAGCTTGGATCTGAATTTAGCGTCACTCAGCAAAGCGGTTCCTGGATTCTCCTGGAACTTGCACTGGCTGATGCTGTGAGCTGATGGTCTTGATTACACCCAGCAGGGAGCCCATCTTGGTGATGAGAGAAAAATATTCCACAGCCTGTCTCTGCAATCACAGCCATGAGGTACACAGAGGAGAGATTTTTACAAGATGCTTTTCCTACGTGCTCGAAGGCAGCACCTCAGCTCCTCCCCGTGAATCCTTCCAGCTCCTTTGGCATCGGCTACAGAAGCTCCGTGACAATCCACTTTCCCCTGGATGGGGAGGAAGGCTCCCTGCTTCATGGGGTGCTTTGAAGCCCTGCATCTTGTTTGTCATGCATTCCGTACAGTGCTTCTCATGCCGCCAGTCTTGCTCAGTTTCTCTTCTAAGACCCACGCTCTCACTCAGTAGCTTGACTTTGTCCAGTTGCTTCCAAAGGCAGCCCCCACATGTGACCCTTCCTGGTCCAGATAGGTGCTCAGAGAGTTCTAGATGTGGGTGTCTGCTGAGTTATTTCAGTTAGCAGACATTCGGGAAAAGGCAAGTGAGAATCAGGATCCTTTCATATTGCAAGGGCTTCACACACATTAACTAGGACAGCTTGGCAGCCCTGTGAGCTGGGCCAGCCTTGTTATCCTGATGTGGCGGGTCAGGGAGCAGGTGAGAGAGAACAGAGCTTCTTGCCTGTGCTAAACAGACACACTTCCATGTGGGACAGGCTATGCAAAGTATTTGAGTATTATCACCACCCAAGAGGTCCACTTTGGACTTTTCTGCCAGTCAGCATTTGAACTTCTCCTTGTGACCCAGTCAGCTGAACAGGCCCCTCTTCTTTACTTCCTAAAAGCAAAGCATGGCGAGTTCCTGAGGGCCACGCAGTGGGGCTTCTTTGCCCCAGGCCTGAACTGGCCAAATGGGCTGTGGGGGCCTCTTTGCATGCACCTCTGGAGGGGTGGCACCAGGACCCGGCATTGCATCTGACATGGCCAGAGCAAGGGCAGGGCACCCGGGCATAAAAGCCTGCCCTGCGTCGTGCTGGCCCTCATTTCCCTTTGCTCACTGCCTGCCCGCCCACCCTGGAGTTCTCGGGGCAGGTGAGGGTGGTTGCTTTGGGGCTGAGTGGGGTTTTCCCCTGCCGCCTAAACGGCCCTTGATGGCAGGGTTTCCACCGTCTCTCCGCTGGCCTGGCAAGGGGCGCACAGGAGAATGGAATGAGGCACTGTAGCTCATCATTCAGCCACGAGGGTGGGCCACGGATCACCAGGCACTCGCGGCTGAGCACCCTGAGACACCTTTGTGGCGAAGGAGGATTTGCTAGACTCACCCTTGCAGGCTGTGGGACTCGGGAGTGGGGAGCGAGATCTTCCTGAGGCCCGCCCGCGGCACACACTGGAATGGCAAGCCAGAAGGCTTTCCTCACCAGAGTGGTGGCCAGACAGGCATGAGCCAGAGACATACTGGTTGCCCCGGGCGGGCTGGGCTCACCCACAGCACTGCCATGCGGAGGAGAGCCCAAGGGGGCCCTGCCGTATTTCGCCCCACCCAGCCAGCTGGACTTTCTGCAGATCGCACTGCAATCAGCCCAGTGAAGCGGGGGCCTTCGTCGCGCCCGTAGCTGCGTTCCACCTCTTGCTGCCAGGTGAGTGGGCAGCGCTGGCTGCCCAGGCCCATCCTGTTTCCTGACTCCTAGCTGCTTTATTCCCTTGACCCTTCTTGGGGGCATGTTGTGTGCACAACCTTGATCAGGGGGAGGATCCAGTGCCAGACCTCGGAACCGTGCAGACCCAACTGACGGGCCCGAAGAACCAGCAATAATAAGGCCCCCAAGGCTCCCAGCCTCAGGCCTGCCAGCCAGTCGCGAGAATGCTGAGGCCCACAAGGCCGGCAAATGCAGATCGTCTAGGCCTGCGCAAGCAAACGCCTTCCACTGCTGAGAACAATAAAGGTGGGGAGGTGACGAGGTCACTGAGAACGTGATCCCCACCCGGCACCCAGCGATGCCTGGGATTCCTCAAACCTATGGGCACAAAGGCCCAGGAATATAAGGCCCAGGGCCTGCTAGGCACCTGAGTTTGCAGGCTGGGCACCAAAAACACCCATGGCTACCAGGCCCTCAGGCAGACACCTCCTGCCACCCCACAGGTCAGCAAGTAATGTGGGGAGGAGACAGGCCAGAATGAGGGGCCTCCGAGGAAAAGGCGCTCTTTCAGTGCCAGCGCTCCCACTCGGCACCGAACCGCCGGAGGGCTGCAGCCTCCCCTCCTTCTCGCAGCTGGGAGGGAAGAGGCTGAGTCGGGGGGAGGAGTGGGCTTATAAACCCTCAGCTCCGCCCCACCTCACAACTGCGCGATGTGTGGCTGCACACCACGCCGAGCACGCTTCGTCTCTCTCCTCCAAACCCTGCAGAGGCGTTCCCGACCAGCACATTCCAGCCAATCGGTGGAATAATCGTCTCCCAGATTGGAGAGACCCTTTTGGAGCGCCTCACAACCCTTCTTTGTTTTAAGCACCCTCAGTAATTGGGTGTCGTCGGCAAACTTGGCCACTTCACTGCTCACTCCTAATTCCAGCTCACTTATGAACAGGTTGAGAAGCGCTGGCATTAATACAGACCCCCACTATTTGCATCCTTCCTTTGGGAGAGAAGGGTCACGACCGGCATACCAGCCTAAGCTGGTAAAAAGTACCAGCTTAGGTCACCTCAGCCTCCCCAGCTAGCAGTACCAAGTCCAGAAGCACACTCAGATGGCACCCCTAGTCTTCCAGGGGGGGTGCAACCCCATCTCAGACCAGATGTGTTCCTCTGCCCAGATTGGTCTGCTCCCCTGCTCACAGGACCTCCCCTGTCAGGATTAAATCTCAACATGTTTGCCCTCTTCTATCCCAAAACAGCCTCCAGTCCAGTTCAGGCATTCAACAGCCTCACTAGGATCATTTGAGGGAAACAAGGGGTAGATAACTTGCTGCAGTCTATCGGCCAAAATTGTTGCTAATATGTTGATATCTACATTAATGCAGGATATAGGTTGACAGTTAGCACAAAATAAGTATGGTCCTTGCCAGGCTTAGGAATCCTGGTAATATAAGCATCATTTGACAATGAAGAAAGGAAGCCTGATTCAAAAACAGGATTACAAAGGCAGAACTGCTTTGGAGCTAAAAGGCTTTTATACCACTCAATTGGAAATCCATCTGGACCGGGTCATTTCCCAGTATTCATATTCGTAATTGCATCCATAATTTCCTCCAAACGCAAAGGAGCCCAAAGAAACTGTCATTGCAAGGAATCTAAGTGTGGAAGATTAACGTGAGAAAAAAACGTCCATATCTTGCAACAATATTTCACTACCAGTGCTGTAAAGTTCAGTATAAAACTTTTAGAATTGTGACTTTACATCTATAGGAGTATGTATTTTGTCACTCTCATCTCTGATAGCTCAAATAACATTGCAGTGTTGTTGCTGTTTAAGACGGTGTGCAAGGATCTTACTGGGACATTTGCCATTTTCCCAAGAAGCCTGTCGTAAACAACTCAGAGCAAATTCCGTCTGCTTGTGAAAGAATATCGTTCAACTCACGCGTAGCATTCTGCAACTCTCGATGAAGTCGTGCAGCAGGGGAAATGGCAAACTGAGTTATAAGAGATCTCAGCTTCATATTTAGAGACATCTGTTGAACCTTAAAAAAAATGGTCAGAGGCACAGGCAATAATTCGGCCCCTTATAAAAGCTTTACTGGCCTCCCACTCGATGGCAAATGAGCCAGCTGTACCCTCGCTAGTTTGAAAATACTCTGTCAGTTCAGCTAACGTCTGAGTTTTAAATGTCTCATCATTAAGAAGAAAAACATTAAGGCACCAAAGACCAGGGGCCCTGGGGTGCCAGGAAATTGCAACTCCAAGCATACCGGGGCATGATCCGACACTACCAGTGTGTCAAACTTGCAAGCTTTCAATTGACATCGCAAAGAGGTAGAAACCAAAAAATAATCTGATCTAAAGCAATGCAGATGGACCGGCAAAATATTGCTGATATCTCTGTCACCAGGATGTAAAATTCTGCAAGCATCAGTTGATCCATATCCAGCCATGTACGCCTGGAGTGCCAGTCTCACAGCTGTTTGGGTCTTTGGAGGAGGTATACTATCCAACAAAGGATGTAACACCTCATTACAGTCCCCACCCACAATCAAATAATCATGACTGATATCAACCAATTTACTGAAACAGCCATGAAACATAACCAGAGAATTGTTATTAGGCCCATATAAATTAATCACAGCAATTTATCCGGTACTTCCCAACCAGGATCAAAAAGAACAGAAGAAGAGCCCTGCTGGATCAGACCAAGGGTCCATCTCG
The DNA here is from genome assembly GCF_057233095.1 of Heloderma suspectum. Lineage (NCBI taxonomy): Eukaryota > Metazoa > Chordata > Lepidosauria > Squamata > Helodermatidae > Heloderma > Heloderma suspectum. Next base: position 48,450,325 of record NC_139467.1, on the reverse strand, counting down.
TCCAGCATTCTATTCACACAGCAGCCAACCAGCTGTCGACGGGGAACGCACAAGCAGGACACGAGTGCAAGAGCACCCTCCTGCCCATGTTCCCAGCTACACAAGCAAGCAAGCAAGCTTCCAGAGAGAGAGTGACCAGAGAGAGAGAACAGAGAGAGCAAACAGAGTATGGCAGGGGAGTTGCAGTGGAGGAGGAGATAAAGGCAAAGTGGTGAGAGGGCTGGACTAAGCCCAGGGACTTTCTATTCTGAGTCGCTGTGTGCTCACCATATGTTCCTGAGAGCCCCAATTGAAGGGGCCTGTCCTGAGCACTGGACATGGCCTGAATGCTCTCAGCACCTACGTGGGTGGGGACTCTCACTCTGTTTCCTGACACCTAACAGAGCAGAGCAGAGGAGGCTGCCCCAGCTGGTTTAGGGGATATACAAGCAAGCAAGCTCCCAGAGAGAGAGTGATCAGAGTGAGCAAATGGGGAGAGCAAACAGGAGTTCGGCAGGGGAGTTCGGCAGCGGAGGTCAAAGGGGAGGCCCCTAACAATTTTTTTAAATTTCTTTTTCTTGTAACACACACTTCCATACCAGTGGGACTCTGTTGTTAACATCCAGTGAATAGAGGACAAAGCACAGGCTATCTCAGTACAATCAGAAAGCTGGAAACAAAAAGGGAATAGAGATGAAAGGAAAAGACTCTCCAGTGGTGGTGGCCTGCAAGGTCTGTGCTGTGTTTGTTTTCTTGCCTGAGATCAACATGGCCTACAAATGCAACAAGTGCAAGTTGATCATGCTGTTGGAAGAAAAAGTAAGAGGACTGGAGCAGTGAGTGTCGAACCTCCAGGGAATAAGAGAACATGAAGAGTTCTTAGACAGAATGGTGGAACTACAGCAGCAAAGGGAAGTACAGGAACTAGAAAAGCAACAGCAAGCTGAGGCAGAAGAGGAAAATGTTGAGGTGAGGAAAAATGAAGTAGAGGATACTCCTGGAAAAGGGTGGCAGGAGCAGAACTAGAAGCCACTCTGCACCAGTGGGAGCAGTGGAACTAGGGGTGGACGAAAGTCACTTACCTTTCGTCGAAGCTTGTTCGCGGTGGGGGGGAGGCGCTTCGCTGCTCCCCCCGCGAAGTTCAGGCCGGGGGGAGGCTTCCCACCTTGCCCGGCTGCGAACTTGAAAGTTTAAAAAAAAAAAAAAACGCCCCCGTGATAGGCTACGTGACGATTCACGTAGCCTATCACGGCTAGATCTGCAAAGTCAGCCGTGATAGGCTACGTTAATCGTCACGTAGCCTATCACGGGTGACTTAAAAAAAAAAAAAATTGCGTACGCTAATATCGGCCCCCATAGGGAGCCGCCATTCGCGTTCCTTATTTGGTTGCTGTAGTCTACGTAAATCTTTACGTAGACTACGGCGAAAATAAGGGCAACGCAAATAGCGTTGCCCTTATTTTCGCCGTAGTCTACGTAGACTACAGTGACCAAATAAGGAATGGGAATGGTGGCTCCCTATGGGGGCCGCCATTATCCGTACACGCTTTTTTTTTTTTTTTAAAGTCACCAGTGATAGGCTACGTGACGATTTACGTAGCCTATCACGTCTGACTTTGCAAATCTAGCCATGATAGGCTACGTTAATCGTCACGTAGCCTATCATGGGGGCGTTTTTTTTTTCTTTTATTGGAATGGCGGCGGCGGCAGCCAGTCGAAAGACCGGCTGCCGCTCCCGCCCCGCACGAACAGCCGCCGAACCGCCGGCCAGACCCGCCGCCAGGAGAAACATTCAGAGGGGGGGGGGTGCGCGGGGCGGGGGGGGGTGCGGAGGATTTCTCCCCGAAACTTGTTCGGGGGGCCGAACATGTTGGCGCTCGGCCCCCCAAAGTTTCGGGGAGAAATTCTCCGCCATCCCTAAGTGGAACTAGGGAACCATTTCCAGGTACTTGAGGATGAGAATAGAGATCAGCCTGCAGAGGAAGAATTACAGGGGAACCTGCATGAGATCAAGCAAGAGGCTGAAGGTCAGTCAAGCAGAGGCGATGAAACCCAGGCTTACAACAAGAAGAAGAGAAGAGTAGTAGTAGTGGGAGACTCCTTGCTGCATGAGATCGAAACCCAAGTATGTTGTGAAAACCTGAGGATTTGCCAGGTATGCTGTCTCCTGGGAGGACAAAAATGCTTTCTTCAGCTACATGCATAGTAAAAGGCAGAGGAAAGAAATGGTGGTTCAGCTATTAAATAAGGATGGCAAAACGATAACAGATGACAAAGAAAAGGCAGAGGTGCTCAATTCCTACTTTGGCTCAGTCTTCTCCCAAAAGAGGGTCTATGACCCCCCTGGCAAAGGCAAAGTACAGGCTGAAGGGGCAGGATTGCAGCTTGAGATCGACAGGCATATGGTCAAGGAACACCTAATGACTTGGAAATAGTTCAAATCTCCAGGGCCAGATGAACTGCATCCTAGAGTAATAAACGAACTGGCAGAATAACTCTCAGAACCGCTGTCTATTCTCTTTGAGAAATCATGGAGGACGGGGGAAGTGCCAGATGACTGGAGGAGGGCTAACGTTGTCCCTATCTTCAAAAAGGGTAAAAAGGAGGAACCTGGGAACTACAGACCAGGCAGTCTGACATCAATCCCTGGGAAAATTCTGGAGCAGATGATAAAGCAATCCATCTGGAAGCACCTTGACAACAATGCCGTGATTACTCGAAGCCAACATGGATTTGTCAAAAACAAGTCCTGCCAGACAAATCTGATCTCATTTTTTGATCAAGTAACCTCCCTTGTAGACTGTGGGAATGCTGTAGACATCATATACCTCAACTTCAGCAAAGCTTTCGACAAAGTGCACCATGATCTCCTGATGAGCAAACTAGCTAGATGGAAGTGGGCTAGATGAAACAATGATCCGGTGGATCCACAGTTGGCTACAGAATCGGACTCAAAGAGTGCTTATCAATGGGACCTTCTCAAACTGGGGAGAGGTAACGAGTGGGGTACCGCAGGGCTCAGTCCTGGGCCCAGTGCTTTTCAACATTTGTATTAATGACTTGGAGGAGGAGGTGCAGGGAATGCTGATCACATTTGCAGATGACACCAAATTGGACGGAATAGCTAATGCTTTGGAAGACAGAAACAAAATTCAAAGTGATCTGGATAGACTGGAGTACTGGGCAGAAAACCACAGAATTACATTGAATAGGGATAAATGCCAAGTTCTGCACCCAGGAAAAAGAAACCAAATTCACAGTTACAAGATGGGGGATACGTGGCTCAACCACACTACAAGCGAGAAGGATCTTGGCATTGTTGTCGATCACAAGCGGAATATGAGCCAACAATGTGATGTGGCTGCAAAAAAGGCCAATGCTATTTTGGGCTGCATTAATAGAAGCATAGCTTCTAAATCCCGGGAAGTACTAGTTCCCCTCTACTCAGCACTGGTTAGGCCTCATCTGGAGTACTGTGTCCAGTTCTGGGCACCACACTTTAAGAAGGATGCAGACAAACTGGAGAGGGTTCCGAGGAGGGCAACAAAGATGATCAGGGAACTGGAAACAAAGCCCTATGAAGACAGACTGCAAGAACTGGGCATGTTTAGCCTTGAGAAGAGAAGACTGAGGGGAGATAGGATAGCACTCTTCAAGTACCTGAAAGGTTGTCACAGAGAAGAAGGCCAGGATCTCTTCTTGATCATCCCAGAGTGCAGGACACGGAATATGGGCTCAAGTGACAGGAAGCCATATTCCAGCTGAACATCAGGAAAAACTTCCTGACTGTAAGAGCAATACGACAATGGAACCAATTACCTGGGGAGGTGGTGGGTTCTCCCACACTGGAGGCCTTCAAGACGAGGCTGGACAGCCATTTGTCAGGGATGCTCTGACTTGGATTCCTGCATTGAGCAGGGGGTTGGACTCGATGGCTTTGTAGGCCCCTTCCAACCCTACTATTCTATCATTCTATTCTGTGATTCTATGATTCTATGAAAACAGGGCAAGGCAAGAGCACATTGAAAGCCTCATCTGATCAAGCCCTTAGATGAAGGACATTTTCAAACCTAACCCTGCAAAGGACCCTTGAGCTTCCCACTTTCTATTTGTTCCCTGTGACTTTACATCCACATTGTAAGGTGTGAGCACCATTTTTGATAGAAAGACAGAATATACATTTAAGAAATACATTTAATAAATAAATAAGGTGCTTTCAGCACAAAATGGTTTAAGTCATACTAGTGGAAATGCCCCCAAGATCTGCTCAAAGTACATTCAGCAGCAGTTTCTCCCCGTCCAGCCCTGAGGAATCTTCCCTGACTGGAATGTGTTTTCCCTGTCTTGATGCACAACCACAGGGAGCAATGCTGAGCAGCTGCCTGATGCTAACGGTTACTGGGGGAGCCTTGGAATCCTGGCTGGCGCACGCAGAGCATAAACATTTTTGCATCTATGAGTTCTGCAGAAGCACGGCCAGTGCATGGCATTGACAAAAGAGCCCCACTCCGAAGGCAACCAGGGGCAGAAGCAGAGGCCTCAATATATTCATCCTGGCTCTGACTCTTCCGGCTTTATGGATCTGGATTTCACCCAGCCAGAAGCCCTCCTCTGTAGTGAGAGTGAGAAAATCCAACAACATGGCTTCATGCTAGTCTTTGGAAGAGCCCACTCTCTTTGGGCATTAGCTACAAGCAAGCTGTCTAAGGGAAGCACTTCCTGACTCTGCAAGTACCACAGAGCAGAGGGTGGCAGCAAGTAGAAGCTGACTGCAGGGAATCATGGGGCACAAGTCACTTGCCTTGGCCCTTCTGCAATACTTTGTGCAAGAGTGCTGCTTACTGATACCTGATGGATTGTGTAAATGGTAAAGCCCATTTCATCTTCCGTAGAGGCCACTCCTAGCATCAATGGCCGACCTCTGCGCAGCTGTGGACTCCAGGTCCCCAAACACCTCAGAGGTCAGGAAGGTGCCAGAGCTGCACAGAGCCTGAGCATGGCAGGTGGGGAGAATATCCTGCACCAGGACCCAGCAGGGTGCTTCGGGCAGCAGGCCTATTACCATGAGGAGGAAATTGAGGCTGAAAACATGGTAGATCATGCTTGAAGGTATTTATGGAAACTTATTGCCCTGTATAGAGATGGGAGTACCAGACCACCTTACCTGTCTCCTGAGAAACCTGTACGAGGGTCAAGAAGCAACAGTAATTACCGGACATGGAACAACCGATTGGTTCAAAATTGGGAAAGGAGTACGAGAAGGCTGCATATTGTCGCCCTGTTTCTTTAACTTATATGTATCATGAGAAATGCTGGGTTGGATGAATCACAGGTCGGAATTAAGATTGCTGGGAGAATTATCAACAACCTCAGATATGCAGACGATACCACCCTAATGGCAGAAAGCGAAGAGGATCTAAAGAGCCTGTTGTTGAGGGCAAAAGTGGAGAGTGCAAAAGCTGGTCTGAAACTCAACATTAAAAAAACGAAGATCATGCCATCCGGCCCCATCACTTCCTGGCATATAAAAGGGGAAGAAATGGAAGCAGTGACAGATTTTACTTTCTTGGGCTCCAAGATCACCACAGATGGTGACTGTAGCCATGAAATTAAAAGACGCTTGCTCCTTGGGAGGAAAGCTATGGCAAACCTAGACAGCATAGTAAGAAGCAGGTTTTCCCATTAGCAACGTATGGCTGTGAGAGCTGGACTATAAGGAAGGCTGAGTGCCGAAGAATCGATGCCTTCGAACTGTGGTGCTGGAGAAGACTCTTACGAGTGCCCTGGACTGCAAGGAGGTCAAATCGGTCCATGCTAAAGGAAATCAACCCTGACTGCTCATTGGAAGGACAGATACTGAAGCTGAAGCTCAAATATTTTGGCCACCTAATGCGAAGAGAAAACTCCCTGGAAAAGGCCCTGATGCTGGGAAAGATTGAAGGCAAAAGGAGAAGGGGACGGCAGAGGATGAGATGGCTAGATAGCATCACGGATGCAATGAATATGAACTTGAGCACACTCTGGGATAGAGCACAGGACAGGAAGGCCTGGTGTGCTATGGGCCATGGGGTCACGAAGAGTCGGACATGATTTAACGACTGAAGAACAACAATTGCCCTGTATCTGTGTACGAATTGTCCTGATCTTGTGAGATCTGCTAGATCCAATTGCATAGCAAGCCACATTCTGAAGGGAGCTGCATAGAAAAGAGAGGGTGTGCTGATTCTGCAGTTAAGCTAGGGCAGGGGCAGGCAAGGGGCTGGAGGCTCCTGAGGGCAGCACGGCGGCTTCTTCTCCCAGCACATCGGCTAGAAACCACGCTTGGCTGCACACCGGCTTCCCCTTCCCCAGCCCCACTGCATTCTGGCTTTGCAGGCTCAAGAAAGCCAGCTCCCAGAACAAGGCCTGGGTGGAGAAGTGATCCCACACTGGGCACGTTTTCTTCGCTTTCTGCCATTAGGGTAGTATCGTCTGCATATCTGAGGTTATTGATAATTCTCCCAGCAATCTTAATTCCGACCTGTGATTCATCCAGCCCAGTGTTTCTCATGATGTACTCTGCATATAAGTTAAAGAAACAGGGCGACAATATGCAGCCTTGTCGTACTCCTTTCCCAATTTTGAACCAATCGGTTGTTCCATGTCTGGTTCTTACGGTTGTTTCTTAACCTTAAGGGGAAGGAGCCTGGGGAAGGAGGACCAGCCAGCAGCTGCACCAGGTGGATCCTGAGCCTGAGCCTGCTTCTGCCCCCGCCCACAGGTACTTAAGGCGGGGCTGCCAGAGGCTGCTCTGGAAGGAGTATCTGAAAGTGATCTGAAAGTGGAGGAATTAACATCTGTCCCTTTGTCATGGTCAGATCACTTCCTGCTGAGGTTTAGACTTCTGGCGGCCTTTCCCCTCTGCAAGGGTGGGGGACCTATTAAAATGGTCCGCCCCCAGAGATTAATGGATTCCGATGGATTCCAGAGGGCTCTGGGGGATTTTCCTGCTGGTATGGCTGGTGCTCCTGTCGAAGCCCAGGTCGCTCTGTGGAATGCAGAGATGACTCGGGCGGTTGACACGATCACGCCCAAGCGCCCTCTCCCTCTGAGCAGAACCCGGCCAGCTCCTTGGTATACACCTGAGCTGAGGGCAATGAAGCAAGAGGGGAGACGGCTAGAACGCAGGTGGAGGAAAACTCGTGCTGAGTCTGACCGAACACAGGTAAGAGCCCACTATCGAGCCTACTCTGTGGCGGTGAGGGTGACAAAGAGGCAGTTCTTTTCCACCAGCATTGCATCTTCTCAGTGTCGTCCGGCGGAGCTTTTCCGAGTGGTTCGCGGCCTGTTACATTCTGGGCCAGGGAGAGAGACGGTGGAACCCTCGGTAGCACGCTGTGACGAGTTTGCGCGGCACTTTGAGGATAAAGTCGCTCAGATTCGTCATGAATTGGACACCACCATTAATGCAGTTCCATTGGTAGAGGCGTTCAGAGCACCGTCTGGTCCAGTTTTATTGGATGAGTTTCAGTTACTGAGGCCTGAGGATGCGGACAAGGTGCTTGGCCAAGTCCGATCGACCACTTGTGTGCTTGACCCTTGCCCTTCATGGCTTATTAAATCAAACAAGGAGGGGTTGTCTGGCTGGGTCCAGGAGGTTGTAAATTCCTCCTTGAGAGAGGGAGTGGTGCCTGCTGCTTTAAAAGAGGCAGTAATTAGACCACTCCTGAAAAAGCCTAACCTGGACCCAGAGGCTGTTAACAATTATAGGCCAGTGGCCAACATCCCCTTCCTGGGCAAGGTGCTTGAGCGGGTGGTTGTAGGACAGCTCCAGGCACTCTTGAATGAAACGGATTATCTAGATCCATTTCAATCGGGCTTCAGGCCTGGTTTTGGAACGGAAACTGCCTTGGTCGCCCTGTGGGATGACCTCTGCCGGGAGAGGGACAGGGTGAGTGCGACCCTGTTGATTCTCCTGGACCTCTCAGCGGCTTTCGATACCATCGACCATGGTATCCTTCTGGATAGGTTGTCTGGGTTGGGAGTTGGAGGCACTGCACTACAGTGGTTCCGCTCCTACTTGGATGGCCGATTCCAGAAGGTGGTGCTGGGGGATTATTGCTCTGTGCCATGGCAATTGTGCCATGGGGTTCCACAGGGCTCTATTTTATCCCCCATGCTGTTTAACATCTACATGAAACCGCTGGGGGAGGTTATCCGGAGTTGTGGGCTGAGGTGCCATCAATATGCGGATGACACCCAGCTCTACCTCTCTTTCTCATCAAAACCAGGTGAGGCAGTGGCTGTTCTGAACCAGTGCCTGGGCACGGTAATGGACTGGATGAGGGCTAATAAACTGAAACTCAATCCAGACAAGACGGAGGTACTGTTAGTGGGTGGTTCGTCTGCCCGGCTAGGTGATATTCAACCTGTTCTGGAGGGGGTTGCACTCCCCCTAAAGGATCAGGTTCGTAGTTTGGGGGTGCTCTTGGATCCAGAACTGTCACTTGAGGCACAGGTGAACTCAGTGGCACGGAGCACTTTTTATCAGCTTAGGCTGGTATACCAACTACGCCCTTATCTGGACAGAGATAGCCTAGCTACAGTTATCCATGCTCTGATAACTTCTCGTCTGGATTACTGCAATGCGTTATACATGGGGCTGCCTTTGAAAACGGTCCGGAAACTTCAGCTGGTCCAAAATAGGGCAGCAAGATTGTTAACAGGGACTGGCCTGCGAGCTCATATTACGCCAGTACTTTTCCAGCTGCACTGGCTGCCAGTCCATTTCCAGGCCCGATTCAAAGTGCCGGTGTTAACATTCAAAGCCCTTAACGGCTTGGGGCCAGGTTACCTGAAGGATCGCCTCCTCCCATATGTGCCTGCCCGGACCTTAAGATCATCATCAGCGGCCCTTCTCCGTGAGCCCCTGCCAAAGGAAGTGAGGCGGGTGGCTACTAGGAGGAGGGCTTTTTCTGTTGTGGCACCCCGGCTCTGGAATGAGCTCCCTAGTGAGGTTCGCCTGGCGCCTACATTGTACTCCTTTCGGTGCCAGGTGAAGACCTTTTTATTTTCCCAGGCATTTTAGCTTTCTAAATTTTTATCTTTGCTGTTTTAAATCTGTATTTTAAACTCCTGTACTGCTGCTAGGTTTTATTGTGGTTGTATTGTTATATTGTGGTTTTAATGTTCTATATATTTTAAATTGTTTTATTGTGTGTTGTTTGGTTTTAATTTTTGTGAACCGCCCAGAGAGCTTCGGCTATTGGGCGGTATAGAAATGAAATAAATAAATAAATAAATAAATAATAAACCCTCGTACAGGTTTCTCAGGAGACAGGTAAGGTGGTCTGGTACTCCTATCTCTTTCGGAATTTGCCACAGTTTGTTGTGATCCACACAATCAAAGGCTTTAGCGTAGTCAATGAAGCAGAAATAGACATTTTTCTGGAATTCTCTTGCTTTCTCCATGATCCAGCAAATGTTGGCGATTTGATCTCTAGTTCCTCTGCCTCTTCGGAACCCAGCTTGTACTTCCGGTAATTCTCGGTTCACATGCTGCTGAAGCCTAGCTTGTAGGATTTTGAGCATCACCTTGCTGGCATGTGAAATGAGCGCAATTGTACGGTAGTTTGAACACTCTTTGGCATTGCCCTTCTTTGGATTGGAATGTAAATTGACCTTTTCCAGTCTTGTGGCCACTGTTGAGTGTTCTAAATGTGTTGGCATATTGAGTGCAGCACTTTAACAGCATCATCTTTTAGGATTTTAAATAGCTCAGCTGGAATACTGTAATCTCCGCCAGCTTTGTTGTTAGTAATGCTTCCTAAGGCCCACTTGACTTCACTCTCTAGGATGTCCGGCTCAAGTTCAGTGACCGCACTATCATGATATCATGGCTATCAGGGACATTAAGATCTTTCCTGTATAGTTCTTCTGTGTATTCTTTCCACCTCTTCTTAATCTCATCTGCTTCTGTTAGGTCCCCTCCTTCTTTGTCACTGTTAACACACTGCCATGCCTGGCTATAAATACAAATCAGGCAGACAGAAATATAAGGAGGTTCAACAAAGGGAACTAAGGGAGCAATCCTATGGTACTTAGTGGATAAAGTAGCAGTTACAAGAGCTCTGGGGGAAAGTGACCATATTATACTTGAGTTCTTGGTTCTAAAGTAAGCAAAAGCCAAGTGTGGTCAAATGCATACCCTGGATTTTAGGAAAGCCAATTTTAATAAACTCAGAACACTGATGAGTAAGGTCCCCTGGCAAGCAACTCCAATGAGAAAAGGAGTCCAAGATGGGTGGGAGTTTTTAAAAAAGGAAATTCTCAAGGCACAATTACAAACTATTTCAACAAGACAAAAATGTGGAAGACAACAGAAGAAGCCAATGTGGCTTCACAAAAAGCTTAGAGATGACCTGAAAACAAAACAAAAAAATGACACATAAAGGTACTGGAAGGAAGGACAAACAACAAAAGAAGAGTACAGGCAGGTAGCACAGAATTGCAGGGATGGCGTCAGGAAGGCTAAAGCAGAGAACAAGCTGAGGTTAGCGAGGCATGCTAAAAACAACAAAAAGGCTTTCTTCAGCTACGTGCATAGTAAAAGGCAGAGGAAAGAAATTAGGGTTCAACTATTCAATGTGGATGGCAAAACGATAACGACAAAGAAAAGGCAGAAGTTCTCAGTTCCTACTTTGGCTCAGGGTCTATGACACACACACACACACACACACACACACACACACCAGCAAAGGCGAAGTACAGACTGAAGGGGCAGGATTGCAGCTTGAGATCGATAGGCATATGGTCAAGGAACACCTCATTAATTTCAATGAGTTCAAATCTCCAGGGCCAAATGAACTGCAATAAAGGAACTGGCAGAAGAGCTCTCAGAACTGCTGTCTATTATCTTTGAGAAATCATGGGGGATGGATGAAGTATCAGATGACTGGAGGAGGGCTAATTTGTCCCTATTTTAAAAAGGGCAAAAAGGAGGAATCTGGGAACTGCGGACCAGTCAATCTGACATGAATCCTTGAGAAAATTCTGGAGCAGATTATAAAGCAATCAAACAGTAAGCACCTTGAAAACAAAATGCAGTGATTATCAGAATAGTAGGGTTGGAAGGGGCATATAAGACCATCCAGTCCAACCAATATTACTCAAGCCAACATGAATTTGTCAAGAGCAAATCCTGCCAGACTCATCTGATCTCAGCTTTTGATCAAGTCACCTCCCTTGTGGACCGTGGGAATGCTGTGGACATCATATACCTCGACTTCAGCAAAGGTATCGACCATGTGCCCCATTATATCCTGATGAGAAAACTAGCTCAAAGTGGGCTACATGAAACAATGATCAGGTGAATCCACAGTTGGCTACAGAATTGGGCTCAAAGAGTGCTTATCAATGGGATCTTCTCAAACCAGGGAGAAGTAACAAGTGGGGTACCACAGGGCTCAGTCCTGGGCCCAGTGGTCTTCAACATTTTTATTAATGACTTGGAGGAGGAGGTGCAGGGAATGCTGATCAAATTTGCAGATGACACAAAATTGGGCAGGATAGCTAATATTTTGGAAGACAGAAACACAATTCAAAGTGATCTGGATAGACTGGAGTGCTGGGCAGAAAACAACAGAATGACATTTGATAGGGATAAATGCCAAGTTCTGCACCTAGGAAAAAGAAACCAAATGCACAGTTACAAGATGGGGGAGACATGGCTCAACAACATGACAAGCAAGAAGGATCTTGGCATTGTTGTCGATCACAAGCGGAATATGAGCCAACAATGTGATGTGGCTGCAAAAAAGGCCAATGCTATTTTGGGCTGCATTAATAGAAGCATAGCTTCCAAATCCCGGGAAGTACTAGTTCCTCTCTACTCAGCACTGGTTAGGCCTCATCTGGAGTACTGTGTCCAGTTCTGGGCACCACGTTTTAAGAAGGATGCAGACAAGCTGGAAAGGTTTCAGAGGAAGGCAATGAAGATGATCAGGAGACTGGAAACAAAGAGACTGAAAGAACTGGGCATGTTTAGCCTTGAGAAGAGAAGACTGAGGGGAGACATGATAGCGCTCTTCAAGTACTTGAAAGGTTGTCACAGAGAGGAAGGCCAGGATCTCTTCTCGATAATCCCAGAGTGCAGGACACGGAATCATGGGCTCAAGTGTCAGGAAGCCAGATTCCAGCTGAACACCTTGGGGGGCCAGGTGCAGGGGAGTCTGCCAGCCTCCGGGACCAACCCAAGCATTTGTGACATTCCTACTTATCACAGAGTCTGACCCAGCCAAAGGAGGACAACAGCAACCCTCACCCAAGCAACATATCTTAGTTGGTGACGCATTCAGGTGGACATAGCTGAGAGAGACCAGCACCTCCCAGCTCCTCCAGCCATGGTGTGGAACCCTCGTCTACAATCAAGTCAGGGAAGTTGCTGTTTTATCATGGACCAACCTGGCATTCAACAGCAACACCAAACTCAATGGTTCATCACCAGAGCAACTCATGTCACTGGGACTGGGGGTAAGACAGTAGATATAATATCTGAGCAGTCTTGCAGGGGCTTTTGCACTCTGCCTGTTTTGCCATGATTGACTGTGTCACAGACCATCAATGCCCTGTTCTCTGCCTGGAAGGGGAAACAGGCAAAACAGTGCACCCAACGTTCTTTCTGCTCTTCTCTTCCTGTGGTATTTTCCACTGCCACCAGGTGGAAATCTTTATTTCTCTGGCTGCTTCCATCACACTTTAAAACTCTCTGGGGCTGTTCACACACCACGCTAACCCATGGCAGGTTGCAAGCTACGCTGGGCAGGTAACATGCAAACAACCTACTGTGCTCCCGTCAGACAATTAGGTAAACTAGCTACACAGAGTAGTTAATTTCACATCCCGCTCCTCCTCCCCCTGAAGTCCTCCCGCCCACCCGGGCAGGTATCCCAGCTTCCTTTGTGGTGGGAATAGAGGTCACTTGAGAGGAGCAGAGCAGAGGCAGCATTTTGGCTGCTCTTGCCGAACAGCTCTGTAGGCACTCTCCATAACCCACGCTGGCATGACAGATAACATGCTAACCCACCATAGGTAAAATGCATGCAAAGCATGGGTTCTGAGGGTGGCTTAATTGGAGCAATTAACCCATCATGTGTGGAAAAACACCCCTGACATGACATGCTAACACATCATGGGCAGCTCAGGCCACTTACCCACCATGACTTACATCTGAACCCAGCCTCTGGATCTCATCTACTTCAGTTAGTGTGTGGGTTGGCTATTAGATGTGGAGTGTGTAACTCAAAAAGAGACCACGAAGTCTCAAATTACACATTTTAAATTTTACTCAAGAAAAATGTCAATAGGAAAAAAGTTCCTGTAAACTCTTTATGGACAGACACACACACACAGAGAGAGAGAGAGAGAGAGAGAGACAGAGAGAGAGAGCGCGCAAAAACAAAACAGACAAACTGCAAGAGCAATATGGTAATAAAACAATCAAAGTTACATGCATCCTGCTAACTTACCTAGACCTTGCCCCTATTTTATCTAGGCCCTTTATCCAAGCAATGTTGGTCCAGCTCTCTCAGTAAATTCTCCAGTTTCTGCAGCACTGACAATTTCTTTCCTGGTCTCTCCTTTTCTCTGCCTTTTTCTTGTTCATTTCTGGAAACTAAGTTTCCATTTCTTAAGTTGAAACTTTTTTTCTCTCTTCCTTTGACTTCTGTTTAACTTTATAATCTCCTGCTTCTTTCAGCACAATTTCCTGACTTCTAAATTCTGACTAAATCTTTGACCTCTAAGGGTGCAATCCTATGCATGTTTAGACAGAAAAAAATCCTACAACTCCCAGCATTCTCCAGCCAGCCATGCTAGCTGCGGAATGCTGGGATCTGTAGGATATTTTTCTATCTAAACATGCATAGGATTGTGCCCTGAACTATTAACCTTTTGTCTGAAACTGGCTAGCGCATGCATACACACAAAGACAGACAGACATTTAAGCCCATAAAAGCAAACTAAATACAAAAATGGAGGGCCATTCTATCCCTTCACAGACTACTAGATCAGAATCCTGTGCTCTTGGCATGGCTCAGGGAGCAGAAGGGGAGGACAGACCTTCATTGACTCCAGTGGGAGTGTTTTAGGTTAGGCCACCACTTATGTTGGGGTAATGTTAAACCATCGTTGTGGGGTGATACCAACTTCTGTATGTATTATTCTGTCCAAGCTCCACACCCTCCAATAGTGCCCACTATTGCTGCTTGCACTGGCAGTGTACCACCAGTGTAGCAGAATGCTGGTCGAATAGTAATGCTATGCTGGCATAAGTCCAGTATGCCTGCCTAATATTTTGTCTCGGCAATGTGAAAGTGTTAGTAGTTATCTCCATCCAATGGGCATAACTAAAGGTTATCACACTCAGCTCTTGGAAAAGAGTCTCAGGGCTTTTCACTAGCCTTGTTTGCATTCCTCCATCCCATCATTGTGGCTTCTTGTTTCCCCAGTGTCTACATACACACACACACACACAGAGAGAGAGAGAGAGAGATGGAATCCACATCTTGTTTTTATGACTTCCCTTTTCCCTGCACATGCAAATATCTTACAAGTTGTTTGGGCCATTAGCTTTAAAGCTTTTTAAACTCATAGAATCATAGAATAGTAGGGTTGGAAAGGGCCTACAAGGCCATCAAGTCCAACCCCCTGCTCAGTGCAGGAATCCAAGTCAGAGCATCCCTGACAGATGGCTGTCCAGCCTCGTCTTGAACGCCTCCAGTGTGGGAGAGCTCACCGCCTCCCCAGGTCATGGGTTCCATTGTCGTATTGCTCTAACACTCAGGAAGTTTTTTCCTGATGTTCAGCCAGAATCTGGCTTCCTGCAACTTGAGCCCATTATTCTGTGTCCTGCACTCTGGGATGATCGAGAAGAGATCCTGGCCTTCCTCTCTGTGACAGCCTTTCACGTACTTGAAGAGCGCTATCATATCTCCCCTCAGTCTTCTCTTCTCAAGGCCAAACATGCCCCGTTCTTTCCATCTCTCCTCATAGGGCTTTGTTTCCAGTCCCCTGATCATTTCTGTTGCCCTCCTCGGAACCCTCTCCAGTTTGTCTGCATCCTTCTTAAAGTGTGGTGCCCAGAACTGGACACAGTACTCCAGATGAGGCCTAACCAGTGCTGAGCAGAGGAAGACTAGTACTTCCCAGGATTTGGAAGCTATGCTTGTATTAATGCAGCCCAGAATAGCTGCATCATGATCCCCCCCTACTTCTCCCAAGCTTTTGAGAAAGAATGAAATCCTGCCTAACATCATGAATTCTGTCTCCATCCTTTCTGCAGGTAAGAAAAGCAGTAACTGACCACCCCTGACAAACTATCTCAACCCTCCAAAAGTGTTGAGGAAGTGGGCTTATTCATTTTAATTTCTCCAGAGTAACAAAGTGCAACCATACTGGGAACAGGAAGGTTTGGCAAGTGATGATCAGAGGTCAGCTTATAGAAGCAGCTGTTAATTTGGAACGCAGGTACCCTCTAACTTCACCCAGTTAGCGGATTTCGTGACGGGAAAACCTCAACAGGAAAGCCATGGTGGCATCTACCGTTTTCACCTCCTGCTAATATCCAACTATGGATTGTACATAAGGGTGGCACCTTGATAATCAGAAAAGGCTGGCCTGGGAAGGGATGTGCTCATTCACTTGTGTAACTGATGCACCGTCCTGTGTGGAGCAAGGCAGCACCAACCCTAGCTTGGCTGGATTCCTGCCATGCTGGCTGTCATGGCCTCTTCCTGCCCCAGCAGCCATGCTTAGGTCGCAGGAGAGAAGGATGGGGCAAAAGCCCCCACTGGGCAGCAGAGAGGGCACTAGGAGCACCAGACAAAGGAAGTCTTGTCGCAGGTTTCCTTGCCCCTCACAAGTTTTCCTGCATTTTGATACCAAAAAAATAGGAATTAGTGTTTGGAAAATGTTGACACTTTATATACATAAAATGTTAAACATGTACAATGTTAACATTTTCAGAACATTTTGACATCCAGGGGAAAAAAATATCAGAAGTCATTCCTTTGTATGGAAACTTGAACATTTGCATTCCAAAGACCCACAGAGCTGTAGGAAAGAGCATTTGGTCATCGCACTTCAATAAAGCATGGATGCGTGCCTTTCCACCATCTGCTGACTCTCCCCTTTCTGGATGGAGGGCCTGGGCTACACTGAGGCCTCACTGAGGCTGCAGGGCATGGGGGGCAGCTACCAGCCTCACCTTCCCTCCCACGCCACACACACAGCTCCTGCATCTGGTCCCACCACAGGGAAGGCCCAGCAGGGCCTCTGCTCCCCCCCACATGGGCTGTGAAGGGCCCTGCTGCCTCCTCAGATGTTCTTCACGCTCCCCCTGCAAGTCCCTCCCTGTTAAGCAATGTGATAAGAACATGCAGTCACACTTGAAATGAAGTGTCTGGTGTGTGTATTTTGGTTTGGTCTAAAAAGGGAGCTGGGTTGCTCAGTGTGAATGTTTGTGCTTTAATCACCCTGTCACTGCAGCTCTGGAAAACGGGGAGCAGAAGCTATGGGGACTCGGCTGCAGGCACCCCCAAGGGTTTCAGGTGTGCAAATTACCCATGGTGGCAGCCCGTTGGAGGGAGGAAACCCTTGAGTAAAAAGTGGGAAGCAAAATTGAACTGATGCCACAACAAGATCAATTCTATTTTGAGCATGGACGTTATGCACCACTTTCCATTTTTTCAAGAAAATTTCATTTTAACTTTTCTTTTCCCCACCCTGGGCCCGACAACTGAATTATAATGG
This sequence comes from Heloderma suspectum, assembly GCF_057233095.1. Lineage (NCBI taxonomy): Eukaryota > Metazoa > Chordata > Lepidosauria > Squamata > Helodermatidae > Heloderma > Heloderma suspectum. The sequence goes on along the minus strand of NC_139467.1, from coordinate 48,433,558 downwards.
AAAACAAAAGAAAAAATTACAGCATGACCAAATGATTAAAATAGATTTACACTTTCTTCTCCCTGCCCCTCAGTCAGAAATGGATCTGTCTCATATGTTGAAAGTTACTACCTCAAGCAAAGCAAAGCAAAGCAAAGCAGCAATAAGGGTAATTTGGTATAACAAAACCAGGGCTCTTGATGGAGAAAGGAAGTCTTCAGTTAGGGATGAGGGAGGATTTCATCCGGATCACATTTTGATAATAACTTAACAAATCTGCACTTCCGAAATCAATATGCAAACCAGAATTCCAATTTCTCACAATTTTGCAGTGGAATTCTCAGAACAAAACAATGCATACAAAAATGTGTATATAGGGGAAACACATATTGGGGCGGGGGGGTTGTACAAAAGGCATTATACAAGGAAAATGTGTACATTTGGCAAAACTATGTTCAGAAATGTGCTTGAAGAAGCAGATGCAAATGTTAATGCAAGTCAAAAAGTGAGACAGAAATGGGATAAAACTGAAGCGAGCAGCTGCAGCTGCCCTCCCCCTTCTGCCAGGGCCGTGGAGTCCAGCAGTGCCCTGGGCACAGCCTCTAAGGCTAAGAAACCATCAGCGCTGGCAGAGGAGGCACCTGGCCTGAGTACCACTGCTGAACCAGAGACCCCCAAGCCCAAATGGTGGAGACCCCGAAGCCTCAGACCCTTGAGCCGAAAAGCACAGCCCCCGCCTGGCTCCAGAGCTGGGCCACATGGGCAGGCTCTGCTTCTTTCCCTCTCACACACGCTACTACATGTTCCCACACACACAAGCTCTCCCATGAGCTCCCGTCTCCCCCTGCCTGGTCCCAGCCAGACACTCCTGTACAGCCTCTCTTGGTATCGTCCCAGCCCCAGGCAGGAACTTTAGAAGGGCAAGCAGGACTTTGACTGAGCCCTCACTATTGCTCAGCCCCGGGATCTGCTTTCAGTGCCCGGCCTCTGCTATGGCACATGAAGATGAAAGAGCCTCTGAGCATGGACAGGGAGCATTTCTTTCACCACTCAGTAGCCATGACACAGGTATGCCTGGCAGGTGAGTTTTCAGGAGGAAGGTGTAACTTCCATTCACATGAGAGCCAGAGCACCTAGAAGCTTACCACCAGGAAAAGGGTGCGAAAAAGGGCCATTGCTCAGTGGTGCTTTGCATGCAGAAAGTCCCAGGTTCAATTCCTGGTAGGGGTGGGCTAGTTTTCCAGAGAAGCCTTGTAAATTCAGCCATGTTCTAAAAGCATTCTAAAGTGTGTTGAGTTGCTTAGAGCTAATATATCTGACCAGAAACTAGAAGCTGGTACCAATGGAATGAATGCCACAGTGATTGCGAAATGAGATGAATATCTCAGGTCATTTAAGCTGAATAAACAGTTCATAATAGAAAGCCCTCAATGAAAAGCTAAGTCCATATTATACACGAGCAGTTCAGAGGAAATGTGAGAAACTCTTGAGTTCAATGAATATAACAAGGTTATTAATAGCTGAATTCCAAGAAAGTAGCTCAAGAAGACCGAATAGCTGAAATGAGATCACCAAGAGGCAGATCACCATATGAAATCAAGTGATTTCACAGTTCATAGAATCATAGCATAGGAAGGGGCCTATAAGACCATCGAGTCCAACTGCCTGCTCAGTGTAGGAATCTAAGTTCCACTATTTCCAGACAAAACTACGAGGATGAAACGTGGCATATTAACAGTTCTTGGACAAGAAAATCCTGGCACATGGAAGTTGTCAATACGACTGGATACAAACCTGCAAGATGATTTTTGGCTTTCCAAGAACTGGGCGGATTCTCAACATTCCTAAACTTCCTTCCAGAATCATTTTCTTTCATTTTGTTTTTAAATGCTTATTTTGTTTGGTGTTTCCTCAAATGACAGATGCAAATTTACTAGAATCTTAGAGTTGGAAGGTATCTCCAAAGTCAACTAGCCCAACCCTCTACTGATGCAGGAAATCAGTACAATTTGGGAACTTTTCCTGGGAAGGGCATTTTAGCACCTTACCCCCAGGTTCCAACTGTGTCCCAAAGGCCTGCTGGAATAAGAATGTTTTAGCCTGCCTCCAGAAACACATCAAGGAGAAAACTATCCTAGCTTCCCTGGGAAGGGCATTCCACAGCTGCGGGGCAGCCACTGAGAAGGCCCTCTCCTGGGTTCCCACCAAATGTGCCTGTGACAGCAGTGGGACTGAGAGAAGGGCCTCCCCAGAGGATCTCAGGACACGAGCACGTTAATAAGGGAGGATACAGTCTTTCAGATAACCTGGACCGGAGCCGTATAGGGCTTTATAGGTCAAAGCCAGCACTTTGAATTGTGCCCAGAAACAGACTGGAAGCCAGTGAAGCTGTTTTAACAAGGGAGTTGTATGCTCCCTGTAGCCAGCCCCAGTCCGCAGTCTGGCAGCAGCTCTTTGGACCAACTGCAGTTTCCAAACACTCTTCATAGGCAGCCCCACATAGAGCACATTGCAGTAATCCAAACGGGATGTAACTAAGGCATGTGTCACCGGGGCCAGATCAGACATCTCCAGGAACGGGCACAGTTGGCGCACTAGTTTTACCTGTGCAAAAGCACTCCTGGCCACCGCTGAAACCTGAGCATCCAGGCTTAGGGCTGAATCCAGGTGACCCCCAAACTGCGAACCTGAGTCTTCAGGGGGAGTGCATCCCCATCCAACACAGGCTGAATCCCTATTCCCTGATCTGCCTTTCGACTGACCAGAAGCACCTCTGTCTTGCCTGGATTAAGTTCCAATTTGTTCTCCCTCATCCAGTCCATTACTGATGCCAAACACTGTTTAAGGACAGAAACAGCTTCCTTGGAATCTGGTGGAAAGGAGTAGTACAGCTGGGCATCATCAGCGTATTGGTGGCACCGAATTCCAAAACTCTGGACAACCTCTCCCAGCGGTTTCATGTAGATATTAAATAGCATGGGGGACAGAACAGAACCCTGAAGGACCCCACAAGCGAATGGCCACAGAGTCAAACAGGCATCCCCCAACACCAACTTCTGAGTTCGTCCCCTAAGGAAGGAATGGGCCACTGTAAAACAGTACCTCCAAGTCCCATCCCAGTGAGGCATCTCAGAAGAATACCATGCTTGATGGTATCGAACGCCATTGAGAGGTCCAGCAGAACTACCAGGGACACACTCCCCCTGTCCAGTTCCCAGCGTAGGTCATCCACCAAGGTGACCAAAGCTGTCTCTGTGCCAGGCCCGAAACCAGATTGAAATGGATCAAGATAATCCGTTTCATCCAGGAACCCCTGGAGCTGGGAGGCCACCACACGCTCTAATACCTTGCCCCAAAATGGTACGTTAGAGACTGGACGATAGTTATCTAGTATGGTGGGATTCAGGGAAGGCTTCTTCAACAGAGGTCTCACAACCGCCTCTTTCAAGCATAATGGAACAATGCCTCGTTCCAGAGAGGCAATAACCACTCCCGTTATCCACTCAGCCCGTCCTCCTCGGGCTTCTTTAGTAAGCCAGGAGGGGCAAGGATCCAGCATACGTGTGGTGGCTCTCACTGCTCCGAGGATCCTGTCTACATCCTGGGGCTGCACAAATGAGAAGAATCCATCAGCACTGAACACGCAGGAGCCAAAGTGGCATCCACGGGATCTGCATCAACTACAGCATCCAGGTCAGGACGGGTCTGAGCGATTTTATCAGCAAAGTGCTGAGCAAATTGTTCACAGCGGGCTGGTGAGTGGTCGGAATTTTCATCACATGGGCCAGGATGTAGAAGGCCCCTGGCCACTCGAAACAGCTCTGCTGGCCGGCTCCCTGCAGATGCAGTGGTGGCAGAAAAGAAAGACTTCTTCGCTGCCCTCACGGCCACGGAGTAGGCTTTCAGATAAGCTCTGGCCCGTGTCTGATCGGGCTCGTTCCGAGCTTTCCGCCAGCGTCACTCCAGTCTCCGCCTCCTTCGCTTCATCGCCGCCAGTTCCCCAGAGAGCCAGGGCCCGGGTCTGGCTCCGCTCCGTGAGAGGAGGCACTCAGGAGCGACTGTGTCCACTGCCCCAGCCATTTCCCAGTTCCAGAGATCAGCCAGGGCTTCGACAGAATTGCCTGCCGAGGCAGCAGGAAAATCCCAAAGAGCCATCAGGAAACCATCCGGATCCATCAGCCTCCTGGGGCAGACCAATGTAATCGATCCCCCACCCACCCTGCAGAGGCACTGAGTTTCAGTGAGTCTAAACCCCACCAGGTAGTGATCTGTCCATGACAACGGAGCAACAGAAAGTTCCTCCACACCCATTGGCTCCCTAGGGAATTGGTTCCATTGTCGTATTGCTCTAACGGTCAGGAAGTTTTCCTGATGTTCAGCCGGAATCTGGCTTCCTGTCACTTGAGCCCATGATTCCGTGTCCTGCCCTCTGGGATGATGGAGAAGAGATCCTGGCCTTCCTCTCTGTGACAACCTTTCAAGTACTCGAAGAGCGCTATCCTGTCTCCCCTCAGTCTTCTCTTCTCAAGGCTAAACATGCCCAGTTCCTTCAGTCTCTCCTCATAGGGCTTTGTTTCCAGTCCCCTGATCATCTTTGTTGCCCTCCTCTGAACTCTCTCCAGCTTGTCTGCATCCTTCTTCAAGTGCGGTGCCCAGAACTGGACACAGTACTCCAGATGAGGCCTAACCAGTGCTGAGTAGAGGGGGACTAGTACTTCCCGGGATTTGGAAACTATACTTCACAGTCTGGCAGTTCCCTCAGCCTGGCCTTGTGGGTGCAGTGGCACCCGTGGGCTCCACGTTGGAGACCCCTGCTGTAGTGTATAACTGCTACAGCTGCCTCCCATGTCACCTCACCCTTTTTGTTATATATGAATAGGGGGTGCAAACTATGTTCACTGTATCGCTCTAACAATCTCTCTCACACACACACTCCCCAGGGGAAGCATTCTCCCCCACCTGCAAATAAGGTCCCTGCTGGCAGCGGTGAGGCACTCCACTCCAGCCATTGCCACTGCTGGCCAAATGTACATGAAGAGGTTTACCTTGCAGGGTAATGGCTGGATGCACAAGAAGCCCCTGCACACGCAGAGTTCCAGTGCAACTGCCATAGGGCGGGGGGCTCATGCGGTGAGCCAGCATGACCACAGTCACTGCAGTCCCCCTCCCTCATGGGGTTAGGAAGCTCAGGCATGAGCGCTGGCTGAGCACCCAGGGAGCACCACCTCTTCACACGCCCTCCTCACATCCAGGTTGAGAGCCAAAGTGCTCCAGAGCCGCTGACGACTGGTCCTGACATCGCTCCGTGTGCCTGTGGGCAGACTGTGTGGTTTACGAGATGAACAAATGAATAAGTGCCCTGTCTGTGTGTTCCCATATCCAGCTGATATGGGACCCATCCCAGACCCTGCCCTGTGCTGACCCCCTGGGAGGCCCACCAGGTGGGTCCACCCTTGTCATCAGTCGCAGTGCCAAGGGTGCTCCCAGCTCCATGGGCTCATTAACATCCTTGTTCCAGGCGGGCTCCTGCATCCTTGCAAGCTCCATGACAGACAGTTATGCAACAGGTGAAGGTGCATAGGGGCGCCACAAGGGACACTGCACCTGCTGCCCTGCTGTCTGTCAAGCCACTTTCCAAGGTGACTGGCTGGAAACTCCACATATCACCCGTTCCCTTTTGAGGGGGAGGGCTGCTGCAGAAAAGGAGTGGCTTCAGTGGCTGAGTTTTTCCCTTTCAGGATCCCCTCCATCCCAGATGCTGTTCAATCCGGGCATTGCTTTTGACAATGCTGAAATTGGTTCCCAGTTCCTTATTTGTAGGAACTGGGACCTGTTCTCCACTTCTGTCCAAAGCCCAAATAATGAGGCGAAGCGGGCTGATTCGGAGGTGCCTCATCGGGACACAAAGTAGATCAGACCAGCACCGAGGCACCCCGAACTGAAGCAGGTCACCTATGAGGTGCCTTTGGTCCACCTCGTATATTCGGAGCTCTTCTTAATGCCTGAGCAGTCCAGGCAAGCTGTCTCCAAAATGTATCAACTTCTGTTCTGATCATGTGGAGGGGCAGGAGGAGGAGGAGAGAGAGGGAAGGCAAGCAGAGGCGGGAAGGCAAGCAGAGGAGGAGGAGGGAGTGTGCTTTGGCAAATGGGAACTCTTGGGCTGAACCTACACCAGCAGTCTCCAATCAGGGACAGTGATGCAGGAGGGGAGTATACATAGTTTGGTGAAAGGCTGCAGTTGTTTATTGCACAAGGTGGTCGGTTGGGAGAGGGCTGTGTTTACTCCGTTAGATATGCGTGCACTCGTGGCAGCTTCTTCTTCCTTAGCCATTCAGCTCTGTCTTTCCTGAATTTGTAAAAAACCAAATATTTAGCTAGCTTCTTCTGGGCTCGTTCCTTCGCTCCCTCCCCACCATTACATTCTTCATTGCACAAGGTGGTTGGGACAGTTTGTTTTTAAAGTTTGGCACTCAGTGCAGCTGCCTTGTTCTATTCCTTCCTCCTGGTTGTTCGTTCTGTATTCAATTCTGTCTTTCCAAGATTTTTAAAAACAAGCATTTACTACTAGTTAGCTCGCTTGTTCTTCACTTGTTCCTTCACTCCTCCCCCCCCCGCCCCCACCTTCCATTGTTCCTTGCATGGGGTGGTCATTTGGGGACTCTGGAGAGGGCTGTGTTTGTTTTTTAAGTTTGGCCCTCACTGCTGCTTGTTCTGTTCCTTGTTGTTCACCATTCAACTCTGTCTTTCCCAGATTTCTAAAAACACAGTCTTATCTAGATTTTTTTAAATAAACATTTCTGGGCTTGTTCCTCTGTCCCCCCACCCCACCCCCTGGCCCTTTTGAATTATTATTCAACCATTTAGTTTTTTCTTTCTTTCTAAATTCTAAATTAAAGAAATATTATCAGTCTACCCATGCCTTGCCTTATTGTCTGTTTCTTTTCCAGCTTGATCCTCCCAAAGCATAAATTAAAGAAAGGGTTTTTTACCTGTTCTTTGCTTGCTCTTGGCTCTTATCTTATCCCCTCCACTGCCCTCCTGTATTTCTTGAACTTTACATGTCTTCCTTAAAATAAAATAATAAATAATAAACCCTTTTCTTTGCTTAGGTAGTTCTGTATTTGCTTTTCTTTTGCTCGTGTGTCTGTGTATCTGTGTGTGTATGTTGTGGTCAAGCAAAGCAATATGTCCATATTGCAATACAGTGGGCAAAGCACTAGACACAAATTATTTATTTTAATCAACTTATTATTCCAACAATACTCCACTGTGTGGCAAAACAAGCCAGCCCAATATGAGGCATCTTCAGGCAGGGGCAGAGGTGGGCAAGGTGCTGCTGTCACTAGCAGCACCATTAGGCAAGCTGGCTCTCCTCTAGTCTGGATAGCGCATCCCGGAGCAGTAGGGCAGCAGAGTGTGGAGGCCAGTGGCAGTGCCTGGAGGTCACTGTTCGAGGAGGCTGGTGGAGGCAGCAGGAGCAGCAGCACTCGTGCCAAAGGAGGAGCAGCATCTCCTTCTGTAGTGGAAGAGGGGAGCCCGCTGAGGGACCTCACGCCAGAGGTGCCTGATGTCCGCGTGGTGGAGGGTCAGCAGGAGGAGAACCTCCAGGGTGTGGAGGAGGAGGAGCAGCAGGCAGAGGCTCCCGCACCCAGCCCCTCTTCCACTGTTCCCCCTGCTTGTGTGGTGCCCCCCGAGACTCAAGGCAGGCAGTCTCTGTCTCCACAGAAATGTCAGGGCAGCATCATGTGGGACCGCTTTGAGGTGGGAGTGGATCCCAGCACTGCCATCACAGGTCCCACCTGGCAGAGTTGCTGCATCTTCCTGTCTCTGTCAGAAGACCACTGAGACCCTGAGGTCACTGGAGATCACCAACTGCATATATATATATATATAGAGAGAGAGAGAGAGAGAGTTTAAATTGGATAAAGATGTGCACTTGCTACACTCTCAGTTCCTTCAGTTCCCTTGAATCATTTTTTAAATTAAAAACTGTTTGAAATTTGGTAGGCGTGGTGTGGCTAACCCCCACCCCCCAAACATTAAAATATAAAATAAATACAAAATATTCATTTTGTGTGTGCTAGGGAAAAAAAGCACATTACTAAAAAAATACCAACCCCTTCCAGCCTGCCTGCCAAGTACTGTGTGTATTCAGCCATAGAGAGGCTGAGCTGGTGATTCTTCTGAATGAGGGTTGTTTTCCACTTCAAAGAAACCTACAGCAGAGATTAGGGATAGTGACCTCCACTTCAACACACTGCCCCTTCTGCGGTTGGTCTGAGTTTCTGGGAACAGCACATTTTACCTGCGGCTTGCACAAAAACCAGTGGACCAAACTGCCTGAGATTTGGCAGGTGGGATGCCCTCAAGGGGGCCCGAGAGGGGGCCCAGATTTCAAACCCTTCTGTGGAGACAGTGAAAAGTTATTGCTCTTTGCCTTGAGAGTTTTTGTGGAAAATATCAAATTTTAACTCCACCTTGCACAAAAACCACTGGGCCAAACTCTCTGAAATGTGGCAGAAGGAGTCCCCTCCAGGGCAGGGCTGAGAGGTCCCCAAATTTCATGTCTGCATCATACAAACCAAAAAAGTTATGGCCATTTTTGTTTTCCCATGCAAGTCAATGGGAAAACACCAAAAATGAGTGATCCAGATATCCGACTCTCACTTTGGATCTGGATCCGAGTTGAAGCAGAGAGGGTCCAAATCAGTCCAAAGTGGAGCAGGGTCACTTCAGAAGATCCAAAGCAGCATCCAAAGCAGAGCAGAGGGTCCGTGCACAGCCCTACTTATTTGCATGAAAGTTCAGACGGAGCTTACTCAGTAAACGTAATAAAGAACTAAAATGTATATGTCCCTGCATCCCACAATAAGCTTTGGATTCCTCCTTATCATCATATATCTCCATTCCTAGAGACCCTTCAGGATCAACAATTATATCCAATATTTTGCACAACACAGATCAATGAGTGACAATTCATGAATCGCCCAGTTGACAATTGCAAATGAGGAACTGGCATATGCACCCCACAACAAACTTTGGACCACCCAACATCATACCCCCACACTTCCAAGACACCATCTTCTAAAAGGTGGCACTGAACCATGGATGGCTCAGTGCTTCATTTGAGTGTAGGACACCATCAAGCAAAGTGGCCACATGCTAATAATAGCCAAAATATTTAGAAAAGACCTAGGAAATGGGGCTGTGCACCCCACAGTAAGCTATGGACCACCCAAATTCATACACCCACATATCCAAGAGAATGCCCACTACAAGCTCACATTGAAACATGCCCAGGCTGTTTAGTTGCAAGACACTGCTGCATGGTGACCGCTGCTGTTATGTGAGCACTCTTCTCTCTCTTTTCGGTGCTGTGCTCTAAAAAGGTGGTTGTGAAGAGCCAAAGGAGGCTGAATCCCTGCCTGTAGATTGCTAACTGTGCCACTGGGCTGATGGAGTGTGTGGGGGGGAGGGGTGCGCAGTGGTGTTGTCTTGCATGTTGTGTATGTTGTGGTGCAAGAGTGTGCTGGGGCCATGTCCCCATCATTGTGAGTTGACTGGCTCCCTCTGTGCATGGGTGGCATTGCCAGCACTGCTCTGGCAGAGTTTCCAAAGATACTTGGGAGTACATCCACTGTTTCTCCATCATGTTTGTATTGACTGGTTGTGTCCCGCCCCTCCCGTGCTGAACACATATGGGATGCAGCAGCCATTCTGCTGGCAAAGTTGTGGTGTTTCTCCCCCATCCCACCCCTGGTATAATGTGAATATAGGATTACTCTGCCCGTTTTCATCACAAAGCAGATGACTATGTTAGCAGATAAATGTTTGCAGCAGAATACTGTCCATTGGCTTCCCTCTGCTTGTACTGACTGGTCCATTATGGCAGGAACTGAAGAATGGGGGAGAGGTCTGTGATGATGCTCAGACATGTGATACTGGAGGGCTGAGAACTGAAGGCTGGGGAGGGGAATGCATGGTCCAGAGCAGAGGCCAGATGGATGCAGCCCAAGGGGCCACTGGCAGAGCTTTGGCCAAGTGTCCCATCACCCTCCTCCTTCCATTTCAGAGATGCTGTGGCTGAAACTTCTTGGGGGCTCTGGGGATGATTCTGCCTGAAACTCAGATTGGGCAGACAGCTCAGCGATGCAGAGGCTTCAAGATGAAAAACAAGAGCAAGGTCGAAGTGGCCTCCCAACAAGGCCAGCGTGCAAAATAACCAGTCTTGCCACAACCCAGCTGCGGGGTGTGGGCTGTGCTGGGGTCTCTCTCCTTGCCATATGGCGACTTGAGGAGCTCTCTGCTCAGACTGTCATACACCTGTTCTTCACCACAGGGATAGTTCCCGTCTCCAGCTTTTTATTCTCAGGTTTCACAAGTTAAACTCTTGCCGAGAGGCACTTCCAGCCCTGTATGAGACTCAGCTTATGGGCGTCTCTGAGACTGACACTCCACAAAGTGCCTGTGTGTTTGCTGGCCTGGATCCTTCTGCAGCCGCTCTCTGCTGCCTCCTGGCAAAAGCGCTGGAGCCCATCGGCTCCCTTCCCCGCCCGAACAAGAGAGCGCTCCAGCTCCCCTCCTTTGAGCCGATGTTCACACAAACTCAGTGCTTTCAGCTCTGCTGCCATCCCCCACCCCCACCCCCGTCTGCTCTGGATGGGCCTGATGTGCAGGACAACAGCTACTTTTCCTCCCAAATGGGGCTGGAATTGGCTGAAAGGACTTTGTTGTGTGACACTTTGACAAGATAGCAGTCAACTTTTGTTCGTTTCACTCCCAGCAAATATGCAGGGCCTTGGAGGATACAGTTTATATGGAGGGAGCTTTAATTAAGCATCTAGTGGAGAACTGCACTTCACTTGCCTTTTTTTCCATAATAAATCAGAGGCAACTTGGATGCAATATTTTCATCTAATCAGCAGCATTCCAAAAATTAGCATGTTGTTTTCCAGTAGACATTCCATTAGAAATCAGATAACATTATTTAACAAAGCAGCTTCCCTAATGTTTGACTGGACATGCAAAGAGCAGCACTTGGGATCAAAATCGCGCAAAGTTCTGTGGGAAACAGGGCAGACAGTAGCAATAATTCGATCTCATCCTTCAAATATGATATATACATAAAATCAAATGCTCTTCATAAATGCAGTGCTAAACATGGCGGACCTTTTTACTTATTTATTTATTTATTTCTGAAATGTATATACCACTTTCCACAGAGGTATCAAAGCAGTGAATATAAAATACAATGGCATCAAAACAATAATATAACAAGAAAACAACACGCTACAACATTAATCAGCAGTAAAACCACCCATGCTACTGTGTGATACAAACCCAGGAGCACACCTGGCCTTCCACTCAGGACGCTTGGTTCACTTTGAATTGTGCTTGAAGATAGATGGGCAGCCAATGACAATGGCTCAAAACTAGCATTACATGTTCCCTAGGCCTTGTCCCAGATATTAGCCTAGTATTCTGGACTAACTGACGTTTCTGAGAAGTCCTCAGAGGTAGCCCCATGTACAATTCACAGTGATGACTGAGCTGTCCTGCTTTACCAGAAAATACGCTTGAATTTTTACTTCTACCTCCATCCCAATTGCACAAGATATAAGGCCAGAGAAGAGAAATCACCTCATCAGCCTAGGTTCTTATAGGAATGACAGAACTTTGTTTCAGGGCTCCACTTAGTATGAAGGAACTGCAAGTCTGAATCTATTACAGACACTGTGGATCATTTTATATGCTGTGAGCAAAATCAGAGCCATCCTCTTTCATCAGTACCTTCTTCCAGTGAGGGATCAACCACCTTTTGCTCCAGGCACCGAACACATCGTTGGAGCCAGTGTGCTGTAGTGGGTGCAAATGCCACACTCAGCCATGCATATGGGTGTTTAAGAGGGAAGCAACAGTCTGTTCATCATTTCCCCTCCCCTTTTTACTCTTCCCCCACTTTCTTATATAGCAGCGGTTATATAACCTGTGGGTCGCAACCCCTTTGGGGGTCGAACGACCCTTTCACAGGAGTCGCCTAAGACCATCGGAAAACACATATTTCCGATGGTCTTAGGAACCGAGACACCGCTCCTCTATCCGTCTCCAGGCGGGTCCGCCCACATGCAGATACGCCCACATATGAGTACCCGGCGTGATGACATCATCACACCAACTTCATCACATACACCCTGTACAAATACAGGTGCATGTGACAGGGTTGGCGCCATAATGTACTTATGCAGACCAGTCACACATGTGTAGAGAGCAGCTACTGTGTAGAAAGCAGCTGCTGTGTTGAAAGCAGCTACTCTGTTAAAAGCAGCTACTGTGTTGAAAGCAGCAGTATTGGAGGTAAAACGACACTTCATGAATTATAATTACTGAGTAAATGTGAAATCATGTACTGTAAAAGCATCAACTACTGCAAAAAAAAATATCTGTACCATGGGAACTTTATCTGGATGCTGATCGGTCTTTTTATATTCAGCTGTGGTTGATGTGAATACTGCCCCCTTGTGATACTAACAGGTATGTAAAAACAACAACACAGAGAATGGTAAATCATAGGAAACTTCAATGAACTGTATTGACTGAACTATGCCATGTATCATCTTTTGTATTATTAAAGCTATTGTTATATATTATTTTCATTAGCAAACCATCCCATGACAATGGATCGTGTAGAGAAGAACGTTAAGAAAAGAAAATATAGTGAGGATTTTTTACAGTATGGTTTTACCTCAATAATTACAGCAGGAATTGAGAAACCACAATGTGTTATTTGTTGTGAAGTTCTATCAGCCGAATCTATGAAGCCGAACAAACTAAAACACCATTTTGATAGCAAGCATCCGAGCTTTGCCGGCAAGGATACCAACTATAATTTTTTTAAGAAAATAATTTTATGGTTGGGGGTCACCACAACATGAGGAACTGTATTAAAGGGTCGCGGCATTAGGAAGGTTGAGAACCACTGATATATAGCATCTAAAGTGAAAGCCCAACATAAAAGCATAACAAGCTAGTAATGTGGTATATATATGGGTTGTAGATTGGTTGGAAACCCCTAGAACATTCATATAGTTTCCATAGTTCTCACTGAGGCAAGCAAAGAAGCTGGCAAAAAGTATTCTTCAAATGTATCTTCTGGTGCTCCCCCCTTCTGGATATTCCATGGAAAAGCTTTAATGTTGCATGCAAATTAGATCTTCTTTGTTAGAGCCAGTGTGGTATAGTGGCGAGAGTGCTGGGCTGGGAGCCAGGAGATCCGGGTTCTAGTCCCCACTCAGCCACGGAAGCTCACCGGGTGACTTTGGGCCAGTCACAGACTCTCAGCCCAACCCACCTCACAGGGTTGTTGTTGTGAGGATAAAATGGAGGAGGAGGACCATGTATGCCGCCTTGGGTTCCTTAAGGAGGAAAAAAAGGCGGGATAGAAATGTAATAAATAAATAAATAGGCTGTGTGGGGGTCTGTACACAGAGCATTTCTACACCAGCCTAAAATCCTGCATTTAAAACGGGGCTTTCTGCTTCCGTTTTAAATGCAGGATCACAGCAACTCTCTTTTCCACGCGCTTCCTTCTCCCCCACCCACTTCCCCCTCCTTCTCCCCGTATCTGAGGCTTCCATTGTCTTTCATTGACCTCGCTCCTCTTCTTGCAACTTTTCCTCTTTTCACGGAGGGAACTCAAGCGGGACACAAGAGGGTAACTCGATCGCTCATTATCTGTGATATGTTTAAAAATGGAACAGAGGGCATTTAGTGCAGGAGGGGCACGGCAAGGTCATGGCGTGATGTAAAGAGCCCGCATACTTCCATGAAGGAGCAATCTCAGTCACAGGATAAAAGTCCGGTGTGAAGGAGCCCACACCCACTGGTAGGAGCTTGCTTGCAATTAAATTCTGAAGAGGGAGCAGGGCAGGAAGAGCTGCCTGTGAAATGCTAGTATTTTACACAATGTCTGATTTTACTGCCCCAGACTGGAAGGTTTGACTTTTACAGTAGCTCACTGGCTTTAGCACAGTAAAGGAATTAATTAGCATCCAAAAACTTCTTCACCCCACTGCACTCGCCACACCTTTTAACTTTTCCCGTACAGTGCCAGGCAGCAGATCATACCAGCTTGCAGCTTGAGATTGATAGGCGTATGGTCAAGGAACACCTAATGACTTGGAATGAGTTCAAATCTCCAGGACCAGATGAAATGCATCCTAGAGTAAGAAAGGAACTGGCAGAAGAACTCTCAGAACCGCTTTCTATTCTCTTTGAGAAATCATGGAGGACGGGGGAAGTGCCAGATGACTGGAGGAGGGCTAAAGTTGTCCCTATCTTCAAAAAGGGTAAAAAGGAGGAACCTGGGAACTACAGACCAGTCAGTCTGACATCAATCCCTGGGAAAATTCTAGAGCAGATGATAAAGCAATCCATCTGGAAGCACCTTGAAAACAATGCCGTAATTACTCGAAGCCAACATGGATTTGTCAAAAACAAGTCCTGCCAGATGAATCTGATCTCATTTTTTTATCAGGCAACCTCCCTTGTAGACCATGGGAATGCTGTAGACATCATATACCTCAACTTCAGCAAAGCTTTCGACAAAGTGCCCCATGATATCCTGATGAGCAAACTAGCTCAAAGTGGGCTAGATGAAACAATGATCCAGTGGATCCACAGTTGGCTACAGAACCGGACTCAAAGAGTGCTTATCAATGGGACCTTCTCAAACTGGGAAGAGGTAACAAGTGAGGTACCACAGGGCTCAGTCCTGGGCCCAGTGCTCTTCAACATTTTTATTAATGACTTGGAGGAGGAGGTGCAGGGAATGCTGATCCAATTTTCAGATGACACAAAATTGGGCAGGATAGCTAATACTTTGGAAGACAGAAACAAAATTCAAAGTCATCTGGATAGACTAGAGCACCGGGAAGAAAACAACAGAATGACATTTAATAGGGATAAATGCCAAGTTCTGCACCTAGGAAAAAGAAACCAAATGCACAGTTACAAGATGGGGGATACGTGGCTCAACCACACTACAAGCGAGAAGGATCTTGGCATTGTTGTAGATCACAAGCAGAATATGAGCCAACAATGTGATGTGGCTGCAAAAAAGGCAAATGCTGTTTTGGGCTGCATTAATAGAAGCATAGCTTCCAAATCCCGGGAAGTACTAGTTCCCCTCTACTCAGCACTGGTTAGGCCTCATCTGGAGTACTGTGTCCAGTTCTGGGTGCCACACTTGAAGAAGGATGCAGACAAGCTGGAGAGGGTTCAGAGGAGGGCAACAAAGATGATCAGGGAACTGGAAACAAAGCCCTATGAAGAGAGACTGAAAGAACTGGGCATGTGTAGCCTTGAGAAGAGAAGACAGAGGGGAGATAGGATAGTGCTCTTCAAGTACTTGAAAGGTTGTCACAGAGAGGACGGCCAGGATCTCTTCTCGATCATCCCAGAGTGCAGGACACGGAATCATGGGCTCAAGTGACAGGAAGCCAGATTCCAGCTGAACATCAGGAAAAACGTCCTGACTGTTAGGCAATACGACAATGGAAACAATTACCTGGGGAGGTGGCGGGCTCTCCCACACTGGAGGCATTCAAGACGAGGCTGGACAGCCATCTGTCAGGGATGCTCTAACTTGGATTCCTGCATTGAGCAGGGGGTTGGACTCGATGGCCTTGTAGGCCCCTTCCAGCCCTACTATTCTATGATTTTATGATTCTATACCAAAACATGGGTTCAGATGATGTTTGGTCATGTTCCAGGAAGTGCTGGGAAGGCTGCATGCAGAGTGCCTCACGGCACAGATAGCAGGCTTTTAAATCAGTCTCACAGTTTAAAAAAGAAAGAAAAGGCTCTCAGCAACCTCACCTCATAGTTAATTCAGTTATGTACAACCCTCCCATTGACCCCCCAAATTCCTCCGAAGTGCTCCCCCTATGAAAGGACCCACTTGGCTTAGGGAATTCTTTCCCTGCTCCCTCCATTTCCAGTAGCTTTTCTTCTTTTTCCCTTCTCTTCTGGTCTTTCTTTCATTATAATAATTATAATAATTATTATATGTTTAATCCACCCCAATAACCAATGTTCTCCGTTAAAGGATTAAAATGCCATACAAACAGTTAAAATATAAAATACAAGACAAATATTTAAAAGAATAATATATAATACAAAAGGAACAAACAAACAGCACAAGAATAGATAAGACAGCCATAGAAATCTTGAACTAGGTCTCTAAAGTGCCTGGGAGAAAAGGAAGGCCTTTGCCTGGCACTGGAAAGATAACAATGTAAGCGCCAGGGGAACCTCTTTGGGGAAGGCATTCCATAAGTGGGGTGCCACAAGTAAGAAGGCCCTCTCTCTTGTAGCCACCCACCTAGCTTCCTTCAGTGGAAGTGGGGGGCACATGGAGGAGGGCCTCTGAAGATGACCTATGGATCAATTTCATACTGGGGGAGAGATTCCTTTAGATACTCTGGTCCCAAACCATTGAGGGCTTTGAAGGTCAGCACAAACACTTTAAATTGGGCTCAGAAATGGACAGTGCAGCTGACAAAGCACAAGCATCACATGATCATATCAGCCATTCCGAGTTAGCAGGTTTGTCTTGAACTAACTGAAATTTCTGATCCATCTTCAAAGGTATCTCCACATACAATGCAGTGCCGCAATCTAGCCAGGAGGTTTCCAGAGTGTGGATAACTGTTATCAGGCTATCTCTGTCCAGACAGGGTTGCAGCTGGTATATCAACCTACGCTAATAAGAGGTGGTCCTGGCATTAAAGCCACCTGGACTTCAAGTGACAAAGATGGATCCAGGAGTGCCCCCAAGCTGCATACCTGATCTTTCAGGGAGAGTGCAACCCCCACTGGGCAGATGAACTACCTGATAACAGTACCCTTGTCTTCTCTGGATTGAGCTTCAGATTGTTGGCCCTTATCTAGTCCATTATCCTGCTCAGGAACTGATTCAGGACTTCCACTGCCTCACCTGGATTTGATGAAAAGAAGAGGTAGAACTGGGTGTTACCATCATATTGATGGCCCCTCAGCCCACACCCCTGGATAACCTCCCACCAGATATTTCATGTAATTTTTATTTGTTTGTTTGTTACATTTCTATACCACCCCATAGCCAAAGCTCTCTGGACATTTTACAAAAGTTAAAACATTAAATACAATATAAAAAGTTTAAAATCCATTTACATAAAAGCACACAGACAATATACACAAACAAGATATAACAAAAAACAACTTTAAACAGTCATTCATAACTAAAGACACATCCAGGACCAATTAAAACTCATCAAGTGCTGCCAAATGCCTGGGGAAAGAAATGGGTCTTAACCTGGCACCAAAAAGATAACAAGGTTGAGCCAGGCAGACCTCATCAGGGAGCTCGTTCCACAGATGGGGGGCCACCACTGAGAAGGCCCTCTCCCTCGTTGCTGCCTTCCAAGCTGGTTGAACTCATCCAGGCACCTGGTCTGCATCCTCATGTCTCAACAACTGAAACCCATCAATACAGCTGGGTCAGATGGTCCTCTGGATACCTCCATTAAAGGAACCGCACTGATAGAGGAGTCTAAGTCATGCCAAATACAAGCTATTTTCTTCAGTGTCATGTGAATTTATGATAGCAAGTGGTTGAGAGTGTGACCAAGTCTTTCTCAGCGTCAGATTGTAATAACCCCTTCACCACCCGAAACAGCTCTGCTGGACAACACTGTGAAGATGCAATGGAGGGGGAAAAGAGCTTCTTCTTTGCCACCACCACTACACACACACACACACCACATAGTAGGCTGAATAATGCCCATGCAGCACGAGTCTTTCTCCACTTGTATTCCAGCTGATGTCCTGCTTGCTTCATTGCTCTCAGCTCCAAGGTGCACCCTAGCTAATTTGGCTCTGCCGAATGGGAGAAAGTGCTTGGGCATGTTCATGTCAACCACCCTGGTTAATTCCATGTCCCATACAGTGACCAGGATTTCAACAGGAGACCAGTCATACCAACTGGAAAATCCCCCAGAGCCCCTTGGAAGCCACTGAACTCCATTAGTCTCTGGGGGCAGACCAATCCAATAGATCCCCCACCCTTGTGGAACAGAAAGCTGCTGAATGTCTAAACCTTAACAGGTAGTGATTTGACCATGACAAAGGGGTGGATGTGAAATCCCTCACCTTTGGATCACTGTTTTCCTGCCAAACTAAGAAAAGCAGATCCAGAATGTAACCTGCTGCATGTGTTGGGCCAACAATAAGTGGGGACAGCCCCACAATAGTCACAGTGTCTATGAAGTCCTGAGCCATGTCGGTTTGGACAGCCTCCGCATGAGCTATCGATCATCCTGGGATTTCTCAGCACCAATTTCGAGACTATCTCTGTCAGCTCAAGCTCCACAAAAGCAAATCTTGGTGAATTTTCTAGAGGGGAGGGCCGTGGGCAGGGATGGGGGAGAAATTCATTCAGTTTGCATTTTAACACGAACTCAACTGATTTCACACTTTTGAACCATGTTGCAAACTGAAACTCAGTTATTCTCCTAAACTTTCACTTCTCCAAATTTTGTAATGGAGTTTTCCAATCAAGACATGCATACAAAAATGGATACATTAGGAGAAATAAAGAAAGTTGCTTGCAAAAATATATATAGTACGCAAACATGCTGAAATCCCACAGTTCCATAGTCTCCAAAACACTCAAATGTTGGCAGAAGTTCCTATGTGGTAAATTCTAAATCCAAACTTTGCGTTTGTATTGGTGTGTCCAATCACTTCCCAACAGAGGCCCAAAAGCTATTTTAGCAAAAGTCAATTTCTCCCATCGGGGGGGGGGGGGGATGCTCTCCCTACAACTCCTTGGGCTGGAGGGTATGACTAGAATACCAAATGTTAAGATTTGCTCATCAAAGTCTGACTGCCATCTCTCCCTGCCGAAGCCATGGGAGGGCAAGAGGGGGACAAACGTTCCGGAATCAGACCACCTCCAATCTGCCCATCAGTCCCCCACTTCTCTTGCATGTGAAATGAACCAGTTGTTGCCCAACACTACAAAGGGGAGAGATCCCGTCAAAGGCAGCAGACCCAAGGGTAGGTCTGCTTGGCAAGGGGGCTGCGTCTCCTCTTCTCTTGCTGCTCCTTGTCCCCAGGGAGGAGAAGACAACAACACATGCAAACCCAATAAATACACCCCTCCTTGTGTCACAAAGGTAGAGGCCAAGAATGGTTTCCAGGTGGCCATTCAACTAGCAAGGAGGAAGTGGTTTCTCTGCCATTGGGGTTGCCCTCTCAGCAGCTTAGAAGCGTAGATCTTCCCTTCTCCCTTTCATAGGCAAGAAAAGTTAGGGTGCAGTCCTATTGATTGCACCCTCAATGATAGGAAGCCCCTGAACTCAGAGGCTTCCAATCATCCAGTGCTGGGTGGGAGAAGCAGCAGAGGCAACGTTCACCTCTCCGTCCTCCCACCCTGCATTTTTCACTAAATGGACTTTTTTGTCCATCTAGCAGTGGTGCTTCAGAGGGGGAGGGAAGGAGGCTGGAAGAGGCTCAGGATATCCTGGCCTTTCCAGTGTCCTCCCCTCCTCATCCACCAAAATGCCCCCTTTCTCCCCTCTCTGAAGTTGATTTCCCAACCTTGGAGGGCAGCCAGCGTGGTTCTTTCCACATCAGCTGAGGGGGGGGGGGGTCAGATCTCTGACTCCCTCTTCCGAAGTCAGAGCACTGTTTCCAGCCTCAGAGGGGGGATCCCCAGTACCCTATGGCCCCCTCAGACAATGTCTACAGGCCATAGGATTGCTCCCTCCAATAAGAACGGCTGACTTGAAGGAAAAGGAAACTCCCTGTTTCTCTGGAGGGTCATGTTGACCCCTCCCCACCCTCAGGTATGGTTATTGCTATTGTTCCTTCTTGACTCTGTGGCAAGCAGACCTTGAACTGCCATGGCATCTCTGGCTGTCTGGCCCAGTGAGAAAGAAATGTGTTTTTTCTCTGTTGAGTTTTGAGAGAGACCTACTTTGCATATGACCCCCTCCAAAATGATGTGCCTTATAACAAGGGAGCACTTGACTCCCTTATTACAACAGCTTCACTGGCTACTGGTTTGTTTCTGGGCAGAATTCAAAGTGCTGGCTATGACCTATAAAGCCCTATATGCCTTGGGACCATGCTACCTGAAAGACTGCCTCCTCCTATATGAGCCTGCCTGGGTCTTAAAATCTTCTGGAGAGGGCTTTCTTTTGAGACCACTGCCTTCAGCAGTGCATTTGGCAGTGATGTGAAACAGGGCCTTCTCGGTGGCAGCTCCCTAGCTGTGGAACTCCCTGCTAGGTTTGCTCCCTCTCTGTTGTCCTTCTGCCAGCAAGCAAAACCTTTTTTATTCAAGAAGGCCTTGGCGTGTATGCAAGTTTTATTGTCATGGTAAGCTACCTTGAGTGTCATTTTTCTTAATAGAAAGTAGGGATGGGGGAGAATTCCTCCACGGACCCCAATGAGGCCGGATTCCAAGAATACGGCCCCACTGGGGCCCGTGGAGGAACGGAGCACTCACCTCTGCCTCCCCCCAGAATCCGTCCGGGTCGGATCTGTCTCTGCACTGATCCTGTGGAGCCAGCCGCCTGCTCCGTATCACTGGCAAATGAAAATACGGCTGGCAGCCATTGTTCACGTGATAGGCTACCAGGCCCTTGGCAAGGAGTGGCTCCCGCACCAGCTGTTTTTCAGAAGTACAGCTCCCCCACCCCCATGCATCAAAGGAGAAATAATTCCATTCATTTCCATGGTGGGGGAGGGGGGAAGCAGCAAGAACCCGGTGAGCATCTCAGCATGGCCTCACAGGTGCAGTGATACCTGTGGGTGCAGCACGGCAGATGCCAAGCTTAGGCATTTTAATACCTTCAGGCCTTTGACTGACTGCCAATCCAGGGTAGCCACTGGATTCAAAATCAAAAAAGGAACAGCTGCACCAATTGAATTCTCAGTGTGTTTCAACACTGGTCTTTATCAAGGGAATTGAAGAATACAAAATATAAAATTCATGATAAATGATATATAATGTACACCAAAGCATTTAAAATTTACATGTTTCCAAAAGAATTCTTGAATAATATCTATTAATTAATTAAAATCTTCAGAGCATGCTAAACTATCCTAAAATGTTAAAATTCATTCAAAATGTGGATATACCGATGCATGCTGAAAATACCATGGACTAGTCAAGTAACACATAAAAACATCCTACAGAGCTTTGGCTATCGGGCAGTATAGAAATGAAATAAATAAATAAATAAATGAGTAAACAAGCAAACAGAATTGGGAAAGACCATCAAAAGAGGAAAGTTACAATACCTTGGTCATATTATCTGAGGTGAAAAATACTCCATACTTCAACTATATACTCCAACTATATACTAAATATGCCATACTCCAACTCATTATACAAGGGGAAATGGAAGGGAAAAGATCAATGGCAAGAAGATGAACATCAGGGTTAAAGAATCTGAGGGAATGGTTCAGCTGTACTTCTTTCTATACAACAATTCAGAGCAGTGGTATCAAAAACAAAAATAGCTGTCATGATAGCTAACCTCTGACAAGGAGATGGCACCTTAAGAAGAAGATGTTATGTGTGCAGGGCTTTACCCACTTTGTTTTGAAATGCAGATGTGTGTATTGCTTTGCTTGACTACAACACAAGCAGACACACAGAGAGAGCCATACAAGAGCAAAAGAAAAGCAAATACAGAAATACATACAAACAAAGAAAAGGGTTTATATTTAAAAGGGGGGAGAGATATAGAGTTCAAAACTGGGAAGGAAATGAATTAGAGGTGTGGGCAAATGGCCTCTTGAAATTCTCTACTTTACTTGTGGCTAGGGATGGCACAGAATTCCGCCACGGATCTCGGTGAGGCCGAATGCCAGTGCATTCGGCCCCCCGAAATCCGTGGCGGAACGGCCTGCCACCCCCTGCCCCCCCCCGCAGATCCCCCCCCCCCGGGGCGAGACTTACCTGGGGCAGATCTTCCGGGCAGCGGCAGCTCTGGCGGCGGCTCCGGCGGAGGCTCCGGTGGCGGCGGCTCCAGCGGCTGGTCTTCTGACCGGCTGCCGCCGCTGCCATTTGCAGACTTGTGGTTTTGTTTTGTTTTCTCAAGACGTGATAGGCTACGTAAAGATTTGCGTAGCCTATCATGGCTGGGTAAAAAAACCAACAACAACAACCGCGTATGCAAATGGCGGCGGCTACGGCCGCCGCCATTTACGTTCCTTATTTTTGGTGTCTTAGTCTACGTAAATATTTACGTAGACTAAGACAGCGAAAATAAGGGGAACGCAAATAGCATAGCGGGCGCTATTTGTGTCCCTTTTTGATTCGCCGTTTTAGCCTACGTAAATATTTACGTAGGCTAAAACGGCAAATCAAAAAGGGACGCAAATAGCGCCCACTACGCTATTTGCGTTCCCCTTTATTTTCGCCATCATAGTCTACGTAAATATTTATGTAGACTAAGACGGCGAAAATAAGGAATGCAAGTGGCGGCGGCCATAGCCGCCGCCATTTGCGTATGCGGTTTTGTTTTGTTTTTTACCCAGAGCCCTCCACGGCCAGAAATCCAACTGTGGACGGCTCTGGCCTGGGCCTGGCCCAGAGTACAGCCGGCCATCAAGGATTCCGGGGGGAGGGACGGGACGCCTCCCCCCCACACCATAAACATAATCCACGGAAAGGTAAGTACATTTTGTACATCCCTACTTGTGGCAGAGAAATTTGGGAGACAATTTCACCAAATTTCTCCAGGAGGATGAGAAATTCTCCACAGTTTCTCCCAGGTAGGGCTCCCCATTGTCAGGGCTTGTAGCACAGCTTCTTTCTTTTTGGGTAAGGGCTTGTAGCTTGTAGGGCATGTAGCACAGCTTCTTCCTTTTTTAGAAAGGAAGGAAGAAAGAACTAATAAGAATGGTTGAATAATTCAGAAGGGCAGGGAGAGCAGGAAGCCAAAGAACAAGGCAAGGAAAGGAGGAAACTAAACTACTGAAGTACTAAAAAAAAAAATTAAATAATCTAGAAAAGAAAGAAAGGGAATAGTTGAATTGAGAAGGGCTGGGTGGGAAAGAATAAGAATAAAGCTGCAGTACAACACACACACACACACACACCCCTACAGCTCTAGCCAACTAACTAACCAACAGCTCTCTCCAGGAACCACCTCTCTCACACAATGAAACAAACACAGGCTCTCCAATATATACAGTATTCCCACCCCTGCTTCCTCCAACACTGTCACTGATTGGAGACTGCTGGGTTAAGTTCAGCCCTAATTTGGCAACTAGAGTTGCCATTCGCCAAAGTTCACTCCCTCCTCCTCTCTCCCTCCCTGATCTTTCACAAGTTGACTCATTTAGAGATAGGCTGTCTGGGCTTCAGAAGGCATCAGAATAGCTCTGAATCTCCAAAGCAGACCAAGATGCTTCAGCAGTGACCCTCTTCACTTTGGAGTGCCTTGATCATAGAATCATAGAACAGTAGGGTTAGGGGGGCCTACAAGGCCGTCGAGTCCAACCCCCTGCTCAATGCAGGAATCCAAGTCAGAGCATCCCTGACAGATGGCTGTCCAGCTTCAGTCTGAATGCCTCCAGTGTGGGAGAGCCCACCGCCTCCCTAGGGAATTGGTTCCATTGTCGTATTGCTCTAACAGTCAGGAAGTTTTTCCTGTTCTGTTAGAGGTGTTCTGGCGCTTTGGATCTCACCGAGACACCCCCAAAGCACCCCGATTCACTTCAGTATTCAGATTCAGAACCAAAGTGATGCACGGTCCTAATTCAATTAGGATTTTGGCTGGGGTATGAGCCTGGACTGGTTTGGTCTCCTTGGTGGATGACTTACACTGAGAACTTGATGTGGCCCTATTGGCTCTTCTGGACCTCTCAGCACCTTTTGATACCATCAACCATGGTATCCTTTTGGACCGCCTGGCAGGGCTGGGCCTTGGAGGCACTGTATTTCAGTGGTTCCATTTCTTCCTATCAGATCATGTCTAGACGATGGTTTTGGGGGACTACTGTTCAGCACCATGGCTGTTGTTCTACCGCATCCAACAGAGTTCTGTTCTGTCCCTTATGTTGTTTTATATCTATATGAAACTGGTGAGAGAGATCACCCAGAGCTTTGGAATGAGATGCCATCAATATACTGATGATATCCAACTGTTTTGCTCCCTATTACCTGACTCCAGGGACACGGTCAACAGCCTTGAATCCTAAGTTCAATAACGGGTTGAATGAGAGTGAATAAAGCTGAGATTAAATCCAGAAAATACAGAGTTGCTGTTGGTCAGTAGAACACCTGACTGAGGGATTGGGATTCAACCTGTTTTGAATGGGGTCACCCTTTCCCTAAAAAATCCAGATCCTCATATTTTTCTCCATTCACTTCTATCTCCTTTGATGATCTTGCTCTCTGCCTCTTTTCTTCTAAACCACCTGCTCATGTGCTTGATCCTCTCTTATCCAGCTCAGACTGTTCTTACTTCTCTTTGGATATTTTTAACTTCTCACTCTCTTCTGGAATCTACCCTTCTACTCTTCTTTCTATAAGTCTATGCTGTCTCAACTAGGGCTGTGCCCCACTTTGGTCCAAATTCCAAAGTGAATCAAGGTGATTCAGACTGCTTCAGTCTGAATCCGAAGTGGGTCTGGTGTGGTCCAAAGCAGGTCAGAGAAATCCGAAGCATTTCAGATCACTTCAGACAATTCTGAAGCCCAGACAACCTGTCTGAGCAATTGTAACTACTTGCTAAAGAAGGGAGATGGAGAGGAGGAGTTGGGAGAGGGGAACTGAGCCTCGGAAAGTGACATCACTACGTGCTAATAGAGCTGTAGAATCTCTAGGACATCTGTAGGTGCTAATAGGGCTTCCATTTCTGTGGAAGCACCGAAGAATTTGCTTTGAGAGATTTCCTTGAAAAATGCAAATTTTACTTGTGCCGAGCACAAAAACTGTCTGAAATTTGGCAGCTTCAATCACATTCTTTAGGGGTGCCAGGTCCACAAATGTCACGTGTTTATCATTAAAACTGAGAAAGTTATGGTCATTGCTGTTTTCCAATGCAAGTCAATGGGAAAATCTGAATCATTTGGATATCCGAATTGAGATTTGGATGAGGAGGTGCAGGGAATGCCTATCAGATTTGCAGATGACACAAAATTGGGTGGGATAGCTAATACCATGGAAGACAGAAACAAAATTCAAAGTGATCTTGATAGGCAAGAGTGCTGGGCAGAATGAACAGAATGAAATTTAACAGGGATAAATGCCAGGTTCTGCACCTAGGAAAAAGAAACCAGATGCAAAGAAATGAGTTACAAAATGGGGGAGACTTGGCTGAACAACACTACAAGCGAGAAGGATCTTGGAATTGTTGTAGATCACAAGCTGAATATGAGCCAACACGGTAATGTGGCTGCAAAAAAGGCAAATGCTATTTTGGGCTGCATTAATAGAAGCATAGTTTCCAAATCCTGTGAAGTACTAGTCCCACTCTACTCAGCACTGGTTAGGCCTCATCTGGAGTACTGTGTCCAGTTCTGGGCGCTGCACTTTAAGAAGGATGCAGACAAACTGGAGAGGGTTCAGAGGAGGGCAACAAAGATGATCAGGGGACTAGAAACAAAGCTCTATGAAGACAGACTGAAAGAACTGGGCATGTTGAGCCTTGAGAAGAGAAGACTGAGGGGAGACAGGATAGCGCTCTTCGAGTACTTGAAAGGTTGTCCCAGAGACGAAGGCCAGGATCTCTTCTCCATCATCCCAGAGGGCAGGACACGGAATCATGGGCTCAAGTGACAGGAAGCCAGATTCCGGCTGAACATCAGGAAAACTTCCTGACCGTTAGAGCAATACGACAATGGAACCAATTCCCTAGGGAGCCAATGGGTGTGGAGGAACTTTCTGTTGCTCCGTTGTCATGGACAGATCACTACCTGGTGGGGTTTAGACTCACTGAAACTCAGTGCCTCTGCAGGGTGGGTGGGGGATCGATTACATTGGTCTGCCCCAGGAGGCTGATGGATCCGGATGGTTTCCTGATGGCTCTTTGGGATTTTCCTGCTGCCTCGGCAGGCAATTCTGTCGAAGCCCTGGCTGATCTCTGGAACTGGGAAATGGCTGGGGCAGTGGACACAGTCGCTCCTGAGTGCCTCCTCTCACGGAGTGGAGCCAGACCCGGGCCCTGGCTCTCTGGGGAACTGGCAGCGATGAAGCGAAGGAGGCGGAGACTGGAGCGACGCTGGCGGAAAGCTCGGAACGAGCCCGATCAGACACGGGCCAGAGCTTATCTGAAAGCCTACTCCGTGGCCGTGAGGGCAGCGAAGAAGTCTTTCTTTTCTGCCACCATTGCATCTGCAGGGAGCCGGCCAGCAGAGCTGTTTCGAGTGGCCAGGGGCCTTCTACATCCTGGCCCATGTGATGAAAATTCCGACCACTCGCCAGCCCGCTGTGAACAATTTGCTCAGCACTTTGCTGATAAAATCGCTCAGACCCGTCCTGACCTGGATGCTGTAGTTGATGCAGATCCCGTGGATGCCACTTTGGCTCCTGCGTGTTCAGTGCTGATGGATTCTTCTCATTTGTGCAGCCCCAGGATGTAGACAGGATCCTCGGAGCAGTGAGAGCCACCACACGTATGCTGGATCCTTGCCCCTCCTGGCTTACTAAAGAAGCCCGAGGAGGACGGGCTGAGTGGATAACGGGAGTGGTTATTGCCTCTCTGGAACGAGGCATTGTTCCATTATGCTTGAAAGAGGCGGTTGTGAGACCTCTGTTGAAGAAGCCTTCCCTGAATCCCACCATACTAGATAACTATCGTCCAGTCTCTAACGTACCATTTTGGGGCAAGGTATTAGAGCGTGTGGTGGCCTCCCAGCTCCAGGGGTTCCTGGATGAAACGGATTATCTTGATCCATTTCAATCTGGTTTCGGGCCTGGCACAGAGACAGCTTTGGTCACCTTGGTGGATGACCTACGCCGGGAACTGGACAGGGGGAGTGTGTCCCTGGTAGTTCTGCTGGACCTCTCAATGGCGTTCGATACCATCAAGCATGGTATTCTTCTGGGACGCCTCACTGGGATGGGACTTGGAGGTACTGTTTTACAGTGGCCCATTCCTTCCTCGGGGGACGAACTCAGAAGGTGGTGTTGGGGGATGCCTGTTCGACTCTGTGGCCATTCGCTTGTGGGGTCCTTCAGGGTTCTGTTCTGTCCCCCATGCTATTTAATATCTACATGAAACCGCTGGGAGAGGTTGTCCGGAGTTTTGGAATTCGGTGCCACCAATACGCTGATGACGCCCAGCTGTACTACTCCTTTCCACCAGATTCCAAGGAAGCTGTTTCCGTCCTTAACCAGTGTTTGGCATCAGTAATGGACTGGATGAGGGAGAACAAATTGGAACTTAATCCAGGCAAGACAGAGGTGCTTCTGGTCAGTCGAAAGGCAGATCAGGGAATAGGGATTCAGCCTGTGTTGGATGGGGATGCACTCCCCCTGAAGACTCAGGTTCGCAGTTTGGGGGTCGCCTGGATTCAGCCCTAAGCCTGGATGCTCAGGTTTCAGCGGTGGCCAGGAGTGCTTTTGCACAGGTAAAACTAGTGCGCCAACTGTGCCCGTTCCTGGAGATGTCTGATCTGGCCCCGGTGACACATGCCTTAGTTACATCCCGTTTGGATTACTGCAATGTGCTCTATGTGGGGCTGCCTATGAAGAGTGTTTGGAAACTGCAGTTGGTCCAAAGAGCTGCTGCCAGACTGCGGACTGGGGCTGGCTACAGGGAGCATACAACTCCCTTGTTAAAACAGCTTCACTGGCTTCCAGTCTGTTTCTGGGCACAATTCAAAGTGCTGGCTTTGACCTATAAAGCCCTATACGGCCCCGGTCCAGGTTATCTGAAAGACTGTATCCTCCCTTATTAACCTGCCCGTGGCCTGAGATCCTCTGGGGAGGCCCTTCTCTCAGTCCCATTGCTGTCACAGGCACGTTTGGTGGGAACCCAGGAGAGGGCCTTCTCAGTGGCTGCCCCGCAGCTGTGGAATGCCCTTCCCAGGGAGGCTAGGATGGTTCTCTCCTTGATGTGTTTCTGGAGGCAGGCTAAAACATTCTTATTCCAGCAGGCCTTTGGGACACAGTTGGAACCTGGGGGTAAGCTGCTAAAATGCTGTTTTCATGTTTTTAATATAATTTTAATTATATTGTTGTTTAATTATATTTTTTTTTAGGGGCCGCGGTGGCTTAGTGGTTAAGACACTGAACTGCAGACTGGAAGGTCGGCAGGTCAGCAGTTCGAGACCCAAGTGCTGCGTGACGGAGTGAGCTCCCGTCTTCAGTCCCAGCTTCTGCCAACCTAGCAGTTCAAAAGCAAGAAATTGCAAGTAGATAAATAGGTACCGTCTCGGCGGGAAAGGTAACAGCGTTCCGTGCACCTCGGTGTTCAGTCATGCCGGCCACATGACCACGGAAGCGTCTTCGGACAGCGCTGGCTCTTCGGCTTAGAAACGGGGATGAGCACCGCACCCTAGAGTCGGACACGACTGGTTGGGGACACCTTTACCTTTACCTTTTTAATTATATTTTACCTTTTGTATATTTTCATATGTTTTAATTGTATATGTTTTAATGTTTGTGAGCCACCTTGTGCCCCAGTACTGAGGGAAAGGCGGGTTAATAATAATAATAATAATAATAATAATAATAATAATAATAATGGGTTCTCCCATACTGGAGGCATTCAAGATGAAGCTGGAAAGCCATCTGTCAGGGATGCTGTGACTTGGATTCCTGCACTGAGCAGGAGGCCCCTTCCAACCCTACTGTGCTATGATTCTATGATTTGGATTCAAATCTGAAGTGAATTGGATTGTGTCCAGATCGGTCTGAAGCAAATCAAGGCTGATGCAGAAGATCTGACTCGGCCTCCGAAGTGAATCGGGAGGTCCATGCACAGCCCTGGTCTCAACCACCCCGATGAAACCTTCTCTTGGCTAAGGGTTCAGCTTCCTTTCTTTTTGCTTTATATTATTAATTATTAAAATGCTCTCTGCTTACAATAATATCTGCCTACAGTAATACTGCCTACAAAGTAACTAACAATATCAAGGACATATTGGTGCACAGTGACACCACTTGGAGAGATAGAAGGGAACAACATTGGGGATGTCAGAGAATTTCGCCACGAATCTCGGGGAGGCCGAATTTCGGGGGGGAGGGATGGAGCGCCCCCCCAGCCAGAATTTGGGGGGGAGGGACAGAGTGCCTCCCCCCCCGGCCAGAATTTTGGGGGGAGGGACGGAGCGCCTCCCCCCCACCATGAATGTCACCCTTCGAAAAGGTAAGTGACTTTCGTACATCCCTAATACATCTAGAACATTATTAGGCACTACTCTGCCTAAAGCCCACCCCCACCCCCCACCCCGTGGGCACTGTGGGCACTGCAAATACACATGTAAGATGTCGTCTTTCATGGATCCCAACAACCAATGGGAATATTTCTTGCAAAGTTTTACCACCTGTGTCAGTCAGGGTGTGGTTTATATTGTTAGATGTCCATGCAATTTAAGATATGTAGGATGTTTTGGCACAAATGAAGTTATAGGGAGGAAGATACAATGGAAGTTTGTGTGTAATAAGGTGGAGGTAGGGGAGAGTTGCACAAAACAGGACATCTGCTTTTATGAAGAGTTGCTGGAAGATGGTAGGATGAGGAAGGATAGTTACATCCAGGGCCTGCAAGAGGAGCCACCACCACAGGGGAAGAGGAGTGCCTGCTGCTGCCACCACTGCTACCACCACCACCAGGCCTTCCCCGTGGACTTCTGCCTGGCATTATTTTTAAGGGGATTTTTTAGTTGTTGTTGTTTTTAATTTCTGGGGGATTCTGTTGTGTTTTTAGGGGTGGGTAGCCTGCCTGATAGGCGGGAGCGAGGGGGCATGTGTCCACCTGATGGAGGCAGTGGGGGGAGTGTTGGGGGCCCGAACATACCGAGGCTGGGCAGCAGGCGCTGGCGGAGTGCTAGGGGCAGGCCATGCCAGGTAAGGGGAAAAAGGGAGAGATGTGTAGTATCTGTCCCCTGCTCCGGGCCTGTCCAGAGCCAAAGGATGGCTGGGGGAGGCGTGACCCCATCTTCCGGCCTTTGTTTGCTGCTCTGCAATGCCAGGTCTGTTACCCAGAAAACCTCCCTCATCCATGACATGATCCTGGACTAGGGTGCAGACCTGGCATGTATTATGGAGACCTGGCTGGCCGAGGCCGCTGCTCCAACTCTTACGGCCATGTGTCCAGCCGGATTTTTATATGCACATCAGCTGAGGGCTGGGGATCGGGGAGGGGGAGTGGCTGTTATCTACCAAGAGTCCTTGATCTTCACCAGACCCCCTCTCTGGGAGACCAAGGTTGCTGAGTGCATGTACTGGAGGTTGGGCTCGAAGGGCAGTCTGAGGATTCTGCTCGTGTACCATCCACCCCGCTGCACGACTGACTCCCTGGCCGAGGTGCTTGAGGTGGTTTCTGATGTGCATGTATGGTCCCCTAACTTATTGGTGTTGGGTCCCCAAGTTCTGAACAACTTTTGCCCGGTCTCAAATCTGCCATTTTGGGGCAAGGTGATTGAGCGGGTGGTGGTGATGCAGTTGAAGGCACACTTGGAAGAAGCCGATTATCTAGATCCATTTCAATCGGGCTTCAGGCCTGGGCATGGGACAGAAACGGCCTTGGTCACCTTGGTGGATGATATGTGGAGGGCTCTGGACAGGGGTGAATGCTCCTTCCTTGTTCTCCTTGACCTCTCAGCAACTTTTCATACCGTTGACCATGGTATCCTCCTGGACCGCCTGGACGGGTTGGGCACTGGAGACACCGTATTGCAGTGGTTCCGGTCCTTCCTCTCTGGCAGGTACCAGAGGGTAGCACTGGGAGAGGAGGTTTCGGACCCGTGGCCACTCACTTGTGGGGTGCCACAGGGTTCCATCCTCTCCCCGATGCTATTTAACATCTATGTGAAGCCGCTGGGGGCTATCATCAGAAGGTTTGGGGTGCAGTGTCATCAATAAGTGGATGACACACAGCTCTACCTCTCGTTCAAATCTTCACCAAGGTTGGCCGTAGAATCCCTGTCCAAATGTCTGGAGATGGTGAGTGGCTGGATGGGGAGGAATAAGCTGAAGCTGAACCCTGACAAGACAGAGGTACTTTTGGTGGGAGACAAGAGGAGGCTGGGGGATGTTGACCTGGTGTTGAATGGGGTACGGCTACCCTTGAAAGACCAGGTCCGCAGCCTGGGGGTCATTTTGGACTCCCAGCTGTCCATGGAGGTTCAGGTGTCAGCTGTGAGCCGGACAGCACTGCACCAACTCCATCTGATACGGCGGCTGCGCCCCTTCCTTCCCGACCATCTGCTCCCATCGGTAGTACATGCCCTGGTCTCCCCTCGTTTAGACTACTGTAATGTGCTCTACATGGGGTTACCCTTGAAGACGGTTCAGAAGCTGCAGCTGGTACAGAACGCGGCGGCTCGCCTGATTAAAGGCAGCCACCGGCGTGATCACATCACTCTAGTGCTGAAGGAGTTGCACTGGTTACCAGTTGTTTTCCGGGCCAAATTCAAGGTGTTGGTTTTGACCTTTAAAACCCTATATGGTTCTGGCCCAGCCTATCTCAAGGAGCGCCTCCAGCAACATCAGACAGGCCGCTCAACAAGATCAGCCTCGGATGGCCTTCTCTATGTCCCATCAGCCAGGACAGCTAGACTGGTGGGGATGAGGGAGAGGGCCTTTTCTGTGGTGGCCCCCACTCTGTGGAACTCCCTCCCTAAGGAACTCTGTCATGCCCCCTCTTTAATGAGCTTCCGCCGTGCATTAAAAACGTGGTTGTTCAGGCAGGCATTTGGGGTGGATGAAAATGTTTTTACTGTAGAATTTTATTGTTTTAATTATTAAACTGTTTTATTATATGTTGTACCATCACCCAGAGTGGCTGGGTGACCAGCCAGATGGGCGATTAATAAATTTAATTAATAAATAAATAAAAATACATGGAGGGGAATAGAATTGGTAAGGGGAGGATGTAAGTGCTCAGTGGTGAAAAAAAATCATTCTGCAAATGCTCAGAGGCACTCTGTATTTAAGAACATAAGAAGAGCCGTGCTGCATCAGACGAAGGTCCATCTAGTCCAGCATTGTGTTCATACAGTGGCCCACCAGATGCCCACGGGAAACCCACAAGCATACCATGAATGCAATAGCACCTCCTCATCCACATTTCCCTGCTGCTAACATTGGTGAAATGTAAATAAATTCTAGTAATTCCAAATTTGTATGCATGCATATCCTTCAGAAACTTTGCAGATTTCTTACCTGGGGGACACCTCTAATGACCTGAACATTTCCATACAAATTTACCCAAAAACTATAAGGGGGGGTGAAGGGAAGGGAAAGCAAATCAATCTCCCTCCCCCAAATTGGAGAACTCCCCTTCCACATGAATTGCTGCACATATCCTTCTGAAACTTTTCTGGTTTCTTACTTAGGGACACCTAGACTGTCCATAATTTTCAGAACAATGGTCTACAAGGACCATAGGGAGATAAGTATGTCCTGTTTTGGAAACCTCAAAATGGCAAGGCTACCCTTGCACAAAAAAACTCTGTGGCTATCATTCTGAAATTTGGCAGACATGATCTCCTCTGATGGAGCAATGAATACTGAAATTTTTTATCAAGTTCTTCCAAGGAATAAAAATGTTATTGGTAGTTCCCTTTAAAATAAAATCAAAATATAAACCCTGCATCTATTTTTCTGACATTGGGCAGGTGTAATCCCTTCTAGGGGGCTTACTATGCCTGAAATTAGCATCCAGTTCTGACTAGGGATGTATGAACCTCACATTGTCCAGTCTGGGGGGGTCCACTGCAGGGCAATTTGGGCTGCCTGGGCCCCATGGTGTCCTCTGGAGCCCTGCTACATCTGCCGGAGTTGGCGAAGTGGCTCTCTGGCTTTCTAAAAAAATGTGCTACGTTAATGGCAGCTGCCATTAGCCTATCATGGAAAATTACAGCTGTAAATGGCACATTTTATGCCATTCACAGCCGTAAAGCACTTACTTCTACCTAAATTACAGCTGTTTATTACTGCATTTAGGCAAAAGTAAGTGCTTTACGGCCACAAATGACATACAGTATGTCATTTATAGCTGTAACTTTCCTGTGATATGCTAACGGCAGCTGCCATCAGCATATCATATTTTTTAGGAAGCTGGACAGCTACCCTGCAGGAACTCCTCCAGACCCGGAGGTAAGTGCAGCTGGTCCACCACCACAGACTCTGGAGGTCAGATTCTTTGGAATCTGGCCTCATTTGAGTCTGCAGCAGGTTTCCCCAGCATCCCAAGATAAAAAAAGTTACAGTTCTTTCCTAATTTCCCATGGTAGTCAACAGAAAGCATAAAGACTTATTTTTCCAAACCTTGACTCAGGTTTGGTGTTGTTGTTGTTGTTGTTCAGTCGTTCAGTCGTGTCCGACTCTTCGTGACCCCATGGACCATAGCACGCCAGGCCTTCCTGTCCTGCGCTCTCTCCCGGAGCGTGCTCAAGTTCATGTTGAGCTGACTATAAATTGGCCTGAGCAGAAGCAAGATGTTTTCCAAAACACTGAGTTTGGGCCAGAGTTGCGTGGGGGAGGGTGTCAGTGCACAATTCGTATGTATATATGTTTGTATGTAATCTATACACACATATACACACACGCAAACACAACACATCCACACCACACACACACACACACACATGCAGATGTGTGTTATGGGCCTGTGCCCTGGATCTTTTAAGTACCTAGCCATGCCCCTGCCTCCAGGTTCAGAGATAGTGTGGGGGTCTGCTTGTGGATCTTTCAGAAGCAACTGGCTGGTCATTGTGTGAAACAGGATTGCTCAGGCTTTTGGTATGATCCAGCAGGGCTCTTCTTAGGTTCACTCTTACTTTTATGCCCATAACCTGTAGCTCTATTTATCTTCTTCTGTTCTATTTCTGTCTTCCATTTTTTATACCTTTGCTTGTTTTGCTGTTGTTGAGATGTTCTCATTCTTGTGAGATCACCTTATCCAAAATTGTGTTATTGGTTTGTCCTTCTGCATTTTCACATTCCTTTTTTCTCAGTCTGGGTAGTGCTTCTATTCTTCCTTCTCACTGAGTACACAACTTTTAAGTCCTTTTTGATTCCCCTCTTTTTTATGGAAGCTACTGCAAAACTTCCAATCTAGAGAGCTTTGGGTATTGGGTTGTATAGAAATGTAATAAATAAATTTTAGATATTGGTAAAATCTGTTTTGTTGGCCCCTTTGTTGCCAGATATTTCAATATTCTGCTATTTTTGACATGGAAACAAAGGTTTCATGGCTGCTTGGTTACGTACAGGAGAAGTCTACCATCCTACATAACAGCCCTTCTGGATCAGACCAAGGGTCCATCTAGTCCAGCATTCTGTTCACATGGCGGCCAACCAGCTGTTGACCAGGAACCCACAAGCAGGACTTGGGTGCAACAGCACCCTCCTGCCCATGTTCCCCAGCAATTGGTGTACACAGGCATACTGCCTCTGATACTGGAGGTAGCATATAGCCATCAGGACTAGTAGCCTTTGGTAGCCTTCTCCCCAATGAATTTGTCTAACCCACTTTTGAAGCCATCCAGGTTGGCAGCCATTCTCACATCTTGTGGACCTGACTTCCATCTTTTAAGTCTGTGCTGTGTGAAGAAGCCCTGCCTTTTATCTGTCCTGAATCTCCCACCATGCAGCTTCATGGGAAGACCCCATTTTGAGAGAGGGAGAAAAATGTCTCCCTATCCACATTCTCCTCACCATGCAAAATTTGGTAGACCTGTAGCATGTCTCCCCTCAGCCTCCTTTTTTCCAAGCTGAACAATCCCAGCTGTTGTAACTTCTCTCATAGGGGAGATGCTCCAGCCCCTTGGTCATTTTAGGTGCCCTTTCCTGCACTTTTTCCAGCTCCACGATATTTTTCTTAGGTCTGGTGACCAGAACTGTGTGCAGTATTCCAAGCGTGGTCGCACCGTAGGTTTGTACAACGGCAGGATGATGTTGGCAGGTTCATTCTCAATCCCTCTCCTAATTATGCCTGACGTGGAGTTCGCCTTTCTCACAGCAGCCGCACACTGAGGGGGGGGGGGGCCTCCATGACCCGCGCGCGCCGGCACGTGCTCCTGTTCTGCGCTCACACGACGGCCGCAAAGCGTCACCGGGGGGCACAGCGGGATCGACTCGGCAGCCCGTGGATTCGGGCCCGCCCGTTTAAGCTGGGGGGGCGGGGTCGTCGGGCAGCCCGTCCCCCGAGCTGCGCACGCTGGAGTTTCAGCGAGCCAGCGGAGGCGAGGTTCTTGCTAGTGCCTGAATTCTGATAATTGAGCTCAAATCTGGAGCATGCACCCTGCGCCCAGACACCCCAGTAGTCAAGACGCTTTGACCCAAAGCCCCCCCCCTCACACACACACACACCTTGAGGGACCTTGTGAAGCCCTCCCCACTTCTTCCTCCCTCTTCCCCTCTTTCGCTCGCTTTGTTGCTGCAGAAGCAAAGTACCCCCTGCCTCCATCTTAATCACACACCCCAAACCTGTGCGGCTATGGAGAAGTAAGAACCCCCTCACCAACTCTCCCCTGCACGTCCGTTAGTTTGCCAGATCCCCCTGCCTTCCCGTCCTACATTGCCTCGCTGGAGAATCCGGTCAGTTTTGCCCGGCTCCTTTCCCTCTCTCTCCCCAGGCTTGTGTGCCTTCCGGGATGAGCGGCTGGCTGGCTGGCTGCCTGCCGCCCTCGCTCGCCAGCTCGGCCCCGCCGGCCTCTCCCTCCCCCTGCCAGGCCGCACCGTCATCTCCCTCCTCCCCCTCTTACTGCCGAGGCGCCCCCGCCAAGCTGCTCATCAGTGACCCTGAGCCATTCCTTTAAAGGCGCCTGCCCCGGTAATTAGGACTGGTGGAAATGCGAGCCCCTAAAAGGCCGATCAGGTGTACAAGCGGGTTTCGAAAAGGCAGAGGAACGAGAGACCAGATTGCCAATATCCGCTGGATAATGGAGAAGGCCAGGGAGTTTCAGAAAGACATCTATTTCTCTTTTATTGACTATTCTAAAGCCTTTGACTGTGTGGACCATAACAAATCGTGGCAAGTTCTTGGTGGTATGGGGATACCAAGTCCTCTTGTCTGCCTCCTGAGGAATCTGTATAACGACCAAGTAGCAACGGGAAGAACAGACCACGGAACAACGGACTGGTTTAAGATTGGGACAGGAGTACAGCAGGGTTGTATACTCTCACCCTACCTATTGAACCTGTATGCAGAACACATCATGCAACGTGCTGGGCTTGATGAAGCCAAGGCTGGAGTTAAAATCGCTGGAAGAAACATTAACAATCTCCGATATGCAGATGTCTGCACTTGGATGGCTGAAAGCGAGGAGAAGCTGAGGAACCTCATGACGAAGGTGAAAGGAGAAAGTGCAAAAGCTGGGTTGCAGTTAAACCTCAAAAAAACCAAGATTATGGCAACCAGCTCGATTGATAACTGGCAAATAGAGGGAGAAAACGTGGAGGCAGTGACAGACTTTGTCTTTCTAGGCGCAAAGATTACTGCAGATGCTGACTGCAGCCAGGAAATCAGAAGACGTTTACTTCTTGGGAGGAGAGCAATGACAAATCTTGATAAAATAGTCAAGAGCAGAGACATCACACTGACAACAAAGGTCCGCATAGTTCAAGCAATGGTCTTCCCCGTAGTAACCTATGGCTGCGAGAGCTGGACCATAAGGAAGGCTGAGCGAAGGAAGATAGATGCTTCTGAACTGTGGTGCTGGAGGAAAATTCTGAGAGTGCCTTGGACTGCAAGAAGATCAAACCAGTCCATACTCTAGGAAATAAAGCCAGACTGCTCACTTGAGGGAAGGATATGAAAGGCAAAACTGACGTACTTTGGCCACATCATGAGAAGACAGGATACCCTGGAGAAGATGCTGATGCTAGGGAAAGTGGAAGGCCAAAGGAAGAGGGGCCGACCAAGGGCAAGATGGATGGATGATATTCTGGAGGTGACGGACTTGACCTTGGGGGAGCTGGGGCTGACAGGAAGCTCTGGCATGGGCTGGTCAATAAAGTCATGAAGAGTTGGAAGTGACTGAACAAATAAACAACAACAACAAAATGCCTATTGCCTCAGCCCAATCTTTGGAACGCGTGTTCTAATCCCTTTCAGTGCAATGCTCCTGGGTTCCAAATCCCCTTCAGGTGCGATCCTATGGCTGCCAGGCAGCGGCTAGACAGCAATAGGATTTGTCGCTTTTCGGAACCGGCCACGGAGCCCACACGACGAAGTCGGTTTGCAGAAAACCTCCTCCCCGCCCCTGCGCCCTCGGGCTCTGGGCTCATAAGAGCACTGCAGAGCAGGGGGGAAGGGGGCAGGGTGGGGACAGAGGAAGCATCATTAGGATGCTTCCGATGTGCTGGCCGCCCCCACCCCGTCCCCGCTCCGGAGTGCTGCAGCTAGACGTCCAAAGCCGCCGTCTCGCCGCCAGTGCAGGGCAGCCGGAGTGCAGAGGAGCAGATCCCCACACTTGGAGGTGGCGCCTATCCCCAAAGGCTTGCCCTCCCCCCGCTCAAGGCAAGGGTCCCCAACTGCACCCACAATGCTCTCCATTCCCTGCCCGCTTCGAACCTGTATTTTCAATTAAACCCTTGAGCAACTTTGGGTGCCAGGTCCTCCTTCCTGCCCCAGCACCTGCTGCAAGCCAGCTGCCGACATGCGGACGCCCGTCCGTGGGAGAGGGGAGCCCCCTCCACAGCAGGGCAGGAGCTCCCGCTGAGAAGCCCTTTCCCTGCAGCGCCTGGAGGGCTGGGCCAGGGCTTCCCAGCTGGCGATGGCCAGCGTCGCCAAGGCGGAGCCCGGCCTGCTGTGCCGCTGCAGTTCCACACCCCATGCGTGCTCCCTCCTGGGCCCCATTCACCTCCCCCCTTCCAGCCTCTGGGACATCGCGCCCCGCTTGCCACCGTGCCGCCTCCAAGGGGACAAGCCGGCGGCTGGCGGACGTGTGAGCGCGGAGCCCTCCTTCGACGGAGTTGGAGCTGAAGGACTGAAGGGAGAGCCAAGGAGGCAGCAGTAGTCCGGGGGGGGGGGGGATATCCATTTCACTAATGGGCATGAATTATTCCTTTGACCCTCATTAGCTGGCTGTGATTTTCTCTATTTGCATTTCAGAAAAGGAATATATTTGCATATCTGTAACGGAAGAGTGTTTCTGTCTTTGAGCTCTGAACGCTTGCCAGAGAGCAGCAGAGGGAGGGGGGGAAGGAGGCGGGTGTCTGGCAGTGCCCGCCTGGCAAACTGGCTGAGGCAATACATCTGCCAGCAGGGAGTGCAGCAAACGGCCCCCTGCCCTGGCTCGCCCCCAAAGCCCAGGCAGCCCCAGGGAACTGAGGGAATGGCCCCACTGAGCAGTTGAGGGAGGACAGCCGGCTAAGTCCGGTTCCCCTCCTCCCCTTCCCAAGCCAAGCACTGAGTTTCCTGAAAAGCATGGATTAGAGAAAGTTGCCTGGAGGGGCCCCATCAGGTATTCACTGGGGCCAGGAAGGGGAGGGAGTGGCAGAAGTCCTAAAACATGGGGCGTTCCCAGTGGGATGGGAGCCCAGAGCCCTAAAAGTCCTCAAAGCGATGCTGGAGAAGCAATGGTCGGGTGGGACGGAGCTGCTGTAGCCTGCAGCAAATGCATCCGTGGGTGAGCGGAGCGGGAGAGGCGGGCTCAGAAGGCCCCTTGGTATTGTTGGTGAACTTGCCCCTCTTCCTGTGGGTCGCTGTCTCCCTGAAAATGTTGCCCTACTGAATGGAATGTTCTGGCCTTGCGGATCACCTGTAACCACATCTGCTCAGGGTTGACCCGCCATAGGAGCTCTCCGCCGCAGAGGGCTCCCGGCTAGCCGGCCCTCTTCAGCTACGCCTGGGAGAGATCCTTCTTGACTGATGAAGAGCTTTTGACAGAAGTATATGGGGAATGGATCTCCCATGGGATCTGATATCAGAGCTGTTTGTTTGATTTTGAAATGGCCTTGCTGCCATTTCAAATTGTGGGGGGTGTTTTTGTCAGAAAACCCAAATGCTGTGTTTTTCTTGGCTGAGCTGGCCTCACTTGCAAGGATGCCTCATGCAAGATGCTCCTATTTTGCATCACCTTTCCCACCCCCCACCCCCACACACCCCTGCTCGTCTGAAGCAACGTTGTCAGGAGGGAGGGGTGTTGTTTTCTCTGCCCCCACCCCACATGGCTTTGTATGCACTACCTGACACAGCCTTCTGCCTCTCTTGAGCTTTTTTCTCAATACACATTTTAAAGAAAAATGCTGAAATAGTTCGACATTAAATATAGAATCACACAGAACTAATACTTCACATCAGGGGGAGGGTGAGAGGGAAGGGCGACAAGAGAGTCTGGCTAGTACAGATTGCTGGAGTCATGAATATTCATGATTCGAGCAAGAAAGGCTTGCTAGAGTTAGTATGACAACTCCCCACCACTGAAACTAACATTGCCACCTTTGCCTCTACAGACGCAGGTGGATGCCACCGAGTGGAGGTGGCTGACCTGCTGCTGGCCGAGCAGGACTCGTCCCCTGTGTCAGCCCAGAAGGCGCCATGAAGTATTTGCAGGACAAACCAGTACGACCCCCCATCTCTCTCACTCACTCTCTCTTTCCCTCCCTCTCTCTCTCTCTCTCTCACACACACACACACACACACACACACGCTCCAGTCCACGTCAGTAGCCATGGTGGAACTATGCATTTGGTGGGGAAGAGGAGTCTATCAAATCTTTAATGGCTTAGCCACCAGAGGTCCACTCCTGTTGCAGGGTGAAGGAAATAAAGGTAGCAAAATCAGAGTGGAGCAAAGAAAATGAAATACATTCACTTTAAATATATATAAAGGAGGCCAAGAATATATTCTTGGCCTCCTTTCAGGGCAGAACTTCCATGAACTGAAAGTCATGACTGAGATGCAGGGACTCCATTCAAGGAGGGCAGCACAGAAGAGGCCTGCTCTGAGCTTTGCAACTCACGGGCTGTGCAGAGCTTTAAAAGTTGAACCAACATCTTAAGACTACTGGACCCTCAGCAAGCAGGCTACCAATGCAACTGCGGTAACATTAATAGAAATGAGAACTACTCTGCTTGGAACTCCTCCAGGTAGAATTGGGCTTTGTCAAACATGATCTATATTTCTTAGGGATGTACGGAAGTCACTTACCTTTTTGCGGATTCTGTTCATGGGGGGGGAGGCATTCCATCCCTCCCCCCAGAATCCTCAACGGATTCGATCCGGTCCTCCCCCCCTGAATCCTCGACGGTGGGTAGGGGTGTACGAAACCCCACTTACCTGGCTCCTCTGGGTTTCGCTGGGGGGGGGGAGGCGCTCCATCCCTCCCCCCGGAATCCTCGCCGGGGGGGGAGGCGATCCGGTCCTCCCCACCCGGAATCCTCGAAAGCTGGCTGTGCTCCACGGTGGCTCTGCGGAGCAGTCGGCCAGGCTCAGGCCAGGGCCATGCACAGCCGGATTTCCGGCCGCAGAGGGCTCTGGGTAAGGGGGGGGGGAAACGCGTACGCAAATGGCGGCGGCTACGTTCCTTATTTTTCGCCATCTTAGTCTACGTCAATATTTTCATAGACTAAGACAAAGAAAAGAAAAGAGAATGCAAATAGCATAGTGGGCGCTATTTGCATTCCCCTTTCTTTTCTTCGTCTTAGTCTGTGTAAATATTGATGTAGACGAAGACGGCGAAAAATAAGGAACGCAAATGGCGGCAGCCGTAGCCGCCACCATTTGCGTATGCATTTTTTTTTTTAAAAAAAAAACCCAGATGTGATAGGCTACGTAAGTCTTTACGTAAGTCATGTCTATGGGGGGGAGGGGAGACACAGACTGCAAATGGCGGCGGCGGCAGCCAGTCGGAAGACCAGCCGCCGCCACTGCTGAAGCCGCTGCTGGAGCCGCCGCCCAGAAGATCCGCCCCAGGTAAGTCTCATCCCGGGGGGGATCCGCGGGGGGCGGGGGGGTGGCAGGCCATTCCACCATGGATTTCAGGGGGCTGAATGCACTGGCATTCGGCCTCACCGAGATCCGTCGCGGAATTCTCTAACATCCCTAATATTTCTAAACTGGGAAAACAGCTTGGCTTATCCATAGTCAAGTTTAGTGCAACGTCTTTCCCCCCTTCCTGGTGGCTTCCCAGGCTCCCCCTCCTGCTTGCCCACCTCCCTCCCCCTTCCCCTCTCAACCAGGGCCAACCCCACCTTTAGGCAGAGTAAGGCAGCCCCTCAGCGGCAGACACTGGAGGGCAGCAGCCCCCTGACTGTTCCTCCAGATGGTTTCCGTCCTCTAAGCCGGTGCACCTGCTGGGACAGCCATGCTCCTTGGTCTGTGGCCTTCACTGGCCCTCTGCCAACATGTCACCAGCAACACTGTTGAGAAAGGCCCCTGGCCAGGCAAGCGGGCGGAAAGGAGCCATGCGCTCCAGCAGGCATTGCACGTGCACCTGTGCCACTCTGTTCACGTGACCTACACCGGTACCACCATGCTTTACTGTTTGGGTGGGAACCAGGTGGAGCAATGAGCAAGTGGTGGTGATGTGTTGGAGGACAGAACTGTGCATGCTACGCAGCCTGCCTTGCACCCCTAAGCTGCCCTCAGGTGTAGTAGCAAATGCTACCCTATCACCACTGTGAAAGTGAAATTCACCTGCCGTTCCAGTCAGCTTCTGTTGGGGAATGTGGGGTGAATGCTTCTCTTGTCCTTCACCTCTGGCAGCAAAATGTATTGGGCCAGCCCTGCACCCATTGCTTTTCTGGTAGCGGTGGCAGGAGAATGGCAGAAGGAAGGGAGATCCCTCTCCTCACTCCTCACTTCCCTGTCTAATGCTCACAGCCTGCCAGGACCAAGGAGCGCGAGGAATGTGGTTTTCCCAGCATGCAGGGCTTTGCATCTGGCATGCTGCCATCGCTACATGTCAGGCATCAGAGAGGAGAGTCCCCTCTGCCTCCTTTCCCTCACTGCTGAAACAGCAAGAAAGGCCAGGAGTGGACTGGGAGGCAGCGGGGGGTGGGGGGTGGGGGGGGCTTCAGGGCTTCTCCAGCTTTGGTCAAAACTCCAAGCTGGAGAATAACTTGTGGGCGGCAGCATTTGCCTCGCTGTTGACATGAGCCTTACGAGACACCCAACTTTGGATTTCCATGTGAGGTAATGCAACCCTGCATGCACTGCTATGTGAAACTACTCAAATATGTGCATGTCTTAGGGATGTGCGAAAGCCACTTACCTT
Source organism: Heloderma suspectum (assembly GCF_057233095.1). Taxonomy (NCBI): domain Eukaryota; kingdom Metazoa; phylum Chordata; class Lepidosauria; order Squamata; family Helodermatidae; genus Heloderma; species Heloderma suspectum. The sequence continues at coordinate 48,391,171 of NC_139467.1, read as the reverse complement.
TTCGAAGGGGTGATTTGCAGTGGGGGGGAGGTGCTCTGCACCTCCCCCCCGAAATCCTAACCTGGCCAGCTCCACTCCGCAGCAACTCCGCGGACACAAATGGCGACGGCTATGGTGGCTGCCATTTGCGTTCCTGTTTTTTTGCCATGATAGGCTACGTAAATATTTACATAGCCTATCACAGCAAAAAAACAGGGGCACAAATGGTGGCCGCTGTAGCTGCCGCCATTTGAGTTCCCTTTTTTTGCCATTCTAGGCTATGTAAATATTTACGTAGCCTATCACGGCCTCCGCAGGGACACAAATGGTCCAGACATGGCCGCCATTTGCAAGGCAGCGCGAATGGTCCAGGTAAGTGCTCCATTTCGTGCACCTTTTGTGGGGTGGGGGGCGGGGCGGGCTTTGTTCCGCCACGGATTTCGGGGGGCTGAATGCACTGGCATTCGGCCTCACTGAGATCCGTGGCAGAATCCTCTGACATCCCTGGCATATCTCTCCTCAGCAGTCAGGAGGCAAACTGTGGCATTCACCCTCAGCTGCAGCTTCCCGATCAAGCCCTCTTCAAGGATCGTTCCACAGAGTCATCGGCCTAAGAGGCTGCAAGAACGCGCCATGGAAAGTCCTCTGTGGGAGAGCACCTGCTTGGCATACCAAAGGCCCAGCTTCAACCCCTGGCAGCGTCTCCAGGATGGGCTGGGAAGAAAGACCCCCAGAGAGCCCCTGTCAGTCAGTCTAGAGGCAAAGCTGAGCCAGATGGGCCACTGGGCCGACTTGGCACCAGCAGCTTTGTATGCTCCTGTGACGACGTTCTTCTCCTCCACAAGAGGACATGGCTCATGTGTGATGGATAAGAGGCACAGAGTGAGCTTCTTTCAGGCAGGCTAATTCGGGGAGCACCTGCCTTGCCAGGGTCTGTTCTTCTGCTTCAGTGGATTTGGAAAGTTCTCAGCCCCTCAAAAACAGAATGTGGCCAGAATGGCCTGGCCTGCAGCCTGGCTCTCTCGGAATGGAAGAGGAGTTGTTCCGGAGGACTCCAGGAGGTAACAGGCTCCAGGTCCAGGCACACAAACCCCAGGGCTCACAGGAAAGCCCCCCCCCCCCGATCCCAGCCTGTCCACCAGCATCTTCTCCGTGCTCTTGGGTGCCTGGACACGAGCTGCTCTGGTGTCTCTGGTGTGGCTGTTATCAAAGCAAACCCATCATGGCTTCAGCTCTTGTCCCAGGAAGGCCAACTCAACGTGCAGCACACCTAAGCTGAACTCCACCATCCCGTGGCTGACCTGGGCTTTGAATGGGATCATCCGGCCCTACCAGTGTTGCCTAACGTGCCGGATTTGAGGGGGGGGGTTCCACAATTGATTGATTGATTGAATTTCTTAATCGCACATCTGGCCAGTCACCCAGCCTCTCTGGGTGATGTACAATAAAACAACAGTTTAAAACAATAAAATTCCACATTAAAACATCGTATTTCTAAAAACACCCTAGCCCACCCTGAATGCCTGCCTGAACAACCACACTTTTAATGCGCAGTGGAAGCTCATCAAAGAGGGGGCATTGCGGAGTTCCCTAGGGAGGGAGTTGCACAGAGTGGGGGCCACCACAGAGAAGGCCCTCTCCCTCATTCCCACCGGTCTAGCTGTCCTGGCTGATGGGACAGAGAGAAGGCCATCCGAGGCTGATCTTATTAAGCGGCCTGTCTGGTGTTGCTGGAGGCGTTCCTTGAGATAGGCTGGGCCTATAGGGTTTTAATCCTATATTAAAGGTCAAAACCAACAACTTGAATTTGGCCCGGAAAACAACTGGTAACCAGTGCAACTCCTTCAGCACTGGAGTGATGTGATCTCACCAGTGGCTGCCTTTAATCAGGCGAGCCACCGTGTTCTGCACCAGCTGCAGCTTCCAAACCGTCTTCAAGGGTAACCCCACATAGAGCACATTACAGTAGTCTAGACGAGAGGAGACCAGGGCATGTACTACCGATGGGAGCAGATGGTCGGGAAGGAAGGGGCGCAGCCGCCATATCAGATGGAGTTGATACAGCACCGTCTGGCTCACAGCTGACACCTGAGCCTCCATGGACAGCTGGGAGTCCAAAATGACCCCCAGGCTGCAGACCTGGTCTTTCAAGGGTAGCCGTACCCCATTCAACACCAGGTCAACATCCCCCAGCCTCCTCTTGTCTCCCACCAAAAGTACCTCGGTCTTGTCAGGGTTCAGCTTCAGCTTATTCCTCCCCATCCAGCCACTCACCGTCTCCAGACATTTGGACAGGGATTCTACGACCAACCTTGGTGAAGATTTGAACGAGAGGTAGAGCTGCGTGTCATCCGCGTACTGATGACCCCGCACCCCAAACCTCCTGATGATGACCCCCAGCAGCTTCACCTAGATGTTAAATAGCATCAGGGAGAGGATGGAACCCTGTGGCACCCCACAAATGAGTGGCCACGGGTCCGAAACCTCCTCTCCCAGTGCTACCCTCTGGTACCTGCCAGAGAGGAAGGACCGGAACCACTGCAATACGGTGTCTCCAATGCCCAACCCCTCCAGGCGGTCCAGGAGGATACTGTGGTCAACGGTATCAAAAGCCACAGAGAGGTCGAGGAGAACAACGAAGGAGCATTTGCCCCTATCCAAAGCCCTCCTCATATCATCGACCAAGGCGACCAAGGCCGTTTCTGTCCCATGCCCAGGCCTGAAGCCCGATTGAAATGGATCTAGATCATTGGCTTCTTCCAAGTGTGCCTTCAACTGCATTGCCACCACCCGCTCAATCACCTTGCCCCAAAATGGCAGATTCGAGACTGGGTGAAAGTTGTTCAGGACTTGGGGATCCAAGGAGGGCTATTTAAGAGTGGTCTTATCACTGCCTCCTTGAAGGCTGATGGCATCACTCCCTCCTCAAGGGAGGCATTCACCACCACCCTGATCCCCTCACCTGGCCTCTCTCTGCAGCCGATAATGAGCCAAGATGGGCAAGGATCAAGTAAGCAGGTGGTCGGCCTTACAGATGAAAGCACCTTGTCCACTTCATCAGATGGAAGAAGCTGGAAGTGATCCCACAAAACCAGTTTGCCACAGGCCGCCTCTCACTTGCTAACTGTATCCACGGTGCACGGAATAACACTCCTGATCCGATCACTCCTGATCCCAGCTGATAGATGAGATTTCAAAGCCTAGACACATACTCTGCTTTCTTTGAAGTACATTTTCATGACAGGATTGGATGGTCAGACAGCAATCCAGAATTCGAGGAATATTAACAGGTTTCATGGCTTTTGGTAGAATCAAGGGAAGGGAACCTTGACGTCATGCAGTTCCTGTCACAGGGCAACCTGTACCTTGTTGAAAAGATGGACATCTCCCTCATTCTTTCTGAGATCCTCAAAGAACATTTTCCACCCCAGCAGCCATTTTGTTTCACCTCTGGATTATCAGCTTCAGGCTCCATCTCAGGCCAGGCAAGATGATTGTCTGAGTGGTCTGGAGGGAAGGAACCAGCCAGGCAGGACCAAGTAGGAAATCAGGAAGGAGAGCACCAAGGACAGGAACTGGAAGCCACAGGCAGAGTCAACCTCATGCTCAGGCAAGAGATTCAGGGCTTCTGGAAGTATCTGCAGAGAGCCATAGTCAGCGGGAGCCTATCAGCAGAGGCTAGTGGTGAAGCTCAAGAGAAGGTGGCCTCTTGAACAGAAGCCTTCAGTGGGTCTTCCTCCAATCAACCAAAGATGTGGCACAGCAGCAAGAGAGGTGGGCACCAATCTCATTGCTGGCTGCCAGATCATGACCAGCAAGTCCCAACAGAAAGGCAGCATCTGGGTGCTCCTTTGTGTGGTAGCCAACAGAACCCCGGATGTCCCAGGGATGGATGTGAGGTTTTGACAGAGCAGTTTCTGCCAAACTGAGTTAGGTGCAGGAAGCATCTGACTGAAAGAGATACATTTTAGCAGGACGCCTTGCCACTGTTTTAGAGGAGGTTCCTCCTGGCCACTGCTGCCTCCCTCAGCCACCTGGCCATGTAGGGAAGGGCTAGAGACAGCGCTGCTGATTGAGTGAGGCTCTTTTTCCCTTTCAGTCCGTGTCCCTAATTTGTTTTTCATGAAGACATGCACACCAATAAGCCCTTCTGTTATGGGGAATGGGGCATTTGCAGCAGCTGCGGCTCAACACATGATGCAAAGATGAAGCCCCTCCGGTGGTCCAGTCTGTCTCCAGAGAAGAAGGTGAGATTCCCCACCCTCTCAGTAGTCACATGGTCCTTGTACTGACTTTGCTGCATCATCTCTCACCTGGCCTAATCAGTCCCACTTAACATATGGGGGAACTAGGATTGGGTGAGAATTTTGTTTGATTCAATTTTTTTTATAAGGACCTGGATGATAGAGAACAGACTGCATCCCCCTTCTATGTGACAACCCTTCAGGTACTTGAAAAGTGCTATCATATCTACTCTCAGTCATCTCTTCTCAAGGCTAAACATGCCCACTTCCTTCCACCATTCCTCATAGGACTTAGTTTCTAGTCATCATCTAGATCATCTTTGTTGCACTTCTCTGAACTTGTTCCAGTTTATCTGAATCCTTCTTAAAGTGTAGTGTCCAGAACTAGACACAATATCCAAGGTGAGGTCTGACAGCACAGAGTAGAGTGGAACTATTATTTCCTGTGATTTTGAAACAATACTTCCCCGATGCAATCTAAAATTGCATTTGCCTGTTTTGCAGCTGCATCACACTGCTGAATCATATGCAGCTTGTGCTCAACTACAACTCCAAAAACCTTTTCACATGTACTATTGTCAAGCCAGGTATCCCCATCTTATACCTGTGCATTTGCTTTTTCTTTCCCATATGAAGAACTTTGCACTCACTATTACATTTCATTCTGTTATTTTCTGCCTAGTTTTCTAACCTGTCAAGATCATTTTGAATGTTGTTTCTGCCTTCTAAAGTGTTAGGTATCCCACCCAATTCTGCATCATCTGCAAATTTGATAAGCATCCCCATCCTCTTCCTCCAAGTCATTAATACATATGTTGATGGATACAGGGCCCAGTACCTAGCCCTGCAGCACCCCACTCAATACCTCCCTCCAGTTTGATGAAAATTGATGAGCACTCTTTGAGTACTGTTCTCCAGCCAGCTGTGGATCCACCTAGCAGCAGTGCCATCCAGCTCACACTCAACTAGCTCGCTGATCAGAACATCATGAGGCACTTTGTCTCCAAGGCCAGGGAAAGCATGTGCATGCTGAAGCCAGTAGTGAAGGGCTAGGAAACTCTGGGCAGAGCAAAGATGAGGTGGCTCAGCACCCTTGACCCCTCTGTTGGTAGGTGATGGTGGAGCAAAGGGGACTGAGCAGGTGAAGGGGACCTTTGCTCCTATCCCATATTCTCTGCATGAGGAATGCAAGGGAAGAGCGAATCTGGCTCAGTCTCCTTCATTCCTTGCCTTCTGACGGAGGAGAGGAGGGGACTGAGCCAGCTCACCATCACCTGCCCTGCATCCTTCTCAATGAGGACCACCTCAGTAGAGGTAATGGGTGGCCAAGTGCCTCACCAGGGCAGCTTTGCGGCAGCTGGGCCTCCCCAGCCAGAGACAGCCTGAACACAGCAAATACAGGGGCACTGGCTGAGGTCCCAGCTGGAGGAGCTCCAGGGGATCCTTCGACCAGGGACCCAATGGCATCAGGTATGGCCCCACCCACTGACATTAGGGGGCATGGCTATGTCCACTAGCACCATTCTGCAGCAGAGGGCTGGGTGGGGATCATCCAGCCCTCTACCCCACACCCCAGTGTCTGCAAAGGTACATAGAATTGCCACACACACACACACACACACGGTTGTTTGTGCTTTTTAGAGCTGTGCGCCAAGCAGAAGGTCAACAGGTGAAGCAAAAACAAGAAAGAGACTTGTGGCAACTTAAAAACTAACCCATTTATTATGGTGAAAGTCTTGAAGGTGCCGCCAGATTCTCTATTGTTTCTGCAGTGACAGACTACCAGGGAATGGGTGAAGCTACATCCCTGGGCAGTGCCTTAGGGAAGGTCTGTGGCTCAGTGGTAGAGCCCCTGCTTTGCATGCAGAAGGTCCCGGGTTCAATCCCCAGCATCTCCAAGTGGGCTGGAAAACATGGTGTGTGAAACCTAGAGAGCCATGGCTTCCAGTCAGTATCGACAGCACTGGCCTTGTTGTCCTCGGAGGGGTATATCAGTTTTGGACAAAGTCGGAAGGCTGAGCTGAATCAGGCAGCTTCCATCCAGTTCTGTTGGGTCCCAGGGCAAAACAGGCTTCCCTCTGAAGCCAACAGAACTGAAGCTGCCCCAGAACGCATTTACTGGCTCGTGTTTCAGATACAGTATGTGCCTGCAGATTTTATGTCTCCAAATGGCAACTTTTGCTTTGGTTTCTCTGAATGCTGCTGGAAAGGAGGAAGTGTGGTTGAAGGACTGAGAGATCCACCTTCTAATCCTGGTGCAACTAGTTTTACCATGGGCTCCAATCGCTGTGCTTTGGGGGAGGGGAAGGATGAGACTGTGATTCTTCCAATGCCACCAGACTTCACTATGAAAAATCTTTAAACTGGTTTTCAAGTATTATAACTTCCTAGCCCCTGTACTTATTCTTCTGAAACTTTGCAGGTTTCTTGCCTGGGGAAATCTCTATGACATGTGCTATTTTCATACAAGTGGACCAAAAAATCACAAGGGGAGGGGAGGGAAAGTGAATCCTTCCCCCCAAAATGATTGGGGAATGCCCTCTCACATTAACCACTGTACCTATCCTTCTGAAACTCTGCAGGTTTCTTACTTGGGGACACCTCTTCACTGTCTGAAATTTTCAGAACAATGGACCACAAGGAACATAGGGGGTAAGCATGTCCTCTTTTGGATTCACTCAAAATGTCAAGGCTGTCCTTGCACAAAACTCTCTGTGCCTATTCATCTGAAACTTATCAAGCTTGATACCCTCAGAAAGGCAACTATTTCAGCAATTTCTATCCAATTATAAAATAAAATTTAAAAGATATTGGCAGTTCCTTAAAAAAAATCAAAATATAAAGGTGTGTAGCACAAAAAAACCCTGCACCTATTTTTCTGACATTGGGCAGGCTTAATCCCCTGCTAAGGGGCTACTGTGCCTGCAGCTATAATCCAATTCTGTCAGGGAGAATAAGGGTATAGCTATGTTTTTATTTCCCATGATAGTCAATGGGAAGCAAGTCAAAGTGGACCAGCCATGACTCGGTCTGAATAGAAGCAGGCCATTTTCCAAATGCTGAACTGGGCCCCTTTTAAAGTATGGGGCGAGGGGGCAAGGGGGCGGGGAGTGTGCACCTCTGAAACACATACACTTTTCCTACTTCTAGAGACAGAGAGATACTTAGAGAGACACAGAGGATAGACCCAGGCACAGAGACACACACCCTCCCCACCCACCACCACCATTGTAGCGGCCACCATTTGCATCCCTACGCTTGCCCGTGATAGGCTACGTATATATTTACATAGCCTATCATGGGCTAGTGTAGGGACGCAAATGGCGTCCCCTACGCAGGACGCCATTTGCGTCCACAGCAGCCCGGCAGCGGGTGGAGGCTCCACTGCAGATCGGTCTGGCCAGCAGCTCCGCGGACTGGCTGCAGAGCAGAGCTGGCCGGGCAGGATTCTGAGGGGGAGGAATGGATCGCCTCCCCCCACCTGTGGACCCCAGCAGAGCCAGGTAAGTGGGGTTTCGTACACCCCTAGAGTGGAGTCTAGGTTGGGTCTGATTACCTCATCCATGTTCCCACCTCCTCAGCCATGTTTCCAGGCCAATGGAAGGAGAAGCTAATGGAGGAGTGCCAGATTTTAAAAAAGGAATCAGCTTTCCTATGAAGAGAGCCTTCCCCCCTCCCCACCCTTTCTCCTTTCCCCTGAAATCCCAGATGCACCTGCATTTCAGGAGCAAGCCTCATTGAGCACAATGGGAGTTACTTCCCAGTAGACACACATATGCTTCTGCTGGGAAAGAGGGGGAGAACACAAGGAGGGAAACCAGCCCCCATTTTAACCCAGAGGACCTCATTGACCGTAATAGGAGTTACTTCTGATGAGACATAATGGGTTTGTTGGGGGAAAGAGAATAGTAAACACAAAGACAGAAACCAGCCACCATTGTAACCCGCAGGATCTCTATATGGAAGCTGTGAAGTCGTTACGTCCTAAGGGAATGGACCGGAACCTCCAGATCATACTTCATCACATTTAAGGAACTGAGGGCTTTGATATGTGCCAAAGGCTTCTCTGTTATTTCTGTGGTCATGGAGAGGGCAAGCCTCATTCGTCACAATGGGAGAAAACACCCCTTGACTGGGGTCATGGGCTGTGTTCTGGTGCTTATTTTCAATGATGTTTTAAAAGTTGGTCCCTCGGCATCCTGCTCCAAAGCAGTGATGAAACTTCCAGAAAACAGGTAGTGGAAGGGTTGGGTCACTGAGGTCAGAGCGACACACCCACAAAGGCCGGGCTCCACGCCCCATGGGCAGGACCATGATACCAAACCCAGTGTGGTTGTGGAAACAGGTCAGTAATGGACCCAAAGTAAGCTGGAAAAGTTAGACTATGACCAGTCCCAGAAGAAGCAGTTTTTCCACGTTAAAATGCAGGGCTGGGGCTGAATGGCCATGACATCACGGAAACACAGAGACCTCACCACGCAGCCAGGTTGGAGTAAATTGCTGGTGGAAACACAGCCCAGGAAAGGCTGAAGAGCACCCTGATCCCAACACCAATCAGCTGGGCAGCACCGGGGGGGGGGCACAATCGCACCCACAGGTGCAGTCGAGGCATCCACAGGCTGCATGCAGTTGTGCCCCCCCGCCCCCTCTGCCTGTTTTAGGGCTATACATATCCTCAAAGCACCATGATGGTTCCAGCCCAAACACCCCTCCCCCCGCCCTGCCATGTTGTAAGTGTTGGGCAACCGTCTCAGCCTACTCGGGCCTTTGCAGGTGGGAGCTGCAGTATGAAAGGCCCATGTGCGATGGCTGATATTTCTGGAAGAAGAATTCTTTATAACTGAAATCTCTCTTCTCCAGGGGATGCAAGCAAAACAAATTTAAGGATTAAATCACACCAAGATATAATCCGCCAGGGAAACTTTTGTTACTTATTATGATTATTTTACAATGTATGCCTCTGAAGCAGTGTGAATACCATTTTGAAGGGGAATAATTTCCAGCCTTACAGCCTATTGTGCATTATAATGCATTTGGAGGGGCCTGTTGAGTAATAGCTGCGGCCCCACCCCCCGATTTTTGCCCGGTTAATTCAGATGTTTTTAACACATTCCTTGTCTGCAGAGCAAGGAAGAGATGGCACTCCTTGGAGCCAAGGAATGCTTGAGCCCCCAAGCTCACCAGAATTCATTTGCATGTTCACAGAGTAAAGAAGAAGTAAGTATTTTCAGTGGGAATTCTGTTGTATGGAAAGTGCTGTATGATCCAAGCAAAGGGCTGGATGTGCCCAATCTTGTCTGATCTTGGAAGCTAAGCGGGGTCAGCCCTGGTTAGTACTTTGCTGGGGGACCGCCTGGGAATCCAGCTTCCTGCATTGAGCAGGTGGTTGGACTCGATGGTCTTGTAGGCTCCTTCCAACCCTATGAGTCCATGATACTTTCTACGATCCCTCCTATTAACTGAGGTCTGTGGGAGGTCAGAGGAGCAGAGCCACCCTGTTAAGTATCCCATCCTGAGAGAGCAGTGGGTGGGAATATGGTTCACGAGGCCCCAGAAGGAGGCAGAACCCGTTGCCCTGGGAGATCCGCCTCTTTGCTCTGCTTCACCCTGTGCCGAAGACTCTTTTCTTTGGCAGGCCTTTGGCCTGAACCTACTTTGAGCTTTGCTCTCCCGACCCACCAGAGTGTGGTTCTGTAGGTTGCTGCTGTGTTCTACATTTTTGGCTTGTTTTCTTTGTCTTGTTTTTCACCTGATGTTAGCTTCCCTGCTACATACTCTATATTTAGGGTAGAAAGAGATTTGAGAGGAGGGCACAGGGCAAAGGTATCAGGGGAAAGAGGGGGAGTAGAAAGAAGGGGGCTCAGGCCCCAACTAGATATGATGGGGGAGCTCTGTGATGACAGCAGCCTCCAACCAGGGCTTCCAGTCAGATTGGAATCATGGCACTGGGGGAGGACAACTGAACCCCTGTGACATTGTCTCAGTTAAAATCACACCCACAAAGCTGCTATTTACCTGGCAGGAAAAACAAAAGTACTATTAATGCAGCCTGTTCTTCTTTTGGGGGAGCTGCATGACACAGCTGCTTCATGTTCAGCTTGTCAGCAGTAGCAGTCCTAAGATCCTTTTCGCAGCCCAGGTATCCTCAAACCTAACCCTATGCATAGGATTGGTCGTATTTTAGGGCTTAAATGCAGAACTTTGCATGTGTCTCTGCTGAATTCCATTCTGATCTCTTCAGCCCAGTGTTCCATCCTATCAAGGCCATTTTGAGTTTTATTCCTGTCTTCTGAGGTGTTCATTGTTCTTTCTGGTGTGTCATCTGCAAATCTGATAAGGAGTCTGCCAAACCCTAATTGAATAAACATGTTTATCCCCCTTGGTGGATAAAAATGCTACAATCAATAGAAATACAGAAGAGCACCAGACAGCCCACTTGAAGCCTCCCTCCAGTTTGCTGCAGGGGCACTGATGAGCACTCTTCGAGAGCCATTTCCCAGTCAGCTGTGAATCCACCTGATGCCATTATCGTCTAGCTCCCATTTAGCCAGTTTCCTAACCAAAATATCAACTTTGTCAAATACTTTGCTGAAATCAAGATAAATTACTTCTAGAGCAATTCTCACAATTCTAGTAAGCTAGAACCTGATCAACCTGATCAAAAGAAGAGACATGTGGTCTCCACTGGAATCATTTGTTTGCTTGCTTGCTTGACAAGGACATCAGGGTTGGGCTTGCCAGGCACAAAGCTGGAGGGAACTGGGGCCTAGTGAGACACCCAGAGATCCCCACTTCCCCCCTCAGCCAAATCTCAGGACTCATTGCAGCACATTTATCCTTCCAGTGCTGCATAGAGAAGATGGGGTACAGGGAACCCAAAGAGATGCCACCGGGAAGATGCCTCTGAAGAAATACTTGAAATCTGAATCACATTGCACAATGACAGGCATGACATTTGGACATGGAAAGTATCAGTGGCATTAGTCCAGAGTTGCAGGCATTGCAGGAGGCCATTCCAGAAAACAGCTGCCTGGCTTGTTGTCTTGGTGGTTGTGAGTCCCAGGGAGGAGCTGTGGACGCTTTCCCAAGAATCATAGAGATGTATCATCTACTCCAACATCTTGCTTGATGCAGGAAAGCCAGAGCTAGAGTGACCACAACAATTGGTCAGTGCAGCCTCCTCTTGAAGAGCCTCCGGCCTCTCTAGGCAAGTTGGGTCCCTTGTCAAACTGTTCTTACCATTAAAAAAGTGTATTTCTAATGTTCAGTAAGCTCATATGTGTTGCCTGAAACCTCTTCTTAGGCTTGTTCTGTAGTTGGGATCTCAGACATGAGGGAGTGAAGTGGGGGAATTGACCTCCCAGTTGTTGTTCAGTCGTTCAGTCGTGTCTGACTCTTCGTGACCCCATGGACCATAGCACGCCAGGCCTTCCTGTCCTGCGCACTCTCCCGGAGTGTGCTCAGGTTCATATTCATTGCATCGGTGATGCTATCTAGCCATCTCATCCTCTGCCGTCCCCTTCTCCTTTTGCCTTCAGTCTTTCCCAGCATCAGGGTCTTTTCCAGGGAGGTTTCTCTTCGCATTAGGTGGCCAAAATATTTGAGCTTCAGCTTCAGTATCTGTCCTTCCAATGAGCACTCAGGGTTGATTTCCTTTAGGATTGACTTATTTGACCTCCTTGCAGTCCAGGGCACTCGTAAGAGTCTTCTCCAGCACCACAGTTGGAAAGCATCAATTCTTCGGTGCTCAGCCTTCCTTATAGTCCAGCTCTCACAGCCATACATTACTACTGGGAAAACCATAGCTTTGATTAGACGGACCTTTGTCGGCAAGGTGATGTCTCTGCTTCTGACTATGCTGTCTAGGTTGGCCATAGCTTTCCTCCCAAGGAGCAAGCGTCTTTTAATTTCATGGCTACAGTCACCGTCTGCAGTGATCTTAGAGCCCAAGAAAGTAAAATCTGTCACTGCTTCCATTTCTTCCCCTTCTATATGCCAGGAAGTGATAGGGCCAGATGCCATGATCTTAGTTTTTTTAATGTTGAGTTTCAAACCGGCTTTTGCACTCTCCTCTTTCACCCTCAACAAGAGGCTCTTGAGATCCTCTTCACTTTCTGCCATTAGGGTGCTATCGTCTGCATATCGGAGGTTGTTGATAATTCTCCCAGCAATCTTAATTCCGACCTCTGATTCATCCAACCCGGCATTTCTCATGATGTACTCTGCATATAAGTTAAATAAGCAGGGTGACAATATGCAGCCTTGTCGTACTCCTTTCCCAATTTTGAACCACTCGGTTGTTCCATGTCCGGTTCTTACTGTTGCTTCTTGACCCTCGTACAGGTTTCTCAGGAGACAGGTAAGGTGGTCTGGTACTCCCATCACTTTAAGAATTTGCCACAGTTTGTTGTGATCCACACAATCAAAGGCTTTAGCGTAGTCAATGAAGCAGAAATAGACGTTTTTCTGGAATTCTCTTGCTTTCTCCATGACGCAGTGAATGTTGGCGATTTGATCTCTAGTTCCTCTGCCTCTTCGAAACCCAGCTTGTACTTCCGGTAGTTCTCGGTTCGCATACTGCTGAAGCCTAGCTTGTAGGATTTTGAGCATCACCTTGCTGGCATGTGAAATGAGCGCAATTGTGCGGTAGTTTGAACACTCTTTGGCGTTGCCCTTCTTTGGAATTGGAATGTAAACTGACCTTTTCCAGTCTGGCGGCCATTGCTGAGTGTTCCAAATTTGTTGGTATATTGAGTGCAGCACTTTAACAGCATCATCTTTTAGGATTTTAAATAGCTCAGCTGGAATACTGTCATCTCCGCTAGCTTTGTTGTTAGTAATGCTTCCTAAGGCCCACTTGACTTCACTCTCGAGGATGTCCGGCTCAAGTTCAGTGACCGCACTATCATGGCTATCAAGGACATTCAGATCTTTCCTGTATAGTTCTTCTGAGTATTCTTGCCACCTCTTCTTAATCTCATCTGCTTCTGTTAGGTCCCTGCCTTCTTTGTCCTTTATCATGCCCGTCTTTGCACAAAACGTTCCCTTGAGATCTCCAATTTTCTTGAAGAGATCTCTAGTCTTTCCCATTCTGTTGTTTTCCTCGATTTCCTTGCATTGTTCATTTAAGAAGGCCTTCTTGTCTCTCCTTGCTATTCTCTGGAACTCTGCATTCAGTTGGATATATCTTCCCCTTTCTCCCTTGCTTTTCGCTTCCCTTCTTTCCTCAGCGACTTGTAAAACCTCATCAGACAGCCACTTTGCTTTCTTGTATTTCTTTTTCTTTGGGATGGATTCTGTTGCTGCCTCCTGAAGAATGTTACGGACCTCCGTCCATAGTTCCTCAGGCACTCTGTCTATCAGGTCTAATCCCTTAAATCTATTCCTTACCTCCACTGTATATTCATCAGGGATATGATTTAGGTCATACCTGAATGGTTTAGTGGTTTTCCCTACGTTCTTCAATTTCAGCCGAAATTTTGCATGAAGCAGCTCATGATCTGAGCCACAGTCAGCTCCAGGTCTTGTTTTTACTGACTGAGAAAGAGCTTCTCCATCTTTGGCTGCAAAGGACATAATCAATCTGATTTCGATATTGACCATCTGGTGATGTCCATGTGTAGAGTCGTCTCTTGCGCTGTTGGAAAAGAGTGTTTGCTATGATCAGCGTGTTCTCTTGGCAAAACTCTATTAGCTTTTGTCCTGCTTCATTTTGTACACCAAGGCCATGCCTACCTGTTATCCCGGTGATTTCTTGACTTCCTACTTTAGCATTCCAGTCCCCTATGATGAAGAGGACATCTTTTTTTGGTGTTAGTTCTAGAAGGTGTTGGAGGTCTTCATAGAACCGATCAACCTCAGCTTCTTCAGCCTCAGTGGTTGGGGCATAGACTTGAATTACTGTGATGTTGAATGGTTTGCCTTGGATTCGTACTGAGATCATTCTATCATTTTTAAGATTGTACCCCAGTACTGCTTTTCCCACCCTTTTGTTGACTATGAGTGCTACTCCATTTCTTCTAAGGGATTCTTGCCCAGAGTAGTAGATATGATGGTCACCTGAATTAAATTCGCCCATGCCTGTCCATTTTAGTTCGCTGATTCCCAAGATGTCGATGTTCAATCTTGCCATCTCATTTTTGACCACCTCCAGCTTACCTTGATTCATTGATCTAACATTCCAGGTTCCTAAACAATATTGTTCTTTACAGCATCGGATTTTCTTTTCACCACCAGACACATCCACAGCTGAGTGTCCTTTTGGCTTTGGCCCAGCTGCTTCACTCTTTCTGGCGCTACTTGGAAATACCCTCTGCTCTTCCCCAGTAGTATATTGGACACCTTCCGACCTGAGGGGCTCATCTTCCGGTGTCATCTCTTTTAGCCTTGTGATACGTTCCATGGGGTTTTCTTGGCAAGAATACTGGAGTGGGTTGCCATTTCCTTCTCCAGTGGACCACATTTTGTCAGAACTCTCTGCCATGACCTGTCTGTCTTGGGTGGCCCTGCATGGCATAGCTTATGGCTTCACTGAGTTACGCAAGCCCCTTCACCACACCAAGGCAGTGATCCATGAAGGGGTGACCTCCCAGACCCCAAAGTAAATCCAAGCTGAGCCTGGACTTTTCCATATCCCAGTGCCTTGAGCTATTTATTTATTTATTGCATTTATACCCCGCCTTTCTTCCTCTCGCAAGGAACCCAAGGTGGCTTACATTATCCTCCTCCTCTCCATTTTATCCTCACAACAACAACCCTGTGAGGTGGGTTGGGCTGAGAGTCTGTGACTGGCCCAAAGTCACCCAGTGAGCTTTCATGGCCGAGTGGGGACTAGAACCCAGATCTCCCAGCTCCTAGTCCAACACTCTTGCCACTACACCACACTGGCTCCATCACCCAGTCACACACACACACTTGGGAGAGCGCAACACAGCTCTCTGGCATCCAATCTCTTCACAGCATCTGTGAACCATGCCAGATTTCAGGACTGCCCAGCACTGCAGGCTGCCAAGAGCCCTCCTGGCAAATGCCCATCACATTCAGCAGAATCAGATTACTTGTGTACAGTACCATTCAGGGAGGAGGGCAGGCTGGAACCATGTCTAGGGGAACACTGGGGGGGGGATACTGGTGCATAGAAGGAGGAAGAGAAAGCTCTGTAATGCCTCCATTTGCTTCTTTAAAGGCAACACTGAACCACTCCTATGACTCCTAAATAGATGTCTCAGAAACCAACCTGTCTTTGAGGGCCTGGGGCCTCTTTCTCCTGCTGAGACAACATCCAGGCAAACAGCAGATAGGCAATGGTGAATCAAGGCAGCATGAAGCACTGCCAGAACATTAACGTGACTAACCAGGCTCCAAACAGGAGATGCTTACCAAATCCTGCATAAACCTACCCAGAGGGTTACCAGAACACTGCTGAAGAGACTCTTCTTTCCCTCCCTTTTCCCCTGGAGTGGCTTCCGGCTACAGCCATGGATCCCTGGTGTTACTTCCCAACATGGGGCAGAGGAGGAAAACAAGTCATTCTTTCATTCTTGACTGGACTTCTGAGTCCAGCAGTTCTTCAGTCTGGAAGATCCAGATGGGGTCAAGGCCAGCAGAGAGGGCAGGCTGGCTGCTGGCCATCCTGGCTGATGGTGCTCACAGTTCAGGACTTCCTTTCCTTGCTTGCTGGGGACTGGCTTGTACCTTCCCACTTCCTTCTCTTTCATTGCCAGCTCTATTTGCTGCTATACTGCCAGGTCTCCACAGAGTAATTTACTGGCAGAATCTCTCCCAGAATCCAGCTTGAAACCAAGCTGTAAAAACAGCTGAGAGTGTAAATAATTCATGCAGACAATATGACTTTTTTATGTAAATTCAGTGCATTAACCCTCTATTATAATGATGGACGACAGATATGGGCGACGTTGCCTTGGTAAGAGCTAATGGATGGCCGCCATAAATTCACTGCACATTTTATTGTGTTGCTGGAAATTGTGCCTTCAGGCAATGCTGTTTACTTTTATGTAAAACTCTGAGTTCCCTAAATATTACAAATATTTTACATCCGACTCCTCAGCATTTCAGCAGAAGGCACAAATCAAGCTTTCTTCGTGCAAGTTGTAATTAAAGGTTTGCTGTTTTCTTTTCTAGGGACAATTATCTAGAACTAAAAAAAGAAATATTTTTCCCTTTAGATGTTCAGTCACTGGCTTATCAAAAAAATCCTTTTGAAGAATAAAAAATAATAACTGAAATATGCAGTGCAGCATTGAAGGTCAGGTGTCACATGATGTGAAAATTTAGAAGGAGCAGCTTGTCCCCAGCTTTTCATTCAACTTAGCCACTGCTTATTTACACACAGAATAGTCTTAAATAACACACACACACACTTTTTATAATTGAGATCCAGTTTTTCACAGAGTAATTCTCTGAAGCATGTACTAGAGGGATTGATTATCTTCATAAACATGGGAAAATGTGTTTGTCTGGGGACATTTAAGCCAAGATTTGCAGGTTTGTCAGTTTTGACTGGAGCTGCTTGGCACAATCTTTCTGCAGTAAAATTGGGATGGGCTGAAGAAGTGAAGACCTTACATGAGAATGGGAAAAGCACACTGTTTCTCTGTTGATGAAGTTTCTAGACTTTGTGGTTGATGTTATGAGGTTGCTGCTGCAGATTCTTCAAGTCTGCTTCATAGCTGGCTGGAAAGGCCAAAGATGCAGAATTGAGGGCTTTCTTCCTGCATATTCTGTCATCATCTCAGGAGGCCATGTGGAAATGAGCCAAAGCAGGCCAGAGGCCTGGTTTTCTACAGAAGCATGTCTTATTTATTATATTCTTAATCTGCCCAATAACCAACATTCTCTGGACAACTAAGGGAACAATCCTATGGCTGCTAGTCAGTGGCCATATGATATGTGGTTTCTGGGAACCGACCTTCACCCACTCCTGAGCTGCCTTGCAGGTAGCCTGGAATGGCCCTGCGCTCCGCACTCAGAAGAGGAGCAGAAAGCAGCAAAAATGGGGTGTTCCGGGTGGGGGGTGTTCTGAGGCAGGGAAGGCAGAACTGCCAGTACAACACATCCTATGTGTCATCTGGCAGCCACCTCCCCCACTCTGCCTTCCCGCTGCTAGACAGCCAAAATCGGCTGTCTAGCTGCAAATGCAGGGCAGGAGAAGCACAGAGGAGACGATCCCCTCCATGCTTCTCCTGCCCTGCATTGGATAGGCGGTCGCCTCCAAGTTTGGAGGTAGCCACCTATCCCCTTAAGATTGCGCCCTAAAAGACTATATTGCCATACAGAGAGTGAAACATATAACATACAATACAAATATTTAAAAGTAAATAATACAATACAAAACAAATAGCGCAGGAATAGATAAACCAGCCACAAAAATCTAGAACTGGGTTTCTAAAATGCCTGGGAGAAAAGAAAGGTCTTTGCCTAGCACCAAAAAGATAATGATATAGGTGTCAGGTGAACCTCTTTAGGGAGTTTATTCCATAAGTGGGGTGCAACCATTGAGAAGACCCTCTCTCTGGTAGCCACTTGCCCAGCATCCTTTGGTGGGGGCATCCAGAGGAAGGCTTCCAACAATGACCTAAGGATCGAAGCAGGCACATGTGGGAGGAGATGTTCCTTTAGGGCCCAATTTGTGGGTCCTGCTTTGTGTGAGTTAGAATGCCAAGAGCAAGTGGGAATGCACCACCTAGTCCTGTGGCTTTTCCTTCACACAGTACTAACAGCAGGTTGGTAAAAGCCACCATTCAGCACAAAATACCAGAAAGAATTTCCTTGCTGGATTAGGCCAAGGGTCCAGTTAGGCTGCAATCCTATACCCACTTACATAAGAGTAAGCCCCATTGCACTCAGTGGGACTTACTTCTGAGTAGACATGTATAGGAGTGTGCTGGTAGTCTAGCCTGTAATTTCCAGCAGTGGCCATTTCCTTCTGACTGGAAGCTCATGAGCAGAGCATCATGATCATAGATATCTCTTGATTGCCTCAAGCAAGTGTCTGGTCCTGAGCTTGCCTGATCAGGGGCATCTGAGCAGGGGCATCTGATCCACTGCTCCTGAACATGAAGGTTTTCATTAGCTGTCATGGCCAGTATATGTTGATATACCTGTCTTCTGTGAATGTCTCATTTAAAAGAACCAATGACCCGTGCTAATGTTCATCACCACAACACCAGATCTGGGAGCAGTGATTCTCAGCGAGTGCCTGAGGCACTTCCTCTTATTTGTCCTGAACTTACTGCCAGCCTGTTTCATTCATGCCTTGGTATTCATTCTCTCCTTTCATCTTTCTACAGATTTTGGCCATGACCCTCCTCCCCACTCTTTTCTAAACGGAAATCCTGCCTTCAGGGGTCTTTCTTCAGAGAGCAGTGCTTGAGCCCGTTGGCCGGCTTTGTTGCCACATCCATGCTTTTCCCAGCTCTGCTTGCAGTTGCTCCTTCCACCCTCACATGCCTTCATAGCTGCTTCCCATGTCTTCCAGAGAACCTCAGTATCACCTGCCTTCTCACCACTCTTCCCAGAAGGCTGCCGTGTCCATGATTTCTCTTTTATCCGTTCATTGTCGAGGCTGAGAATCGAGCCACCTCCCCTGCTTATTCTTGTTTCAGGAGCAGAAGTGGCATTTCGTGCATTCGGGGTGGTGGGGCGAGGGGTTCAACTGCCTGGCAGAGACTGAGGGTTCATTCAGACTTGCTAACAAATTGTAAGGTCCATCCAGATTCCTGCTATTGGGGCTGTCTTCACATTTATCATGCATTGGTGACTGGTCACTCATGGAAGTTTGCAGGTCATTTACATGATGCCATCAACCTCCAGGGCACGTCCAGCTGTTTTTGAGCTTTATCCTGCAAAAAAAAACCACAACCCAAACCTGAGATAATCTGCTATTTAAATGTAAATCCACTTTAATAGCTATGTGTAAATGTGCAGTTCTACTATAACCACAGCCTGGGAAGAAGCCATTGAGAAGAGCAGGGAAATCACAATTGCCCCCCCCCCCCCAGCTTGTCTGCCTGTTGACCTGGGCTGGGAGGAGAGTTTTCTTGGCTGGGCTAGGAGAGGCTCAAAGTGAGTGCAGAGCTGGCCAGGGAAGAATAAGAAGACGCCGCCACCCCATGCAAACAGCTGCACTGGGGTTCATCACACAAGGCTGATTATTTAACAATTTATTGGGGCTTCTGTTTTTGCATTCTAAGCGAGATAAAGATCAGCTCTTTACACAGACAAGTTCTCTGCAATCTTGGGACAGAGAGCAAATGATGAACCAGTGGGTCTCCTTGGGGATTCAAGTACCTCTCACTCGCTCTCTCGCTGTCTCTGCAAAGCAGCACATGGGGGGGGGCTTTGTTGCCATCAGCCATTTACATGGGGAGTCACCGTCTTCATCTTCTTCCTCCCCTGGCCAGCTCCATGCTCACTTTGAGCCTCTCCTAGCCCAGCCTAGAACGCTCTCCTCCCAGCACAAGTCAACAGGCAGACACGCGGGGGGGGGGGGATTGTGATTTTCCTGCTTTTCTCACTGGCTTCTTCTTCCCAGGCTGTGGTTCTAGCAGAACCAATCGTTTACACACAGCCATTGAAGTGGATTTACAATTAAATAATGGATTATCTTGGGGGAGGGGGGGTTAGCTGGATGTGTCCTGGAGGTTGATGGCATCATGTACATGACCAGCAAACTTCCATGAGTGACCAATCACAAGTCCACAATAAATGCCTCTTGTAAAGACAACCAAAGCCACACACGTGCACGTGCACACACACACACCACTGCTTTGCAGAGAGAGAGAGAAAGAGAGACTTGAATCGCTCAGGAGGCCCACTGATTCTTGGCTCGCTCTCTGCCCCGAGGCTGCAGAGAACTTGCCTGTGTAAAGAGCTGATCTTTATCTCACTTAGAACGCAGAAACAGAAGTTCCAGTAAATTGCAAAATAAAAACCCTCCTGTGTAGAGGCTCAAAGTGCTGGTGTTGGTCTCTGCTTTAGGGGCAAGGGTTGGTTTGGTTTGGTTGGGTTGGGTTGTCCATGTGACCAGGAAGTGGTATGATAACAGAATGGGGAAGAAGACAGAACTGGATACTAAAACCATACTCTTGTGAATTTCTAAAGTTGCTTGTTTCTACCCTAAATATCCTTTACTCATGCTCTACACAACACAGTTCCCACAGCCCATTTTTGAGCGACATCCCACCTACACCACAGGGCTGTGGGAACAGGAGGAGGGGTGAGGAAAACACCGAACGACTGCCAGAACTGCAAGGTGGGGGACTCCTCACTCCTGCTGGCCTGTACTTTTGCATGGCTTGTCTCCAAGTGTCGTTATGGCTGGGAAGATGGTCCTGAGGCTGGAGGGGGGATGGAGGTTGCTCTAACTTGGCTCTCCTCCTGCCCAGCCATCAGAGGAATCTTTGCTAGGGCCCTGCAAGAAGGCTGAGCTTTCCCAATTTAATGCCACTAAGTAATGCACTTTCTGCTTATGAAGAGCTCGATGTGCTCTGAAAGGATGCAGAAATATCTGCTTGAATGAAATGTGTTGACAACTGCTGAAGTAAAGTTTTTGCTAAGTCTCAGGAGTTTAGCCATGACAAGCAGTATTAATGAATTGAGTTAATTAAAAAGCATTTTGAGATAAAACAGGCTCTACTCTATGTAAAACACTCTTCTACATTAGCCAGACATTATGGAAATCTTGGCTTTGTACTCCATCATAATACAGCCATTTACAATAGCTTCTCCAGACCCACGGGTAGCGGTGACGTGGACTGCTTTGGCATGTCTTTGAGATGCATTGACTGTGGTATGCGCTGCTTCACGGCATGAACCTGGGATGGTTCCACTCCCCCTCCCTTTCCACTCTTGAGTTTCATGGGCCAGAAACCTCTCACTGGGGTGGGTAAACAGGCCCCTCCAGGGAAGCAGCTGGCCAGACCTGTGGGCCATGGAGAGGGAAAGAAACACTGGGCCTCGGGGTCCCACAGGCTGAGAGTCCCTAAAGCAAGGGTGTGCAACCTGCAGCCCCCCAGGCCCCAAGGAATCCTGCCTCCCTGCCCCCAAACCCCCACCCCCACTGATTTCCCTCCACTACTGTTGCAGTGATGGCCGCCGCCACTTCGGCCATCCCCAGTTGCTGGCCATCTCTGCACTCCCTCCCCCAACAATCCTGAGACAGACAGCTCTTGCCCCACTGGCACTGGCAGTGAGGAAAGAGAGATCTGGATCAGGATCGGGGGGGTGTCTGTGTGGCCCCCAACCCCTAAGCCAGCGTCGCATGTGGTTTTCTGGGCCAAGAAGGTAGTGCCCCCCCTGCCCTAAAGGGAAGGAGGTGGCAGGTCTTTCCTGAAAAGTGGCTCAGCTAACCATATGTCCAAATAGGAGGGGCCCTGAATGTGGTGATTTTGAATTCTAGAGGAGTCTTCCTCCTCCAGCCAAGAGGAACCATTTAGGCAGCTGGTGCTCTACACCAAGCCAGAGCAATTGTTCACCCAGCCCTGACTAGCAACAGTTCTCCAAGGCTTCAGGCGTATCCCATCTGTGTGTCCCATCTGCTGCCAGCTGATCTTTTTTTAACTGGGGATGCCAGGGAAAGAACATGGGACTGTCTTCATGCAACAGAGGTGCTCTGCCACTCACCACTGGACCCTCCAACCATTCATATTTAGAAGAGTTCGGGATCTTCACTGGATTCCCCCATAGCAGCTGGTTTGCTTTGTCCCTTGTCTGAACGGGGAAATCGGGACGTGGCTGCTCACAATGCAATGATAATATTTTATTTAATTCTACAAGTCTGGACAAGCACACAGCTGGAGCTCATCCACAGAACCCCATGTTCAGTTGCCCTGTTTTGAAAGGTCTCCCACTGTCCCCTATTTCCAGTTACTCTGAGTCTGAAACTACAAGAGGCAAGATAAAAACTGTTGATCTGCTCCAGCTCAGCGTCTCAAGTGAGTTTCATATCTGGGAATGGATTTTGATCCCAACTCCTGCCTGTAGAACAGGGGGAGAGAAGTTGTGGCTCTCTAGAAATTGTTGGATTCCAACTCTCATCCATCATAGCCAGGTCAGGGATGATGGGAGTTGTAGTCCAACAACATCTGGAGGGCCATAGGTTCTCCACCCCTGCAGTAGAGAGAATGACACTGAATTTTGTATGACTGATAGGGCAATCCTGTGCATGTCGACTCAGAAGGGAGCCCCAACACAGCTGAATCACACAAACGGCTACCCAGCCGGGGCACTTCACTCAGCAGCACCTTGCATTTGCTTTGCTAGAAGGACACCCTAAGTCACACGGCCCGGATGCCTTCCTGTCCAAGGCTAGGGGCTGATCTACATCACGCCCACCATCACAACGAATTGGGTGTCCTGTCGGGTTAAACACTCTCGCATTAAAACGTGATTATCCACACTCAGCCATTTTCCCCATTGTGGTGCTTCATCGAATGCGCGAGCTCGGTTCACACTCGAGTGCTGTGCTGCCTTCCTGCTCTTAAAGGTTGCAGCTCTCATTGGAGGATCAGAAACTCTTCCTGTTTCTGCTGATTCCATGCCCACCGCGTGGCAGTGGCGGGAGAGGCTTGTCATTTTCCGCATGCTTGCCTGGCCTTGGGGAAAACAACCAGCTTGTCCCTTGCTGCCACTGCCGCTGTAGCAGGTGGGGGTGGAGGGAAGAAGGAGGCACCTTTCCTCTTCTCCCCCACCCACCTGCTGGAGGCCAGGGTGAGCGGCTGGGAGGGGGTCTGCCAATGCTCTTTTCCCCACGCCAGGCCTTGACAGCCAGCATGAAGAAGAGGGGCAGTGGCAGCGGCACCCAGCATTCACGTTTGGGGGGGCTTGCTGGCATCTTCAAAGATTCGAAGCTTCACTTCGGCCCAGTCAGTAGTTGGATGAGTGACCACCTGGGAATCAGGCTTCCTGCATTGAGCAGGGGGTTGCTCTATCCCTTCGAATGAGACTAAGATTTACCCCCTTCTATCCCCCACTTCAGCTTCTTCTCTTTTTTTTAATTAAGGTATTATCTTCGAAGAAATGTGGCTTCTCATCTAAGCTTCACATCTTAGAATCTTCAAATCTTCAAAGATCATGCCTGAACTAGGGAAAAAAATCACGGAGAAGCCACGATTCTTCGAAGAAAACGCCTTAATTTTTTTTTTTTTTTAAGCTGAAGCGGGGGATAGAACGGGGTGAAACTTAGTCTCATTTGAAGGGATAGAATAACCCCCTGCTCAATGCAGGAAGCCTGATTCCCAGGCGGTTGCCCATCCAACTACTGACCGGGGCCAACCCTGCTTAGCTTCTGAGATCAGACAAGTGCACGCACATCCAACCCTTTGCTTGTTGCTGAGGAAACATGGCGTGCTGAGGAAGCTATGCGATTAGTAGCTGGAAGACGACATGGAGCCGTCGAGAGCTGTGACTGGACAGGAAGGAAATATAAACACTGCCATATATGGGCAGGCAGGGGAGGGGACTACAACCAGATATGGTAGCGAAGGTGGACAATCAGAGCATATTAAGGGGAAATACCGGGATATCAGGGTATTGAACGCGGGAGCATGGAAGCGAGAAATTCTGGTTCCAATTTGAGGGGGGTACTGCGTAGTGTGACAGGCGGGCAGTGAAACCTCATTGGAAGCGAAAAAAACTTTAAGTGTAGATCGGCCCCTAGGATAGGGCTATACCTTGTATTTCCAGTCGGCATTATTAAAAACTAGTTGGTTCCCTGTGAACACAGTTCGCAGAGAAAAATCAAATCTAACAAAAGGTTTAACTTAAGGTGTACAGAAACTTTTAAATGTTATTTTGTTTAAATGAAACAGCTGGAGACTTCCTTTCTGAGCAATAAATAAACTCTGACTACCTTTAACTGTAGGTGCCTCTTAATCCTGTCATGATTTGTTTACAGGCCATAGGGATGTATGGACCCCCCACTGCCTGGTCAGGGGGGTCCATTGTGGGACAATTCAGGCCACTTGGGGCCCCGCAGGGTCCTCTGGGGCCCTGCTGTGTCCGCTGGAGCCAGAGAGCCAAGCAGCTCTCTGGCTTTCTAAAAAATGTGATACTCTACTGGCAACTGCCATTATCCTATCGCAGGAAAATTACAGCCGTAAATGGCATATTTTACATCATTTGTGGCCGTAAAGCACAGACTTTTCCCTAAATGTAGCTGTAAACAGTTATTTATGGCCACAAATGGTGTACAATATGCCATTTACGGCTGTAACTTTCCTGCGATAAGCTAATGGCAGCTGCCATTAGCATATTGCATTTTTTAGAAAGCTGGGGGTAAGTGCAGCCAGTCCGCCACAGAATCTGGAGGTTGGATTCTTTGGAATCCAGCCTCATTTGAGTCTGTGGCAGATTTCTCCAGCATCCCGAGTCGTACGTTACTTTAGCCTGCACCTGTGTTTATAAAGGTGTGCAGAGACTTTTGTGTGTGTGTGTTCATATTTCATTTTGCTCCAATTTGCAATTAATTATGCTTGTTTAATTGACTTGACTTTTTTGATACTAAAAAAAACTTTATAGTACTTTATGGATATAAATAAACTCCCGACTTTGAATTATAGTGAAAACCATTGTTATTCATGGAATCTGTGTGTCAAGAGCTTTCCAATGAAGTGTGTTTCATGGGAATCAGTCAATGGGAAGGCAGTCAAACAGGGATGAGCAACTAACTCCTGATTTTGAATTACATATATAAGAAAGATAAGGTCATTTGCTGCAGGGAGGTTGCCCTGCATTAAAAGACAGTGCTCCCCAGATGTTCTTTATTTCTCCACCATCCCAGTTCTTCCCCATCCTTTGGAAATAACCTGTGCCACCCCTGCATGCAATGATGTAGTGGAGTCAGGGACGCAGCCCTGCACTTTTTCATTAGCAGGGACTCTGATGTCATCTGCTGCCCCCCTCAGAATTCCCTGTTCCCTCTGAGCTTAGCTGCGATCCTCACTGCAGCTGTGGGGGAAATGAATTTTCCGAGCAACAATATATTGTTCCATGTTGGAATGCAAAGTATTTGGGATGACTTGGTCTGGAATGGGCAATTAAGACCTACTCGCTTTACCAGAGACGTGCTCCTGGTGGAGATGAAAACTCCTAGGACTGGTTTGTTGATATGGATTGACTCAGCTGCCTGAAATTTTTGGACTGCCCTTGGAGACTGTCACAATGAGCTCCCGCATTTCCAAATTTACCACTACACCACTCTGTGTGTGTGTGTGTGTGTGTGTGTGTGTGTAGTTCGATCCAGCTGGGTGTGTGGACATTTCTGTGGGAGGGGGAGGGGGAGATATAATGAAGGAGCTTAGGGAAGGCTAATGGGTAATGTTGGGGTGCTAAGGGAGTGTGTGAGGGGGCTGTTTAAATGAGAAGGGATCTGTCCATGAGGGCTGAGTTGAGAGGGTGAAGCTTCCATTGTGTATCATATTTTGAAAACCTAAAATGTGTGTGTTTGAGTGAGCAAGTGAGTGAGTAAGATTTTAACACCCCTGCATTTTTTCTCAGATGTCCATTTGAAATACCCCTGCCTTGCTCTCAGCTGCACTGTTTTTGGATCCCAGTGGAAGGCTGTATATCTTACAAGGCTGTATAATCTTAGAAGGGGGGTGGCTGTGAGGGGGCATGGCTGTGGCTGTCACCAAGGGACCCTGCCCTTCTGAATTTGCCACTACGCTACTGCCTGCACCCTCCCACCACTACCACTGAACTCTGTAAGATAGTTTCATGAACATGCACCCTGCTCCTCCCACCAGAAAACAAGGAGGGAAGGTCTAACTGAAAGCAAATGAGTGCCCCCACCCTCACCCTCCACCACATAAGGAGGGGCTGCTACAGGCTGGCCACCTTGCATTAGCCTTCCCATCTGGAGCTGGAGGTTTAACAAGCGTCCCCAATGGGGCCATTTTGGGAAGATGGTAATTGGAGGTGGCAAACGCTATTACCTGCGCAGCACAGGCATCAAAACATCACCCATCAATATTTAATTTAATTACTGCTGTTGTGGTGCCAGAGTCACATCTGATTTAGGAGACAAACAGGGGTCTTTTTATTAATGAACTAAAACACATCCACCCTTGGCCACAGCTGCAGGAGAGGGCATCTTTCTTAGGGTGACTTGCCATACAGGACAGAAACATTAGAAAGCAGACAAACTGACTGGGGTGTGTGGCAGGGAGGGAAGTCCGGGAGAACCATTTTTCAGCAGAAAGATGCACTTGTGTTTGAAATAATTCATCATTTACGTTATTGTGTTACACGGGGGTGGGGAGAGAAACCATGGCATTAATCTTGCAGTGTGGCTAGAGTTAAGTGCAGTGGGGAGGCGTGGGACAGGATGGGGGGCAGGATCTCCCTTGACTGGTCAGAATAGGAAAGAGGGTCTCATGAGGAGAGGGATTCTATCTGGGCTGATTTGCTGACTGATGTGGCAGAGCAGCAGTGTGGTGGCAGGGAGGATGGCCGGGTGTTTTCAGAACAGGCTGGATCTCATGCTCTTCTCTGCATACCTTGAGTAAGGCTTCCACAGGCAACCCAGGTCTCAAGGCCCAGCATGTGTCCCACTAGCACATCTCACAAACCAGTACTGATCAGCTGTCTCTTCAGGTCCAGCTGAGAAGGAGAGTGGGCAAGGCTGTATTAAAGTCTGGGCTAACTGGGCTATGACCTGGACACACCCATGCTCTAGACCTGCCTCCAAACCATGGTACATATGGCAGTTCCTACAGCACAGTCTTCCATGGCTCCATGTCTTATTATGTGCTCTCCCATCTGTATGTTTACTGTAGATGTGCACAAAAAGCATGAGGGAATTCCCAGTTTTCAGTCAGAGCCAACTGGCCAGAGGTGAGCTGGGTAGCGTTACAGGCCATTTTTTAAAAAAAAGGCTGAATCCAGGCTGAAGCAGGCCTCTGAAGTTTTGTAAATCTACCGCTGAAAACTATCCAGTAGAAACAAGTTTGGCAGAGATGACTTAGTGGATAAAGTAGCAGTTACAGGAACTCTGGGGGAAAGCAACCATGTTGCACTTGAGTTCTTGGTTCTAAGGGAAGCAAAAGCCGATTGTAGTCAAACGCGTACCCTGGATTTTAGGAAAGCTGATTTTAATAAACTCAAAACAATGATCAGTAAGGTCCCATGGAAAGCGACTCTAATGGAAAAGGAGTCCAAGATGGGTGGGAGCTTTTAAAAAAGGACATTCTCAAGGCACAATTACAAACCATTCCAACAAGAAAAAAAGGTGGAAGGCAACAGAATAAACCAATGTGGCTTCACAAAAAGCTTAGAGATTACCTGAAAACAAAAAAGGACACATATAGGAAGTGGAAAGAAGGCCAAGTAACAAAGGAAGAGTACAGGCAGGTAGCACAGAATTGCAGGGATGGTGTCAGCAAGGCTAAAGCTGAGAATGAGCTGAAGTTAGCGAGGGATGCTAAAAGCAACAAAAAGGCTTTCTTCAGCTATGTGCATAGTAAAAGGCAGAGGAAAGAAATGGTGGTTCAGCTATTAAATAAGGATGGCAAAATGATAACAGAAGACAAAGAAAAGGCAGAGGTGCTCAGTTCCTACTTTGGCTCAGTCTTCTCCCAAAAGAGGGTCTATGACCCCCCTAGCAAAGGCGAAGTACAGGCTGAAGGGGCAGGATTGCAGCTTGAGATCAATACGCATATGGTCAAGGAACACCTAATGACTTGGAATGAGTTCAAATCTCCAGGGCCTGATGAACTGCATCCTAGAGTAAGAAAGGAACTGGCAGAAGAACTCTCAGAACCACTGTCTATTATCTTTGAGCAATCATGGAGGACGGGGGAAGTGCCAGATGACTGGAGGAGGGCAAATGTTGTCCCTATCTTCAAAAAGGCTAAAAAGGAGGAACCTGGGAACTACAGACCAGTCAGTCTGACATCAGTCCCTGAGAAAATTCTGGAGCAGATGATAAAGCAATCCATCTGTAAGAACCTTGAAAACAATGCAGTGATTACTCAAAGCCAACAGGGATTTGTCAAGAACAAATCCTGCCAGACGAATCTGATCTCATTGTTTGATCAGGTAACCTCCCTTGTGGACTGTGGGAATGCTGTAGACATCATATACCTCAACTTCAGCAAAGCTTTCAACGAAGTGCCCCATGATATCCCAATGAGCAAACCAGCTCAAAGTGGGCTACATGAAACAATGATCCGGTGGATCCACAGTTGGCTACAGAATCAGACTCAAAGAGTGCTTCTCAATGGGATCATCTCAAATTGCAGAGAGGTACCGAGCGGGGTACCGCAGGGCTCAGTCCTGGGCCCAGTGCTCTTCCACATTTGTATTAATGACTTAGAAGGAGGAGGTGCAGGGAATGCTGATCAAATTTGCAGGTGACACAAAATTCAAAATTCAGGATAGCTAATACCTTGGAAGACAGAAATACAATTCAAAGTGATCTTGATAAACTGGAGCGCTGGGCAGAAAACAACAGAATGACACTTAATAGGGAGAAATGCCAAGTTCTGCACCTAGAAAAAGAAACCAAATGCACAGTTACAAGATGGGGGATACGTGGCTCAACAATGCTACAAGCGAGAAGGATCTTGGCATTGTTGTCGATCACAATCACAAAAAAGGCCAATGCTATTTTGGGCTGCATTCACAGAAGTAGAACTTCCAAATCACATGAAGTACTTGTTCCCCTTTACTCAGTACTGGTTAAGGCCTCATCTTGAGTATTGTGTCCAGTTCTGGGTACCACACGTTAAGAAGGATGCAGACAAGCTGGAGAGGATTCAGAGGAGGGCAACAAAGATGTTCAGGGGACTGGAAACAAAGCCCTATGAGGAAAGACTGAAAGAACTGGGCATGTTGAGCCTTGAGAAGAGAAGACTGAGGGGAGATATGATAGCGCTCTTCAAGTACTTGAAAGGTTGTCACAGAGAGGAAGGCCAGGATCTCTTCTCCATCATCCCAGAGTGCAGGACATGGAATCATGGGCTCAAGTGACAGGAAGCCAGATTCCAGCTGAACATCAGGAAAAACTTCCTGACTGTTAGAGCAATGCGACAATGGAACCAGTTATCTAGGGAGGTGGTGGGCTCTCCCACACTGGAGGCATTCAAGATGAGGCTGGACAGCCATCTGTCAGGGATTCTTTGGCTTGGATCCCTGCACTGTGCAGGGGGTTGGACTCAGTGGTCTTATAGGCCCCTTCCAACCCTACTATTCTATGATTCCATGATTCTATAGATAAGAGTCCTAATAATCACAGGAAACCTGTACTGTGTTCAGTAATCTTTTCTGCTCCCTTAAATATGTTGTTCCAGGCTTGGTTAATTGGTTAACCACCACACATGAATATAAGTGCCCATTTCACTGCAATTTTTCCAGGAGTTTTGCCATCCATGCGCAACATGTGGGGGAAGTCGCATGACAGCAGGAGCAGGGCCAGCAGTACAGCTCTGCGGTCCCTTGGGTTTGAGGCGTCCTTCATGTGAGTAAGACTTGGGCCAGGTTTGCACCATTGTAGGGGTAAAAGGAGCCATCGTGGCTTCTCCCCCACCCCCACGTGTGCTGCACATGTGACAGGCATTTGCGCAATTCCCCACGATGCAGCAGGGGTTGCTGTGTCATGTGCCTTGTGTATAGCGTGGCGGGGGCAGCTTCCTACCCACCCCACAGCCCTTACTGCATGCTGTGGGTTGTAGGATGGGCACAAAGCCACCCCCATCGTGCTGCGCACCAGGTTCAGACAACATGGCAACCCCCGCTGCATCATGGGGAACTGTGCAAATGCCCGTCACACATGCAGCACATGAGGGGGCGGGGGAGAAGCCACGATGGCTCCTTTCACTCCCATGATCGTCAGAACCCAGTCATGGAACTTAGACCCCTACTCCCAAGAAAGCACAGGAGATGTTTCACAAAGATATGTAGTCTATTTTATCCCCATGTTGTTATTGTTTATAACATTGTGTTCTTTGTGTGCTAGCATGTGAAAATGTGATTCAGAGCTGGGGCAGGACAGGGGACCCACTACAGCCCATTAGCAGAGGATCTACTATGGCTTTGATCCAACCCAGCTGGAGGGAGGCTAGGTGGAAGGCTGATGACGTGGATAGCAGTGGGCGGAGGATGCAAGGCATAGCTTGACAGCAGTGGCAGGGAGTAAAGGGCAGGGCTGTTGAAGGTACCTCACCCTACATCCACTAATGACTGCGACCAGCAGCTTCATATAGATATTAAATAGCATTGGAGACAAGGAGAAGCCCACAGTAGTGCCACCCGGGGGCTGACATACAGTCCCACAATGCTGTTCTCTGGAGGCTGCCCTGTAGATAGGCATGGAACCCCCACCCCCACCCCCAGTCCACAGAAACGACCCAGGAGGAGACCATGATCAGTGGTATCAAAAGCTGCTATGAGATCAAGCATGAGTGACAGGGTCGCACTCCCTCTGGCCCTCTCCCAATAAAGGATATCCGTCAGCATAACCACAGCCAAGGCCATCCCTAACTGAGCTGGGAGCTAGACTGGAAAGGGTCTGAACGATCAGTGTCCCCCAAGAATGCCTGTAGCTGAGTCACTACCACCCTCTCAAGCACCATGCTGAAAAAGGGGTATTCACCACTGGGCGGTTAACATACACTGTGGATGTGGGAAGGGCTATTCCAGGAGTGGCCATACCACTGCTTCCCTAAGAGCAACAGGGACCATCCCCTCATTCCCTGGACCCACCCCGTCAAACCCCCTCGGGCCATCATGGCTAGACAGAATAAGCTGTTATGGGCCAGGGTCAGGAGAACATGTGGTGGGTCAAACTGCTACAAGTATCTTGTCCATGTCCTCAGGCTGCAGAAACTGAAACCAGTGCTGTGCTGAAAATTTCCTCCACACATTTTCAACCATTCTCATTTAATATGATAGAAAAGAAATGGCTTTAGAAAAGAAATTCAAAGAAGAAATTTTGGAGAAATTCTCATGGGTTCGGTTCAGGGTTCTTGTGCTTACTTTACTTCTGAGGTGGCCAAGGAGTGTGTGCAAGTGACCCATCTTTCATTGTAAAGTCATCTCTCCAGCCACCTGTAGGCTCCTCGGCTGCCTGCCCTTCCATTAGAGCCCAGGGAAGACATCATGAAGACATCACTCCCACAGGGCTCTTTCAGATCAGGAAGTGCAGGCAGGCTGGGAGGCTGCAGAGCAATGGAGAGATGTGGAGTGGAGAGAACACAGACGCAGCGCCCTCGGCCACCTCGCAGTGAAAAACACCTCCAGCGTAATTCAAAATAAATGACAAAACTCCCCGAGAATGAGGCAGAAAAATGGAAGCCTCTTTCATGGGGGAAGAAAGCTCCCAGGAACTTGGAGGACCAGTTTTGGCACAGCGCTCGCTCCACCGCTTCCCCGGAGCGCCACACAACGCTGCATTGTGGGGGATGCAAATCGGGCCAGGCTGCCAGCGCAGCTGAAGCTGTTGCCACTTGCAGTAGCAGTGCAAAAAACCAAAATCGCTCAGGAGAAAGAAAGAAGCTGTGCTACAACCCCTGCCGGTGCACAGTCCACCTGTGAGAAACTGCTGGAGAATGTCTCCTCCCTCTGGAGAAATTTGGTGGAGAAATGTCTCTGCCCACAAACAGGGTGGAGAATTTTGAGAGGCCATTTGCTCACAGATCTAGCAGAAATCCATCCCACAAAACTGGATAAAATGGTGCATTGGACACCTCATTTGGACCTGTCACAGCAGCAGCATTGGCAATTGCCCTGGAGTTGTCCAACACCGCACTCAAGACCACTTCAGCCAGCTCAGTCAGGGATGCCGTTAGGCAGCAGGGTGGGCGGTGCACCAACAGCAGCCCAACCTGTCTCTCTGGCCCAACTGGAGGTGCAAGCTCTCACAGCCCACCGCAGGGAGAAGAGGTCTCCTGGTGAAGAAGCTGGCATCTCTGTGGACCACAGTGACCCTCTGGCCTATGTTGGTGCTTACCAAGTGGGCACAGCTGTGTCAGGTCAGCACCACCCTGCTCTCGCACCCAGGACTCAGTAAGATATGCCAGGTCGGCTTTCTCATCCATGATTAAAGCACAGATGCTACCGATCTTAATACGAACTGGCCTGCTATTAAATAACAGCACCATTAGCCCAGAGGACACAGTGGCTGAGCAACCAGATGCCTCAGCATTACGGGGGGGGGATTCAAAGGGGGGATGTCCTGCAACTATCGCCTTCCCCTCTTCCTCCGATGACCCACTGTCCTCCTCATGTCCTACCTCCCCTACTGATAACCACTGTTATCGGGGTGCCTTCCGTGCCTCCCGTCTGCACCTCTCCCCCATCAGCTCCAGACTCACTGTGCACGCCACAGTCTCATCAGACTCTCTCAGCCCTAATACAGAGAAGGACCTCAGCACTCACACACTCACACATGCAGAGCCTAGCTCAGGGACAAGGCAACCACCAGACTCCAGGCAACAACCGTCCTCAGGCGTCACTGTCCATCACACGATTACCTATCCATCTGAGCAGCTTTGTCAGCAGCCTTGGTCCAGGCCCCCACACTGATCAATAACAGCCTCCCACTTGCCATCCAGCCCTCACCAGGGTGCTCCCTACCACCTTTTACTCCTGCAAGCTCATGCCTCGAAGTACTATTTGAAAGAATTATTCCCTGCTCTTCAGCCCATAAGTCACACAGAGGGGCTACAAACACCCACACAATCAGGAGGTATAAAATCAAACCGGGCAAGGTGGCCTACTTGAAGATATGGGGCGGTGCCTGTTCTCCGCTTCTTTCTCCCCTGCTCACAGGGCAGTTCCATTGGACCGGCATCTGTGAGGGGAGGAGGGGTCCGGCCCACCCCAGCCTGGCCCCCGTGGAGATGGAGAAGCGGCAGATGAACCCCTGGCCTTGCAGTGCCAGGCGCGGGCCTGTTGTCACAGAAGGGGCTGATGTGGGGGGAGCGCTTGGAGTGTGACCAGCAAAAGCAGTGTGCTGCAGTGGGCAACCTTAGAATGCGCTGAAGCCCTTCCAGGATTTTGCAGGAGGACCGGGGGCCTCAGAGGGGGGTTGTGCCCATTGGCATGTGCCAGAGGCAGGTTTGGCTTCCTGGGAGCCAGGCGGGAGGCCAGGCTGTGCTCCTGTGGAGGGGAGCTGGCATGGCGGAGGGCCATTCCTGATGCCACTGCACTTCCCCTTGTGTGGCACTCCCCCTCCTGACAGCTGTAGGGCCACGCCTGGGTCGGAGGTGAGACGCGGAGGCTGTTCTGGAGAAATGGCCGGGCTTCCATCACAACAGAGGTGCGGGGGCTGTGGGAGGAGCCGGAAGCCTGTGGAATCCAGCAGAGCAGAGCTTGCCTCTTCACCCACTGCCAGGAGGGGGGGTCCTGGGAACAGCTCCCTTCCTTGAAGCACATTCCACATCCAGTCCAGGCCTGCCAGAACAGTGCTGGGTGGGCTGGGGCCTGCTGGGCTGTAGGGAGCCTCAGCACTCGTCCCACCTGGCAAGCAGGCCAGGGAATGTGTCTGCCGAGGGGGGGCTGCACAGGGCAGAAAGGGCTGCGAGGGCTGAGGTGGGTCCCCAGCTGAACTCTCACATCATCCGCAGCCGTTCAAAACAACGCCCTCCCAGGGCAGTTTGCAAAGGACCATTAAAACCATAACGCCATTTTTTGCAATACAAAGGAAGCAACTGAAGTACAAGAATGAGAAACAGCAGCCATTTAAAGCAGTTTAAAACCCAGCCCACAACACTTTTTATAGAACTGAAACAAAAACGTTTTCAAGGTCCAGTTAAAAACTAACAAAGATGAGTCCACACATACTATTTTGGAGAGGGCATTTCAAAGCTATGGGGACACTACTACTGGAAAGGCTGTCTCTGATGGATCCTGACAACAAGTCTGTGAGCAGGGCCAAGTCTCAGGCAGATTAATACCATTCTGTTATTGAGAGAGGGCTAATGTCCCTATCTTCAAAAAGAGTAAAAAGGAGGAACCTGGGAACTACAGACCAGTCAGTCTGACATCAATCCCAGGGAAAATTCTGGAGCAGATCATAAAGCAATCCACCTGGAAGCACCTTGAAAACAATGCCGTGATTACTCGAAGCCAACATGGATTTGTCAAGAACAAGTCCTGCCAGACAAATCTGATCTCATTTTTTGATCAGGTAACCTCCCTTGTGGACCATGGGAATGCTGTAGACATCATATACCTCGACTTCAGCAAAGCTTTCGACAAAGTGCCCCATGATATCCTGATGAGCAAGCTAGCTCAAAGTGGACTACATGAAACAACGATCCGATGGATCCACAGTTGGCTACAGAATCGGACTCAAGGAGTGCTTATCAATGGGACCTTCTCAAACTGGAGAGAGGTAACAAGTGGGGTACCACAGGGCTCAGTCCTGGGCCCAGTGCTCTTCAACATTTTTATTGATGACTTGGAGGAGGAGGTGCAGGGAATGCTGACCAAATTTGCAGATGACACAAAATTGGGCGGGATAGCTAATACCTTGAAAGACATAAACAGAATTCAAAGTGATCTGGATAGACTGGAGCGCTGGGCAGAAAACAACAGAATGACACTGAATAGGGATAAATGCCAAGTTCTGCACCTAGGAAAAAGAAACCAAATGCACTGTTACAAGATGGGGGATATGTGGCTCAACAACACTACAAGCGAGAAAGATCTTGGAATTGTTGTCGATCACAAGCTGAATATGAGCCAACGATGTGATGTGGCTGCAAAAAAGGCAAATGCTGTTTTGGGCAGCATTAATAGAAGCATAGCTTCTAAATCCCGGGAAGTACTAGTTCCCCTAACACTGGTTAAGCCTCATCTGGAGTACTGTGTCCAGTTCTGGGCACCACACTTTAAGAAGGATGCAGACAAACTGGAGGGGGTTCAGAGGAGGGCAAAAAGATGATCAGGGGACTGGAAACAAAGCCCTATGAGGAGAGACTGCAAGAACTGGGCATGTTTAGCCTTGAGAAGAGAAGACTGAGGGGAGATATGATAGCGCTCTTCAAGTACTTGAAAGGTTGTCACAGAGAGGAAGGCCAGGATCTCTTTTTGATCATCCCAGAGTGCAGGATACGGAATCATGGGCTCAAGTGACAGGAAGCCAGATTCCAGCTGAACATCAGGAAAAACTTCCTGACTGTTAGAGCAATATGACAATGGAACCAGTTACCTAGGGAGGTGGTGGGTTCTCCCACACTGGAGGCGTTCAAGACGAGGCTGGACAGCCATCTGTCAGGGATGCTCTGACTTGGATTCCTGCATTGAGCAAGGGGTTGGACTCGATGGCCTTGGAGGCCCATTCCAACCCTACTATTCTATGATTCTATGGTTCTGTACTCTTTTGTCACTCTGGTCCCTCTGGTCATCTCCTCTTTTGATCACCCAAAGATGCTGTGCATGTTGCAGCTCTCCAGATGACCCTGCATTGAGAGTATTTTTGCTCAAAGATCACACTTCGTTTGTTTTCAAGTACCCACTCTGCCTTCCCTTTTCATCTCTTATTATATTGCTTTCATAAATATCTTTTTTCAATTTGGAACTGAGGTTTGTGTGTGAGCTTCTGGGAATTCCAAGAAAATTGTCTCTCCCCACCTGCCTAACCGCAGGACTCACCTACCTGTGTTCACAGGCAGCCTGCCCAAGTTGATGGACAGCAGCCCAGATGGGGACCACCCATGGAATGGAGGTTCCCCATCCCTATGATAGACACAGGCACAACTGGCCTGCCTCACAAGGCGATTGTGGCATGGCAAATGTGACCACATAGAAGCTCAGCTAGAAAACTGGAGCCAGAAGAACAAACCTAGCAAGCCATTGCCACATTTGCCTCAGCAGCCCCCCTATACGCCACTCAGCACAGAGTGCCTGTGAGGGGCAGTCAAAGTCTTGGAGAACTTTCACAGCCTTTCATGTCCTTCTCAAAAGCTCCAGAGCCAGGTGTTCCAGCTGCCCAGACTGGAAGGGTCGCAGCTATGTGCAGATTTAGGCCACCTGGAATCTCCCCAGAGGATGATGAACTTCGATCTCTGCACCTGCCGGCAGAAAAGACTGAGCTGGGTGTGATCTAGCCCTCCTTCCCCTAATGCTCTGCTCCCTTAAAGGCACTGCTGGCTGTGGGAGCCAGGACTTGCCAGAGCCCAGCCCTTTGCCTGTGTGTGTTCTGGACCTGGCTGCCAGGTGAGGGTTGCTTGAGGGTAGGGGAAATTTCCATAGAAGGACAGCTTTGCTTGCAACTGAAACAGAGGCAGTTTGTGTATGGCCCAACAAGATAAAAATGTAGCCTTGCATTGAGAGTTCTGGGCTCCAGTTTTGTCTTGGTCATGAGCTCATCATGTCATCTTGGAGAAGCTGCTTTTATCTGGCTAAGGTTCCCCAACTGTAGAAGTGGAATAGAAATACCTTTTGTTGTTGTTGTTGTTGTTGTTGTTGAGTCGTTCAGTCGTGTCCGACTCTTCGTGACCCCATGGACCATAGCACACCAGGCCTTCCTATCCTGCGCTCTCTCCCGGAGCATGCTCAAGTTCATATTCATTGCATCCGTGATACTATCTAGCCATCTCATCCTCTGCCATCCCCTTCTCCTTTTGCCTTCAGTCTTTCCCAGCATCAGGGTCTTTTCCAGAGAGTTTTCTCTTCGCATTAGGTGGCCAAAATACTGGAGCTTCAGCTTCAGGATCTGTCCTTCCAATGAGCACTTAGGGTTGATTTCCTTTAGGATGGACTGATTTGACCTCCTTGCAGTCCAGGGCACTCGTAAGAGTCTTCTCCAGCACCACAGTTCGAAAGCATCAATTCTTCGGCACTCAGCCTTCCTTATAGTCCAGCTCTCACAGCCATACGTTACTACGGGAAAACCATAGCTTTGATTAGATGGACCTTTGTCGGCAAGGTGATGTCTCTGCTTCTTACTATGCTGTCTAGGTTGGCCATAGCTTTCCTCCCAAGGAGCAAGCGTCTTTTAATTTCATGGCTACAGTCACCGTCTGCGGTGATCTTGGAGCCCAAGAAAGTAAAATCTGTCTCTGCTTCCATTTCTTCCCCTTCTATATGCCAGGAAGTGATGGGGCCAGATGCCATGATCTTAGTTTTTTTAATGTTGAGTTTCAAACCAGCTTTTGCACTCTCCTCTTTCACCCTCAACAAGAGGCTCTTTAGATCCTCTTCGCTTTCTGCCATTAGGGTGGTATCGTCTGCATATTGGAGGTTGTTGATAATTCTCCCAGCAATCTTAATTCTGACCTCTGATTCATCCAACCCAGCATTTCTCATGAAGAAATACCTTTGTTTATGGCTATTATGAGGTCAGACATCATAAAGATTGTAAAGAATGTGGCAAATAAAAGGTAGGGATGAGCAGTTGCTATTGTCAGGCTGGAAACTGGGTCAAGAGAAGAAAAGAGGGAAGTTTGCTTGGGGGAAAGAGAGAGGAGGAATGTCCATGACCATTTGGAAGCCATGTCATAATATCTGGGCATTCAAGAGGCTGTAACTGCTACTCACTCCTTTGTTCAGTGTGGTGTCTTCTGTGTACTCAGTTCGGTGGAAGCTCTTGCACAATCCATCTTCCACACTCAGTGACTCTGCTGGCATGGAAGTTGACTGTGGCTACCCCAAACATTCTATGAGCTCAGATGGGAATTTTGTGGCCATTTGAGTCTACTTTGGCTTTTCTACTGTGCCTCTTTGAAGTGTGTGTGTGTGTGTGTGTGTGTGATACTCCTTGCATGTAAAACATGTATGGAGACTATATCTGCATGCTCCCTGCATGGAGAGTAAAACACCCCTGGGGAGTAAAGCCCCCGGAGGAGGGGCCACAGTTCAGGTGTTGCAGCCCCTGCTTTGCCTGCAGAAGTTCCCAGTTCCAATCCCCCACTTCCCAAGGTAAGTCTTGGAAAGAATCCTGCTCGAGAGTCTGGAGAGCTGCTGCTGCCAGTCAGTGTCAACAAGACTGGGCTAGATGGATCCAAGGCACTGGGGCTGCCACAGCACCCTTAGCTCCTCCAGTCTTATTGCCAGCCTTCCTTTTTCTCTCCTCCCTATTTTTATTCTTCCCCCGGCAGTGAGTGATCGTGCCACCATTGCCCACTGTGTTAGCCCATGTAGATCTGTGCCCTTTGGAGAATGGTAGCGGCATTTATACAATGAGCTCAGCTTCCTGCTTTGGGTGCTGCCACCAACTTCTGAGATTGGCAGCCAAAGACGTACCTCTTTTCTGCTCAAAAAGAGGGCATTTCTATGAGAACACTATCTCACTTCTCCAACCAAGAGCAAACCAAGAGCATTGTGGCCCTTCCAATAGCTTTACACCAAGGAAAACCCACAACGTTCCCTAAAGTAACAATAAATTGCTTGTTTGTTTAAAAACGCTGCTGTTGGGGGGGGGGGTTCAAGAAGCTCTGTAAAAATTCAAAGGAGCGGGCATGGACATGTTTGAAGGACATGGGACCTGAAAAATAAAGGGCAATCTCTTCTGTTACAAGTAATAATCAATAATAAAAAGACTTGTTAAAGTATTGTTGGATTGTACTTCAGAAGAAATGTAGTTATACTGCATTTCATGGTTAATTCAGTGTCAATTAACTGATTGCTAACTTCCCTCAAGCGAAATCTTACTTGGTGTAGACAGGAAAAATCAAAAGCATTTGGGCTTTAGCAAGCTTGGTGTTTCAATCACTCATCTCTAGCTGCAGGCTTAGAAGCAATGTCTGCAGATGCTCCATAGCATTTTTATCAGTAATTTTGTCATGTCACTGTTTTCTCAGCATGCCCCCTCCCCCACTGTCCCACCCCCAGCCCAATTTTCACTGGGACAAGAATGGTCCTCAAGCCAAACCAGGCAGAAATCATTTCCTCATTAGTTCCCCCTTCTCCAGAGAAAGCAAAGATTTTTTTTTAGCCACACATGACGGTTGGAAACATCGTTCTCAGCAATAGCACCCTCAGGCGAAGACACCATCAGCAACTAACAGACAAAAGGAGGTTAGGTTGTGTTGGTTTATATTTCAGCACCATGGTCAGATCCCAGGGAGGCATCTTTGACCAGGCAGGGCAAGGCAGAACTCAGCCAAGCCAGGCGGCTTGCGTGCTTTCTGGGTTGAAATTCTGTTCCTCCCATGCTGGAGTCTTTCAGGATTCTACCCCAGGACCTGTGAATTTCCCTAACCATGTTATGCAAAAATCAGCAGTAATTTCAAGGTGGTGTCCTTCAAAGGAACATGAAGTGCTTGTCATCCCAACCAACCTCCTTCCAATATTCCCTTCCGCACCCTCCAACTTCACTCCAAAGTTCCTTGCAGTGGAAGATTTCAGCATAGGGTATTGTTCTGGGTGGGGCACCTTCAAGCCATCAGAACTTATGTGCTAGATAGTTTCCCTATCTAATCCTTGAAGTTTAGAGCTGAGGAGACGTTTGCTCACAATAGCCACCAGGCAATGCAGCCTCAGGCTGAAAAAGATCCCCTTCCCCATCCTAATGCTGCAAAGCCTGAGTTCCTGCAACTCAGCATCAAGCTACATGATACGTTACATAGGTGTAGCTGACACTTTCTGTTTTACTCATAAGCAAGTCTGTGGGGGGCCCAATCTGGATCAGGACCACCACACATGGGTAGAGGTTTAAACCTTCCTACCCCAACCACTTATTTTCCAAAATTCGTGCATGCACACACACACAGCAATAGGCATCTTGGCTGAGATGGGTGATGGCAGGATACTCACTCGATGTCAGGGTTGTTTCTGAGCATAGGGAGCTGGATAGCTGTTCAGATTCTGAAGGAGAACTGCCAGACATGGGGGAGGTGTTTTCCCAGGCTAGTCCAGACATGACTGGCCCGGCTTCTCAGGTTACAAATGCTCAGCTGGCTGAGGATAAAGGTTCTTCTTCACAGACCCCTGTGAGAGACAGTGAAAAGGAGGAGGGGTTGGAGAATCTGATCCAATAGATGCCAGGAGCAGGTGCAGAGCAAAGAGAGAGAACAGGGGTGGAACCTAGACTGTCTGCCCAATTGGCCTTGCATGACAAGCTGCGCTCAGAAGCTTCACGAGAGAGAGGTTCCTCCTTCCCTTATGTTAGGCTAGTGAGACCGCCTTCTTTTTCCAAACAGCGGGCAACTCTCTTAGCTACCTTTTGAATTCCCCTGAAGGCATTGCTTTGTAGACTGAGAGTCACTAAGAATTTGCATCTGTATGATGCTGTGAAGTAATGGAGTAAAAGCTGTAGACTGAAGCCTCTCGTCTGTGTTTGTCTTAGGCATTGAAATAAAGTCGGGGCTAAAGGAATCCTGACACTCACAAGGCTAAGCAGCTCACCTCAAGTTCTGGCTCCAGTGGGCAAACTACCTCATAATAAAATAAATAATGAGAATGCATGATTTATGATGTTGCCTAGAAATGTGAATGCATGGGGGGGGAACCCAGACAAACAGAAAAATACAGTGGGTGGTAGGGTTGAATTTTCCATTTTTTCCAAAAAC
This sequence comes from Heloderma suspectum, assembly GCF_057233095.1. Taxonomy (NCBI): domain Eukaryota; kingdom Metazoa; phylum Chordata; class Lepidosauria; order Squamata; family Helodermatidae; genus Heloderma; species Heloderma suspectum. Next base: position 48,350,472 of record NC_139467.1, on the reverse strand, counting down.
CTGCCTGGATTTTTTTCCCATGACTTAAAAACTTCTAGAAACTTCACATCTCTAATGTTGCCAAATTTAGAAATCGTATTTATTTATTTATTCATTAATTAATTTAATTTCTATACCACCCAATAGCTGAAGCTCTCTGGGTGGTTCAGAAAGATTAAAACCAAAAAGCAAACAGTAAAACAATATAAAATATAAAAACATTCAAACCACACTATCATAGAATCATAGAATAGTAGGGTTGGAAGGGGCCTACAAGGCCATCGAGTCCAACCCCCTGCTCAATGCAGGAATCCAAGTCAGAGCATCCCTGACAAATGGCTGTCCAGCCTCGTCTTGAAGGCCTCCAGTGTGGGAGAGCCCACCACCTCCCCAGGTAATTGGTTACATTGTCGTATTGCTCTTACAGTTAGGAAGTTTTTCTTGATGTTCAGCCGGAATCTGGCTTCCTGTCACTTCAGCCCATGATTCCCTGTCCTGCACTCTGGGATGATCGAGAAGAGAACCTGGCCTTCCTCTCTGTGACAACCTTTCAAGAGCACTATCATATCTCCACTCAGTCTTCTCTTCTCAAGGCTAAACATGCCCAGTTCTTGCAGTCTCTCCTCATAGGGCTTCATTTCCAGTCCCCTGATCATCTTTGTTGCCCTCCTCGGAACCCTCTCCAGTTTGTCTGCATCCTTCTTAAAGTGTGGTGCTCAGAACTGGACACAGTACTCCAGATAAGGCCTAACCTGTGCTGAGTAGAGGGGAACTAGTACTTCCCGGGATTTGGAAGCTATGCTTCTATTAATGCAGCCCAAAATAGCATTTGCCTTTTTGGCAGCCACATCACATTGTTGGTTCATATTCAGCTTGTGATCAACAACAATTCCAAGATCCTTCTCGCTTGTCATGTTGTTGAGCCACGTATCCCCCATCTTGTAACTGTGCATTTCATTTCTTTTTCCTAAGTGCAGAACTCGGCATTTATCCCTATTCAATGTCATTCTGTTGTTTTCTGCCCAGCACTCCAGTCTATCCAGATCACTTTGAATTGTGTTTCTATCTTCCAAAATATTAGCTATCCCACCCAATTTTGTGTCATCTGCAAATTTGATCAGCATTCCCTGCACCTCCTCCTCTAAGTCATTAATAAACATGTTGAAGAGCACTGGGCGCAGGACTGAGCCCTGTGATACCCCACTTGTTACCTCTCCCCAGTTTGAGAAGGTCCCATTGATAAGCACTCTTTGAGTCCGATTCTGTAGCCAACTGTGGATCCACCGGATCGTTGCTTTATCTAGACCACTTTGAGCTAGCTTGCTCATCAGGATATCATGGGGCACTTTGTCGAAAGCTTTGCTGAAGTTGAGGTATTTTATGTCTACAGCATTCCCACGGTTCACAAGGGAGATGACTTGATCAAAAAATGAGATCAGATTCGTCTGGCAGGACTTGTTTTTGACAAATCCATGTTGGTTTCGAGTAATCACTGCATTGTTTTCAAGGTGCTTACAGATGGATTGCTTTATCATCTGCTCCAGAATTTTCCCTGGGATTGATGTCAGACTGACTGGTCTGTAGTTCCCAGGTTCCTCCTTTTTACCCTATTTGAAGATAGGGACAATGTTAGCCCTCCTCCAGTCATCTGCCACTTCTCCTGTCCTCCATGATTTTTCAAAGAGAATAGACAGTGGTTCTGAGAGTTCTTCTGCCAGTTCCTTTATGACTCTAGGATGCAGTTCATCTGGCCCTGGAGATCTGAACTCATTCAAAGTAATTAGGTGTTCCTTGACCATATGCCTATCAATCTTGAGCTGCAATCCTGCCCCTTCAGCCTGTACTTTGCCTTTGCCAGGGGGGTCATAGACCCTCTTTTGGGAGAAGACTGAGCCAAAGTAGGAATTGAGCAGGAAAGGCACAAGGGCCATAGCAGAAGATGCACACACCAGAGATATTGGGGGAGGGACACCATGTACAGGAGTTTCTATTTTCATGCTAGAAGCCTCTGAACAAAAATGGGAGAGTTGGAGTCCCTGAATTTAAAGGAGAACCTAGATATAGTGAACATAACAGAAACCTAGTGGAATGGAGAGAACAGGTGGGATATGGCCAACCCTGGATATAAATTCTGTAGAAAGAACAGGGAAGTGTATACTAGAAGAGATGTTGCTCCACATATCAAAGAGTGTCAAGCAGTCTAGAAAACCTGTAAAGGGCAGACTCCTCCCCAGAAATGCTGTGGGTGATGCTACTGGACTTCCAAAGTAATTTAGTACTAGGAACATGCTATTGTCCCCCAGACTAGAACAATCAAGGTAATCTTGAGACAGAAAATGAAATCAAGAAGGCATCACAATGAGAAAGTATTATAATAATGTTGTTGTTGTTCAGTCGTTCAGTCATCTCCGACTCTTCGTGACCCCATGGACCATAGCACACCAGGCCTTCCTGTCCTGCGCTCTCTCCCGGAGCGTGCTCAAGTCCATATTCATTGCATCCGTGATACTATCTAGCCATCTCATCCTCTGCCATCCCCTTCTCCTTTTGCCTTCAGTCTTTCCCAGCATCAGGGTCTTTTCCAGAGAGTTTTCTCTTCGCATTAGGTGGCCAAAATATTTGAGCTTCAGCCTCAGGATCTGTCCTTCCAATGAGCACTCAGGGTTGATTTCCTTTAGGATGGACTGATTTGACCTCCTTGCAGTCCAGGGCACTCGTAAGAGTCTTCTCCAGCACCACAGTTCGAAAGCATCAATTCTTCGGCGCTCAGCCTTCCTTACAGTCCAGCTCTCACAGCCATACATTACTATTGGGAAAACCATAGCTTTGATTAGACGGACCTATGTCGGCAAGGTGATGTCTCTGCTTCTTACTATGCTGTCTAGGTTGGCCATAGCTTTCCTCCCAAGGAGCAAGCGTCTTTTAATTTCATGGCTACAGTCATCGTCTGCGGTGATCTTGGAGCCCAAGAAAGTAAAATCTGTCACTGCTTCCATTTCTTCCCCTTCTATATGCCATGATCTTAGTTTTTTTAATGTTGAGTTTCAAACCAGCTTTTGCACTCTCCTCTTTCACCCTCAACAAGAGGCTCTTTACATCCTTTTCACTTTCTGCCATTAGGGTGCTATCGTCTGCATATCGGAGGTTGTTGATAATTCTCCCAGCAATCTGTGACAACCTTTCAAGTAGTCGAAGGGGGCTATCCTGTCTCCCCTCAGTCTTCTCTTCTCGAGGCTAAACATGCCCAGTTCTTGCAGTCTCTCTTCATAGGGCTTTGTTTCCAGTCCCCTGATCATCTTTGTTGCCCTCCTCTGAACCCTCTCCAGTTTGTCTGCATCCTTCTTAAAGTGTGGTGCCCAGAACTGGACACAGTACTCCAGATGAGGCCTAACCAGTGCTGAGTAGAAGGGAACTAGTACTTCCCGGGATTTTTTTTATTTATTTATTTATTTATTTATTTATTTCATTTCTATACCGCCCAATAGCCGAAGCTCTCGATTTGGAAGCTATGCTTCTATTAATGCAGCCCAAAAGAGCATTTGCCTTTTTTGCAGCCACATCACATTGTAGGCTCATATTCAGCTTGTGATCGACAACAATTCCAAGATCTTTCTCGCTTGTAGTGTTGTTGAGCCACATATCCCCCATCTTGTAACTGCAGAACTTGGCATTTATCCCTATTCAATGTCATTCTGTTGTTTTCTGCCCAGCACTCCAGTCTATCCAGATCACTTTGAATTTTGTTTCTATCTTCCAAAGTATTAGCTATCCCGCCCAATTTTGTGTCATCTGCAAATTTGGTCAGCATTCCCTGCACCTCCTCCTCCAAGTCATTAATACAAATGTGGAAGAGCACTGGGCCCAGGACTGAGCCCTGCGGTACCCCACTTGTTACCTCTTCCCAGTTTGAGAAGGTCCCATTGATAAGCACTCTTTGAGTCCGGTTCTGTAGCCAACTGTGGATCCACTGGATCATTGTTTCATCTAGCCCACTTTGAGCTAGTTTGCTCATCAGGATATCATGGGGCACTTTGTCGAAAGCTTTGCTGAAGTCGAGGTATATGATGTCTACAGCATTCCCACGATTCCCATGGTATCGTCTACTTCATTTTTCCTTGCCTCAGCATTTCCTGCCTCAGCTTTCTTTTGCTCTTCAAGCTTCTGTTCTTCACTTTGCTGCTGTAGTTCTACCATTCTGTCCAAGAACTCTTTGTGTTCTCTTATTCCTTGGAGAGTCGACACTCGCCACTCCAGTCCTCTTACTTTTTCTTCCAGCAGTGTGATCAACTTGCACTTGTTGCACGTTTAGGCCATGTTGATCTCAGGCAAGAAAACAAACATGGCACACACCTTGCAGGTCACAACCACTGGAGAGTCTTTTCTTTCCATAGTCTCTATTCCCCTTATGTTTCTAGCTTTCTGATTGTACTGGAATACCCTGTGCTTTTTCCTCTATTCACTGGAGGTTAAAAACATCGGCCCACTGGTATGGCAGTGTGTGTTACAAGAAAAAGAAATTTTAAAAAATGAAAACAAAACAGATGTTAGGGGCCTCCCCCTTGACCTCCCCTGCCAAACTCCCCTGGCCAAATCCTGTTTGCTCTCCCTGTTCACTCGCTCTGATCACTCCCTCCCTCTGGGGAGCTTTCTTGCTTCTGTAGTCCCTGGACCAGCTGGAGCAGCTTCCTCTGCTCTGCTCTGCTGGGAGGCAGGAAACAGACTGAAACTTCCTGCCCACACAGCTGCTGGGAGTACTCAGGCCACACACCCTCAGTTCAATTGGAGCTCTCAGGAGCACTTGGTGAGCACACAGTGACTCAGAATGGAATGGATGGCCCCCTGGGCTTTTCCTCTGTCTTCACTGCAGAAGACGTGCCTTAACTGAGTTTTTCAGGAAGTGAGTCTGAGGAACTGAATTAAACAGTGGTTACAAGAGATGAAATTGAACTGAATTAAACAGTGGTTACAAGAGATGAAATTGAACTGAATTAAACAGTGGTTACAAGAGATTAAATTCTTGACATGGACAAATTAAAAGCTAACAAATCACTGGGCCCAGATGGTATCCATCCTAGAGTTCTAAAAGAAATCAAAAGTGAAATTCCTGATCTTTTAACAGAAATGTGTAACATGTCCCTAAGATCAGCCTCTGTACCAGAGTACTGGAGAATGGCCAATGTAACACCATTTTTTATAAGGGATCCAGGGGGATGCAGGAAATTACAGGCTGGTTAGCTTAATGTCTGTATTGTTCCAGGTAAATTGATGGGAAATATTATTAAAGATAAAATTTAAATAATAAAGATAAAAATAAAAGATAAAAAAGCATATAGCAGGACAAGCTCTGTTGAAAATGAATCAACATGGCTTCCGCAAAGGTAAGTCCTGCCTCAGTAACCTTTTAGAGTTCTTTGAGAGTGTCAACAAGTATGCAAGTAGAGGTAGACAGTGTTTACTTGGACTTCCAAAACACAACATTCCTCACCAAAGACTCTGGAGCAAACTTAGCAGTCATGGAATAAGAGGAGAGGTCCTCATATGAATCAGTACCTGGTTAAAGAACAAAAAGCAGTGAGTCGGAATAATGGTAAATTCTCCCAATGGAGGGTTGTGAATAGTGGGGTCCCACAGAGCTCTGTATTTGAACCAATGCTTTTGATCTGGAATTAAGAGTGAGCAGTGAGGTAGCCACATTTTCTGATACCACCAAAGTATTGAGCGTGGTTCAAATAAAAAAGGATTGCAAAGAACTCCAGAACGATCTCTCAAAACTGGGAGAGAGTCATTTTCCTGGATCTTTCTAGATAACAAGACAGGGAGGGAACATGCTCAAGGTGTGAAATTGGAGTGAGGGTATGAAATAGCTGTGGATTATCCCTCCTCAGCTTCCCTTTTTGTCACGGGGACTGCACACCAAGACCAGCCTTGATGTACAGCCTGAGCTCACAGCCAAACCCCTGCATGATTCTTTTCTCCTTTGCACCCTTAGAAGTCTTCCCTGAACCTTCTTCCCAATAGCAGTAGGACCCCCCACCCCAATTTGCCTAGCCCACCTTCTGTAACTCCTTTCTGAACCAGAAGCCCTGCCCAGTTCAACCCAGATGCTTCACACATGGTCTGTGCAGCATAGCCCTTGGCTTAAAGAACTAGTCTGATTCCCCCAACCATTCACACCCGGCACATGGATCCCCATCACAGCCATCTCTTGACATTTTTCCATTGACTTGCATGGGAAAACACAAACGTCCACAACTTTTTCAGTTTTCATGATACATACGTGACGTTTGGGAAACTCTCAACTTCCCTGGAGGGATGTCCATCTGCCAAATTTCAGACAGTTTGGCCCAGTAGTTTTTGTTCTAGGCAAAGGTAAAATGTGCTGTTCTCAAAAACTCAAACCAAACTCAGAAGGGACAATAATTAGAGAAGTTAGGTTTTGAAGTAGAGCAGGTCACTATCCCTAATCTCTGCTGTAATCTCAGACTTTGCCTTGATACCAGGTTTACCCACTGCAAAACAAAAAAGGGGTAGACCTGATATACACGTTTCTCAGGCCAGGTCTACCTATCTTAGTGAACTTGGTGCCCAGGCCTTGATGCTGCTCAGTCTACCAGACATGGCAAACCTGTTCTCTGATATGATCAGTGCTTTCTTCTAATGTAGCCATACACAAAATGTGCAATTCCAGGGGGTAAATGAATTCTAAAAGAAAAATCCTGATGTTCAGACTTCAAGCTATGGAAAAGCTGCATTATGTTCGCTGGTGTAAAAACTGGCTAACAATGTGAAATGTAAAGTGAGTAGTTCAGGGTCCTCTAGAACCCTAAACCCTGTTCAAGTATGCCCATTTCCCCTTCCCCTACCAAAGAAACTCTCCACAGACTCCATGCCTACTCTGTACAGAGTGTTTGTTCATGTTTCCAAAGTGAAAAAAGCACATTCTAGGACAAGTCATGTGAAGTTGTCAGTGTTTTGATAAGGGCAGTGAGTGATGCCATAAAACATCCAATATGACACTCTTAAGATGGCTGTAGTATGTTTGTGCATCTGGGGTGGGGGCCTCTCATTCTTAGTTTTTTTAATATATATCTTGCAGTCCAAATAAAGTTTTGCTGGAGTTCATGATGCCTCTTCTGTGAAGTTTGACTCTTCTGCATTAGTGCTGTCAAATTCCTAGGATTTTCTGCCACTTTGTGTAGACTTCTAAATGTCATGGAATGTGACTGTAAGCAACAAAGAGTACACACAAGGAAAGTGTGTAAGTGTGTTATAGGAGTGAGCACTGTGCACACAATTTACAATCACACACTGTTGTGCAGCTTCGCAGACACACACACACACACACACACACACACACACACACAATCTATTGATTTACTGGCCTTCCCCCCCCCCCCAGCCATCTTTCAGTTCCGAGAGATGACAGAATTCTATCTTTGCCTATTCAGCTTTCTTGCTTCTCCAGGGCCAGATCTACATGACAACACAGTGGGAAGTGCACTGGGGTATTATCTGGAGTTTCATGAAAAGCGGAGTATACAGCACCAAAAAAACACTTTTCCAGTCACACAGGGCTTGAAACTTCAGGGTTGGGTGTGTTGGAGGGGCTCTGGCCATGAGTCACTTAACCTGAACTTGAAGGGTTCAAGTACTTGAGTCAGAGGGGGGCCCTCTGGGAGATCGTATGGCCTTTTCTTAGTCTCCTCCCCCTACTCCCCTATTCCTACTTCCTCCTGCAAGGGATGCTGACCATGGGGCTGACCTCAGCCAACTTACCTCAAGCTGTAAGCTTGTTATATCTCAAGTAAAGACTGTTCTTAACCCACCACTCGACTCTGTTTTGTCTACATCTGTGGCTACTGATGGGGGGCTGATTCGGGCTTCAGGTTATGTGGCTCAATAGCCAACAAAGGAGAAAAAAGGCTTTTGCAAGGAATTACCTGGAAACCTGTAAGTACTGCCCGTGGGATAGATAAGGGAGAAAAATCTTGGAGGGTGGAATGATGGCTGAAGGAAATGTGCATGCAGCCATGGAAAAACTAGGCACCAGGAACTACCAGATATGGAAGTTCCAAGATGGAAATGGTGCTAGTGAAAGAGGACTTGTGGGAGGTTCTAGAATTGGCTCACCCCACAGAAAACCCCCAGGGACAGAAAAGCAAGGGCAACAATTGCTCTATCAGTCCGGAATGACCAGTTGCTCCACATCAGAAATGAGAAAACAGCTAAGCAAATGTGGGAGGCTCTGTGGATGGTGCACCAGCCTACCAGCATAAATGCAGAGCTCTTCTTGAAGAGGAAGGTGTTTAAAATGAGACTTGAGGAAGGAGCCAGCTTGCAAGACCATGTAAATGCAGTCTTGCAAGTTGTTGAGGAGCTGCGGGCAATTGGCTCAGAGACCCCAGAGGAGGATGTCATGGCCATCATCTTGTGCAGCCTAGATGACTCCTATGAGCCCCTCATTACAGCCTTGGAAACATGCCCTGAAGCAGAGCTAAAAGTGGACTATGTAAAGCCCAGGCTGATTAGTGAGTGGAATCGCGGGATGGAAAACATGGCCGATGCCTCATGTAAGAGGAAAAAGGCTAGGCCAGAAACAAAGGCCACTAGGGAATTAGAACAAGGCCTGAGGGCAAAGACAAAACAATGCTACCAGTGTGGTTCCAAGACACATTTCAAGAGAGGCTGTCCTGAAAATGGCTATAAGAGGGAGCCAAAGAGCAACAGAGAGCAAGGCAGAGAAAACTAGGAGCCACGAGGGGCCCATTCCTGCCTGTCTGTTTACCTTGGAGTAATCAGAGCTCAGAGGCACAACCTAGTTTGGGTGCTGGACTCAGAAGCTAGCAGCCAAATGACTAGCCAGAGGAGTTCTTCAAGGAACTGGATCAGCAAAAGCAGGGTTATGTTTGCCTGGCTAATGGGAAACAGATAAAAGTTTCAGGAATAGGAGAAGGCTCCATAGACTGTATAGCACCACGGCATGGTGGTGGGAAAACAAAGCCAAAAGATGTCTTGTTTATGCCAGACCTGGAAGGGAACTTGCTCTCAGTAAGAAAGCTTACAGCAGATGGATTTGTCCTACTTTTTGAAGGGGATGAATACCAAATCTCCAGAGAACGAAGGTTGTGGGCAAGCCAGGGTGAGAAACTCTATATATGAGATTGCTGGCAGCAGAGAGGAGGCCAAGAGGGCAGTCCACACAGCCCACAGCAGTTGCACCCACCTCTGGGACAGATGCATGGGGCACAGAAGCATGGAGGCAGTGAAGGAGTTGGTGACCAAGGAACTCACTGCAGACTCACAGATTCCAGCATGCAGGTCAAGGATGAGCTGTGTGTGCTGCATCAAGACTAAGTCCACACAAGCCCCACTGCCCAAGGCAAGTGAGAGCAGAGCTAAAGAACCACTGGCGCTCATCCACTCTGACCTCTGTGGACCTATGGAGGCGATAACCCCTGAAGGGGGCAAATACTTCTTCATCTTCTTTGATGATTATTCCAGGTTCACAACATATCAAGTGTAAGGATCAAGTAGTGAGCAAGCTGAAGGAGTTTGTTGTAGCAAGCAAGAACAAGTTCTGCAAGATATTGGGTGCCATTTGTACTGACAATGGAAGAGAGTCCATCAGAAGAGAGATAGAAGCGTACCTCTGGGCCCAAGGCATTGCACACCAAAAGATGGTCAGCTATTTGCCAGAACAGAATGGTGTGGCTGAGTGGTGCAACAGATCACTCCTGGACATGGTAAGAAGCATGCTGTCAGATGCAAATCTACCATTCAAATTCTGGGGAGAGGTGGTGTCTACAGCAGCCTACATAAAGAACAGGATGCCAACCAGGGCCACTAGCAAAACACCTTTCGAACTGTGGCATGGAGCCAAGCCAGAGGTGGGCCATCTGAGAGTGTTTGGGTGTAAGGCCTATGCTCACGTCCCAGAACAGAAAAAGACCGAGCTGGCTGACAGAGCAATGGAAGGGGTCCTGGCAGGATACAGTCCTTACCATAAAGGCTACAGAATCCGTATTCCCCAAGACTGCAGCATCATAGTCAGCTGAAGTGTGCAGTTCGATGAGACTGTGAGGCCCAGGACTGTGGAGCTGATAGAGGTGAACCTGAGCATACCTGAGAAGAGAGGAGGGGAGCCCACAGTGGCCGAGGAAGATGAGAGGGCAGCTGGCACACCTGAACCCAACAGTGAGGCTGGCAACACCAGAGAGCCCAAGCTGAATGCAGCAGAGCAGCAGAACCCAAGAGGTTTCCTTTCACAAATAGCAGTGGGGAGGGAGGTTCATCAGCTGGAACCATGGCATGGGGGAGATGGGCTGTGCCCCCACCATGATTCTGATCAGAATTGGGGCCTCGTGCTTGCTACTTGCAATGGGAGGAATGGTCCGTTGGTGCCAAAAGGAGCTTTCCTCCCATTGTAAAATGCAAATGTGTGTGTGGGGGGGTCTGATGGGACTGTGGGGGCGGTGTTCAAGTCCCTGTCCCTCTCCTCCATGCCATGGTCCCAAGCCAGCTCTCCCTCATCAGCTATTTCTGAAAGAAAAATAAGTGGCACAAGGATAAACTGTGTGAGAAACATCACACCTAGTTTGGCCCTAGGCTGAGCAGGGATTTCAGCCTCTGCAGTCCCCAAACCCAGCCTTCCACTGCACCTCACCAGCATAGAGAAAAATGTATATCTCAAGAAACTGATGCTCTTTGCTGAGGCTGGAAGGTGGCCCATTAGGAGGAGGAAACTGGGCACCAATGATTTCAGAGTAGTCAAGGGGCTGCAATTTTCCTCTGACCCTAAAGATTAGCTGTTGCAAGCTCCCTCAAAGCCAATTTGTGTGATCATTTATTTGTCTGGAAAATGTATCAAACAATGTACAGCATAAAACTCTCATGAAGTGGCAAACTAGATGTGCTATTAAATACAACATGCATTGGGCATTCTTTTTTAAGGCAAATAGTAGTTGCTGTGGGAGGAGCTGCTACGTTACAGGATAACAGCCAGAGCGAGGTGGGGGGGATTTCTTCCCAATGCAAATGATGACTTCAAAGCAGCCATCTTCATCAGGACTGGGGCAAGGAAAGAATAATGATCACACAGCGAGCACGGCCGCTATTGGGGGTTTTAAGTTGTGCCTGTTCACTGCAAAGGTGCATTCAGCATCACATCCAGTTTGTCCCTTAGTTTATTTTACAGCAGGGGTGGGCAATACGCAGCCCCTGCAGCTCACCATCCCTTGTCGCGCCACTGCTGCTATTAAATATATATATTTCCCCTAAAAAATAGCAGCTGCACCACTGCGGAGTGCTACAAGGGTCAAATCTAGCTTGTTTGTTTGACCCTTTTAGCACTCCTTAGCAGCTATGGGGTGCTAAAAGGGTCAACTTTAGCTTTCTTGCTAAACCGTTGTAGTGCTCTGTAGAGCTGCAGAGCAGTTTGTTGCCATACTTTGGTGGCAAATACCAATTTTAAATGTGTATTTTATTTCATGGATTTGCCCCTCAGAGCCCCACTGCCCACAAAACAGCCCCCGGCCTCCCACACTTACCCACCCCTGCTTCAGAGAATAGGCATTCTATGCAACGTAAAGGCCAGAATAGGCCTTTCTTCTCTCCAAATGAGGAGTAGGGATGGGGAGAAGAGAGAAGAAGGTAGCACCTGCTCAGGTTCTCCAAAGAAAGTCATGATGCAGCTTTCCAGCTTTCATTTCAACCCGTCAGTGTTCCTGGAGCTTTATAGTGAAACACTGACACTCCATTGCCTGTGACTGAAGGAGCTGATGCTCTGTGTATCTCCACTTCTCTCTCTTTTTCTCTCACTCATAACAAATTCGCCAACACAATGATTTCTGTCACTTTATTTTCCTGTTTTAATTTTAGACCAGGGGTGCAGAACCCTTGGCACACAGGCTGTATCTGGCCCACCAGGCTCCCCCACCTGGCCTGCGGAGTCTCTCCCACCCCGCTCCCGAAGGAATCCCCACGGTGATCCCTGGGCTTGATAGCTTTCCTACTGGCTTTCTGTGCACTGTAAGGACGGGGTATCGTTTCAGTTGCACAAGAAAATTTGTGTAAAAACTCAAGGTAGGGTTAGGGTTGGGGAGACTGCGGATCCCAAGCGTGATCCTGGGCTTCGGTGCAGCCTAGCTTGGTGAAACAGACTGAGTGGGCCATCGGGATAGCTTGCCTACTTTCTTTTTGTACACCGTTTGGACGGGGGAATGTTTCAGTTGCACAAGAAAATTAGTGCCAAGACTCTAGTTACGGTTAAGGTTGGGGAGGCTAGGCTTCCTGGAGGGAACCAGACCCTCTGTGAAGCCTAGCTTGGTGAAACAGACTTGAGTGGGCCACCAGGATGGCTGCCCTACTCCGTTTTAGTACATCGTGTCCATGGGGGGATGTTTCCGTTGCAGAAGAACATTAGCATTAAGACCCAAATTAGGGTTAGGGTTATGGAGGCTGGGCTTCCCAGGCAGCAACCAGGGCCTCTGTGAAGGCTAGCTTGGTGGAACAGATTGAGTTGGCAATCGGGATGGCTTGCCTACTGACTTTTTCTAAACCGTATGGACGGGGGGATGTTTCACTTGCACAAGAAAATTAGGGTTAAGACTCAAGTTAGGGTTAGGGTTGGGGAGACTGGGCTTCCCAGGCGGGATCCTGGGCTTCGGTGTAGCCTAGCTTGGTGAAACAGACTGAGTGGGCCATCGGGATAGCTTTCCTACTGGCTTTCTGTGCACTGTAAGGACAGGGTATCGTTTCAGTTGCATGAGAAAATTTGTGTAAAAACTCAAGTTAGGGTTAGGGATGGGGAGACTGCGGATCCCAAGCGTAATCCTGGGCTTCGGTGCAGCCCAGCTTGGTGAAAAAGACTGAGTGGGCCATCGGGATAGCTTGCCTACTTTCTTTTTGTACACCGTTTGGACGGGGGAATGTTTCAGTTGCACAAGAAAATTAGGGCCAGGACTCTAGTTAGGGTTAAGGTTGGGGAGGCTAGGCTTCCCTGGAGGGAACCAGACCCTCTGTGAAGCCTAGCTTGGTGAAACAGACTTGAGTGGGCCACCAGGATGGCTTCCCTACTCCGTTTTAGTACATCGTGTCCATGGGGGGATGTTTCCGTTGCAGAAGAACATTAGCATTAAGACCCAAATTAGGGTGAGGGTTATGGAGGCTGGGCTTCCCAGGCAGGAACTACGGCCTCGATGAAGCCGAGCCTGGTGAAAGAGACTGAGTGGGCCATCAGGATTGCTTGCCTACTGTCTTTTTGTATGCTGTATGGACGAGGGGATGTTTCAGTTGCACAGGAAAATTAGGATTAATACCCAAGGTAGGGCTGGGTTGGGGAGACTGTGCTTCCCAGGCTCAACCAGGGCCTCTGTGAAGGCTAGCTTGGTGGAACAGATTGAGTTGGCAATCGGGATGGCTTGCCTACTGACTTTTTCTAAACCGTATGGACGGGGGGATGTTTCACTTGCACAAGAAAATTAGGGTTAAGAAGACTCAGCGTTAGGGTTGGTGAGACCGGGCTTCCCAGGCAGGAACCAGGGCCTCTGTGAAGGCTAGCTTGGTGGAACAGATTGAGTTGGCAATCGGGATGGCTTGCCTACTGACTTTTTCTAAACCGTATGGATGGGGGGATGTTTCACTTGCACAAGAAAATTAGGGTTAAGACTCAAGTTAGGGTTAGGGTTGGGGAGACTGGGCTTCCCAGGCGGGATCCTGGGCTTCGGTGTAGCCTAGCTTGGTGAAACAGACTGAGTGGGCCATCGGGATAGCTTTCCTACTGGCTTTCTGTGCACTGTAAGGACGGGGTATCGTTTCAGTTGCACAAGAAAATTTGTGTAAAAACTCAAGTTAGGGTTAGGGTTGGGGAGACTGCGGATCCCAAGCGTGATCCTGGGCTTCGGTGCAGCCTAGCTTGGTGAAAAAGACTGAGTGGGCCATCGGGATAGCTTGCCTACTTTCTTTTTGTACACCGTTTGGACGGGGGAATGTTTCAGTTGCACAAGAAAATTAGTGCCAAGACTCTAGTTACGGTTAAGGTTGGGGAGGCTAGGCTTCCTGGAGGGAACCAGACCCTCTGTGAAGCCTAGCTTGGTGAAACAGACTTGAGTGGGCCACCAGGATGCCTTCCCTACTCCGTTTTAGTACATCGTGTCCATGGGGGATGTTTCCGTTGCAGAAGAACATTAGCATTAAGAGCCAAATTAGGGTTAGGGTTATGGAGGCTGGGCTTCCCAGGCAGGAACTACGGCCTCGATGAAGCCGAGCCTGGTGAAACAGACTGAGTGGGCCATCAGGATTGCTTGCCTACTGTCTTTTTGTATGCTGTATGGACGAGGGGATGTTTCAGTTGCACAGGAAAATTAGGATTAATACCCAAGGTAGGGCTGGGTTGGGGAGACTGTGCTTCCCAGGCAGGAACCAGGGCCTCTGTGAAGGCTAGCTTGGTGGAACAGATTGAGTTGGCAATCGGGATGGCTTGCCTACTGACTTTTTCTAAACCGTATGGACGGGGGGATGTTTCACTTGCACAAGAAAATTAGGGTTAAGAAGACTCAAGTTAGCGTTAGGGTTGGTGAGACCGGGCTTCCCAGGCAGGAACCAGGGCCTCTGTGAAGGCTAGCTTGGTGGAACAGATTGAGTTGGCAATCGGGATGGCTTGCCTACTGACTTTTTCTAAACCGTATGGACGGGGGGATGTTTCACTTGCACAAGAAAATTAGGGTTAAGAAGACTCAAGTTAGGGTTAGGGTTGGTGAGACCGGGCTTCCCAGGCAGGAACCAGGGCCTCTGTGAAGGCTAGCTTGGTGGAACAGATTGAGTTGGCAATCGGGATGGCTTGCCTACTGATTTTTTCTAAACCGTATGGACGGGGGGATGTTTCACTTGCACAAGAAAATTAGGGTTAAGACTCAAGTTAGGGTTAGGGTTGGGGAGACTGCGGATCCCAGGCGGGATCCTGGGCTTCGGTGTAGCCTAGCTTGGTGAAACAGACTGAGTGGGCCATCGGGATAGCTTTCCTACTGGCTTTCTGTGCACTGTAAGGACGGGGTATCGTTTCAGTTGCACAAGAAAATTTGTGTAAAAACTCAAGTTAGGGTTAGAGTTGGGGAGACTGCGGATCCCAGGCGGGATCCTGGGCTTCGGTGTAGCCTAGCTTGGTGAAACAGACTGAGTGGGCCATCAGGATAGCTTTCCTACTGGCTTTCTGTGCACTGTAAGGACGGGGTATCGTTTCAGTTGCACAAGAAAATTTGTGTAAAAACTCAAGTTAGGGTTAGGGTTGGGGAGACTGCGGATCCCAAGCGTGATCCTGGGCTTCGGTGCAGCCTAGCTTGGTGAAAAAGACTGAGTGCGCCATCGGGATAGCTTGCCTACTTTCTTTTTGTACACCGTTTGGACGGGGGAATGTTTCAGTTGCACAAGAAAATTAGTGCCAAGACTCTAGTTACGGTTAAGGTTGGGGAGGTCAGGCTTCCTGGAGGGAACCAGACCCTCTGTGAAGCCTAGCTTGGTGAAACAGACTTGAGTGGGCCACCAGGATGGCTTCCCTACTCCGTTTTACTACATCGTGTCCATGGGGGGATGTTTCCGTTGCAGAAGAACATTAGCATTAAGACACAAATTAGGGTTAGGGTTATGGAGGCTGGGCTTCCCAGGCAGGAACTACGGCCTCGATGAAGCCGAGCCTGGTGAAACAGACTGAGTGGGCCATCAGGATTGCTTGCCTACTGTCTTTTTGTACGCTGTATGGATGAGGGGATGTTTCAGTTGCACAGGAAAATTAGGATTAATACCCAAGGTAGGGCTGGGTTGGGGAGACTGTGCTTCCCAGGCAGCAACCAGGGCCTCTGTGAAGGCTAGCTTGGTGGAACAGATTGAGTTGGCAATCGGGATGGCTTGCCTACTGACTTTTTCTAAACCGTATGGACGGGGGGATGTTTCACTTGCACAAGAAAATTAGGGTTAAGAAGACTCAAGTTAGGGTTAGGGTTGGTGAGACCGGGCTTCCCAGGCAGGAACCAGGGCCTCTGTGAAGGCTAGCTTGGTGGAACAGATTGAGTTGGCAATCGGGATGGCTTGCCTACTGATTTTTTCTAAACCGTATGGACGGGGGGATGTTTCACTTGCACAAGAAAATTAGGGTTAAGACTCAAGTTAGGGTTAGGGTTGGGGAGACTGCGGATCCCAGGCGGGATCCTGGGCTTCGGTGTAGCCTAGCTTGGTGAAACAGACTGAGTGGGCCACCAGGATGGCTTCCCTACTCCGTTTTAGTACACCGTATCCATGGGGGGATGTTTCCATTGCAGAAGAACATTAGCATTAAGACACAAATTAGGGTTAGGGTTATGGAGGCTGGGCTTCCCAGGCAGGAACTACGGCCTCGATGAAGCCGAGCCTGGTGAAACAGACTGAGTGGGCCATCAGGATTGCTTGCCTACTGTCTTTTTGTACGCTGTATGGATGAGGGGATGTTTCAGTTGCACAGGAAAATTAGGATTAATACCCAAGGTATGGCTGGGTTGGGGAGACTCTGCTTCCCAGCCAGCAACCAGGGCCTCTGTGAAGGCTAGCTTGGTGGAACAGATTGAGTTGGCAATCGGGATGGCTTGCCAACTGACTTTTTCTAAACCGTATGGACGGGGAGATGTTTCACTTGCACAAGAAAATTAGGGTTAAGAAGACTCAAGTTAGGGTTAGGGTTGGTGAGACCGGGCTTCCCAGGCAGGAACCAGGGCCTCTGTGAAGGTTAGCTTGGTGGAACAGATTGAGTTGGCAATCGGGTTCGCTTGCCTACTGACTTTTTCTAAACCGTATGGACGGGGGGATGTTTCACTTGCACAAGAAAATTAGGGTTAAGAAGAATCAAGTTAGGGTTAGGGTTGGTGAGACCGGGCTTCCCAGGCAGCAACCAGGGCCTCTGTGAAGGCTAGCTTGGTGGAACAGATTGAGTTGGCAATCGGGATGGCTTGCCTACTGACTTTTTCTAAACCGTATGGATGGGGGGATGTTTCACTTGCACAAGAAAATTTGTGTAAAAACTCAAGTTAGGGTTAGGGTTGGGGAGACTGCGGATCCCAAGCGTGATCCTGGGCTTCGGTGCAGCCCAGCTTGGTGAAAAAGACTGAGTGGGCCATCGGGATAGCTTGCCTACTTTCTTTTTGTACACCGTTTGGACGGGGGAATGTTTCAGTTGCACAAGAAAATTAGGGCCAAGACTCTAGTTACGGTTAAGGTTGGGGAGGCTAGGCTTCCTGGAGGGAACCAGACCCTCTGTGAAGCCTAGCTTGGTGAAACAGACTTGAGTGGGCCACCAGGATGGCTTCCCTACTCCATTTTAGTACATCGTGTCCATGGGGGGATGTTTCCGTTGCAGAAGAACATTAGCATTAAGACCTAAATTGGGGTTAGGGTTATGGAGGCCGGGCTTCCCAGGCAGCAACCAGGGCCTCTGTGAAGGCTAGCTTGGTGGAACAGATTGAGTTGGCAATCGGGATGGCTTGCCTACTGACTTTTTCTAAACCGTAAGGACGGGAGGATGTTTCACTTGCACAAGAAAATTAGGGTTAAGACTCAAGTTAGGGTTAGGGTTGGGGAGACTGCGGATCCCAGGCGGGATCCTGGGCTTCGGTGTAGCCTAGCTTGGTGAAACAGACTGAGTGGGCCATCGGGATAGCTTTCCTACTGGCTTTCTGTGCACTGTAAGGACGGGGTATCGTTTCAGTTGCACAAGAAAATTTGTGTAAAAAGTCAAGTTAGGGTTAGGGTTGGGGAGACTGCGGATCCCAAGCGTGATCCTGGGCTTCGGTGCAGCCTAGCTTGGTGAAAAAGACTGAGTGGGCCATCGGGATAGCTTGCCTACTTTCTTTTTGTACACCGTTTGGACGGGGGAATGTTTCAGTTGCACAAGAAAATTAGTGCCAAGACTCTAGTTACGGTTAAGGTTGGGGAGGCTAGGCTTCCTGGAGGGAACCAGACCCTCTGTGAAGCCTAGCTTGGTGAAACAGACTTGAGTGGGCCACCAGGATGGCTTCCCTACTCCGTTTTAGTACATCGTGTCCATGGGGGGATGTTTCCGTTGCAGAAGAACATTAGCATTAAGACCCAAATTAGGGTTAGGGTTATGGAGGCTGGGCTTCCCAGGCAGGAACTACGGCCTCGATGAATCCGAGCCTGGTGAAACAGACTGAGTGGGCCATCAGGATTGCTTGCCTACTGTCTTTTTGTACGCTGTATGGACGAGGGGATGTTTCAGTTGCACAGGAAAATTAGGATTGATACCCAAGGTATGGCTGGGTTGGGGAGACTGTGCTTCCCAGGCAGCAACCAGGGCCTCTGTGAAGGCTAGCTTGGTGGAACAGATTGAGTTGGCAATCGGGATGGCTTGCCTACTGACTTTTTCTAAACCGTATGGACGGGGGGATGTTTCACTTGCACAAGAAAATTAGGGTTAAGACTCAAGTTAGGGTTAGGGTTGGGGAGACTGGGCTTCCCAGGCGGGATCCTGGGCTTCGGTGTAGCCTAGCTTGGTGAAACAGACTGAGTGTGCCATCGGGATAGCTTTCGTTCTGGCTTTCTGTGCACTGTAAGGACAGGGTATCGTTTCAGTTGCACAAGAAAATTTGTGTAAAAACTCAAGTTAGGGTTAGGGTTGGGGAGACTGCGGATCCAAGCGTAATCCTGGGCTTCCGTGCAGCCCAGCTTGGTGAAAAAGACTGAGTGGGCCGTCGGGATAGCTTGCCTACTTTCTTTTTGTACACCGTTTGGACGGGGGAATGTTTCAGTTGCACAAGAAAATTAGGGCCAGGACTCTAGTTAGGGTTAAGGTTGGGGAGGCTAGGCTTCCCTGGAGGGAACCAGACCCTCTGTGAAGCCTAGCTTGGTGAAACAGACTTGAGTGGGCCACCAGGATGGCTTCCCTACTCCGTTTTACTACATTGTGTCCATGGGGGGATGTTTCCGTTGCAGAAGTACATTAGCATTAAGACCCAAATTAGGGTTAGGGTTATGGAGGCTGGGCTTCCCACGCAGGAACTACGGCCTCGATGAAGCTGAGCCTGGTGAAACAGACTGAGTGGGCCATCAGGATTGCTTGCCTACTGTCTTTTTGTACGCTGTATGGATGAGGGGATGTTTCAGTTGCACAGGAAAATTAGGATTAATACCCAAGTGAGGGCTGGGTTGGGGAGACTGTGCTTCCCAGGCAGGAACCAGGGCCTCTGTGAAGGCTAGCTTGGTGGAACAGATTGAGTTGGCAATCGGGTTCGCTTGCCTACTGACTTTTTCTAAACCGTATGGACGGGGGGATGTTTCACTTGCACAAGAAAATTAGGGTTAAGAAGACTCAAGTTAGGGTTAGGGTTGGTGAGACCGGGCTTCCCAGGCAGGAACAAGGGCCTCTGTGAAGGCTAGCTTGGTGGAACAGATTGAGTTGGCAATCGGGATGGCTTGCCTACTGACTTTTTCTAAACCGTAAGGACGGGAGGATGTTTCACTTGCACAAGAAAATTAGGGTTAAGACTCAAGTTAGGGTTAGGGTTGGGGAGACTGGGCTTCCCAGGCGGGATCCTGGGCTTCGGTGTAGCCTAGCTTGGTGAAACAGACTGAGTGGGCCATCGGGATAGCTTTCCTACTGGCTTTCTGTGCACTGTAAGGACGGGGTATCGTTTCAGTTGCACAAGAAAATTTGTGTAAAAACTCAAGTTAGGGTTAGGGTTGGGGAGACTGCGGATCCCAAGCGTGATCCTGGGCTTCGGTGCAGCCTAGCTTGGTGAAAAAGACTGAGTGGGCCATCGGGATAGCTTGCCTACTTTCTTTTTGTACACCGTTTGGACGGGGGAATGTTTCAGTTGCACAAGAAAATTAGTGCCAAGACTCTAGTTACGGTTAAGGTTGGGGAGGCTAGGCTTCCTGGAGGGAACCAGACCCTCTGTGAAGCCTAGCTTGGTGAAACAGACTTGAGTGGGCCACCAGGATGCCTTCCCTACTCCGTTTTAGTACATCGTGTCCATGGGGGATGTTTCCGTTGCAGAAGAACATTAGCATTAAGAGCCAAATTAGGGTTAGGGTTATGGAGGCTGGGCTTCCCAGGCAGGAACTACGGCCTCGATGAAGCCGAGCCTGGTGAAACAGACTGAGTGGGCCATCAGGATTGCTTGCCTACTGTCTTTTTGTATGCTGTATGGACGAGGGGATGTTTCAGTTGCACAGGAAAATTAGGATTAATACCCAAGGTAGGGCTGGGTTGGGGAGACTGTGCTTCCCAGGCAGGAACCAGGGCCTCTGTGAAGGCTAGCTTGGTGGAACAGATTGAGTTGGCAATCGGGATGGCTTGCCTACTGACTTTTTCTAAACCGTATGGACGGGGGGATGTTTCACTTGCACAAGAAAATTAGGGTTAAGAAGACTCAAGTTAGCGTTAGGGTTGGTGAGACCGGGCTTCCCAGGCAGGAACCAGGGCCTCTGTGAAGGCTAGCTTGGTGGAACAGATTGAGTTGGCAATCGGGATGGCTTGCCTACTGACTTTTTCTAAACCGTATGGACGGGGGGATGTTTCACTTGCACAAGAAAATTAGGGTTAAGAAGACTCAAGTTAGGGTTAGGGTTGGTGAGACCGGGCTTCCCAGGCAGGAACCAGGGCCTCTGTGAAGGCTAGCTTGGTGGAACAGATTGAGTTGGCAATCGGGATGGCTTGCCTACTGATTTTTTCTAAACCGTATGGACGGGGGGATGTTTCACTTGCACAAGAAAATTAGGGTTAAGACTCAAGTTAGGGTTAGGGTTGGGGAGACTGCGGATCCCAGGCGGGATCCTGGGCTTCGGTGTAGCCTAGCTTGGTGAAACAGACTGAGTGGGCCATCGGGATAGCTTTCCTACTGGCTTTCTGTGCACTGTAAGGACGGGGTATCGTTTCAGTTGCACAAGAAAATTTGTGTAAAAACTCAAGTTAGGGTTAGAGTTGGGGAGACTGCGGATCCCAGGCGGGATCCTGGGCTTCGGTGTAGCCTAGCTTGGTGAAACAGACTGAGTGGGCCATCAGGATAGCTTTCCTACTGGCTTTCTGTGCACTGTAAGGACGGGGTATCGTTTCAGTTGCACAAGAAAATTTGTGTAAAAACTCAAGTTAGGGTTAGGGTTGGGGAGACTGCGGATCCCAAGCGTGATCCTGGGCTTCGGTGCAGCCTAGCTTGGTGAAAAAGACTGAGTGCGCCATCGGGATAGCTTGCCTACTTTCTTTTTGTACACCGTTTGGACGGGGGAATGTTTCAGTTGCACAAGAAAATTAGTGCCAAGACTCTAGTTACGGTTAAGGTTGGGGAGGTCAGGCTTCCTGGAGGGAACCAGACCCTCTGTGAAGCCTAGCTTGGTGAAACAGACTTGAGTGGGCCACCAGGATGGCTTCCCTACTCCGTTTTACTACATCGTGTCCATGGGGGGATGTTTCCGTTGCAGAAGAACATTAGCATTAAGACACAAATTAGGGTTAGGGTTATGGAGGCTGGGCTTCCCAGGCAGGAACTACGGCCTCGATGAAGCCGAGCCTGGTGAAACAGACTGAGTGGGCCATCAGGATTGCTTGCCTACTGTCTTTTTGTACGCTGTATGGATGAGGGGATGTTTCAGTTGCACAGGAAAATTAGGATTAATACCCAAGGTAGGGCTGGGTTGGGGAGACTGTGCTTCCCAGGCAGCAACCAGGGCCTCTGTGAAGGCTAGCTTGGTGGAACAGATTGAGTTGGCAATCGGGATGGCTTGCCTACTGACTTTTTCTAAACCGTATGGACGGGGGGATGTTTCACTTGCACAAGAAAATTAGGGTTAAGAAGACTCAAGTTAGGGTTAGGGTTGGTGAGACCGGGCTTCCCAGGCAGGAACCAGGGCCTCTGTGAAGGCTAGCTTGGTGGAACAGATTGAGTTGGCAATCGGGATGGCTTGCCTACTGATTTTTTCTAAACCGTATGGACGGGGGGATGTTTCACTTGCACAAGAAAATTAGGGTTAAGACTCAAGTTAGGGTTAGGGTTGGGGAGACTGCGGATCCCAGGCGGGATCCTGGGCTTCGGTGTAGCCTAGCTTGGTGAAACAGACTGAGTGGGCCACCAGGATGGCTTCCCTACTCCGTTTTAGTACACCGTATCCATGGGGGGATGTTTCCATTGCAGAAGAACATTAGCATTAAGACACAAATTAGGGTTAGGGTTATGGAGGCTGGGCTTCCCAGGCAGGAACTACGGCCTCGATGAAGCCGAGCCTGGTGAAACAGACTGAGTGGGCCATCAGGATTGCTTGCCTACTGTCTTTTTGTACGCTGTATGGATGAGGGGATGTTTCAGTTGCACAGGAAAATTAGGATTAATACCCAAGGTATGGCTGGGTTGGGGAGACTCTGCTTCCCAGCCAGCAACCAGGGCCTCTGTGAAGGCTAGCTTGGTGGAACAGATTGAGTTGGCAATCGGGATGGCTTGCCAACTGACTTTTTCTAAACCGTATGGACGGGGAGATGTTTCACTTGCACAAGAAAATTAGGGTTAAGAAGACTCAAGTTAGGGTTAGGGTTGGTGAGACCGGGCTTCCCAGGCAGGAACCAGGGCCTCTGTGAAGGTTAGCTTGGTGGAACAGATTGAGTTGGCAATCGGGTTCGCTTGCCTACTGACTTTTTCTAAACCGTATGGACGGGGGGATGTTTCACTTGCACAAGAAAATTAGGGTTAAGAAGAATCAAGTTAGGGTTAGGGTTGGTGAGACCGGGCTTCCCAGGCAGCAACCAGGGCCTCTGTGAAGGCTAGCTTGGTGGAACAGATTGAGTTGGCAATCGGGATGGCTTGCCTACTGACTTTTTCTAAACCGTATGGATGGGGGGATGTTTCACTTGCACAAGAAAATTTGTGTAAAAACTCAAGTTAGGGTTAGGGTTGGGGAGACTGCGGATCCCAAGCGTGATCCTGGGCTTCGGTGCAGCCCAGCTTGGTGAAAAAGACTGAGTGGGCCATCGGGATAGCTTGCCTACTTTCTTTTTGTACACCGTTTGGACGGGGGAATGTTTCAGTTGCACAAGAAAATTAGGGCCAAGACTCTAGTTACGGTTAAGGTTGGGGAGGCTAGGCTTCCTGGAGGGAACCAGACCCTCTGTGAAGCCTAGCTTGGTGAAACAGACTTGAGTGGGCCACCAGGATGGCTTCCCTACTCCGTTTTAGTACATCGTGTCCATGGGGGGATGTTTCCGTTGCAGAAGAACATTAGCATTAAGAACTAAATTAGGGTTAGGGTTATGGAGGCCGGGCTTCCCAGGCAGCAACCAGGGCCTCTGTGAAGGCTAGCTTGGTGGAACAGATTGAGTTGGCAATCGGGATGGCTTGCCTACTGACTTTTTCTAAACCGTATGGATGGGGGGATGTTTCACTTGCACAAGAAAATTAGGGTTAAGACTCAAGTTAGGGTTAGGGTTGGGGAGACTGGGCTTCCCAGGCGGGATCCTGGGCTTCGGTGTAGCCTAGCTTGGTGAAACAGACTGAGTGGGCCATCGGGATAGCTTTCCTACTGGCTTTCTGTGCACTGTAAGGACGGGGTATCGTTTCAGTTGCACAAGAAAATTTGTGTAAAAACTCAAGTTAGGGTTAGGGTTGGGGAGACTGCGGATCCCAAGCGTGATCCTGGGCTTCGGTGCAGCCTAGCTTGGTGAAAAAGACTGAGTGGGCCATCGGGATAACTTGCCTACTTTCTTTTTGTACACCGTTTGGACGGGGGAATGTTTCAGTTGCACAAGAAAATTAGTGCCAAGACTCAAGTTACGGTTAAGGTTGGGGAGGCTAGGCTTCCTGGAGGGAACCAGACCCTCTGTGAAGCCTAGCTTGGTGAAACAGACTTGAGTGGGCCACCAGGATGGCTTCCCTACTCCGTTTTAGTACATCGTGTCCATGGGGGGATGTTTCCGTTGCAGAAGAACATTAGCATTAAGACCCAAATTAGGGTTAGGGTTATGGAGGCTGGGCTTCCCACGCAGGAACTACGGCCTCGATGAAGCTGAGCCTGGTGAAACAGACTGAGTGGGCCATCAGGATTGCTTGCCTACTGTCTTTTTGTACGCTGTATGGATGAGGGGATGTTTCAGTTGCACAGGAAAATTAGGATTAATACCCAAGTGAGGGCTGGGTTGGGGAGACTGTGCTTCCCAGGCAGGAACCAGGGCCTCTGTGAAGGCTAGCTTGGTGGAACAGATTGAGTTGGCAATCGGGTTCGCTTGCCTACTGACTTTTTCTAAACCGTATGGACGGGGGGATGTTTCACTTGCACAAGAAAATTAGGGTTAAGAAGACTCAAGTTAGGGTTAGGGTTGGTGAGACCGGGCTTCCCAGGCAGGAACAAGGGCCTCTGTGAAGGCTAGCTTGGTGGAACAGATTGAGTTGGCAATCGGGATGGCTTGCCTACTGACTTTTTCTAAACCGTAAGGACGGGAGGATGTTTCACTTGCACAAGAAAATTAGGGTTAAGACTCAAGTTAGGGTCAGGGTTGGGGAGACTGGGCTTCCCAGACGGGATCCTGGGCTTCGGTGTAGCCTAGCTTGGTGAAACAGACTGAGTGGGCCATCGGGATAGCTTTCCTACTGGCTTTCTGTGCACTGTTTGGACGGGGTATCGTTTCAGTTGCACAAGAAAATTTGTGTAAAAACTCAAGTTAGGGTTAGGGTTGGGGAGACTGCGGATCCCAGGCGGGATCCTGGGCTTCGGTGTAGCCTAGCTTGGTGAAACAGACTGAGTGGGCCATCGGGATAGCTTTCCTACTGGCTTTCTGTGCACTGTAAGGACGGGGTATCGTTTCAGTTGCACAAAAAAATTTGTGTAAAAAGTCAAGTTAGGGTTAGGGTTGGGGAGACTGCGGATCCCAAGCGTGATCCTGGGCTTCGGTGCAGCCTAGCTTGGTGAAACAGACTGAGTGGGCCATCGGGATAGCTTGCCTACTTTCTTTTTGTACACCGTTTGGACGGGGGAATGTTTCAGTTG
This sequence comes from Heloderma suspectum, assembly GCF_057233095.1. Classification (NCBI taxonomy): domain Eukaryota; kingdom Metazoa; phylum Chordata; class Lepidosauria; order Squamata; family Helodermatidae; genus Heloderma; species Heloderma suspectum. The sequence continues at coordinate 48,325,497 of NC_139467.1, read as the reverse complement.
CACAAGAAAATTAGTGCCAAGACTCTAGTTACGGTTAAGGTTGGGGAGGCTAGCCTTCCTGGAGGGAACCAGACCCTCTGTGAAGCCTAGCTTGGTGAAACAGACTTGAGTGGGCCACCAGGATGCCTTCCCTACTCCGTTTTAGTACATCGTCTCCATGGGGGGATGTTTCCGTTGCAGAAGAACATTAGCATTAAGACCCAAATTAGGGTTAGGGTTATGGAGGCTGGGCTTCCCAGGCAGGAACTACGGCCTCGATGAATCCGAGCCTGGTGAAACAGACTGAGTGGGCCATCAGGATTGCTTGCCTACTGTCTTTTTGTACGCTGTATGGACGAGGGGATGTTTCAGTTGCACAGGAAAATTAGGATTAATACCCAAGGTATGGCTGGGTTGGGGAGACTGTGCTTCCCAGGCAGCAACCAGGGCCTCTGTGAAGGCTAGCTTGGTGGAACAGATTGAGTTGGCAATCGGGATGGCTTGCCTACTGACTTTTTCTAAACCGTATGGGCGGGGGGATGTTTCACTTGCACAAGAAAATTAGGGTTAAGAAGACTCAAGTTAGGGTTAGGGTTGGTGAGACCGGGCTTCCCAGGCAGGAACCAGGGCCTCTGTGAAGGCTAGCTTGGTGGAACAGATTGACTTGGCAATCGGGTTCGCTTGCCTACTGACTTTTTCTAAACCGTATGGACGGGGGGATGTTTCACTTGCACAAGAAAATTAGGGTTAAGACTCAAGTTAGGGTTAGGGTTGGTGAGACCGGGCTTCCCAGGCAGCAACCAGGGCCTCTGTGAAGGCTAGCGTGGTGGAACAGATTGAGTTGGCAATCGGGATGGCTTGCCTACTGACTTTTTCTAAACCGTATGGATGGGGGGATGTTTCACTTGCACAAGAAAATTTGTGTAAAAACTCAAGTTAGGGTTAGGGTTGGGGAGACTGCGGATCCCAAGCGTGATCCTGGGCTTCGGTGCAGCCCAGCTTGGTGAAAAAGACTGAGTGGGCCATCGGGATAGCTTGCCTACTTTCTTTTTGTACACCGTTTGGACGGGGGAATGTTTCAGTTGCACAAGAAAATTAGGGCCAAGACTCTAGTTACGGTTAAGGTTGGGGAGGCTAGGCTTCCTGGAGGGAACCAGACCCTCTGTGAAGCCTAGCTTGGTGAAACAGACTTGAGTGGGCCACCAGGATGGCTTCCCTACTCCGTTTTAGTACATCGTGTCCATGAGGGGATGTTTCCGTTGCAGAAGAACATTAGCATTAAGAACTAAATTAGGGTTAGGGTTATGGAGGCCGGGCTTCCCAGGCAGCAACCAGGGCCTCTGTGAAGGCTAGCTTGGTGGAACAGATTGAGTTGGCAATCGGGATGGCTTGCCTACTGACTTTTTCTAAACCGTATGGATTTGGGGATGTTTCACTTGCACAAGAAAATTAGGGTTAAGACTCAAGTTAGGGTTAGGGTTGGGGAGACTGGGCTTCCCAGGCGGGATCCTGGGCTTCGGTGTAGCCTAGCTTGGTGAAACAGACTGAGTGGGCCATCGGGATAGCTTTCCTACTGGCTTTCTGTGCACTGTAAGGACGGGGTATCGTTTCAGTTGCACAAGAAAATTTGTGTAAAAACTCAAGTTAGGGTTAGGGTTGGGGAGACTGCGGATCCCAAGCGTGATCCTGGGCTTCGGTGCAGCCTAGCTTGGTGAAAAAGACTGAGTGGGCCATCGGGATAACTTGCCTACTTTCTTTTTGTACACCGTTTGGACGGGGGAATGTTTCAGTTGCACAAGAAAATTAGTGCCAAGACTCAAGTTACGGTTAAGGTTGGGGAGGCTAGGCTTCCTGGAGGGAACCAGACCCTCTGTGAAGCCTAGCTTGGTGAAACAGACTTGAGTGGGCCACCAGGATGGCTTCCCTACTCCGTTTTAGTACATCGTGTCCATGGGGGGATGTTTCCGTTGCAGAAGAACATTAGCATTAAGACCCAAATTAGGGTTAGGGTTATGGAGGCTGGGCTTCCCACGCAGGAACTACGGCCTCGATGAAGCCGAGCCTGGTGAAACAGACTGAGTGGGCCATCAGGATTGCTTGCCTACTGTCTTTTTGTACGCTGTATGGACGAGGGGATGTTTCAGTTGCACAGGAAAATTAGGATTAATACCCAAGGTAGGGCTGGGTTGGGGAGACTGTGCTTCCCAGGCAGCAACCAGGGCCTCTGTGAAGGCTAGCTTGGTGGAACAGATTGAGTTGGCAATCGGGATGGCTTGCCTACTGACTTTTTCTAAACCGTATGGACGGGGGGATGTTTCACTTGCACAAGAAAATTAGGGTTAAGAAGACTCAAGTTAGGGTTAGGGTTGGTGAGACCGGGCTTCCCAGGCAGGAACCAGGGCCTCTGTGAAGGCTAGCTTGGTGGAACAGATTGAGTTGGCAATCGGGATGGCTTGCCTACTGATTTTTTCTAAACCGTATGGACGGGGGGATGTTTCACTTGCACAAGAAAATTAGGGTTAAGACTCAAGTTAGGGTTAGGGTTGGGGAGACTGCGGATCCCAGGCGGGATCCTGGGCTTCGGTGTAGCCTAGCTTGGTGAAACAGACTGATTGGGCCATCGGGATAGCTTTCCTACTGGCTTTCTGTGCACTGTTTGGACGGGGTATCGTTTCAGTTGCACAAGAAAATTTGTGTAAAAACTCAAGTTAGGGTTAGGGTTGGGGAGACTGCGGATCCCAGGCGGGATCCTGGGCTTCGGTGCAGCCTAGCTTGGTGAAAAAGACTGAGTGGGCCATCGGGATAGCTTGCCTACTTTCTTTTTGTACACCGTTTGGACGGGGGAATGTTTCAGTTGCACAAGAAAATTAGTGCCAAGACTCTAGTTACGGTTAAGGTTGGGGAGGTCAGGCTTCCTGGAGGGAACCAGACCCTCTGTGAAGCCTAGCTTGGTGAAACAGACTTGAGTGGGCCACCAGGATGGCTTCCCTACTCCGTTTTACTACATCGTGTCCATGGGGGGATGTTTCCGTTGCAGAAGTACATTAGCATTAAGACCCAAATTAGGGTTAGGGTTATGGAGGCTGGGCTTCCCAGGCAGGAACTACGGCCTCGATGAAGCTGAGCCTGGTGAAACAGACTGAGTGGGCCATCAGGATTGCTTGCCTACTGTCTTTTTGTACGCTGTATGGATGAGGGGATGTTTCAGTTGCACAGGAAAATTAGGATTAATACCCAAGTGAGGGCTGGGTTGGGGAGACTGTGCTTCCCAGGCAGGAACCAGGGCCTCTGTGAAGGCTAGCTTGGTGGAACAGATTGAGTTGGCAATCGGGTTGGCTTGCCTACTGACTTTTTCTAAACCGTATGGACGGGGGGATGTTTCACTTGCACAAGAAAATTAGGGTTAAGAAGACTCAAGTTAGGGTTAGGGTTGGTGAGACCGGGCTTCCCAGGCAGGAAGAAGGGCCTCTGTGAAGGCTAGCTTGGTGGAACAGATTGAGTTGGCAATCGGGATGGCTTGCCTACTGACTTTTTCTAAACCGTAAGGACGGGAGGATGTTTCACTTGCACAAGAAAATTAGGGTTAAGACTCAAGTTAGGGTCAGGGTTGGGGAGACTGGGCTTCCCAGGCGGGATCCTGGGCTTCGGTGTAGCCTAGCTTGGTGAAACAGACTGAGTGGGCCATCGGGATAGCTTTCCTACTGGCTTTCTGTGCACTGTTTGGACGGGGTATCGTTTCAGTTGCACAAGAAAATTTGTGTAAAAACTCAAGTTAGTGTTAGGGTTGGGGAGACTGCGGATCCCAGGCGGGATCCTGGGCTTCGGTGTAGCCTAGCTTGGTGAAACAGACTGAGTGGGCCATCGGGATAGCTTTCCTACTGGCTTTCTGTGCACTGTAAGGACGGGGTATCGTTTCAGTTGCACAAGAAAATTTGTGTAAAAAGTCAAGTTAGGGTTAGGGTTGGGGAGACTGCGGATCCCAAGCGTGATCCTGGGCTTCGGTGCAGCCTAGCTTGGTGAAACAGACTGAGTGCGCCATCGGGATAGCTTGCCTACTTTCTTTTTGTACACCGTTTGGACGGGGGAATGTTTCAGTTGCACAAGAAAATTAGTGCCAAGACTCTAGTTACGGTTAAGGTTGGGGAGGCTAGCCTTCCTGGAGGGAACCAGACCCTCTGTGAAGCCTAGCTTGGTGAAACAGACTTGAGTGGGCCACCAGGATGCCTTCCCTACTCCGTTTTAGTACATCGTGTCCATGGGGGGATGTTTCCGTTGCAGAAGAACATTAGCATTAAGACCCAAATTAGGGTTAGGGTTATGGAGGCTGGGCTTCCCAGGCAGGAACTACGGCCTCGATGAATCCGAGCCTGGTGAAACAGACTGAGTGGGCCATCAGGATTGCTTGCCTACTGTCTTTTTGTACGCTGTATGGACGAGGGGATGTTTCAGTTGCACAGGAAAATTAGGATTAATACCCAAGGTATGGCTGGGTTGGGGAGACTGTGCTTCCCAGGCAGCAACCAGGGCCTCTGTGAAGGCTAGCTTGGTGGAACAGATTGAGTTGGCAATCGGGATGGCTTGCCTACTGACTTTTTCTAAACCGTATGGGCGGGGGGATGTTTCACTTGCACAAGAAAATTAGGGTTAAGAAGACTCAAGTTAGGGTTAGGGTTGGTGAGACCGGGCTTCCCAGGCAGGAACCAGGGCCTCTGTGAAGGCTAGCTTGGTGGAACAGATTGAGTTGGCAATCGGGTTCGCTTGCCTACTGACTTTTTCTAAACCGTATGGACGGGGGGATGTTTCACTTGCACAAGAAAATTAGGGTTAAGAAGACTCAAGTTAGGGTTAGGGTTGGTGAGACCGGGCTTCCCAGGCAGCAACCAGGGCCTCTGTGAAGGCTAGCGTGGTGGAACAGATTGAGTTGGCAATCGGGATGGCTTGCCTACTGACTTTTTCTAAACCGTATGGATGGGGGGATGTTTCACTTGCACAAGAAAATTTGTGTAAAAACTCAAGTTAGGGTTAGGGTTGGGGAGACTGCGGATCCCAAGCGTGATCCTGGGCTTCGGTGCAGCCCAGCTTGGTGAAAAAGACTGAGTGGGCCATCGGGATAGCTTGCCTACTTTCTTTTTGTACACCGTTTGGACGGGGGAATGTTTCAGTTGCACAAGAAAATTAGGGCCAAGACTCTAGTTACGGTTAAGGTTGGGGAGGCTAGGCTTCCTGGAGGGAACCAGACCCTCTGTGAAGCCTAGCTTGGTGAAACAGACTTGAGTGGGCCACCAGGATGGCTTCCCTACTCCGTTTTAGTACATCGTGTCCATGGGGGGATGTTTCCGTTGCAGAAGAACATTAGCATTAAGAACTAAATTAGGGTTAGGGTTATGGAGGCCGGGCTTCCCAGGCAGCAACCAGGGCCTCTGTGAAGGCTAGCTTGGTGGAACAGATTGAGTTGGCAATCGGGATGGCTTGCCTACTGACTTTTTCTAAACCGTATGGATGGGGGGATGTTTCACTTGCACAAGAAAATTAGGGTTAAGACTCAAGTTAGGGTTAGGGTTGGGGAGACTGGGCTTCCCAGGCGGGATCCTGGGCTTCGGTGTAGCCTAGCTTGGTGAAACAGACTGAGTGGGCCATCGGGATAGCTTTCCTACTGGCTTTCTGTGCACTGTAAGGACGGGGTATCGTTTCAGTTGCACAAGAAAATTTGTGTAAAAACTCAAGTTAGGGTTAGGGTTGGGGAGACTGCGGATCCCAAGCGTGATCCTGGGCTTCGGTGCAGCCTAGCTTGGTGAAAAAGACTGAGTGGGCCATCGGGATAACTTGCCTACTTTCTTTTTGTACACCGTTTGGACGGGGGAATGTTTCAGTTGCACAAGAAAATTAGGGTCAAGACTCTAGTTACGGTTAAGGTTGGGGAGGCTAGGCTTCCTGGAGGGAACCAGACCCTCTGTGAAGCCTTGCTTGGTGAAACAGACTTGAGTGGGCCACCAGGATGGCTTCCCTACTCCGTTTTAGTACATCGTGTCCATGGGGGGATGTTTCCGTTGCAGAAGAACATTAGCATTAAGACCCAAATTAGGGTTAGGGTTATGGAGGCTGGGCTTCCCAGGCAGGAACTACGGCCTCGATGAATCCGAGCCTGGTGAAACAGACTGAGTGGGCCATCAGGATTGCTTGCCTACTGTCTTTTTGTACGCTGTATGGACGAGGGGATGTTTCAGTTGCACAGGAAAATTAGGATTAATACCCAAGGTAGGGCTGGGTTGGGGAGACTGTGCTTCCCAGGCAGCAACCAGGGCCTCTGTGAAGGCTAGCTTGGTGGAACAGATTGAGTTGGCAATCGGGATGGCTTGCCTACTGACTTTTTCTAAACCGTATGGACGGGGGGATGTTTCACTTGCACAAGAAAATTAGGGTTAAGAAGACTCAAGTTAGGGTTAGGGTTGGTGAGACCGGGCTTCCCAGGCAGGTACCAGGGCCTCTGTGAAGGCTAGCTTGGTGGAACAGATTGAGTTGGCAATCGGGATGGCTTGCCTACTGATTTTTTCTAAACCGTATGGACGGGGGGATGTTTCACTTGCACAAGAAAATTAGGGTTAAGACTCAAGTTAGGGTTAGGGTTGGGGAGACTGCGGATCCCAGGCGGGATCCTGGGCTTCGGTGTAGCCTAGCTTGGTGAAACAGACTGATTGGGCCATCGGGATAGCTTTCCTACTGGCTTTCTGTGCACTGTTTGGACGGGGTATCGTTTCAGTTGCACAAGAAAATTTGTGTAAAAACTCAAGTTAGGGTTAGGGTTGGGGAGACTGCGGATCCCAGGCGGAATCCTGGGCTTCGGTGCAGCCTAGCTTGGTGAAAAAGACTGAGTGGGCCATCGGGATAGCTTGCCTACTTTCTTTTTGTACACCGTTTGGACGGGGGAATGTTTCAGTTGCACAAGAAAATTAGTGCCAAGACTCTAGTTACGGTTAAGGTTGGGGAGGTCAGGCTTCCTGGAGGGAACCAGACCCTCTGTGAAGCCTAGCTTGGTGAAACAGACTTGAGTGGGCCACCAGGATGGCTTCCCTACTCCGTTTTACTACATTGTGTCCATGGGGGGATGTTTCCGTTGCAGAAGTACATTAGCATTAAGACCCAAATTAGGGTTAGGGTTATGGAGGCTGGGCTTCCCAGGCAGGAACTACGGCCTCGATGAAGCTGAGCCTGGTGAAACAGACTGAGTGGGCCATCAGGATTGCTTGCCTACTGTCTTTTTGTACGCTGTATGGATGAGGGGATGTTTCAGTTGCACAGGAAAATTAGGATTAATACCCAAGTGAGGGCTGGGTTGGGGAGACTGTGCTTCCCAGGCAGGAACCAGGGCCTCTGTGAAGGCTAGCTTGGTGGAACAGATTGAGTTGGCAATCGGGTTCGCTTGCCTACTGACTTTTTCTAAACCGTATGGACGGGGGGATGTTTCACTTGCACAAGAAAATTAGGGTTAAGAAGACTCAAGTTAGGGTTAGGGTTGGTGAGACCGGGCTTCCCAGGCAGGAACAAGGGCCTCTGTGAAGGCTAGCTTGGTGGAACAGATTGAGTTGGCAATCGGGATGGCTTGCCTACTGACTTTTTCTAAACCGTAAGGACGGGAGGATGTTTCACTTGCACAAGAAAATTAGGGTTAAGACTCAAGTTAGGGTCAGGGTTGGGGAGACTGGGCTTCCCAGGCGGGATCCTGGGCTTCGGTGTAGCCTAGCTTGGTGAAACAGACTGAGTGGGCCATCGGGATAGCTTTCCTACTGGCTTTCTGTGCACTGTTTGGACGGGGTATCGTTTCAGTTGCACAAGAAAATTTGTGTAAAAACTCAAGTTAGGGTTAGGGTTGGGGAGACTGCGGATCCCAGGCGGGATCCTGGGCTTCGGTGTAGCCTAGCTTGGTGAAACAGACTGAGTGGGCCATCGGGATAGCTTTCCTACTGGCTTTCTGTGCACTGTAAGGACGGGGTATCGTTTCAGTTGCACAAGAAACTTTGTGTAAAAACTCAAGTTAGGGTTATGGTTGGGGAGACTGCGGATCCCAAGCGTGATCCTGGGCTTCGGTGCAGCCTAGCTTGGTGAAACAGACTGAGTGGGCCATCGGGATAGCTTGCCTACTTTCTTTTTGTACACCGTTTGGACGGGGGAATGTTTCAGTTGCACAAGAAAATTAGTGCCAAGACTCTAGTTACGGTTAAGGTTGGGGAGGCTAGCCTTCCTGGAGGGAACCAGACCCTCTGTGAAGCCTAGCTTGGTGAAACAGACTTGAGTGGGCCACCAGGATGGCTTCCCTACTCCGTTTTAGTACATCGTGTCCATGGGGGGATGTTTCCGTTGCAGAAGAACATTAGCATTAAGACCCAAATTAGGGTTAGGGTTATGGAGGCTGGGCTTCCCAGGCAGGAACTACGGCCTCGATGAATCCGAGCCTGGTGAAACAGACTGAGTGGGCCATCAGGATTGCTTGCCTACTGTCTTTTTGTATGCTGTATGGACGAGGGGATGTTTCAGTTGCACAGGAAAATTAGGATTAATACCCAAGGGATGGCTGGGTTGGGTAGACTGTGCTTCCCAGGCAGCAACCAGGGCCTCTGTGAAGGCTAGCTTGGTGGAACAGATTGAGTTGGCAATCGGGATGGCTTGCCTACTGACTTTTTCTAAACCGTATGGGCGGGGGGATGTTTCACTTGCACAAGAAAATTAGGGTTAAGAAGACTCAAGTTCGGGTTAGGGTTGGTGAGACCGGGCTTCCCAGGCAGGAACCAGGGCCTCTGTGAAGGCTAGCTTGGTGGAACAGATTGAGTTGGCAATCGGGTTCGCTTGCCTACTGACTTTTTCTAAACCGTATGGACGGGGGGATGTTTCACTTGCACAAGAAAATTAGGGTTAAGAAGACTCAAGTTAGGGTTAGGGTTGGTGAGACCGGGCTTCCCAGGCAGCAACCAGGGCCTCTGTGAAGGCTAGCGTGGTGGAACAGATTGAGTTGGCAATCGGGATGTCTTGCCTACTGACTTTTTCTAAACCGTATGGATGGGGGGATGTTTCACTTGCACAAGAAAATTTGTGTAAAAACTCAAGTTAGGGTTAGGGTTGGGGAGACTGCGGATCCCAAGCGTGATCCTGGGCTTCGGTGCAGCCCAGCTTGGTGAAAAAGACTGAGTGGGCCATCGGGATAGCTTGCCTACTTTCTTTTTGTACACCATTTGGACGGGGGAATGTTTCAGTTGCACAAGAAAATTAGGGCCAAGACTCTAGTTACGGTTAAGGTTGGGGAGGCTAGGCTTCCTGGAGGGAACCAGACCCTCTGTGAAGCCTAGCTTGGTGAAACAGACTTGAGTGGGCCACCAGGATGGCTTCCCTACTCCGTTTTAGTACATCGTGTCCATGGGGGGATGTTTCCGTTGCAGAAGAACATTAGCATTAAGAACTAAATTAGGGTTAGGGTTATGGAGGCCGGGCTTCCCAGGCAGCAACCAGGGCCTCTGTGAAGGCTAGCTTGGTGGAACAGATTGAGTTGGCAATCGGGATGGCTTGCCTACTGACTTTTTCTAAACCGTATGGATGGGGGGATGTTTCACTTGCACAAGAAAATTAGGGTTAAGACTCAAGTTAGGGTTAGGGTTGGGGAGACTGGGCTTCCCAGGCGGGATCCTGGGCTTCGGTGTAGCCTAGCTTGGTGAAACAGACTGAGTGGGCCATCGGGATAGCTTTCCTACTGGCTTTCTGTGCACTGTAAGGACGGGGTATCGTTTCAGTTGCACAAGAAAATTTGTGTAAAAACTCAAGTTAGGGTTAGGGTTGGGGAGACTGCGGATCCCAAGCGTGATCCTGGGCTTCGGTGCAGCCTAGCTTGGTGAAAAAGACTGAGTGGGCCATCGGGATAACTTGCCTACTTTCTTTTTGTACACCGTTTGGACGGGGGAATGTTTCAGTTGCACAAGAAAATTAGTGCCAAGACTCAAGTTACGGTAAAGGTTGGGGAGGCTAGGCTTCCTGGAGGGAACCAGACCCTCTGTGAAGCCTAGCTTGGTGAAACAGACTTGAGTGGGCCACCAGGATGGCTTCCCTACTCCGTTTTAGTACATCGTGTCCATGGGGGGATGTTTCCGTTGCAGAAGAACATTAGCATTAAGACCCAAATTAGGGTTAGGGTTATGGAGGCTGGGCTTCCCACGCAGGAACTACGGCCTCGATGAAGCCGAGCCTGGTGAAACAGACTGAGTGGGCCATCAGGATTGCTTGCCTACTGTCTTTTTGTACGCTGTATGGACGAGGGGATGTTTCAGTTGCACAGGAAAATTAGGATTAATACCCAAGGTAGGGCTGGGTTGGGGAGACTGTGCTTCCCAGGCAGCAACCAGGGCCTCTGTGAAGGCTAGCTTGGTGGAACAGATTGAGTTGGCCATCGGGATGGCTTGCCTACTGACTTTTTCTAAACCGTATGGACGGGGGGATGTTTCACTTGCACAAGAAAATTAGGGTTAAGAAGACTCAAGTTAGGGTTAGGGTTGGTGAGACCGGGCTTCCCAGGCAGGAACCAGGGCCTCTGTGAAGGCTAGCTTGGTGGAACAGATTGAGTTGGCAATCGGGATGGCTTGCCTACTCATTTTTTCTAAACCGTATGGACGGGGGGATGTTTCACTTGCACAAGAAAATTAGGGTTAAGACTCAAGTTAGGGTTAGGGTTGGGGAGACTGCGGATCCCAGGCAGGATCCTGGGCTTCGGTGTAGCCTAGCTTGGTGAAACAGACTGATTGGGCCATCGGGATAGCTTTCCTACTGGCTTTCTGTGCACTGTAAGGACGGGGTATCGTTTCAGTTGCACAAGAAAATTTGTGTAAAAACTCAAGTTAGGGTTAGGGTTGGGGAGACTGCGGATCCCAGGCGGGATCCTGGGCTTCGGTGCAGCCTAGCTTGGTGAAAAAGACTGAGTGGGCCATCGGGATAGCTTGCCTACTTTCTTTTTGTACACCGTTTGGACGGGTTAATGTTTCAGTTGCACAAGAAAATTAGTGCCAAGACTCTAGTTACGGTTAAGGTTGGGGAGGTCAGGCTTCCTGGAGGGAACCAGACCCTCTGTGAAGCCTAGCTTGGTGAAACAGACTTGAGTGGGCCACCAGGATGGCTTCCCTACTCCGTTTTACTACATTGTGTCCATGGGGGGATGTTTCCGTTGCAGAATAACATTAGCATTAAGACCCAAATTAGGGTTAGGGTTATGGAGGCTGGGCTTCCCAGGCAGGAACTACGGCCTCGATGAAGCCGAGCCTGGTGAAACAGACTGAGTGGGCCATCAGGATTGCTTGCCTACTGTCTTTTTGTACGCTGTATGGATGAGGGGATGTTTCAGTTGCACAGGAAAATTAGGATTAATACCCAAGGTATGGCTGGGTTGGGGAGACTCTGCTTCCCAGCCAGCAACCAGGGCCTCTGTGAAGGCTAGCTTGGTGGAACAGATTGAGTTGGCAATCGGGATGGCTTGCCTACTGACTTTTTCTAAACCGTATGGATGGGGGGATGTTTCACTTGCACAAGAAAATTAGGGTTAAGACTCAAGTTAGGGTTGGGGTTGGGGAGACTGGGCTTCCCAGGCGGGATCCTGGGCTTCGGTGTAGCCTAGCTTGGTGAAACAGACTGAGTGGGCCATCGGGATAGCTTTCCTACAGGCTTTCTGTGCACTGTAAGGACGGGGTATCGTTTCAGTTGCAAGAGAAAATTTGTGTAAAAACTCAAGTTAGGGTTAGGGTTGGGGAGACTGCGGATCCCAAGCTTAATCCTGGGCTTCGGTGCAGCCTAGCTTGGTGAAAAAGACTGAGTGGGCCATCGGGATAGCTTGCCTACTTTCTTTTTGTACACCGTTTGGACGGGGGAATGTTTCAGTTGCACAAGAAAATTATTGCCAAGACTCTAGTTAGGGTTAAGGTTGGGGAGGCTAGGCTTCCTGGAGGGAACCAGACCCTCTGTGAAGCCTAGCTTGGTGAAACAGACTTGAGTGGGCCACCAGGATGGCTTCCCTACTCCGTTTTAGTACATCGTGTCCATGGGGGGATGTTTCCGTTGCAGAAGAACATTAGCATTAAGACCCAAATTAGGGTTAGGGTTATGGAGGCTGGGCTTCCCAGGCAGGAGCTACGGCCTCGATGAAGCCGAGCCTGGTGAAACAGACTGAGTGGGCCATCAGGATTGCTTGCCTACTGTCTTTTTGTACGCTGTATGGACGAGGGGATGTTTCAGTTGCACAGGAAAATTAGGATTAATACCCAAGGTATGGCTGGGTTGGGGAGACTGTGCTTCCCAGGCAGCAACCAGGGCCTCTGTGAAGGCTAGCTTGGTGGAACAGATTGAGTTGGCAATCGGGATGGCTTGCCTACTGACTTTTTCTAAACCGTATGGACGGGTGGATGTTTCAGTTGCACAGGAAAATTAGGATTAATACCCAAGGTATGGCTGGGTTGGGGAGACTGTGCTTCCCAGGCAGCAACCAGGGCCTCTGTGAAGGCTAGCTTGGTGGAACAGATTGAGTTGGCAATCGGGATGGTTTGCCTACTGACTTTTTCTAAACCGTATGGACGGGGGGATGTTTCACTTGCACAAGAAAATTAGGGTTAAGAATACCCAAGTTAGGGCTGGGTTGGGGAGACTGTGGTTCCCAGGCAGCAACCAGGGCCTCTGTGAATGCGAGCTTGGTGGAACAGATTGAGTTGGCAATCGGGATGGCTTGCCTACTGACTTTTTCTAAACCGTATGGACGGGGGGATGTTTCACTTGCACAAGAAAATTAGGGTTAAGACTCAAGTTAGGGTTAGGGTTGGGGAGACTGGGCTTCCCAGGCGGGATCCTGGGCTTCGGTGTAGCCTAGCTTGGTGAAACAGACTGAGTGGGCCATCGGGATAGCTTTCCTACTGGCTTTCTGTGCACTGTAAGGACGGGGTATCGTTTCAGTTGCACAAGAAAATTTGTGTAAAAACTCAAGTTAGGGTTAGGGTTGGGGAGACTGCGGATCCCAAGCGTGATCCTGGGCTTCGGTGCAGCCTAGCTTGGTGAAAAAGACTGAGTGGGCCATCGGGATAGCTTGCCTACTTTCTTTTTGTACACCGTTTGGACGGGGGAATGTTTCAGTTGCACAAGAAAATTAGTGCCAAGACTCTAGTTAGGGTTAAGGTTGGGGAGGCTAGGCTTCCTGGAGGGAACCAGACCCTCTGTGAAGCCTAGCTTGGTGAAACAGACTTGAGTGGGCCACCAGGATGGCTTCCCTACTCCGTTTTACTACATCGTGTCCATGGGGGGATGTTTCCGTTGCAGAAGAACATTAGCATTAAGACCCAAATTAGGGTTAGGGTTATGGAGGCTGGGCTTCCCAGGCAGGAGCTACGGCCTCGATGAAGCCGAGCCTGGTGAAACAGACTGAGTGGGCCATCAGGATTGCTTGCCTACTGTCTTTTTGTACGCTGTATGGACGAGGGGATGTTTCAGTTGCACAGGAAAATTAGGATTAATACCCAAGGTATGGCTGGGTTGGGGAGACTGTGCTTCCCAGGCAGCAACCAGGGCCTCTGTGAAGGCTAGCTTGGTGGAACAGATTGAGTTGGCAATCGGGATGGCTTGCCTACTGACTTTTTCTAAACCGTATGGACGGGGGGATGTTTCACTTGCACAAGAAAATTAGGGTTAAGACTCAAGTTAGGGTTAGGGTTGGGGAGACTGGGCTTCCCAGGCGGGATCCTGGGCTTCGGTGTAGCCTAGCTTGGTGAAACAGACTGAGTGGGCCATCGGGAGAGCTTGCCTACTGGCTTTCTGTGCACTGTAAGGACAGGGTATCGTTTCAGTTGCACAAGAAAATTTGTGTAAAAACTCAAGTTAGGGTTAGGGTTGGGGAGACTGCGGATCCCAAGCGTAATCCTGGGCTTCGGTGCAGCCCAGCTTGGTGAAACAGACTGAGTGGGCCATCGGGATAGCTTGCCTACTTTCTTTTTGTACACCGTTTGGACGGGGGAATGTTTCAGTTGCACAAGAAAATTAGGGCCAGGACTCTAGTTAGGGTTAAGGTTGGGGAGGCTAGGCTTCCTGGAGGGAACCAGACCCTCTGTGAAGCCTAGCTTGGTGAAACAGACTTGAGTGGGCCACCAGGATGGCTTCCCTACTCCGTTTTACTACATCGTGTCCATGGGGGGATGTTTCCGTTGCAGAAGTACATTAGCATTAAGACCCAAATTAGGGTTAGGGTTATGGAGGCTGGGCTTCCCAGGCAGGAACTACGGCCTCGATGAATCCGAGCCTGGTGAAACAGACTGAGTGGGCCATCAGGATTGCTTGCCTACTGTCTTTTTGTATGCTGTATGGTCGAGGGGATGTTTCAGTTGCACAGGAAAATTAGGATTAATACCCAAGGTATGGCTGGGTTGGGGAGACTGTGCTTCCCAGGCAGCAACCAGGGCCTCTGTGAAGGCTAGCTTGGTGGAACAGATTGAGTTGGCAATTGGGATGGCTTGCCTACTGACTTTTTCTAAACCGTATGGACGGGGGGATGTTTCACTTGCACAAGAAAATTAGGGTTAAGACTCAAGTTAGGGTTAGGGTTGGGGAGACTGCGGATCCCAAGCGTAATCCTGGGCTTCGGTGCAGCCCAGCTTGGTGAAACAGACTGAGTGGGCCATCGGGATAGCTTGCCTACTTTCTTTTTGTACACCGTTTGGACGGGGGAATGTTTCAGTTGCACAAGAAAATTAGGGCCAGGACTCTAGTTAGGGTTAAGGTTGGGGAGGCTAGGCTTCCCTGAAGGGAACCAGACCCTCTGTGAAGCCTAGCTTGGTGAAACAGACTTGAGTGGGCCACCAGGATGGCTTCCCTACTCCGTTTTACTACATCGTGTCCATGGGGGGATGTTTCCGTTGCAGAAGTACATTAGCATTAAGACCCAAAATAGGGTTAGGGTTATGGAGGCTGGGCTTCCCAGGCAGGAACTACGGCCTCGATGAAGCCGAGCCTGGTGAAACAGACTGAGTGGGCCATCAGGATTGCTTGCCTACTGTCTTTTTGTACGCTGTATGGATGAGGGGATGTTTCAGTTGCACAGGAAAATTAGGATTAATACCCAAGGTATGGCTGGGTTGGGGAGACTGTGCTTCCCAGGCAGCAACCAGGGCCTCTGTGAAGGCTAGCTTGGTGGAACAGATTGAGTTGGCAATCGGGATGGCTTGCCTACTGACTTTTTCTAAACCGTATGGACGGGGGGATGTTTCACTTGCACAAGAAAATTAGGGTTAAGAATACCCAAGTTAGGGCTGGGTTGGGGAGACTGTGGTTCCCAGGCAGCAACCAGGTCCTCTGTGAATGCGAGCTTGGTGGAACAGATTGAGTTGGCAATCGGGATGGCTTGCCTACTGACTTTTTCTAAACCGTATGGACGGGGGGATGTTTCACTTGCACAAGAAAATTAGGGTTAAGACTCAAGTTAGGGTTAGGGTTGGGGAGACTGGGCTTCCCAGGCGGGATCCTGGGCTTCGGTGTAGCCTAGCTTGGTGAAACAGACTGAGTGGGCCATCGGGATAGCTTTCCTACTGGCTTTCTGTGCACTATAAGGACAGGGTATCGTTTCAGTTGCTCAAGAAAATTTGTGTAAAAACTCAAGTTAGGGTTAGGGTTGGGGAGACTGCGGGTCCCAAGCGTAATCCTGGGCTTCGGTGCAGCCCAGCTTGGTGAAACAGACTGAGTGGGCCATCGGGATAGCTTGCCTACTTTCTTTTTGTACACCGTTTGGACGGGGGAATGTTTCAGTTGCACAAGAAAATTAGGGCCAGGACTCTAGTTAGGGTTAAGGTTGGGGAGGCTAGGCTTCCTGGAGGGAACCAGACCCTCTGTGAAGCCTAGCTTGGTGAAACAGACTTGAGTGGGCCACCAGGATGGCTTCCCTACTCCGTTTTAGTACATCGTGTCCATGGGGGGATGTTTCCGTTGCAGAAGAACATTAGCATTAAGACCCAAATTAGGGTTAGGGTTATGGAGGCTGGGCTCCCCAGGCAGGAACTACGGCCTCGATGAAGCCGAGCCTGGTGAAACAGACTGAGTGGGCCATCAGGATTGCTTGCCTACTGACTTTTTGTACGCTGTATGGACGAGGGGATGTTTCAGTTGCACAGGAAAATTAGGATTAATACCCAAGGTATGGCTGGGTTGGGGAGACTGTGGTTCCCAGGCAGCAACCAGGGCCTCTGTGAAGGCTAGCTTGGTGGAACAGATTGAGTTGGCAATCGGGATGGCTTGCCTACTGACTTTTTCTAAACCGTATGGACGGGGGGATGTTTCACTTGCACAAGAAAATTAGGGTTAAGACTCAAGTTAGGGTTAGGGTTGGGGAGACTGGGCTTCCCAGGCGGGATCCTGGGCTTCGGTGTAGCCTAGCTTGGTGAAACAGACTGAGTGGGCCATCGGGATAGCTTTCCTACTCGCTTTCTGTGCACTGTAAGGACGGGGTATCGTTTCAGTTGCACAAGAAAATTTCTGTTAAAACTCAAGTTAGGGTTAGGGTTGGGGAGACTGCGGATCCCAAGCATGATCCTGGGCTTCGGTGCAGCCTAGCTTGGTGAAACAGACTGAGTGGGCAATCGGGATGGCTTGCCTACTGACTTTTTCTAAACCGTATGGACGGGGGGATGTTTCACTTGCACAAGAAAATTAGGGTTAAGACTCAAGTTAGGGTTAGGGTTGGGGAGACTGGGCTTCCCAGCCGGGATCCTGGGCTTCGGTGTAGCCTAGCTTGGTGAAACAGACTGAGTGGGCCATTGGGATAGCTTTCCTACTGGCTTTCTGTGCACTGTAAGGACGGGGTATCGTTTCAGTTGCACAAGAAAATTTGTGTAAAAACTCAAGTTAGGGTTAGGGTTGGGGAGACTGCGGATCCCAAGCGTAATCCTGGGCTTCGGTGCAGCCCAGCTTGGTGAAACAGACTGAGTGGGCCATTGGGATAGCTTGCCTACTTTCTTTTTGTACACCGTTTGGACGGGGGAATGTTTCAGTTGCACAAGAAAATTAAGGCCAGGACTCTAGTTAGGGTTAAGGTTGGGGAGGCTAGGCTTCCCTGAAGGGAACCAGACCCTCTGTGAAGCCTAGCTTGGTGAAACAGACTTGAGTGGGCCACCAGGATGGCTTCCCTACTCCGTTTTACTACATTGTGTCCATGGGGGGATGTTTCCGTTGCAGAAGTACATTAGCATTAAGACCCAAATTAGGGTTAGGGTTATGGAGGCTGGGCTTCCCAGGCAGGAACTACGGCCTCGATGAAGCCGAGCCTGGTGAAACAGACTGAGTGGGCCATCAGGATTGCTTGCCTACTGTCTTTTTGTATGCTGTATGGTCGAGGGGATGTTTCAGTTGCACAGGAAAATTAGGATTAATACCCAAGGTATGGCTGGGTTGGGGAGACTGTGCTTCCCAGGCAGCAACCAGGGCCTCTGTGAAGGCTAGCTTGGTGGAACAGATTGAGTTGGCAATCGGGATGGCTTGCCTACTGACTTTTTCTAAACCGTATGGACGGGGGGATGTTTCACTTGCACAAGAAAATTAGGGTTAAGAATACCCAAGTTAGGGCTGCGTTGGGGAGACTGTGGTTCCCAGGCAGCAACCAGGGCCTCTGTGAATGCGAGCTTGGTGGAACAGATTGAGTTGGCAATCGGGATGGCTTGCCTACTGACTTTTTCTAAACCGTATGGACGGGGGGATGTTTCACTTGCACAAGAAAATTAGGGTTAAGACTCAAGTTAGGGTTAGGGTTGGGGAGACTGGGCTTCCCAGGCGGGATCCTGGGCTTCGGTGTAGCCTAGCTTGGTGAAACAGACTGAGTGGGCCATCGGGATAGCTTTCCTATTGGCTTTCTGTGCACTGTAAGGACGGGGTATCGTTTCAGTTGCACAAGAAAATTTCTGTTAAAACTCAAGTTAGGGTTAGGGTTGGGGAGACTGCGGTTCCCAAGCGTAATCCTGGGCTTCGGTGCAGCCCAGCTTGGTGAAACAGACTTGAGTGGGCCACCAGGATGGCTTCCCTACTCCGTTTCAGTACATCGTGTCCATGGGGGGATGTTTCCGTTGCAGAAGTACATTAGCATTAAGACCCAAAATAGGGTTAGGGTTATGGAGGCTGGGCTTCCCAGGCAGGAACTACGGCCTCGATGAAGCCGAGCCTGGTGAAACAGACTGAGTGGGCCATCAGGATTGCTTGCCTACTGCCTTTTTCTAAACCGTATGGACGGGGGGATGTTTCACTTGCACAAGAAAATTAGGGTTAAGACTCAAGTTAGGGTTAGGGTTGTGGAGACTGGGCTTCCCAGGCGGGATCCTGGGCTTCGGTGCAGCCCAGCTTGGTGAAACAGACTGAGTGGGCCATCGGGATAGCTTGCCTACTTTCTTTTTGTACACCGTTTGGACGGGGGAATGTTTCAGTTGCACAAGAAAATTAGTGCCAAGACTCTAGTTAGGGTTAAGGTTGGGGAGGCTAGGCTTCCTGGAGGGAACCAGACCCTCTGTGAAGCCTAGCTTGGTGAAACAGACTTGAGTGGGCCACCAGGATGGCTTCCCTACTCCGTTTTACTACATCGTGTCCATGGGGGGATGTTTCCGTTGCAGAAGAACATTAGCATTAAGACCCAAATTAGGGTTAGGGTTATGGAGGCTGGGCTTCCCAGGCAGGAGCTACGGCCTCGATGAAGCCGAGCCTGGTGAAACAGACTGAGTGGGCCATCAGGATTGCTTGCCTACTGTCTTTTTGTACGCTGTATGGACGAGGGGATGTTTCAGTTGCACAGGAAAATTAGGATTAATACCCAAGGTATGGCTGGGTTGGGGAGACTGTGCTTCCCAGGCAGCAACCAGGGCCTCTGTGAAGGCTAGCTTGGTGGAACAGATTGAGTTGGCAATCGGGATGGCTTGCCTACTGATTTTTTCTAAACCGTATGGACGGGGGGATGTTTCACTTGCACAAGAAAATTAGGGTTAAGACTCAAGTTAGGGTTAGGGTTGGGGAGACTGGGCTTCCCAGGCGGGATCCTGGGCTTCGGTGTAGCCTAGCTTGGTGAAACAGACTGAGTGGGCCATCGGGATAGCTTTCCTACTGGCTTTCTGTGCACTGTAAGGACAGGGTATCGTTTCAGTTGCACAAGAAAATTTCTGTTAAAACTCAAGTTAGGGTTAGGGTTGGGGAGGCTGCGGATCCCAAGCGTAATCCTGGGCTTCGGTGCAGCCCAGCTTGGTGAAACAGACTGAGTGGGCCATCGGGATAGCTTGCCTACTTTCTTTTTGTACACCGTTTGGACGGGGGAATGTTTCAGTTGCACAAGAAAATTAGGGCCAGGACTCTAGTTAGGGTTAAGGTTGGGGAGGCTAGGCTTCCCTGAAGGGAACCAGACCCTCTGTGAAGCCTAGCTTGGTGAAACAGACTTGAGTGGGCCACCAGGATGGCTTCCCTACTCCGTTTTACTACATCGTGTCCATGGGGGGATGTTTCCGTTGCAGAAGTACATTAGCATTAAGACCCAAAATAGGGTTAGGGTTATGGAGGCTGGGCTTCCCAGGCAGGAACTACGGCCTCGATGAAGCCGAGCCTGGTGAAACAGACTGAGTGGGCCATCAGGATTGCTTGCCTACTGTCTTTTTGTATGCTGTATGGTCGAGGGGATGTTTCAGTTGCACAGGAAAATTAGGATTAATACCCAAGGTATGGCTGGGTTGGGGAGACTGTGCTTCCCAGGCAGCAACCAGGGCCTCTGTGAAGGCTAGCTTGGTGGAACAGATTGAGTTGGCAATCGGGATGGCTTGCCTACTGACTTTTTCTAAACCGTATGGACGGGGGGATGTTTCACTTGCACAAGAAAATTAGGGTTAAGACTCAAGTTAGGGTTAGGGTTGGGGAGACTGGGCTTCCCAGGCGGGATCCTGGGCTTCGGTGTAGCCTAGTTTGGTGAAACAGACTGAGTGGGCCATCGGGATAGCTTTCCTACTGGCTTTCTGTGCACTGTAAGGACAGGGTATCGTTTCAGTTGCACAAGAAAATTTGTGTAAAAACTCAAGTTAGGGTTAGGGTTGGGGAGACTGCGGATCCCAAGCGTAATCCTGGGCTTCGGTGCAGCCCAGCTTGGTGAAACAGACTGAGTGGGCCATCGGGATAGCTTGCCTACTTTCTTTTTGTACACCGTTTGGACGGGGGAATGTTTCAGTTGCACAAGAAAATTAGGGCCAGGACTCTAGTTAGGGTTAAGGTTGGGGAGGCTAGGCTTCCTGGAGGGAACCAGACCCTCTGTGAAGCCTAGCTTGGTGAAACAGACTTGAGTGGGCCACCAGGATGGCTTCCCTACTCCGTTTTACTACAACGTGTCCATGGGGGGATGTTTCCGTTGCAGAAGTACATTAGCATTAAGACCCAAATTAGGGTTAGGGTTATGGAGGCTGGGCTTCCCAGGCAGGAACTACGGCCTCGATGAAGCCGAGCCTGGTGAAACAGACTGAGTGGGCCATCAGGATTGCTTGCCTACTGTCTTTTTGTATGCTGTATGGTCGAGGGGATGTTTCAGTTGCACAGGAAAATTAGGATTAATACCCAAGGTATGGCTGGGTTGGGGAGACTGTGCTTCCCAGGCAGCAACCAGGGCCTCTGTGAAGGCTAGCTTGGTGGAACAGATTGAGTTGGCAATCGGGATGGCTTGCCTACTGACTTTTTCTAAACCGTATGGACGGGGGGATGTTTCACTTGCACAAGAAAATTAGGGTTAAGACTCAAGTTAGGGTTAGGGTTGGGGAGACTGGGCTTCCCAGGCGGGATCCTGGGCTTCGGTGTAGCCTAGCTTGGTGAAACAGACTGAGTGGGCCATCGGGATAGCTTTCCTACTGGCTTTCTGTGCACTGTAAGGACAGGGTATCGTTTCAGTTGCACAAGAAAATTTCTGTTAAAACTCAAGTTAGGGTTAGGGTTGGGGAGGCTGCGGATCCCAAGCGTAATCCTGGGCTTCGGTGCAGCCCAGCTTGGTGAAACAGACTGAGTGGGCCATCGGGATAGCTTGCCTACTTTCTTTTTGTACACCGTTTGGACGGGGGAATGTTTCAGTTGCACAAGAAAATTAGGGCCAGGACTCTAGTTAGGGTTAAGGTTGGGGAGGCTAGGCTTCCCTGAAGGGAACCAGACCCTCTGTGAAGCCTAGCTTGGTGAAACAGACTTGAGTGGGCCACCAGGATGGCTTCCCTACTCCGTTTTACTACATCGTGTCCATGGGGGGATGTTTCCGTTGCAGAAGTACATTAGCATTAAGACCCAAAATAGGGTTAGGGTTATGGAGGCTGGGCTTCCCAGGCAGGAACTACGGCCTCGATGAAGCCGAGCCTGGTGAAACAGACTGAGTGGGCCATCAGGATTGCTTGCCTACTGTCTTTTTGTATGCTGTATGGTCGAGGGGATGTTTCAGTTGCACAGGAAAATTAGGATTAATACCCAAGGTATGGCTGGGTTGGGGAGACTGTGCTTCCCAGGCAGAAACCAGGGCCTCTGTGAAGGCTAGCTTGGTGGAACAGATTGAGTTGGCAATTGGGATGGCTTGCCTACTGACTTTTTCTAAACCGTATGGACGGGGGGATGTTTCACTTGCACAAGAAAATTAGGGTTAAGAATACCCAAGTTAGGGCTGGGTTGGGGAGACTGTGGATCCCAGGCAGCAACCAGGGCCTCTGTGAATGCGAGCTTGGTGGAACAGATTGAGTTGGCAATCGGGATGGCTTGCCTACTGACTTTTTCTAAACCGTATGGACGGGGGGATGTTTCACTTGCACAAGAAAATTAGGGTTAAGACTCAAGTTAGGGTTAGGGTTGGGGAGACTGGGCTTCCCAGGCGGGATCCTGGGCTTCGGTGTAGCCTAGCTTGGTGAAACAGACTGAGTGGGCCATCGGGATAGCTTTCCTACTGGCTTTCTGTGCACTGTAAGGACAGGGTATCGTTTCAGTTGCACAAGAAAATTTGTGTAAAAACTCAAGTTAGGGTTAGGGTTGGGGAGACTGCGGATCCCAAGCGTAATCCTGGGCTTCGGTGCAGCCCAGCTTGGTGAAACAGACTGAGTGGGCCATCGGGAGAGCTTGCCTACTTTCTTTTTGTACACCGTTTGGACGGGGGAATGTTTCAGTTGCACAAGAAAATTAGGGCCAAGACTCTAGTTAGGGGTAAGGTTGGGGAGGCTAGGCTTCCCTGGAGGGAACCAGACCCTCTGTGAAGCCTAGCTTGGTGAAAAAGACTTGAGTGGGCCACCAGGATGGCTTCCCTACTCCGTTTTACTACATTGTGTCCATGGGGGGATGTTTCCGTTGCAGAAGTACATTAGCACTAAGACCCAAATTAGGGTTAGGGTTATGGAGGCTGGGCTTCCCAGGCAGGAACTACGGCCTCGATGAAGCCGAGCCTGGTGAAACAGACTGAGTGGGCCATCAGGATTGCTTGCCTACTGTCTTTTTGTATGCTGTATGGTCGAGGGGATGTTTCAGTTGCACAGGAAAATTAGGATTAATACCCAAGGTATGGCTGGGTTGGGGAGACTGTGCTTCCCAGGCAGCAACCAGGGCCTCTGTGAAGGCTAGCTTGGTGGAACAGATTGAGTTGGCAATCGGGATGGCTTGCCTACTGACTTTTTCTAAACCGTATGGACGGGGGGATGTTTCACTTGCACAAGAAAATTAGGGTTAAGACTCAAGTTAGGGTTAGGGTTGGGGAGACTGGGCTTCCCAGGCGGGATCCTGGGCTTCGGTGTAGCCTAGCTTGGTGAAACAGACTGAGTGGGCCATCGGGATAGCTTTCCTACTGGCTTTCTGTGCACTGTTTGGACGGGGTATCGTTTCAGTTGCACAAGAAAATTTCTGTTAAAACTCAAGTTAGGGTTAGGGTTGGGGAGACTGCGGATCCCAAGCGTAATCCTGGGCTTCGGTGCAGCCCAGCTTGGTGAAACAGACTGAGTGGGCCATCGGGATAGGTTGCCTACTTTCTTTTTGTACACCATTTGGACGGGGGAATGTTTCAGTTGCACAAGAAAATTAGGGCCAGGACTCTAGTTAGGGTTAAGGTTGGGGAGGCTAGGCTTCCCTGAAGGGAACCAGACCCTCTGTGAAGCCTAGCTTGGTGAAACAGACTTGAGTGGGCCACCAGGATGGCTACCCTACTCCGTTTTACTACATTGTGTCCATGGGGGGATGTTTCCGTTGCAGAAGTACATTAGCATTAAGACCCAAAATAGGGTTAGGGTTATGGAGGCTGGGCTTCCCAGGCAGGAACTACGGCCTCGATGAAGCCGAGCCTGGTGAAACAGACTGAGTGGGCCATCAGGATTGCTTGCCTACTGTCTTTTTGTATGCTGTATGGTCGAGGGGATGTTTCAGTTGCACAGGAAAATTAGGATTAATACCCAAGGTATGGCTGGGTTGGGGAGACTGTGCTTCCCAGGCAGCAACCAGGGCCTCTGTGAAGGCTAGCTTGGTGGAACAGATTGAGTTGGCAATCGGGATGGCTTGCCTACTGACTTTTTCTAAACCGTATGGACGGGGGGATGTTTCACTTGCACAAGAAAATTAGGGTTAAGAATACCCAAGTTAGGGCTGGGTTGGGGAGACTGTGGTTCCCAGGCAGCAACCAGGGCCTCTGTGAATGCGAGCTTGGTGGACCAGATTGAGTTGGCAATCGGGATGGCTTGCCTACTGACTTTTTCTAAACCGTATGGACGGGGGGATGTTTCACTTGCACAAGAAAATTAGGGTTAAGACTCAAGTTAGGGTTAGGGTTGGGGAGACTGGGCTTCCCAGGCGGGATCCTGGGCTTCGGTGTAGCCTAGCTTGGTGAAACAGACTGAGTGGGCCATCGGGATAGCTTGCCTACTTTCTTTTTGTACACCATTTGGACGGGGAAATGTTTCAGTTGCACAAGAAAATTTGGGCCAAGACTCTAGTTAGGGGTAAGGTTGGGGAGGCTAGGCTTCCTGGAGGGAACCAGACCCTCTGTGAAGCCTAGCTTGGTGAAACAGACTTGAGTGGGCCACCAGGATGGCTTCCCTACTCCGTTTTAGTACATCGTGTCCATGGGGGGATGTTTCCGTTGCAGAAGAACATTAGCATTAAGACCCAAATTAGGGTTAGGGTTATGGAGGCTGGGCTTCCCAGGCAGGAACTACGGCCTCGATGAATCCGAGCCTGGTGAAACAGACTGAGTGGGCCATCAGGATTGCTTGCCTACTGTCTTTTTGTATGCTGTATGGTCGAGGGGATGTTTCAGTTGCACAGGAAAATTAGGGTTAAGAATACCCAAGGTATGGCTGGGTTGGGGATTTCGTGCTTCCCAGGCAGGAACCAGGGCCTCTGTGAAGGCTAGCTTGGTGGAACAGATTGAGTTGGCAATCGGGATGGCTTGCCTACTGACTTTTTCTAAACCGTATGGACGGGGGGATGTTTCACTTGCACAAGAAAATTAGGGTTAAGACTCAAGTTAGGGTTAGGGTTGGGGAGACTGGGCTTCCCAGGCGGGATCCTGGGCTTTGGTGTAGCCTAGCTTGGTGAAACAGACTGAGTGGGCCATCGGGATAGCTTTCCTACTGGCTTTCTGTGCACTTTAAGGACGGGGTATCGTTTCAGTTGCACAAGAAAATTTCTGTTAAAACTCAAGTTAGGGTTAGGGTTGGGGAGACTGCGGTTCCCAAGCGTAATCCTGGGCTTCGGTGCAGCCCAGCTTGGTGAAACAGACTGAGTGGGCCAACGGGATAGCTTGCCTACTTTCTTTTTGTACACCATTTGAACGGGGGAATGTTTCAGTTGCACAAGAAAATTAGGGCCAGGACTCTAGTTAGGGTTAAGGTTGGGGAGGCTAGGCTTCCCTGAAGGGAACCAGACCCTCTGTGAAGCCTAGCTTGGTGAAACAGACTTGAGTGGGCCACCAGGATGGCTTCCCTACTCCGTTTTACTACATTGTGTCCATGGGGGGATGTTTCCGTTGCAGAAGTACATTAGCATTAAGACCCAAAATAGGGTTAGGGTTATGGAGGCTGGGCTTCCCAGGCAGGAACTACGGCCTCGATGAAGCCGAGCCTGGTGAAACAGACTGAGTGGGCCATCAGGATTGCTTGCCTACTGCCTTTTTCTAAACCGTATGGACGGGGGGATGTTTCACTTGCACAAGAAAATTAGGGTTAAGACTCAAGTTAGGGTTAGGGTTGTGGAGACTGGGCTTCCCAGGCGGGATCCTGGGCTTCGGTGCAGCCCAGCTTGGTGAAACAGACTGAGTGGGCCATCGGGATAGCTTGCCTACTTTCTTTTTGTACACCGTTTGGACGGGGGAATGTTTCAGTTGCACAAGAAAATTAGTGCCAAGACTCTAGTTAGGGTTAAGGTTGGGGAGGCTAGGCTTCCTGGAGGGAACCAGACCCTCTGTGAAGCCTAGCTTGGTGAAACAGACTTGAGTGGGCCACCAGGATGGCTTCCCTACTCCGTTTTACTACATCGTCTCCATGGGGGGATGTTTCCGTTGCAGAAGAACATTAGCATTAAGACCCAAATTAGGGTTAGGGTTATGGAGGCTGGGCTTCCCAGGCAGGAGCTACGGCCTCGATGAAGCCGAGCCTGGTGAAACAGACTGAGTGGGCCATCAGGATTGCTTGCCTACTGTCTTTTTGTACGCTGTATGGACGAGGGGATGTTTCAGTTGCACAGGAAAATTAGGATTAATACCCAAGGTATGGCTGGGTTGGGGAGACTGTGCTTCCCAGGCAGCAACCAGGGCCTCTGTGAAGGCTAGCTTGGTGGAACAGATTGAGTTGGCAATCGGGATGGCTTGCCTACTGACTTTTTCTAAACCGTATGGACGGGGGGATGTTTCACTTGCACAAGAAAATTAGGGTTAAGACTCAAGTTAGGGTTAGGGTTGGGGAGACTGGGCTTCCCAGGCGGGATCCTGGGCTTCGGTGTAGCCTAGCTTGGTGAAACAGACTGAGTGGGCCATCGGGATAGCTTTCCTACTGGCTTTCTGTGCACTGTAAGGACAGGGTATCGTTTCAGTTGCACAAGAAAATTTCTGTTAAAACTCAAGTTAGGGTTAGGGTTGGGGAGGCTGCGGATCCCAAGCGTAATCCTGGGCTTCGGTGCAGCCCAGCTTGGTGAAACAGACTGAGTGGGCCATCGGGATAGCTTGCCTACTTTCTTTTTGTACACCGTTTGGACGGGGGAATGTTTCAGTTGCACAAGAAAATTAGGGCCAGGACTCTAGTTAGGGTTAAGGTTGGGGAGGCTAGGCTTCCCTGAAGGGAACCAGACCCTCTGTGAAGCCTAGCTTGGTGAAACAGACTTGAGTGGGCCACCAGGATGGCTTCCCTACTCCGTTTTACTACATCGTGTCCATGGGGGGATGTTTCCGTTGCAGAAGTACATTAGCATTAAGACCCAAAATAGGGTTAGGGTTATGGAGGCTGGGCTTCCCAGGCAGGAACTACGGCCTCGATGAAGCCGAGCCTGGTGAAACAGACTGAGTGGGCCATCAGGATTGCTTGCCTACTGTCTTTTTGTATGCTGTATGGTCGAGGGGATGTTTCAGTTGCACAGGAAAATTAGGATTAATACCCAAGGTATGGCTGGGTTGGGGAGACTGTGCTTCCCAGGCAGCAACCAGGGCCTCTGTGAAGGCTAGCTTGGTGGAACAGATTGAGTTGGCAATCGGGATGGCTTGCCTACTGACTTTTTCTAAACCGTATGGACGGGGGGATGTTTCACTTGCACAAGAAAATTAGGGTTAAGACTCAAGTTAGGGTTAGGGTTGGGGAGACTGGGCTTCCCAGGCGGGATCCTGGGCTTCGGTGTAGCCTAGTTTGGTGAAACAGACTGAGTGGGCCATCGGGATAGCTTTCCTACTGGCTTTCTGTGCACTGTAAGGACAGGGTATCGTTTCAGTTGCACAAGAATATTTGTGTAAAAACTCAAGTTAGGGTTAGGGTTGGGGAGACTGCGGATCCCAAGCGTAATCCTGGGCTTCGGTGCAGCCCAGCTTGGTGAAACAGACTGAGTGGGCCATCGGGATAGCTTGCCTACTTTCTTTTTGTACACCGTTTGGACGGGGGAATGTTTCAGTTGCACAAGAAAATTAGGGCCAGGACTCTAGTTAGGGTTAAGGTTGGGGAGGCTAGGCTTCCTGGAGGGAACCAGACCCTCTGTGAAGCCTAGCTTGGTGAAACAGACTTGAGTGGGCCACCAGGATGGCTTCCCTACTCCGTTTTACTACATCGTGTCCATGGGGGGATGTTTCCGTTGCAGAAGTACATTAGCATTAAGACCCAAATTAGGGTTAGGGTTATGGAGGCTGGGCTTCCCAGGCAGGAACTACGGCCTCGATGAAGCCGAGCCTGGTGAAACAGACTGAGTGGGCCATCAGGATTGCTTGCCTACTGTCTTTTTGTATGCTGTATGGTCGAGGGGATGTTTCAGTTGCACAGGAAAATTAGGATTAATACCCAAGGTATGGCTGGGTTGGGGAGACTGTGCTTCCCAGGCAGCAACCAGGGCCTCTGTGAAGGCTAGCTTGGTGGAACAGATTGAGTTGGCAATCGGGATGGCTTGCCTACTGACTTTTTCTAAACCGTATGGACGGGGGGATGTTTCACTTGCACAAGAAAATTAGGGTTAAGACTCAAGTTAGGGTTAGGGTTGGGGAGACTGGGCTTCCCAGGCGGGATCCTGGGCTTCGGTGTAGCCTAGCTTGGTGAAACAGACTGAGTGGGCCATCGGGATAGCTTTCCTACTGGCTTTCTGTGCACTGTAAGGACAGGGTATCGTTTCAGTTGCACAAGAAAATTTCTGTTAAAACTCAAGTTAGGGTTAGGGTTGGGGAGGCTGCGGATCCCAAGCGTAATCCTGGGCTTCGGTGCAGCCCAGCTTGGTGAAACAGACTGAGTGGGCCATCGGGATAGCTTGCCTACTTTCTTTTTGTACACCGTTTGGACGGGAAAATGTTTCAGTTGCACAAGAAAATTAGGGCCAGGACTCTAGTTAGGGTTAAGGTTGGGGAGGCTAGGCTTCCCTGAAGGGAACCAGACCCTCTGTGAAGCCTAGCTTGGTGAAACAGACTTGAGTGGGCCACCAGGATGGCTTCCCTACTCCGTTTTACTACATCGTGTCCATGGGGGGATGTTTCCGTTGCAGAAGTACATTAGCATTAAGACCCAAAATAGGGTTAGGGTTATGGAGGCTGGGCTTCCCAGGCAGGAACTACGGCCTCGATGAAGCCGAGCCTGGTGAAACAGACTGAGTGGGCCATCAGGATTCCTTGCCTACTGTCTTTTTGTATGCTGTATGGTCGAGGGGATGTTTCAGTTGCACAGGAAAATTAGGATTAATACCCAAGGTATGGCTGGGTTGGGGAGACTGTGCTTCCCAGGCAGAAACCAGGGCCTCTGTGAAGGCTAGCTTGGTGGAACAGATTGAGTTGGCAATTGGGATGGCTTGCCTACTGACTTTTTCTAAACCGTATGGACGGGGGGATGTTTCACTTGCACAAGAAAATTAGGGTTAAGAATACCCAAGTTAGGGCTGGGTTGGGGAGACTGTGGATCCCAGGCAGCAACCAGGGCCTCTGTGAATGCGAGCTTGGTGGAACAGATTGAGTTGGCAATCGGGATGGCTTGCCTACTGACTTTTTCTAAACCGTATGGACGGGGGGATGTTTCACTTGCACAAGAAAATTAGGGTTAAGACTCAAGTTAGGGTTAGGGTTGGGGAGACTGGGCTTCCCAGGCGGGATGCTGGGCTTCGGTGTAGCCTAGCTTGGTGAAACAGACTGAGTGGGCCATCGGGATAGCTTTCCTACTGGCTTTCTGTGCACTGTAAGGACAGGGTATCGTTTCAGTTGCACAAGAAAATTTGTGTAAAAACTCAAGTTAGGGTTAGGGTTGGGGAGACTGCGGATCCCAAGCGTAATCCTGGGCTTCGGTGCAGCCCAGCTTGGTGAAACAGACTGAGTGGGCCATCGGGAGAGCTTGCCTACTTTCTTTTTGTACACCGTTTGGACGGGGGAATGTTTCAGTTGCACAAGAAAATTAGGGCCAAGACTCTAGTTAGGGGTAAGGTTGGGGAGGCTAGGCTTCCCTGGAGGGAACCAGACCCTCTGTGAAGCCTAGCTTGGTGAAAAAGACTTGAGTGGGCCACCAGGATGGCTTCCCTACTCCGTTTTACTACATTGTGTCCATGGGGGGATGTTTCCGTTGCAGAAGTACATTAGCACTAAGACCCAAATTAGGGTTAGGGTTATGGAGGCTGGGCTTCCCAGGCAGGAACTACGGCCTCGATGAAGCCGAGCCTGGTGAAACAGACTGAGTGGGCCATCAGGATTGCTTGCCTACTGTCTTTTTGTATGCTGTATGGTCGAGGGGATGTTTCAGTTGCACAGGAAAATTAGGATTAATACCCAAGGTATGGCTGGGTTGGGGAGACTGTGCTTCCCAGGCAGCAACCAGGGCCTCTGTGAAGGCTAGCTTGGTGGAACAGATTGAGTTGGCAATCGGGATGGCTTGCCTACTGACTTTTTCTAAACCGTATGGACGGGGGGATGTTTCACTTGCACAAGAAAATTAGGGTTAAGACTCAAGTTAGGGTTAGGGTTGGGGAGACTGGGCTTCCCAGGCGGGATCCTGGGCTTCGGTGTAGCCTAGCTTGGTGAAACAGACTGAGTGGGCCATCGGGATAGCTTTCCTACTGGCTTTCTGTGCACTGTAAGGACGGGGTATCGTTTCAGTTGCACAAGAAAATTTCTGTTAAAACTCAAGTTAGGGTTAGGGTTGGGGAGACTGCGGATCCCAAGCGTAATCCTGGGCTTCGGTGCAGCCCAGCTTGGTGAAACAGACTGAGTGGGCCATCGGGATAGGTTGCCTACTTTCTTTTTGTACACCATTTGGACGGGGGAATGTTTCAGTTGCACAAGAAAATTAGGGCCAGGACTAGTTAGGGTTAAGGTTGGGGAGGCTAGGCTTCCCTGAAGGGAACCAGACCCTCTGTGAAGCCTAGCTTGGTGAAACAGACTTGAGTGGGCCACCAGGATGGCTACCCTACTCCGTTTTACTACATTGTGTCCATGGGGGGATGTTTCCGTTGCAGAAGTACATTAGCATTAAGACCCAAAATAGGGTTAGGGTTATGGAGGCTGGGCTTCCCAGGCAGGAACTACGGCCTCGATGAAGCCGAGCCTGGTGAAACAGACTGAGTGGGCCATCAGGATTGCTTGCCTACTGTCTTTTTGTATGCTGTATGGTCGAGGGGATGTTTCAGTTGCACAGGAAAATTAGGATTAATACCCAAGGTATGGCTGGGTTGGGGAGACTGTGCTTCCCAGGCAGCAACCAGGGCCTCTGTGAAGGCTAGCTTGGTGGAACAGATTGAGTTGGCAATCGGGATGGCTTGCCTACTGACTTTTTCTAAACCGTATGGACGGGGGGATGTTTCACTTGCACAAGAAAATTAGGGTTAAGAATACCCAAGGTATGGCTGGGTTGGGGAGACTGTGCTTCCCAGGCAGCAACCAGGGCCTCTGTGAAGGCTAGCTTGGTGGAACAGATTGAGTTGGCAATCGGGATGGCTTGCCTACTGACTTTTTCTAAACCGTATGGACGGGGGGATGTTTCACTTGCACAAGAAAATTAGGGTTAAGACTCAAGTTAGGGTTAGGGTTGGGGAGACTGGGCTTCCCAGGCGGGATCCTGGGCTTCGGTGTAGCCTAGCTTGGTGAAACAGACTGAGTGGGCCATCGGGATAGCTTTCCTACTGGCTTTCTGTGCACTGTAAGGACAGGGTATCGTTTCAGTTGCACAAGAAAATTTCTGTTAAAACTCAAGTTAGGGTTAGGGTTGGGGAGGCTGCGGATCCCAAGCGTAATCCTGGGCTTCGGTGCAGCCCAGCTTGGTGAAACAGACTGAGTGGGCCATCGGGATAGCTTGCCTACTTTCTTTTTGTACACCGTTTGGACGGGAAAATGTTTCAGTTGCACAAGAAAATTAGGGCCAGGACTCTAGTTAGGGTTAAGGTTGGGGAGGCTAGGCTTCCCTGAAGGGAACCAGACCCTCTGTGAAGCCTAGCTTGGTGAAACAGACTTGAGTGGGCCACCAGGATGGCTTCCCTACTCCGTTTTACTACATCGTGTCCATGGGGGGATGTTTCCGTTGCAGAAGTACATTAGCATTAAGACCCAAAATAGGGTTAGGGTTATGGAGGCTGGGCTTCCCAGGCAGGAACTACGGCCTCGATGAAGCCGAGCCTGGTGAAACAGACTGAGTGGGCCATCAGGATTCCTTGCCTACTGTCTTTTTGTATGCTGTATGGTCGAGGGGATGTTTCAGTTGCACAGGAAAATTAGGATTAATACCCAAGGTATGGCTGGGTTGGGGAGACTGTGCTTCCCAGGCAGAAACCAGGGCCTCTGTGAAGGCTAGCTTGGTGGAACAGATTGAGTTGGCAATTGGGATGGCTTGCCTACTGACTTTTTCTAAACCGTATGGACGGGGGGATGTTTCACTTGCACAAGAAAATTAGGGTTAAGAATACCCAAGTTAGGGCTGGGTTGGGGAGACTGTGGATCCCAGGCAGCAACCAGGGCCTCTGTGAATGCGAGCTTGGTGGAACAGATTGAGTTGGCAATCGGGATGGCTTGCCTACTGACTTTTTCTAAACCGTATGGACGGGGGGATGTTTCACTTGCACAAGAAAATTAGGGTTAAGACTCAAGTTAGGGTTAGGGTTGGGGAGACTGGGCTTCCCAGGCGGGATGCTGGGCTTCGGTGTAGCCTAGCTTGGTGAAACAGACTGAGTGGGCCATCGGGATAGCTTTCCTACTGGCTTTCTGTGCACTGTAAGGACAGGGTATCGTTTCAGTTGCACAAGAAAATTTGTGTAAAAACTCAAGTTAGGGTTAGGGTTGGGGAGACTGCGGATCCCAAGCGTAATCCTGGGCTTCGGTGCAGCCCAGCTTGGTGAAACAGACTGAGTGGGCCATCGGGAGAGCTTGCCTACTTTCTTTTTGTACACCGTTTGGACGGGGGAATGTTTCAGTTGCACAAGAAAATTAGGGCCAAGACTCTAGTTAGGGGTAAGGTTGGGGAGGCTAGGCTTCCCTGGAGGGAACCAGACCCTCTGTGAAGCCTAGCTTGGTGAAAAAGACTTGAGTGGGCCACCAGGATGGCTTCCCTACTCCGTTTTACTACATTGTGTCCATGGGGGGATGTTTCCGTTGCAGAAGTACATTAGCACTAAGACCCAAATTAGGGTTAGGGTTATGGAGGCTGGGCTTCCCAGGCAGGAACTACGGCCTCGATGAAGCCGAGCCTGGTGAAACAGACTGAGTGGGCCATCAGGATTGCTTGCCTACTGTCTTT
This sequence comes from Heloderma suspectum, assembly GCF_057233095.1. Classification (NCBI taxonomy): domain Eukaryota; kingdom Metazoa; phylum Chordata; class Lepidosauria; order Squamata; family Helodermatidae; genus Heloderma; species Heloderma suspectum. The sequence goes on along the minus strand of NC_139467.1, from coordinate 48,293,110 downwards.
TTGTATGCTGTATGGTCGAGGGGATGTTTCAGTTGCACAGGAAAATTAGGATTAATACCCAAGGTATGGCTGGGTTGGGGAGACTGTGCTTCCCAGGCAGCAACCAGGGCCTCTGTGAAGGCTAGCTTGGTGGAACAGATTGAGTTGGCAATCGGGATGGCTTGCCTACTGACTTTTTCTAAACCGTATGGACGGGGGGATGTTTCACTTGCACAAGAAAATTAGGGTTAAGACTCAAGTTAGGGTTAGGGTTGGGGAGACTGGGCTTCCCAGGCGGGATCCTGGGCTTCGGTGTAGCCTAGCTTGGTGAAACAGACTGAGTGGGCCATCGGGATAGCTTTCCTACTGGCTTTCTGTGCACTGTAAGGACGGGGTATCGTTTCAGTTGCACAAGAAAATTTCTGTTAAAACTCAAGTTAGGGTTAGGGTTGGGGAGACTGCGGATCCCAAGCGTAATCCTGGGCTTCGGTGCAGCCCAGCTTGGTGAAACAGACTGAGTGGGCCATCGGGATAGGTTGCCTACTTTCTTTTTGTACACCATTTGGACGGGGGAATGTTTCAGTTGCACAAGAAAATTAGGGCCAGGACTAGTTAGGGTTAAGGTTGGGGAGGCTAGGCTTCCCTGAAGGGAACCAGACCCTCTGTGAAGCCTAGCTTGGTGAAACAGACTTGAGTGGGCCACCAGGATGGCTACCCTACTCCGTTTTACTACATTGTGTCCATGGGGGGATGTTTCCGTTGCAGAAGTACATTAGCATTAAGACCCAAAATAGGGTTAGGGTTATGGAGGCTGGGCTTCCCAGGCAGGAACTACGGCCTCGATGAAGCCGAGCCTGGTGAAACAGACTGAGTGGGCCATCAGGATTGCTTGCCTACTGTCTTTTTGTATGCTGTATGGTCGAGGGGATGTTTCAGTTGCACAGGAAAATTAGGATTAATACCCAAGGTATGGCTGGGTTGGGGAGACTGTGCTTCCCAGGCAGCAACCAGGGCCTCTGTGAAGGCTAGCTTGGTGGAACAGATTGAGTTGGCAATCGGGATGGCTTGCCTACTGACTTTTTCTAAACCGTATGGACGGGGGGATGTTTCACTTGCACAAGAAAATTAGGGTTAAGAATACCCAAGTTAGGGCTGGGTTGGGGAGACTGTGGTTCCCAGGCAGCAACCAGGGCCTCTGTGAATGCGAGCTTGGTGGACCAGATTGAGTTGGCAATCGGGATGGCTTGCCTACTGACTTTTTCTAAACCGTATGGACGGGGGGATGTTTCACTTGCACAAGAAAATTAGGGTTAAGACTCAAGTTAGGGTTAGGGTTGGGGAGACTGGGCTTCCCAGGCGGGATCCTGGGCTTCGGTGTAGCCTAGCTTGGTGAAACAGACTGAGTGGGCCATCGGGATAGCTTGCCTACTTTCTTTTTGTACACCATTTGGACGGGGAAATGTTTCAGTTGCACAAGAAAATTTGGGCCAAGACTCTAGTTAGGGGTAAGGTTGGGGAGGCTAGGCTTCCTGGAGGGAACCAGACCCTCTGTGAAGCCTAGCTTGGTGAAACAGACTTGAGTGGGCCACCAGGATGGCTTCCCTACTCCGTTTTAGTACATCGTGTCCATGGGGGGATGTTTCCGTTGCAGAAGAACATTAGCATTAAGACCCAAATTAGGGTTAGGGTTATGGAGGCTGGGCTTCCCAGGCAGGAACTACGGCCTCGATGAATCCGAGCCTGGTGAAACAGACTGAGTGGGCCATCAGGATTGCTTGCCTACTGTCTTTTTGTATGCTGTATGGTCGAGGGGATGTTTCAGTTGCACAGGAAAATTAGGGTTAAGAATACCCAAGGTATGGCTGGGTTGGGGATTTCGTGCTTCCCAGGCAGGAACCAGGGCCTCTGTGAAGGCTAGCTTGGTGGAACAGATTTAGTTGGCAATCGGGATGGCTTGCCTACTGACTTTTTCTAAACCGTATGGACGGGGGGATGTTTCACTTGCACAAGAAAATTAGGGTTAAGACTCAAGTTAGGGTTAGGGTTGGGGAGACTGGGCTTCCCAGGCAGGATCCTGGGCTTCGGTGTAGCCTAGCTTGGTGAAACAGACTGAGTGGGCCATCGGGATAGATTTCCTACTGGCTTTCTGTGCACTGTAAGGACGGGGTATCGTTTCAGTTGCACAAGAAAATTTCTGTTAAAACTCAAGTTAGGGTTAGGGTTGGGGAGACTGCGGATCCCAAGCGTAATCCTGGGCTTCGGTGCAGCCCAGCTTGGTGAAACAGACTGAGTGGGCCATCGGGATAGCTTGCCTACTTTCTTTTTGTACACCATTTGGACGGGGGAATGTTTCAGTTGCACAAGAAAATTAGGGCCAGGACTCTAGTTAGGGTTAAGTTTGGGGAGGCTAGGCTTCCCTGAAGGGAACCAGACCCTCTGTGAAGCCTAGCTTGGTGAAACAGACTTGAGTGGGCCACCAGGATGGCTTCCCTACTCCGTTTTACTACATTGTGTCCATGGGGGGATGTTTCCGTTGCAGAAGTACATTAGCATTAAGACCCAAAATAGGGTTAGGGTTATGGAGGCTGGGCTTCCCAGGCAGGAACTACGGCCTCGATGAAGCCGAGCCTGGTGAAACAGACTGAGTGGGCCATCAGGATTGCTTGCCTACTGACTTTTTCTGAACTGTATGGACGGGGGGATGTTTCACTTGCACAAGAAAATTAGGGTTAAGACTCAAGTTAGGGTTAGGGTTGGGGAGACTGGGCTTCCCAGGCGGGATCCTGGGCTTCGGTGTAGCATAGCTTGGTGAAACAGACTGAGTGGGCCATCGGGATAGCTTTCCTACTGGCTTTCTGTGCACTGTAAGGACGGGGTATCGTTTCAGTTGCACAAGAAAATTTCTGTTAAAACTCAAGTTAGGGTTAGGGTTGGGGAGACTGCGGATCCCAAGCGTAATCCTGGGCTTCGGTGCAGCCCAGCTTGGTGAAACAGACTGAGTGGGCCATCGGGATAGCTTGCCTACTTTCTTTTTGTACACCATTTGGACGGGGGAATGTTTCAGTTGCACAAGAAAATTAGGGCCAGGACTCTAGTTAGGGTTAAGGTTGGGGAGGCTAGGCTTCCCTGAAGGGAACCAGACCCTCTGTGAAGCCTAGCTTGGTGAAACAGACTTGAGTGGGCCACCAGGATGGCTTCCCTACTCCGTTTTACTACATTGTGTCCATGGGGGGATGTTTCCGTTGCAGAAGTACATTAGCATTAAGACCCAAAATAGGGTTAGGGTTATGGAGGCTGGGCTTCCCAGGCAGGAACTACGGCCTCGATGAAGCCGAGCCTGGTGAAACAGACTGAGTGGGCCATCAGGATTGCTTGCCTACTGACTTTTTCTAAACCGTATGGACGGGGGGATGTTTCACTTGCACAAGAAAATTAGGGTTAAGACTCAAGTTAGGGTTAGGGTTGGGGAGACTGCGGATCCCAAGCGTAATCCTGGGCTTCGGTGCAGCCCAGCTTGGTGAAACAGACTGAGTGGGCCATCGGGATAGCTTGCCTACTTTCTTTTTGTACACCGTTTGGACGGGGGAATGTTTCAGTTGCACAAGAAAATTAGGGCCAGGACTCTAGTTTGGGTTAAGGTTGGGGAGGCTAGGCTTCCCTGAAGGGAACCAGACCCTCTGTGAAGCCTAGCTTGGTGAAACAGACTTGAGTGGGCCACCAGGATGGCTTCCCTACTCCGTTTTACTACATCGTGTCCATGGGGGGATGTTTCCGTTGCAGAAGTACATTAGCATTAAGACCCAAAATAGGGTTAGGGTTATGGAGGCTGGGCTTCCCAGGCAGGAACTACGGCCTCGATGAAGCCGAGCCTGGTGAAACAGACTGAGTGGGCCATCAGGATTGCTTGCCTACTGTCTTTTTGTATCCTGTATGGTCGAGGGGATGTTTCAGTTGCTCAGGAAAATTAGGATTAATACCCAAGGTATGGCTGGGTTGGGGAGACTGTGCTTCCCAGGCAGCAACCAGGGCCTCTGTGAAGGCTAGCTTGGTGGAACAGATTGAGTTGGCAATCGGGATGGCTTGCCTACTGACTTTTTCTAAACCGTATGGACGGGGGGATGTTTCACTTGCACAAGAAAATTAGGGTTAAGACTCAAGTTAGGGTTAGGGTTGGGGAGACTGGGCTTCCCAGGCGGGATCCTGGGCTTCGGTGTAGCCTAGCTTGGTGAAACAGACTGAGTGGGCCATCGGGATAGCTTTCCTACTGGCTTTCTGTGCACTGTAAGGATGGGGTATCGTTTCAGTTGCACAAGAAAATTTCTGTTAAAACTCAAGTTAGGGTTAGGGTTGGGGAGACTGCGGATCCCAAGCGTGATCCTGGGCTTCGGTGCAGCCTAGCTTGGTGAAACAGACTGAGTGGGCCATCGGGATAGCTTGCCTACTTTCTTTTTGTACACCATTTGGACGGGGAAATGTTTAAGTTGCACAAGAAAATTAGGGCCAAGACTCTAGTTAGGGGTAAGGTTGGGGAGGCTAGGCTTCCCTGAAGGGAACCAGACCCTCTGTGAAGCCTAGCTTGGTGAAACAGACTTGAGTGGGCCACCAGGATGGCTTCCCTACTCCGTTTTAGTACATCGTGTCCATGGGGGGATGTTTCCGTTGCAGAAGAACATTAGCATTAAGACCCAAATTAGGGTTAGGGTTATGGAGGCTGGGCTTCCCAGGCAGGAACTACGGCCTCGATGAATCCGAGCCTGGTGAAACAGACTGAGTGGGCCATCAGGATTGCTTGCCTACTGACTTTTTGTACGCTGTATGGACTTGGGGATGTTTCAGTTGCACAGGAAAATTAGGATTAATACCCAAGGTATGGCTGGGTTGGGGAGACTGTGCTTCCCAGGCAGCAACCAGGGCCTCTGTGAATGCGAGCTTGGTGGACCAGATTGAGTTGGCAATCGGGATGGCTTGCCTACTGACTTTTTCTAAACCGTATGGACGGGGGGATGTTTCACTTGCACAAGAAAATTAGGGTTAAGACTCAAGTTAGGGTTAGGGTTGGGGAGACTGGGCTTCCCAGGCGGGATCCTGGGCTTCGGTGTAGCCTAGCTTGGTGAAACAGACTGAGTGGGCCATCGGGATAGCTTTCCTACTGGCTTTCTGTGCACTGTAAGGACAGGGTATCGTTTCAGTTGCACAAGAAAATTTCTGTTAAAACTCAAGTTAGGGTTAGGGTTGGGGAGGCTGCGGATCCCAAGCGTAATCCTGGGCTTCGGTGCAGCCCAGCTTGGTGAAACAGACTGAGTGGGCCATCGGGATAGCTTGCCTACTTTCTTTTTGTACACCGTTTGGACGGGGGAATGTTTCAGTTGCACAAGAAAATTAGGGCCAGGACTCTAGTTAGGGTTAAGGTTGGGGAGGCTAGGCTTCCCTGAAGGGAACCAGACCCTCTGTGAAGCCTAGCTTGGTGAAACAGACTTGAGTGGGCCACCAGGATGGCTTCCCTACTCCGTTTTACTACATCGTGTCCATGGGGGGATGTTTCCGTTGCAGAAGAACATTAGCATTAAGACCCAAATTAGGGTTAGGGTTATGGAGGCTGGGCTTCCCAGGCAGGAACTACGGCCTCGATGAAGCCGAGCCTGGTGAAACAGACTGAGTGGGCCATCAGGATTGCTTGCCTACTGTCTTTTTGTATGCTGTATGGTCGAGGGGATGTTTCAGTTGCACAGGAAAATTAGGATTAATACCCAAGGTATGGCTGGGTTGGGGAGACTGTGCTTCCCAGGCAGCAACCAGGGCCTCTGTGAAGGCTAGCTTGGTGGAACAGATTGAGTTGGCAATTGGGATGGCTTGCCTACTGACTTTTTCTAAACCGTATGGACGGGGGGATGTTTCACTTGCACAAGAAAATTAGGGTTAAGAATACCCAAGTTAGGGCTGGGTTGGGGAGACTGTGGATCCCAGGCAGCAACCAGGGCCTCTGTGAATGCGAGCTTGGTGGAACAGATTGAGTTGGCAATCGGGATGGCTTGCCTACTGACTTTTTCTAAACCGTATGGACGGGGGGATGTTTCACTTGCACAAGAAAATTAGGGTTAAGACTCAAGTTAGGGTTAGGGTTGGGGAGACTGGGCTTCCCAGGCGGGATCCTGGGCTTCGGTGTAGCCTAGCTTGGTGAAACAGACTGAGTGGGCCATCGGGATAGCTTTCCTACTGGCTTTCTGTGCACTGTAAGGACAGGGTATCGTTTCAGTTGCACAAGAAAATTTGTGTAAAAACTCAAGTTAGGGTTAGGGTTGGGGAGACTGCGGATCCCAAGCGTAATCCTGGGCTTCGGTGCAGCCCAGCTTGGTGAAACAGACTGAGTGGGCCATCGGGAGAGCTTGCCTACTTTCTTTTTGTACACCGTTTGGACGGGGGAATGTTTCAGTTGCACAAGAAAATTAGGGCCAAGACTCTAGTTAGGGGTAAGGTTGGGGAGGCTAGGCTTCCCTGGAGGGAACCAGACCCTCTGTGAAGCCTAGCTTGGTGAAAAAGACTTGAGTGGGCCACCAGGATGGCTTCCCTACTCCGTTTTACTACATTGTGTCCATGGGGGGATGTTTCCGTTGCAGAAGTACATTAGCACTAAGACCCAAATTAGGGTTAGGGTTATGGAGGCTGGGCTTCCCAGGCAGGAACTACGGCCTCGATGAAGCCGAGCCTGGTGAAACAGACTGAGTGGGCCATCAGGATTGCTTGCCTACTGTCTTTTTGTATGCTGTATGGTCGAGGGGATGTTTCAGTTGCACAGGAAAATTAGGATTAATACCCAAGGTATGGCTGGGTTGGGGAGACTGTGCTTCCCAGGCAGCAACCAGGGCCTCTGTGAAGGCTAGCTTGGTGGAACAGATTGAGTTGGCAATCGGGATGGCTTGCCTACTGACTTTTTCTAAACCGTATGGACGGGGGGATGTTTCACTTGCACAAGAAAATTAGGGTTAAGACTCAAGTTAGGGTTAGGGTTGGGGAGACTGGGCTTCCCAGGCGGGATCCTGGGCTTCGGTGTAGCCTAGCTTGGTGAAACAGACTGAGTGGGCCATCGGGATAGCTTTCCTACTGGCTTTCTGTGCACTGTTTGGACGGGGTATCGTTTCAGTTGCAGAAGAAAATTTCTGTTAAAACTCAAGTTAGGGTTAGGGTTGGGGAGACTGCGGATCCCAAGCGTAATCCTGGGCTTCGGTGCAGCCCAGCTTGGTGAAACAGACTGAGTGGGCCATCGGGATAGGTTGCCTACTTTCTTTTTGTACACCATTTGGACGGGGGAATGTTTCAGTTGCACAAGAAAATTAGGGCCAGGACTCTAGTTAGGGTTAAGGTTGGGGAGGCTAGGCTTCCCTGAAGGGAACCAGACCCTCTGTGAAGCCTAGCTTGGTGAAACAGACTTGAGTGGGCCACCAGGATGGCTACCCTACTCCGTTTTACTACATTGTGTCCATGGGGGGATGTTTCCGTTGCAGAAGTACATTAGCATTAAGACCCAAAATAGGGTTAGGGTTATGGAGGCTGGGCTTCCCAGGCAGGAACTACGGCCTCGATGAAGCCGAGCCTGGTGAAACAGACTGAGTGGGCCATCAGGATTGCTTGCCTACTGTCTTTTTGTATGCTGTATGGTCGAGGGGATGTTTCAGTTGCACAGGAAAATTAGGATTAATACCCAAGGTATGGCTGGGTTGGGGAGACTGTGCTTCCCAGGCAGCAACCAGGGCCTCTGTGAAGGCTAGCTTGGTGGAACAGATTGAGTTGGCAATCGGGATGGCTTGCCTACTGACTTTTTCTAAACCGTATGGACGGGGGGATGTTTCACTTGCACAAGAAAATTAGGGTTAAGAATACCCAAGTTAGGGCTGGGTTGGGGAGACTGTGGTTCCCAGGCAGCAACCAGGGCCTCTGTGAATGCGAGCTTGGTGGACCAGATTGAGTTGGCAATCGGGATGGCTTGCCTACTGACTTTTTCTAAACCGTATGGACGGGGGGATGTTTCACTTGCACAAGAAAATTAGGGTTAAGACTCAAGTTAGGGTTAGGGTTGGGGAGACTGGGCTTCCCAGGCGGGATCCTGGGCTTCGGTGTAGCCTAGCTTGGTGAAACAGACTGAGTGGGCCATCGGGATAGCTTTCCTACTGGCTTTCTGTGCACTGTAAGGACGGGGTATCGTTTCAGTTGCACAAGAAAATTTCTGTAAAAACTCAAGTTAGGGTTAGGGTTGGGGAGACTGCGGATCCCAAGCGTGATCCTGGGCTTCGGTGCAGCCTAGCTTGGTGAAACAGACTGAGTGGGCCATCGGGATAGCTTGCCTACTTTCTTTTTGTACACCATTTGGACGGGGAAATGTTTCAGTTGCACAAGAAAATTTGGGCCAAGACTCTAGTTAGGGGTAAGGTTGGGGAGGCTAGGCTTCCTGGAGGGAACCAGACCCTCTGTGAAGCCTAGCTTGGTGAAACAGACTTGAGTGGGCCACCAGGATGGCTTCCCTACTCCGTTTTAGTACATCGTGTCCATGGGGGGATGTTTCCGTTGCAGAAGAACATTAGCATTAAGACCCAAATTAGGGTTAGGGTTATGGAGGCTGGGCTTCCCAGGCAGGAACTACGGCCTCGATGAATCCGAGCCTGGTGAAACAGACTGAGTGGGCCATCAGGATTGCTTGCCTACTGTCTTTTTGTATGCTGTATGGTCGAGGGGATGTTTCAGTTGCACAGGAAAATTAGGGTTAAGAATACCCAAGGTATGGCTGGGTTGTGGATTTCGTGCTTCCCAGGCAGGAACCAGGGCCTCTGTGAAGGCTAGCTTGGTGGAACAGATTTAGTTGGCAATCGGGATGGCTTGCCTACTGACTTTTTCTAAACCGTATGGACGGGGGGATGTTTCACTTGCACAAGAAAATTAGGGTTAAGACTCAAGTTAGGGTTAGGGTTGGGGAGACTGGGCTTCCCAGGCAGGATCCTGGGCTTCGGTGTAGCCTAGCTTGGTGAAACAGACTGAGTGGGCCATCGGGATAGCTTTCCTACTGGCTTTCTGTGCACTGTAAGGACCGGGTATCGTTTCAGTTGCACAAGAAAATTTCTGTTAAAACTCAAGTTAGGGTTAGGGTTGGGGAGACTGCGGATCCCAAGCGTAATCCTGGGCTTCGGTGCAGCCCAGCTTGGTGAAACAGACTGAGTGGGCCATCGGGATAGCTTGCCTACTTTCTTTTTGTACACCATTTGGACGGGGGAATGTTTCAGTTGCACAAGAAAATTAGGGCCAGGACTCTAGTTAGGGTTAAGGTTGGGGAGGCTAGGCTTCCCTGAAGGGAACCAGACCCTCTGTGAAGCCTAGCTTGGTGAAACAGACTTGAGTGGGCCACCAGGATGGCTTCCCTACTCCGTTTTACTACATTGTGTCCATGGGGGGATGTTTCCGTTGCAGAAGTACATTAGCATTAAGACCCAAAATAGGGTTAGGGTTATGGAGGCTGGGCTTCCCAGGCAGGAACTACGGCCTCGATGAAGCCGAGCCTGGTGAAACAGACTGAGTGGGCCATCAGGATTGCTTGCCTACTGACTTTTTCTAAACTGTATGGACGGGGGGATGTTTCACTTGCACAAGAAAATTAGGGTTAAGACTCAAGTTAGGGTTAGGGTTGGGGAGACTGGGCTTCCCAGGCGGGATCCTGGGCTTCGGTGTAGCATAGCTTGGTGAAACAGACTGAGTGGGCCATCGGGATAGCTTTCCTACTGGCTTTCTGTGCACTGTAAGGACGGGGTATCGTTTCAGTTGCACAAGAAAATTTCTGTTAAAACTCAAGTTAGGGTTAGGGTTGGGGAGACTGCGGATCCCAAGCGTAATCCTGGGCTTCGGTGCAGCCCAGCTTGGTGAAACAGACTGAGTGGGCCATTGGGATAGCTTGCCTACTTTCTTTTTGTACACCATTTGGACGGGGGAATGTTTCAGTTGCACAAGAAAATTAGGGCCAGGACTCTAGTTAGGGTTAAGGTTGGGGAGGCTAGGCTTCCCTGAAGGGAACCAGACCCTCTGTGAAGCCTAGTTTGGTGAAACAGACTTGAGTGGGCCACCAGGATGGCTTCCCTACTCCGTTTTACTACATTGTGTCCATGGGGGGATGTTTCCGTTGCAGAAGTACATTAGCATTAAGACCCAAAATAGGGTTAGGGTTATGGAGGCTGGGCTTCCCAGGCAGGAACTACGGCCTCGATGAAGCCGAGCCTGGTGAAACAGACTGAGTGGGCCATCAGGATTGCTTGCCTACTGACTTTTTCTAAACCGTATGGACGGGGGGATGTTTCACTTGCACAAGAAAATTAGGGTTAAGACTCAAGTTAGGGTTAGGGTTGGGGAGACTGCGGATCCCAAGCCTAATCCTGGGCTTCGGTGCAGCCCAGCTTGGTGAAACAGACTGAGTGGGCCATCGGGATAGCTTGCCTACTTTCTTTTTGTACACCGTTTGGACGGGGGAATGTTTCAGTTGCACAAGAAAATTAGGGCCAGGACTCTAGTTTGGGTTAAGGTTGGGGAGGCTAGGCTTCCCTGAAGGGAACCAGACCCTCTGTGAAGCCTAGCTTGGTGAAACAGACTTGAGTGGGCCACCAGGATGGCTTCCCTACTCCGTTTTACTACATCGTGTCCATGGGGGGATGTTTCCGTTGCAGAAGTACATTAGCATTAAGACCCAAAATAGGGTTAGGGTTATGGAGGCTGGGCTTCCCAGGCAGGAACTACGGCCTCGATGAAGCCGAGCCTGGTGAAACAGACTGAGTGGGCCATCAGGATTGCTTGCCTACTGTCTTTTTGTATCCTGTATGGTCGAGGGGATGTTTCAGTTGCTCAGGAAAATTAGGATTAATACCCAAGGTATGGCTGGGTTGGGGAGACTGTGCTTCCCAGGCAGCAACCAGGGCCTCTGTGAAGGCTAGCTTGGTGGAACAGATTGAGTTGGCAATCGGGATGGCTTGCCTACTGACTTTTTCTAAACCGTATGGACGGGGGGATGTTTCACTTGCACAAGAAAATTAGGGTTAAGACTCAAGTTAGGGTTAGGGTTGGGGAGACTGGGCTTCCCAGGCGGGATCCTGGGCTTCGGTGTAGCCTAGCTTGGTGAAACAGACTGAGTGGGCCATCGGGATAGCTTTCCTACTGGCTTTCTGTGCACTGTAAGGATGGGGTATCGTTTCAGTTGCACAAGAAAATTTCTGTTAAAACTCAAGTTAGGGTTAGGGTTGGGGAGACTGCGGATCCCAAGCGTGATCCTGGGCTTCGGTGCAGCCTAGCTTGGTGAAACAGACTGAGTGGGCCATCGGGATAGCTTGCCTACTTTCTTTTTGTACACCATTTGGACGGGGAAATGTTTCAGTTGCACAAGAAAATTAGGGCCAAGACTCTAGTTAGGGGTAAGGTTGGGGAGGCTAGGCTTCCCTGAAGGGAACCAGACCCTCTGTGAAGCCTAGCTTGGTGAAACAGACTTGAGTGGGCCACCAGGATGGCTTCCCTACTCCGTTTTAGTACATCGTGTCCATGGGGGGATGTTTCCGTTGCAGAAGAACATTAGCATTAAGACCCAAATTAGGGTTAGGGTTATGGAGGCTGGGCTTCCCAGGCAGGAACTACGGCCTCGATGAATCCGAGCCTGGTGAAACAGACTGAGTGGGCCATCAGGATTGCTTGCCTACTGACTTTTTGTACGCTGTATGGACTTGGGGATGTTTCAGTTGCACAGGAAAATTAGGATTAATACCCAAGGTATGGCTGGGTTGGGGAGACTGTGCTTCCCAGGCAGCAACCAGGGCCTCTGTGAAGGCTAGCTTGGTGGAACAGATTGTGTTGGCAATCGGGATGGCTTGCCTACTGACTTTTTCTAAACCGTATGGACGGGGGGATGTTTCACTTGCACAAGAAAATTAGGGTTAAGACTCAAGTTAGGGTTAGGGTTGGGGAGACTGGGCTTCCCAGGCGGGATCCTGGGCTTCGGTGTAGCCTAGCTTGGTGAAACAGACTGAGTGGGCCATCGGGATAGCTTTCCTACTGGCTTTCTGTGCACTGTAAGGACAGGGTATCGTTTCAGTTGCACAAGAAAATTTGTGTAAAAACTCAAGTTAGGGTTAGGGTTGGGGAGACTGCGGATCCCAAGCGTAATCCTGGGCTTCGGTGCAGCCCAGCTTGGTGAAACAGACTGAGTGGGCCATCGGGATAGCTTGCCTACTTTCTTTTTGTACACCGTTTGGACGGGGAAATGTTTCAGTTGCACAAGAAAATTAGGGCCAAGACTCTAGTTAGGGGTAAGGTTGGGGAGGCTAGGCTTCCTGGAGGGAACCAGACCCTCTGTGAAGCCTAGCTTGGTGAAACAGACTTGAGTGGGCCACCAGGATGGCTTCCCTACTCCGTTTTAGTACATCGTGTCCATGGGGGGATGTTTCCGTTGCAGAAGAACATTAGCATTAAGACCCAAATTAGGGTTAGGGTTATGGAGGCTGGGCTTCCCAGGCAGGAACTACGGCCTCGATGAATCCGAGCCTGGTGAAACAGACTGAGTGGGCCATCAGGATTGCTTGCCTACTGTCTTTTTGTACGCTGTATGGACGAGGGGATGTTTCAGTTGCACAGGAAAATTAGGATTAATACCCAAGGTATGGCTGGGTTGGGGAGACTGTGCTTCCCAGGCAGCAACCAGGGCCTCTGTGAAGGCTAGCTTGGTGGAACAGATTGAGTTGGCAATCGGGATGGCTTGCCTACTGACTTTTTCTAAACCGTATGGACGGGGGGATGTTTCACTTGCACAAGAAAATTAGGGTTAAGACTCAAGTTAGGGTTAGGGTTGGGGAGACTGGGCTTCCCAGGCGGGATCCTGGGCTTCGGTGTAGCCTAGCTTGGTGAAACAGACTGAGTGGGCCATCGGGATAGCTTTCCTACTGGCTTTCTGTGCACTGTAAGGATGGGGTATCGTTTCAGTTGCACAAGAAAATTTCTGTTAAAACTCAAGTTAGGGTTAGGGTTGGGGAGACTGCGGATCCCAAGCGTGATCCTGGGCTTCGGTGCAGCCTAGCTTGGTGAAACAGACTGAGTGGGCCATCGGGATAGCTTGCCTACTTTCTTTTTGTACACCATTTGGACGGGGAAATGTTTCAGTTGCACAAGAAAATTAGGGCCAAGACTCTAGTTAGGGGTAAGGTTGGGGAGGCTAGGCTTCCCTGAAGGGAACCAGACCCTCTGTGAAGCCTAGCTTGGTGAAACAGACTTGAGTGGGCCACCAGGATGGCTTCCCTACTCCGTTTTAGTACATCGTGTCCATGGGGGGATGTTTCCGTTGCAGAAGAACATTAGCATTAAGACCCAAATTAGGGTTAGGGTTATGGAGGCTGGGCTTCCCAGGCAGGAACTACGGCCTCGATGAATCCGAGCCTGGTGAAACAGACTGAGTGGGCCATCAGGATTGCTTGCCTACTGACTTTTTGTACGCTGTATGGACTTGGGGATGTTTCAGTTGCACAGGAAAATTAGGATTAATACCCAAGGTATGGCTGGGTTGGGGAGACTGTGCTTCCCAGGCAGCAACCAGGGCCTCTGTGAAGGCTAGCTTGGTGGAACAGATTGAGTTGGCAATCGGGATGGCTTGCCTACTGACTTTTTCTAAACCGTATGGACGGGGGGATGTTTCACTTGCACAAGAAAATTAGGGTTAAGACTCAAGTTAGGGTTAGGGTTGGGGAGACTGGGCTTCCCAGGCGGGATCCTGGGCTTCGGTGTAGCCTAGCTTGGTGAAACAGACTGAGTGGGCCATCGGGATAGCTTCCCTACTTGCTTTCTGTGCACTGTAAGGACAGGGTATCGTTTCAGTTGCACAAGAAAATTTGTGTAAAAACTCAAGTTAGGGTTAGGGTTGGGGAGACTGCGGATCCCAAGCGTAATCCTGGGCTTCGGTGCAGCCCAGCTTGGTGAAACAGACTGAGTGGGCCATCGGGATAGCTTGCCTACTTTCTTTTTGTACACCGTTTGGACGGGGAAATGTTTCAGTTGCACAAGAAAATTAGGGCCAAGACTCTAGTTAGGGGTAAGGTTGGGGAGGCTAGGCTTCCTGGAGGGAACCAGACCCTCTGTGAAGCCTAGCTTGGTGAAACAGACTTGAGTGGGCCACCAGGATGGCTTCCCTACTCCGTTTTAGTACATCGTGTCCATGGGGGGATGTTTCCGTTGCAGAAGAACATTAGCATTAAGACCCAAATTAGGGTTAGGGTTATGGAGGCTGGGCTTCCCAGGCAGGAACTACGGCCTCGATGAATCCGAGCCTGGTGAAACAGACTGAGTGGGCCATCAGGATTGCTTGCCTACTGTCTTTTTGTACGCTGTATGGACGAGGGGATGTTTCAGTTGCACAGGAAAATTAGGATTAATACCCAAGGTATGGCTGGGTTGGGGAGACTGTGCTTCCCAGGCAGCAACCAGGGCCTCTGTGAAGGCTAGCTTGGTGGAACAGATTGAGTTGGCAATCGGGATGGCTTGCCTACTGACTTTTTCTAAACCGTATGGACGGGGGGATGTTTCACTTGCACAAGAAAATTAGGGTTAAGACTCAAGTTAGGGTTAGGGTTGGGGAGACTGGGCTTCCCAGGCGGGATCCTGGGCTTCGGTGTAGCCTAGCTTGGTGAAACAGACTGAGTGGGCCATCGGGATAGCTTTCCTACTGGCTTTCTGTGCACTGTAAGGATGGGGTATCGTTTCAGTTGCACAAGAAAATTTCTGTTAAAACTCAAGTTAGGGTTAGGGTTGGGGAGACTGCGGATCCCAAGCGTGATCCTGGGCTTCGGTGCAGCCTAGCTTGGTGAAACAGACTGAGTGGGCCATCGGGATAGCTTGCCTACTTTCTTTTTGTACACCATTTGGACGGGGAAATGTTTCAGTTGCACAAGAAAATTAGGGCCAAGACTCTAGTTAGGGGTAAGGTTGGGGAGGCTAGGCTTCCCTGAAGGGAACCAGACCCTCTGTGAAGCCTAGCTTGGTGAAACAGACTTGAGTGGGCCACCAGGATGGCTTCCCTACTCCGTTTTATTACATCGTGTCCATGGGGGGATGTTTCCGTTGCAGAAGAACATTAGCATTAAGACCCAAAATAGGGTTAGGGTTATGGAGGCTGGGCTTCCCAGGCAGGAACTACGGCCTCGATGAAGCCGAGCCTGGTGAAACAGACTGAGTGGGCCATCAGGATTGCTTGCCTACTGACTTTTTGTACGCTGTATGGACGAGGGGATGTTTCAGTTGCACAGGAAAATTAGGATTAATACCCAAGGTATGGCTGGGTTGGGGAGACTGTGCTTCCCAGGCAGCAACCAGGGCCTCTGTGAAGGCTAGCTTGGTGGAACAGATTGAGTTGGCAATCGGGATGGCTTGCCTACTGACTTTTTCTAAACCGTATGGACGGGGGGATGTTTCACTTGCACAAGAAAATTAGGGTTAAGACTCAAGTTAGGGTTAGGGTTGGGGAGACTGGGCTTCCCAGGCGGGATCCTGGGCTTCGGTGTAGCCTAGCTTGGTGAAACAGACTGAGTGGGCCATCGGGATAGCTTTCCTACTCGCTTTCTGTGCACTGTAAGGACGGGGTATCGTTTCAGTTGCACAAGAAAATTTCTGTTAAAACTCAAGTTAGGGTTAGGGTTGGGGAGACTGCGGATCCCAAGCGTGATCCTGGGCTTCGGTGCAGCCTAGCTTGGTGAAACAGACTGAGTGGGCAATCGGGATGGCTTGCCTACTGACTTTTTCTAAACCGTATGGACGGGGGGATGTTTCACTTGCACAAGAAAATTAGGGTTAAGACTCAAGTTAGGGTTAGGGTTGGGGAGACTGGGCTTCCCAGGCGGGATCCTGGGCTTCGGTGTAGCCTAGCTTGGTGAAACAGACTGAGTGGGCCATCGGGATAGCTTTCCTACTGGCTTTCTGTGCACTGTAAGGACGGGGTATCGTTTCAGTTGCACAAGAAAATTTGTGTAAAAACTCAAGTTAGGGTTAGGGTTGGGGAGACTGCGGATCCCAAGCGTAATCCTGGGCTTCGGTGCAGCCCAGCTTGGTGAAACAGACTGAGTGGGCCATTGGGATAGCTTGCCTACTTTCTTTTTGTACACCGTTTGGACGGGGGAATGTTTCAGTTGCACAAGAAAATTAAGGCCAGGACTCTAGTTAGGGTTAAGGTTGGGGAGGCTAGGCTTCCCTGAAGGGAACCAGACCCTCTGTGAAGCCTAGCTTGGTGAAACAGACTTTAGTGGGCCACCAGGATGGCTTCCCTACTCCGTTTTACTACATTGTGTCCATGGGGTGATGTTTCCGTTGCAGAAGTACATTAGCATTAAGACCCAAATTAGGGTTAGGGTTATGGAGGCTGGGCTTCCCAGGCAGGAACTACGGCCTCGATGAAGCCGAGCCTGGTGAAACAGACTGAGTGGGCCATCAGGATTGCTTGCCTACTGTCTTTTTGTATGCTGTATGGTCGAGGGGATGTTTCAGTTGCACAGGAAAATTAGGATTAATACCCAAGGTATGGCTGGGTTGGGGAGACTGTGCTTCCCAGGCAGCAACCAGGGCCTCTGTGAAGGCTAGCTTGGTGGAACAGATTGAGTTGGCAATCGGGATGGCTTGCCTACTGACTTTTTCTAAACCGTATGGACGGGGGGATGTTTCACTTGCACAAGAAAATTAGGGTTAAGAATACCCAAGTTAGGGCTGGGTTGGGGAGACTGTGGTTCCCAGGCAGCAACCAGGGCCTCTGTGAATGCGAGCTTGGTGGAACAGATTGAGTTGGCAATCGGGATGGCTTGCCTACTGACTTTTTCTAAACCGTATGGACGGGGGGATGTTTCACTTGCACAAGAAAATTAGGGTTAAGACTCAAGTTAGGGTTAGGGTTGGGGAGACTGGGCTTCCCAGGCGGGATCCTGGGCTTCGGTGTAGCCTAGCTTGGTGAAACAGACTGAGTGGGCCATCGGGATAGCTTTCCTACTGGCTTTCTGTGCACTGTAAGGACAGGGTATCGTTTCAGTTGCACAAGAAAATTTGTGTAAAAACTCAAGTTAGGGTTAGGGTTGGGGAGACTGCGGATCCCAAGCGTGATCCTGGGCTTCGGTGCAGCCTAGCTTGGTGAAGAAGACTGAGTGGGCCATCGGGATAGCTTGCCTACTTTTTTTTTGTACACCGTTTGGACGGGGGAATGTTTCATTTGCACAAGAAAATTAGTGCCAAGACTCTAGTTACGGTTAAGGTTGGGGAGGCTAGGCTTCCTGGAGGGAACCAGACACTCTGTGAAGCCTAGCTTGGTGAAACAGACTTGAGTGGGCCACCAGGATGGCTTCCCTACTCCGTTTTAGTACATCGTGTCCATGGGGGGATGTTTCCGTTGCAGAAGAACATTAGCATTAAGACCCAAATTAGGGTTAGGGTTATGGAGGCTGGGCTTCCCAGGCAGGAACTACGGCCTCGATGAAGCCGAGCCTGGTGAAACAGACTGAGTGGGCCATCAGGATTGCTTGCCTACTGTCTTTTTGTACGCTGTATGGACGAGGGGATGTTTCAGTTGCACAGGAAAATTAGGATTAATACCCAAGGTATGGCTGGGTTGGGGAGACTGTGCTTCCCAGGCAGCAACCAGGGCCTCTGTGAAGGCTAGCTTGGTGGAACAGATTGAGTTGGCAATCGGGATGGCTTGCCTACTGACTTTTTCTAAACCGTATGGACGGGGGGATGTTTCACTTGCACAAGAAAATTAGGGTTAAGACTCAAGTTAGGGTTAGGGTTGGGGAGACTGGGCTTCCCAGGCGGGATCCTGGGCTTCGGTGTAGCCTAGCTTGGTGAAACAGACTGAGTGGGCCATCGGGATAGCTTTCCTACTGGCTTTCTGTGCACTGTAAGGACAGGGTATCGTTTCAGTTGCACAAGAAAATTTGTGTAAAGACTCAAGTTAGGGTTAGGGTTGGGGAGACTGCGGATCCCAAGCGTAATCCTGGGCTTCGGTGCAGCCCAGCTTGGTGAAACAGACTGAGTGGGCCATCGGGATAGCTTGCCTACTTTCTTTTTGTACACCGTTTGGACGGGGAAATGTTTCAGTTGCACAAGAAAATTAGGGCCAAGACTCTAGTTAGGGGTAAGGTTGGGGAGGCTAGGCTTCCTGGAGGGAACCAGACCCTCTGTGAAGCCTAGCTTGGTGAAATAGACTTGAGTGGGCCACCAGGATGGCTTCCCTACTCCGTTTTAGTACATCGTGTCCATGGGGGGATGTTTCCGTTGCAGAAGAACATTAGCATTAAGACCCAAATTAGGGTTAGGGTTATGGAGGCTGGGCTTCCCAGGCAGGAACTACGGCCTCGATGAATCCGAGCCTGGTGAAACAGACTGAGTGGGCCATCAGGATTGCTTGCCTACTGTCTTTTTGTACGCTGTATGGACGAAGGGATGTTTCAGTTGCACAGGAAAATTAGGATTAATACCCAAGGTATGGCTGGGTTGGGGAGACTGTGCTTCCCAGGCAGCAACCAGGGCCTCTGTGAATGCGAGCTTGGTGGAACAGATTGAGTTGGCAATCGGGATGGCTTGCCTACTGACTTTTTCTAAACCGTATGGACGGGGGGATGTTTCACTTGCACAAGAAAATTAGGGTTAAGACTCAAGTTAGGGTTAGGGTTGGGGAGACTGGGCTTCCCAGGCGGGATCCTGGGCTTCGGTGTAGCCTAGCTTGGTGAAACAGACTGAGTGGGCCATCGGGATAGCTTTCCTACTGGCTTTCTGTGCACTGTAAGGATGGGGTATCGTTTCAGTTGCACAAGAAAATTTCTGTTAAAACTCAAGTTAGGGTTAGGGTTGGGGAGACTGCGGATCCCAAGCGTGATCCTGGGCTTCGGTGCAGCCTAGCTTGGTGAAACAGACTGAGTGGGCCATCGGGATAGCTTGCCTACTTTCTTTTTGTACACCATTTGGACGGGGAAATGTTTCAGTTGCACAAGAAAATTAGGGCCAAGACTCTAGTTAGGGGTAAGGTTGGGGAGGCTAGGCTTCCCTGAAGGGAACCAGACCCTCTGTGAAGCCTAGCTTGGTGAAACAGACTTGAGTGGGCCACCAGGATGGCTTCCCTACTCCGTTTCAGTACATCGTGTCCATGGGGGGATGTTTCCGTTGCAGAAGAACATTAGCATTAAGACCCAAATTAGGGTTAGGGTTATGGAGGCTGGGCTTCCCAGGCAGGAACTACGGCCTCGATGAATCCGAGCCTGGTGAAACAGACTGAGTGGGCCATCAGGATTGCTTGCCTACTGACTTTTTGTACGCTGTATGGACTTGGGGATGTTTCAGTTGCACAGGAAAATTAGGATTAATACCCAAGGTATGGCTGGGTTGGGGAGACTGTGCTTCCCAGGCAGCAACCAGGGCCTCTGTGAAGGCTAGCTTGGTGGAACAGATTGAGTTGGCAATCGGGATGGCTTGCCTACTGACTTTTTCTAAACCGTATGGACGGGGGGATGTTTCACTTGCACAAGAAAATTAGGGTTAAGACTCAAGTTAGGGTTAGGGTTGGGGAGACTGGGCTTCCCAGGCGGGATCCTGGGCTTCGGTGTAGCCTAGCTTGGTGAAACAGACTGAGTGGGCCATCGGGATAGCTTTCCTACTGGCTTTCTGTGCACTGTAAGGATGGGGTATCGTTTCAGTTGCACAAGAAAATTTGTGTAAAAACTCAAGTTAGGGTTAGGGTTGGGGAGACTGCGGATCCCAAGCGTGATCCTGGGCTTCGGTGCAGCCTAGCTTGGTGAAACAGACTGAGTGGGCCATCGGGATAGCTTGCCTACTTTCTTTTTGTACACCATTTGGACGGGGAAATGTTTCAGTTGCACAAGAAAATTAGGGCCAAGACTCTAGTTAGGGGTAAGGTTGGGGAGGCTAGGCTTCCCTGAAGGGAACCAGACCCTCTGTGAAGCCTAGCTTGGTGAAACAGACTTGAGTGGGCCACCAGGATGGCTTCCCTACTCCGTTTTATTACATCGTGTCCATGGGGGGATGTTTCCGTTGCAGAAGAACATTAGCATTAAGACCCAAAATAGGGTTAGGGTTATGGAGGCTGGGCTTCCCAGGCAGGAACTACGGCCTCGATGAAGCCGAGCCTGGTGAAACAGACTGAGTGGGCCATCAGGATTGCTTGCCTACTGACTTTTTGTACGCTGTATGGACGAGGGGATGTTTCAGTTGCACAGGAAAATTAGGATTAATACCCAAGGTATGGCTGGGTTGGGGAGACTGTGCTTCCCAGGCAGCAACCAGGGCCTCTGTGAAGGCTAGCTTGGTGGAACAGATTGAGTTGGCAATCGGGATGGCTTGCCTACTGACTTTTTCTAAACCGTATGGACGGGGGGATGTTTCACTTGCACAAGAAAATTAGGGTTAAGACTCAAGTTAGGGTTAGGGTTGGGGAGACTGGGCTTCCCAGGCGGGATCCTGGGCTTCGGTGTAGCCTAGCTTGGTGAAACAGACTGAGTGGGCCATCGGGATAGCTTTCCTACTCGCTTTCTGTGCACTGTAAGGACGGGGTATCGTTTCAGTTGCACAAGAAAATTTCTGTTAAAACTCAAGTTAGGGTTAGGGTTGGGGAGACTGCGGATCCCAAGCGTGATCCTGGGCTTCGGTGCAGCCTAGCTTGGTGAAACAGACTGAGTGGGCAATCGGGATGGCTTGCCTACTGACTTTTTCTAAACCGTATGGACGGGGGGATGTTTCACTTGCACAAGAAAATTAGGGTTAAGACTCAAGTTAGGGTTAGGGTTGGGGAGACTGGGCTTCCCAGGCGGGATCCTGGGCTTCGGTGTAGCCTAGCTTGGTGAAACAGACTGAGTGGGCCATCGGGATAGCTTTCCTACTGGCTTTCTGTGCACTGTAAGGACGGGGTATCGTTTCAGTTGCACAAGAAAATTTGTGTAAAAACTCAAGTTAGGGTTAGGGTTGGGGAGACTGCGGATCCCAAGCGTAATCCTGGGCTTCGGTGCAGCCCAGCTTGGTGAAACAGACTGAGTGGGCCATTGGGATAGCTTGCCTACTTTCTTTTTGTACACCGTTTGGACGGGGGAATGTTTCAGTTGCACAAGAAAATTAAGGCCAGGACTCTAGTTAGGGTTAAGGTTGGGGAGGCTAGGCTTCCCTGAAGGGAACCAGACCCTCTGTGAAGCCTAGCTTGGTGAAACAGACTTTAGTGGGCCACCAGGATGGCTTCCCTACTCCGTTTTACTACATTGTGTCCATGGGGTGATGTTTCCGTTGCAGAAGTACATTAGCATTAAGACCCAAATTAGGGTTAGGGTTATGGAGGCTGGGCTTCCCAGGCAGGAACTACGGCCTCGATGAAGCCGAGCCTGGTGAAACAGACTGAGTGGGCCATCAGGATTGCTTGCCTACTGTCTTTTTGTATGCTGTATGGTCGAGGGGATGTTTCAGTTGCACAGGAAAATTAGGATTAATACCCAAGGTATGGCTGGGTTGGGGAGACTGTGCTTCCCAGGCAGCAACCAGGGCCTCTGTGAAGGCTAGCTTGGTGGAACAGATTGAGTTGGCAATCGGGATGGCTTGCCTACTGACTTTTTCTAAACCGTATGGACGGGGGGATGTTTCACTTGCACAAGAAAATTAGGGTTAAGAATACCCAAGTTAGGGCTGGGTTGGGGAGACTGTGGTTCCCAGGCAGCAACCAGGGCCTCTGTGAATGCGAGCTTGGTGGAACAGATTGAGTTGGCAATCGGGATGGCTTGCCTACTGACTTTTTCTAAACCGTATGGACGGGGGGATGTTTCACTTGCACAAGAAAATTAGGGTTAAGACTCAAGTTAGGGTTAGGGTTGGGGAGACTGGGCTTCCCAGGCGGGATCCTGGGCTTCGGTGTAGCCTAGCTTGGTGAAACAGACTGAGTGGGCCATCGGGATAGCTTTCCTACTGGCTTTCTGTGCACTGTAAGGACAGGGTATCGTTTCAGTTGCACAAGAAAATTTGTGTAAAAACTCAAGTTAGGGTTAGGGTTGGGGAGACTGCGGATCCCAAGCGTGATCCTGGGCTTCGGTGCAGCCTAGCTTGGTGAAAAAGACTGAGTGGGCCATCGGGATAGCTTGCCTACTTTTTTTTTGTACACCGTTTGGACGGGGGAATGTTTCATTTGCACAAGAAAATTAGTGCCAAGACTCTAGTTACGGTTAAGGTTGGGGAGGCTAGGCTTCCTGGAGGGAACCAGACCCTCTGTGAAGCCTAGCTTGGTGAAACAGACTTGAGTGGGCCACCAGGATGGCTTCCCTACTCCGTTTTAGTACATCGTGTCCATGGGGGGATGTTTCCGTTGCAGAAGAACATTAGCATTAAGACCCAAATTAGGGTTAGGGTTATGGAGGCTGGGCTTCCCAGGCAGGAACTACGGCCTCGATGAATCCGAGCCTGGTGAAACAGACTGAGTGGGCCATCAGGATTGCTTGCCTACTGTCTTTTTGTACGCTGTATGGACGAGGGGATGTTTCAGTTGCACAGGAAAATTAGGATTAATACCCAAGGTATGGCTGGGTTGGGGAGACTGTGCTTCCCAGGCAGCAACCAGGGCCTCTGTGAAGGCTAGCTTGGTGGAACAGATTGAGTTGGCAATCGGGATGGCTTGCCTACTGACTTTTTCTAAACCGTATGGACGGGGGGATGTTTCACTTGCACAAGAAAATTAGGGTTAAGACTCAAGTTAGGGTTAGGGTTGGGGAGACTGGGCTTCCCAGGCGGGATCCTGGGCTTCGGTGTAGCCTAGCTTGGTGAAACAGACTGAGTGGGCCATCGGGATAGCTTTCCTACTGGCTTTCTGTGCACTGTAAGGACAGGGTATCGTTTCAGTTGCACAAGAAAATTTGTGTAAAGACTCAAGTTAGGGTTAGGGTTGGGGAGACTGCGGATCCCAAGCGTAATCCTGGGCTTCGGTGCAGCCCAGCTTGGTGAAACAGACTGAGTGGGCCATCGGGATAGCTTGCCTACTTTCTTTTTGTACACCGTTTGGACGGGGAAATGTTTCAGTTGCACAAGAAAATTAGGGCCAAGACTCTAGTTAGGGGTAAGGTTGGGGAGGCTAGGCTTCCTGGAGGGAACCAGACCCTCTGTGAAGCCTAGCTTGGTGAAATAGACTTGAGTGGGCCACCAGGATGGCTTCCCTACTCCGTTTTAGTACATCGTGTCCATGGGGGGATGTTTCCGTTGCAGAAGAACATTAGCATTAAGACCCAAATTAGGGTTAGGGTTATGGAGGCTGGGCTTCCCAGGCAGGAACTACGGCCTCGATGAATCCGAGCCTGGTGAAACAGACTGAGTGGGCCATCAGGATTGCTTGCCTACTGTCTTTTTGTACGCTGTATGGACGAAGGGATGTTTCAGTTGCACAGGAAAATTAGGATTAATACCCAAGGTATGGCTGGGTTGGGGAGACTGTGCTTCCCAGGCAGCAACCAGGGCCTCTGTGAATGCGAGCTTGGTGGAACAGATTGAGTTGGCAATCGGGATGGCTTGCCTACTGACTTTTTCTAAACCGTATGGACGGGGGGATGTTTCACTTGCACAAGAAAATTAGGGTTAAGACTCAAGTTAGGGTTAGGGTTGGGGAGACTGGGCTTCCCAGGCGGGATCCTGGGCTTCGGTGTAGCCTAGCTTGGTGAAACAGACTGAGTGGGCCATCGGGATAGCTTTCCTACTGGCTTTCTGTGCACTGTAAGGATGGGGTATCGTTTCAGTTGCACAAGAAAATTTCTGTTAAAACTCAAGTTAGGGTTAGGGTTGGGGAGACTGCGGATCCCAAGCGTGATCCTGGGCTTCGGTGCAGCCTAGCTTGGTGAAACAGACTGAGTGGGCCATCGGGATAGCTTGCCTACTTTCTTTTTGTACACCATTTGGACGGGGAAATGTTTCAGTTGCACAAGAAAATTAGGGCCAAGACTCTAGTTAGGGGTAAGGTTGGGGAGGCTAGGCTTCCCTGAAGGGAACCAGACCCTCTGTGAAGCCTAGCTTGGTGAAACAGACTTGAGTGGGCCACCAGGATGGCTTCCCTACTCCGTTTCAGTACATCGTGTCCATGGGGGGATGTTTCCGTTGCAGAAGAACATTAGCATTAAGACCCAAATTAGGGTTAGGGTTATGGAGGCTGGGCTTCCCAGGCAGGAACTACGGCCTCGATGAATCCGAGCCTGGTGAAACAGACTGAGTGGGCCATCAGGATTGCTTGCCTACTGACTTTTTGTACGCTGTATGGACTTGGGGATGTTTCAGTTGCACAGGAAAATTAGGATTAATACCCAAGGTATGGCTGGGTTGGGGAGACTGTGCTTCCCAGGCAGCAACCAGGGCCTCTGTGAAGGCTAGCTTGGTGGAACAGATTGTGTTGGCAATCGGGATGGATTGCCTACTGACTTTTTCTAAACCGTATGGACGGGGGGATGTTTCACTTGCACAAGAAAATTAGGGTTAAGACTCAAGTTAGGGTTAGGGTTGGGGAGACTGGGCTTCCCAGGCGGGATCCTGGGCTTCGGTGTAGCCTAGCTTGGTGAAACAGACTGAGTGGGCCATCGGGATAGCTTTCCTACTGGCTTTCTGTGCACTGTAAGGACAGGGTATCGTTTCAGTTGCACAAGAAAATTTGTGTAAAAACTCAAGTTAGGGTTAGGGTTGGGGAGACTGCGGATCCCAAGCGTAATCCTGGGCTTCGGTGCAGCCCAGCTTGGTGAAACAGACTGAGTGGGCCATCGGGATAGCTTGCCTACTTTCTTTTTGTACACCGTTTGGACGGGGAAATGTTTCAGTTGCACAAGAAAATTAGGGCCAAGACTCTAGTTAGGGGTAAGGTTGGGGAGGCTAGGCTTCCTGGAGGGAACCAGACCCTCTGTGAAGCCTAGCTTGGTGAAACAGACTTGAGTGGGCCACCAGGATGGCTTCCCTACTCCGTTTTAGTACATCGTGTCCATGGGGGGATGTTTCCGTTGCAGAAGAACATTAGCATTAAGACCCAAATTAGGGTTAGGGTTATGGAGGCTGGGCTTCCCAGGCAGGAACTACGGCCTCGATGAATCCGAGCCTGGTGAAACAGACTGAGTGGGCCATCAGGATTGCTTGCCTACTGTCTTTTTGTACGCTGTATGGACGAGGGGATGTTTCAGTTGCACAGGAAAATTAGGATTAATACCCAAGGTATGGCTGGGTTGGGGAGACTGTGCTTCCCAGGCAGCAACCAGGGCCTCTGTGAAGGCTAGCTTGGTGGAACAGATTGAGTTGGCAATCGGGATGGCTTGCCTACTGACTTTTTCTAAACCGTATGGACGGGGGGATGTTTCACTTGCACAAGAAAATTAGGGTTAAGACTCAAGTTAGGGTTAGGGTTGGGGAGACTGGGCTTCCCAGGCGGGATCCTGGGCTTCGGTGTAGCCTAGCTTGGTGAAACAGACTGAGTGGGCCATCGGGATAGCTTTCCTACTGGCTTTCTGTGCACTGTAAGGATGGGGTATCGTTTCAGTTGCACAAGAAAATTTCTGTTAAAACTCAAGTTAGGGTTAGGGTTGGGGAGACTGCGGATCCCAAGCGTGATCCTGGGCTTCGGTGCAGCCTAGCTTGGTGAAACAGACTGAGTGGGCCATCGGGATAGCTTGCCTACTTTCTTTTTGTACACCATTTGGACGGGGAAATGTTTCAGTTGCACAAGAAAATTAGGATTAATACCCAAGGTATGGCTGGGTTGGGGAGACTGTGCTTCCCAGGCAGCAACCAGGGCCTCTGTGAAGGCTAGCTTGGTGGAACAGATTGAGTTGGCAATCGGGATGGCTTGCCTACTGACTTTTTCTAAACCGTATGGACGGGGGGATGTTTCACTTGCACAAGAAAATTAGGGTTAAGACTCAAGTTAGGGTTAGGGTTGGGGAGACTGGGCTTCCCAGGCGGGATCCTGGGCTTCGGTGTAGCCTAGCTTGGTGAAACAGACTGAGTGGGCCATCGGGATAGCTTTCCTACTGGCTTTCTGTGCACTGTAAGGATGGGGTATCGTTTCAGTTGCACAAGAAAATTTCTGTTAAAACTCAAGTTAGGGTTAGGGTTGGGGAGACTGCGGATCCCAAGCGTGATCCTGGGCTTCGGTGCAGCCTAGCTTGGTGAAACAGACTGAGTGGGCCATCGGGATAGCTTGCCTACTTTCTTTTTGTACACCATTTGGACGGGGAAATGTTTCAGTTGCACAAGAAAATTAGGGCCAAGACTCTAGTTAGGGGTAAAGTTGGGGAGGCTAGGCTTCCCTGAAGGGAACCAGACCCTCTGTGAAGCCTAGCTTGGTGAAACAGACTTGAGTGGGCCACCAGGATGGCTTCCCTACTCCGTTTTATTACATCGTGTCCATGGGGGGATGTTTCCGTTGCAGAAGAACATTAGCATTAAGACCCAAAATAGGGTTAGGGTTATGGAGGCTGGGCTTCCCAGGCAGGAACTACGGCCTCGATGAAGCCGAGCCTGGTGAAACAGACTGAGTGGGCCATCAGGATTGCTTGCCTACTGACTTTTTGTACGCTGTATGGACGAGGGGATGTTTCAGTTGCACAGGAAAATTAGGATTAATACCCAAGGTATGGCTGGGTTGGGGAGACTGTGCTTCCCAGGCAGCAACCAGGGCCTCTGTGAAGGCTAGCTTGGTGGAACAGATTGAGTTGGCAATCGGGATGGCTTGCCTACTGACTTTTTCTAAACCGTATGGACGGGGGGATGTTCCACTTGCACAAGAAAATTAGGGTTAAGACTCAAGTTAGGGTTAGGGTTGGGGAGACTGGGCTTCCCAGGCGGGATCCTGGGCTTCGGTGTAGCCTAGCTTGGTGAAACAGACTGAGTGGGCCATCGGGATAGCTTTCCTACTGGCTTTCTGTGCACTGTAAGGACGGGGTATCGTTTCAGTTGCACAAGAAAATTTCTGTTAAAACTCAAGTTAGGGTTAGGGTTGGGGAGACTGCGGATCCCAAGCGTGATCCTGGGCTTCGGTGCAGCCTAGCTTGGTGAAACAGACTGAGTGGGCAATCGGGATGGCTTGCCTACTGACTTTTTCTAAACCGTATGGACGGGGGGATGTTTCACTTGCACAAGAAAATTAGGGTTAAGACTCAAGTTAGGGTTAGGGTTGGGGAGGCTAGGCTTCCCTGAAGGGAACCAGACCCTATGTGAAGCCTAGCTTGGTGAAACGGACTTGAGTGGGCCACCAGGATGGCTTCCCTACTCCGTTTTATTACATCGTGTCCATGGGGGGATGTTTCCGTTGCAGAAGAACATTAGCATTAAGACCCAAATTAGGGTTAGGGTTATGGAGGCTGGGCTTCCCAGGCAGGAACTACGGCCTCGATGAATCCGAGCCTGGTGAAACAGACTGAGTGGGCCATCAGGATTGCTTGCCTACTGACTTTTTGTACGCTGTATGGACTTGGGGATGTTTCAGTTGCACAGGAAAATTAGGATTAATACCCAAGGTATGGCTGGGTTGGGGAGACTGTGCTTCCCAGGCAGCAACCAGGGCCTCTGTGAAGGCTAGCTTGGTGGAACAGATTGAGTTGGCAATCGGGATGGCTTGCCTACTGACTTTTTCTAAACCGTATGGACGGGGGGATGTTTCACTTGCACAAGAAAATTAGGGTTAAGACTCAAGTTAGGGTTAGGGTTGGGGAGACTGGGCTTCCCAGGCGGGATCCTGGGCTTCGGTGTAGCCTAGCTTGGTGAAACAGACTGAGTGGGCCATCGGGATAGCTTTCCTACTGGCTTTCTGTGCACTGTAAGGACAGGGTATCGTTTCAGTTGCACAAGAAAATTTGTGTAAAAACTCAAGTTAGGGTTAGGGTTGGGGAGACTGCGGATCCCAAGCGTAATCCTGGGCTTCGGTGCAGCCCAGCTTGGTGAAACAGACTGAGTGGGCCATCGGGATAGCTTGCCTACTTTCTTTTTGTACACCGTTTGGACGGGGAAAAGTTTCAGTTGCACAAGAAAATTAGGGCCAAGACTCTAGTTAGGGGTAAGGTTGGGGAGGCTAGGCTTCCTGGAGGGAACCAGACCCTCTGTGAAGCCTAGCTTGGTGAAACAGACTTGAGTGGGCCACCAGGATGGCTTCCCTACTCCGTTTTAGTACATCGTGTCCATGGGGGGATGTTTCCGTTGCAGAAGAACATTAGCATTAAGACCCAAAATAGGGTTAGGGTTATGGAGGCTGGGCTTCCCAGGCAGGAACTACGGCCTCGATGAAGCCGAGCCTGGTGAAACAGACTGAGTGGGCCATCAGGATTGCTTGCCTACTGTCTTTTTGTACGCTGTATGGACGAGGGGATGTTTCAGTTGCACAGGAAAATTAGGATTAATACCCAAGGTATGGCTGGGTTGGGGAGACTGTGCTTCCCAGGCAGCAACCAGGGCCTCTGTGAAGGCTAGCTTGGTGGAACAGATTGAGTTGGCAATCGGGATGGCTTGCCTACTGACTTTTTCTAAACCGTATGGACGGGGGGATGTTTCACTTGCACAAGAAAATTAGGGTTAAGACTCAAGTTAGGGTTAGGGTTGGGGAGACTGGGCTTCCCAGGCGGGATCCTGGGCTTCGGTGTAGCCTAGCTTGGTGAAACAGACTGAGTGGGCCATCGGGATAGCTTTCCTACTGGCTTTCTGTGCACTGTAAGGATGGGGTATCGTTTCAGTTGCACAAGAAAATTTCTGTTAAAACTCAAGTTAGGGTTAGGGTTGGGGAGACTGCGGATCCCAAGCGTGATCCTGGGCTTCGGTGCAGCCTAGCTTGGTGAAACAGACTGAGTGGGCCATCGGGATAGCTTGCCTACTTTCTTTTTGTACACCATTTGGACGGGGAAATGTTTCAGTTGCACAAGAAAATTAGGGCCAAGACTCTAGTTAGGGGTAAGGTTGGGGAGGCTAGGCTTCCCTGAAGGGAACCAGACCCTCTGTGAAGCCTAGCTTGGTGAAACAGACTTGAGTGGGCCACCAGGATGGCTTCCCTACTCCGTTTTATTACATCGTGTCCATGGGGGGATGTTTCCGTTGCAGAAGAACATTAGCATTAAGACCCAAAATAGGGTTAGGGTTATGGAGGCTGGGCTTCCCAGGCAGGAACTACGGCCTCGATGAAGCCGAGCCTGGTGAAACAGACTGAGTGGGCCATCAGGATTGCTTGCCTACTGACTTTTTGTACGCTGTATGGACGAGGGGATGTTTCAGTTGCACAGGAAAATTAGGATTAATACCCAAGGTATGGCTGGGTTGGGGAGACTGTGCTTCCCAGGCAGCAACCAGGGCCTCTGTGAAGGCTAGCTTGGTGGAACAGATTGAGTTGGCAATCGGGATGGCTTGCCTACTGACTTTTTCTAAACCGTATGGACGGGGGGATGTTTCACTTGCACAAGAAAATTAGGGTTAAGACTCAAGTTAGGGTTAGGGTTGGGGAGACTGGGCTTCCCAGGCGGGATCCTGGGCTTCGGTGTAGCCTAGCTTGGTGAAACAGACTGAGTGGGCCATCGGGATAGCTTTCCTACTCGCTTTCTGTGCACTGTAAGGACGGGGTATCGTTTCAGTTGCACAAGAAAATTTCTGTTAAAACTCAAGTTAGGGTTAGGGTTGGGGAGACTGCGGATCCCAAGCGTGATCCTGGGCTTCGGTGCAGCCTAGCTTGGTGAAACAGACTGAGTGGGCAATCGGGATGGCTTGCCTACTGACTTTTTCTAAACCGTATGGACGGGGGGATGTTTCACTTGCACAAGAAAATTAGGGTTAAGACTCAAGTTAGGGTTAGGGTTGGGGAGACTGGGCTTCCCAGGCGGGATCCTGGGCTTCGGTGTAGCCTAGCTTGGTGAAACAGACTGAGTGGGCCATCGGGATAGCTTTCCTACTGGCTTTCTGTGCACTGTAAGGACGGGGTATCGTTTCAGTTGCACAAGAAAATTTGTGTAAAAACTCAAGTTAGGGTTAGGGTTGGGGAGACTGCGGATCCCAAGCGTAATCCTGGGCTTCGGTGCAGCCCAGCTCGGTGAAACAGACTGAGTGGGCCATTGGGATAGCTTGCCTACTGTCTTTTTGTACACCGTTTGGACGGGGGAATGTTTCAGTTGCACAAGAAAATTAAGGCCAGGACTCTAGTTAGGGTTAAGGTTGGGGAGGGTAGGCTTCCCTGAAGGGAACCAGACCCTCTGTGAAGCCTAGCTTGGTGAAACAGACTTTAGTGGGCCACCAGGATGGCTTCCCTACTCCGTTTTACTACATTGTGTCCATGGGGTGATGTTTCCGTTGCAGAAGTACATTAGCATTAAGACCCAAATTAGGGTTAGGGTTATGGAGGCTGGGCTTCCCAGGCAGGAACTACGGCCTCGATGAAGCCGAGCCTGGTGAAACAGACTGAGTGGGCCATCAGGATTGCTTGCCTACTGTCTTTTTGTATGCTGTATGGTCGAGGGGATGTTTCAGTTGCACAGGAAAATTAGGATTAATACCCAAGGTATGGCTGGGTTGGGGAGACTGTGCTTCCCAGGCAGCAACCAGGGCCTCTGTGAAGGCTAGCTTGGTGGAACAGATTGAGTTGGCAATCGGGATGGCTTGCCTACTGACTTTTTCTAAACCGTATGGACGGGGGGATGTTTCACTTGCACAAGAAAATTAGGGTTAAGAATACCCAAGTTAGGGATGGGTTGGGGAGACTGTGGTTCCCAGGCAGCAACCAGGGCCTCTGTGAATGCGAGCTTGGTGGACCAGATTGAGTTGGCAATCGGGATGGCTTGCCTACTGACTTTTTCTAAACCGTATGGACGGGGGGATGTTTCACTTGCACAAGAAAATTAGGGTTAAGACTCAAGTTAGGGTTAGGGTTGGGGAGACTGGGCTTCCCAGGCGGGATCCTGGGCTTCGGTGTAGCCTAGCTTGGTGAAACAGACTGAGTGGGCCATCGGGATAGCTTTCCTACTGGCTTTCTGTGCACTGTAAGGACAGGGTATCGTTTCAGTTGCACAAGAAAATTTGTGTAAAGACTCAAGTTAGGGTTAGGGTTGGGGAGACTGCGGATCCCAAGCGTGATCCTGGGCTTCGGTGCAGCCTAGCTTGGTGAAACAGACTGAGTGGGCCATCGGGATAGCTTGCCTACTTTCTTTTTGTACACCATTTGGACGGGGAAATGTTTCAGTTGCACAAGAAAATTAGGGCCAAGACTCTAGTTAGGGGTAAGGTTGGGGAGGCTAGGCTTCCCTGAAGGGAACCAGACCCTCTGTGAAGCCTAGCTTGGTGAAACAGACTTGAGTGGGCCACCAGGATGGCTTCCCTACTCCGTTTTATTACATCGTGTCCATGGGGGGATGTTTCCGTTGCAGAAGAACATTAGCATTAAGACCCAAAATAGGGTTAGGGTTATGGAGGCTGGGCTTCCCAGGCAGGAACTACGGCCTCGATGAAGCCGAGCCTGGTGAAACAGACTGAGTGGGCCATCAGGATTGCTTGCCTACTGACTTTTTGTACGCTGTATGGACGAGGGGATGTTTCAGTTGCACAGGAAAATTAGGATTAATACCCAAGGTATGGCTGGGTTGGGGAGACTGTGCT
Organism: Heloderma suspectum; assembly: GCF_057233095.1. Lineage (NCBI taxonomy): Eukaryota > Metazoa > Chordata > Lepidosauria > Squamata > Helodermatidae > Heloderma > Heloderma suspectum. The sequence goes on along the minus strand of NC_139467.1, from coordinate 48,261,505 downwards.
TCCCAGGCAGCAACCAGGGCCTCTGTGAAGGCTAGCTTGGTGGAACAGATTGAGTTGGCAATCGGGATGGCTTGCCTACTGACTTTTTCTAAACCGTATGGACGGGGGGATGTTTCACTTGCACAAGAAAATTAGGGTTAAGACTCAAGTTAGGGTTAGGGTTGGGGAGACTGGGCTTCCCAGGCGGGATCCTGGGCTTCGGTGTAGCCTAGCTTGGTGAAACAGACTGAGTGGGCCATCGGGATAGCTTTCCTACTCGCTTTCTGTGCACTGTAAGGACGGGGTATCGTTTCAGTTGCACAAGAAAATTTCTGTTAAAACTCAAGTTAGGGTTAGGGTTGGGGAGACTGCGGATCCCAAGCGTGATCCTGGGCTTCGGTGCAGCCTAGCTTGGTGAAACAGACTGAGTGGGCAATCGGGATGGCTTGCCTACTGACTTTTTCTAAACCGTATGGACGGGGGGATGTTTCACTTGCACAAGAAAATTAGGGTTAAGACTCAAGTTAGGGTTAGGGTTGGGGAGACTGGACTTCCCAGGCGGGATCCTGGGCTTCGGTGTAGCCTAGCTTGGTGAAACAGACTGAGTGGGCCATCGGGATAGCTTTCCTACTGGCTTTCTGTGCACTGTAAGGACGGGGTATCGTTTCAGTTGCACAAGAAAATTTGTGTAAAAACTCAAGTTAGGGTTAGGGTTGGGGAGACTGCGGATCCCAAGCGTAATCCTGGGCTTCGGTGCAGCCCAGCTCGGTGAAACAGACTGAGTGGGCCATTGGGATAGCTTGCCTACTGTCTTTTTGTACACCGTTTGGACGGGGGAATGTTTCAGTTGCACAAGAAAATTAAGGCCAGGACTCTAGTTAGGGTTAAGGTTGGGGAGGGTAGGCTTCCCTGAAGGGAACCAGACCCTCTGTGAAGCCTAGCTTGGTGAAACAGACTTTAGTGGGCCACCAGGATGGCTTCCCTACTCCGTTTTACTACATTGTGTCCATGGGGTGATGTTTCCGTTGCAGAAGTACATTAGCATTAAGACCCAAATTAGGGTTAGGGTTATGGAGGCTGGGCTTCCCAGGCAGGAACTACGGCCTCGATGAAGCCGAGCCTGGTGAAACAGACTGAGTGGGCCATCAGGATTGCTTGCCTACTGTCTTTTTGTATGCTGTATGGTCGAGGGGATGTTTCAGTTGCACAGGAAAATTAGGATTAATACCCAAGGTATGGCTGGGTTGGGGAGACTGTGCTTCCCAGGCAGCAACCAGGGCCTCTGTGAAGGCTAGCTTGGTGGAACAGATTGAGTTGGCAATCGGGATGGCTTGCCTACTGACTTTTTCTAAACCGTATGGACGGGGGGATGTTTCACTTGCACAAGAAAATTAGGGTTAAGAATACCCAAGTTAGGGATGGGTTGGGGAGACTGTGGTTCCCAGGCAGCAACCAGGGCCTCTGTGAATGCGAGCTTGGTGGACCAGATTGAGTTGGCAATCGGGATGGCTTGCCTACTGACTTTTTCTAAACCGTATGGACGGGGGGATGTTTCACTTGCACAAGAAAATTAGGGTTAAGACTCAAGTTAGGGTTAGGGTTGGGGAGACTGGGCTTCCCAGGCGGGATCCTGGGCTTCGGTGTAGCCTAGCTTGGTGAAACAGACTGAGTGGGCCATCGGGATAGCTTTCCTACTGGCTTTCTGTGCACTGTAAGGACAGGGTATCGTTTCAGTTGCACAAGAAAATTTGTGTAAAGACTCAAGTTAGGGTTAGGGTTGGGGAGACTGCGGATCCCAAGCGTAATCCTGGGCTTCGGTGCAGCCCAGCTTGGTGAAACAGACTGAGTGGGCCATCGGGATAGCTTGCCTACTTTCTTTTTGTACACCGTTTGGACGGGGAAATGTTTCAGTTGCACAAGAAAATTAGGGCCAAGACTCTAGTTAGGGGTAAGGTTGGGGAGGCTAGGCTTCCTGGAGGGAACCAGACCCTCTGTGAAGCCTAGCTTGGTGAAACAGACTTGAGTGGGCCACCAGGATGGCTTCCCTACTCCGTTTTAGTACATCGTGTCCATGGGGGGATGTTTCCGTTGCAGAAGAACATTAGCATTAAGACCCAAATTAGGGTTAGGGTTATGGAGGCTGGGCTTCCCAGGCAGGAACTACGGCCTCGATGAATCCGAGCCTGGTGAAACAGACTGAGTGGGCCATCAGGATTGCTTGCCTACTGTCTTTTTGTACGCTGTATGGACGAGGGGATGTTTCAGTTGCACAGGAAAATTAGGATTAATACCCAAGGTATGGCTGGGTTGGGGAGACTGTGCTTCCCAGGCAGCAACCAGGGCCTCTGTGAATGCGAGCTTGGTGGAACAGATTGAGTTGGCAATCGGGATGGCTTGCCTACTGACTTTTTCTAAACCGTATGGACGGGGGGATGTTTCACTTGCACAAGAAAATTAGGGTTAAGACTCAAGTTAGGGTTAGGGTTGGGGAGACTGGGCTTCCCAGGTGGGATCCTGGGCTTCGGTGTAGCCTAGCTTGGTGAAACAGACTGAGTGGGCCATCGGGATAGCTTTCCTACTGGCTTTCTGTGCACTGTAAGGATGGGGTATCGTTTCAGTTGCACAAGAAAATTTCTGTTAAAACTCAAGTTAGGGTTAGGGTTGGGGAGACTGCGGATCCCAAGCGTGATCCTGGGCTTCGGTGCAGCCTAGCTTGGTGAAACAGACTGAGTGGGCCATCGGGATAGCTTGCCTACTTTCTTTTTGTACACCATTTGGACGGGGAAATGTTTCAGTTGCACAAGAAAATTAGGGCCAAGACTCTAGTTAGGGGTAAGGTTGGGGAGGCTAGGCTTCCCTGAAGGGAACCAGACCCTCTGTGAAGCCTAGCTTGGTGAAACAGACTTGAGTGGGCCACCAGGATGGCTTCCCTACTCCGTTTCAGTACATCGTGTCCATGGGGGGATGTTTCCGTTGCAGAAGAACATTAGCATTAAGACCCAAATTAGGGTTAGGGTTATGGAGGCTGGGCTTCCCAGGCAGGAACTACGGCCTCGATGAATCCGAGCCTGGTGAAACAGACTGAGTGGGCCATCAGGATTGCTTGCCTACTGACTTTTTGTACGCTGTATGGACGAGGGGATGTTTCAGTTGCACAGGAAAATTAGGATTAATACCCAAGGTATGGCTGGGTTGGGGAGACTGTGCTTCCCAGGCAGCAACCAGGGCCTCTGTGAAGGCTAGCTTGGTGGAACAGATTGAGTTGGCAATCGGGATGGCTTGCCTACTGACTTTTTCTAAACCGTATGGACGGGGGGATGTTTCACTTGCACAAGAAAATTAGGGTTAAGACTCAAGTTAGGGTTAGGGTTGGGGAGACTGGGCTTCCCAGGCGGGATCCTGGGCTTCGGTGTAGCCTAGCTTGGTGAAACAGACTGAGTGGGCCATCGGGATAGCTTTCCTACTGGCTTTCTGTGCACTGTAAGGATGGGGTATCGTTTCAGTTGCACAAGAAAATTTCTGTTAAAACTCAAGTTAGGGTTAGGGTTGGGGAGACTGCGGATCCCAAGCGTGATCCTGGGCTTCGGTGCAGCCTAGCTTGGTGAAACAGACTGAGTGGGCCATCGGGATAGCTTGCCTACTTTCTTTTTGTACACCATTTGGACGGGGAAATGTTTCAGTTGCACAAGAAAATTAGGGCCAAGACTCTAGTTAGGGGTAAGGTTGGGGAGGCTAGGCTTCCCTGAAGGGAACCAGACCCTCTGTGAAGCCTAGCTTGGTGAAACAGACTTGAGGGGGCCACCAGGATGGCTTCCCTACTGCGTTTTAGTACATCGTGTCCATGGGGGGATGTTTCCGTTGCAGAAGAACATTAGCATTAAGACCCAAATTAGGGTTAGGGTTATGGAGGCTGGGCTTCCCAGGCAGGAACTACGGCCTCGATGAAGCCGAGCCTGGTGAAACAGACTGAGTGGGCCATCAGGATTGCTTGCCTACTGTCTTTTTGTATGCTGTATGGTCGAGGGGATGTTTCAGTTGCACAGGAAAATTAGGATTAATACCCAAGGTATGGCTGGGTTGGGGAGACTGTGCTTCCCAGGCAGCAACCAGGGCCTCTGTGAAGGCTAGCTTGGTGGAACAGATTGAGTTGGCAATCGGGATGGCTTGCCTACTGACTTTTTCTAAACCGTATGGACGGGGGGATGTTTCACTTGCACAAGAAAATTAGGGTTAAGAATACCCAAGTTAGGGCTGGGTTGGGGAGACTGTGGTTCCCAGGCAGCAACCAGGGCCTCTGTGAAAGCTAGCTTGGTGGACCAGATTGAGTTGGCAATCGGGATGGCTTGCCTACTGACTTTTTCTAAACCGTATGGACGGGGGGATGTTTCACTTGCACAAGAAAATTAGGGTTAAGACTCAAGTTAGGGTTAGGGTTGGGGAGACTGGGCTTCCCAGCCGGGATCCTGGGATTCGGTGTAGCCTAGCTTGGTGAAACAGACTGAGTGGGCCATCGGGATAGCTTTCCTACTGGCTTTCTGTGCACTGTAAGGACGGGGTATCGTTTCAGTTGCACAAGAAAATTTCTATTAAAACTCAAGTTAGGGTTAGGGTTGGGGAGACTGCGGATCCCAAGCGTGATCCTGGGCTTCGGTGCAGCCTAGCTTGGTGAAACAGACTGAGTGGGCCATCGGGATAGCTTGCCTACTTTCTTTTTGTACACCATTTGGACGGGGAAATGTTTCAGTTGCACAAGAAAATTAGGGCCAAGACTCTAGTTAGGGGTAAGGTTGGGGAGGCTAGGCTTCCTGGAGGGAACCAGACCCTCTGTGAAGCCTAGCTTGGTGAAACAGACTTGAGTGGGCCACCAGGATGGCTTCCCTACTCCGTTTTACTACATCGTGTCCATGGGGGGATGTTTCCGTTGCAGAAGAACATTAGCATTAAGACCCAAATTAGGGTTAGGGTTATGGAGGCTGGGCTTCCCAGGCAGGAACTACGGCATCGATGAATCCGAGCCTGGTGAAACAGACTGAGTGGGCCATCAGGATTGCTTGCCTACTGACTTTTTGTACGCTGTATGGACGAGGGGATGTTTCAGTTGCACAGGAAAATTAGGATTAATACCCAAGGTATGGCTGGGTTGGGGAGACTGTGCTTCCCAGGCAGCAACCAGGGCCTCTGTGAAGGCTAGCTTGGTGGAACAGATTGAGTTGGCAATCGGGATGGCTTGCCTACTGACTTTTTCTAAACCGTATGGACGGGGGGATGTTTCACTTGCACAAGAAAATTAGGGTTAAGACTCAAGTTAGGGTTAGGGTTGGGGAGACTGGGCTTCCCAGGCGGGATCCTGGGCTTCGGTGTAGCCTAGCTTGGTGAAACAGACTGAGTGGGCCATCGGGATAGCTTTCCTACTGGCTTTCTGTGCACTGTAAGGACGGGGTATCGTTTCAGTTGCACAAGAAAATTTGTGTAAAAACTCAAGTTAGGGTTAGGGTTGGGGAGACTGCGGATCCCAAGCGTAATCCTGGGCTTCGGTGCAGCCCAGCTTGGTGAAACAGACTGAGTGGGCCATCGGGATAGCTTGCCTACTTTCTTTTTGTACACCGTTTGGACGGGGAAATGTTTCAGTTGCACAAGAAAATTAGGGCCAAGACTCTAGTTAGGGGTAAGGTTGGGGAGGCTAGGCTTCCTGGAGGGAACCAGACCCTCTGTGAAGCCTAGCTTGGTGAAACAGACTTGAGTGGGCCACCAGGATGGCTTCCCTACTCCGTTTTTTGTACATCGTGTCCATGGGGGGATGTTTCCGTTGCAGAAGAACATTAGCATTAAGACCCAAATTAGGGTTAGGGTTATGGAGGCTGGGCTTCCCAGGCAGGAACTACGGCCTCGATGAATCCGAGCCTGGTGAAACAGACTGAGTGGGCCATCAGGATTGCTTGCCTACTGTCTTTTTGTACGCTGTATGGACGAGGGGATGTTTCAGTTGCACAGGAAAATTAGGATTAATACCCAAGGTATGGCTGGGTTGGGGAGACTGTGCTTCCCAGGCAGCAACCAGGGCCTCTGTGAAGGCTAGCTTGGTGGAACAGATTGAGTTGGCAATCGGGATGGCTTGCCTACTGACTTTTTCTAAACCGTATGGACGGGGGGATGTTTCACTTGCACAAGAAAATTAGGGTTAAGACTCAAGTTAGGGTTAGGGTTGGGGAGACTGGGCTTCCCAGGCGGGATCCTGGGCTTCGGTGTAGCCTAGCTTGGTGAAACAGACTGAGTGGGCCATCGGGATAGCTTTCCTACTGGCTTTCTGTGCACTGTAAGGACGGGGTATCGTTTCAGTTGCACAAGAAAATTTCTATTAAAACTCAAGTTAGGGTTAGGGTTGGGGAGACTGCGGATCCCAAGCGTGATCCTGGGCTTCGGTGCAGCCTAGCTTGGTGAAACAGACTGAGTGGGCCATCGGGATAGCTTGCCTACTTTCTTTTTGTACACCATTTGGACGGGGAAATGTTTCAGTTGCACAAGAAAATTAGGGCCAAGACTCTAGTTAGGGGTAAGGTTGGGGAGGCTAGGCTTCCTGGAGGGAACCAGACCCTCTGTGAAGCCTAGCTTGGTGAAACAGACTTGAGTGGGCCACCAGGATGGCTTCCCTACTCCGTTTTACTACATCGTGTCCATGGGGGGATGTTTCCGTTGCAGAAGAACATTAGCATTAAGACCCAAATTAGGGTTAGGGTTATGGAGGCTGGGCTTCCCAGGCAGGAACTACGACCTCGATGAATCCGAGCCTGGTGAAACAGACTGAGTGGGCCATCAGGATTGCTTGCCTACTGACTTTTTGTACGCTGTATGGACGAGGGGATGTTTCAGTTGCACAGGAAAATTAGGATTAATACCCAAGGTATGGCTGGGTTGGGGAGACTGTGCTTCCCAGGCAGCAACCAGGGCCTCTGTGAAGGCTAGCTTGGTGGAACAGATTGAGTTGGCAATCGGGATGGCTTGCCTACTGACTTTTTCTAAACCGTATGGACGGGGGGATGTTTCACTTGCACAAGAAAATTAGGGTTAAGACTCAAGTTAGGGTTAGGGTTGGGGAGACTGGGCTTCCCAGGCGGGATCCTGGGCTTCGGTGTAGCCTAGCTTGGTGAAACAGACTGAGTGGGCCATCGGGATAGCTTTCCTACTGGCTTTCTGTGCACTGTAAGGACAGGGTATCGTTTCAGTTGCACAAGAAAATTTGTGTAAAAACTCAAGTTAGGGTTAGGGTTGGGGAGACTGCGGATCCCAAGCGTAATCCTGGGCTTCGGTGCAGCCCAGCTTGGTGAAACAGACTGAGTGGGCCATCGGGATAGCTTGCCTACTTTCTTTTTGTACACCGTTTGGACGGGGAAATGTTTCAGTTGCACAAGAAAATTAGGGCCAAGACTCTAGTTAGGGGTAAGGTTGGGGAGGCTAGGCTTCCTGGAGGGAACCAGACCCTCTGTGAAGCCTAGCTTGGTGAAACAGACTTGAGTGGGCCACCAGGATGGCTTCCCTACTCCGTTTTTTGTACATCGTGTCCATGGGGGGATGTTTCCGTTGCAGAAGAACATTAGCATTAAGACCCAAATTAGGGTTAGGGTTATGGAGGCTGGGCTTCCCAGGCAGGAACTACGGCCTCGATGAATCCGAGCCTGGTGAAACAGACTGAGTGGGCCATCAGGATTGCTTGCCTACTGTCTTTTTGTACGCTGTATGGACGAGGGGATGTTTCAGTTGCACAGGAAAATTAGGATTAATACCCAAGGTATGGCTGGGTTGGGGAGACTGTGCTTCCCAGGCAGCAACCAGGGCCTCTGTGAAGGCTAGCTTGGTGGAACAGATTGAGTTGGCAATCGGGATGGCTTGCCTACTGACTTTTTCTAAACCGTATGGACGGGGGGATGTTTCACTTGCACAAGAAAATTAGGGTTAAGACTCAAGTTAGGGTTAGGGTTGGGGAGACTGGGCTTCCCAGGCGGGATCCTGGGCTTCGGTGTAGCCTAGCTTGGTGAAACAGACTGAGTGGGCCATCGGGATAGCTTTCCTACTGGCTTTCTGTGCACTGTAAGGATGGGGTATCGTTTCAGTTGCACAAGAAAATTTCTGTTAAAACTCAAGTTAGGGTTAGGGTTGGGGAGACTGCGGATCCCAAGCGTGATCCTGGGCTTCGGTGCAGCCTAGCTTGGTGAAACAGACTGAGTGGGCCATCGGGATAGCTTGCCTACTTTCTTTTTGTACACCATTTGGACGGGGAAATGTTTCAGTTGCACAAGAAAATTAGGGCCAAGACTCTAGTTAGGGGTAAGGTTGGGGAGGCTAGGCTTCCCTGAAGGGAACCAGACCCTCTGTGAAGCCTAGCTTGGTGAAACAGACTTGAGTGGGCCACCAGGATGGCTTCCCTACTCCGTTTTAGTACATCGTGTCCATGGGGGGATGTTTCCGTTGCAGAAGAACATTAGCATTAAGACCCAAAATAGGGTTAGGGTTATGGAGGCTGGGCTTCCCAGGCAGGAACTATGGCCTCGATGAATCCGAGCCTGGTGAAACAGACTGAGTGGGCCATCAGGATTGCTTTCCTACTGACTTTTTGTACGCTGTATGGACGAGGGGATGTTTCAGTTGCACAGGAAAATTAGGATTAATACCCAAGGTATGGCTGGGTTGGGGAGACTGTGCTTCCCAGGCAGCAACCAGGGCCTCTGTGAAGGCTAGCTTGGTGGAACAGATTGAGTTGGCAATCGGGATGGCTTGCCTACTGACTTTTTCTAAACCGTATGGACGGGGGGATGTTTCACTTGCACAAGAAAATTAGGGTTAAGACTCAAGTTAGGGTTAGGGTTGGGGAGACTGGGCATCCCAGGCGGGATCCTGGGCTTCGGTGTAGCCTAGCTTGGTGAAACAGACTGAGTGGGCCATCGGGATAGCTTTCCTACTCGCTTTCTGTGCACTGTAAGGACGGGGTATCGTTTCAGTTGCACAAGAAAATTTCTGTTAAAACTCAAGTTAGGGTTAGGGTTGGGGAGACTGCGGATCCCAAGCGTGATCCTGGGCTTCGGTGCAGCCTAGCTTGGTGAAACAGACTGAGTGGGCAATCGGGATGGCTTGCCTACTGACTTTTTCTAAACCGTATGGACGGGGGGATGTTTCACTTGCACAAGAAAATTAGGGTTAAGACTCAAGTTAGGGTTAGGGTTGGGGAGACTGGGCTTCCCAGGCGGGATCCTGGGCTTCGGTGTAGCGTAGCTTGGTGAAACAGACTGAGTGGGCCATCGGGATAGCTTTCCTACTGGCTTTCTGTGCACTGTAAGGACGGGGTATCATTTCAGTTGCACAAGAAAATTTGTGTAAAAACTCAAGTTAGGGTTAGGGTTGGGGAGACTGCGGATCCCAAGCGTAATCCTGGGCTTCGGTGCAGCCCAGCTTGGTGAAACAGACTGAGTGGGCCATTGGGATAGCTTGCCTACTTTCTTTTTGTACACCGTTTGGACGGGGGAATGTTTCAGTTGCACAAGAAAATTAAGGCCAGGACTCTAGTTAGGGTTAAGGTTGGGGAGGCTAGGCTTCCCTGAAGGGAACCAGACCCTCTGTGAAGCCTAGCTTGGTGAAACAGACTTGAGTGGGCCACCAGGATGGCTTCCCTACTCCGTTTTACTACATTGTGTCCATGGGGTGATGTTTCCGTTGCAGAAGTACATTAGCATTAAGACCCAAATTAGGGTTAGGGTTATGGAGGCTGGGCTTCCCAGGCAGGAACTACGGCCTCGATGAAGCCGAGCCTGGTGAAACAGACTGAGTGGGCCATCAGGATTGCTTGCCTACTGTCTTTTTGTATGCTGTATGGTCGAGGGGATGTTTCAGTTGCACAGGAAAATTAGGATTAATACCCAAGGTATGGCTGGGTTGGGGAGACTGTGCTTCCCAGGCAGCAACCAGGGCCTCTGTGAAGGCTAGCTTGGTGGAACAGATTGAGTTGGCAATCGGGATGGCTTGCCTACTGACTTTTTCTAAACCGTATGGACGGGGGGATGTTTCACTTGCACAAGAAAATTAGGGTTAAGAATACCCAAGTTAGGGCTGGGTTGGGGAGACTGTGGTTCCCAGGCAGCAACCAGGGCCTCTGTGAATGCGAGCTTGGTGGAACAGATTGAGTTGGCAATCGGGATGGCTTGCCTACTGACTTTTTCTAAACCGTATGGACGGGGGGATGTTTCACTTGCACAAGAAAATTAGGGTTAAGACTCAAGTTAGGGTTAGGGTTGGGGAGACTGGGCTTCCCAGGCGGGATCCTGGGCTTCGGTGTAGCCTAGCTTGGTGAAACAGACTGAGTGGGCCATCGGGATAGCTTTCCTACTGGCTTTCTGTGCACTGTAAGGACAGGGTATCGTTTCAGTTGCACAAGAAAATTTGTGTAAAAACTCAAGTTAGGGTTAGGGTTGGGGAGACTGCGGATCCCAAGCGTGATCCTGGGCTTCGGTGCAGCCTAGCTTGGTGAAAAAGACTGAGTGGGCCATCGGGATAGCTTGCCTACTTTTTTTTGTACACCGTTTGGACGGGGGAATGTTTCATTTGCACAAGAAAATTAGTGCCAAGACTCTAGTTACGGTTAAGGTTGGGGAGGCTAGGCTTCCTGGAGGGAACCAGACCCTCTGTGAAGCCTAGCTTGGTGAAACAGACTTGAGTGGGCCACCAGGATGGCTTCCCTACTCCGTTTTAGTACATCGTGTCCATGGGGGGATGTTTCCGTTGCAGAAGAACATTAGCATTAAGACCCAAATTAGGGTTAGGGTTATGGAGGCTGGGCTTCCCAGGCAGGAACTACGGCCTCGATGAAGCCGAGCCTGGTGAAACAGACTGAGTGGGCCATCAGGATTGCTTGCCTACTGTCTTTTTGTACGCTGTATGGACGAGGGGATGTTTCAGTTGCACAGGAAAATTAGGATTAATACCCAAGGTATGGCTGGGTTGGGGAGACTGTGCTTCCCAGGCAGCAACCAGGGCCTCTGTGAAGGCTAGCTTGGTGGAACAGATTGAGTTGGCAATCGGGATGGCTTGCCTACTGACTTTTTCTAAACCGTATGGACGGGGGGATGTTTCACTTGCACAAGAAAATTAGGGTTAAGACTCAAGTTAGGGTTAGGGTTGGGGAGACTGGGCTTCCCAGGCGGGATCCTGGGCTTCGGTGTAGCCTAGCTTGGTGAAACAGACTGAGTGGGCCATCGGGATAGCTTTCCTACTGGCTTTCTGTGCACTGTAAGGACAGGGTATCGTTTCAGTTGCACAAGAAAATTTGTGTAAAGACTCAAGTTAGGGTTAGGGTTGGGGAGACTGCGGATCCCAAGCGTAATCCTGGGCTTCGGTGCAGCCCAGCTTGGTGAAACAGACTGAGTGGGCCATCGGGATAGCTTGCCTACTTTCTTTTTGTACACCGTTTGGACGGGGAAATGTTTCAGTTGCACAAGAAAATTAGGGCCAAGACTCTAGTTAGGGGTAAGGTTGGGGAGGCTAGGCTTCCTGGAGGGAACCAGACCCTCTGTGAAGCCTAGCTTGGTGAAACAGACTTGAGTGGGCCACCAGGATGGCTTCCCTACTCCGTTTTAGTACATCGTGTCCATGGGGGGATGTTTCCGTTGCAGAAGAACATTAGCATTAAGACCCAAATTAGGGTTAGGGTTATGGAGGCTGGGCTTCCCAGGCAGGAACTACGGCCTCGATGAATCCGAGCCTGGTGAAACAGACTGAGTGGGCCATCAGGATTGCTTGCCTACTGTCTTTTTGTACGCTGTATGGACGAGGGGATGTTTCAGTTGCACAGGAAAATTAGGATTAATACCCAAGGTATGGCTGGGTTGGGGAGACTGTGCTTCCCAGGCAGCAACCAGGGCCTCTGTGAATGCGAGCTTGGTGGAACAGATTGAGTTGGCAATCGGGATGGCTTGCCTACTGACTTTTTCTAAACCGTATGGACGGGGGGATGTTTCACTTGCACAAGAAAATTAGGGTTAAGACTCAAGTTAGGGTTAGGGTTGGGGAGACTGGGCTTCCCAGGCGGGATCCTGGGCTTCGGTGTAGCCTAGCTTGGTGAAACAGACTGAGTGGGCCATCGGGATAGCTTTCCTACTGGCTTTCTGTGCACTGTAAGGATGGGGTATCGTTTCAGTTGCACAAGAAAATTTCTGTTAAAACTCAAGTTAGGGTTAGGGTTGGGGAGACTGCGGATCCCAAGCGTGATCCTGGGCTTCGGTGCAGCCCAGCTTGGTGAAACAGACTGAGTGGGCCATCGGGATAGCTTGCCTACTTTCTTTTTGTACACCATTTGGACGGGGAAATGTTTCAGTTGCACAAGAAAATTAGGGCCAAGACTCTAGTTAGGGGTAAGGTTGGGGAGGCTAGGCTTCCCTGAAGGGAACCAGACCCTCTGTGAAGCCTAGCTTGGTGAAACAGACTTGAGTGGGCCACCAGGATGGCTTCCCTACTCCGTTTCAGTAAATCGTGTCCATGGGGGGATGTTTCCGTTGCAGAAGAACATTAGCATTAAGACCCAAATTAGGGTTAGGGTTATGGAGGCTGGGCTTCCCAGGCAGGAACTACGGCCTCGATGAAGCCGAGCCTGGTGAAACAGACTGAGTGGGCCATCAGGATTGCTTGCCTACTGACTTTTTGTACGCTGTATGGACGAGGGGATGTTTCAGTTGCACAGGAAAATTAGGATTAATACCCAAGGTATGGCTGGGTTGGGGAGACTGTGCTTCCCAGGCAGCAACCAGGGCCTCTGTGAAGGCTAGCTTGGTGGAACAGATTGAGTTGGCAATCGGGATGGCTTGCCTACTGACTTTTTCTAAACCGTATGGACGGGGGGATGTTTCACTTGCACAAGAAAATTAGGGTTAAGACTCAAGTTAGGGTTAGGGTTGGGGAGACTGGGCTTCCCAGGCGGGATCCTGGGCTTCGGTGTAGCCTAGCTTGGTGAAACAGACTGAGTGGGCCATCGGGATAGCTTTCCTACTGGCTTTCTGTGCACTGTAAGGATGGGGTATCGTTTCAGTTGCACAAGAAAATTTCTGTTAAAACTCAAGTTAGGGTTAGGGTTGGGGAGACTGCGGATCCCAAGCGTGATCCTGGGCTTCGGTGCAGCCTAGCTTGGTGAAACAGACTGAGTGGGCCATCGGGATAGCTTGCCTACTTTCTTTTTGTACACCATTTGGACGGGGAAATGTTTCAGTTGCACAAGAAAATTAGGGCCAAGACTCTAGTTAGGGGTAAGGTTGGGGAGGCTAGGCTTCCCTGAAGGGAACCAGACCCTCTGTGAAGCCTAGCTTGGTGAAACAGACTTGAGTGGGCCACCAGGATGGCTTCCCTACTGCGTTTTAGTACATTGTGTCCATGGGGGGATGTTTCCGTTGCAGAAGAACATTAGCATTAAGACCCAAATTAGGGTTAGGGTTATGGAGGCTGGGCTTCCCAGGCAGGAACTACGGCCTCGATGAAGCCGAGCCTGGTGAAACAGACTGAGTGGGCCATCAGGATTGCTTGCCTACTGTCTTTTTGTATGCTGTATGGTCGAGGGGATGTTTCAGTTGCACAGGAAAATTAGGATTAATACCCAAGGTATGGCTGGGTTGGGGAGACTGTGCTTCCCAGGCAGCAACCAGGGCCGCTGTGAAGGCTAGCTTGGTGGAACAGATTGAGTTGGCAATCGGGATGGCTTGCCTACTGACTTTTTCTAAACCGTATGGACGGGGGGATGTTTCACTTGCACAAGAAAATTAGGGTTAAGACTCAAGTTAGGGTTAGGGTTGGGGAGACTGGGCTTCCCAGGCGGGATCCTGGGCTTCGGTGTAGCCTAGCTTGGTGAAACAGACTGAGTGGGCCATCGGGATAGCTTTCCTACTGGCTTTCTGTGCACTGTAAGGATGGGGTATCGTTTCAGTTGCACAAGAAAATTTCTGTTAAAACTCAAGTTAGGGTTAGGGTTGGGGAGACTGCGGATCCCAAGCGTGATCCTGGGCTTCGGTGCAGCCTAGCTTGGTGAAACAGACTGAGTGGGCCATCGGGATAGCTTGCCTACTTTCTTTTTGTACACCATTTGGACGGGGAAATGTTTCAGTTGCACAAGAAAATTAGGGCCAAGACTCTAGTTAGGGGTAAGGTTGGGGAGGCTAGGCTTCCCTGAAGGGAACCAGACCCTCTGTGAAGCCTAGCTTGGTGAAACAGACTTGAGTGGGCCACCAGGATGGCTTCCCTACTGCGTTTTAGTACATCGTGTCCATGGGGGGATGTTTCCGTTGCAGAAGAACATTAGCATTAAGACCCAAATTAGGGTTAGGGTTATGGAGGCTGGGCTTCCCAGGCAGGAACTACGGCCTCGATGAAGCCGAGCCTGGTGAAACAGACTGAGTGGGCCATCAGGATTGCTTGCCTACTGTCTTTTTGTATGCTGTATGGTCGAGGGGATGTTTCAGTTGCACAGGAAAATTAGGATTAATACCCAAGGTATGGCTGGGTTGGGGAGACTGTGCTTCCCAGGCAGCAACCAGGGCCGCTGTGAAGGCTAGCTTGGTGGAACAGATTGAGTTGGCAATCGGGATGGCTTGCCTACTGACTTTTTCTAAACCGTATGGACGGGGGGATGTTTCACTTGCACAAGAAAATTAGGGTTAAGAATACCCAAGTTAGGGCTGGGTTGGGGAGACTGTGGTTCCCAGGCAGCAACCAGGGCCTCTGTGAAAGCTAGCTTGGTGGACCAGATTGAGTTGGCAATCGGGATGGCTTGCCTACTGACTTTTTCTAAACCGTATGGACGGGGGGATGTTTCACTTGCACAAGAAAATTAGGGTTAAGACTCAAGTTAGGGTTAGGGTTGGGGAGACTGGGCTTCCCAGCCGGGATCCTGGGCTTCGGTGTAGCCTAGCTTGGTGAAACAGACTGAGTGGGCCATCGGGATAGCTTTCCTACTGGCTTTCTGTGCACTGTAAGGACGGGGTATCGTTTCAGTTGCACAAGAAAATTTCTATTAAAACTCAAGTTAGGGTTAGGGTTGGGGAGACTGCGGATCCCAAGCGTGATCCTGGGCTTCGGTGCAGCCTAGCTTGGTGAAACAGACTGAGTGGGCCATCGGGATAGCTTGCCTACTTTCTTTTTGTACACCATTTGGACGGGGAAATGTTTCAGTTGCACAAGAAAATTAGGGCCAAGACTCTAGTTAGGGGTAAGGTTGGGGAGGCTAGGCTTCCTGGAGGGAACCAGACCCTCTGTGAAGCCTAGCTTGGTGAAACAGACTTGAGTGGGCCACCAGGATGGCTTCCCTACTCCGTTTTACTACATCGTGTCCATGGGGGGATGTTTCCGTTGCAGAAGAACATTAGCATTAAGACCCAAATTAGGGTTAGGGTTATGGAGGCTGGGCTTCCCAGGCAGGAACTACGGCCTCGATGAATCCGAGCCTGGTGAAACAGACTGAGTGGGCCATCAGGATTGCTTGCCTACTGACTTTTTGTACGCTGTATGGACGAGGGGATGTTTCAGTTGCACAGGAAAATTAGGATTAATACCCAAGGTATGGCTGGGTTGGGGAGACTGTGCTTCCCAGGCAGCAACCAGGGCCTCTGTGAAGGCTAGCTTGGTGGAACAGATTGAGTTGGCAATCGGGATGGCTTGCCTACTGACTTTTTCTAAACCGTATGGACGGGGGGATGTTTCACTTGCACAAGAAAATTAGGGTTAAGACTCAAGTTAGGGTTAGGGTTGGGGAGACTGGGCTTCCCAGGCGGGATCCTGGGCTTCGGTGTAGCCTAGCTTGGTGAAACAGACTGAGCGGGCCATCGGGATAGCTTTCCTACTGGCTTTCTGTGCACTGTAAGGACGGGGTATCGTTTCAGTTGCACAAGAAAATTTCTGTTAAAACTCAAGTTAGGGTTAGGGTTGGGGAGACTGCGGATCCCAAGCGTGATCCTGGGCTTCGGTGCAGCCTAGCTTGGTGAAACAGACTGAGTGGGCCATCGGGATAGCTTTCCTACTGGCTTTCTGTGCACTGTAAGGATGGGGTATCGTTTCAGTTGCACAAGAAAATTTCTGTTAAAACTCAAGTTAGGGTTAGGGTTGGGGAGACTGCGGATCCCAAGCGTGATCCTGGGCTTCGGTGCAGCCTAGCTTGGTGAAACAGACTGAGTGGGCCATCGGGATGGCTTGCCTACTGACTTTTTCTAAACCGTATGGACGGGGGGATGTTTCACTTGCACAAGAAAATTAGGGTTAAGAATACCCAAGTTAGGGCTGGGTTGGGGAGACTGTGGTTCCCAGGCAGCAACCAGGGCCTCTGTGAATGCGAGCTTGGTGGAACAGATTGAGTTGGCAATCGGGATGGCTTGCCTACTGACTTTTTCTAAACCGTATGGACGGGGGGATGTTTCACTTGCACAAGAAAATTAGGGTTAAGACTCAAGTTAGGGTTAGGGTTGGGGAGACTGGGCTTCCCAGGCGGGATCCTGGGCTTCGGTGTAGCCTAGCTTGGTGAAACAGACTGAGTGGGCCATCGGGATAGCTTTCCTACTGGCTTTCTGTGCACTGTAAGGACAGGGTATCGTTTCAGTTGCACAAGAAAATTTGTGTAAAAACTCAAGTTAGGGTTAGGGTTGGGGAGACTGCGGATCCCAAGCGTGATCCTGGGCTTCGGTGCAGCCCAGCTTGGTGAAAAAGACTGAGTGGGCCATCGGGATAGCTTGCCTACTTTCTTTTTGTACACCGTTTGGACGGGGGAATGTTTCAGTTGCACAAGAAAATTAGGGCCAGGACTCTAGTTAGGGTTAAGGTTGGGGAGGCTAGGCTTCCCTGAAGGGAACCAGACCCTCTGTGAAGCCTAGCTTGGTGAAACAGACTTGAGTGGGCCACCAGGATGGCTTCCCTACTCCGTTTTACTACATCGTGTCCATGGGGGGATGTTTCCGTTGCAGAAGTACATTAGCATTAAGACCCAAAATAGGGTTAGGGTTATGGAGGCTGGGCTTCCCAGGCAGGAACTACGGCCTCGATGAAGCCGAGCCTGGTGAAACAGACTGAGTGGGCCATCAGGATTGCTTGCCTACTGTCTTTTTGTATGCTGTATGGTCGAGGGGATGTTTCAGTTGCACAGGAAAATTAGGATTAATACCCAAGGTATGGCTGGGTTGGGGAGACTGTGCTTCCCAGGCAGCAACCAGGGCCTCTGTGAAGGCTAGCTTGGTGGAACAGATTGAGTTGGCAATTGGGATGGCTTGCCTACTGACTTTTTCTAAACCGTATGGACGGGGGGATGTTTCACTTGCACAAGAAAATTAGGGTTAAGAATACCCAAGTTAGGGCTGGGTTGGGGAGACTGTGGATCCCAGGCAGCAACCAGGGCCTCTGTGAATGCGAGCTTGGTGGAACAGATTGAGTTGGCAATCGGGATGGCTTGCCTACTGACTTTTTCTAAACCGTATGGACGGGGGGATGTTTCACTTGCACAAGAAAATTAGGGTTAAGACTCAAGTTAGGGTTAGGGTTGGGGAGACTGGGCTTCCCAGGCGGGATCCTGGGCTTCGGTGTAGCCTAGCTTGGTGAAACAGACTGAGTGGGCCATCGGGATAGCTTTCCTACTGGCTTTCTGTGCACTGTAAGGACAGGGTATCGTTTCAGTTGCACAAGAAAATTTGTGTAAAAACTCAAGTTAGGGTTAGGGTTGGGGAGACTGCGGATCCCAAGCGTAATCCTGGGCTTCGGTGCAGCCCAGCTTGGTGAAACAGACTGAGTGGGCCATCGGGAGAGCTTGCCTACTTTCTTTTTGTACACCGTTTGGACGGGGGAATGTTTCAGTTGCACAAGAAAATTAGGGCCAAGACTCTAGTTAGGGGTAAGGTTGGGGAGGCTAGGCTTCCCTGGAGGGAACCAGACCCTCTGTGAAGCCTAGCTTGGTGAAAAAGACTTGAGTGGGCCACCAGGATGGCTTCCCTACTCCGTTTTACTACATTGTGTCCATGGGGGGATGTTTCCGTTGCAGAAGTACATTAGCACTAAGACCCAAATTAGGGTTAGGGTTATGGAGGCTGGGCTTCCCAGGCAGGAACTACGGCCTCGATGAAGCCGAGCCTGGTGAAACAGACTGAGTGGGCCATCAGGATTGCTTGCCTACTGTCTTTTTGTATGCTGTATGGTCGAGGGGATGTTTCAGTTGCACAGGAAAATTAGGATTAATACCCAAGGTATGGCTGGGTTGGGGAGACTGTGCTTCCCAGGCAGCAACCAGGGCCTCTGTGAAGGCTAGCTTGGTGGAACAGATTGAGTTGGCAATCGGGATGGCTTGCCTACTGACTTTTTCTAAACCGTATGGACGGGGGGATGTTTCACTTGCACAAGAAAATTAGGGTTAAGACTCAAGTTAGGGTTAGGGTTGGGGAGACTGGGCTTCCCAGGCGGGATCCTGGGCTTCGGTGTAGCCTAGCTTGGTGAAACAGACTGAGTGGGCCATCGGGATAGCTTTCCTACTGGCTTTCTGTGCACTGTTTGGACGGGGTATCGTTTCAGTTGCACAAGAAAATTTCTGTTAAAACTCAAGTTAGGGTTAGGGTTGGGGAGACTGCGGATCCCAAGCGTAATCCTGGGCTTCGGTGCAGCCCAGCTTGGTGAAACAGACTGAGTGGGCCATCGGGATAGGTTGCCTACTTTCTTTTTGTACACCATTTGGACGGGGGAATGTTTCAGTTGCACAAGAAAATTAGGGCCAGGACTCTAGTTAGGGTTAAGGTTGGGGAGGCTAGGCTTCCCTGAAGGGAACCAGACCCTCTGTGAAGCCTAGCTTGGTGAAACAGACTTGAGTGGGCCACCAGGATGGCTACCCTACTCCGTTTTACTACATTGTGTCCATGGGGGGATGTTTCCGTTGCAGAAGTACATTAGCATTAAGACCCAAAATAGGGTTAGGGTTATGGAGGCTGGGCTTCCCAGGCAGGAACTACGGCCTCGATGAAGCCGAGCCTGGTGAAACAGACTGAGTGGGCCATCAGGATTGCTTGCCTACTGTCTTTTTGTATGCTGTATGGTCGAGGGGATGTTTCAGTTGCACAGGAAAATTAGGATTAATACCCAAGGTATGGCTGGGTTGGGGAGACTGTGCTTCCCAGGCAGCAACCAGGGCCTCTGTGAAGGCTAGCTTGGTGGAACAGATTGAGTTGGCAATCGGGATGGCTTGCCTACTGACTTTTTCTAAACCGTATGGACGGGGGGATGTTTCACTTGCACAAGAAAATTAGGGTTAAGAATACCCAAGTTAGGGCTGGGTTGGGGAGACTGTGGTTCCCAGGCAGCAACCAGGGCCTCTGTGAATGCGAGCTTGGTGGACCAGATTGAGTTGGCAATCGGGATGGCTTGCCTACTGACTTTTTCTAAACCGTATGGACGGGGGGATGTTTCACTTGCACAAGAAAATTAGGGTTAAGACTCAAGTTAGGGTTAGGGTTGGGGAGACTGGGCTTCCCAGGCGGGATCCTGGGCTTCGGTGTAGCCTAGCTTGGTGAAACAGACTGAGTGGGCCATCGGGATAGCTTTCCTACTGGCTTTCTGTGCACTGTAAGGACGGGGTATCGTTTCAGTTGCACAAGAAAATTTCTGTAAAAACTCAAGTTAGGGTTAGGGTTGGGGAGACTGCGGATCCCAAGCGTGATCCTGGGCTTCGGTGCAGCCTAGCTTGGTGAAACAGACTGAGTGGGCCATCGGGATAGCTTGCCTACTTTCTTTTTGTACACCATTTGGACGGGGAAATGTTTCAGTTGCACAAGAAAATTTGGGCCAAGACTCTAGTTAGGGGTAAGGTTGGGGAGGCTAGGCTTCCTGGAGGGAACCAGACCCTCTGTGAAGCCTAGCTTGGTGAAACAGACTTGAGTGGGCCACCAGGATGGCTTCCCTACTCCGTTTTAGTACATCGTGTCCATGGGGGGATGTTTCCGTTGCAGAAGAACATTAGCATTAAGACCCAAATTAGGGTTAGGGTTATGGAGGCTGGGCTTCCCAGGCAGGAACTACGGCCTCGATGAATCCGAGCCTGGTGAAACAGACTGAGTGGGCCATCAGGATTGCTTGCCTACTGTCTTTTTGTATGCTGTATGGTCGAGGGGATGTTTCAGTTGCACAGGAAAATTAGGGTTAAGAATACCCAAGGTATGGCTGGGTTGTGGATTTCGTGCTTCCCAGGCAGGAACCAGGGCCTCTGTGAAGGCTAGCTTGGTGGAACAGATTTAGTTGGCAATCGGGATGGCTTGCCTACTGACTTTTTCTAAACCGTATGGACGGGGGGATGTTTCACTTGCACAAGAAAATTAGGGTTAAGACTCAAGTTAGGGTTAGGGTTGGGGAGACTGGGCTTCCCAGGCAGGATCCTGGGCTTCGGTGTAGCCTAGCTTGGTGAAACAGACTGAGTGGGCCATCGGGATAGCTTTCCTACTGGCTTTCTGTGCACTGTAAGGACCGGGTATCGTTTCAGTTGCACAAGAAAATTTCTGTTAAAACTCAAGTTAGGGTTAGGGTTGGGGAGACTGCGGATCCCAAGCGTAATCCTGGGCTTCGGTGCAGCCCAGCTTGGTGAAACAGACTGAGTGGGCCATCGGGATAGCTTGCCTACTTTCTTTTTGTACACCATTTGGACGGGGGAATGTTTCAGTTGCACAAGAAAATTAGGGCCAGGACTCTAGTTAGGGTTAAGGTTGGGGAGGCTAGGCTTCCCTGAAGGGAACCAGACCCTCTGTGAAGCCTAGCTTGGTGAAACAGACTTGAGTGGGCCACCAGGATGGCTTCCCTACTCCGTTTTACTACATTGTGTCCATGGGGGGATGTTTCCGTTGCAGAAGTACATTAGCATTAAGACCCAAAATAGGGTTAGGGTTATGGAGGCTGGGCTTCCCAGGCAGGAACTACGGCCTCGATGAAGCCGAGCCTGGTGAAACAGACTGAGTGGGCCATCAGGATTGCTTGCCTACTGACTTTTTCTAAACTGTATGGACGGGGGGATGTTTCACTTGCACAAGAAAATTAGGGTTAAGACTCAAGTTAGGGTTAGGGTTGGGGAGACTGGGCTTCCCAGGCGGGATCCTGGGCTTCGGTGTAGCATAGCTTGGTGAAACAGACTGAGTGGGCCATCGGGATAGCTTTCCTACTGGCTTTCTGTGCACTGTAAGGACGGGGTATCGTTTCAGTTGCACAAGAAAATTTCTGTTAAAACTCAAGTTAGGGTTAGGGTTGGGGAGACTGCGGATCCCAAGCGTAATCCTGGGCTTCGGTGCAGCCCAGCTTGGTGAAACAGACTGAGTGGGCCATTGGGATAGCTTGCCTACTTTCTTTTTGTACACCATTTGGACGGGGGAATGTTTCAGTTGCACAAGAAAATTAGGGCCAGGACTCTAGTTAGGGTTAAGGTTGGGGAGGCTAGGCTTCCCTGAAGGGAACCAGACCCTCTGTGAAGCCTAGTTTGGTGAAACAGACTTGAGTGGGCCACCAGGATGGCTTCCCTACTCCGTTTTACTACATTGTGTCCATGGGGGGATGTTTCCGTTGCAGAAGTACATTAGCATTAAGACCCAAAATAGGGTTAGGGTTATGGAGGCTGGGCTTCCCAGGCAGGAACTACGGCCTCGATGAAGCCGAGCCTGGTGAAACAGACTGAGTGGGCCATCAGGATTGCTTGCCTACTGACTTTTTCTAAACCGTATGGACGGGGGGATGTTTCACTTGCACAAGAAAATTAGGGTTAAGACTCAAGTTAGGGTTAGGGTTGGGGAGACTGCGGATCCCAAGCGTAATCCTGGGCTTCGGTGCAGCCCAGCTTGGTGAAACAGACTGAGTGGGCCATCGGGATAGCTTGCCTACTTTCTTTTTGTACACCGTTTGGACGGGGGAATGTTTCAGTTGCACAAGAAAATTAGGGCCAGGACTCTAGTTTGGGTTAAGGTTGGGGAGGCTAGGCTTCCCTGAAGGGAACCAGACCCTCTGTGAAGCCTAGCTTGGTGAAACAGACTTGAGTGGGCCACCAGGATGGCTTCCCTACTCCGTTTTACTACATCGTGTCCATGGGGGGATGTTTCCGTTGCAGAAGTACATTAGCATTAAGACCCAAAATAGGGTTAGGGTTATGGAGGCTGGGCTTCCCAGGCAGGAACTACGGCCTCGATGAAGCCGAGCCTGGTGAAACAGACTGAGTGGGCCATCAGGATTGCTTGCCTACTGTCTTTTTGTATCCTGTATGGTCGAGGGGATGTTTCAGTTGCTCAGGAAAATTAGGATTAATACCCAAGGTATGGCTGGGTTGGGGAGACTGTGCTTCCCAGGCAGCAACCAGGGCCTCTGTGAAGGCTAGCTTGGTGGAACAGATTGAGTTGGCAATCGGGATGGCTTGCCTACTGACTTTTTCTAAACCGTATGGACGGGGGGATGTTTCACTTGCACAAGAAAATTAGGGTTAAGACTCAAGTTAGGGTTAGGGTTGGGGAGACTGGGCTTCCCAGGCGGGATCCTGGGCTTCGGTGTAGCCTAGCTTGGTGAAACAGACTGAGTGGGCCATCGGGATAGCTTTCCTACTGGCTTTCTGTGCACTGTAAGGATGGGGTATCGTTTCAGTTGCACAAGAAAATTTCTGTTAAAACTCAAGTTAGGGTTAGGGTTGGGGAGACTGCGGATCCCAAGCGTGATCCTGGGCTTCGGTGCAGCCTAGCTTGGTGAAACAGACTGAGTGGGCCATCGGGATAGCTTGCCTACTTTCTTTTTGTACACCATTTGGACGGGGAAATGTTTCAGTTGCACAAGAAAATTAGGGCCAAGACTCTAGTTAGGGGTAAGGTTGGGGAGGCTAGGCTTCCCTGAAGGGAACCAGACCCTCTGTGAAGCCTAGCTTGGTGAAACAGACTTGAGTGGGCCACCAGGATGGCTTCCCTACTCCGTTTTAGTACATCGTGTCCATGGGGGGATGTTTCCGTTGCAGAAGAACATTAGCATTAAGACCCAAATTAGGGTTAGGGTTATGGAGGCTGGGCTTCCCAGGCAGGAACTACGGCCTCGATGAATCCGAGCCTGGTGAAACAGACTGAGTGGGCCATCAGGATTGCTTGCCTACTGACTTTTTGTACGCTGTATGGACTTGGGGATGTTTCAGTTGCACAGGAAAATTAGGATTAATACCCAAGGTATGGCTGGGTTGGGGAGACTGTGCTTCCCAGGCAGCAACCAGGGCCTCTGTGAAGGCTAGCTTGGTGGAACAGATTGTGTTGGCAATCGGGATGGCTTGCCTACTGACTTTTTCTAAACCGTATGGACGGGGGGATGTTTCACTTGCACAAGAAAATTAGGGTTAAGACTCAAGTTAGGGTTAGGGTTGGGGAGACTGGGCTTCCCAGGCGGGATCCTGGGCTTCGGTGTAGCCTAGCTTGGTGAAACAGACTGAGTGGGCCATCGGGATAGCTTTCCTACTGGCTTTCTGTGCACTGTAAGGACAGGGTATCGTTTCAGTTGCACAAGAAAATTTGTGTAAAAACTCAAGTTAGGGTTAGGGTTGGGGAGACTGCGGATCCCAAGCGTAATCCTGGGCTTCGGTGCAGCCCAGCTTGGTGAAACAGACTGAGTGGGCCATCGGGATAGCTTGCCTACTTTCTTTTTGTACACCGTTTGGACGGGGAAATGTTTCAGTTGCACAAGAAAATTAGGGCCAAGACTCTAGTTAGGGGTAAGGTTGGGGAGGCTAGGCTTCCTGGAGGGAACCAGACCCTCTGTGAAGCCTAGCTTGGTGAAACAGACTTGAGTGGGCCACCAGGATGGCTTCCCTACTCCGTTTTAGTACATCGTGTCCATGGGGGGATGTTTCCGTTGCAGAAGAACATTAGCATTAAGACCCAAATTAGGGTTAGGGTTATGGAGGCTGGGCTTCCCAGGCAGGAACTACGGCCTCGATGAATCCGAGCCTGGTGAAACAGACTGAGTGGGCCATCAGGATTGCTTGCCTACTGTCTTTTTGTACGCTGTATGGACGAGGGGATGTTTCAGTTGCACAGGAAAATTAGGATTAATACCCAAGGTATGGCTGGGTTGGGGAGACTGTGCTTCCCAGGCAGCAACCAGGGCCTCTGTGAAGGCTAGCTTGGTGGAACAGATTGAGTTGGCAATCGGGATGGCTTGCCTACTGACTTTTTCTAAACCGTATGGACGGGGGGATGTTTCACTTGCACAAGAAAATTAGGGTTAAGACTCAAGTTAGGGTTAGGGTTGGGGAGACTGGGCTTCCCAGGCGGGATCCTGGGCTTCGGTGTAGCCTAGCTTGGTGAAACAGACTGAGTGGGCCATCGGGATAGCTTTCCTACTGGCTTTCTGTGCACTGTAAGGATGGGGTATCGTTTCAGTTGCACAAGAAAATTTCTGTTAAAACTCAAGTTAGGGTTAGGGTTGGGGAGACTGCGGATCCCAAGCGTGATCCTGGGCTTCGGTGCAGCCTAGCTTGGTGAAACAGACTGAGTGGGCCATCGGGATAGCTTGCCTACTTTCTTTTTGTACACCATTTGGACGGGGAAATGTTTCAGTTGCACAAGAAAATTAGGGCCAAGACTCTAGTTAGGGGTAAGGTTGGGGAGGCTAGGCTTCCCTGAAGGGAACCAGACCCTCTGTGAAGCCTAGCTTGGTGAAACAGACTTGAGTGGGCCACCAGGATGGCTTCCCTACTCCGTTTTAGTACATCGTGTCCATGGGGGGATGTTTCCGTTGCAGAAGAACATTAGCATTAAGACCCAAATTAGGGTTAGGGTTATGGAGGCTGGGCTTCCCAGGCAGGAACTACGGCCTCGATGAATCCGAGCCTGGTGAAACAGACTGAGTGGGCCATCAGGATTGCTTGCCTACTGACTTTTTGTACGCTGTATGGACTTGGGGATGTTTCAGTTGCACAGGAAAATTAGGATTAATACCCAAGGTATGGCTGGGTTGGGGAGACTGTGCTTCCCAGGCAGCAACCAGGGCCTCTGTGAAGGCTAGCTTGGTGGAACAGATTGAGTTGGCAATCGGGATGGCTTGCCTACTGACTTTTTCTAAACCGTATGGACGGGGGGATGTTTCACTTGCACAAGAAAATTAGGGTTAAGACTCAAGTTAGGGTTAGGGTTGGGGAGACTGGGCTTCCCAGGCGGGATCCTGGGCTTCGGTGTAGCCTAGCTTGGTGAAACAGACTGAGTGGGCCATCGGGATAGCTTCCCTACTTGCTTTCTGTGCACTGTAAGGACAGGGTATCGTTTCAGTTGCACAAGAAAATTTGTGTAAAAACTCAAGTTAGGGTTAGGGTTGGGGAGACTGCGGATCCCAAGCGTAATCCTGGGCTTCGGTGCAGCCCAGCTTGGTGAAACAGACTGAGTGGGCCATCGGGATAGCTTGCCTACTTTCTTTTTGTACACCGTTTGGACGGGGAAATGTTTCAGTTGCACAAGAAAATTAGGGCCAAGACTCTAGTTAGGGGTAAGGTTGGGGAGGCTAGGCTTCCTGGAGGGAACCAGACCCTCTGTGAAGCCTAGCTTGGTGAAACAGACTTGAGTGGGCCACCAGGATGGCTTCCCTACTCCGTTTTAGTACATCGTGTCCATGGGGGGATGTTTCCGTTGCAGAAGAACATTAGCATTAAGACCCAAATTAGGGTTAGGGTTATGGAGGCTGGGCTTCCCAGGCAGGAACTACGGCCTCGATGAATCCGAGCCTGGTGAAACAGACTGAGTGGGCCATCAGGATTGCTTGCCTACTGTCTTTTTGTACGCTGTATGGACGAGGGGATGTTTCAGTTGCACAGGAAAATTAGGATTAATACCCAAGGTATGGCTGGGTTGGGGAGACTGTGCTTCCCAGGCAGCAACCAGGGCCTCTGTGAAGGCTAGCTTGGTGGAACAGATTGAGTTGGCAATCGGGATGGCTTGCCTACTGACTTTTTCTAAACCGTATGGACGGGGGGATGTTTCACTTGCACAAGAAAATTAGGGTTAAGACTCAAGTTAGGGTTAGGGTTGGGGAGACTGGGCTTCCCAGGCGGGATCCTGGGCTTCGGTGTAGCCTAGCTTGGTGAAACAGACTGAGTGGGCCATCGGGATAGCTTTCCTACTGGCTTTCTGTGCACTGTAAGGATGGGGTATCGTTTCAGTTGCACAAGAAAATTTCTGTTAAAACTCAAGTTAGGGTTAGGGTTGGGGAGACTGCGGATCCCAAGCGTGATCCTGGGCTTCGGTGCAGCCTAGCTTGGTGAAACAGACTGAGTGGGCCATCGGGATAGCTTGCCTACTTTCTTTTTGTACACCATTTGGACGGGGAAATGTTTCAGTTGCACAAGAAAATTAGGGCCAAGACTCTAGTTAGGGGTAAGGTTGGGGAGGCTAGGCTTCCCTGAAGGGAACCAGACCCTCTGTGAAGCCTAGCTTGGTGAAACAGACTTGAGTGGGCCACCAGGATGGCTTCCCTACTCCGTTTTATTACATCGTGTCCATGGGGGGATGTTTCCGTTGCAGAAGAACATTAGCATTAAGACCCAAAATAGGGTTAGGGTTATGGAGGCTGGGCTTCCCAGGCAGGAACTACGGCCTCGATGAAGCCGAGCCTGGTGAAACAGACTGAGTGGGCCATCAGGATTGCTTGCCTACTGACTTTTTGTACGCTGTATGGACGAGGGGATGTTTCAGTTGCACAGGAAAATTAGGATTAATACCCAAGGTATGGCTGGGTTGGGGAGACTGTGCTTCCCAGGCAGCAACCAGGGCCTCTGTGAAGGCTAGCTTGGTGGAACAGATTGAGTTGGCAATCGGGATGGCTTGCCTACTGACTTTTTCTAAACCGTATGGACGGGGGGATGTTTCACTTGCACAAGAAAATTAGGGTTAAGACTCAAGTTAGGGTTAGGGTTGGGGAGACTGGGCTTCCCAGGCGGGATCCTGGGCTTCGGTGTAGCCTAGCTTGGTGAAACAGACTGAGTGGGCCATCGGGATAGCTTTCCTACTCGCTTTCTGTGCACTGTAAGGACGGGGTATCGTTTCAGTTGCACAAGAAAATTTCTGTTAAAACTCAAGCTAGGGTTAGGGTTGGGGAGACTGCGGATCCCAAGCGTGATCCTGGGCTTCGGTGCAGCCTAGCTTGGTGAAACAGACTGAGTGGGCAATCGGGATGGCTTGCCTACTGACTTTTTCTAAACCGTATGGACGGGGGGATGTTTCACTTGCACAAGAAAATTAGGGTTAAGACTCAAGTTAGGGTTAGGGTTGGGGAGACTGGGCTTCCCAGGCGGGATCCTGGGCTTCGGTGTAGCCTAGCTTGGTGAAACAGACTGAGTGGGCCATCGGGATAGCTTTCCTACTGGCTTTCTGTGCACTGTAAGGACGGGGTATCGTTTCAGTTGCACAAGAAAATTTGTGTAAAAACTCAAGTTAGGGTTAGGGTTGGGGAGACTGCGGATCCCAAGCGTAATCCTGGGCTTCGGTGCAGCCCAGCTTGGTGAAACAGACTGAGTGGGCCATTGGGATAGCTTGCCTACTTTCTTTTTGTACACCGTTTGGACGGGGGAATGTTTCAGTTGCACAAGAAAATTAAGGCCAGGACTCTAGTTAGGGTTAAGGTTGGGGAGGCTAGGCTTCCCTGAAGGGAACCAGACCCTCTGTGAAGCCTAGCTTGGTGAAACAGACTTTAGTGGGCCACCAGGATGGCTTCCCTACTCCGTTTTACTACATTGTGTCCATGGGGTGATGTTTCCGTTGCAGAAGTACATTAGCATTAAGACCCAAATTAGGGTTAGGGTTATGGAGGCTGGGCTTCCCAGGCAGGAACTACGGCCTCGATGAAGCCGAGCCTGGTGAAACAGACTGAGTGGGCCATCAGGATTGCTTGCCTACTGTCTTTTTGTATGCTGTATGGTCGAGGGGATGTTTCAGTTGCACAGGAAAATTAGGATTAATACCCAAGGTATGGCTGGGTTGGGGAGACTGTGCTTCCCAGGCAGCAACCAGGGCCTCTGTGAAGGCTAGCTTGGTGGAACAGATTGAGTTGGCAATCGGGATGGCTTGCCTACTGACTTTTTCTAAACCGTATGGACGGGGGGATGTTTCACTTGCACAAGAAAATTAGGGTTAAGAATACCCAAGTTAGGGCTGGGTTGGGGAGACTGTGGTTCCCAGGCAGCAACCAGGGCCTCTGTGAATGCGAGCTTGGTGGAACAGATTGAGTTGGCAATCGGGATGGCTTGCCTACTGACTTTTTCTAAACCGTATGGACGGGGGGATGTTTCACTTGCACAAGAAAATTAGGGTTAAGACTCAAGTTAGGGTTAGGGTTGGGGAGACTGGGCTTCCCAGGCGGGATCCTGGGCTTCGGTGTAGCCTAGCTTGGTGAAACAGACTGAGTGGGCCATCGGGATAGCTTTCCTACTGGCTTTCTGTGCACTGTAAGGACAGGGTATCGTTTCAGTTGCACAAGAAAATTTGTGTAAAAACTCAAGTTAGGGTTAGGGTTGGGGAGACTGCGGATCCCAAGCGTGATCCTGGGCTTCGGTGCAGCCTAGCTTGGTGAAAAAGACTGAGTGGGCCATCGGGATAGCTTGCCTACTTTTTTTTTGTACACCGTTTGGACGGGGGAATGTTTCATTTGCACAAGAAAATTAGTGCCAAGACTCAAGTTACGGTTAAGGTTGGGGAGGCTAGGCTTCCTGGAGGGAACCAGACCCTCTGTGAAGCCTAGCTTGGTGAAACAGACTTGAGTGGGCCACCAGGATGGCTTCCCTACTCCGTTTTAGTACATCGTGTCCATGGGGGGATGTTTCCGTTGCAGAAGAACATTAGCATTAAGACCCAAATTAGGGTTAGGGTTATGGAGGCTGGGCTTCCCAGGCAGGAACTACGGCCTCGATGAAGCCGAGCCTGGTGAAACAGACTGAGTGGGCCATCAGGATTGCTTGCCTACTGTCTTTTTGTACGCTGTATGGACGAGGGGATGTTTCAGTTGCACAGGAAAATTAGGATTAATACCCAAGGTATGGCTGGGTTGGGGAGACTGTGCTTCCCAGGCAGCAACCAGGGCCTCTGTGAAGGCTAGCTTGGTGGAACAGATTGAGTTGGCAATCGGGATGGCTTGCCTACTGACTTTTTCTAAACCGTATGGACGGGGGGATGTTTCACTTGCACAAGAAAATTAGGGTTAAGACTCAAGTTAGGGTTAGGGTTGGGGAGACTGGGCTTCCCAGGCGGGATCCTGGGCTTCGGTGTAGCCTAGCTTGGTGAAACAGACTGAGTGGGCCATCGGGATAGCTTTCCTACTGGCTTTCTGTGCACTGTAAGGACAGGGTATCGTTTCAGTTGCACAAGAAAATTTGTGTAAAGACTCAAGTTAGGGTTAGGGTTGGGGAGACTGCGGATCCCAAGCGTAATCCTGGGCTTCGGTGCAGCCCAGCTTGGTGAAACAGACTGAGTGGGCCATCGGGATAGCTTGCCTACTTTCTTTTTGTACACCGTTTGGACGGGGAAATGTTTCAGTTGCACAAGAAAATTAGGGCCAAGACTCTAGTTAGGGGTAAGGTTGGGGAGGCTAGGCTTCCCTGAAGGGAACCAGGCCCTCTGTGAAGCCTAGCTTGGTGAAACAGACTTGAGTGGGCCACCAGGATGGCTTCCCTACTGCGTTTTAGTACATCGTGTCCATGGGGGGATGTTTCCGTTGCAGAAGAACATTAGCATTAAGACCCAAATTAGGGTTAGGGTTATGGAGGCTGGGCTTCCCAGGCAGGAACTACGGCCTCGATGAAGCCGAGCCTGGTGAAACAGACTGAGTGGGCCATCAGGATTGCTTGCCTACTGTCTTTTTGTATGCTGTATGGTCGAGGGGATGTTTCAGTTGCACAGGAAAATTAGGATTAATACCCAAGGTATGGCTGGGTTGGGGAGACTGTGCTTCCCAGGCAGCAACCAGGGCCGCTGTGAAGGCTAGCTTGGTGGAACAGATTGAGTTGGCAATCGGGATGGCTTGCCTACTGACTTTTTCTAAACCGTATGGACGGGGGGATGTTTCACTTGCACAAGAAAATTAGGGTTAAGAATACCCAAGTTAGGGCTGGGTTGGGGAGACTGTGGTTCCCAGGCAGCAACCAGGGCCTCTGTGAAAGCTAGCTTGGTGGACCAGATTGAGTTGGCAATCGGGATGGCTTGCCTACTGACTTTTTCTAAACCGTATGGACGGGGGGATGTTTCACTTGCACAAGAAAATTAGGGTTAAGACTCAAGTTAGGGTTAGGGTTGGGGAGACTGGGCTTCCCAGCCGGGATCCTGGGCTTCGGTGTAGCCTAGCTTGGTGAAACAGACTGAGTGGGCCATCGGGATAGCTTTCCTACTGGCTTTCTGTGCACTGTAAGGACAGGGTATCGTTTCAGTTGCACAAGAAAATTTGTGTAAAGACTCAAGTTAGGGTTAGGGTTGGGGAGACTGCGGATCCCAAGCGTAATCCTGGGCTTCGGTGCAGCCTAGCTTGGTGAAACAGACTGAGTGGGCCATCGGGATAGCTTGCCTACTTTCTTTTTGTACACCATTTGGACGGGGAAATGTTTCAGTTGCACAAGAAAATTAGGGCCAAGACTCTAGTTAGGGGTAAGGTTGGGGAGGCTAGGCTTCCTGGAGGGAACCAGACCCTCTGTGAAGCCTAGCTTGGTGAAACAGACTTGAGTGGGCCACCAGGATGGCTTCCCTACTCCGTTTTACTACATCGTGTCCATGGGGGGATGTTTCCGTTGCAGAAGAACATTAGCATTAAGACCCAAATTAGGGTTAGGGTTATGGAGGCTGGGCTTCCCAGGCAGGAACTACGGCCTCGATGAATCCGAGCCTGGTGAAACAGACTGAGTGGGCCATCAGGATTGCTTGCCTACTGACTTTTTGTACGCTGTATGGACGAGGGGATGTTTCAGTTGCACAGGAAAATTAGGATTAATACCCAAGGTATGGCTGGGTTGGGGAGACTGTGCTTCCCAGGCAGCAACCAGGGCCTCTGTGAAGGCTAGCTTGGTGGAACAGATTGAGTTGGCAATCGGGATGGCTTGCCTACTGACTTTTTCTAAACCGTATGGACGGGGGGATGTTTCACTTGCACAAGAAAATTAGGGTTAAGACTCAAGTTAGGGTTAGGGTTGGGGAGACTGGGCTTCCCAGGCGGGATCCTGGGCTTCGGTGTAGCCTAGCTTGGTGAAACAGACTGAGCGGGCCATCGGGATAGCTTTCCTACTCGCTTTCTGTGCACTGTAAGGACGGGGTATCGTTTCAGTTGCACAAGAAAATTTCTGTTAAAACTCAAGTTAGGGTTAGGGTTGGGGAGACTGCGGATCCCAAGCGTGATCCTGGGCTTCGGTGCAGCCTAGCTTGGTGAAACAGACTGAGTGGGCCATCGGGATAGCTTTCCTACTGGCTTTCTGTGCACTGTAAGGATGGGGTATCGTTTCAGTTGCACAAGAAAATTTCTGTTAAAACTCAAGTTAGGGTTAGGGTTGGGGAGACTGCGGATCCCAAGCGTGATCCTGGGCTTCGGTGCAGCCTAGCTTGGTGAAACAGACTGAGTGGGCCATCGGGATGGCTTGCCTACTGACTTTTTCTAAACCGTATGGACGGGGGGATGTTTCACTTGCACAAGAAAATTAGGGTTAAGAATACCCAAGTTAGGGCTGGGTTGGGGAGACTGTGGTTCCCAGGCAGCAACCAGGGCCTCTGTGAATGCGAGCTTGGTGGAACAGATTGAGTTGGCAATCGGGATGGCTTGCCTACTGACTTTTTCTAAACCGTATGGACGGGGGGATGTTTCACTTGCACAAGAAAATTAGGGTTAAGACTCAAGTTAGGGTTAGGGTTGGGGAGACTGGGCTTCCCAGGCGGGATCCTGGGCTTCGGTGTAGCCTAGCTTGGTGAAACAGACTGAGTGGGCCATCGGGATAGCTTTCCTACTGGCTTTCTGTGCACTGTAAGGACAGGGTATCGTTTCAGTTGCACAAGAAAATTTGTGTAAAAACTCAAGTTAGGGTTAGGGTTGGGGAGACTGCGGATCCCAAGCGTGATCCTGGGCTTCGGTGCAGCCCAGCTTGGTGAAAAAGACTGAGTGGGCCATCGGGATAGCTTGCCTACTTTCTTTTTGTACACCGTTTGGACGGGGGAATGTTTCAGTTGCACAAGAAAATTAGGGCCAGGACTCTAGTTAGGGTTAAGGTTGGGGAGGCTAGGCTTCCCTGAAGGGAACCAGACCCTCTGTGAAGCCTAGCTTGGTGAAACAGACTTGAGTGGGCCACCAGGATGGCTTCCCTACTCCGTTTTACTACATCGTGTCCATGGGGGGATGTTTCCGTTGCAGAAGTACATTAGCATTAAGACCCAAAATAGGGTTAGGGTTATGGAGGCTGGGCTTCCCAGGCAGGAACTACGGCCTCGATGAAGCCGAGCCTGGTGAAACAGACTGAGTGGGCCATCAGGATTGCTTGCCTACTGTCTTTTTGTATGCTGTATGGTCGAGGGGATGTTTCAGTTGCACAGGAAAATTAGGATTAATACCCAAGGTATGGCTGGGTTGGGGAGACTGTGCTTCCCAGGCAGCAACCAGGGCCTCTGTGAAGGCTAGCTTGGTGGAACAGATTGAGTTGGCAATTGGGATGGCTTGCCTACTGACTTTTTCTAAACCGTATGGACGGGGGGATGTTTCACTTGCACAAGAAAATTAGGGTTAAGAATACCCAAGTTAGGGCTGGGTTGGGGAGACTGTGGATCCCAGGCAGCAACCAGGGCCTCTGTGAATGCGAGCTTGGTGGAACAGATTGAGTTGGCAATCGGGATGGCTTGCCTACTGACTTTTTCTAAACCGTATGGACGGGGGGATGTTTCACTTGCACAAGAAAATTAGGGTTAAGACTCAAGTTAGGGTTAGGGTTGGGGAGACTGGGCTTCCCAGGCGGGATCCTGGGCTTCGGTGTAGCCTAGCTTGGTGAAACAGACTGAGTGGGCCATCGGGATAGCTTTCCTACTGGCTTTCTGTGCACTGTAAGGACAGGGTATCGTTTCAGTTGCACAAGAAAATTTGTGTAAAAACTCAAGTTAGGGTTAGGGTTGGGGAGACTGCGGATCCCAAGCGTAATCCTGGGCTTCGGTGCAGCCCAGCTTGGTGAAACAGACTGAGTGGGCCATCGGGAGAGCTTGCCTACTTTCTTTTTGTACACCGTTTGGACGGGGGAATGTTTCAGTTGCACAAGAAAATTAGGGCCAAGACTCTAGTTAGGGGTAAGGTTGGGGAGGCTAGGCTTCCCTGGAGGGAACCAGACCCTCTGTGAAGCCTAGCTTGGTGAAAAAGACTTGAGTGGGCCACCAGGATGGCTTCCCTACTCCGTTTTACTACATTGTGTCCATGGGGGGATGTTTCCGTTGCAGAAGTACATTAGCACTAAGACCCAAATTAGGGTTAGGGTTATGGAGGCTGGGCTTCCCAGGCAGGAACTACGGCCTCGATGAAGCCGAGCCTGGTGAAACAGACTGAGTGGGCCATCAGGATTGCTTGCCTACTGTCTTTTTGTATGCTGTATGGTCGAGGGGATGTTTCAGTTGCACAGGAAAATTAGGATTAATACCCAAGGTATGGCTGGGTTGGGGAGACTGTGCTTCCCAGGCAGCAACCAGGGCCTCTGTGAAGGCTAGCTTGGTGGAACAGATTGAGTTGGCAATCGGGATGGCTTGCCTACTGACTTTTTCTAAACCGTATGGACGGGGGGATGTTTCACTTGCACAAGAAAATTAGGGTTAAGACTCAAGTTAGGGTTAGGGTTGGGGAGACTGGGCTTCCCAGGCGGGATCCTGGGCTTCGGTGTAGCCTAGCTTGGTGAAACAGACTGAGTGGGCCATCGGGATAGCTTTCCTACTGGCTTTCTGTGCACTGTTTGGACGGGGTATCGTTTCAGTTGCACAAGAAAATTTCTGTTAAAACTCAAGTTAGGGTTAGGGTTGGGGAGACTGCGGATCCCAAGCGTAATCCTGGGCTTCGGTGCAGCCCAGCTTGGTGAAACAGACTGAGTGGGCCATCGGGATAGGTTGCCTACTTTCTTTTTGTACACCATTTGGACGGGGGAATGTTTCAGTTGCACAAGAAAATTAGGGCCAGGACTCTAGTTAGGGTTAAGGTTGGGGAGGCTAGGCTTCCCTGAAGGGAACCAGACCCTCTGTGAAGCCTAGCTTGGTGAAACAGACTTGAGTGGGCCACCAGGATGGCTACCCTACTCCGTTTTACTACATTGTGTCCATGGGGGGATGTTTCCGTTGCAGAAGTACATTAGCATTAAGACCCAAAATAGGGTTAGGGTTATGGAGGCTGGGCTTCCCAGGCAGGAACTACGGCCTCGATGAAGCCGAGCCTGGTGAAACAGACTGAGTGGGCCATCAGGATTGCTTGCCTACTGTCTTTTTGTATGCTGTATGGTCGAGGGGATGTTTCAGTTGCACAGGAAAATTAGGATTAATACCCAAGGTATGGCTGGGTTGGGGAGACTGTGCTTCCCAGGCAGCAACCAGGGCCTCTGTGAAGGCTAGCTTGGTGGAACAGATTGAGTTGGCAATCGGGATGGCTTGCCTACTGACTTTTTCTAAACCGTATGGACGGGGGGATGTTTCACTTGCACAAGAAAATTAGGGTTAAGAATACCCAAGTTAGGGCTGGGTTGGGGAGACTGTGGTTCCCAGGCAGCAACCAGGGCCTCTGTGAATGCGAGCTTGGTGGACCAGATTGAGTTGGCAATCGGGATGGCTTGCCTACTGACTTTTTCTAAACCGTATGGACGGGGGGATGTTTCACTTGCACAAGAAAATTAGGGTTAAGACTCAAGTTAGGGTTAGGGTTGGGGAGACTGGGCTTCCCAGGCGGGATCCTGGGCTTCGGTGTAGCCTAGCTTGGTGAAACAGACTGAGTGGGCCATCGGGATAGCTTTCCTACTGGCTTTCTGTGCACTGTAAGGACGGGGTATCGTTTCAGTTGCACAAGAAAATTTCTGTAAAAACTCAAGTTAGGGTTAGGGTTGGGGAGACTGCGGATCCCAAGCGTGATCCTGGGCTTCGGTGCAGCCTAGCTTGGTGAAACAGACTGAGTGGGCCATCGGGATAGCTTGCCTACTTTCTTTTTGTACACCATTTGGACGGGGAAATGTTTCAGTTGCACAAGAAAATTTGGGCCAAGACTCTAGTTAGGGGTAAGGTTGGGGAGGCTAGGCTTCCTGGAGGGAACCAGACCCTCTGTGAAGCCTAGCTTGGTGAAACAGACTTGAGTGGGCCACCAGGATGGCTTCCCTACTCCGTTTTAGTACATCGTGTCCATGGGGGGATGTTTCCGTTGCAGAAGAACATTAGCATTAAGACCCAAATTAGGGTTAGGGTTATGGAGGCTGGGCTTCCCAGGCAGGAACTACGGCCTCGATGAATCCGAGCCTGGTGAAACAGACTGAGTGGGCCATCAGGATTGCTTGCCTACTGTCTTTTTGTATGCTGTATGGTCGAGGGGATGTTTCAGTTGCACAGGAAAATTAGGGTTAAGAATACCCAAGGTATGGCTGGGTTGTGGATTTCGTGCTTCCCAGGCAGGAACCAGGGCCTCTGTGAAGGCTAGCTTGGTGGAACAGATTTAGTTGGCAATCGGGATGGCTTGCCTACTGACTTTTTCTAAACCGTATGGACGGGGGGATGTTTCACTTGCACAAGAAAATTAGGGTTAAGACTCAAGTTAGGGTTAGGGTTGGGGAGACTGGGCTTCCCAGGCAGGATCCTGGGCTTCGGTGTAGCCTAGCTTGGTGAAACAGACTGAGTGGGCCATCGGGATAGCTTTCCTACTGGCTTTCTGTGCACTGTAAGGACCGGGTATCGTTTCAGTTGCACAAGAAAA
Organism: Heloderma suspectum; assembly: GCF_057233095.1. Classification (NCBI taxonomy): domain Eukaryota; kingdom Metazoa; phylum Chordata; class Lepidosauria; order Squamata; family Helodermatidae; genus Heloderma; species Heloderma suspectum. The sequence continues at coordinate 48,225,601 of NC_139467.1, read as the reverse complement.
TTTCTGTTAAAACTCAAGTTAGGGTTAGGGTTGGGGAGACTGCGGATCCCAAGCGTAATCCTGGGCTTCGGTGCAGCCCAGCTTGGTGAAACAGACTGAGTGGGCCATCGGGATAGCTTGCCTACTTTCTTTTTGTACACCATTTGGACGGGGGAATGTTTCAGTTGCACAAGAAAATTAGGGCCAGGACTCTAGTTAGGGTTAAGGTTGGGGAGGCTAGGCTTCCCTGAAGGGAACCAGACCCTCTGTGAAGCCTAGCTTGGTGAAACAGACTTGAGTGGGCCACCAGGATGGCTTCCCTACTCCGTTTTACTACATTGTGTCCATGGGGGGATGTTTCCGTTGCAGAAGTACATTAGCATTAAGACCCAAAATAGGGTTAGGGTTATGGAGGCTGGGCTTCCCAGGCAGGAACTACGGCCTCGATGAAGCCGAGCCTGGTGAAACAGACTGAGTGGGCCATCAGGATTGCTTGCCTACTGACTTTTTCTAAACTGTATGGACGGGGGGATGTTTCACTTGCACAAGAAAATTAGGGTTAAGACTCAAGTTAGGGTTAGGGTTGGGGAGACTGGGCTTCCCAGGCGGGATCCTGGGCTTCGGTGTAGCATAGCTTGGTGAAACAGACTGAGTGGGCCATCGGGATAGCTTTCCTACTGGCTTTCTGTGCACTGTAAGGACGGGGTATCGTTTCAGTTGCACAAGAAAATTTCTGTTAAAACTCAAGTTAGGGTTAGGGTTGGGGAGACTGCGGATCCCAAGCGTAATCCTGGGCTTCGGTGCAGCCCAGCTTGGTGAAACAGACTGAGTGGGCCATTGGGATAGCTTGCCTACTTTCTTTTTGTACACCATTTGGACGGGGGAATGTTTCAGTTGCACAAGAAAATTAGGGCCAGGACTCTAGTTAGGGTTAAGGTTGGGGAGGCTAGGCTTCCCTGAAGGGAACCAGACCCTCTGTGAAGCCTAGTTTGGTGAAACAGACTTGAGTGGGCCACCAGGATGGCTTCCCTACTCCGTTTTACTACATTGTGTCCATGGGGGGATGTTTCCGTTGCAGAAGTACATTAGCATTAAGACCCAAAATAGGGTTAGGGTTATGGAGGCTGGGCTTCCCAGGCAGGAACTACGGCCTCGATGAAGCCGAGCCTGGTGAAACAGACTGAGTGGGCCATCAGGATTGCTTGCCTACTGACTTTTTCTAAACCGTATGGACGGGGGGATGTTTCACTTGCACAAGAAAATTAGGGTTAAGACTCAAGTTAGGGTTAGGGTTGGGGAGACTGCGGATCCCAAGCGTAATCCTGGGCTTCGGTGCAGCCCAGCTTGGTGAAACAGACTGAGTGGGCCATCGGGATAGCTTGCCTACTTTCTTTTTGTACACCGTTTGGACGGGGGAATGTTTCAGTTGCACAAGAAAATTAGGGCCAGGTCTCTAGTTTGGGTTAAGGTTGGGGAGGCTAGGCTTCCCTGAAGGGAACCAGACCCTCTGTGAAGCCTAGCTTGGTGAAACAGACTTGAGTGGGCCACCAGGATGGCTTCCCTACTCCGTTTTACTACATCGTGTCCATGGGGGGATGTTTCCGTTGCAGAAGTACATTAGCATTAAGACCCAAAATAGGGTTAGGGTTATGGAGGCTGGGCTTCCCAGGCAGGAACTACGGCCTCGATGAATCCGAGCCTGGTGAAACAGACTGAGTGGGCCATCAGGATTGCTTGCCTACTGTCTTTTTGTATCCTGTATGGTCGAGGGGATGTTTCAGTTGCTCAGGAAAATTAGGATTAATACCCAAGGTATGGCTGGGTTGGGGAGACTGTGCTTCCCAGGCAGCAACCAGGGCCTCTGTGAAGGCTAGCTTGGTGGAACAGATTGAGTTGGCAATCGGGATGGCTTGCCTACTGACTTTTTCTAAACCGTATGGACGGGGGGATGTTTCACTTGCACAAGAAAATTAGGGTTAAGACTCAAGTTAGGGTTAGGGTTGGGGAGACTGGGCTTCCCAGGCGGGATCCTGGGCTTCGGTGTAGCCTAGCTTGGTGAAACAGACTGAGTGGGCCATCGGGATAGCTTTCCTACTGGCTTTCTGTGCACTGTAAGGATGGGGTATCGTTTCAGTTGCACAAGAAAATTTCTGTTAAAACTCAAGTTAGGGTTAGGGTTGGGGAGACTGCGGATCCCAAGCGTGATCCTGGGCTTCGGTGCAGCCTAGCTTGGTGAAACAGACTGAGTGGGCCATCGGGATAGCTTGCCTACTTTCTTTTTGTACACCATTTGGACGGGGAAATGTTTCAGTTGCACAAGAAAATTAGGGCCAAGACTCTAGTTAGGGGTAAGGTTGGGGAGGCTAGGCTTCCCTGAAGGGAACCAGACCCTCTGTGAAGCCTAGCTTGGTGAAACAGACTTGAGTGGGCCACCAGGATGGCTTCCCTACTCCGTTTTAGTACATCGTGTCCATGGGGGGATGTTTCCGTTGCAGAAGAACATTAGCATTAAGACCCAAATTAGGGTTAGGGTTATGGAGGCTGGGCTTCCCAGGCAGGAACTACGGCCTCGATGAATCCGAGCCTGGTGAAACAGACTGAGTGGGCCATCAGGATTGCTTGCCTACTGACTTTTTGTACGCTGTATGGACTTGGGGATGTTTCAGTTGCACAGGAAAATTAGGATTAATACCCAAGGTATGGCTGGGTTGGGGAGACTGTGCTTCCCAGGCAGCAACCAGGGCCTCTGTGAAGGCTAGCTTGGTGGAACAGATTGTGTTGGCAATCGGGATGGCTTGCCTACTGACTTTTTCTAAACCGTATGGACGGGGGGATGTTTCACTTGCACAAGAAAATTAGGGTTAAGACTCAAGTTAGGGTTAGGGTTGGGGAGACTGGGCTTCCCAGGCGGGATCCTGGGCTTCGGTGTAGCCTAGCTTGGTGAAACAGACTGAGTGGGCCATCGGGATAGCTTTCCTACTGGCTTTCTGTGCACTGTAAGGACAGGGTATCGTTTCAGTTGCACAAGAAAATTTGTGTAAAAACTCAAGTTAGGGTTAGGGTTGGGGAGACTGCGGATCCCAAGCGTAATCCTGGGCTTCGGTGCAGCCCAGCTTGGTGAAACAGACTGAGTGGGCCATCGGGATAGCTTGCCTACTTTCTTTTTGTACACCATTTGGACGGGGAAATGTTTCAGTTGCACAAGAAAATTAGGGCCAAGACTCTAGTTAGGGGTAAGGTTGGGGAGGCTAGGCTTCCTGGAGGGAACCAGACCCTCTGTGAAGCCTAGCTTGGTGAAACAGACTTGAGTGGGCCACCAGGATGGCTTCCCTACTCCGTTTTAGTACATCGTGTCCATGGGGGGATGTTTCCGTTGCAGAAGAACATTAGCATTAAGACCCAAATTAGGGTTAGGGTTATGGAGGCTGGGCTTCCCAGGCAGGAACTACGGCCTCGATGAATCCGAGCCTGGTGAAACAGACTGAGTGGGCCATCAGGATTGCTTGCCTACTGTCTTTTTGTACGCTGTATGGACGAGGGGATGTTTCAGTTGCACAGGAAAATTAGGATTAATACCCAAGGTATGGCTGGGTTGGGGAGACTGTGCTTCCCAGGCAGCAACCAGGGCCTCTGTGAAGGCTAGCTTGGTGGAACAGATTGAGTTGGCAATCGGGATGGCTTGCCTACTGACTTTTTCTAAACCGTATGGACGGGGGGATGTTTCACTTGCACAAGAAAATTAGGGTTAAGACTCAAGTTAGGGTTAGGGTTGGGGAGACTGGGCTTCCCAGGCGGGATCCTGGGCTTCGGTGTAGCCTAGCTTGGTGAAACAGACTGAGTGGGCCATCGGGATAGCTTTCCTACTGGCTTTCTGTGCACTGTAAGGATGGGGTATCGTTTCAGTTGCACAAGAAAATTTCTGTTAAAACTCAAGTTAGGGTTAGGGTTGGGGAGACTGCGGATCCCAAGCGTGATCCTGGGCTTCGGTGCAGCCTAGCTTGGTGAAACAGACTGAGTGGGCCATCGGGATAGCTTGCCTACTTTCTTTTTGTACACCATTTGGACGGGGAAATGTTTCAGTTGCACAAGAAAATTAGGGCCAAGACTCTAGTTAGGGGTAAGGTTGGGGAGGCTAGGCTTCCCTGAAGGGAACCAGACCCTCTGTGAAGCCTAGCTTGGTGAAACAGACTTGAGTGGGCCACCAGGATGGCTTCCCTACTCCGTTTTAGTACATCGTGTCCATGGGGGGATGTTTCCGTTGCAGAAGAACATTAGCATTAAGACCCAAATTAGGGTTAGGGTTATGGAGGCTGGGCTTCCCAGGCAGGAACTACGGCCTCGATGAATCCGAGCCTGGTGAAACAGACTGAGTGGGCCATCAGGATTGCTTGCCTACTGACTTTTTGTACGCTGTATGGACTTGGGGATGTTTCAGTTGCACAGGAAAATTAGGATTAATACCCAAGGTATGGCTGGGTTGGGGAGACTGTGCTTCCCAGGCAGCAACCAGGGCCTCTGTGAAGGCTAGCTTGGTGGAACAGATTGAGTTGGCAATCGGGATGGCTTGCCTACTGACTTTTTCTAAACCGTATGGACGGGGGGATGTTTCACTTGCACAAGAAAATTAGGGTTAAGACTCAAGTTAGGGTTAGGGTTGGGGAGACTGGGCTTCCCAGGCGGGATCCTGGGCTTCGGTGTAGCCTAGCTTGGTGAAACAGACTGAGTGGGCCATCGGGATAGCTTCCCTACTTGCTTTCTGTGCACTGTAAGGACAGGGTATCGTTTCAGTTGCACAAGAAAATTTGTGTAAAAACTCAAGTTAGGGTTAGGGTTGGGGAGACTGCGGATCCCAAGCGTAATCCTGGGCTTCGGTGCAGCCCAGCTTGGTGAAACAGACTGAGTGGGCCATCGGGATAGCTTGCCTACTTTCTTTTTGTACACCGTTTGGACGGGGAAATGTTTCAGTTGCACAAGAAAATTAGGGCCAAGACTCTAGTTAGGGGTAAGGTTGGGGAGGCTAGGCTTCCTGGAGGGAACCAGACCCTCTGTGAAGCCTAGCTTGGTGAAACAGACTTGAGTGGGCCACCAGGATGGCTTCCCTACTCCGTTTTAGTACATCGTGTCCATGGGGGGATGTTTCCGTTGCAGAAGAACATTAGCATTAAGACCCAAATTAGGGTTAGGGTTATGGAGGCTGGGCTTCCCAGGCAGGAACTACGGCCTCGATGAATCCGAGCCTGGTGAAACAGACTGAGTGGGCCATCAGGATTGCTTGCCTACTGTCTTTTTGTACGCTGTATGGACGAGGGGATGTTTCAGTTGCACAGGAAAATTAGGATTAATACCCAAGGTATGGCTGGGTTGGGGAGACTGTGCTTCCCAGGCAGCAACCAGGGCCTCTGTGAAGGCTAGCTTGGTGGAACAGATTGAGTTGGCAATCGGGATGGCTTGCCTACTGACTTTTTCTAAACCGTATGGACGGGGGGATGTTTCACTTGCACAAGAAAATTAGGGTTAAGACTCAAGTTAGGGTTAGGGTTGGGGAGACTGGGCTTCCCAGGCGGGATCCTGGGCTTCGGTGTAGCCTAGCTTGGTGAAACAGACTGAGTGGGCCATCGGGATAGCTTTCCTACTGGCTTTCTGTGCACTGTAAGGATGGGGTATCGTTTCAGTTGCACAAGAAAATTTCTGTTAAAACTCAAGTTAGGGTTAGGGTTGGGGAGACTGCGGATCCCAAGCGTGATCCTGGGCTTCGGTGCAGCCTAGCTTGGTGAAACAGACTGAGTGGGCCATCGGGATAGCTTGCCTACTTTCTTTTTGTACACCATTTGGACGGGGAAATGTTTCAGTTGCACAAGAAAATTAGGGCCAAGACTCTAGTTAGGGGTAAGGTTGGGGAGGCTAGGCTTCCCTGAAGGGAACCAGACCCTCTGTGAAGCCTAGCTTGGTGAAACAGACTTGAGTGGGCCACCAGGATGGCTTCCCTACTCCGTTTTATTACATCGTGTCCATGGGGGGATGTTTCCGTTGCAGAAGAACATTAGCATTAAGACCCAAAATAGGGTTAGGGTTATGGAGGCTGGGCTTCCCAGGCAGGAACTACGGCCTCGATGAAGCCGAGCCTGGTGAAACAGACTGAGTGGGCCATCAGGATTGCTTGCCTACTGACTTTTTGTACGCTGTATGGACGAGGGGATGTTTCAGTTGCACAGGAAAATTAGGATTAATACCCAAGGTATGGCTGGGTTGGGGAGACTGTGCTTCCCAGGCAGCAACCAGGGCCTCTGTGAAGGCTAGCTTGGTGGAACAGATTGAGTTGGCAATCGGGATGGCTTGCCTACTGACTTTTTCTAAACCGTATGGACGGGGGGATGTTTCACTTGCACAAGAAAATTAGGGTTAAGACTCAAGTTAGGGTTAGGGTTGGGGAGACTGGGCTTCCCAGGCGGGATCCTGGGCTTCGGTGTAGCCTAGCTTGGTGAAACAGACTGAGTGGGCCATCGGGATAGCTTTCCTACTCGCTTTCTGTGCACTGTAAGGACGGGGTATCGTTTCAGTTGCACAAGAAAATTTCTGTTAAAACTCAAGTTAGGGTTAGGGTTGGGGAGACTGCGGATCCCAAGCGTGATCCTGGGCTTCGGTGCAGCCTAGCTTGGTGAAACAGACTGAGTGGGCAATCGGGATGGCTTGCCTACTGACTTTTTCTAAACCGTATGGACGGGGGGATGTTTCACTTGCACAAGAAAATTAGGGTTAAGACTCAAGTTAGGGTTAGGGTTGGGGAGACTGGGCTTCCCAGGCGGGATCCTGGGCTTCGGTGTAGCCTAGCTTGGTGAAACAGACTGAGTGGGCCATCGGGATAGCTTTCCTACTGGCTTTCTGTGCACTGTAAGGACGGGGTATCGTTTCAGTTGCACAAGAAAATTTGTGTAAAAACTCAAGTTAGGGTTAGGGTTGGGGAGACTGCGGATCCCAAGCGTAATCCTGGGCTTCGGTGCAGCCCAGCTTGGTGAAACAGACTGAGTGGGCCATTGGGATAGCTTGCCTACTTTCTTTTTGTACACCGTTTGGACGGGGGAATGTTTCAGTTGCACAAGAAAATTAAGGCCAGGACTCTAGTTAGGGTTAAGGTTGGGGAGGCTAGGCTTCCCTGAAGGGAACCAGACCCTCTGTGAAGCCTAGCTTGGTGAAACAGACTTTAGTGGGCCACCAGGATGGCTTCCCTACTCCGTTTTACTACATTGTGTCCATGGGGTGATGTTTCCGTTGCAGAAGTACATTAGCATTAAGACCCAAATTAGGGTTAGGGTTATGGAGGCTGGGCTTCCCAGGCAGGAACTACGGCCTCGATGAAGCCGAGCCTGGTGAAACAGACTGAGTGGGCCATCAGGATTGCTTGCCTACTGTCTTTTTGTATGCTGTATGGTCGAGGGGATGTTTCAGTTGCACAGGAAAATTAGGATTAATACCCAAGGTATGGCTGGGTTGGGGAGACTGTGCTTCCCAGGCAGCAACCAGGGCCTCTGTGAAGGCTAGCTTGGTGGAACAGATTGAGTTGGCAATCGGGATGGCTTGCCTACTGACTTTTTCTAAACCGTATGGACGGGGGGATGTTTCACTTGCACAAGAAAATTAGGGTTAAGAATACCCAAGTTAGGGCTGGGTTGGGGAGACTGTGGTTCCCAGGCAGCAACCAGGGCCTCTGTGAATGCGAGCTTGGTGGAACAGATTGAGTTGGCAATCGGGATGGCTTGCCTACTGACTTTTTCTAAACCGTATGGACGGGGGGATGTTTCACTTGCACAAGAAAATTAGGGTTAAGACTCAAGTTAGGGTTAGGGTTGGGGAGACTGGGCTTCCCAGGCGGGATCCTGGGCTTCGGTGTAGCCTAGCTTGGTGAAACAGACTGAGTGGGCCATCGGGATAGCTTTCCTACTGGCTTTCTGTGCACTGTAAGGACAGGGTATCGTTTCAGTTGCACAAGAAAATTTGTGTAAAAACTCAAGTTAGGGTTAGGGTTGGGGAGACTGCGGATCCCAAGCGTGATCCTGGGCTTCGGTGCAGCCTAGCTTGGTGAAAAAGACTGAGTGGGCCATCGGGATAGCTTGCCTACTTTTTTTTTGTACACCGTTTGGACGGGGGAATGTTTCATTTGCACAAGAAAATTAGTGCCAAGACTCTAGTTACGGTTAAGGTTGGGGAGGCTAGGCTTCCTGGAGGGAACCAGACCCTCTGTGAAGCCTAGCTTGGTGAAACAGACTTGAGTGGGCCACCAGGATGGCTTCCCTACTCCGTTTTAGTACATCGTGTCCATGGGGGGATGTTTCCGTTGCAGAAGAACATTAGCATTAAGACCCAAATTAGGGTTAGGGTTATGGAGGCTGGGCTTCCCAGGCAGGAACTACGGCCTCGATGAAGCCGAGCCTGGTGAAACAGACTGAGTGGGCCATCAGGATTGCTTGCCTACTGTCTTTTTGTACGCTGTATGGACGAGGGGATGTTTCAGTTGCACAGGAAAATTAGGATTAATACCCAAGGTATGGCTGGGTTGGGGAGACTGTGCTTCCCAGGCAGCAACCAGGGCCTCTGTGAAGGCTAGCTTGGTGGAACAGATTGAGTTGGCAATCGGGATGGCTTGCCTACTGACTTTTTCTAAACCGTATGGACGGGGGGATGTTTCACTTGCACAAGAAAATTAGGGTTAAGACTCAAGTTAGGGTTAGGGTTGGGGAGACTGGGCTTCCCAGGCGGGATCCTGGGCTTCGGTGTAGCCTAGCTTGGTGAAACAGACTGAGTGGGCCATCGGGATAGCTTTCCTACTGGCTTTCTGTGCACTGTAAGGACAGGGTATCGTTTCAGTTGCACAAGAAAATTTGTGTAAAGACTCAAGTTAGGGTTAGGGTTGGGGAGACTGCGGATCCCAAGCGTAATCCTGGGCTTCGGTGCAGCCCAGCTTGGTGAAACAGACTGAGTGGGCCATCGGGATAGCTTGCCTACTTTCTTTTTGTACACCGTTTGGACGGGGAAATGTTTCAGTTGCACAAGAAAATTAGGGCCAAGACTCTAGTTAGGGGTAAGGTTGGGGAGGCTAGGCTTCCTGGAGGGAACCAGACCCTCTGTGAAGCCTAGCTTGGTGAAATAGACTTGAGTGGGCCACCAGGATGGCTTCCCTACTCCGTTTTAGTACATCGTGTCCATGGGGGGATGTTTCCGTTGCAGAAGAACATTAGCATTAAGACCCAAATTAGGGTTAGGGTTATGGAGGCTGGGCTTCCCAGGCAGGAACTACGGCCTCGATGAATCCGAGCCTGGTGAAACAGACTGAGTGGGCCATCAGGATTGCTTGCCTACTGTCTTTTTGTACGCTGTATGGACGAAGGGATGTTTCAGTTGCACAGGAAAATTAGGATTAATACCCAAGGTATGGCTGGGTTGGGGAGACTGTGCTTCCCAGGCAGCAACCAGGGCCTCTGTGAATGCGAGCTTGGTGGAACAGATTGAGTTGGCAATCGGGATGGCTTGCCTACTGACTTTTTCTAAACCGTATGGACGGGGGGATGTTTCACTTGCACAAGAAAATTAGGGTTAAGACTCAAGTTAGGGTTAGGGTTGGGGAGACTGGGCTTCCCAGGCGGGATCCTGGGCTTCGGTGTAGCCTAGCTTGGTGAAACAGACTGAGTGGGCCATCGGGATAGCTTTCCTACTGGCTTTCTGTGCACTGTAAGGATGGGGTATCGTTTCAGTTGCACAAGAAAATTTCTGTTAAAACTCAAGTTAGGGTTAGGGTTGGGGAGACTGCGGATCCCAAGCGTGATCCTGGGCTTCGGTGCAGCCTAGCTTGGTGAAACAGACTGAGTGGGCCATCGGGATAGCTTGCCTACTTTCTTTTTGTACACCATTTGGACGGGGAAATGTTTCAGTTGCACAAGAAAATTAGGGCCAAGACTCTAGTTAGGGGTAAGGTTGGGGAGGCTAGGCTTCCCTGAAGGGAACCAGACCCTCTGTGAAGCCTAGCTTGGTGAAACAGACTTGAGTGGGCCACCAGGATGGCTTCCCTACTCCGTTTCAGTACATCGTGTCCATGGGGGGATGTTTCCGTTGCAGAAGAACATTAGCATTAAGACCCAAATTAGGGTTAGGGTTATGGAGGCTGGGCTTCCCAGGCAGGAACTACGGCCTCGATGAATCCGAGCCTGGTGAAACAGACTGAGTGGGCCATCAGGATTGCTTGCCTACTGACTTTTTGTACGCTGTATGGACTTGGGGATGTTTCAGTTGCACAGGAAAATTAGGATTAATACCCAAGGTATGGCTGGGTTGGGGAGACTGTGCTTCCCAGGCAGCAACCAGGGCCTCTGTGAAGGCTAGCTTGGTGGAACAGATTGAGTTGGCAATCGGGATGGCTTGCCTACTGACTTTTTCTAAACCGTATGGACGGGGGGATGTTTCACTTGCACAAGAAAATTAGGGTTAAGACTCAAGTTAGGGTTAGGGTTGGGGAGACTGGGCTTCCCAGGCGGGATCCTGGGCTTCGGTGTAGCCTAGCTTGGTGAAACAGACTGAGTGGGCCATCGGGATAGCTTTCCTACTGGCTTTCTGTGCACTGTAAGGATGGGGTATCGTTTCAGTTGCACAAGAAAATTTCTGTTAAAACTCAAGTTAGGGTTAGGGTTGGGGAGACTGCGGATCCCAAGCGTGATCCTGGGCTTCGGTGCAGCCTAGCTTGGTGAAACAGACTGAGTGGGCCATCGGGATAGCTTGCCTACTTTCTTTTTGTACACCATTTGGACGGGGAAATGTTTCAGTTGCACAAGAAAATTAGGGCCAAGACTCTAGTTAGGGGTAAGGTTGGGGAGGCTAGGCTTCCCTGAAGGGAACCAGACCCTCTGTGAAGCCTAGCTTGGTGAAACAGACTTGAGTGGGCCACCAGGATGGCTTCCCTACTCCGTTTTATTACATCGTGTCCATGGGGGGATGTTTCCGTTGCAGAAGAACATTAGCATTAAGACCCAAAATAGGGTTAGGGTTATGGAGGCTGGGCTTCCCAGGCAGGAACTACGGCCTCGATGAAGCCGAGCCTGGTGAAACAGACTGAGTGGGCCATCAGGATTGCTTGCCTACTGACTTTTTGTACGCTGTATGGACGAGGGGATGTTTCAGTGGCACAGGAAAATTAGGATTAATACCCAAGGTATGGCTGGGTTGGGGAGACTGTGCTTCCCAGGCAGCAACCAGGGCCTCTGTGAAGGCTAGCTTGGTGGAACAGATTGAGTTGGCAATCGGGATGGCTTGCCTACTGACTTTTTCTAAACCGTATGGACGGGGGGATGTTTCACTTGCACAAGAAAATTAGGGTTAAGACTCAAGTTAGGGTTAGGGTTGGGGAGACTGGGCTTCCCAGGCGGGATCCTGGGCTTCGGTGTAGCCTAGCTTGGTGAAACAGACTGAGTGGGCCATCGGGATAGCTTTCCTACTCGCTTTCTGTGCACTGTAAGGACGGGGTATCGTTTCAGTTGCACAAGAAAATTTCTGTTAAAACTCAAGTTAGGGTTAGGGTTGGGGAGACTGCGGATCCCAAGCGTGATCCTGGGCTTCGGTGCAGCCTAGCTTGGTGAAACAGACTGAGTGGGCAATCGGGATGGCTTGCCTACTGACTTTTTCTAAACCGTATGGACGGGGGGATGTTTCACTTGCACAAGAAAATTAGGGTTAAGACTCAAGTTAGGGTTAGGGTTGGGGAGACTGGGCTTCCCAGGCGGGATCCTGGGCTTCGGTGTAGCCTAGCTTGGTGAAACAGACTGAGTGGGCCATCGGGATAGCTTTCCTACTGGCTTTCTGTGCACTGTAAGGACGGGGTATCGTTTCAGTTGCACAAGAAAATTTGTGTAAAAACTCAAGTTAGGGTTAGGGTTGGGGAGACTGCGGATCCCAAGCGTAATCCTGGGCTTCGGTGCAGCCCAGCTTGGTGAAACAGACTGAGTGGGCCATTGGGATAGCTTGCCTACTTTCTTTTTGTACACCGTTTGGACGGGGGAATGTTTCAGTTGCACAAGAAAATTAAGGCCAGGACTCTAGTTAGGGTTAAGGTTGGGGAGGCTAGGCTTCCCTGAAGGGAACCAGACCCTCTGTGAAGCCTAGCTTGGTGAAACAGACTTTAGTGGGCCACCAGGATGGCTTCCCTACTCCGTTTTACTACATTGTGTCCATGGGGTGATGTTTCCGTTGCAGAAGTACATTAGCATTAAGACCCAAATTAGGGTTAGGGTTATGGAGGCTGGGCTTCCCAGGCAGGAACTACGGCCTCGATGAAGCCGAGCCTGGTGAAACAGACTGAGTGGGCCATCAGGATTGCTTGCCTACTGTCTTTTTGTATGCTGTATGGTCGAGGGGATGTTTCAGTTGCACAGGAAAATTAGGATTAATACCCAAGGTATGGCTGGGTTGGGGAGACTGTGCTTCCCAGGCAGCAACCAGGGCCTCTGTGAAGGCTAGCTTGGTGGAACAGATTGAGTTGGCAATCGGGATGGCTTGCCTACTGACTTTTTCTAAACCGTATGGACGGGGGGATGTTTCACTTGCACAAGAAAATTAGGGTTAAGAATACCCAAGTTAGGGCTGGGTTGGGGAGACTGTGGTTCCCAGGCAGCAACCAGGGCCTCTGTGAATGCGAGCTTGGTGGAACAGATTGAGTTGGCAATCGGGATGGCTTGCCTACTGACTTTTTCTAAACCGTATGGACGGGGGGATGTTTCACTTGCACAAGAAAATTAGGGTTAAGACTCAAGTTAGGGTTAGGGTTGGGGAGACTGGGCTTCCCAGGCGGGATCCTGGGCTTCGGTGTAGCCTAGCTTGGTGAAACAGACTGAGTGGGCCATCGGGATAGCTTTCCTACTGGCTTTCTGTGCACTGTAAGGACAGGGTATCGTTTCAGTTGCACAAGAAAATTTGTGTAAAAACTCAAGTTAGGGTTAGGGTTGGGGAGACTGCGGATCCCAAGCGTGATCCTGGGCTTCGGTGCAGCCTAGCTTGGTGAAAAAGACTGAGTGGGCCATCGGGATAGCTTGCCTACTTTTTTTTTGTACACCGTTTGGACGGGGGAATGTTTCATTTGCACAAGAAAATTAGTGCCAAGACTCTAGTTACGGTTAAGGTTGGGGAGGCTAGGCTTCCTGGAGGGAACCAGACCCTCTGTGAAGCCTAGCTTGGTGAAACAGACTTGAGTGGGCCACCAGGATGGCTTCCCTACTCCGTTTTAGTACATCGTGTCCATGGGGGGATGTTTCCGTTGCAGAAGAACATTAGCATTAAGACCCAAATTAGGGTTAGGGTTATGGAGGCTGGGCTTCCCAGGCAGGAACTACGGCCTCGATGAAGCCGAGCCTGGTGAAACAGACTGAGTGGGCCATCAGGATTGCTTGCCTACTGTCTTTTTGTACGCTGTATGGACGAGGGGATGTTTCAGTTGCACAGGAAAATTAGGATTAATACCCAAGGTATGGCTGGGTTGGGGAGACTGTGCTTCCCAGGCAGCAACCAGGGCCTCTGTGAAGGCTAGCTTGGTGGAACAGATTGAGTTGGCAATCGGGATGGCTTGCCTACTGACTTTTTCTAAACCGTATGGACGGGGGGATGTTTCACTTGCACAAGAAAATTAGGGTTAAGACTCAAGTTAGGGTTAGGGTTGGGGAGACTGGGCTTCCCAGGCGGGATCCTGGGCTTCGGTGTAGCCTAGCTTGGTGAAACAGACTGAGTGGGCCATCGGGATAGCTTTCCTACTGGCTTTCTGTGCACTGTAAGGACAGGGTATCGTTTCAGTTGCACAAGAAAATTTGTGTAAAGACTCAAGTTAGGGTTAGGGTTGGGGAGACTGCGGATCCCAAGCGTAATCCTGGGCTTCGGTGCAGCCCAGCTTGGTGAAACAGACTGAGTGGGCCATCGGGATAGCTTGCCTACTTTCTTTTTGTACACCGTTTGGACGGGGAAATGTTTCAGTTGCACAAGAAAATTAGGGCCAAGACTCTAGTTAGGGGTAAGGTTGGGGAGGCTAGGCTTCCTGGAGGGAACCAGACCCTCTGTGAAGCCTAGCTTGGTGAAATAGACTTGAGTGGGCCACCAGGATGGCTTCCCTACTCCGTTTTAGTACATCGTGTCCATGGGGGGATGTTTCCGTTGCAGAAGAACATTAGCATTAAGACCCAAATTAGGGTTAGGGTTATGGAGGCTGGGCTTCCCAGGCAGGAACTACGGCCTCGATGAATCCGAGCCTGGTGAAACAGACTGAGTGGGCCATCAGGATTGCTTGCCTACTGTCTTTTTGTACGCTGTATGGACGAAGGGATGTTTCAGTTGCACAGGAAAATTAGGATTAATACCCAAGGTATGGCTGGGTTGGGGAGACTGTGCTTCCCAGGCAGCAACCAGGGCCTCTGTGAATGCGAGCTTGGTGGAACAGATTGAGTTGGCAATCGGGATGGCTTGCCTACTGACTTTTTCTAAACCGTATGGACGGGGGGATGTTTCACTTGCACAAGAAAATTAGGGTTAAGACTCAAGTTAGGGTTAGGGTTGGGGAGACTGGGCTTCCCAGGCGGGATCCTGGGCTTCGGTGTAGCCTAGCTTGGTGAAACAGACTGAGTGGGCCATCGGGATAGCTTTCCTACTGGCTTTCTGTGCACTGTAAGGATGGGGTATCGTTTCAGTTGCACAAGAAAATTTCTGTTAAAACTCAAGTTAGGGTTAGGGTTGGGGAGACTGCGGATCCCAAGCGTGATCCTGGGCTTCGGTGCAGCCTAGCTTGGTGAAACAGACTGAGTGGGCCATCGGGATAGCTTGCCTACTTTCTTTTTGTACACCATTTGGACGGGGAAATGTTTCAGTTGCACAAGAAAATTAGGGCCAAGACTCTAGTTAGGGGTAAGGTTGGGGAGGCTAGGCTTCCCTGAAGGGAACCAGACCCTCTGTGAAGCCTAGCTTGGTGAAACAGACTTGAGTGGGCCACCAGGATGGCTTCCCTACTCCGTTTCAGTACATCGTGTCCATGGGGGGATGTTTCCGTTGCAGAAGAACATTAGCATTAAGACCCAAATTAGGGTTAGGGTTATGGAGGCTGGGCTTCCCAGGCAGGAACTACGGCCTCGATGAATCCGAGCCTGGTGAAACAGACTGAGTGGGCCATCAGGATTGCTTGCCTACTGACTTTTTGTACGCTGTATGGACTTGGGGATGTTTCAGTTGCACAGGAAAATTAGGATTAATACCCAAGGTATGGCTGGGTTGGGGAGACTGTGCTTCCCAGGCAGCAACCAGGGCCTCTGTGAAGGCTAGCTTGGTGGAACAGATTGTGTTGGCAATCGGGATGGATTGCCTACTGACTTTTTCTAAACCGTATGGACGGGGGGATGTTTCACTTGCACAAGAAAATTAGGTTTAAGACTCAAGTTAGGGTTAGGGTTGGGGAGACTGGGCTTCCCAGGCGGGATCCTGGGCTTCGGTGTAGCCTAGCTTGGTGAAACAGACTGAGTGGGCCATCGGGATAGCTTTCCTACTGGCTTTCTGTGCACTGTAAGGACAGGGTATCGTTTCAGTTGCACAAGAAAATTTGTGTAAAAACTCAAGTTAGGGTTAGGGTTGGGGAGACTGCGGATCCCAAGCGTAATCCTGGGCTTCGGTGTAGCCCAGCTTGGTGAAACAGACTGAGTGGGCCATCGGGATAGCTTGCCTACTTTCTTTTTGTACACCGTTTGGACGGGGAAATGTTTCAGTTGCACAAGAAAATTAGGGCCAAGACTCTAGTTAGGGGTAAGGTTGGGGAGGCTAGGCTTCCTGGAGGGAACCAGACCCTCTGTGAAGCCTAGCTTGGTGAAACAGACTTGAGTGGGCCACCAGGATGGCTTCCCTACTCCGTTTTAGTACATCGTGTCCATGGGGGGATGTTTCCGTTGCAGAAGAACATTAGCATTAAGACCCAAATTAGGGTTAGGGTTATGGAGGCTGGGCTTCCCAGGCAGGAACTACGGCCTCGATGAATCCGAGCCTGGTGAAACAGACTGAGTGGGCCATCAGGATTGCTTGCCTACTGTCTTTTTGTACGCTGTATGGACGAGGGGATGTTTCAGTTGCACAGGAAAATTAGGATTAATACCCAAGGTATGGCTGGGTTGGGGAGACTGTGCTTCCCAGGCAGCAACCAGGGCCTCTGTGAAGGCTAGCTTGGTGGAACAGATTGAGTTGGCAATCGGGATGGCTTGCCTACTGACTTTTTCTAAACCGTATGGACGGGGGGATGTTTCACTTGCACAAGAAAATTAGGGTTAAGACTCAAGTTAGGGTTAGGGTTGGGGAGACTGGGCTTCCCAGGCGGGATCCTGGGCTTCGGTGTAGCCTAGCTTGGTGAAACAGACTGAGTGGGCCATCGGGATAGCTTTCCTACTGGCTTTCTGTGCACTGTAAGGATGGGGTATCGTTTCAGTTGCACAAGAAAATTTCTGTTAAAACTCAAGTTAGGGTTAGGGTTGGGGAGACTGCGGATCCCAAGCGTGATCCTGGGCTTCGGTGCAGCCTAGCTTGGTGAAACAGACTGAGTGGGCCATCGGGATAGCTTGCCTACTTTCTTTTTGTACACCATTTGGACGGGGAAATGTTTCAGTTGCACAAGAAAATTAGGGCCAAGACTCTAGTTAGGGGTAAGGTTGGGGAGGCTAGGCTTCCCTGAAGGGAACCAGACCCTCTGTGAAGCCTAGCTTGGTGAAACAGACTTGAGTGGGCCACCAGGATGGCTTCCCTACTCCGTTTTAGTACATCGTGTCCATGGGGGGATGTTTCCGTTGCAGAAGAACATTAGCATTAAGACCCAAATTAGGGTTAGGGTTATGGAGGCTGGGCTTCCCAGGCAGGAACTACGGCCTCGATGAATCCGAGCCTGGTGAAACAGACTGAGTGGGCCATCAGGATTGCTTGCCTACTGACTTTTTGTACGCTGTATGGACTTGGGGATGTTTCAGTTGCACAGGAAAATTAGGATTAATACCCAAGGTATGGCTGGGTTGGGGAGACTGTGCTTCCCAGGCAGCAACCAGGGCCTCTGTGAAGGCTAGCTTGGTGGAACAGATTGAGTTGGCAATTGGGATGGCTTGCCTACTGACTTTTTCTAAACCGTATGGACGGGGGGATGTTTCACTTGCACAAGAAAATTAGGGTTAAGACTCAAGTTAGGGTTAGGGTTGGGGAGACTGGGCTTCCCAGGCGGGATCCTGGGCTTCGGTGTAGCCTAGCTTGGTGAAACAGACTGAGTGGGCCATCGGGATAGCTTTCCTACTCGCTTTCTGTGCACTGTAAGGACAGGGTATCGTTTCAGTTGCACAAGAAAATTTGTGTAAAAACTCAAGTTAGGGTTAGGGTTGGGGAGACTGCGGATCCCAAGCGTAATCCTGGGCTTCGGTGCAGCCCAGCTTGGTGAAACAGACTGAGTGGGCCATCGGGATAGCTTGCCTACTTTCTTTTTGTACACCGTTTGGACGGGGAAATGTTTCAGTTGCACAAGAAAATTAGGGCCAAGACTCTAGTTAGGGGTAAGGTTGGGGAGGCTAGGCTTCCTGGAGGGAACCAGACCCTCTGTGAAGCCTAGCTTGGTGAAACAGACTTGAGTGGGCCACCAGGATGGCTTCCCTACTCCGTTTTACTACATTGTGTCCATGGGGGGATGTTTCCGTTGCAGAAGAACATTAGCATTAAGACCCAAATTAGGGTTAGGGTTATGGAGGCTGGGCTTCCCAGGCAGGAACTACGGCCTCGATGAAGCCGAGCCTGGTGAAACAGACTGAGTGGGCCATCAGGATTGCTTGCCTACTGTCTTTTTGTATGCTGTATGGTCGAGGGGATGTTTCAGTTGCACAGGAAAATTAGGATTAATACCCAAGGTATGGCTGGGTTGGGGAGACTGTGCTTCCCAGGCAGCAACCAGGGCCTCTGTGAAGGCTAGCTTGGTGGAACAGATTGAGTTGGCAATCGGGATGGCTTGCCTACTGACTTTTTCTAAACCGTATGGACGGGGGGATGTTTCACTTGCACAAGAAAATTAGGGTTAAGAATACCCAAGTTAGGGCTGGGTTGGGGAGACTGTGGTTCCCAGGCAGCAACCAGGGCCTCTGTGAATGCGAGCTTGGTGGAACAGATTGAGTTGGCAATCGGGATGGCTTGCCTACTGACTTTTTCTAAACCGTATGGACGGGGGGATGTTTCACTTGCACAAGAAAATTAGGGTTAAGACTCAAGTTAGGGTTAGGGTTGGGGAGACTGGGCTTCCCAGGCGGGATCCTGGGCTTCGGTGTAGCCTAGCTTGGTGAAACAGACTGAGTGGGCCATCGGGATAGCTTTCCTACTGGCTTTCTGTGCACTGTAAGGACAGGGTATCGTTTCAGTTGCACAAGAAAATTTGTGTAAAAACTCAAGTTAGGGTTAGGGTTGGGGAGACTGCGGATCCCAAGCGTGATCCTGGGCTTCGGTGCAGCCTAGCTTGGTGAAAAAGACTGAGTGGGCCATCGGGATAGCTTGCCTACTTTTTTTTTGTACACCGTTTGGACGGGGGAATGTTTCATTTGCACAAGAAAATTAGTGCCAAGACTCTAGTTACGGTTAAGGTTGGGGAGGCTAGGCTTCCTGGAGGGAACCAGACCCTCTGTGAAGCCTAGCTTGGTGAAACAGACTTGAGTGGGCCACCAGGATGGCTTCCCTACTCCGTTTTAGTACATCGTGTCCATGGGGGGATGTTTCCGTTGCAGAAGAACATTAGCATTAAGACCCAAATTAGGGTTAGGGTTATGGAGGCTGGGCTTCCCAGGCAGGAACTACGGCCTCGATGAAGCCGAGCCTGGTGAAACAGACTGAGTGGGCCATCAGGATTGCTTGCCTACTGTCTTTTTGTACGCTGTATGGACGAGGGGATGTTTCAGTTGCACAGGAAAATTAGGATTAATACCCAAGGTATGGCTGGGTTGGGGAGACTGTGCTTCCCAGGCAGCAACCAGGGCCTCTGTGAAGGCTAGCTTGGTGGAACAGATTGAGTTGGCAATCGGGATGGCTTGCCTACTGACTTTTTCTAAACCGTATGGACGGGGGGATGTTTCACTTGCACAAGAAAATTAGGGTTAAGACTCAAGTTAGGGTTAGGGTTGGGGAGACTGGGCTTCCCAGGCGGGATCCTGGGCTTCGGTGTAGCCTAGCTTGGTGAAACAGACTGAGTGGGCCATCGGGATAGCTTTCCTACTGGCTTTCTGTGCACTGTAAGGACAGGGTATCGTTTCAGTTGCACAAGAAAATTTGTGTAAAGACTCAAGTTAGGGTTAGGGTTGGGGAGACTGCGGATCCCAAGCGTAATCCTGGGCTTCGGTGCAGCCCAGCTTGGTGAAACAGACTGAGTGGGCCATCGGGATAGCTTGCCTACTTTCTTTTTGTACACCGTTTGGACGGGGAAATGTTTCAGTTGCACAAGAAAATTAGGGCCAAGACTCTAGTTAGGGGTAAGGTTGGGGAGGCTAGGCTTCCTGGAGGGAACCAGACCCTCTGTGAAGCCTAGCTTGGTGAAATAGACTTGAGTGGGCCACCAGGATGGCTTCCCTACTCCGTTTTAGTACATCGTGTCCATGGGGGGATGTTTCCGTTGCAGAAGAACATTAGCATTAAGACCCAAATTAGGGTTAGGGTTATGGAGGCTGGGCTTCCCAGGCAGGAACTACGGCCTCGATGAATCCGAGCCTGGTGAAACAGACTGAGTGGGCCATCAGGATTGCTTGCCTACTGTCTTTTTGTACGCTGTATGGACGAAGGGATGTTTCAGTTGCACAGGAAAATTAGGATTAATACCCAAGGTATGGCTGGGTTGGGGAGACTGTGCTTCCCAGGCAGCAACCAGGGCCTCTGTGAATGCGAGCTTGGTGGAACAGATTGAGTTGGCAATCGGGATGGCTTGCCTACTGACTTTTTCTAAACCGTATGGACGGGGGGATGTTTCACTTGCACAAGAAAATTAGGGTTAAGACTCAAGTTAGGGTTAGGGTTGGGGAGACTGGGCTTCCCAGGCGGGATCCTGGGCTTCGGTGTAGCCTAGCTTGGTGAAACAGACTGAGTGGGCCATCGGGATAGCTTTCCTACTGGCTTTCTGTGCACTGTAAGGATGGGGTATCGTTTCAGTTGCACAAGAAAATTTCTGTTAAAACTCAAGTTAGGGTTAGGGTTGGGGAGACTGCGGATCCCAAGCGTGATCCTGGGCTTCGGTGCAGCCTAGCTTGGTGAAACAGACTGAGTGGGCCATCGGGATAGCTTGCCTACTTTCTTTTTGTACACCATTTGGACGGGGAAATGTTTCAGTTGCACAAGAAAATTAGGGCCAAGACTCTAGTTAGGGGTAAGGTTGGGGAGGCTAGGCTTCCCTGAAGGGAACCAGACCCTCTGTGAAGCCTAGCTTGGTGAAACAGACTTGAGTGGGCCACCAGGATGGCTTCCCTACTCCGTTTCAGTACATCGTGTCCATGGGGGGATGTTTCCGTTGCAGAAGAACATTAGCATTAAGACCCAAATTAGGGTTAGGGTTATGGAGGCTGGGCTTCCCAGGCAGGAACTACGGCCTCGATGAATCCGAGCCTGGTGAAACAGACTGAGTGGGCCATCAGGATTGCTTGCCTACTGACTTTTTGTACGCTGTATGGACTTGGGGATGTTTCAGTTGCACAGGAAAATTAGGATTAATACCCAAGGTATGGCTGGGTTGGGGAGACTGTGCTTCCCAGGCAGCAACCAGGGCCTCTGTGAAGGCTAGCTTGGTGGAACAGATTGTGTTGGCAATCGGGATGGATTGCCTACTGACTTTTTCTAAACCGTATGGACGGGGGGATGTTTCACTTGCACAAGAAAATTAGGGTTAAGACTCAAGTTAGGGTTAGGGTTGGGGAGACTGGGCTTCCCAGGCGGGATCCTGGGCTTCGGTGTAGCCTAGCTTGGTGAAACAGACTGAGTGGGCCATCGGGATAGCTTTCCTACTGGCTTTCTGTGCACTGTAAGGACAGGGTATCGTTTCAGTTGCACAAGAAAATTTGTGTAAAAACTCAAGTTAGGGTTAGGGTTGGGGAGACTGCGGATCCCAAGCGTAATCCTGGGCTTCGGTGTAGCCCAGCTTGGTGAAACAGACTGAGTGGGCCATCGGGATAGCTTGCCTACTTTCTTTTTGTACACCGTTTGGACGGGGAAATGTTTCAGTTGCACAAGAAAATTAGGGCCAAGACTCTAGTTAGGGGTAAGGTTGGGGAGGCTAGGCTTCCTGGAGGGAACCAGACCCTCTGTGAAGCCTAGCTTGGTGAAACAGACTTGAGTGGGCCACCAGGATGGCTTCCCTACTCCGTTTTAGTACATCGTGTCCATGGGGGGATGTTTCCGTTGCAGAAGAACATTAGCATTAAGACCCAAATTAGGGTTAGGGTTATGGAGGCTGGGCTTCCCAGGCAGGAACTACGGCCTCGATGAATCCGAGCCTGGTGAAACAGACTGAGTGGGCCATCAGGATTGCTTGCCTACTGTCTTTTTGTACGCTGTATGGACGAGGGGATGTTTCAGTTGCACAGGAAAATTAGGATTAATACCCAAGGTATGGCTGGGTTGGGGAGACTGTGCTTCCCAGGCAGCAACCAGGGCCTCTGTGAAGGCTAGCTTGGTGGAACAGATTGAGTTGGCAATCGGGATGGCTTGCCTACTGACTTTTTCTAAACCGTATGGACGGGGGGATGTTTCACTTGCACAAGAAAATTAGGGTTAAGACTCAAGTTAGGGTTAGGGTTGGGGAGACTGGGCTTCCCAGGCGGGATCCTGGGCTTCGGTGTAGCCTAGCTTGGTGAAACAGACTGAGTGGGCCATCGGGATAGCTTTCCTACTGGCTTTCTGTGCACTGTAAGGATGGGGTATCGTTTCAGTTGCACAAGAAAATTTCTGTTAAAACTCAAGTTAGGGTTAGGGTTGGGGAGACTGCGGATCCCAAGCGTGATCCTGGGCTTCGGTGCAGCCTAGCTTGGTGAAACAGACTGAGTGGGCCATCGGGATAGCTTGCCTACTTTCTTTTTGTACACCATTTGGACGGGGAAATGTTTCAGTTGCACAAGAAAATTAGGGCCAAGACTCTAGTTAGGGGTAAGGTTGGGGAGGCTAGGCTTCCCTGAAGGGAACCAGACCCTCTGTGAAGCCTAGCTTGGTGAAACAGACTTGAGTGGGCCACCAGGATGGCTTCCCTACTCCGTTTTAGTACATCGTGTCCATGGGGGGATGTTTCCGTTGCAGAAGAACATTAGCATTAAGACCCAAATTAGGGTTAGGGTTATGGAGGCTGGGCTTCCCAGGCAGGAACTACGGCCTCGATGAATCCGAGCCTGGTGAAACAGACTGAGTGGGCCATCAGGATTGCTTGCCTACTGACTTTTTGTACGCTGTATGGACTTGGGGATGTTTCAGTTGCACAGGAAAATTAGGATTAATACCCAAGGTATGGCTGGGTTGGGGAGACTGTGCTTCCCAGGCAGCAACCAGGGCCTCTGTGAAGGCTAGCTTGGTGGAACAGATTGAGTTGGCAATTGGGATGGCTTGCCTACTGACTTTTTCTAAACCGTATGGACGGGGGGATGTTTCACTTGCACAAGAAAATTAGGGTTAAGACTCAAGTTAGGGTTAGGGTTGGGGAGACTGGGCTTCCCAGGCGGGATCCTGGGCTTCGGTGTAGCCTAGCTTGGTGAAACAGACTGAGTGGGCCATCGGGATAGCTTTCCTACTCGCTTTCTGTGCACTGTAAGGACAGGGTATCGTTTCAGTTGCACAAGAAAATTTGTGTAAAAACTCAAGTTAGGGTTAGGGTTGGGGAGACTGCGGATCCCAAGCGTAATCCTGGGCTTCGGTGCAGCCCAGCTTGGTGAAACAGACTGAGTGGGCCATCGGGATAGCTTGCCTACTTTCTTTTTGTACACCGTTTGGACGGGGAAATGTTTCAGTTGCACAAGAAAATTAGGGCCAAGACTCTAGTTAGGGGTAAGGTTGGGGAGGCTAGGCTTCCTGGAGGGAACCAGACCCTCTGTGAAGCCTAGCTTGGTGAAACAGACTTGAGTGGGCCACCAGGATGGCTTCCCTACTCCGTTTTAGTACATCGTGTCCATGGGGGGATGTTTCCGTTGCAGAAGAACATTAGCATTAAGACCCAAATTAGGGTTAGGGTTATGGAGGCTGGGCTTCCCAGGCAGGAACTACGGCCTCGATGAATCCGAGCCTGGTGAAACAGACTGAGTGGGCCATCAGGATTGCTTGCCTACTGTCTTTTTGTACGCTGTATGGACGAGGGGATGTTTCAGTTGCACAGGAAAATTAGGATTAATACCCAAGGTATGGCTGGGTTGGGGAGACTGTGCTTCCCAGGCAGCAACCAGGGCCTCTGTGAAGGCTAGCTTGGTGGAACAGATTGAGTTGGCAATCGGGATGGCTTGCCTACTGACTTTTTCTAAACCGTATGGACGGGGGGATGTTTCACTTGCACAAGAAAATTAGGGTTAAGACTCAAGTTAGGGTTAGGGTTGGGGAGACTGGGCTTCCCAGGCGGGATCCTGGGCTTCGGTGTAGCCTAGCTTGGTGAAACAGACTGAGTGGGCCATCGGGATAGCTTTCCTACTGGCTTTCTGTGCACTGTAAGGATGGGGTATCGTTTCAGTTGCACAAGAAAATTTCTGTTAAAACTCAAGTTAGGGTTAGGGTTGGGGAGACTGCGGATCCCAAGCGTGATCCTGGGCTTCGGTGCAGCCTAGCTTGGTGAAACAGACTGAGTGGGCCATCGGGATAGCTTGCCTACTTTCTTTTTGTACACCATTTGGACGGGGAAATGTTTCAGTTGCACAAGAAAATTAGGGCCAAGACTCTAGTTAGGGGTAAAGTTGGGGAGGCTAGGCTTCCCTGAAGGGAACCAGACCCTCTGTGAAGCCTAGCTTGGTGAAACAGACTTGAGTGGGCCACCAGGATGGCTTCCCTACTCCGTTTTATTACATCGTGTCCATGGGGGGATGTTTCCGTTGCAGAAGAACATTAGCATTAAGACCCAAAATAGGGTTAGGGTTATGGAGGCTGGGCTTCCCAGGCAGGAACTACGGCCTCGATGAAGCCGAGCCTGGTGAAACAGACTGAGTGGGCCATCAGGATTGCTTGCCTACTGACTTTTTGTACGCTGTATGGACGAGGGGATGTTTCAGTTGCACAGGAAAATTAGGATTAATACCCAAGGTATGGCTGGGTTGGGGAGACTGTGCTTCCCAGGCAGCAACCAGGGCCTCTGTGAAGGCTAGCTTGGTGGAACAGATTGAGTTGGCAATCGGGATGGCTTGCCTACTGACTTTTTCTAAACCGTATGGACGGGGGGATGTTTCACTTGCACAAGAAAATTAGGGTTAAGACTCAAGTTAGGGTTAGGGTTGGGGAGACTGGGCTTCCCAGGCGGGATCCTGGGCTTCGGTGTAGCCTAGCTTGGTGAAACAGACTGAGTGGGCCATCGGGATAGCTTTCCTACTGGCTTTCTGTGCACTGTAAGGACGGGGTATCGTTTCAGTTGCACAAGAAAATTTCTGTTAAAACTCAAGTTAGGGTTAGGGTTGGGGAGACTGCGGATCCCAAGCGTGATCCTGGGCTTCGGTGCAGCCTAGCTTGGTGAAACAGACTGAGTGGGCAATCGGGATGGCTTGCCTACTGACTTTTTCTAAACCGTATGGACGGGGGGATGTTTCACTTGCACAAGAAAATTAGGGTTAAGACTCAAGTTAGGGTTAGGGTTGGGGAGGCTAGGCTTCCCTGAAGGGAACCAGACCCTATGTGAAGCCTAGCTTGGTGAAACGGACTTGAGTGGGCCACCAGGATGGCTTCCCTACTCCGTTTTATTACATCGTGTCCATGGGGGGATGTTTCCGTTGCAGAAGAACATTAGCATTAAGACCCAAATTAGGGTTAGGGTTATGGAGGCTGGGCTTCCCAGGCAGGAACTACGGCCTCGATGAATCCGAGCCTGGTGAAACAGACTGAGTGGGCCATCAGGATTGCTTGCCTACTGACTTTTTGTACGCTGTATGGACTTGGGGATGTTTCAGTTGCACAGGAAAATTAGGATTAATACCCAAGGTATGGCTGGGTTGGGGAGACTTTGCTTCCCAGGCAGCAACCAGGGCCTCTGTGAAGGCTAGCTTGGTGGAACAGATTGAGTTGGCAATCGGGATGGCTTGCCTACTGACTTTTTCTAAACCGTATGGACGGGGGGATGTTTCACTTGCACAAGAAAATTAGGGTTAAGACTCAAGTTAGGGTTAGGGTTGGGGAGACTGGGCTTCCCAGGCGGGATCCTGGGCTTCGGTGTAGCCTAGCTTGGTGAAACAGACTGAGTGGGCCATCGGGATAGCTTTCCTACTGGCTTTCTGTGCACTGTAAGGACAGGGTATCGTTTCAGTTGCACAAGAAAATTTGTGTAAAAACTCAAGTTAGGGTTAGGGTTGGGGAGACTGCGGATCCCAAGCGTAATCCTGGGCTTCGGTGCAGCCCAGCTTGGTGAAACAGACTGAGTGGGCCATCGGGATAGCTTGCCTACTTTCTTTTTGTACACCGTTTGGACGGGGAAAAGTTTCAGTTGCACAAGAAAATTAGGGCCAAGACTCTAGTTAGGGGTAAGGTTGGGGAGGCTAGGCTTCCTGGAGGGAACCAGACCCTCTGTGAAGCCTAGCTTGGTGAAACAGACTTGAGTGGGCCACCAGGATGGCTTCCCTACTCCATTTTAGTACATCGTGTCCATGGGGGGATGTTTCCGTTGCAGAAGAACATTAGCATTAAGACCCAAAATAGGGTTAGGGTTATGGAGGCTGGGCTTCCCAGGCAGGAACTACGGCCTCGATGAAGCCGAGCCTGGTGAAACAGACTGAGTGGGCCATCAGGATTGCTTGCCTACTGTCTTTTTGTACGCTGTATGGACGAGGGGATGTTTCAGTTGCACAGGAAAATTAGGATTAATACCCAAGGTATGGCTGGGTTGGGGAGACTGTGCTTCCCAGGCAGCAACCAGGGCCTCTGTGAAGGCTAGCTTGGTGGAACAGATTGAGTTGGCAATCGGGATGGCTTGCCTACTGACTTTTTCTAAACCGTATGGACGGGGGGATGTTTCACTTGCACAAGAAAATTAGGGTTAAGACTCAAGTTAGGGTTAGGGTTGGGGAGACTGGGCTTCCCAGGCGGGATCCTGGGCTTCGGTGTAGCCTAGCTTGGTGAAACAGACTGAGTGGGCCATCGGGATAGCTTTCCTACTGGCTTTCTGTGCACTGTAAGGATGGGGTATCGTTTCAGTTGCACAAGAAAATTTCTGTTAAAACTCAAGTTAGGGTTAGGGTTGGGGAGACTGCGGATCCCAAGCGTGATCCTGGGCTTCGGTGCAGCCTAGCTTGGTGAAACAGACTGAGTGGGCCATCGGGATAGCTTGCCTACTTTCTTTTTGTACACCATTTGGACGGGGAAATGTTTCAGTTGCACAAGAAAATTAGGGCCAAGACTCTAGTTAGGGGTAAGGTTGGGGAGGCTAGGCTTCCCTGAAGGGAACCAGACCCTCTGTGAAGCCTAGCTTGGTGAAACAGACTTGAGTGGGCCACCAGGATGGCTTCCCTACTCCGTTTTATTACATCGTGTCCATGGGGGGATGTTTCCGTTGCAGAAGAACATTAGCATTAAGACCCAAAATAGGGTTAGGGTTATGGAGGCTGGGCTTCCCAGGCAGGAACTACGGCCTCGATGAAGCCGAGCCTGGTGAAACAGACTGAGTGGGCCATCAGGATTGCTTGCCTACTGACTTTTTGTACGCTGTATGGACGAGGGGATGTTTCAGTTGCACAGGAAAATTAGGATTAATACCCAAGGTATGGCTGGGTTGGGGAGACTGTGCTTCCCAGGCAGCAACCAGGGCCTCTGTGAAGGCTAGCTTGGTGGAACAGATTGAGTTGGCAATCGGGATGGCTTGCCTACTGACTTTTTCTAAACCGTATGGACGGGGGGATGTTTCACTTGCACAAGAAAATTAGGGTTAAGACTCAAGTTAGGGTTAGGGTTGGGGAGACTGGGCTTCCCAGCCGGGATCCTGGGCTTCGGTGTAGCCTAGCTTGGTGAAACAGACTGAGTGGGCCATCGGGATAGCTTTCCTACTCGCTTTCTGTGCACTGGAAGGACGGGGTATCGTTTCAGTTGCACAAGAAAATTTCTGTTAAAACTCAAGTTAGGGTTAGGGTTGGGGAGACTGCGGATCCCAAGCCTGATCCTGGGCTTCGGTGCAGCCTAGCTTGGTGAAACAGACTGAGTGGGCCATCGGGATAGCTTGCCTACTTTCTTTTTGTACACCATTTGGACGGGGAAATGTTTCAGTTGCACAAGAAAATTAAGGCCAGGACGCTAGTTAGGGTTAAGGTTGGGGAGGGTAGGCTTCCCTGAAGGGAACCAGACCCTCTGTGAAGCCTAGCTTGGTGAAACAGACTTTAGTGGGCCACCAGGATGGCTTCCCTACTCCGTTTTACTACATTGTGTCCATGGGGTGATGTTTCCGTTGCAGAAGTACATTAGCATTAAGACCCAAATTAGGGTTAGGGTTATGGAGGCTGGGCTTCCCAGGCAGGAACTACGGCCTCGATGAAGCCGAGCCTGGTGAAACAGACTGAGTGGGCCATCAGGATTGCTTGCCTACTGTCTTTTTGTATGCTGTATGGTCGAGGGGATGTTTCAGTTGCACAGGAAAATTAGGATTAATACCCAAGGTATGGCTGGGTTGGGGAGACTGTGCTTCCCAGGCAGCAACCAGGGCCTCTGTGAAGGCTAGCTTGGTGGAACAGATTGAGTTGGCAATCGGGATGGCTTGCCTACTGACTTTTTCTAAACCGTATGGACGGGGGGATGTTTCACTTGCACAAGAAAATTAGGGTTAAGAATACCCAAGTTAGGGATGGGTTGGGGAGACTGTGGTTCCCAGGCAGCAACCAGGGCCTCTGTGAATGCGAGCTTGGTGGACCAGATTGAGTTGGCAATCGGGATGGCTTGCCTACTGACTTTTTCTAAACCGTATGGACGGGGGGATGTTTCACTTGCACAAGAAAATTAGGGTTAAGACTCAAGTTAGGGTTAGGGTTGGGGAGACTGGGCTTCCCAGGCGGGATCCTGGGCTTCGGTGTAGCCTAGCTTGGTGAAACAGACTGAGTGGGCCATCGGGATAGCTTTCCTACTGGCTTTCTGTGCACTGTAAGGACAGGGTATCGTTTCAGTTGCACAAGAAAATTTGTGTAAAGACTCAAGTTAGGGTTAGGGTTGGGGAGACTGCGGATCCCAAGCGTAATCCTGGGCTTCGGTGCAGCCCAGCTTGGTGAAACAGACTGAGTGGGCCATCGGGATAGCTTGCCTACTTTCTTTTTGTACACCGTTTGGACGGGGAAATGTTTCAGTTGCACAAGAAAATTAGGGCCAAGACTCTAGTTAGGGGTAAGGTTGGGGAGGCTAGGCTTCCTGGAGGGAACCAGACCCTCTGTGAAGCCTAGCTTGGTGAAACAGACTTGAGTGGGCCACCAGGATGGCTTCCCTACTCCGTTTTAGTACATCGTGTCCATGGGGGGATGTTTCCGTTGCAGAAGAACATTAGCATTAAGACCCAAATTAGGGTTAGGGTTATGGAGGCTGGGCTTCCCAGGCAGGAACTACGGCCTCGATGAATCCGAGCCTGGTGAAACAGACTGAGTGGGCCATCAGGATTGCTTGCCTACTGTCTTTTTGTACGCTGTATGGACGAGGGGATGTTTCAGTTGCACAGGAAAATTAGGATTAATACCCAAGGTATGGCTGGGTTGGGGAGACTGTGCTTCCCAGGCAGCAACCAGGGCCTCTGTGAATGCGAGCTTGGTGGAACAGATTGAGTTGGCAATCGGGATGGCTTGCCTACTGACTTTTTCTAAACCGTATGGACGGGGGGATGTTTCACTTGCACAAGAAAATTAGGGTTAAGACTCAAGTTAGGGTTAGGGTTGGGGAGACTGGGCTTCCCAGGTGGGATCCTGGGCTTCGGTGTAGCCTAGCTTGGTGAAACAGACTGAGTGGGCCATCGGGATAGCTTTCCTACTGGCTTTCTGTGCACTGTAAGGATGGGGTATCGTTTCAGTTGCACAAGAAAATTTCTGTTAAAACTCAAGTTAGGGTTAGGGTTGGGGAGACTGCGGATCCCAAGCGTGATCCTGGGCTTCGGTGCAGCCTAGCTTGGTGAAACAGACTGAGTGGGCCATCGGGATAGCTTGCCTACTTTCTTTTTGTACACCATTTGGACGGGGAAATGTTTCAGTTGCACAAGAAAATTAGGGCCAAGACTCTAGTTAGGGGTAAGGTTGGGGAGGCTAGGCTTCCCTGAAGGGAACCAGACCCTCTGTGAAGCCTAGCTTGGTGAAACAGACTTGAGTGGGCCACCAGGATGGCTTCCCTACTCCGTTTCAGTACATCGTGTCCATGGGGGGATGTTTCCGTTGCAGAAGAACATTAGCATTAAGACCCAAATTAGGGTTAGGGTTATGGAGGCTGGGCTTCCCAGGCAGGAACTACGGCCTCGATGAATCCGAGCCTGGTGAAACAGACTGAGTGGGCCATCAGGATTGCTTGCCTACTGACTTTTTGTACGCTGTATGGACGAGGGGATGTTTCAGTTGCACAGGAAAATTAGGATTAATACCCAAGGTATGGCTGGGTTGGGGAGACTGTGCTTCCCAGGCAGCAACCAGGGCCTCTGTGAAGGCTAGCTTGGTGGAACAGATTGAGTTGGCAATCGGGATGGCTTGCCTACTGACTTTTTCTAAACCGTATGGACGGGGGGATGTTTCACTTGCACAAGAAAATTAGGGTTAAGACTCAAGTTAGGGTTAGGGTTGGGGAGACTGGGCTTCCCAGGCGGGATCCTGGGCTTCGGTGTAGCCTAGCTTGGTGAAACAGACTGAGTGGGCCATCGGGATAGCTTTCCTACTGGCTTTCTGTGCACTGTAAGGATGGGGTATCGTTTCAGTTGCACAAGAAAATTTCTGTTAAAACTCAAGTTAGGGTTAGGGTTGGGGAGACTGCGGATCCCAAGCGTGATCCTGGGCTTCGGTGCAGCCTAGCTTGGTGAAACAGACTGAGTGGGCCATCGGGATAGCTTGCCTACTTTCTTTTTGTACACCATTTGGACGGGGAAATGTTTCAGTTGCACAAGAAAATTAGGGCCAAGACTCTAGTTAGGGGTAAGGTTGGGGAGGCTAGGCTTCCCTGAAGGGAACCAGACCCTCTGTGAAGCCTAGCTTGGTGAAACAGACTTGAGTGGGCCACCAGGATGGCTTCCCTACTGCGTTTTAGTACATCGTGTCCATGGGGGGATGTTTCCGTTGCAGAAGAACATTAGCATTAAGACCCAAATTAGGGTTAGGGTTATGGAGGCTGGGCTTCCCAGGCAGGAACTACGGCCTCGATGAAGCCGAGCCTGGTGAAACAGACTGAGTGGGCCATCAGGATTGCTTGCCTACTGTCTTTTTGTATGCTGTATGGTCGAGGGGATGTTTCAGTTGCACAGGAAAATTAGGATTAATACCCAAGGTATGGCTGGGTTGGGGAGACTGTGCTTCCCAGGCAGCAACCAGGGCCTCTGTGAAGGCTAGCTTGGTGGAACAGATTGAGTTGGCAATCGGGATGGCTTGCCTACTGACTTTTTCTAAACCGTATGGACGGGGGGATGTTTCACTTGCACAAGAAAATTAGGGTTAAGAATACCCAAGTTAGGGCTGGGTTGGGGAGACTGTGGTTCCCAGGCAGCAACCAGGGCCTCTGTGAAAGCTAGCTTGGTGGACCAGATTGAGTTGGCAATCGGGATGGCTTGCCTACTGACTTTTTCTAAACCGTATGGACGGGGGGATGTTTCACTTGCACAAGAAAATTAGGGTTAAGACTCAAGTTAGGGTTAGGGTTGGGGAGACTGGGCTTCCCAGCCGGGATCCTGGGCTTCGGTGTAGCCTAGCTTGGTGAAACAGACTGAGTGGGCCATCGGGATAGCTTTCCTACTGGCTTTCTGTGCACTGTAAGGACGGGGTATCGTTTCAGTTGCACAAGAAAATTTCTGTTAAAACTCAAGTTAGGGTTAGGGTTGGGGAGACTGCGGATCCCAAGCGTGATCCTGGGCTTCGGTGCAGCCTAGCTTGGTGAAACAGACTGAGTGGGCCATCGGGATAGCTTGCCTACTTTCTTTTTGTAAACCATTTGGACGGGGAAATGTTTCAGTTGCACAAGAAAATTAGGGCCAAGACTCTAGTTAGGGGTAAGGTTGGGGAGGCTAGGCTTCCTGGAGGGAACCAGACCCTCTGTGAAGCCTAGCTTGGTGAAACAGACTTGAGTGGGCCACCAGGATGGCTTCCCTACTCCGTTTTACTACATCGTGTCCATGGGGGGATGTTTCCGTTGCAGAAGAACATTAGCATTAAGACCCAAATTAGGGTTAGGGTTATGGAGGCTGGGCTTCCCAGGCAGGAACTACGGCATCGATGAATCCGAGCCTGGTGAAACAGACTGAGTGGGCCATCAGGATTGCTTGCCTACTGACTTTTTGTACGCTGTATGGACGAGGGGATGTTTCAGTTGCACAGGAAAATTAGGATTAATACCCAAGGTATGGCTGGGTTGGGGAGACTGTGCTTCCCAGGCAGCAACCAGGGCCTCTGTGAAGGCTAGCTTGGTGGAACAGATTGAGTTGGCAATCGGGATGGCTTGCCTACTGACTTTTTCTAAACCGTATGGACGGGGGGATGTTTCACTTGCACAAGAAAATTAGGGTTAAGACTCAAGTTAGGGTTAGGGTTGGGGAGACTGGGCTTCCCAGGCGGGATCCTGGGCTTCGGTGTAGCCTAGCTTGGTGAAACAGACTGAGTGGGCCATCGGGATAGCTTTCCTACTGGCTTTCTGTGCACTGTAAGGACAGGGTATCGTTTCAGTTGCACAAGAAAATTTGTGTAAAAACTCAAGTTAGGGTTAGGGTTGGGGAGACTGCGGATCCCAAGCGTAATCCTGGGCTTCGGTGCAGCCCAGCTTGGTGAAACAGACTGAGTGGGCCATCGGGATAGCTTGCCTACTTTCTTTTTGTACACCGTTTGGACGGGGAAATGTTTCAGTTGCACAAGAAAATTAGGGCCAAGACTCTAGTTAGGGGTAAGGTTGGGGAGGCTAGGCTTCCTGGAGGGAACCAGACCCTCTGTGAAGCCTAGCTTGGTGAAACAGACTTGAGTGGGCCACCAGGATGGCTTCCCTACTCCGTTTTTTGTACATCGTGTCCATGGGGGGATGTTTCCGTTGCAGAAGAACATTAGCATTAAGACCCAAATTAGGGTTAGGGTTATGGAGGCTGGGCTTCCCAGGCAGGAACTACGGCCTCGATGAAGCCGAGCCTGGTGAAACAGACTGAGTGGGCCATCAGGATTGCTTGCCTACTGTCTTTTTGTACGCTGTATGGACGAGGGGATGTTTCAGTTGCACAGGAAAATTAGGATTAATACCCAAGGTATGGCTGGGTTGGGGAGACTGTGCTTCCCAGGCAGCAACCAGGGCCTCTGTGAAGGCTAGCTTGGTGGAACAGATTGAGTTGGCAATCGGGATGGCTTGCCTACTGACTTTTTCTAAACCGTATGGACGGGGGGATGTTTCACTTGCACAAGAAAATTAGGGTTAAGACTCAAGTTAGGGTTAGGGTTGGGGAGACTGGGCTTCCCAGGCGGGATCCTGGGCTTCGGTGTAGCCTAGCTTGGTGAAACAGACTGAGTGGGCCATCGGGATAGCTTTCCTACTGGCTTTCTGTGCACTGTAAGGATGGGGTATCGTTTCAGTTGCACAAGAAAATTTCTGTTAAAACTCAAGTTAGGGTTAGGGTTGGGGAGACTGCGGATCCCAAGCGTGATCCTGGGCTTCGGTGCAGCCTAGCTTGGTGAAACAGACTGAGTGGGCCATCGGGATAGCTTGCCTACTTTCTTTTTGTACACCATTTGGACGGGGAAATGTTTCAGTTGCACAAGAAAATTAGGGCCAAGACTCTAGTTAGGGGTAAGGTTGGGGAGGCTAGGCTTCCCTGAAGGGAACCAGACCCTCTGTGAAGCCTAGCTTGGTGAAACAGACTTGAGTGGGCCACCAGGATGGCTTCCCTACTCCGTTTTAGTACATCGTGTCCATGGGGGGATGTTTCCGTTGCAGAAGAACATTAGCATTAAGACCCAAAATAGGGTTAGGGTTATGGAGGCTGGGCTTCCCAGGCAGGAACTACGGCCTCGATGAATCCGAGCCTGGTGAAACAGACTGAGTGGGCCATCAGGATTGCTTTCCTACTGACTTTTTGTACGCTGTATGGACGAGGGGATGTTTCAGTTGCACAGGAAAATTAGGATTAATACCCAAGGTATGGCTGGGTTGGGGAGACTGTGCTTCCCAGGCAGCAACCAGGGCCTCTGTGAAGGCTAGCTTGGTGGAACAGATTGAGTTGGCAATCGGGATGGCTTGCCTACTGACTTTTTCTAAACCGTATGGACGGGGGGATGTTTCACTTGCACAAGAAAATTAGGGTTAAGAATACCCAAGTTAGGGCTGGGTTGGGGAGACTGTGGTTCCCAGGCAGCAACCAGGGCCTGTGTGAATGCGAGCTTTGTGGAACAGATTGAGTTGGCAATCGGGATGGCTTGCCTACTGACTTTTTCTAAACCGTATGGACGGGGGGATGTTTCACTTGCACAAGAAAATTAGGGTTAAGACTCAAGTTAGGGTTAGGGTTGGGGAGACTGGGCTTCCCAGGCGGGATCCTGGGCTTCGGTGTAGCCTAGCTTGGTGAAACAGACTGAGTGGGCCATCGGGATAGCTTTCCTACTGGCTTTCTGTGCACTGTAAGGACAGGGTATCGTTTCAGTTGCACAAGAAAATTTGTGTAAAAACTCAAGTTAGGGTTAGGGTTGGGGAGACTGCGGATCCCAAGCGTGATCCTGGGCTTCGGTGCAGCCTAGCTTGGTGAAAA
Organism: Heloderma suspectum; assembly: GCF_057233095.1. NCBI lineage: Eukaryota > Metazoa > Chordata > Lepidosauria > Squamata > Helodermatidae > Heloderma > Heloderma suspectum. The sequence continues at coordinate 48,191,526 of NC_139467.1, read as the reverse complement.
AGACTGAGTGGGCCATCGGGATAGCTTGCCTACTTTTTTTTGTACACCGTTTGGACGGGGGAATGTTTCATTTGCACAAGAAAATTAGTGCCAAGACTCTAGTTACGGTTAAGGTTGGGGAGGCTAGGCTTCCTGGAGGGAACCAGACCCTCTGTGAAGCCTAGCTTGGTGAAACAGACTTGAGTGGGCCACCAGGATGGCTTCCCTACTCCGTTTTAGTACATCGTGTCCATGGGGGGATGTTTCCGTTGCAGAAGAACATTAGCATTAAGACCCAAATTAGGGTTAGGGTTATGGAGGCTGGGCTTCCCAGGCAGGAACTACGGCCTCGATGAAGCCGAGCCTGGTGAAACAGACTGAGTGGGCCATCAGGATTGCTTGCCTACTGTCTTTTTGTACGCTGTATGGACGAGGGGATGTTTCAGTTGCACAGGAAAATTAGGATTAATACCCAAGGTATGGCTGGGTTGGGGAGACTGTGCTTCCCAGGCAGCAACCAGGGCCTCTGTGAAGGCTAGCTTGGTGGAACAGATTGAGTTGGCAATCGGGATGGCTTGCCTACTGACTTTTTCTAAACCGTATGGACGGGGGGATGTTTCACTTGCACAAGAAAATTAGGGTTAAGACTCAAGTTAGGGTTAGGGTTGGGGAGACTGGGCTTCCCAGGCGGGATCCTGGGCTTCGGTGTAGCCTAGCTTGGTGAAACAGACTGAGTGGGCCATCGGGATAGCTTTCCTACTGGCTTTCTGTGCACTGTAAGGACAGGGTATCGTTTCAGTTGCACAAGAAAATTTGTGTAAAGACTCAAGTTAGGGTTAGGGTTGGGGAGACTGCGGATCCCAAGCGTAATCCTGGGCTTCGGTGCAGCCCAGCTTGGTGAAACAGACTGAGTGGGCCATCGGGATAGCTTGCCTACTTTCTTTTTGTACACCGTTTGGACGGGGAAATGTTTCAGTTGCACAAGAAAATTAGGGCCAAGACTCTAGTTAGGGGTAAGGTTGGGGAGGCTAGGCTTCCTGGAGGGAACCAGACCCTCTGTGAAGCCTAGCTTGGTGAAACAGACTTGAGTGGGCCACCAGGATGGCTTCCCTACTCCGTTTTAGTACATCGTGTCCATGGGGGGATGTTTCCGTTGCAGAAGAACATTAGCATTAAGACCCAAATTAGGGTTAGGGTTATGGAGGCTGGGCTTCCCAGGCAGGAACTACGGCCTCGATGAATCCGAGCCTGGTGAAACAGACTGAGTGGGCCATCAGGATTGCTTGCCTACTGTCTTTTTGTACGCTGTATGGACGAGGGGATGTTTCAGTTGCACAGGAAAATTAGGATTAATACCCAAGGTATGGCTGGGTTGGGGAGACTGTGCTTCCCAGGCAGCAACCAGGGCCTCTGTGAATGCGAGCTTGGTGGAACAGATTGAGTTGGCAATCGGGATGGCTTGCCTACTGACTTTTTCTAAACCGTATGGACGGGGGGATGTTTCACTTGCACAAGAAAATTAGGGTTAAGACTCAAGTTAGGGTTAGGGTTGGGGAGACTGGGCTTCCCAGGCGGGATCCTGGGCTTCGGTGTAGCCTAGCTTGGTGAAACAGACTGAGTGGGCCATCGGGATAGCTTTCCTACTGGCTTTCTGTGCACTGTAAGGATGGGGTATCGTTTCAGTTGCACAAGAAAATTTCTGTTAAAACTCAAGTTAGGGTTAGGGTTGGGGAGACTGCGGATCCCAAGCGTGATCCTGGGCTTCGGTGCAGCCCAGCTTGGTGAAACAGACTGAGTGGGCCATCGGGATAGCTTGCCTACTTTCTTTTTGTACACCATTTGGACGGGGAAATGTTTCAGTTGCACAAGAAAATTAGGGCCAAGACTCTAGTTAGGGGTAAGGTTGGGGAGGCTAGGCTTCCCTGAAGGGAACCAGACCCTCTGTGAAGCCTAGCTTGGTGAAACAGACTTGAGTGGGCCACCAGGATGGCTTCCCTACTCCGTTTCAGTAAATCGTGTCCATGGGGGGATGTTTCCGTTGCAGAAGAACATTAGCATTAAGACCCAAATTAGGGTTAGGGTTATGGAGGCTGGGCTTCCCAGGCAGGAACTACGGCCTCGATGAAGCCGAGCCTGGTGAAACAGACTGAGTGGGCCATCAGGATTGCTTTCCTACTGACTTTTTGTACGCTGTATGGACGAGGGGATGTTTCAGTTGCACAGGAAAATTAGGATTAATACCCAAGGTATGGCTGGGTTGGGGAGACTGTGCTTCCCAGGCAGCAACCAGGGCCTCTGTGAAGGCTAGCTTGGTGGAACAGATTGAGTTGGCAATCGGGATGGCTTGCCTACTGACTTTTTCTAAACCGTATGGACGGGGGGATGTTTCACTTGCACAAGAAAATTAGGGTTAAGACTCAAGTTAGGGTTAGGGTTGGGGAGACTGGGCATCCCAGGCGGGATCCTGGGCTTCGGTGTAGCCTAGCTTGGTGAAACAGACTGAGTGGGCCATCGGGATAGCTTTCCTACTCGCTTTCTGTGCACTGTAAGGACGGGGTATCGTTTCAGTTGCACAAGAAAATTTCTGTTAAAACTCAAGTTAGGGTTAGGGTTGGGGAGACTGCGGATCCCAAGCGTGATCCTGGGCTTCGGTGCAGCCTAGCTTGGTGAAACAGACTGAGTGGGCAATCGGGATGGCTTGCCTACTGACTTTTTCTAAACCGTATGGACGGGGGGATGTTTCACTTGCACAAGAAAATTAGGGTTAAGACTCAAGTTAGGGTTAGGGTTGGGGAGACTGGGCTTCCCAGGCGGGATCCTGGGCTTCGGTGTAGCGTAGCTTGGTGAAACAGACTGAGTGGGCCATCGGGATAGCTTTCCTACTGGCTTTCTGTGCACTGTAAGGATGGGGTATCGTTTCAGTTGCACAAGAAAATTTCTGTTAAAACTCAAGTTAGGGTTAGGGTTGGGGAGACTGCGGATCCCAAGCGTGATCCTGGGCTTCGGTGCAGCCTAGCTTGGTGAAACAGACTGAGTGGGCCATCGGGATAGCTTGCCTACTTTCTTTTTGTACACCATTTGGACGGGGAAATGTTTCAGTTGCACAAGAAAATTAGGGCCAAGACTCTAGTTAGGGGTAAGGTTGGGGAGGCTAGGCTTCCCTGAAGGGAACCAGACCCTCTGTGAAGCCTAGCTTGGTGAAACAGACTTGAGTGGGCCACCAGGATGGCTTCCCTACTGCGTTTTAGTACATCGTGTCCATGGGGGGATGTTTCCGTTGCAGAAGAACATTAGCATTAAGACCCAAATTAGGGTTAGGGTTATGGAGGCTGGGCTTCCCAGGCAGGAACTACGGCCTCGATGAAGCCGAGCCTGGTGAAACAGACTGAGTGGGCCATCAGGATTGCTTGCCTACTGTCTTTTTGTATGCTGTATGGTCGAGGGGATGTTTCAGTTGCACAGGAAAATTAGGATTAATACCCAAGGTATGGCTGGGTTGGGGAGACTGTGCTTCCCAGGCAGCAACCAGGGCCGCTGTGAAGGCTAGCTTGGTGGAACAGATTGAGTTGGCAATCGGGATGGCTTGCCTACTGACTTTTTCTAAACCGTATGGACGGGGGGATGTTTCACTTGCACAAGAAAATTAGGGTTAAGAATACCCAAGTTAGGGCTGGGTTGGGGAGACTGTGGTTCCCAGGCAGCAACCAGGGCCTCTGTGAAAGCTAGCTTGGTGGACCAGATTGAGTTGGCAATCGGGATGGCTTGCCTACTGACTTTTTCTAAACCGTATGGACGGGGGGATGTTTCACTTGCACAAGAAAATTAGGGTTAAGACTCAAGTTAGGGTTAGGGTTGGGGAGACTGGGCTTCCCAGCCGGGATCCTGGGCTTCGGTGTAGCCTAGCTTGGTGAAACAGACTGAGTGGGCCATCGGGATAGCTTTCCTACTGGCTTTCTGTGCACTGTAAGGACGGGGTATCGTTTCAGTTGCACAAGAAAATTTCTATTAAAACTCAAGTTAGGGTTAGGGTTGGGGAGACTGCGGATCCCAAGCGTGATCCTGGGCTTCGGTGCAGCCTAGCTTGGTGAAACAGACTGAGTGGGCCATCGGGATAGCTTGCCTACTTTCTTTTTGTACACCATTTGGACGGGGAAATGTTTCAGTTGCACAAGAAAATTAGGGCCAAGACTCTAGTTAGGGGTAAGGTTGGGGAGGCTAGGCTTCCTGGAGGGAACCAGACCCTCTGTGAAGCCTAGCTTGGTGAAACAGACTTGAGTGGGCCACCAGGATGGCTTCCCTACTCCGTTTTACTACATCGTGTCCATGGGGGGATGTTTCCGTTGCAGAAGAACATTAGCATTAAGACCCAAATTAGGGTTAGGGTTATGGAGGCTGGGCTTCCCAGGCAGGAACTACGGCCTCGATGAATCCGAGCCTGGTGAAACAGACTGAGTGGGCCATCAGGATTGCTTGCCTACTGACTTTTTGTACGCTGTATGGACGAGGGGATGTTTCAGTTGCACAGGAAAATTAGGATTAATACCCAAGGTATGGCTGGGTTGGGGAGACTGTGCTTCCCAGGCAGCAACCAGGGCCTCTGTGAAGGCTAGCTTGGTGGAACAGATTGAGTTGGCAATCGGGATGGCTTGCCTACTGACTTTTTCTAAACCGTATGGACGGGGGGATGTTTCACTTGCACAAGAAAATTAGGGTTAAGACTCAAGTTAGGGTTAGGGTTGGGGAGACTGGGCTTCCCAGGCGGGATCCTGGGCTTCGGTGTAGCCTAGCTTGGTGAAACAGACTGAGCGGGCCATCGGGATAGCTTTCCTACTCGCTTTCTGTGCACTGTAAGGACGGGGTATCGTTTCAGTTGCACAAGAAAATTTCTGTTAAAACTCAAGTTAGGGTTAGGGTTGGGGAGACTGCGGATCCCAAGCGTGATCCTGGGCTTCGGTGCAGCCTAGCTTGGTGAAACAGACTGAGTGGGCCATCGGGATAGCTTTCCTACTGGCTTTCTGTGCACTGTAAGGATGGGGTATCGTTTCAGTTGCACAAGAAAATTTCTGTTAAAACTCAAGTTAGGGTTAGGGTTGGGGAGACTGCGGATCCCAAGCGTGATCCTGGGCTTCGGTGCAGCCTAGCTTGGTGAAACAGACTGAGTGGGCCATCGGGATGGCTTGCCTACTGACTTTTTCTAAACCGTATGGACGGGGGGATGTTTCACTTGCACAAGAAAATTAGGGTTAAGAATACCCAAGTTAGGGCTGGGTTGGGGAGACTGTGGTTCCCAGGCAGCAACCAGGGCCTCTGTGAATGCGAGCTTGGTGGAACAGATTGAGTTGGCAATCGGGATGGCTTGCCTACTGACTTTTTCTAAACCGTATGGACGGGGGGATGTTTCACTTGCACAAGAAAATTAGGGTTAAGACTCAAGTTAGGGTTAGGGTTGGGGAGACTGGGCTTCCCAGGCGGGATCCTGGGCTTCGGTGTAGCCTAGCTTGGTGAAACAGACTGAGTGGGCCATCGGGATAGCTTTCCTACTGGCTTTCTGTGCACTGTAAGGACAGGGTATCGTTTCAGTTGCACAAGAAAATTTGTGTAAAAACTCAAGTTAGGGTTAGGGTTGGGGAGACTGCGGATCCCAAGCGTGATCCTGGGCTTCGGTGCAGCCTAGCTTGGTGAAAAAGACTGAGTGGGCCATCGGGATAGCTTGCCTACTTTCTTTTTGTACACCGTTTGGACGGGGGAATGTTTCAGTTGCACAAGAAAATTAGTGCCAAGACTCTAGTTACGGTTAAGGTTGGGGAGGCTAGGCTTCCTGGAGGGAACCAGACCCTCTGTGAAGCCTAGCTTGGTGAAACAGACTTGAGTGGGCCACCAGGATGGCTTCCCTACTCCGTTTTAGTACATCGTGTCCATGGGGGGATGTTTCCGTTGCAGAAGTACATTAGCATTAAGACCCAAATTAGGGTTAGGGTTATGGAGGCTGGGCTTCCCAGGCAGGAACTACGGCCTCGATGAATCCGAGCCTGGTGAAACAGACTGAGTGGGCCATCAGGATTGCTTGCCTACTGTCTTTTTGTATGCTGTATGGTCGAGGGGATGTTTCAGTTGCACAGGAAAATTAGGATTAATACCCAAGGTATGGCTGGGTTGGGGAGACTGTGCTTCCCAGGCAGCAACCAGGGCCTCTGTGAAGGCTAGCTTGGTGGAACAGATTGAGTTGGCAATCGGGATGGCTTGCCTACTGACTTTTTCTAAACCGTATGGACGGGGGGATGTTTCACTTGCACAAGAAAATTAGGGTTAAGACTCAAGTTAGGGTTAGGGTTGGGGAGACTGGGCTTCCCAGGCGGGATCCTGGGCTTCGGTGTAGCCTAGCTTGGTGAAACAGACTGAGTGGGCCATCGGGATAGCTTTCCTACTGGCTTTCTGTGCACTGTAAGGACGGGGTATTGTTTCAGTTGCACAAGAAAATTTGTGTAAAAACTCAAGTTAGGGTTAGGGTTGGGGAGCCTGCGGATCCCAAGCGTAATCCTGGGCTTCGGTGCCGCCCAGCTTGGTGAAACAGACTGAGTGGGCCATCGGGATAGCTTGCCTACTTTCTTTTTGTACACCGTTTGGACGGGGGAATGTTTCAGTTGCACAAGACAATTAGGGCCAGGACTCTAGTTAGGGTTAAGGTTGGGGAGGCTAGGCTTCCCTGAAGGGAACCAGACCCTCTGTGAAGCCTAGCTTGGTGAAACAGACTTGAGTGGGCCACCAGGATGGCTTCCCTACTCCGTTTTACTACATTGTGTCCATGGGGGGATGTTTCCGTTGCAGAAGTACATTAGCATTAAGACACAAAATAGGGTTAGGTTTATGGAGGCTGGGCTTCCCAGGCAGGAACTACGGCCTCGATGAAGCCGAGCCTGGTGAAACAGACTGAGTGGGCCATCAGGATTGCTTGCCTACTGTCTTTTTGTATGCTGTATGGTCGAGGGGTTGTTTCAGTTGCACAGGAAAATTAGGATTAATACCCAAGGTATGGCTGGGTTGGGGAGACTGTGCTTCCCAGGCAGCAACCAGGGCCTCTGTGAAGGCTAGCTTGGTGGAACAGATTGAGTTGGCAATCGGGATGGCTTGCCTACTGACTTTTTCTAAACCGTATGGACGGGGGGATGTTTCACTTGCACAAGAAAATTAGGGTTAAGAATACCCAAGTTAGGGCTGGGTTGGGGAGACTGTGGTTCCCAGGCAGCAACCAGGGCCTCTGTGAAAGCTAGCTTGGTGGACCAGATTGAGTTGGCAATCGGGATGGCTTGCCTACTGACTTTTTCTAAACCGTATGGACGGGGGGATGTTTCACTTGCTCAAGAAAATTAGGGTTAAGACTCAAGTTAGGGTTAGGGTTGGGGAGACTGGGCTTCCCAGCCGGGATCCTGGGCTTCGGTGTAGCCTAGCTTGGTGAAACAGACTGAGTGGGCCATCGGGATAGCTTTCCTACTGGCTTTCTGTGCACTGTAAGGACGGGGTATCGTTTCAGTTGCACAAGAAAATTTCTGTTAAAACTCAAGTTAGGGTTAGGGTTGGGGAGACTGCGGATCCCAAGCGTGATCCTGGGCTTCGGTGCAGCCTAGCTTGGTGAAACAGACTGAGTGGGCCATCGGGATAGCTTGCCTACTTTCTTTTTGTACACCATTTGGACGGGGAAATGTTTCAGTTGCACAAGAAAATTAGGGCCAAGACTCTAGTTAGGGGTAAGGTTGGGGAGGCTAGGCTTCCCTGAATGGAACCAGACCCTCTGTGAAGCCTAGCTTGGTGAAACAGACTTGAGTGGGCCACCAGGATGGCTTCCCTACTCCGTTTTATTACATCGTGTCCATGGGGGGATGTTTCCGTTGCAGAAGAACATTAGCATTAAGACCCAAATTAGGGTTAGGGTTATGGAGGCTGGGCTTCCCAGGCAGGAACTACGGCCTCGATGAAGCCGAGCCTGGTGAAACAGACTGAGTGGGCCATCAGGATTGCTTGCCTACTGACTTTTTGTACGCTGTATGGACGAGGGGATGTTTCAGTTACACAGGAAAATTAGGATTAATACCCAAGGTATGGCTGGGTTGGGGAGACTGTGCTTCCCAGGCAGCAACCAGGGCCTCTGTGAAGGCTAGCTTGGTGGAACAGATTGAGTTGGCAATCGGGATGGCTTGCCTACTGACTTTTTCTAAACCGTATGGACGGGGGGATGTTTCACTTGCACAAGAAAATTAGGGTTAAGACTCAAGTTAGGGTTAGGGTTGGGGAGACTGGGCTTCCCAGGCGGGATCCTGGGCTTCGGTGTAGCCTAGCTTGGTGAAACAGACTGAGTGGGCCATCGGGATAGCTTTCCTACTCGCTTTCTGTGCACTGTAAGGACGGGGTATCGTTTCAGTTGCACAAGAAAATTTCTGTTAAAACTCAAGTTAGGGTTAGGGTTGGGGAGACTGCGGATCCCAAGCGTGATCCTGGGCTTCGGTGCAGCCTAGCTTGGTGAAACAGACTGAGTGGGCCATCGGGATAGCTTTCCTACTGGCTTTCTGTGCACTGTAAGGATGGGGTATCGTTTCAGTTGCACAAGAAAATTTCTGTTAAAACTCAAGTTAGGGTTAGGGTTGGGGAGACTGCGGATCCCAAGCGTGATCCTGGGCTTCGGTGCAGCCTAGCTTGGTGAAACAGACTGAGTGGGCCATCGGGATAGCTTGCCTTCTTTCTTTTTGTACACCATTTGGACGGGGAAATGTTTCAGTTCCACAAGAAAATTAGGGCCAAGACTCTAGTTAGGGGTAAGGTTGGGGAGGCTAGGCTTCCCTGAAGGGAACCAGACCCTCTCTGAAGCCTAGCTTGGTGAAACAGACTTGAGTGGGCCACCAGGATGGCTTCCCTACTCCGTTTTAGTACATCGTGTCCATGGGGGGATGTTTCCGTTGCAGAAGAACATTAGCATTAAGACCCAAATTAGGGTTAGGGTTATGGAGGCTGGGCTTCCCAGGCAGGAACTACGGCCTCGATGAATCCGAGCCTGGTGAAACAGACTGAGTGGGCCATCAGGATTGCTTGCCTACTGACTTTTTGTACGCTGTATGGACGAGGGGATGTTTCAGTTGCACAGGAAAATTAGGATTAATACCCAAGGTATGGCTGGGTTGGGGAGACTGTGCTTCCCATGCAGCAACCAGGGCCTCTGTGAAGGCTAGCTGGGTGGAACAGATTGAGTTGGCAATCGGGATGGCTTGCCTACTGACTTTTTCTAAACCGTATGGACGGGGGGATGTTTCACTTGCACAAGAAAATTAGGGTTAAGACTCAAGTTAGGGTTAGGGTTGGGGAGACTGGGCTTCCCAGGCGGGATCCTGGGCTTCGGTGTAGCCTAGCTTGGTGAAACAGACTGAGTGGGCCATCGGGATAGCTTTCCTACTGGCTTTCTGTGCACTGTAAGGACGGGGTATCGTTTCAGTTGCACAAGAAAATTTCTGTTAAAACTCAAGTTAGGGTTAGGGTTGGGGAGACTGCGGATCCCAAGCGTGATCCTGGGCTTCGGTGCAGCCTAGCTTGGTGAAACAGACTGAGTGGGCAATCGGGATGGCTTGCCTACTGACTTTTTCTAAACCGTATGGACGGGGGGATGTTTCACTTGCACAAGAAAATTAGGGTTAAGAATACCCAAGGTATGGCTGGGTTGGGGAGACTGTGGTTCCCAGGCAGCAACCAGGGCCTCTGTGAATGCGAGCTTGGTGGAACAGATTGAGTTGGCAATCGGGATGGCTTGCCTACTGACTTTTTCTAAACCGTATGGACGGGGGGATGTTTCACTTGCACAAGAAAATTAGGGTTAAGACTCAAGTTAGGGTTAGGGTTGGGGAGACTGGGCTTCCCAGGCGGGATCCTGGGCTTCGGTGTAGCCTAGCTTGGTGAAACAGACTGAGTGGGCCATCGGGATAGCTTTCCTACTGGCTTTCTGTGCACTGTAAGGACGGGGTATCGTTTCAGTTGCACAAGAAAATTTGTGTAAAAACTCAAGTTAGGGTTAGGGTTGGGGAGACTGCGGATCCCAAGCGTGATCCTGGGCTTCGGTGCAGCCTAGCTTGGTGAAAAAGACTGAGTGGGCCATCGGGATAGCTTGCCTACTTTCTTTTTGTACACCGTTTGGACGGGGGAATGTTTCAGTTGCACAAGAAAATTAGTGCCAAGACTCTAGTTACCGTTAAGGTTGGGGAGGCTAGGCTTCCTGGAGGGAACCAGACCCTCTGTGAAGCCTAGCTTGGTGAAACAGACTTGAGTGGGCCACAAGGATGGCTTCCCTACTCCGTTTTAGTACATCGTGTCCATGGGGGGATGTTTCCGTTGCAGAAGTACATTAGCATTAAGACCCAAATTAGGGTTAGGGTTATGGAGGCTGGGCTTCCCAGGCAGGAACTACGGCCTCGATGAAGCCGAGCCTGGTGAAACAGACTGAGTGGGCCATCAGGATTGCTTGCCTACTGTCTTTTTGTACGCTGTATGGACGAGGGGATGTTTCAGTTGCACAGGAAAATTAGGATTAATACCCAAGGTATGGCTGGGTTGGGGAGACTGTGGTTCCCAGGCAGCAAGCAGGGCCTCTGTGAAGGCTAGCTTGGTGGAACAGATTGAGTTGGCAATCGGGATGGCTTGCCTACTGACTTTTTCTAAACCGTATGGACGGGGGGATGTTTCACTTGCACAAGAAAATTAGGGTTAAGACTCAAGTTAGGGTTAGGGTTGGGGAGACTGGGCTTCCCAGGCGGGATCCTGGGCTTCGGTGTAGCCTAGCTTGGTGAAACAGACTGAGTGGGCCATCGGGATAGCTTTCCTACTGGCTTTCTGTGCACTGTAAGGACAGGGTATCGTTTCAGTTGCACAAGAAAATTTGTGTAAAAACTCAAGTTAGGGTTAGGGTTGGGGAGACTGCGGATCCCAAGCGTAATCCTGGGCTTCGGTGCAGCCCAGCTTGGTGAAACAGACTGAGTGGGCCATCGGGATAGCTTGCCTACTTTCTTTTTGTACACCGTTTGGATGGGGAAATGTTTCAGTTGCACAAGACAATTAGGGCCAGGACTCTAGTTAGGGTTAAGGTTGGGGAGGCTAGGCTTCCCTGAAGGGAACCAGACCCTCTGTGAAGCCTAGCTTGGTGAAACAGACTTGAGTGGGCCACCAGGATGGCTTCCCTACTCCGTTTTACTACATTGTGTCCATGGGGGGATGTTTCCGTTGCAGAAGTACATTAGCATTACGACCCAAAATAGGGTTAGGGTTATGGAGGCTGGGCTTCCCAGGCAGGAACTACGGCCTCGATGAAGCCGAGCCTGGTGAAACAGACTGAGTGGGCCATCAGGATTGCTTGCCTACTGTCTTTTTGTATGCTGTATGGTCGAGGGGTTGTTTCAGTTGCACAGGAAAATTAGGATTAATACCCAAGGTATGGCTGGGTTGGGGAGACTGTGCTTCCCAGGCAGCAACCAGGGCCTCTGTGAAGGCTAGCTTGGTGGAACAGATTGAGTTGGCAATCGGGATGGCTTGCCTACTGACTTTTTCTAAACCGTATGGACGGGGGGATGTTTCACTTGCACAAGAAAATTAGGGTTAAGAATACCCAAGTTAGGGCTGGGTTGGGGAGACTGTGGTTCCCAGGCAGCAACCAGGGCCTCTGTGAAAGCTAGCTTGGTGGACCAGATTGAGTTGGCAATCGGGATGGCTTGCCTACTGACTTTTTCTAAACCGTATGGACGGGGGGATGTTTCACTTGCACAAGAAAATTAGGGTTAAGACTCAAGTTAGGGTTAGGGTTGGGGAGACTGGGCTTCCCAGCCGGGATCCTGGGCTTCGGTGTAGCCTAGCTTGGTGAAACAGACTGAGTGGGCCATCGGGATAGCTTTCCTACTCGCTTTCTGTGCACTGTAAGGACGGGGTATCGTTTCAGTTGCACAAGAAAATTTCTGTTAAAACTCAAGTTAGGGTTAGGGTTGGGGAGACTGCGGATCCCAAGCCTGATCCTGGGCTTCGGTGCAGCCTAGCTTGGTGAAACAGACTGAGTGGGCCATCGGGATAGCTTGCCTACTTTCTTTTTGTACACCATTTGGACGGGGAAATGTTTCAGTTGCACAAGAAAATTAGGGCCAAGACTCTAGTTAGCGGTAAGGTTGGGGAGGCTAGGCTTCCTGGAGGGAACCAGACCCTCTGTGAAGCCTAGCTTGGTGAAACAGACTTGAGTGGGCCACCAGGATGGCTTCCCTACTCCGTTTTAGTACATCGTGTCCATGGGGGGATGTTTCCGTTGCAGAAGAACATTAGCATTAAGACCCAAATTAGGGTTAGGGTTATGGAGGCTGGGCTTCCCAGGCAGGAACTACGGCCTCGATGAATCCGAGCCTGGTGAAACAGACTGAGTGGGCCATCAGGATTGCTTGCCTACTGACTTTTTGTACGCTGTATGGACGAGGGGATGTTTCAGTTGCACAGGAAAATTAGGATTAATACCCAAGGTATGGCTGGGTTGGGGAGACTGTGCTTCCCAGGCAGCAACCAGGGCCTCTGTGAAGGCTAGCTTGGTGGAACAGATTGAGTTGGCAATCGGGATGGCTTGCCTACTGACTTTTTCTAAACCGTATGGACGGGGGGATGTTTCACTTGCACAAGAAAATTAGGGTTAAGACTCAAGTTAGGGTTAGGGTTGGGGAGACTGGGCTTCCCAAGCGGGATCCTGGGCTTCGGTGTAGCCTAGCTTGGTGAAACAGACTGAGTGGGCCATCGGGATAGCTTTCCTACTGGCTTTCTGTGCACTGTAAGGACGGGGTATCGTTTCAGTTGCACAAGAAAATTTCTGTTAAAACTCAAGTTAGGGTTAGGGTTGGGGAGACTGCGGATCCCAAGCGTGATCCTGGGCTTCGGTGCAGCCTAGCTTGGTGAAACAGACTGAGTGGGCCATCGGGATAGCTTTCCTACTGGCTTTCTGTGCACTGTAAGGATGGGGTATCGTTTCAGTTGCACAAGAAAATTTCTGTTAAAACTCAAGTTAGGGTTAGTGTTGGGGAGACTGCGGATCCCAAGCGTGATCCTGGGCTTCGGTGCAGCCTAGCTTGGTGAAACAGACTGAGTGGGCCATCGGGATAGCTTGCCTACTTTCTTTTTGTACACCATTTGGACGGGGAAATGTTTCAGTTGCACAAGAAAATTAGGGCCAAGACTCTAGTTAGGGGTAAGGTTGGGGAGGCTAGGCTTCCCTGAAGGGAACCAGACCCTCTGTGAAGCCTAGCTTGGTGAAACAGACTTGAGTGGGCCACCAGGATGGCTTCCCTACTACGTTTTAGTACATCGTGTCCATGGGGGGATGTTTCCGTTGCAGAAGAACATTAGCATTAAGACCCAAATTAGGGTTAGGGTTATGGAGGCTGGGCTTCCCAGGCAGGAACTACGGCCTCGATGAATCCGAGCCTGGTGAAACAGACTGAGTGGGCCATCAGGATTGCTTGCCTACTGACTTTTTGTACGCTGTATGGACGAGGGGATGTTTCAGTTGCACAGGAAAATTAGGATTAATACCCAAGGTATGGCTGGGTTGGGGAGACTGTGCTTCCCAGGCAGCAACCAGGGCCTCTGTGAAGGCTAGCTTGGTGGAACAGATTGAGTTGGCAATCGGGATGGCTTGCCTACTGACTTTTTCTAAACCGTATGGACGGGTGGATGTTTCACTTGCACAAGAAAATTAGGGTTAAGACTCAAGTTAGGGTTAGGGTTGGGGAGACTGGGCTTCCCAGGCGGGATCCTGGGCTTCGGTGTAGCCTAGCTTGGTGAAACAGACTGAGTGGGCCATCGGGATAGCTTTCCTACTGGCTTTCTGTGCACTGTAAGGACGGGGTATCGTTTCAGTTGCACAAGAAAATTTGTGTAAAAACTCAAGTTAGGGTTAGGGTTGGGGAGACTGCGGATCCCAAGCGTGATCCTGGGCTACGGTGCAGCCTAGCTTGGTGAAACAGACTGAGTGGGCCATCGGGATGGCTTGCCTACTGACTTTTTCTAAACCGTATGGACGGGGGGATGTTTCACTTGCACAAGAAAATTAGGGTTAAGAATACCCAATTTAGGGCTGGGTTGGGGAGACTGTGGTTCCCAGGCAGCAACCAGGGCCTCTGTGAATGCGAGCTTGGTGGAACAGATTGAGTTGGCAATCGGGATGGCTTGCCTACTGACTTTTTCTAAACCGTATGGACGGGGGGATGTTTCACTTGCACAAGAAAATTAGGGTTAAGACTCAAGTTAGGGTTAGGGTTGGGGAGACTGGGCTTCCCAGGCGGGATCCTGGGCTTCGGTGTAGCCTAGCTTGGTGAAACAGACTGAGTGGGCCATCGGGATAGCTTTCCTACTGGCTTTCTGTGCACTGTAAGGACAGGGTATCGTTTCAGTTGCACAAGAAAATTTGTGTAAAAACTCAAGTTAGGGTTAGGGTTGGGGAGACTGCGGATCCCAAGCGTAATCCTGGGCTTCGGTGCAGCCCAGCTTGGTGAAACAGACTGAGTGGGCCATCGGGATAGCTTGCCTACTTTCTTTTTGTACACCGTTTGCATGGGGAAATGTTTCAGTTGCACAAGAAAATTAGGGCCAAGACTCTAGTTAGGGGTAAGGTTGGGGAGGCTAGGCTTCCTGGAGGGAACCAGACCCTCTGTGAAGCCTAGCTTGGTGAAACAGACTTGAGTGGCCCACCAGGATGGCTTCCCTACTCCGTTTTAGTACATCGTGTCCATGGGGGGATGTTTCCGTTGCAGAAGTACATTAGCATTAAGACCCAAATTAGGGTTAGGGTTATGGAGGCTGGGCTTCCCAGGCAGGAACTACGGCCTCGATGAAGCCGAGCCTGGTGAAACAGACTGAGTGGGCCATCAGGATTGCTTGCCTACTGTCTTTTTGTACGCTGTATGGACGAGGGGATGTTTCAGTTGCACAGGAAAATTAGGATTAATACCCAAGGTATGGCTGGGTTGGGGAGACTGTGCTTGCAGGCAGCAACCAGGGCCTCTGTGAAGGCTAGCTTGGTGGAACAGATTGAGTTGGCAATCGGGATGGCTTGCCTACTGACTTTTTCTAAACCGTATGGACGGGGGGATGTTTCACTTGCACAAGAAAATTAGGGTTAAGACTCAAGTTAGGGTTAGGGTTGGGGAGACTGGGCTTCCCAGGCGGGATCCTGGGCTTCGGTGTAGCCTAGCTTGGTGAAACAGACTGAGTGGGCCATCGGGATAGCTTTCCTACTGGCTTTCTGTGCACTGTAAGGATGGGGTATCGTTTCAGTTGCACAAGAAAATTTGCGTAAAAACTCAAGTTAGGGTTAGGGTTGGGGAGACTGCGGATCCCAAGCGTGATCCTGGGCTTCGGTGCAGCCTAGCTTGGTGAAACAGACTGAGTGGGCCATCGGGATAGCTTGCCTACTTTCTTTTTGTACACCATTTGGACGGGGAAATGTTTCAGTTGCACAAGAAAATTAGGGCCAAGACTCTAGTTAGGGGTAAGGTTGGGGAGGCTAGGCTTCCCTGAATGGAACCAGACCCTCTGTGAAGCCTAGCTTGGTGAAACAGACTTGAGTGGGCCACCAGGATGGCTTCCCTACTCCGTTTTAGTACATCGTGTCCATGGGGGGATGTTTCCGTTGCAGAAGAACATTAGCATTAAGACCCAAAATAGGGTTAGGGTTATGGAGGCTGGGCTTCCCAGGCAGGAACTACGGCCTCGATGAATCCGAGCCTGGTGAAACAGACTGAGTGGGCCATCAGGATTGCTTGCCTACTGTCTTTTTGTACGCTGTATGGACGAGGGGATGTTTCAGTTGCACAGGAAAATTAGGATTAATACCCAAGGTATGGCTGGGTTGGGGAGACTGTGCTTCCCAGGCAGCAACCAGGGCCTCTGTGAAGGCTAGCTTGGTGGAACAGATTGAGTTGGCAATCGGGATGGCTTGCCTACTGACTTTTTCTAAACCGTATGGACGGGGGGATGTTTCACTTGCACAAGAAAATTAGGGTTAAGACTCAAGTTAGGGTTAGGGTTGGGGAGACTGGGCTTCCCAGGCGGGATCCTGGGCTTCGGTGTAGCCTAGCTTGGTGAAACAGACTGAGTGGGCCATCGGGATAGCTTTCCTACTCGCTTTCTGTGCACTGTAAGGACGGGGTATCGTTTCAGTTGCACAAGAAAATTTCTGTTAAAACTCAAGTTAGGGTTAGGGTTGAGGAGACTGCGGATCCCAAGCGTGATCCTGGGCTTCGGTGCAGCCTAGCTTGGTGAAACAGACTGAGTGGGCAATCGGGATGGCTTGCCTACTGACTTTTTCTAAACCGTATGGACGGGGGGATGTTTCACTTGCACAAGAAAATTAGGGTTAAGACTCAAGTTAGGGTTAGGGTTGGGGAGACTGGGCTTCCCAGGCGGGATCCTGGGCTTCGGTGTAGCGTAGCTTGGTGAAACAGACTGAGTGGGCCATCGGGATAGCTTTCCTACTGGCTTTCTGTGCACTGTAAGGACGGGGTATCATTTCAGTTGCACAAGAAAATTTGTGTAAAAACTCAAGTTAGGGTTAGGGTTGGGGAGACTGCGGATCCCAAGCGTAATCCTGGGCTTCGGTGCAGCCCAGCTTGGTGAAACAGACTGAGTGGGCCATTGGGATAGCTTGCCTACTTTCTTTTTGTACACCGTTTGGACGGGGGAATGTTTCAGTTGCACAAGAAAATTAAGGCCAGGACTCTAGTTAGGGTTAAGGTTGGGGAGGCTAGGCTTCCCTGAAGGGAACCAGACCCTCTGTGAAGCCTAGCTTGGTGAAACAGACTTGAGTGGGCCACCAGGATGGCTTCCCTACTCCGTTTTACTACATTGTGTCCATGGGGTGATGTTTCCGTTGCAGAAGTACATTAGCATTAAGACCCAAATTAGGGTTAGGGTTATGGAGGCTGGGCTTCCCAGGCAGGAACTACGGCCTCGATGAAGCCGAGCCTGGTGAAACAGACTGAGTGGGCCATCAGGATTGCTTGCCTACTGTCTTTTTGTATGCTGTATGGTCGAGGGGATGTTTCAGTTGCACAGGAAAATTAGGATTAATACCCAAGGTATGGCTGGGTTGGGGAGACTGTGCTTCCCAGGCAGCAACCAGGGCCTCTGTGAAGGCTAGCTTGGTGGAACAGATTGAGTTGGCAATCGGGATGGCTTGCCTACTGACTTTTTCTAAACCGTATGGACGGGGGGATGTTTCACTTGCACAAGAAAATTAGGGTTAAGAATACCCAAGTTAGGGCTGGGTTGGGGAGACTGTGGTTCCCAGGCAGCAACCAGGGCCTCTGTGAATGCGAGCTTGGTGGAACAGATTGAGTTGGCAATCGGGATGGCTTGCCTACTGACTTTTTCTAAACCGTATGGACGGGGGGATGTTTCACTTGCACAAGAAAATTAGGGTTAAGACTCAAGTTAGGGTTAGGGTTGGGGAGACTGGGCTTCCCAGGCGGGATCCTGGGCTTCGGTGTAGCCTAGCTTGGTGAAACAGACTGAGTGGGCCATCGGGATAGCTTTCCTACTGGCTTTCTGTGCACTGTAAGGACGGGGTATCGTTTCAGTTGCACAAGAAAATTTGTGTAAAAACTCAAGTTAGGGTTAGGGTTGGGGAGACTGCGGATCCCAAGCGTGATCCTGGGCTACGGTGCAGCCTAGCTTGGTGAAACAGACTGAGTGGGCCATCGGGATGGCTTGCCTACTGACTTTTTCTAAACCGTATGGACGGGGGGATGTTTCACTTGCACAAGAAAATTAGGGTTAAGAATACCCAAGTTAGGGCTGGGTTGGGGAGACTGTGGTTCCCAGGCAGCAACCAGGGCCTCTGTGAATGCGAGCTTGGTGGAACAGATTGAGTTGGCAATCGGGATGGCTTGCCTACTGACTTTTTCTAAACCGTATGGACGGGGGGATGTTTCACTTGCACAAGAAAATTAGGGTTAAGACTCAAGTTAGGGTTAGGGTTGGGGAGACTGGGCTTCCCAGGCGGGATCCTGGGCTTCGGTGTAGCCTAGCTTGGTGAAACAGACTGAGTGGGCCATCGGGATAGCTTTCCTACTGGCTTTCTGTGCACTGTAAGGACAGGGTATCGTTTCAGTTGCACAAGAAAATTTGTGTAAAAACTCAAGTTAGGGTTAGGGTTGGGGAGACTGCGGATCCCAAGCGTAATCCTGGGCTTCGGTGCAGCCCAGCTTGGTGAAACAGACTGAGTGGGCCATCGGGATAGCTTGCCTACTTTCTTTTTGTACACCGTTTGCATGGGGAAATGTTTCAGTTGCACAAGAAAATTAGGGCCAAGACTCTAGTTAGGGGTAAGGTTGGGGAGGCTAGGCTTCCTGGAGGGAACCAGACCCTCTGTGAAGCCTAGCTTGGTGAAACAGACTTGAGTGGCCCACCAGGATGGCTTCCCTACTCCGTTTTAGTACATCGTGTCCATGGGGGGATGTTTCCGTTGCAGAAGTACATTAGCATTAAGACCCAAATTAGGGTTAGGGTTATGGAGGCTGGGCTTCCCAGGCAGGAACTACGGCCTCGATGAAGCCGAGCCTGGTGAAACAGACTGAGTGGGCCATCAGGATTGCTTGCCTACTGTCTTTTTGTACGCTGTATGGACGAGGGGATGTTTCAGTTGCACAGGAAAATTAGGATTAATACCCAAGGTATGGCTGGGTTGGGGAGACTGTGCTTGCAGGCAGCAACCAGGGCCTCTGTGAAGGCTAGCTTGGTGGAACAGATTGAGTTGGCAATCGGGATGGCTTGCCTACTGACTTTTTCTAAACCGTATGGACGGGGGGATGTTTCACTTGCACAAGAAAATTAGGGTTAAGACTCAAGTTAGGGTTAGGGTTGGGGAGACTGGGCTTCCCAGGCGGGATCCTGGGCTTCGGTGTAGCCTAGCTTGGTGAAACAGACTGAGTGGGCCATCGGGATAGCTTTCCTACTGGCTTTCTGTGCACTGTAAGGATGGGGTATCGTTTCAGTTGCACAAGAAAATTTGCGTAAAAACTCAAGTTAGGGTTAGGGTTGGGGAGACTGCGGATCCCAAGCGTGATCCTGGGCTTCGGTGCAGCCTAGCTTGGTGAAACAGACTGAGTGGGCCATCGGGATAGCTTGCCTACTTTCTTTTTGTACACCATTTGGACGGGGAAATGTTTCAGTTGCACAAGAAAATTAGGGCCAAGACTCTAGTTAGGGGTAAGGTTGGGGAGGCTAGGCTTCCCTGAATGGAACCAGACCCTCTGTGAAGCCTAGCTTGGTGAAACAGACTTGAGTGGGCCACCAGGATGGCTTCCCTACTCCGTTTTAGTACATCGTGTCCATGGGGGGATGTTTCCGTTGCAGAAGAACATTAGCATTAAGACCCAAAATAGGGTTAGGGTTATGGAGGCTGGGCTTCCCAGGCAGGAACTACGGCCTCGATGAATCCGAGCCTGGTGAAACAGACTGAGTGGGCCATCAGGATTGCTTGCCTACTGTCTTTTTGTACGCTGTATGGACGAGGGGATGTTTCAGTTGCACAGGAAAATTAGGATTAATACCCAAGGTATGGCTGGGTTGGGGAGACTGTGCTTCCCAGGCAGCAACCAGGGCCTCTGTGAAGGCTAGCTTGGTGGAACAGATTGAGTTGGCAATCGGGATGGCTTGCCTACTGACTTTTTCTAAACCGTATGGACGGGGGGATGTTTCACTTGCACAAGAAAATTAGGGTTAAGACTCAAGTTAGGGTTAGGGTTGGGGAGACTGGGCTTCCCAGGCGGGATCCTGGGCTTCGGTGTAGCCTAGCTTGGTGAAACAGACTGAGTGGGCCATCGGGATAGCTTTCCTACTCGCTTTCTGTGCACTGTAAGGACGGGGTATCGTTTCAGTTGCACAAGAAAATTTCTGTTAAAACTCAAGTTAGGGTTAGGGTTGAGGAGACTGCGGATCCCAAGCGTGATCCTGGGCTTCGGTGCAGCCTAGCTTGGTGAAACAGACTGAGTGGGCAATCGGGATGGCTTGCCTACTGACTTTTTCTAAACCGTATGGACGGGGGGATGTTTCACTTGCACAAGAAAATTAGGGTTAAGACTCAAGTTAGGGTTAGGGTTGGGGAGACTGGGCTTCCCAGGCGGGATCCTGGGCTTCGGTGTAGCGTAGCTTGGTGAAACAGACTGAGTGGGCCATCGGGATAGCTTTCCTACTGGCTTTCTGTGCACTGTAAGGACGGGGTATCATTTCAGTTGCACAAGAAAATTTGTGTAAAAACTCAAGTTAGGGTTAGGGTTGGGGAGACTGCGGATCCCAAGCGTAATCCTGGGCTTCGGTGCAGCCCAGCTTGGTGAAACAGACTGAGTGGGCCATTGGGATAGCTTGCCTACTTTCTTTTTGTACACCGTTTGGACGGGGGAATGTTTCAGTTGCACAAGAAAATTAAGGCCAGGACTCTAGTTAGGGTTAAGGTTGGGGAGGCTAGGCTTCCCTGAAGGGAACCAGACCCTCTGTGAAGCCTAGCTTGGTGAAACAGACTTGAGTGGGCCACCAGGATGGCTTCCCTACTCCGTTTTACTACATTGTGTCCATGGGGTGATGTTTCCGTTGCAGAAGTACATTAGCATTAAGACCCAAATTAGGGTTAGGGTTATGGAGGCTGGGCTTCCCAGGCAGGAACTACGGCCTCGATGAAGCCGAGCCTGGTGAAACAGACTGAGTGGGCCATCAGGATTGCTTGCCTACTGTCTTTTTGTATGCTGTATGGTCGAGGGGATGTTTCAGTTGCACAGGAAAATTAGGATTAATACCCAAGGTATGGCTGGGTTGGGGAGACTGTGCTTCCCAGGCAGCAACCAGGGCCTCTGTGAAGGCTAGCTTGGTGGAACAGATTGAGTTGGCAATCGGGATGGCTTGCCTACTGACTTTTTCTAAACCGTATGGACGGGGGGATGTTTCACTTGCACAAGAAAATTAGGGTTAAGAATACCCAAGTTAGGGCTGGGTTGGGGAGACTGTGGTTCCCAGGCAGCAACCAGGGCCTCTGTGAATGCGAGCTTGGTGGAACAGATTGAGTTGGCAATCGGGATGGCTTGCCTACTGACTTTTTCTAAACCGTATGGACGGGGGGATGTTTCACTTGCACAAGAAAATTAGGGTTAAGACTCAAGTTAGGGTTAGGGTTGGGGAGACTGGGCTTCCCAGGCGGGATCCTGGGCTTCGGTGTAGCCTAGCTTGGTGAAACAGACTGAGTGGGCCATCGGGATAGCTTTCCTACTGGCTTTCTGTGCACTGTAAGGACAGGGTATCGTTTCAGTTGCACAAGAAAATTTGTGTAAAAACTCAAGTTAGGGTTAGGGTTGGGGAGACTGCGGATCCCAAGCGTGATCCTGGGCTTCGGTGCAGCCTAGCTTGGTGAAAAAGACTGAGTGGGCCATCGGGATAGCTTGCCTACTTTTTTTTTGTACACCGTTTGGACGGGGGAATGTTTCATTTGCACAAGAAAATTAGTGCCAAGACTCTAGTTACGGTTAAGGTTGGGGAGGCTAGGCTTCCTGGAGGGAACCAGACCCTCTGTGAAGCCTAGCTTGGTGAAACAGACTTGAGTGGGCCACCAGGATGGCTTCCCTACTCCGTTTTAGTACATCGTGTCCATGGGGGGATGTTTCCGTTGCAGAAGAACATTAGCATTAAGACCCAAATTAGGGTTAGGGTTATGGAGGCTGGGCTTCCCAGGCAGGAACTACGGCCTCGATGAAGCCGAGCCTGGTGAAACAGACTGAGTGGGCCATCAGGATTGCTTGCCTACTGTCTTTTTGTACGCTGTATGGACGAGGGGATGTTTCAGTTGCACAGGAAAATTAGGATTAATACCCAAGGTATGGCTGGGTTGGGGAGACTGTGGTTCCCAGGCAGCAACCAGGGCCTCTGTGAAGGCTAGCTTGGTGGAACAGATTGAGTTGGCAATCGGGATGGCTTGCCTACTGACTTTTTCTAAACCGTATGGACGGGGGGATGTTTCACTTGCACAAGAAAATTAGGGTTAAGACTCAAGTTAGGGTTAGGGTTGGGGAGACTGGGCTTCCCAGGCGGGATCCTGGGCTTCGGTGTAGCCTAGCTTGGTGAAACAGACTGAGTGGGCCATCGGGATAGCTTTCCTACTGGCTTTCTGTGCACTGTAAGGACGGGGCATCTTTTCAGTTGCACAAGAAAATTTCTGTTAAAACTCAAGTTAGGGTTAGGGTTGGGGAGACTGCGGATCCCAAGCGTGATCCTGGGCTTCGGTGCAGCCTAGCTTGGTGAAACAGACTGAGTGGGCAATCGGGATGGCTTGCCTACTGACTTTTTCTAAACCGTATGGACGGGGGGATGTTTCACTTGCACAAGAAAATTAGGGTTAAGACTCAAGTTAGGGTTAGGGTTGGGGAGACTGGGCTTCCCAGGCGGGATCCTGGGCTTCGGTGTAGCCTACCTTGGTGAAACAGACTGAGTGGGCCATCGGGATAGCTTTCCTACTGGCTTTCTGTGCACTGTAAGGACAGGGTATCGTTTCAGTTGCACAAGAAAATTTGTGTAAAAACTCAAGTTAGGGTTAGGGTTGGGGAGACTGCGGATCCCAAGCGTAATCCTGGGCTTCGGTGCAGCCCAGCTTGGTGAAACAGACTGAGTGGGCCATCGGGATAGCTTGCCTACTTTCTTTTTGTACACCGTTTGGACGGGGAAATGTTTCAGTTGCACAAGAAAATTAGGGCCAAGACTCTAGTTAGGGGTAAGGTTGGGGAGGCTAGGCTTCCTGGAGGGAACCAGACCCTCTGTGAAGCCTAGCTTGGTGAAACAGACTTGAGTGGGCCACCAGGATGGCTTCCCTACTCCGTTTTAGTACATCGTGTCCATGGGGGGATGTTTCCGTTGCAGAAGAACATTAGCATTAAGACCCAAATTAGGGTTAGGGTTATGGAGGCTGGGCTTCCCAGGCAGGAACTACGGCCTCGATGAAGCCGAGCCTGGTGAAACAGACTGAGTGGGCCATCAGGATTGCTTGCCTACTGTCTTTTTGTACGCTGTATGGACGAGGGGATGTTTCAGTTGCACAGGAAAATTAGGATTAATACCCAAGGTATGGCTGGGTTGGGGAGACTGTGCTTCCCAGGCAGCAACCAGGGCCTCTGTGAAGGCCAGCTTGGTGGAACAGATTGAGTTGGCAATCGGGATGGCTTGCCTACTGACTTTTTCTAAACCGTATGGACGGGGGGATGTTTCACTTGCACAAGAAAATTAGGGTTAAGACTCAAGTTAGGGTTAGGGTTGGGGAGACTGGGCTTCCCAGGCGGGATCCTGGGCTTCGGTGTAGCCTAGCTTGGTGAAACAGACTGAGTGGGCCATCGGGATAGCTTTCCTACTGGCTTTCTGTGCACTTTAAGGATGGGGTATCGTTTCAGTTGCAAAAGAAAATTTCTGTTAAAACTCAAGTTAGGGTTAGGGTTGGGGAGACTGCGGATCCCAAGCGTGATCCTGGGCTTCGGTGCAGCCTAGCTTGGTGAAACAGACTGAGTGGGCCATCGGGATAGCTTGCCTACTTTCTTTTTGTACACCATTTGGACGGGGAAATGTTTCAGTTGCACAAGAAAATTAGGGCCAAGACTCTAGTTAGGGGTAAGGTTGGGGAGGCTAGGCTTCCTGGAGGGAACCAGACCCTCTGTGAAGCCTAGCTTGGTGAAACAGACTTGAGTGGGCCACCAGGATGGCTTCCCTACTCCGTTTTAGTACATCGTGTCCATGGGGGGATGTTTCCGTTGCAGAAGAACATTAGCATTAAGACCCAAATTAGGGTTAGGGTTATGGAGGCTGGGCTTCCCAGGCAGGAACTACGGCCTCGATGAATCCGAGCCTGGTGAAACAGACTGAGTGGGCCATCAGGATTGCTTGCCTACTGACTTTTTGTACGCTGTATGGACGAGGGGATGTTTCAGTTGCACAGGAAAATTAGGATTAATACCCAAGGTATGGCTGGGTTGGGGAGACTGTGCTTCCCAGGCAGCAACCAGGGCCTCTGTGAAGGCTAGCTTGGTGGAACAGATTGAGTTGGCAATCGGGATGGCTTGCCTACTGACTTTTTCTAAACCGTATGGACGGGGGGATGTTTCACTTGCACAAGAAAATTAGGGTTAAGACTCAAGTTAGGGTTAGGGTTGGGGAGACTGGGCTTCCCAGGCGGGATCCTGGGCTTCGGTGTAGCCTAGCTTGGTGAAACAGACTGAGTGGGCCATCGGGATAGCTTTCCTACTCGCTTTCTGTGCACTGTAAGGACGGGGTATCGTTTCAGTTGCACAAGAAAATTTCTGTTAAAACTCAAGTTAGTGTTAGGGTTGGGGAGACTGCGGATCCCAAGCGTGATCCTGGGCTTCGGTGCAGCCTAGCTTGGTGAAACAGACTGAGTGGGCAATCGGGATGGCTTGCCTACTGACTTTTTCTAAACCGTATGGACGGGGGGATGTTTCACTTGCACAAGAAAATTAGGGTTAAGACTCAAGTTAGGGTTAGGGTTGGGGAGACTGGGCTTCCCAGGCGGGATCCTGGGCTTCGGTGTAGCCTAGCTTGGTGAAACAGACTGAGTGGGCCATCGGGATAGCTTTCCTACTGGCTTTCTGGGCACTGTAAGGACGGGGTATCGTTTCAGTTGCACAAGAAAATTTGTGTAAAAACTCAAGTTAGGGTTAGGGTTGGGGAGACTGCGGATCCCAAGCGTAATCCTGGGCTTCGGTGCAGCCCAGCTTGGTGAAACAGACTGAGTGGGCCATTGGGATAGCTTGCCTACTTTCTTTTTGTACACCGTTTGGACGGGGGAATGTTTCAGTTGCACAAGAAAATTAAGGCCAGGACTCTAGTTAGGGTTAAGGTTGGGGAGGCTAGGCTTCCCTGAAGGGAACCAGACCCTCTGTGAAGCCTAGCTTGGTGAAAAGGACTTTAGTGGGCCACCAGGATGGCTTCCCTACTCCGTTTTACTACATTGTGTCCATGGGGGGATGTTTCCGTTGCAGAAGTACATTAGCATTAAGACCCAAATTAGGGTTAGGGCTATGGAGGCTGGGCTTCCCAGGCAGGAACTACGGCCTCGATGAAGCCTAGCCTGGTGAAACAGACTGAGTGGGCCATCAGGATTGCTTGCCTACTGTCTTTTTGTATGCTGTATGGTCGAGGGGATGTTTCAGTTGCACAGGAAAATTAGGATTAATACCCAAGGTATGGCTGGGTTGGGGAGACTGTGCTTCCCAGGCAGCAACCAGGGCCTCTGTGAATGCGAGCTTGGTGGAACAGATTGAGTTGGCAATCGGGATGGCTTGCCTACTGACTTTTTCTAAACCGTATGGACGGGGGGATGTTTCACTTGCACAAGAAAATTAGGGTTAAGACTCAAGTTAGGGTTAGGGTTGGGGAGACTGGGCTTCCCAGGCGGGATCCTGGGCTTCGGTGTAGCCTAGCTTGGTGAAACAGACTGAGTGGGCCATCGGGATAGCTTTCCTACTGGCTTTCTGTGCACTGTAAGGACAGGGTATCGTTTCAGTTGCACAAGAAAATTTGTGTAAAAACTCAAGTTAGGGTTAGGGTTGGGGAGACTGCGGATCCCAAGCGTGATCCTGGGCTTCGGTGCAGCCTAGCTTGGTGAAAAAGACTGAGTAGGCCATCGGGATAGCTTGCCTACTTTCTTTTTGTACACCGTTTGGACGGGGGAATGTTTCAGTTGCACAAGAAAATTAGTGCCAAGACTCTAGTTACGGTTAAGGTTGGGGAGGCTAGGCTTCCTGGAGGGAACCAGACCCTCTGTGAAGCCTAGCTTGGTGAAACAGACTTGAGTGGGCCACCAGGATGGCTTCCCTACTCCGTTTTAGTACATCGTGTCCATGGGGGGATGTTTCCGTTGCAGAAGAACATTAGCATTAAGACCCAAATTAGGGTTAGGGTTATGGAGGCTGGGCTTCCCAGGCAGGAACTATGGCCTCGATGAAGCCGAGCCTGGTGAAACAGACTGAGTGGGCCATCAGGATTGCTTGCCTACTGTCTTTTTGTACGCTGTATGGACGAGGGGATGTTTCAGTTGCACAGGAAAATTAGGATTAATACCCAAGGTATGGCTGGGTTGGGGAGACTGTGGTTCCCAGGCAGCAACCAGGGCCTCTGTGAAGGCTAGCTTGGTGGAACAGATTGAGTTGGCAATCGGGATGGCTTGCCTACTGACTTTTTCTAAACCGTATGGACGGGGGGATGTTTCACTTGCACAAGAAAATTAGGGTTAAGACTCAAGTTAGGGTTAGGGTTGGGGAGACTGGGCTTCCCAGGCGGGATCCTGGGCTTCGGTGTAGCCTAGCTTGGTGAAACAGACTGAGTGGGCCATCGGGATAGCTTTCCTACTGGCTTTCTGTGCACTGTAAGGACAGGGTATCGTTTCAGTTGCACAAGAAAATTTGTGTAAAAACTCAAGTTAGGGTTAGGGTTGGGGAGACTGCGGATCCCAAGCGTAATCCTGGGCTTCGGTGCAGCCCAGCTTGGTGAAACAGACTGAGTGGGCCATCGGGATAGCTTGCCTACTTTCTTTTTGTACACCGTTTGGACGGGGAAATGTTTCAGTTGCACAAGAAAATTAGGGCCAAGACTAGTTAGGGGTAAGGTTGGGGAGGCTAGGCTTCCTGGAGGGAACCAGACCCTCTGTGAAGCCTAGCTTGGTGAAACAGACTTGAGTGGGCCACCAGGATGGCTTCCCTACTCCGTCTTAGTACATCGTGTCCATGGGGGGATGTTTCCGTTGCAGAAGAACATTAGCATTAAGACCCAAATTAGGGTTAGGGTTATGGAGGCTGGGCTTCCCAGGCAGGAACTACGGCCTCGATGAATCCGAGCCTGGTGAAACAGACTGAGTGGGCCATCAGGATTGCTTGCCTACTGTCTTTTTGTACGCTGTATGGACGAGGGGATGTTTCAGTTGCACAGGAAAATTAGGATTAATACCCAAGGTATGGCTGGGTTGGGGAGACTGTGCTTCCCAGGCAGCAACCAGGGCCTCTGTGAAGGCTAGCTTGGTGGAACAGATTGAGTTGGCAATCGGGATGGCTTGCCTACTGACTTTTTCTAAACCGTATGGATGGGGGGATGTTTCACTTGCACAAGAAAATTAGGGTTAAGACTCAAGTTAGGGTTAGGGTTGGGGAGACTGGGCTTCCCAGGCGGGATCCTGGGCTTCGGTGTAGCCTAGCTTGGTGAAACAGACTGAGTGGGCCATCGGGATAGCTTTCCTACTGGCTTTCTGTGCACTGTAAGGACGGGGTATCGTTTCAGTTGCACAAGAAAATTTCTGTTAAAACTCAAGTTAGGGTTAGGGTTGGGGAGACTGCGGATCCCAAGCGTGATCGTGGGCTTCGGTGCAGCCTAGCTTGGTGAAACAGACTGAGTGGGCCATCGGGATAGCTTTCCTACTGGCTTTCTGTGCACTGTAAGGACAGGGTATCGTTTCAGTTGCACAAGAAAATTTGTGTAAAAACTCAAGTTAGGGTTAGGGTTGGGGAGACTGCGGATCCCAAGCGTAATCCTGGGCTTCGGTGCAGCCCAGCTTGGTGAAACAGACTGAGTGGGCCATCGGGATAGCTTGCCTACTTTCTTTTTGTACACCGTTTGGACGGGGAAATGTTTCAGTTGCACAAGAAAATTAGGGCCAAGACTCTAGTTAGGGGTAAGGTTGGGGAGGCTAGGCTTCCTGGAGGGAACCAGACCCTCTGTGAAGCCTAGCTTGGTGAAACAGACTTGAGTGGGCCACCAGGATGGCTTCCCTACTCCGTTTTAGTACATCGTGTCCATGGGGGGATGTTTCCGTTGCAGAAGAACATTAGCATTAAGACCCAAATTAGGGTTAGGGTTATGGAGGCTGGGCTTCCCAGGCAGGAACTACGGCCTCGATGAAGCCGAGCCTGGTGAAACAGACTGAGTGGGCCATCAGGATTGCTTGCCTACTGTCTTTTTGTACGCTGTATGGACGAGGGGATGTTTCAGTTGCACAGGAAAATTAGGATTAATACCCAAGGTATGGCTGGGTTGGGGAGACTGTGCTTCCCAGGCAGCAACCAGGGCCTCTGTGAAGGCTAGCTTGGTGGAACAGATTGAGTTGGCAATCGGGATGGCTTGCCTACTGACTTTTTCTAAACCGTATGGACGGGGGGATGTTTCACTTGCACAAGAAAATTAGGGTTAAGACTCAAGTTAGGGTTAGGGTTGGGGAGACTGGGCTTCCCAGGCGGGATCCTGGGCTTCGGTGTAGCCTAGCTTGGTGAAACAGACTGAGTGGGCCATCGGGATAGCTTTCCTACTGGCTTTCTGTGCACTTTAAGGATGGGGTATCGTTTCAGTTGCAAAAGAAAATTTCTGTTAAAACTCAAGTTAGGGTTAGGGTTGGGGAGACTGCGGATCCCAAGCGTGATCCTGGGCTTCGGTGCAGCCTAGCTTGGTGAAACAGACTGAGTGGGCCATCGGGATAGCTTGCCTACTTTCTTTTTGTACACCATTTGGACGGGGAAATGTTTCAGTTGCACAAGAAAATTAGGGCCAAGACTCTAGTTAGGGGTAAGGTTGGGGAGGCTAGGCTTCCTGGAGGGAACCAGACCCTCTGTGAAGCCTAGCTTGGTGAAACAGACTTGAGTGGGCCACCAGGATGGCTTCCCTACTCCGTTTTAGTACATCGTGTCCATGGGGGGATGTTTCCGTTGCAGAAGAACATTAGCATTAAGACCCAAATTAGGGTTAGGGTTATGGAGGCTGGGCTTCCCAGGCAGGAACTACGGCCTCGATGAATCCGAGCCTGGTGAAACAGACTGAGTGGGCCATCAGGATTGCTTGCCTACTGACTTTTTGTACGCTGTATGGACGAGGGGATGTTTCAGTTGCACAGGAAAATTAGGATTAATACCCAAGGTATGGCTGGGTTGGGGAGACTGTGCTTCCCAGGCAGCAACCAGGGCCTCTGTGAAGGCTAGCTTGGTGGAACAGATTGAGTTGGCAATCGGGATGGCTTGCCTACTGACTTTTTCTAAACCGTATGGACGGGGGGATGTTTCACTTGCACAAGAAAATTAGGGTTAAGACTCAAGTTAGGGTTAGGGTTGGGGAGACTGGGCTTCCCAGGCGGGATCCTGGGCTTCGGTGTAGCCTAGCTTGGTGAAACAGACTGAGTGGGCCATCGGGATAGCTTTCCTACTCGCTTTCTGTGCACTGTAAGGACGGGGTATCGTTTCAGTTGCACAAGAAAATTTCTGTTAAAACTCAAGTTAGTGTTAGGGTTGGGGAGACTGCGGATCCCAAGCGTGATCCTGGGCTTCGGTGCAGCCTAGCTTGGTGAAACAGACTGAGTGGGCAATCGGGATGGCTTGCCTACTGACTTTTTCTAAACCGTATGGACGGGGGGATGTTTCACTTGCACAAGAAAATTAGGGTTAAGACTCAAGTTAGGGTTAGGGTTGGGGAGACTGGGCTTCCCAGGCGGGATCCTGGGCTTCGGTGTAGCCTAGCTTGGTGAAACAGACTGAGTGGGCCATCGGGATAGCTTTCCTACTGGCTTTCTGTGCACTGTAAGGACGGGGTATCGTTTCAGTTGCACAAGAAAATTTGTGTAAAAACTCAAGTTAGGGTTAGGGTTGGGGAGACTGCGGATCCCAAGCGTAATCCTGGGCTTCGGTGCAGCCCAGCTTGGTGAAACAGACTGAGTGGGCCATTGGGATAGCTTGCCTACTTTCTTTTTGTACACCGTTTGGACGGGGGAATGTTTCAGTTGCACAAGAAAATTAAGGCCAGGACTCTAGTTAGGGTTAAGGTTGGGGAGGCTAGGCTTCCCTGAAGGGAACCAGACCCTCTGTGAAGCCTAGCTTGGTGAAAAGGACTTTAGTGGGCCACCAGGATGGCTTCCCTACTCCGTTTTACTACATTGTGTCCATGGGGGGATGTTTCCGTTGCAGAAGTACATTAGCATTAAGACCCAAATTAGGGTTAGGGCTATGGAGGCTGGGCTTCCCAGGCAGGAACTACGGCCTCGATGAAGCCTAGCCTGGTGAAACAGACTGAGTGGGCCATCAGGATTGCTTGCCTACTGTCTTTTTGTATGCTGTATGGTCGAGGGGATGTTTCAGTTGCACAGGAAAATTAGGATTAATACCCAAGGTATGGCTGGGTTGGGGAGACTGTGCTTCCCAGGCAGCAACCAGGGCCTCTGTGAAGGCTAGCTTGGTGGAACAGATTGAGTTGGCAATCGGGATGGCTTGCCTACTGACTTTTTCTAAACCGTATGGACGGGGGGATATTTCACTTGCACAAGAAAATTAGGGTTAAGAATACCCAAGTTAGGGCTGGGTTGGGGAGACTGTGGTTCCCAGGCAGCAACCAGGGCCTCTGTGAATGCGAGCTTGGTGGAACAGATTGAGTTGGCAATCGGGATGGCTTGCCTACTGACTTTTTCTAAACCGTATGGACGGGGGGATGTTTCACTTGCACAAGAAAATTAGGGTTAAGACTCAAGTTAGGGTTAGGGTTGGGGAGACTGGGCTTCCCAGGCGGGATCCTGGGCTTCGGTGTAGCCTAGCTTGGTGAAACAGACTGAGTGGGCCATCGGGATAGCTTTCCTACTGGCTTTCTGTGCACTGTAAGGACAGGGTATCGTTTCAGTTGCACAAGAAAATTTGTGTAAAAACTCAAGTTAGGGTTAGGGTTGGGGAGACTGCGGATCCCAAGCGTGATCCTGGGCTTCGGTGCAGCCTAGCTTGGTGAAAAAGACTGAGTGGGCCATCGGGATAGCTTGCCTACTTTCTTTTTGTACACCGTTTGGACGGGGGAATGTTTCAGTTGCACAAGAAAATTAGTGCCAAGACTCTAGTTACGGTTAAGGTTGGGGAGGCTAGGCTTCCTGGAGGGAACCAGACCCTCTGTGAAGCCTAGCTTGGTGAAACAGACTTGAGTGGGCCACCAGGATGGCTTCCCTACTCCGTTTGAGTACATCGTGTCCATGGGGGGATGTTTCCGTTGCAGAAGAACATTAGCATTAAGACCCAAATTAGGGTTAGGGTTATGGAGGCTGGGCTTCCCAGGCAGGAACTATGGCCTCGATGAAGCCGAGCCTGGTGAAACAGACTGAGTGGGCCATCAGGATTGCTTGCCTACTGTCTTTTTGTACGCTGTATGGACGAGGGGATGTTTCAGTTGCACAGGAAAATTAGGATTAATACCCAAGGTATGGCTGGGTTGGGGAGACTGTGGTTCCCAGGCAGCAACCAGGGCCTCTGTGAAGGCTAGCTTGGTGGAACAGATTGAGTTGGCAATCGGGATGGCTTGCCTACTGACTTTTTCTAAACCGTATGGACGGGGGGATGTTTCACTTGCACAAGAAAATTAGGGTTAAGACTCAAGTTAGGGTTAGGGTTGGGGAGACTGGGCTTCCCAGGCGGGATCCTGGGCTTCGGTGTAGCCTAGCTTGGTGAAACAGACTGAGTGGGCCATCGGGATAGCTTTCCTACTGGCTTTCTGTGCACTGTAAGGACAGGGTATCGTTTCAGTTGCACAAGAAAATTTGTGTAAAAACTCAAGTTAGGGTTAGGGTTGGGGAGACTGCGGATCCCAAGCGTAATCCTGGGCTTCGGTGCAGCCCAGCTTGGTGAAACAGACTGAGTGGGCCATCGGGATAGCTTGCCTACTTTCTTTTTGTACACCGTTTGGACGGGGAAATGTTTCAGTTGCACAAGAAAATTAGGGCCAAGACTAGTTAGGGGTAAGGTTGGGGAGGCTAGGCTTCCTGGAGGGAACCAGACCCTCTGTGAAGCCTAGCTTGGTGAAACAGACTTGAGTGGGCCACCAGGATGGCTTCCCTACTCCGTTTTAGTACATCGTGTCCATGGGGGGATGTTTCCGTTGCAGAAGAACATTAGCATTAAGACCCAAATTAGGGTTAGGGTTATGGAGGCTGGGCTTCCCAGGCAGGAACTACGGCCTCGATGAATCCGAGCCTGGTGAAACAGACTGAGTGGGCCATCAGGATTGCTTGCCTACTGTCTTTTTGTACGCTGTATGGACGAGGGGATGTTTCAGTTGCACAGGAAAATTAGGATTAATACCCAAGGTATGGCTGGGTTGGGGAGACTGTGCTTCCCAGGCAGCAACCAGGGCCTCTGTGAAGGCTAGCTTGGTGGAACAGATTGAGTTGGCAATCGGGATGGCTTGCCTACTGACTTTTTCTAAACCGTATGGATGGGGGGATGTTTCACTTGCACAAGAAAATTAGGGTTAAGACTCAAGTTAGGGTTAGGGTTGGGGAGACTGGGCTTCCCAGGCGGGATCCTGGGCTTCGGTGTAGCCTAGCTTGGTGAAACAGACTGAGTGGGCCATCGGGATAGCTTTCCTACTGGCTTTCTGTGCACTGTAAGGACGGGGTATCGTTTCAGTTGCACAAGAAAATTTCTGTTAAAACTCAAGTTAGGGTTAGGGTTGGGGAGACTGCGGATCCCAAGCGTGATCGTGGGCTTCGGTGCAGCCTAGCTTGGTGAAACAGACTGAGTGGGCCATCGGGATAGCTTGCCTACTTTCTTTTTGTACACCATTTGGACGGGGAAATGTTTCAGTTGCACAAGAAAATTAGGGCCAAGACTCTAGTTAGGGGTAAGGTTGGGGAGGCTAGGCTTCCCTGAAGGGAACCAGACCCTCTGTGAAGCCTAGCTTGGTGAAACAGACTTGAGTGGGCCACCAGGATGGCTTCCCTACTCCGTTTTAGTACATCGTGTCCATGGGGGGATGTTTCCGTTGCAGAAGTACATTAGCATTAAGACCCAAATTAGGGTTAGGGTTATGGAGGCTGGGCTTCCCAGGCAGGAACTACGGCCTCGATGAAGCCGAGCCTGGTGAAACAGACTGAGTGGGCCATCAGGATTGCTTGCCTACTGTCTTTTTTTATGCTGTATGGTCGAGGGGATGTTTCAGTTGCACAGGAAAATTAGGATTAATACCCAAGGTATGGCTGGGTTGGGGAGACTGTGCTTCCCAGGCAGCAACCAGGGCCTCTGTGAATGCGAGCTTGGTGGACCAGATTGAGTTGGCAATCGGGATGGCTTGCCTACTGACTTTTTCTAAACCGTATGGACGGGGGGATGTTTCACTTGCACAAGAAAATTAGGGTTAAGACTCAAGTTAGGGTTAGGGTTGGGGAGACTGGGCTTCCCAGGCGGGATCCTGGGCTTCGGTGTAGCCTAGCTTGGTGAAACAGACTGAGTGGGCCATCGGGATAGCTTTCCTACTGGCTTTCTGTGCACTGTAAGGACGGGGTATCGTTTCAGTTGCACAAGAAAATTTCTGTTAAAACTCAAGTTAGGGTTAGGGTTGGGGAGACTGCGGATCCCAAGCGTGATCCTGGGCTTCGGTGCAGCCTAGCTTGGTGAAAAAGACTGAGTGGGCCATCGGGATAGCTTGCCTACTTTCTTTTTGTACACCGTTTGGACGGGGGAATGTTTCAGTTGCACAAGAAAATTAAGGCCAGGACTCTAGTTAGGGTTAAGGTTGGGGAGGCTAGGCTTCCCTGAAGGGAACCAGACCCTCTGTGAAGCCTAGCTTGGTGAAAAGGACTTTAGTGGGCCACCAGGATGGCTTCCCTACTCCGTTTTACTACATTGTGTCCATGGGGGGATGTTTCCGTTGCAGAAGTACATTAGCATTAAGACCCAAATTAGGGTTAGGGCTATGGAGGCTGGGCTTCCCAGGCAGGAACTACGGCCTCGATGAAGCCTAGCCTGGTGAAACAGACTGAGTGGGCCATCAGGATTGCTTGCCTACTGTCTTTTTGTATGCTGTATGGTCGAGGGGATGTTTCAGTTGCACAGGAAAATTAGGATTAATACCCAAGGTATGGCTGGGTTGGGGAGACTGTGCTTCCCAGGCAGCAACCAGGGCCTCTGTGAAGGCTAGCTTGGTGGAACAGATTGAGTTGGCAATCGGGATGGCTTGCCTACTGACTTTTTCTAAACCGTATGGACGGGGGGATGTTTCACTTGCACAAGAAAATTAGGGTTAAGAATAGCCAAGTTAGGGCTGGGTTGGGGAGACTGTGGTTCCCAGGCAGCAACCAGGGCCTCTGTGAATGCGAGCTTGGTGGAACAGATTGAGTTGGCAATCGGGATGGCTTGCCTACTGACTTTTTCTAAACCGTATGGACGGGGGGATGTTTCACTTGCACAAGAAAATTAGGGTTAAGACTCAAGTTTGGGTTAGGGTTGGGGAGACTGGGCTTCCCAGGCGGGATCCTGGGCTTCGGTGTAGCCTAGCTTGGTGAAACAGACTGAGTGGGCCATCGGGATAGCTTTCCTACTGGCTTTCTGTGCACTGTAAGGACAGGGTATCGTTTCAGTTGCACAAGAAAATTTGTGTAAAAACTCAAGTTAGGGTTAGGGTTGGGGAGACTGCGGATCCCAAGCGTGATCCTGGGCTTCGGTGCAGCCTAGCTTGGTGAAAAAGACTGAGTGGGCCATCGGGATAGCTTGCCTACTTTCTTTTTGTACACCGTTTGGACGGGGGAATGTTTCAGTTGCACAAGAAAATTAGTGCCAAGACTCTAGTTACGGTTAAGGTTGGGGAGGCTAGGCTTCCTGGAGGGAACCAGACCCTCTGTGAAGCCTAGCTTGGTGAAACAGACTTGAGTGGGCCACCAGGATGGCTTCCCTACTCCGTTTGAGTACATCGTGTCCATGGGGGGATGTTTCCGTTGCAGAAGAACATTAGCATTAAGACCCAAATTAGGGTTAGGGTTATGGAGGCTGGGCTTCCCAGGCAGGAACTATGGCCTCGATGAAGCCGAGCCTGGTGAAACAGACTGAGTGGGCCATCAGGATTGCTTGCCTACTGTCTTTTTGTACGCTGTATGGACGAGGGGATGTTTCAGTTGCACAGGAAAATTAGGATTAATACCCAAGGTATGGCTGGGTTGGGGAGACTGTGCTTCCCAGGCAGCAACCAGGGCCTCTGTGAAGGCTAGCTTGGTGGAACAGATTGAGTTGGCAATCGGGATGGCTTGCCTACTGACTTTTTCTAAACCGTATGGACGGGGGGATGTTTCACTTGCACAAGAAAATTAGGGTTAAGACTCAAGTTAGGGTTAGGGTTGGGGAGACTGGGCTTCCCAGGCGGGATCCTGGGCTTCGGTGTAGCCTAGCTTGGTGAAACAGACTGAGTGGGCCATCGGGATAGCTTTCCTACTGGCTTTCTGTGCACTGTAAGGACAGGGTATCGTTTCAGTTGCACAAGAAAATTTGTGTAAAAACTCAAGTTAGGGTTAGGGTTGGGGAGACTGCGGATCCCAAGCGTAATCCTGGGCTTCGGTGCAGCCCAGCTTGGTGAAACAGACTGAGTGGGCCATCGGGATAGCTTGCCTACTTTCTTTTTGTACACCATTTGGACGGGGGAATGTTTCAGTTGCACAAGAAAATTAGGGCCAGGACTCTAGTTAGGTTTAAGGTTGGGGAGGCTAGGCTTCCCTGAAGGGAACCAGACCCTCTGTGAAGCCTAGCTTGGTGAAACAGACTTGAGTGGGCCACCAGGATGGCTTCCCTACTCCGTTTTACTACATTGTGTCCATGGGGGGATGTTTCCGTTGCAGAAGTACATTAGCATTAAGACCCAAATTAGGGTTAGGGCTATGGAGGCTGGGCTTCCCAGGCAGGAACTACGGCCTCGATGAAGCCTAGCCTGGTGAAACAGACTGAGTGGGCCATCAGGATTGCTTGCCTACTGTCTTTTTGTATGCTGTATGGTCGAGGGGATGTTTCAGTTGCACAGGAAAATTAGGATTAATACCCAAGGTATGGCTGGGTTGGGGAGACTGTGCTTCCCAGGCAGCAACCAGGGCCTCTGTGAAGGCTAGCTTGGTGGAACAGATTGAGTTGGCAATCGGGATGGCTTGCCTACTGACTTTTTCTAAACCGTATGGACGGGGGGATGTTTCACTTGCACAAGAAAATTAGGGTTAAGAATAGCCAAGTTAGGGCTGGGTTGGGGAGACTGTGGTTCCCAGGCAGCAACCAGGGCCTCTGTGAATGCGAGCTTGGTGGAACAGATTGAGTTGGCAATCGGGATGGCTTGCCTACTGACTTTTTCTAAACCGTATGGACGGGGGGATGTTTCACTTGCACAAGAAAATTAGGGTTAAGACTCAAGTTTGGGTTAGGGTTGGGGAGACTGGGCTTCCCAGGCGGGATCCTGGGCTTCGGTGTAGCCTAGCTTGGTGAAACAGACTGAGTGGGCCATCGGGATAGCTTTCCTACTGGCTTTCTGTGCACTGTAAGGACAGGGTATCGTTTCAGTTGCACAAGAAAATTTGTGTAAAAACTCAAGTTAGGGTTAGGGTTGGGGAGACTGCGGATCCCAAGCGTGATCCTGGGCTTCGGTGCAGCCTAGCTTGGTGAAAAAGACTGAGTGGGCCATCGGGATAGCTTGCCTACTTTCTTTTTGTACACCGTTTGGACGGGGGAATGTTTCAGTTGCACAAGAAAATTAGTGCCAAGACTCTAGTTACGGTTAAGGTTGGGGAGGCTAGGCTTCCTGGAGGGAACCAGACCCTCTGTGAAGCCTAGCTTGGTGAAACAGACTTGAGTGGGCCACCAGGATGGCTTCCCTACTCCGTTTGAGTACATCGTGTCCATGGGGGGATGTTTCCGTTGCAGAAGAACATTAGCATTAAGACCCAAATTAGGGTTAGGGTTATGGAGGCTGGGCTTCCCAGGCAGGAACTATGGCCTCGATGAAGCCGAGCCTGGTGAAACAGACTGAGTGGGCCATCAGGATTGCTTGCCTACTGTCTTTTTGTACGCTGTATGGACGAGGGGATGTTTCAGTTGCACAGGAAAATTAGGATTAATACCCAAGGTATGGCTGGGTTGGGGAGACTGTGCTTCCCAGGCAGCAACCAGGGCCTCTGTGAAGGCTAGCTTGGTGGAACAGATTGAGTTGGCAATCGGGATGGCTTGCCTACTGACTTTTTCTAAACCGTATGGACGGGGGGATGTTTCACTTGCACAAGAAAATTAGGGTTAAGACTCAAGTTAGGGTTAGGGTTGGGGAGACTGGGCTTCCCAGGCGGGATCCTGGGCTTCGGTGTAGCCTAGCTTGGTGAAACAGACTGAGTGGGCCATCGGGATAGCTTTCCTACTGGCTTTCTGTGCACTGTAAGGACAGGGTATCGTTTCAGTTGCACAAGAAAATTTGTGTAAAAACTCAAGTTAGGGTTAGGGTTGGGGAGACTGCGGATCCCAAGCGTAATCCTGGGCTTCGGTGCAGCCCAGCTTGGTGAAACAGACTGAGTGGGCCATCGGGATAGCTTGCCTACTTTCTTTTTGTACACCATTTGGACGGGGGAATGTTTCAGTTGCACAAGAAAATTAGGGCCAGGACTCTAGTTAGGTTTAAGGTTGGGGAGGCTAGGCTTCCCTGAAGGGAACCAGACCCTCTGTGAAGCCTAGCTTGGTGAAACAGACTTGAGTGGGCCACCAGGATGGCTTCCCTACTCCGTTTTACTACATTGTGTCCATGGGGGGATGTTTCCGTTGCAGAAGTACATTAGCATTACGACCCAAAATAGGGTTAGGGTTATGGAGGCTGGGCTTCCCAGGCAGGAACTACGGCCTCGATGAAGCCGAGCCTGGTGAAACAGACTGAGCGGGCCATCAGGATTGCTTGCCTACTGTCTTTTTGTATGCTGTATGGTCGAGGGGTTGTTTCAGTTGCACAGGAAAATTAGGATTAATACCCAAGGTATGGCTGGGTTGGGGAGACTGTGCTTCCCAGGCAGCAACCAGGGCCTCTGTGAAGGCTAGCTTGGTGGAACAGATTGAGTTGGCAATCGGGATGGCTTGCCTACTGACTTTTTCTAAACCGTTTGGACGGGGGAATGTTTCAGTTGCACAAGAAAATTAGGGCCAGGACTCTAGTTAGGGTTAAGGTTGGGGAGGCTAGGCTTCCCTGAAGGGAACCAGACCCTCTGTGAAGCCTAGCTTGGTGAAACAGACTTGAGTGGGCCACCAGGATGGCTTCCCTACTCCGTTTTACTACATTGTGTCCATGGGGGGATGTTTCCGTTGCAGAAGTACATTAGCATTACGACCCAAAATAGGGTTAGGGTTATGGAGGCTGGGCTTCCCAGGCAGGAACTACGGCCTCGATGAAGCCGAGCCTGGTGAAACAGACTGAGTGGGCCATCAGGATTGCTTGCCTACTGTCTTTTTGTATGCTGTATGGTCGAGGGGTTGTTTCAGTTGCACAGGAAAATTAGGATTAATACCCAAGGTATGGCTGGGTTGGGGAGACTGTGGTTCCCAGGCAGCAACCAGGGCCTCTGTGAAGGCTAGCTTGGTGGAACAGATTGAGTTGGCAATCGGGATGGCTTGCCTACTGACTTTTTCTAAACCGTATGGACGGGGGGATGTTTCACTTGCACAAGAAAATTAGGGTTAAGAATACCCAAGTTAGGGCTGGGTTGGGGAGACTGTGGTTCCCAGGCAGCAACCAGGGCCTCTGTGAATGCGAGCTTGGTGGACCAGATTGAGTTGGCAATCGGGATGGCTTGCCTACTGACTTTTTCTAAACCGTATGGACGGGGGGATGTTTCACTTGCACAAGAAAATTAGGGTTAAGACTCAAGTTAGGGTTAGGGTTGGGGAGACTGGGCTTCCCAGCCGGGATCCTGGGCTTCGGTGTAGCCTAGCTTGGTGAAACAGACTGAGTGGGCCATCGGGATAGCTTTCCTACTCGCTTTCTGTGCACTGTAAGGACGGGGTATCGTTTCAGTTGCACAAGAAAATTTCTGTTAAAACTCAAGTTAGGGTTAGGGTTGGGGAGACTGCGGATCCCAAGCGTGATCCTGGGCTTCGGTGCAGCCTAGCTTGGTGAAACAGACTGAGTGGGCCATCGGGATAGCTTGCTTACTTTCTTTTTGTACACCATTTGGACGGGGAAATGTTTCAGTTGCACAAGAAAATTAGGGCCAAGACTCTAGTTAGGGGTAAGGTTGGGGAGGCTAGGCTTCCTGGAGGGAACCAGACCCTCTGTGAAGCCTAGCTTGGTGAAACAGACTTGAGTGGGCCACCAGGATGGCTTCCCTACTCCGTTTTAGTACATCGTGTCCATGGGGGGATGTTTCCGTTGCAGAAGAACATTAGCATTAAGACCCAAATTAGGGTTAGGGTTATGGAGGCTGGGCTTCCCAGGCAGGAACTACGGCCTCGATGAATCCGAGCCTGGTGAAACAGACTGAGTGGGCCATCAGGATTGCTTGCCTACTGTCTTTTTGTACGCTGTATGGACGAGGGGATGTTTCAGTTGCACAGGAAAATTAGGATTAATACCCAAGGTATGGCTGGGTTGGGGAGACTGTGGTTCCCAGGCAGCAAGCAGGGCCTCTGTGAAGGCTAGCTTGGTGGAACAGATTGAGTTGGCAATCGGGATGGCTTGCCTACTGACTTTTTCTAAACCGTATGGACGGGGGGATGTTTCACTTGCACAAGAAAATTAGGGTTAAGACTCAAGTTAGGGTTAGGGTTGGGGAGACTGGGCTTCCCAGGCGGGATCCTGGGCTTCGGTGTAGCCTAGCTTGGTGAAACAGACTGAGTGGGCCATCGGGATAGCTTTCCTACTGGCTTTCTGTGCACTGTAAGGATGGGGTATCGTTTCAGTTGCACAAGAAAATTTCTGTTAAAACTCAAGTTAGGGTTAGGGTTGGGGAGACTGCGGATCCCAAGCGTGATCCTGGGCTTCGGTGCAGCCTAGCTTGGTGAAACAGACTGAGTGGGCCATCGGGATAGCTTGCCTACTTTCTTTTTGTACACCATTTGGACGGGGAAATGTTTCAGTTGCACAAGAAAATTAGGGCCAAGACTCTAGTTAGGGGTAAGGTTGGGGAGGCTAGGCTTCCCTGAAGGGAACCAGACCCTCTGTGAAGCCTAGCTTGGTGAAACAGACTTGAGTGGGCCACCAGGATGGCTTCCCTACTCCGTTTCAGTACATCGTGTCCATGGGGGGATGTTTCCGTTGCAGAAGAACATTAGCATTAAGACCCAAATTAGGGTTAGGGTTATGGAGGCTGGGCTTCCCAGGCAGGAACTACGGCCTCGATGAATCCGAGCCTGGTGAAACAGACTGAGTGGGCCATCAGGATTGCTTGCCTACTGACTTTTTGTACGCTGTATGGACGAGGGGATGTTTCAGTTGCACAGGAAAATTAGGATTAATACCCAAGGTATGGCTGGGTTGGGGAGACTGTGCTTCCCAGGCAGCAACCAGGGCCTCTGTGAAGGCTAGCTTGGTGGAACAGATTGAGTTGGCAATCGGGATGGCTTGCCTACTGACTTTTTCTAAACCGTATGGACGGGGGGATGTTTCACTTGCACAAGAAAATTAGGGTTAAGACTCAAGTTAGGGTTAGGGTTGGGGAGACTGGGCTTCCCAGCCGGGATCCTGGGCTTCGGTGTAGCCTAGCTTGGTGAAACAGACTGAGTGGGCCATCGGGATAGCTTTCCTACTCGCTTTCTGTGCACTGAAAGGACGGGGTATCGTTTCAGTTGCACAAGAAAATTTCTGTTAAAACTCAAGTTAGGGTTAGGGTTGGGGAGACTGCGGATCCCAAGCGTGATCCTGGGCTTCGGTGCAGCCTAGCTTGGTGAAACAGACTGAGTGGGCAATCGGGATGGCTTGCCTACTGACTTTTTCTAAACCGTATGGACGGGGGGATGTTTCACTTGCACAAGAAAATTAGGGTTAAGACTCAAGTTAGGGTTAGGGTTGGGGAGACTGGGCTTCCCAGGCGGGATCCTGGGCTTCGGTGTAGCCTAGCTTGGTGAAACAGACTGAGTGGGCCATCGGGATAGCTTTCCTACTGGCTTTCTGTGCACTGTAAGGACGGGGTATCGTTTCAGTTGCACAAGAAAATTTGTGTAAAAACTCAAGTTAGGGTTAGGGTTGGGGAGACTGCGGATCCCAAGCGTAATCCTGGGCTTCGGTGCAGCCCAGCTTGGTGAAACAGACTGAGTGGGCCATTGGGATAGCTTGCCTACTTTCTTTTTGTACACCGTTTGGACGGGGGAATGTTTCAGTTGCACAAGAAAATTAAGGCCAGGACTCTAGTTAGGGTTATGGTTGGGGAGGCTAGGCTTCCCTGAAGGGAACCAGACCCTCTGTGAAGCCTAGCTTGGTGAAAAAGACTTTAGTGGGCCACCAGGATGGCTTCCCTACTCCGTTTTACTACATTGTGTCCATGGGGGGATGTTTCCGTTGCAGAAGTACATTAGCATTAAGACCCAAATTAGGGTTAGGGTTATGGAGGCTGGGCTTCCCAGGCAGGAACTACGGCCTCGATGAAGCCGAGCCTGGTGAAACAGACTGAGTGGGCCATCAGGATTGCTTGCCTACTGTCTTTTTGTATGCTGTATGGTCGAGGGGATGTTTCAGTTGCACAGGAAAATTAGGATTAATACCCAAGGTATGGCTGGGTTGGGGAGACTGTGCTTCCCAGGCAGCAACCAGGGCCTCTGTGAATGCGAGCTTGGTGGAACAGATTGAGTTGGCAATCGGGATGGCTTGCCTACTGACTTTTTCTAAACCGTATGGACGGGGGGATGTTTCACTTGCACAAGAAAATTAGGGTTAAGAATACCCAAGTTAGGGCTGGGTTGGGGAGACTGTGGTTCCCAGGCAGCAAGCAGGGCCTCTGTGAATGCGAGCTTGGTGGAACAGATTGTGTTGGCAATCGGGATGGCTTGCCTACTGACTTTTTCTAAACCGTATGGACGGGGGGATGTTTCACTTGCACAAGAAAATTAGGGTTAAGACTCAAGTTAGGGTTAGGGTTGGGGAGACTGGGCTTCCCAGCCGGGATCCTGGGCTTCGGTGTAGCCTAGCTTGGTGAAACAGACTGAGTGGGCCATCGGGATAGCTTTCCTACTGGCTTTCTGTGCACTGTAAGGACAGGGTATCGTTTCAGTTGCACAAGAAAATTTGTGTAAAAACTCAAGTTAGGGTTAGGGTTGGGGAGACTGCGGATCCCAAGCGTGATCCTGGGCTTCGGTGCAGCCTAGCTTGGTGAAACAGACTGAGTGGGCCATCGGGATAGCTTGCCTACTTTCTTTTTGTACACCGTTTGGACGGGGAAATGTTTCAGTTGCACAAGAAAATTAGGGCCAAGACTCTAGTTAGGGGTAAGGTTGGGGAGGCTAGGCTTCCTGGAGGGAACCAGACCCTCTGTGAAGCCTAGCTTGGTGAAACAGACTTGAGTGGGCCACCAGGATGGCTTCCCTACTCCGTTTTAGTACATCGTGTCCATGGGGGGATGTTTCCGTTGCAGAAGAACATTAGCATTAAGACCCAAATTAGGGTTAGGGTTATGGAGGCTGGGCTTCCCAGGCAGGAACTACGGCCTCGATGAATCCGAGCCTGGTGAAACAGACTGAGTGGGCCATCAGGATTGCTTGCCTACTGTCTTTTTGTATGCTGTATGGACGAGGGGATGTTTCAGTTGCACAGGAAAATTAGGATTAATACCCAAGGTATGGCTGGGTTGGGGAGACTGTGGTTCCCAGGCAGCAACCAGGGCCTCTGTGAAGGCTAGCTTGGTGGAACAGATTGAGTTGGCAATCGGGATGGCTTGCCTACTGACTTTTTCTAAACCATATGGACGGGGGGATGTTTCACTTGCACAAGAAAATTAGGGTTAAGACTCAAGTTAGGGTTAGGGTTGGGGAGACTGGGCTTCCCAGGCGGGATCCTGGGCTTCGGTGTAGCCTAGCTTGGTGAAACAGACTGAGTGGGCCATCGGGATAGCTTTCCTACTGGCTTTCTGTGCACTGTAAGGATGGGGTATCGTTTCAGTTGCACAAGAAAATTTCTGTTAAAACTCAAGTTAGGGTTAGGGTTGGGGAGACTGCGGATCCCAAGCGTGATCCTGGGCTTCGGTGCAGCCTAGCTTGGTGAAACAGACTGAGTGGGCCATCGGGATAGCTTGCCTACTTTCTTTTTGTACACCATTTGGACGGGGAAATGTTTCAGTTGCACAAGAAAATTAGGGCCAAGACTCTAGTTAGGGGTAAGGTTGGGGAGGCTAGGCTTCCCTGAAGGGAACCAGACCCTCTGTGAAGCCTAGCTTGGTGAAACAGACTTGAGTGGGCCACCAGGATGGCTTCCCTACTCCGTTTTAGTACATCGTGTCCATGGGGGGATGTTTCCGTTGCAGAAGAACATTAGCATTAAGACCCAAATTAGGGTTAGGGTTATGGAGGCTGGGCTTCCCAGGCAGGAACTACGGCCTCGATGAATCCGAGCCTGGTGAAACAGACTGAGTGGGCCATCAGGATTGCTTGCCTACTGACTTTTTGTACGCTGTATGGACGAGGGGATGTTTCAGTTGCACAGGAAAATTAGGATTAATACCCAAGGTATGGCTGGGTTGGGGAGACTGTGCTTCCCAGGCAGCAACCAGGGCCTCTGTGAAGGCTAGCTTGGTGGAACAGATTGAGTTGGCAATCGGGATGGCTTGCCTACTGACTTTTTCTAAACCGTATGGACGGGGGGATGTTTCACTTGCACAAGAAAATTAGGGTTAAGACTCAAGTTAGGGTTAGGGTTGGGGAGACTGGGCTTCCCAGGCGGGATCCTGGGCTTCGGTGTAGCCTAGCTTGGTGAAACAGACTGAGTGGGCCATCGGGATAGCTTTCCTACTGGCTTTCTGTGCACTTTAAGGATGGGGTATCGTTTCAGTTGCAAAAGAAAATTTCTGTTAAAACTCAAGTTAGGGTTAGGGTTGGGGAGACTGCGGATCCCAAGCGTGATCCTGGGCTTCGGTGCAGCCTAGCTTGGTGAAACAGACTGAGTGGGCCATCGGGATAGCTTGCCTACTTTCTTTTTGTACACCATTTGGACGGGGAAATGTTTCAGTTGCACAAGAAAATTAGGGCCAAGACTCTAGTTAGGGGTAAGGTTGGGGAGGCTAGGCTTCCTGGAGGGAACCAGACCCTCTGTGAAGCCTAGCTTGGTGAAACAGACTTGAGTGGGCCACCAGGATGGCTTCCCTACTCCGTTTTAGTACATCGTGTCCATGGGGGGATGTTTCCGTTGCAGAAGAACATTAGCATTAAGACCCAAATTAGGGTTAGGGTTATGGAGGCTGGGCTTCCCAGGCAGGAACTACGGCCTCGATGAATCCGAGCCTGGTGAAACAGACTGAGTGGGCCATCAGGATTGCTTGCCTACTGACTTTTTGTACGCTGTATGGACGAGGGGATGTTTCAGTTGCACAGGAAAATTAGGATTAATACCCAAGGTATGGCTGGGTTGGGGAGACTGTGCTTCCCAGGCAGCAACCAGGGCCTCTGTGAAGGCTAGCTTGGTGGAACAGATTGAGTTGGCAATCGGGATGGCTTGCCTACTGACTTTT
This sequence comes from Heloderma suspectum, assembly GCF_057233095.1. Taxonomy (NCBI): domain Eukaryota; kingdom Metazoa; phylum Chordata; class Lepidosauria; order Squamata; family Helodermatidae; genus Heloderma; species Heloderma suspectum. The sequence goes on along the minus strand of NC_139467.1, from coordinate 48,147,059 downwards.
TCTAAACCGTATGGACGGGGGGATGTTTCACTTGCACAAGAAAATTAGGGTTAAGACTCAAGTTAGGGTTAGGGTTGGGGAGACTGGGCTTCCCAGGCGGGATCCTGGGCTTCGGTGTAGCCTAGCTTGGTGAAACAGACTGAGTGGGCCATCGGGATAGCTTTCCTACTCGCTTTCTGTGCACTGTAAGGACGGGGTATCGTTTCAGTTGCACAAGAAAATTTCTGTTAAAACTCAAGTTAGTGTTAGGGTTGGGGAGACTGCGGATCCCAAGCGTGATCCTGGGCTTCGGTGCAGCCTAGCTTGGTGAAACAGACTGAGTGGGCAATCGGGATGGCTTGCCTACTGACTTTTTCTAAACCGTATGGACGGGGGGATGTTTCACTTGCACAAGAAAATTAGGGTTAAGACTCAAGTTAGGGTTAGGGTTGGGGAGACTGGGCTTCCCAGGCGGGATCCTGGGCTTCGGTGTAGCCTAGCTTGGTGAAACAGACTGAGTGGGCCATCGGGATAGCTTTCCTACTGGCTTTCTGTGCACTGTAAGGACGGGGTATCGTTTCAGTTGCACAAGAAAATTTGTGTAAAAACTCAAGTTAGGGTTAGGGTTGGGGAGACTGCGGATCCCAAGCGTAATCCTGGGCTTCGGTGCAGCCCAGCTTGGTGAAACAGACTGAGTGGGCCATTGGGATAGCTTGCCTACTTTCTTTTTGTACACCGTTTGGACGGGGGAATGTTTCAGTTGCACAAGAAAATTAAGGCCAGGACTCTAGTTAGGGTTAAGGTTGGGGAGGCTAGGCTTCCCTGAAGGGAACCAGACCCTCTGTGAAGCCTAGCTTGGTGAAAAGGACTTTAGTGGGCCACCAGGATGGCTTCCCTACTCCGTTTTACTACATTGTGTCCATGGGGGGATGTTTCCGTTGCAGAAGTACATTAGCATTAAGACCCAAATTAGGGTTAGGGCTATGGAGGCTGGGCTTCCCAGGCAGGAACTACGGCCTCGATGAAGCCTAGCCTGGTGAAACAGACTGAGTGGGCCATCAGGATTGCTTGCCTACTGTCTTTTTGTATGCTGTATGGTCGAGGGGATGTTTCAGTTGCACAGGAAAATTAGGATTAATACCCAAGGTATGGCTGGGTTGGGGAGACTGTGCTTCCCAGGCAGCAACCAGGGCCTCTGTGAAGGCTAGCTTGGTGGAACAGATTGAGTTGGCAATCGGGATGGCTTGCCTACTGACTTTTTCTAAACCGTATGGACGGGGGGATATTTCACTTGCACAAGAAAATTAGGGTTAAGAATACCCAAGTTAGGGCTGGGTTGGGGAGACTGTGGTTCCCAGGCAGCAACCAGGGCCTCTGTGAATGCGAGCTTGGTGGAACAGATTGAGTTGGCAATCGGGATGGCTTGCCTACTGACTTTTTCTAAACCGTATGGACGGGGGGATGTTTCACTTGCACAAGAAAATTAGGGTTAAGACTCAAGTTAGGGTTAGGGTTGGGGAGACTGGGCTTCCCAGGCGGGATCCTGGGCTTCGGTGTAGCCTAGCTTGGTGAAACAGACTGAGTGGGCCATCGGGATAGCTTTCCTACTGGCTTTCTGTGCACTGTAAGGACAGGGTATCGTTTCAGTTGCACAAGAAAATTTGTGTAAAAACTCAAGTTAGGGTTAGGGTTGGGGAGACTGCGGATCCCAAGCGTGATCCTGGGCTTCGGTGCAGCCTAGCTTGGTGAAAAAGACTGAGTGGGCCATCGGGATAGCTTGCCTACTTTCTTTTTGTACACCGTTTGGACGGGGGAATGTTTCAGTTGCACAAGAAAATTAGTGCCAAGACTCTAGTTACGGTTAAGGTTGGGGAGGCTAGGCTTCCTGGAGGGAACCAGACCCTCTGTGAAGCCTAGCTTGGTGAAACAGACTTGAGTGGGCCACCAGGATGGCTTCCCTACTCCGTTTTAGTACATCGTGTCCATGGGGGGATGTTTCCGTTGCAGAAGAACATTAGCATTAAGACCCAAATTAGGGTTAGGGTTATGGAGGCTGGGCTTCCCAGGCAGGAACTATGGCCTCGATGAAGCCGAGCCTGGTGAAACAGACTGAGTGGGCCATCAGGATTGCTTGCCTACTGTCTTTTTGTACGCTGTATGGACGAGGGGATGTTTCAGTTGCACAGGAAAATTAGGATTAATACCCAAGGTATGGCTGGGTTGGGGAGACTGTGGTTCCCAGGCAGCAACCAGGGCCTCTGTGAAGGCTAGCTTGGTGGAACAGATTGAGTTGGCAATCGGGATGGCTTGCCTACTGACTTTTTCTAAACCGTATGGACGGGGGGATGTTTCACTTGCACAAGAAAATTAGGGTTAAGACTCAAGTTAGGGTTAGGGTTGGGGAGACTGGGCTTCCCAGGCGGGATCCTGGGCTTCGGTGTAGCCTAGCTTGGTGAAACAGACTGAGTGGGCCATCGGGATAGCTTTCCTACTGGCTTTCTGTGCACTGTAAGGACAGGGTATCGTTTCAGTTGCACAAGAAAATTTGTGTAAAAACTCAAGTTAGGGTTAGGGTTGGGGAGACTGCGGATCCCAAGCGTAATCCTGGGCTTCGGTGCAGCCCAGCTTGGTGAAACAGACTGAGTGGGCCATCGGGATAGCTTGCCTACTTTCTTTTTGTACACCGTTTGGACGGGGAAATGTTTCAGTTGCACAAGAAAATTAGGGCCAAGACTAGTTAGGGGTAAGGTTGGGGAGGCTAGGCTTCCTGGAGGGAACCAGACCCTCTGTGAAGCCTAGCTTGGTGAAACAGACTTGAGTGGGCCACCAGGATGGCTTCCCTACTCCGTTTTAGTACATCGTGTCCATGGGGGGATGTTTCCGTTGCAGAAGAACATTAGCATTAAGACCCAAATTAGGGTTAGGGTTATGGAGGCTGGGCTTCCCAGGCAGGAACTACGGCCTCGATGAATCCGAGCCTGGTGAAACAGACTGAGTGGGCCATCAGGATTGCTTGCCTACTGTCTTTTTGTACGCTGTATGGACGAGGGGATGTTTCAGTTGCACAGGAAAATTAGGATTAATACCCAAGGTATGGCTGGGTTGGGGAGACTGTGCTTCCCAGGCAGCAACCAGGGCCTCTGTGAAGGCTAGCTTGGTGGAACAGATTGAGTTGGCAATCGGGATGGCTTGCCTACTGACTTTTTCTAAACCGTATGGATGGGGGGATGTTTCACTTGCACAAGAAAATTAGGGTTAAGACTCAAGTTAGGGTTAGGGTTGGGGAGACTGGGCTTCCCAGGCGGGATCCTGGGCTTCGGTGTAGCCTAGCTTGGTGAAACAGACTGAGTGGGCCATCGGGATAGCTTTCCTACTGGCTTTCTGTGCACTGTAAGGACGGGGTATCGTTTCAGTTGCACAAGAAAATTTCTGTTAAAACTCAAGTTAGGGTTAGGGTTGGGGAGACTGCGGATCCCAAGCGTGATCGTGGGCTTCGGTGCAGCCTAGCTTGGTGAAACAGACTGAGTGGGCCATCGGGATAGCTTGCCTACTTTCTTTTTGTACACCATTTGGACGGGGAAATGTTTCAGTTGCACAAGAAAATTAGGGCCAAGACTCTAGTTAGGGGTAAGGTTGGGGAGGCTAGGCTTCCCTGAAGGGAACCAGACCCTCTGTGAAGCCTAGCTTGGTGAAACAGACTTGAGTGGGCCACCAGGATGGCTTCCCTACTCCGTTTTAGTACATCGTGTCCATGGGGGGATGTTTCCGTTGCAGAAGTACATTAGCATTAAGACCCAAATTAGGGTTAGGGTTATGGAGGCTGGGCTTCCCAGGCAGGAACTACGGCCTCGATGAAGCCGAGCCTGGTGAAACAGACTGAGTGGGCCATCAGGATTGCTTGCCTACTGTCTTTTTTTATGCTGTATGGTCGAGGGGATGTTTCAGTTGCACAGGAAAATTAGGATTAATACCCAAGGTATGGCTGGGTTGGGGAGACTGTGCTTCCCAGGCAGCAACCAGGGCCTCTGTGAATGCGAGCTTGGTGGACCAGATTGAGTTGGCAATCGGGATGGCTTGCCTACTGACTTTTTCTAAACCGTATGGACGGGGGGATGTTTCACTTGCACAAGAAAATTAGGGTTAAGACTCAAGTTAGGGTTAGGGTTGGGGAGACTGGGCTTCCCAGGCGGGATCCTGGGCTTCGGTGTAGCCTAGCTTGGTGAAACAGACTGAGTGGGCCATCGGGATAGCTTTCCTACTGGCTTTCTGTGCACTGTAAGGACGGGGTATCGTTTCAGTTGCACAAGAAAATTTCTGTTAAAACTCAAGTTAGGGTTAGGGTTGGGGAGACTGCGGATCCCAAGCGTGATCCTGGGCTTCGGTGCAGCCTAGCTTGGTGAAAAAGACTGAGTGGGCCATCGGGATAGCTTGCCTACTTTCTTTTTGTACACCGTTTGGACGGGGGAATGTTTCAGTTGCACAAGAAAATTAAGGCCAGGACTCTAGTTAGGGTTAAGGTTGGGGAGGCTAGGCTTCCCTGAAGGGAACCAGACCCTCTGTGAAGCCTAGCTTGGTGAAAAGGACTTTAGTGGGCCACCAGGATGGCTTCCCTACTCCGTTTTACTACATTGTGTCCATGGGGGGATGTTTCCGTTGCAGAAGTACATTAGCATTAAGACCCAAATTAGGGTTAGGGCTATGGAGGCTGGGCTTCCCAGGCAGGAACTACGGCCTCGATGAAGCCTAGCCTGGTGAAACAGACTGAGTGGGCCATCAGGATTGCTTGCCTACTGTCTTTTTGTATGCTGTATGGTCGAGGGGATGTTTCAGTTGCACAGGAAAATTAGGATTAATACCCAAGGTATGGCTGGGTTGGGGAGACTGTGCTTCCCAGGCAGCAACCAGGGCCTCTGTGAAGGCTAGCTTGGTGGAACAGATTGAGTTGGCAATCGGGATGGCTTGCCTACTGACTTTTTCTAAACCGTATGGACGGGGGGATGTTTCACTTGCACAAGAAAATTAGGGTTAAGAATAGCCAAGTTAGGGCTGGGTTGGGGAGACTGTGGTTCCCAGGCAGCAACCAGGGCCTCTGTGAATGCGAGCTTGGTGGAACAGATTGAGTTGGCAATCGGGATGGCTTGCCTACTGACTTTTTCTAAACCGTATGGACGGGGGGATGTTTCACTTGCACAAGAAAATTAGGGTTAAGACTCAAGTTTGGGTTAGGGTTGGGGAGACTGGGCTTCCCAGGCGGGATCCTGGGCTTCGGTGTAGCCTAGCTTGGTGAAACAGACTGAGTGGGCCATCGGGATAGCTTTCCTACTGGCTTTCTGTGCACTGTAAGAACAGGGTATCGTTTCAGTTGCACAAGAAAATTTGTGTAAAAACTCAAGTTAGGGTTAGGGTTGGGGAGACTGCGGATCCCAAGCGTGATCCTGGGCTTCGGTGCAGCCTAGCTTGGTGAAAAAGACTGAGTGGGCCATCGGGATAGCTTGCCTACTTTCTTTTTGTACACCGTTTGGACGGGGGAATGTTTCAGTTGCACAAGAAAATTAGTGCCAAGACTCTAGTTACGGTTAAGGTTGGGGAGGCTAGGCTTCCTGGAGGGAACCAGACCCTCTGTGAAGCCTAGCTTGGTGAAACAGACTTGAGTGGGCCACCAGGATGGCTTCCCTACTCCGTTTGAGTACATCGTGTCCATGGGGGGATGTTTCCGTTGCAGAAGAACATTAGCATTAAGACCCAAATTAGGGTTAGGGTTATGGAGGCTGGGCTTCCCAGGCAGGAACTATGGCCTCGATGAAGCCGAGCCTGGTGAAACAGACTGAGTGGGCCATCAGGATTGCTTGCCTACTGTCTTTTTGTACGCTGTATGGACGAGGGGATGTTTCAGTTGCACAGGAAAATTAGGATTAATACCCAAGGTATGGCTGGGTTGGGGAGACTGTGCTTCCCAGGCAGCAACCAGGGCCTCTGTGAAGGCTAGCTTGGTGGAACAGATTGAGTTGGCAATCGGGATGGCTTGCCTACTGACTTTTTCTAAACCGTATGGACGGGGGGATGTTTCACTTGCACAAGAAAATTAGGGTTAAGACTCAAGTTAGGGTTAGGGTTGGGGAGACTGGGCTTCCCAGGCGGGATCCTGGGCTTCGGTGTAGCCTAGCTTGGTGAAACAGACTGAGTGGGCCATCGGGATAGCTTTCCTACTGGCTTTCTGTGCACTGTAAGGACAGGGTATCGTTTCAGTTGCACAAGAAAATTTGTGTAAAAACTCAAGTTAGGGTTAGGGTTGGGGAGACTGCGGATCCCAAGCGTAATCCTGGGCTTCGGTGCAGCCCAGCTTGGTGAAACAGACTGAGTGGGCCATCGGGATAGCTTGCCTACTTTCTTTTTGTACACCATTTGGACGGGGGAATGTTTCAGTTGCACAAGAAAATTAGGGCCAGGACTCTAGTTAGGTTTAAGGTTGGGGAGGCTAGGCTTCCCTGAAGGGAACCAGACCCTCTGTGAAGCCTAGCTTGGTGAAACAGACTTGAGTGGGCCACCAGGATGGCTTCCCTACTCCGTTTTACTACATTGTGTCCATGGGGGGATGTTTCCGTTGCAGAAGTACATTAGCATTACGACCCAAAATAGGGTTAGGGTTATGGAGGCTGGGCTTCCCAGGCAGGAACTACGGCCTCGATGAAGCCGAGCCTGGTGAAACAGACTGAGCGGGCCATCAGGATTGCTTGCCTACTGTCTTTTTGTATGCTGTATGGTCGAGGGGTTGTTTCAGTTGCACAGGAAAATTAGGATTAATACCCAAGGTATGGCTGGGTTGGGGAGACTGTGCTTCCCAGGCAGCAACCAGGGCCTCTGTGAAGGCTAGCTTGGTGGAACAGATTGAGTTGGCAATCGGGATGGCTTGCCTACTGACTTTTTCTAAACCGTTTGGACGGGGGAATGTTTCAGTTGCACAAGAAAATTAGGGCCAGGACTCTAGTTAGGGTTAAGGTTGGGGAGGCTAGGCTTCCCTGAAGGGAACCAGACCCTCTGTGAAGCCTAGCTTGGTGAAACAGACTTGAGTGGGCCACCAGGATGGCTTCCCTACTCCGTTTTACTACATTGTGTCCATGGGGGGATGTTTCCGTTGCAGAAGTACATTAGCATTACGACCCAAAATAGGGTTAGGGTTATGGAGGCTGGGCTTCCCAGGCAGGAACTACGGCCTCGATGAAGCCGAGCCTGGTGAAACAGACTGAGTGGGCCATCAGGATTGCTTGCCTACTGTCTTTTTGTATGCTGTATGGTCGAGGGGTTGTTTCAGTTGCACAGGAAAATTAGGATTAATACCCAAGGTATGGCTGGGTTGGGGAGACTGTGGTTCCCAGGCAGCAACCAGGGCCTCTGTGAAGGCTAGCTTGGTGGAACAGATTGAGTTGGCAATCGGGATGGCTTGCCTACTGACTTTTTCTAAACCGTATGGACGGGGGGATGTTTCACTTGCACAAGAAAATTAGGGTTAAGAATACCCAAGTTAGGGCTGGGTTGGGGAGACTGTGGTTCCCAGGCAGCAACCAGGGCCTCTGTGAATGCGAGCTTGGTGGACCAGATTGAGTTGGCAATCGGGATGGCTTGCCTACTGACTTTTTCTAAACCGTATGGACGGGGGGATGTTTCACTTGCACAAGAAAATTAGGGTTAAGACTCAAGTTAGGGTTAGGGTTGGGGAGACTGGGCTTCCCAGCCGGGATCCTGGGCTTCGGTGTAGCCTAGCTTGGTGAAACAGACTGAGTGGGCCATCGGGATAGCTTTCCTACTCGCTTTCTGTGCACTGTAAGGACGGGGTATCGTTTCAGTTGCACAAGAAAATTTCTGTTAAAACTCAAGTTAGGGTTAGGGTTGGGGAGACTGCGGATCCCAAGCGTGATCCTGGGCTTCGGTGCAGCCTAGCTTGGTGAAACAGACTGAGTGGGCCATCGGGATAGCTTGCTTACTTTCTTTTTGTACACCATTTGGACGGGGAAATGTTTCAGTTGCACAAGAAAATTAGGGCCAAGACTCTAGTTAGGGGTAAGGTTGGGGAGGCTAGGCTTCCTGGAGGGAACCAGACCCTCTGTGAAGCCTAGCTTGGTGAAACAGACTTGAGTGGGCCACCAGGATGGCTTCCCTACTCCGTTTTAGTACATCGTGTCCATGGGGGGATGTTTCCGTTGCAGAAGAACATTAGCATTAAGACCCAAATTAGGGTTAGGGTTATGGAGGCTGGGCTTCCCAGGCAGGAACTACGGCCTCGATGAATCCGAGCCTGGTGAAACAGACTGAGTGGGCCATCAGGATTGCTTGCCTACTGTCTTTTTGTACGCTGTATGGACGAGGGGATGTTTCAGTTGCACAGGAAAATTAGGATTAATACCCAAGGTATGGCTGGGTTGGGGAGACTGTGGTTCCCAGGCAGCAAGCAGGGCCTCTGTGAAGGCTAGCTTGGTGGAACAGATTGAGTTGGCAATCGGGATGGCTTGCCTACTGACTTTTTCTAAACCGTATGGACGGGGGGATGTTTCACTTGCACAAGAAAATTAGGGTTAAGACTCAAGTTAGGGTTAGGGTTGGGGAGACTGGGCTTCCCAGGCGGGATCCTGGGCTTCGGTGTAGCCTAGCTTGGTGAAACAGACTGAGTGGGCCATCGGGATAGCTTTCCTACTGGCTTTCTGTGCACTGTAAGGATGGGGTATCGTTTCAGTTGCACAAGAAAATTTCTGTTAAAACTCAAGTTAGGGTTAGGGTTGGGGAGACTGCGGATCCCAAGCGTGATCCTGGGCTTCGGTGCAGCCTAGCTTGGTGAAACAGACTGAGTGGGCCATCGGGATAGCTTGCCTACTTTCTTTTTGTACACCATTTGGACGGGGAAATGTTTCAGTTGCACAAGAAAATTAGGGCCAAGACTCTAGTTAGGGGTAAGGTTGGGGAGGCTAGGCTTCCCTGAAGGGAACCAGACCCTCTGTGAAGCCTAGCTTGGTGAAACAGACTTGAGTGGGCCACCAGGATGGCTTCCCTACTCCGTTTCAGTACATCGTGTCCATGGGGGGATGTTTCCGTTGCAGAAGAACATTAGCATTAAGACCCAAATTAGGGTTAGGGTTATGGAGGCTGGGCTTCCCAGGCAGGAACTACGGCCTCGATGAATCCGAGCCTGGTGAAACAGACTGAGTGGGCCATCAGGATTGCTTGCCTACTGACTTTTTGTACGCTGTATGGACGAGGGGATGTTTCAGTTGCACAGGAAAATTAGGATTAATACCCAAGGTATGGCTGGGTTGGGGAGACTGTGCTTCCCAGGCAGCAACCAGGGCCTCTGTGAAGGCTAGCTTGGTGGAACAGATTGAGTTGGCAATCGGGATGGCTTGCCTACTGACTTTTTCTAAACCGTATGGACGGGGGGATGTTTCACTTGCACAAGAAAATTAGGGTTAAGACTCAAGTTAGGGTTAGGGTTGGGGAGACTGGGCTTCCCAGCCGGGATCCTGGGCTTCGGTGTAGCCTAGCTTGGTGAAACAGACTGAGTGGGCCATCGGGATAGCTTTCCTACTCGCTTTCTGTGCACTGAAAGGACGGGGTATCGTTTCAGTTGCACAAGAAAATTTCTGTTAAAACTCAAGTTAGGGTTAGGGTTGGGGAGACTGCGGATCCCAAGCGTGATCCTGGGCTTCGGTGCAGCCTAGCTTGGTGAAACAGACTGAGTGGGCAATCGGGATGGCTTGCCTACTGACTTTTTCTAAACCGTATGGACGGGGGGATGTTTCACTTGCACAAGAAAATTAGGGTTAAGACTCAAGTTAGGGTTAGGGTTGGGGAGACTGGGCTTCCCAGCCGGGATCCTGGGCTTCGGTGTAGCCTAGCTTGGTGAAACAGACTGAGTGGGCCATCGGGATAGCTTTCCTACTGGCTTTCTGTGCACTGTAAGGACAGGGTATCGTTTCAGTTGCACAAGAAAATTTGTGTAAAAACTCAAGTTAGGGTTAGGGTTGGGGAGACTGCGGATCCCAAGCGTGATCCTGGGCTTCGGTGCACAAGAAAATTAAGGCCAGGACTCTAGTTAGGGTTAAGGTTGGGGAGGCTAGGCTTCCCTGAAGGGAACCAGACCCTCTGTGAAGCCTAGCTTGGTGAAAAGGACTTTAGTGGGCCACCAGGATGGCTTCCCTACTCCGTTTTACTACATTGTGTCCATGGGGGGATGTTTCCGTTGCAGAAGAACATTAGCATTAAGACCCAAATTAGGGTTAGGGTTATGGAGGCTGGGCTTCCCAGGCAGGAACTACGGCCTCGATGAAGCCTAGCCTGGTGAAACAGACTGAGTGGGCCATCAGGATTGCTTGCCTACTGTCTTTTTGTATGCTGTATGGTCGAGGGGATGTTTCAGTTGCACAGGAAAATTAGGATTAATACCCAAGGTATGGCTGGGTTGGGGAGACTGTGCTTCCCAGGCAGCAACCAGGGCCTCTGTGAAGGCTAGCTTGGTGGAACAGATTGAGTTGGCAATCGGGATGGCTTGCCTACTGACTTTTTCTAAACCGTATGGACGGGGGGATGTTTCACTTGCACAAGAAAATTAGGGTTAAGAATAGCCAAGTTAGGGCTGGGTTGGGGAGACTGTGGTTCCCAGGCAGCAACCAGGGCCTCTGTGAATGCGAGCTTGGTGGAACAGATTGAGTTGGCAATCGGGATGGCTTGCCTACTGACTTTTTCTAAACCGTATGGACGGGGGGATGTTTCACTTGCACAAGAAAATTAGGGTTAAGACTCAAGTTTGGGTTAGGGTTGGGGAGACTGGGCTTCCCAGGCGGGATCCTGGGCTTCGGTGTAGCCTAGCTTGGTGAAACAGACTGAGTGGGCCATCGGGATAGCTTTCCTACTGGCTTTCTGTGCACTGTAAGAACAGGGTATCGTTTCAGTTGCACAAGAAAATTTGTGTAAAAACTCAAGTTAGGGTTAGGGTTGGGGAGACTGCGGATCCCAAGCGTGATCCTGGGCTTCGGTGCAGCCTAGCTTGGTGAAACAGACTGAGTGGGCAATCGGGATGGCTTGCCTACTGACTTTTTCTAAACCGTATGGACGGGGGGATGTTTCACTTGCACAAGAAAATTAGGGTTAAGACTCAAGTTAGGGTTAGGGTTGGGGAGACTGGGCTTCCCAGCCGGGATCCTGGGCTTCGGTGTAGCCTAGCTTGGTGAAACAGACTGAGTGGGCCATCGGGATAGCTTTCCTACTGGCTTTCTGTGCACTGTAAGGACAGGGTATCGTTTCAGTTGCACAAGAAAATTTGTGTAAAAACTCAAGTTAGGGTTAGGGTTGGGGAGACTGCGGATCCCAAGCGTGATCCTGGGCTTCGGTGCAGCCTAGCTTGGTGAAACAGACTGAGTGGGCCATCGGGATAGCTTGCCTACTTTCTTTTTGTACACCGTTTGGACGGGGAAATGTTTCAGTTGCACAAGAAAATTAGGGCCAAGACTCTAGTTAGGGGTAAGGTTGGGGAGGCTAGGCTTCCTGGAGGGAACCAGACCCTCTGTGAAGCCTAGCTTGGTGAAACAGACTTGAGTGGGCCACCAGGATGGCTTCCCTACTCCGTTTTAGTACATCGTGTCCATGGGGGGATGTTTCCGTTGCAGAAGAACATTAGCATTAAGACCCAAATTAGGGTTAGGGTTATGGAGGCTGGGCTTCCCAGGCAGGAACTACGGCCTCGATGAATCCGAGCCTGGTGAAACAGACTGAGTGGGCCATCAGGATTGCTTGCCTACTGTCTTTTTGTATGCTGTATGGACGAGGGGATGTTTCAGTTGCACAGGAAAATTAGGATTAATACCCAAGGTATGGCTGGGTTGGGGAGACTGTGGTTCCCAGGCAGCAACCAGGGCCTCTGTGAAGGCTAGCTTGGTGGAACAGATTGAGTTGGCAATCGGGATGGCTTGCCTACTGACTTTTTCTAAACCGTATGGACGGGGGGATGTTTCACTTGCACAAGAAAATTAGGGTTAAGACTCAAGTTAGGGTTAGGGTTGGGGAGACTGGGCTTCCCAGGCGGGATCCTGGGCTTCGGTGTAGCCTAGCTTGGTGAAACAGACTGAGTGGGCCATCGGGATAGCTTTCCTACTGGCTTTCTGTGCACTGTAAGGATGGGGTATCGTTTCAGTTGCACAAGAAAATTTCTGTTAAAACTCAAGTTAGGGTTAGGGTTGGGGAGACTGCGGATCCCAAGCGTGATCCTGGGCTTCGGTGCAGCCTAGCTTGGTGAAACAGACTGAGTGGGCCATCGGGATAGCTTGCCTACTTTCTTTTTGTACACCATTTGGACGGGGAAATGTTTCAGTTGCACAAGAAAATTAGGGCCAAGACTCTAGTTAGGGGTAAGGTTGGGGAGGCTAGGCTTCCCTGAAGGGAACCAGACCCTCTGTGAAGCCTAGCTTGGTGAAACAGACTTGAGTGGGCCACCAGGATGGCTTCCCTACTCCGTTTTAGTACATCGTGTCCATGGGGGGATGTTTCCGTTGCAGAAGAACATTAGCATTAAGACCCAAATTAGGGTTAGGGTTATGGAGGCTGGGCTTCCCAGGCAGGAACTACGGCCTCGATGAATCCGAGCCTGGTGAAACAGACTGAGTGGGCCATCAGGATTGCTTGCCTACTGACTTTTTGTACGCTGTATGGACGAGGGGATGTTTCAGTTGCACAGGAAAATTAGGATTAATACCCAAGGTATGGCTGGGTTGGGGAGACTGTGCTTCCCAGGCAGCAACCAGGGCCTCTGTGAAGGCTAGCTTGGTGGAACAGATTGAGTTGGCAATCGGGATGGCTTGCCTACTGACTTTTTCTAAACCGTATGGACGGGGGGATGTTTCACTTGCACAAGAAAATTAGGGTTAAGACTCAAGTTAGGGTTAGGGTTGGGGAGACTGGGCTTCCCAGGCGGGATCCTGGGCTTCGGTGTAGCCTAGCTTGGTGAAACAGACTGAGTGGGCCATCGGGATAGCTTTCCTACTGGCTTTCTGTGCACTTTAAGGATGGGGTATCGTTTCAGTTGCAAAAGAAAATTTCTGTTAAAACTCAAGTTAGGGTTAGGGTTGGGGAGACTGCGGATCCCAAGCGTGATCCTGGGCTTCGGTGCAGCCTAGCTTGGTGAAACAGACTGAGTGGGCCATCGGGATAGCTTGCCTACTTTCTTTTTGTACACCATTTGGACGGGGAAATGTTTCAGTTGCACAAGAAAATTAGGGCCAAGACTCTAGTTAGGGGTAAGGTTGGGGAGGCTAGGCTTCCTGGAGGGAACCAGACCCTCTGTGAAGCCTAGCTTGGTGAAACAGACTTGAGTGGGCCACCAGGATGGCTTCCCTACTCCGTTTTAGTACATCGTGTCCATGGGGGGATGTTTCCGTTGCAGAAGAACATTAGCATTAAGACCCAAATTAGGGTTAGGGTTATGGAGGCTGGGCTTCCCAGGCAGGAACTACGGCCTCGATGAATCCGAGCCTGGTGAAACAGACTGAGTGGGCCATCAGGATTGCTTGCCTACTGACTTTTTGTACGCTGTATGGACGAGGGGATGTTTCAGTTGCACAGGAAAATTAGGATTAATACCCAAGGTATGGCTGGGTTGGGGAGACTGTGCTTCCCAGGCAGCAACCAGGGCCTCTGTGAAGGCTAGCTTGGTGGAACAGATTGAGTTGGCAATCGGGATGGCTTGCCTACTGACTTTTTCTAAACCGTATGGACGGGGGGATGTTTCACTTGCACAAGAAAATTAGGGTTAAGACTCAAGTTAGGGTTAGGGTTGGGGAGACTGGGCTTCCCAGGCGGGATCCTGGGCTTCGGTGTAGCCTAGCTTGGTGAAACAGACTGAGTGGGCCATCGGGATAGCTTTCCTACTCGCTTTCTGTGCACTGTAAGGACGGGGTATCGTTTCAGTTGCACAAGAAAATTTCTGTTAAAACTCAAGTTAGTGTTAGGGTTGGGGAGACTGCGGATCCCAAGCGTGATCCTGGGCTTCGGTGCAGCCTAGCTTGGTGAAACAGACTGAGTGGGCAATCGGGATGGCTTGCCTACTGACTTTTTCTAAACCGTATGGACGGGGGGATGTTTCACTTGCACAAGAAAATTAGGGTTAAGACTCAAGTTAGGGTTAGGGTTGGGGAGACTGGGCTTCCCAGGCGGGATCCTGGGCTTCGGTGTAGCCTAGCTTGGTGAAACAGACTGAGTGGGCCATCGGGATAGCTTTCCTACTGGCTTTCTGTGCACTGTAAGGACGGGGTATCGTTTCAGTTGCACAAGAAAATTTGTGTAAAAACTCAAGTTAGGGTTAGGGTTGGGGAGACTGCGGATCCCAAGCGTAATCCTGGGCTTCGGTGCAGCCCAGCTTGGTGAAACAGACTGAGTGGGCCATTGGGATAGCTTGCCTACTTTCTTTTTGTACACCGTTTGGACGGGGGAATGTTTCAGTTGCACAAGAAAATTAAGGCCAGGACTCTAGTTAGGGTTAAGGTTGGGGAGGCTAGGCTTCCCTGAAGGGAACCAGACCCTCTGTGAAGCCTAGCTTGGTGAAAAGGACTTTAGTGGGCCACCAGGATGGCTTCCCTACTCCGTTTTACTACATTGTGTCCATGGGGGGATGTTTCCGTTGCAGAAGTACATTAGCATTAAGACCCAAATTAGGGTTAGGGCTATGGAGGCTGGGCTTCCCAGGCAGGAACTACGGCCTCGATGAAGCCTAGCCTGGTGAAACAGACTGAGTGGGCCATCAGGATTGCTTGCCTACTGTCTTTTTGTATGCTGTATGGTCGAGGGGATGTTTCAGTTGCACAGGAAAATTAGGATTAATACCCAAGGTATGGCTGGGTTGGGGAGACTGTGCTTCCCAGGCAGCAACCAGGGCCTCTGTGAAGGCTAGCTTGGTGGAACAGATTGAGTTGGCAATCGGGATGGCTTGCCTACTGACTTTTTCTAAACCGTATGGACGGGGGGATATTTCACTTGCACAAGAAAATTAGGGTTAAGAATACCCAAGTTAGGGCTGGGTTGGGGAGACTGTGGTTCCCAGGCAGCAACCAGGGCCTCTGTGAATGCGAGCTTGGTGGAACAGATTGAGTTGGCAATCGGGATGGCTTGCCTACTGACTTTTTCTAAACCGTATGGACGGGGGGATGTTTCACTTGCACAAGAAAATTAGGGTTAAGACTCAAGTTAGGGTTAGGGTTGGGGAGACTGGGCTTCCCAGGCGGGATCCTGGGCTTCGGTGTAGCCTAGCTTGGTGAAACAGACTGAGTGGGCCATCGGGATAGCTTTCCTACTGGCTTTCTGTGCACTGTAAGGACAGGGTATCGTTTCAGTTGCACAAGAAAATTTGTGTAAAAACTCAAGTTAGGGTTAGGGTTGGGGAGACTGCGGATCCCAAGCGTGATCCTGGGCTTCGGTGCAGCCTAGCTTGGTGAAAAAGACTGAGTGGGCCATCGGGATAGCTTGCCTACTTTCTTTTTGTACACCGTTTGGACGGGGGAATGTTTCAGTTGCACAAGAAAATTAGTGCCAAGACTCTAGTTACGGTTAAGGTTGGGGAGGCTAGGCTTCCTGGAGGGAACCAGACCCTCTGTGAAGCCTAGCTTGGTGAAACAGACTTGAGTGGGCCACCAGGATGGCTTCCCTACTCCGTTTTAGTACATCGTGTCCATGGGGGGATGTTTCCGTTGCAGAAGAACATTAGCATTAAGACCCAAATTAGGGTTAGGGTTATGGAGGCTGGGCTTCCCAGGCAGGAACTATGGCCTCGATGAAGCCGAGCCTGGTGAAACAGACTGAGTGGGCCATCAGGATTGCTTGCCTACTGTCTTTTTGTACGCTGTATGGACGAGGGGATGTTTCAGTTGCACAGGAAAATTAGGATTAATACCCAAGGTATGGCTGGGTTGGGGAGACTGTGGTTCCCAGGCAGCAACCAGGGCCTCTGTGAAGGCTAGCTTGGTGGAACAGATTGAGTTGGCAATCGGGATGGCTTGCCTACTGACTTTTTCTAAACCGTATGGACGGGGGGATGTTTCACTTGCACAAGAAAATTAGGGTTAAGACTCAAGTTAGGGTTAGGGTTGGGGAGACTGGGCTTCCCAGGCGGGATCCTGGGCTTCGGTGTAGCCTAGCTTGGTGAAACAGACTGAGTGGGCCATCGGGATAGCTTTCCTACTGGCTTTCTGTGCACTGTAAGGACAGGGTATCGTTTCAGTTGCACAAGAAAATTTGTGTAAAAACTCAAGTTAGGGTTAGGGTTGGGGAGACTGCGGATCCCAAGCGTAATCCTGGGCTTCGGTGCAGCCCAGCTTGGTGAAACAGACTGAGTGGGCCATCGGGATAGCTTGCCTACTTTCTTTTTGTACACCGTTTGGACGGGGAAATGTTTCAGTTGCACAAGAAAATTAGGGCCAAGACTAGTTAGGGGTAAGGTTGGGGAGGCTAGGCTTCCTGGAGGGAACCAGACCCTCTGTGAAGCCTAGCTTGGTGAAACAGACTTGAGTGGGCCACCAGGATGGCTTCCCTACTCCGTTTTAGTACATCGTGTCCATGGGGGGATGTTTCCGTTGCAGAAGAACATTAGCATTAAGACCCAAATTAGGGTTAGGGTTATGGAGGCTGGGCTTCCCAGGCAGGAACTACGGCCTCGATGAATCCGAGCCTGGTGAAACAGACTGAGTGGGCCATCAGGATTGCTTGCCTACTGTCTTTTTGTACGCTGTATGGACGAGGGGATGTTTCAGTTGCACAGGAAAATTAGGATTAATACCCAAGGTATGGCTGGGTTGGGGAGACTGTGGTTCCCAGGCAGCAACCAGGGCCTCTGTGAAGGCTAGCTTGGTGGAACAGATTGAGTTGGCAATCGGGATGGCTTGCCTACTGACTTTTTCTAAACCGTATGGACGGGGGGATGTTTCACTTGCACAAGAAAATTAGGGTTAAGACTCAAGTTAGGGTTAGGGTTGGGGAGACTGGGCTTCCCAGGCGGGATCCTGGGCTTCGGTGTAGCCTAGCTTGGTGAAACAGACTGAGTGGGCCATCGGGATAGCTTTCCTACTGGCTTTCTGTGCACTGTAAGGACAGGGTATCGTTTCAGTTGCACAAGAAAATTTGTGTAAAAACTCAAGTTAGGGTTAGGGTTGGGGAGACTGCGGATCCCAAGCGTAATCCTGGGCTTCGGTGCAGCCCAGCTTGGTGAAACAGACTGAGTGGGCCATCGGGATAGCTTGCCTACTTTCTTTTTGTACACCGTTTGGACGGGGAAATGTTTCAGTTGCACAAGAAAATTAGGGCCAAGACTAGTTAGGGGTAAGGTTGGGGAGGCTAGGCTTCCTGGAGGGAACCAGACCCTCTGTGAAGCCTAGCTTGGTGAAACAGACTTGAGTGGGCCACCAGGATGGCTTCCCTACTCCGTTTTAGTACATCGTGTCCATGGGGGGATGTTTCCGTTGCAGAAGAACATTAGCATTAAGACCCAAATTAGGGTTAGGGTTATGGAGGCTGGGCTTCCCAGGCAGGAACTACGGCCTCGATGAATCCGAGCCTGGTGAAACAGACTGAGTGGGCCATCAGGATTGCTTGCCTACTGTCTTTTTGTACGCTGTATGGACGAGGGGATGTTTCAGTTGCACAGGAAAATTAGGATTAATACCCAAGGTATGGCTGGGTTGGGGAGACTGTGCTTCCCAGGCAGCAACCAGGGCCTCTGTGAAGGCTAGCTTGGTGGAACAGATTGAGTTGGCAATCGGGATGGCTTGCCTACTGACTTTTTCTAAACCGTATGGATGGGGGGATGTTTCACTTGCACAAGAAAATTAGGGTTAAGACTCAAGTTAGGGTTAGGGTTGGGGAGACTGGGCTTCCCAGGCGGGATCCTGGGCTTCGGTGTAGCCTAGCTTGGTGAAACAGACTGAGTGGGCCATCGGGATAGCTTTCCTACTGGCTTTCTGTGCACTGTAAGGACGGGGTATCGTTTCAGTTGCACAAGAAAATTTCTGTTAAAACTCAAGTTAGGGTTAGGGTTGGGGAGACTGCGGATCCCAAGCGTGATCGTGGGCTTCGGTGCAGCCTAGCTTGGTGAAACAGACTGAGTGGGCCATCGGGATAGCTTGCCTACTTTCTTTTTGTACACCATTTGGACGGGGAAATGTTTCAGTTGCACAAGAAAATTAGGGCCAAGACTCTAGTTAGGGGTAAGGTTGGGGAGGCTAGGCTTCCCTGAAGGGAACCAGACCCTCTGTGAAGCCTAGCTTGGTGAAACAGACTTGAGTGGGCCACCAGGATGGCTTCCCTACTCCGTTTTAGTACATCGTGTCCATGGGGGGATGTTTCCGTTGCAGAAGTACATTAGCATTAAGACCCAAATTAGGGTTAGGGTTATGGAGGCTGGGCTTCCCAGGCAGGAACTACGGCCTCGATGAAGCCGAGCCTGGTGAAACAGACTGAGTGGGCCATCAGGATTGCTTGCCTACTGTCTTTTTTTATGCTGTATGGTCGAGGGGATGTTTCAGTTGCACAGGAAAATTAGGATTAATACCCAAGGTATGGCTGGGTTGGGGAGACTGTGCTTCCCAGGCAGCAACCAGGGCCTCTGTGAATGCGAGCTTGGTGGACCAGATTGAGTTGGCAATCGGGATGGCTTGCCTACTGACTTTTTCTAAACCGTATGGACGGGGGGATGTTTCACTTGCACAAGAAAATTAGGGTTAAGACTCAAGTTAGGGTTAGGGTTGGGGAGACTGGGCTTCCCAGGCGGGATCCTGGGCTTCGGTGTAGCCTAGCTTGGTGAAACAGACTGAGTGGGCCATCGGGATAGCTTTCCTACTGGCTTTCTGTGCACTGTAAGGACGGGGTATCGTTTCAGTTGCACAAGAAAATTTCTGTTAAAACTCAAGTTAGGGTTAGGGTTGGGGAGACTGCGGATCCCAAGCGTGATCCTGGGCTTCGGTGCAGCCTAGCTTGGTGAAAAAGACTGAGTGGGCCATCGGGATAGCTTGCCTACTTTCTTTTTGTACACCGTTTGGACGGGGGAATGTTTCAGTTGCACAAGAAAATTAAGGCCAGGACTCTAGTTAGGGTTAAGGTTGGGGAGGCTAGGCTTCCCTGAAGGGAACCAGACCCTCTGTGAAGCCTAGCTTGGTGAAAAGGACTTTAGTGGGCCACCAGGATGGCTTCCCTACTCCGTTTTACTACATTGTGTCCATGGGGGGATGTTTCCGTTGCAGAAGTACATTAGCATTAAGACCCAAATTAGGGTTAGGGCTATGGAGGCTGGGCTTCCCAGGCAGGAACTACGGCCTCGATGAAGCCTAGCCTGGTGAAACAGACTGAGTGGGCCATCAGGATTGCTTGCCTACTGTCTTTTTGTATGCTGTATGGTCGAGGGGATGTTTCAGTTGCACAGGAAAATTAGGATTAATACCCAAGGTATGGCTGGGTTGGGGAGACTGTGCTTCCCAGGCAGCAACCAGGGCCTCTGTGAAGGCTAGCTTGGTGGAACAGATTGAGTTGGCAATCGGGATGGCTTGCCTACTGACTTTTTCTAAACCGTATGGACGGGGGGATGTTTCACTTGCACAAGAAAATTAGGGTTAAGAATAGCCAAGTTAGGGCTGGGTTGGGGAGACTGTGGTTCCCAGGCAGCAACCAGGGCCTCTGTGAATGCGAGCTTGGTGGAACAGATTGAGTTGGCAATCGGGATGGCTTGCCTACTGACTTTTTCTAAACCGTATGGACGGGGGGATGTTTCACTTGCACAAGAAAATTAGGGTTAAGACTCAAGTTTGGGTTAGGGTTGGGGAGACTGGGCTTCCCAGGCGGGATCCTGGGCTTCGGTGTAGCCTAGCTTGGTGAAACAGACTGAGTGGGCCATCGGGATAGCTTTCCTACTGGCTTTCTGTGCACTGTAAGAACAGGGTATCGTTTCAGTTGCACAAGAAAATTTGTGTAAAAACTCAAGTTAGGGTTAGGGTTGGGGAGACTGCGGATCCCAAGCGTGATCCTGGGCTTCGGTGCAGCCTAGCTTGGTGAAAAAGACTGAGTGGGCCATCGGGATAGCTTGCCTACTTTCTTTTTGTACACCGTTTGGACGGGGGAATGTTTCAGTTGCACAAGAAAATTAGTGCCAAGACTCTAGTTACGGTTAAGGTTGGGGAGGCTAGGCTTCCTGGAGGGAACCAGACCCTCTGTGAAGCCTAGCTTGGTGAAACAGACTTGAGTGGGCCACCAGGATGGCTTCCCTACTCCGTTTGAGTACATCGTGTCCATGGGGGGATGTTTCCGTTGCAGAAGAACATTAGCATTAAGACCCAAATTAGGGTTAGGGTTATGGAGGCTGGGCTTCCCAGGCAGGAACTATGGCCTCGATGAAGCCGAGCCTGGTGAAACAGACTGAGTGGGCCATCAGGATTGCTTGCCTACTGTCTTTTTGTACGCTGTATGGACGAGGGGATGTTTCAGTTGCACAGGAAAATTAGGATTAATACCCAAGGTATGGCTGGGTTGGGGAGACTGTGCTTCCCAGGCAGCAACCAGGGCCTCTGTGAAGGCTAGCTTGGTGGAACAGATTGAGTTGGCAATCGGGATGGCTTGCCTACTGACTTTTTCTAAACCGTATGGACGGGGGGATGTTTCACTTGCACAAGAAAATTAGGGTTAAGACTCAAGTTAGGGTTAGGGTTGGGGAGACTGGGCTTCCCAGGCGGGATCCTGGGCTTCGGTGTAGCCTAGCTTGGTGAAACAGACTGAGTGGGCCATCGGGATAGCTTTCCTACTGGCTTTCTGTGCACTGTAAGGACAGGGTATCGTTTCAGTTGCACAAGAAAATTTGTGTAAAAACTCAAGTTAGGGTTAGGGTTGGGGAGACTGCGGATCCCAAGCGTAATCCTGGGCTTCGGTGCAGCCCAGCTTGGTGAAACAGACTGAGTGGGCCATCGGGATAGCTTGCCTACTTTCTTTTTGTACACCATTTGGACGGGGGAATGTTTCAGTTGCACAAGAAAATTAGGGCCAGGACTCTAGTTAGGTTTAAGGTTGGGGAGGCTAGGCTTCCCTGAAGGGAACCAGACCCTCTGTGAAGCCTAGCTTGGTGAAACAGACTTGAGTGGGCCACCAGGATGGCTTCCCTACTCCGTTTTACTACATTGTGTCCATGGGGGGATGTTTCCGTTGCAGAAGTACATTAGCATTACGACCCAAAATAGGGTTAGGGTTATGGAGGCTGGGCTTCCCAGGCAGGAACTACGGCCTCGATGAAGCCGAGCCTGGTGAAACAGACTGAGCGGGCCATCAGGATTGCTTGCCTACTGTCTTTTTGTATGCTGTATGGTCGAGGGGTTGTTTCAGTTGCACAGGAAAATTAGGATTAATACCCAAGGTATGGCTGGGTTGGGGAGACTGTGCTTCCCAGGCAGCAACCAGGGCCTCTGTGAAGGCTAGCTTGGTGGAACAGATTGAGTTGGCAATCGGGATGGCTTGCCTACTGACTTTTTCTAAACCGTTTGGACGGGGGAATGTTTCAGTTGCACAAGAAAATTAGGGCCAGGACTCTAGTTAGGGTTAAGGTTGGGGAGGCTAGGCTTCCCTGAAGGGAACCAGACCCTCTGTGAAGCCTAGCTTGGTGAAACAGACTTGAGTGGGCCACCAGGATGGCTTCCCTACTCCGTTTTACTACATTGTGTCCATGGGGGGATGTTTCCGTTGCAGAAGTACATTAGCATTACGACCCAAAATAGGGTTAGGGTTATGGAGGCTGGGCTTCCCAGGCAGGAACTACGGCCTCGATGAAGCCGAGCCTGGTGAAACAGACTGAGTGGGCCATCAGGATTGCTTGCCTACTGTCTTTTTGTATGCTGTATGGTCGAGGGGTTGTTTCAGTTGCACAGGAAAATTAGGATTAATACCCAAGGTATGGCTGGGTTGGGGAGACTGTGGTTCCCAGGCAGCAACCAGGGCCTCTGTGAAGGCTAGCTTGGTGGAACAGATTGAGTTGGCAATCGGGATGGCTTGCCTACTGACTTTTTCTAAACCGTATGGACGGGGGGATGTTTCACTTGCACAAGAAAATTAGGGTTAAGAATACCCAAGTTAGGGCTGGGTTGGGGAGACTGTGGTTCCCAGGCAGCAACCAGGGCCTCTGTGAATGCGAGCTTGGTGGACCAGATTGAGTTGGCAATCGGGATGGCTTGCCTACTGACTTTTTCTAAACCGTATGGACGGGGGGATGTTTCACTTGCACAAGAAAATTAGGGTTAAGACTCAAGTTAGGGTTAGGGTTGGGGAGACTGGGCTTCCCAGCCGGGATCCTGGGCTTCGGTGTAGCCTAGCTTGGTGAAACAGACTGAGTGGGCCATCGGGATAGCTTTCCTACTCGCTTTCTGTGCACTGTAAGGACGGGGTATCGTTTCAGTTGCACAAGAAAATTTCTGTTAAAACTCAAGTTAGGGTTAGGGTTGGGGAGACTGCGGATCCCAAGCGTGATCCTGGGCTTCGGTGCAGCCTAGCTTGGTGAAACAGACTGAGTGGGCCATCGGGATAGCTTGCTTACTTTCTTTTTGTACACCATTTGGACGGGGAAATGTTTCAGTTGCACAAGAAAATTAGGGCCAAGACTCTAGTTAGGGGTAAGGTTGGGGAGGCTAGGCTTCCTGGAGGGAACCAGACCCTCTGTGAAGCCTAGCTTGGTGAAACAGACTTGAGTGGGCCACCAGGATGGCTTCCCTACTCCGTTTTAGTACATCGTGTCCATGGGGGGATGTTTCCGTTGCAGAAGAACATTAGCATTAAGACCCAAATTAGGGTTAGGGTTATGGAGGCTGGGCTTCCCAGGCAGGAACTACGGCCTCGATGAATCCGAGCCTGGTGAAACAGACTGAGTGGGCCATCAGGATTGCTTGCCTACTGTCTTTTTGTACGCTGTATGGACGAGGGGATGTTTCAGTTGCACAGGAAAATTAGGATTAATACCCAAGGTATGGCTGGGTTGGGGAGACTGTGGTTCCCAGGCAGCAAGCAGGGCCTCTGTGAAGGCTAGCTTGGTGGAACAGATTGAGTTGGCAATCGGGATGGCTTGCCTACTGACTTTTTCTAAACCGTATGGACGGGGGGATGTTTCACTTGCACAAGAAAATTAGGGTTAAGACTCAAGTTAGGGTTAGGGTTGGGGAGACTGGGCTTCCCAGGCGGGATCCTGGGCTTCGGTGTAGCCTAGCTTGGTGAAACAGACTGAGTGGGCCATCGGGATAGCTTTCCTACTGGCTTTCTGTGCACTGTAAGGATGGGGTATCGTTTCAGTTGCACAAGAAAATTTCTGTTAAAACTCAAGTTAGGGTTAGGGTTGGGGAGACTGCGGATCCCAAGCGTGATCCTGGGCTTCGGTGCAGCCTAGCTTGGTGAAACAGACTGAGTGGGCCATCGGGATAGCTTGCCTACTTTCTTTTTGTACACCATTTGGACGGGGAAATGTTTCAGTTGCACAAGAAAATTAGGGCCAAGACTCTAGTTAGGGGTAAGGTTGGGGAGGCTAGGCTTCCCTGAAGGGAACCAGACCCTCTGTGAAGCCTAGCTTGGTGAAACAGACTTGAGTGGGCCACCAGGATGGCTTCCCTACTCCGTTTCAGTACATCGTGTCCATGGGGGGATGTTTCCGTTGCAGAAGAACATTAGCATTAAGACCCAAATTAGGGTTAGGGTTATGGAGGCTGGGCTTCCCAGGCAGGAACTACGGCCTCGATGAATCCGAGCCTGGTGAAACAGACTGAGTGGGCCATCAGGATTGCTTGCCTACTGACTTTTTGTACGCTGTATGGACGAGGGGATGTTTCAGTTGCACAGGAAAATTAGGATTAATACCCAAGGTATGGCTGGGTTGGGGAGACTGTGCTTCCCAGGCAGCAACCAGGGCCTCTGTGAAGGCTAGCTTGGTGGAACAGATTGAGTTGGCAATCGGGATGGCTTGCCTACTGACATTTTCTAAACCGTATGGACGGGGGGATGTTTCACTTGCACAAGAAAATTAGGGTTAAGACTCAAGTTAGGGTTAGGGTTGGGGAGACTGGGCTTCCCAGCCGGGATCCTGGGCTTCGGTGTAGCCTAGCTTGGTGAAACAGACTGAGTGGGCCATCGGGATAGCTTTCCTACTCGCTTTCTGTGCACTGAAAGGACGGGGTATCGTTTCAGTTGCACAAGAAAATTTCTGTTAAAACTCAAGTTAGGGTTAGGGTTGGGGAGACTGCGGATCCCAAGCGTGATCCTGGGCTTCGGTGCAGCCTAGCTTGGTGAAACAGACTGAGTGGGCAATCGGGATGGCTTGCCTACTGACTTTTTCTAAACCGTATGGACGGGGGGATGTTTCACTTGCACAAGAAAATTAGGGTTAAGACTCAAGTTAGGGTTAGGGTTGGGGAGACTGGGCTTCCCAGGCGGGATCCTGGGCTTCGGTGTAGCCTAGCTTGGTGAAACAGACTGAATGGGCCATCGGGATAGCTTTCCTACTGGCTTTCTGTGCACTGTAAGGACGGGGTATCGTTTCAGTTGCACAAGAAAATTTGTGTAAAAACTCAAGTTAGGGTTAGGGTTGGGGAGACTGCGGATCCCAAGCGTAATCCTGGGCTTCGGTGCAGCCCAGCTTGGTGAAACAGACTGAGTGGGCCATTGGGATAGCTTGCCTACTTTCTTTTTGTACACCGTTTGGACGGGGGAATGTTTCAGTTGCACAAGAAAATTAAGGCCAGGACTCTAGTTAGGGTTATGGTTGGGGAGGCTAGGCTTCCTGGAGGGAACCAGACCCTCTGTGAAGCCTAGCTTGGTGAAACAGACTTGAGTGGGCCACCAGGATGGCTTCCCTACTCCGTTTTAGTACATCGTGTCCATGGGGGGATGTTTCCGTTGCAGAAGAACATTAGCATTAAGACCCAAATTAGGGTTAGGGTTATGGAGGCTGGGCTTCCCAGGCAGGAACTACGGCCTCGATGAATCCGAGCCTGGTGAAACAGACTGAGTGGGCCATCAGGATTGCTTGCCTACTGTCTTTTTGTATGCTGTATGGACGAGGGGATGTTTCAGTTGCACAGGAAAATTAGGATTAATACCCAAGGTATGGCTGGGTTGGGGAGACTGTGGTTCCCAGGCAGCAACCAGGGCCTCTGTGAAGGCTAGCTTGGTGGAACAGATTGAGTTGGCAATCGGGATGGCTTGCCTACTGACTTTTTCTAAACCGTATGGACGGGGGGATGTTTCACTTGCACAAGAAAATTAGGGTTAAGACTCAAGTTAGGGTTAGGGTTGGGGAGACTGGGCTTCCCAGGCGGGATCCTGGGCTTCGGTGTAGCCTAGCTTGGTGAAACAGACTGAGTGGGCCATCGGGATAGCTTTCCTACTGGCTTTCTGTGCACTGTAAGGATGGGGTATCGTTTCAGTTGCACAAGAAAATTTCTGTTAAAACTCAAGTTAGGGTTAGGGTTGGGGAGACTGCGGATCCCAAGCGTGATCCTGGGCTTCGGTGCAGCCTAGCTTGGTGAAACAGACTGAGTGGGCCATCGGGATAGCTTGCCTACTTTCTTTTTGTACACCATTTGGACGGGGAAATGTTTCAGTTGCACAAGAAAATTAGGGCCAAGACTCTAGTTAGGGGTAAGGTTGGGGAGGCTAGGCTTCCCTGAAGGGAACCAGACCCTCTGTGAAGCCTAGCTTGGTGAAACAGACTTGAGTGGGCCACCAGGATGGCTTCCCTACTCCGTTTTAGTACATCGTGTCCATGGGGGGATGTTTCCGTTGCAGAAGAACATTAGCATTAAGACCCAAATTAGGGTTAGGGTTATGGAGGCTGGGCTTCCCAGGCAGGAACTACGGCCTCGATGAATCCGAGCCTGGTGAAACAGACTGAGTGGGCCATCAGGATTGCTTGCCTACTGACTTTTTGTACGCTGTATGGACGAGGGGATGTTTCAGTTGCACAGGAAAATTAGGATTAATACCCAAGGTATGGCTGGGTTGGGGAGACTGTGCTTCCCAGGCAGCAACCAGGGCCTCTGTGAAGGCTAGCTTGGTGGAACAGATTGAGTTGGCAATCGGGATGGCTTGCCTACTGACTTTTTCTAAACCGTATGGACGGGGGGATGTTTCACTTGCACAAGAAAATTAGGGTTAAGACTCAAGTTAGGGTTAGGGTTGGGGAGACTGGGCTTCCCAGGCGGGATCCTGAGCTTCGGTGTAGCCTAGCTTGGTGAAACAGACTGAGTGGGCCATCGGGATAGCTTTCCTACTCGCTTTCTGTGCACTGTAAGGACGGGGTATCGTTTCAGTTGCACAAGAAAATTTCTGTTAAAACTCAAGTTAGGGTTAGGGTTGGGGAGACTGCGGATCCCAAGCGTGATCCTGGGCTTCGGTGCAGCCTAGCTTGGTGAAACAGACTGAGTGGGCAATCGGGATGGCTTGCCTACTGACTTTTTCTAAACCGTATGGACGGGGGGATGTTTCACTTGCACAAGAAAATTAGGGTTAAGACTCAAGTTAGGGTTAGGGTTGGGGAGACTGGGCTTCCCAGGCGGGATCCTGGGCTTCGGTGTAGCCTAGCTTGGTGAAACAGACTGAGTGGGCCATCGGGATAGCTTTCCTACTGGCTTTCTGTGCACTGTAAGGACGGGGTATCGTTTCAGTTGCACAAGAAAATTTGTGTAAAAACTCAAGTTAGGGTTAGGGTTGGGGAGACTGCGGATCCCAAGCGTGATCCTGGGCTTCGGTGCAGCCTAGCTTGGTGAAACAGACTGAGTGGGCCATCAGGATAGCTTGCCTACTTTCTTTTTGTACACCATTTGGACGGGGAAATGTTTCAGTTGCACAAGAAAATTAGGGCCAAGACTCTAGTTAGGGGTAAGGTTGGGGAGGCTAGGCTTCCCTGAAGGGAACCAGACCCTCTGTGAAGCCTAGCTTGGTGAAACAGACTTGAGTGGGCCACCAGGATGGCTTCCCTACTCCGTTTTAGTACATCGTGTCCATGGGGGGATGTTTCCGTTGCAGAAGTACATTAGCATTAAGACCCAAATTAGGGTTAGGGTTATGGAGGCTGGGCTTCCCAGGCAGGAACTACGGCCTCGATGAAGCCGAGCCTGGTGAAACAGACTGAGCGGGCCATCAGGATTGCTTGCCTACTGTCTTTTTGTATGTTGTATGGTCGAGGGGTTGTTTCAGTTGCACAGGAAAATTAGGATTAATACCCAAGGTATGGCTGGGTTGGGGAGACTGTGCTTCCCAGGCAGCAACCAGGGCCTCTGTGAAGGCTAGCTTGGTGGAACAGATTGAGTTGGCAATCGGGATGGCTTGCCTACTGACTTTTTCTAAACCGTATGGACGGGGGGATGTTTCACTTGCACAAGAAAATTAGGGTTAAGACTCAAGTTAGGGTTAGGGTTGGGGAGACTGGGCTTCCCAGGCGGGATCCTGAGCTTCGGTGTAGCCTAGCTTGGTGAAACAGACTGAGTGGGCCATCGGGATAGCTTTCCTACTCGCTTTCTGTGCACTGTAAGGACGGGGTATCGTTTCAGTTGCACAAGAAAATTTCTGTTAAAACTCAAGTTAGGGTTAGGGTTGGGGAGACTGCGGATCCCAAGCGTGATCCTGGGCTTCGGTGCAGCCTAGCTTGGTGAAACAGACTGAGTGGGCAATCGGGATGGCTTGCCTACTGACTTTTTCTAAACCGTATGGACGGGGGGATGTTTCACTTGCACAAGAAAATTAGGGTTAAGACTCAAGTTAGGGTTAGGGTTGGGGAGACTGGGCTTCCCAGGCGGGATCCTGGGCTTCGGTGTAGCCTAGCTTGGTGAAACAGACTGAGTGGGCCATCGGGATAGCTTTCCTACTGGCTTTCTGTGCACTGTAAGGACGGGGTATCGTTTCAGTTGCACAAGAAAATTTGTGTAAAAACTCAAGTTAGGGTTAGGGTTGGGGAGACTGCGGATCCCAAGCGTAATCCTGGGCTTCGGTGCAGCCCAGCTTGGTGAAACAGACTGAGTGGGCCATTGGGATAGCTTGCCTACTTTCTTTTTGTACACCGTTTGGACGGGGGAACGTTTCAGTTGCACAAGAAAATTAGTGCCAAGACTCTAGTTACGGTTAAGGTTGGGGAGGCTAGGCTTCCTGGAGGGAACCAGACCCTCTGTGAAGCCTAGCTTGGTGAAACAGACTTGAGTGGGCCACCAGGATGGCTTCCCTACTCCGTTTTAGTACATCGTGTCCATGGGGGGATGTTTCCGTTGCAGAAGAACATTAGCATTAAGACCCAAATTAGGGTTAGGGTTATGGAGGCTGGGCTTCCCAGGCAGGAACTATGGCCTCGATGAAGCCGAGCCTGGTGAAACAGACTGAGTGGGCCATCAGGATTGCTTGCCTACTGTCTTTTTGTACGCTGTATGGACGAGGGGATGTTTCAGTTGCACAGGAAAATTAGGATTAATACCCAAGGTATGGCTGGGTTGGGGAGACTGTGGTTCCCAGGCAGCAACCAGGGCCTCTGTGAAGGCTAGCTTGGTGGAACAGATTGAGTTGGCAATCGGGATGGCTTGCCTACTGACTTTTTCTAAACCGTATGGACGGGGGGATGTTTCACTTGCACAAGAAAATTAGGGTTAAGACTCAAGTTAGGGTTAGGGTTGGGGAGACTGGGCTTCCCAGGCGGGATCCTGGGCTTCGGTGTAGCCTAGCTTGGTGAAACAGACTGAGTGGGCCATCGGGATAGCTTTCCTACTGGCTTTCTGTGCACTGTAAGGATGGGGTATCGTTTCAGTTGCACAAGAAAATTTCTGTTAAAACTCAAGTTAGGGTTAGGGTTGGGGAGACTGCGGATCCCAAGCGTGATCCTGGGCTTCGGTGCAGCCTAGCTTGGTGAAACAGACTGAGTGGGCCATCAGGATAGCTTGCCTACTTTCTTTTTGTACACCATTTGGACGGGGAAATGTTTCAGTTGCACAAGAAAATTAGGGCCAAGACTCTAGTTAGGGGTAAGGTTGGGGAGGCTAGGCTTCCCTGAAGGGAACCAGACCCTCTGTGAAGCCTAGCTTGGTGAAACAGACTTGAGTGGGCCACCAGGATGGCTTCCCTACTCCGTTTTAGTACATCGTGTCCATGGGGGGATGTTTCCGTTGCAGAAGTACATTAGCATTAAGACCCAAATTAGGGTTAGGGTTATGGAGGCTGGGCTTCCCAGGCAGGAACTACGGCCTCGATGAAGCCGAGCCTGGTGAAACAGACTGAGCGGGCCATCAGGATTGCTTGCCTACTGTCTTTTTGTATGTTGTATGGTCGAGGGGTTGTTTCAGTTGCACAGGAAAATTAGGATTAATACCCAAGGTATGGCTGGGTTGGGGAGACTGTGCTTCCCAGGCAGCAACCAGGGCCTCTGTGAAGGCTAGCTTGGTGGAACAGATTGAGTTGGCAATCGGGATGGCTTGCCTACTGACTTTTTCTAAACCGTTTGGACGGGGGAATGTTTCAGTTGCACAAGAAAATTAGGGCCAGGACTCTAGTTAGGGTTAAGGTTGGGGAGGCTAGGCTTCCCTGAAGGGAACCAGACCCTCTGTGAAGCCTAGCTTGGTGAAACAGACTTGAGTGGGCCACCAGGATGGCTTCCCTACTCCGTTTTACTACATTGTGTCCATGGGGGGATGTTTCCGTTGCAGAAGTACATTAGCATTACGACCCAAAATAGGGTTAGGGTTATGGAGGCTGGGCTTCCCAGGCAGGAACTACGGCCTCGATGAAGCCGAGCCTGGTGAAACAGACTGAGTGGGCCATCAGGATTGCTTGCCTACTGTCTTTTTGTATGCTGTATGGTCGAGGGGTTGTTTCAGTTGCACAGGAAAATTAGGATTAATACCCAAGGTATGGCTGGGTTGGGGAGACTGTGCTTCCCAGGCAGCAACCAGGGCCTCTGTGAAGGCTAGCTTGGTGGAACAGATTGAGTTGGCAATCGGGATGGCTTGCCTACTGACTTTTTCTAAACCGTATGGACGGGGGGATGTTTCACTTGCACAAGAAAATTAGGGTTAAGAATACCCAAGTTAGGGCTGGGTTGGGGAGACTGTGGTTCCCAGGCAGCAACCAGGGCCTCTGTGAATGCGAGCTTGGTGGACCAGATTGAGTTGGCAATCGGGATGGCTTGCCTACTGACTTTTTCTAAACCGTATGGACGGGGGGATGTTTCACTTGCACAAGAAAATTAGGGTTAAGACTCAAGTTAGGGTTAGGGTTGGGGAGACTGGGCTTCCCAGCCGGGATCCTGGGCTTCGGTGTAGCCTAGCTTGGTGAAACAGACTGAGTGGGCCATCGGGATAGCTTTCCTACTGGCTTTCTGTGCACTGTAAGGACGGGGTATCGTTTCAGTTGCACAAGAAAATTTCTGTTAAAACTCAAGTTAGGGTTAGGGTTGGGGAGACTGCGGATCCCAAGCGTGATCCTGGGCTTCGGTGCAGCCTAGCTTGGTGAAACAGACTGAGTGGGCCATCGGGATAGCTTGCCTACTTTCTTTTTGTACACCATTTGGACGGGGAAATGTTTCAGTTGCACAAGAAAATTAGGGCCAAGACTCTAGTTAGGGCTAAGGTTGGGGAGGCTAGGCTTCCTGGAGGGAACCAGACCCTCTGTGAAGCCTAGCTTGGTGAAACAGACTTGAGTGGGCCACCAGGATGGCTTCCCTACTCCGTTTTAGTACATCGTGTCCATGGGGGGATGTTTCCGTTGCAGAAGAACATTAGCATTAAGACCCAAATTAGGGTTAGGGTTATGGAGGCTGGGCTTCCCAGGCAGGAACTACGGCCTCGATGAAGCCGAGCCTGGTGAAACAGACTGAGTGGGCCATCAGGATTGCTTGCCTACTGTCTTTTTGTACGCTGTATGGACGAGGGGATGTTTCAGTTGCACAGGAAAATTAGGATTAATACCCAAGGTATGGCTGGGTTGGGGAGACTGTGCTTCCCAGGCAGCAACCAGGGCCTCTGTGAAGGCTAGCTTGGTGGAACAGATTGAGTTGGCAATCGGGATGGCTTGCCTACTGACTTTTTCTAAACCGTATGGACGGGGGGATGTTTCACTTGCACAAGAAAATTAGGGTTAAGACTCAAGTTAGGGTTAGGGTTGGGGAGACTGGGCTTCCCAGGCGGGATCCTGGGCTTCGGTGTAGCCTAGCTTGGTGAAACAGACTGAGTGGGCCATCGGGATAGCTTTCTTACTGGCTTTCTGTGCACTGTAAGGACAGGGTATCGTTTCAGTTGCACAAGAAAATTTGTGTAAAAACTCAAGTTAGGGTTAGGGTTGGGGAGACTGCGGATCCCAAGCGTAATCCTGGGCTTCGGTGCAGCCCAGCTTGGTGAAACAGACTGAGTGGGCCATCGGGATAGCTTGCCTACTTTCTTTTTGTACACCGTTTGGACGGGGAAATGTTTCAGTTGCACAAGAAAATTAGGGCCAAGACTCTAGTTAGGGGTAAGGTTGGGGAGGCTAGGCTTCCTGGAGGGAACCAGACCCTCTGTGAAGCCTAGCTTGGTGAAACAGACTTGAGTGGGCCACCAGGATGGCTTCCCTACTCCGTTTTAGTACATCGTGTCCATGGGGGGATGTTTCCGTTGCAGAAGAACATTAGCATTAAGACCCAAATTAGGGTTAGGGTTATGGAGGCTGGGCTTCCTAGGCAGGAACTACGGCCTTGATGAATCCGAGCCTGGTGAAACAGACTGAGTGGGCCATCAGGATTGCTTGCCTACTGTCTTTTTGTACGCTGTATGGACGAGGGGATGTTTCAGTTGCACAGGAAAATTAGGATTAATACCCAAGGTATGGCTGGGTTGGGGAGACTGTGCTTCCCAGGCAGCAACCAGGGCCTCTGTGAAGGCTAGCTTGGTGGAACAGATTGAGTTGGCAATCGGGATGGCTTGCCTACTGACTTTTTCTAAACCGTATGGACGGGGGGATGTTTCACTTGCACAAGAAAATTAGGGTTAAGACTCAAGTTAGGGTTAGGGTTGGGGAGACTGGGCTTCCCAGGCGGGATCCTGGGCTTCGGTGTAGCCTAGCTTGGTGAAACAGACTGAGTGGGCCATCGGGATAGCTTTCCTACTGGCTTTCTGTGCACTGTAAGGATGGGGTATCGTTTCAGTTGCACAAGAAAATTTCTGTTAAAACTCAAGTTAGGGTTAGGGTTGGGGAGACTGCGGATCCCAAGCGTGTTCCTGGGCTTCGGTGCAGCCTAGCTTGGTGAAACAGACTGAGTGGGCCATCGGGATAGCTTGCCTACTTTCTTTTTGTACACCATTTGGACGGGGAAATGTTTCAGTTGCACAAGAAAATTAGGGCCAAGACTCTAGTTAGGGGTAAGGTTGGGGAGGCTAGGCTTCCCTGAAGGGAACCAGACCCTCTGTGAAGCCTAGCTTGGTGAAACAGACTTGAGTGGGCCACCAGGATGGCTTCCCTACTCCGTTTCAGTACATCGTGTCCATGGGGGGATGTTTCCGTTGCAGAAGAACATTAGCATTAAGACCCAAATTAGGGTTAGGGTTATGGAGGCTGGGCTTCCCAGGCAGGAACTACGGCCTCGATGAATCCGAGCCTGGTGAAACAGACTGAGTGGGCCATCAGGATTGCTTGCCTACTGACTTTTTGTACGCTGTATGGACGAGGGGATGTTTCAGTTGCACAGGAAAATTAGGATTAATACCCAAGGTATGGCTGGGTTGGGGAGACTGTGCTTCCCAGGCAGCAACCAGGGCCTCTGTGAAGGCTAGCTTGGTGGAACAGATTGAGTTGGCAATCGGGATGGCTTGCCTACTGACTTTTTCTAAACCGTATGGACGGGGGGATGTTTCACTTGCACAAGAAAATTAGGGTTAAGACTCAAGTTAGGGTTAGGGTTGGGGAGACTGGGCTTCCCAGGCGGGATCCTGGGCTTCGGTGTAGCCTAGCTTGGTGAAACAGACTGAGTGGGCCATCGGGATAGCTTTCCTACTCGCTTTCTGTGCACTGTAAGGACGGGGTATCGTTTCAGTTGCACAAGAAAATTTCTGTTAAAACTCAAGTTAGGGTTAGGGTTGGGGAGACTGCGGATCCCAAGCGTGATCCTGGGCTTCGGTGCAGCCTAGCTTGGTGAAACAGACTGAGTGGGCAATCGGGATGGCTTGCCTACTGACTTTTTCTAAACCGTATGGACGGGGGGATGTTTCACTTGCACAAGAAAATTAGGGTTAAGACTCAAGTTAGGGTTAGGGTTGGGGAGACTGGGCTTCCCAGGCGGGATCCTGGGCTTCGGTGTAGCCTAGCTTGGTGAAACAGACTGAGTGGGCCATCGGGATAGCTTTCCTACTGGCTTTCTGTGCACTGTAAGGACGGGGTATCGTTTCAGTTGCACAAGAAAATTTGTGTAAAAACTCAAGTTAGGGTTAGGGTTGGGGAGACTGCGGATCCCAAGCGTAATCCTGGGCTTCGGTGCAGCCCAGCTTGGTGAAACAGACTGAGTGGGCCATTGGGATAGCTTGCCTACTTTCTTTTTGTACACCGTTTGGACGGGGGAATGTTTCAGTTGCACAAGAAAATTAAGGCCAGGACTCTAGTTAGGGTTAAGGTTGGGGAGGCTAGGCTTCCCTGAAGGGAACCAGACCCTCTGTGAAGCCTAGCTTGGTGAAAAAGACTTTAGTGGGCCACCAGGATGGCTTCCCTACTCCGTTTTACTACATTGTGTCCATGGGGGGATGTTTCCGTTGCAGAAGTACATTAGCATTAAGACCCAAATTAGGGTTAGGGTTATGGAGGCTGGGCTTCCCAGGCAGGAACTACGGCCTCGATGAATCCGAGCCTGGTGAAACAGACTGAGTGGGCCATCAGGATTGCTTGCCTACTGTCTTTTTGTATGCTGTATGGTCGAGGGGATGTTTCAGTTGCACAGGAAAATTAGGATTAATACCCAAGGTATGGCTGGGTTGGGGAGACTGTGCTTCCCAGGCAGCAACCAGGGCCTCTGTGAAGGCTAGCTTGGTGGAACAGATTGAGTTGGCAATCGGGATGGCTTGCCTACTGACTTTTTCTAAACCGTATGGACGGGGGGATGTTTCACTTGCACAAGAAAATTAGGGTTAAGAATACCCAAGTTAGGGCTGGGTTGGGGAGACTGTGGTTCCCAGGCAGCAACCAGGGCCTCTGTGAATGCGAGCTTGGTGGAACAGATTGTGTTGGCAATCGGGATGGCTTGCCTACTGACTTTTTCTAAACCGTATGGACGGGGGGATGTTTCACTTGCACAAGAAAATTAGGGTTAAGACTCAAGTTAGGGTTAGGGTTGGGGAGACTGGGCTTCCCAGGCGGGATCCTGGGCTTCGGTGTAGCCTAGCTTGGTGAAACAGACTGAGTGGGCCATCGGGATAGCTTTCCTACTGGCTTTCTGTGCACTGTAAGGACAGGGTATCGTTTCAGTTGCACAAGAAAATTTGTGTAAAAACTCAAGTTAGGGTTAGGGTTGGGGAGACTGCGGATCCCAAGCGTGATCCTGGGCTTCGGTGCAGCCTAGCTTGGTGAAACAGACTGAGTGGGCCATCGGGATAGCTTGCCTACTTTCTTTTTGTACACCGTTTGGACGGGGAAATGTTTCAGTTGCACAAGAAAATTAGGGCCAAGACTCTAGTTAGGGGTAAGGTTGGGGAGGCTAGGCTTCCTGGAGGGAACCAGACCCTCTGTGAAGCCTAGCTTGGTGAAACAGACTTGAGTGGGCCACCAGGATGGCTTCCCTACTCCGTTTTAGTACATCGTGTCCATGGGGGGATGTTTCCGTTGCAGAAGAACATTAGCATTAAGACCCAAATTAGGGTTAGGGTTATGGAGGCTGGGCTTCCCAGGCAGGAACTACGGCCTCGATGAATCCGAGCCTGGTGAAACAGACTGAGTGGGCCATCAGGATTGCTTGCCTACTGTCTTTTTGTACGCTGTATGGACGAGGGGATGTTTCAGTTGCACAGGAAAATTAGGATTAATACCCAAGGTATGGCTGGGTTGGGGAGACTGTGCTTCCCAGGCAGCAACCAGGGCCTCTGTGAAGGCTAGCTTGGTGGAACAGATTGAGTTGGCAATCGGGATGGCTTGCCTACTGACTTTTTCTAAACCGTATGGACGGGGGGATGTTTCACTTGCACAAGAAAATTAGGGTTAAGACTCAAGTTAGGGTTAGGGTTGGGGAGACTGGGCTTCCCAGGCGGGATCCTGGGCTTCGGTGTAGCCTAGCTTGGTGAAACAGACTGAGTGGGCCATCGGGATAGCTTTCCTACTGGCTTTCTGTGCACTGTAAGGATGGGGTATCGTTTCAGTTGCACAAGAAAATTTCTGTTAAAACTCAAGTTAGGGTTAGGGTTGGGGAGACTGCGGATCCCAAGCGTGATCCTGGGCTTCGGTGCAGCCTAGCTTGGTGAAACAGACTGAGTGGGCCATCGGGATAGCTTGCCTACTTTCTTTTTGTACACCATTTGGACGGGGAAATGTTTCAGTTGCACAAGAAAATTAGGGCCAAGACTCTAGTTAGGGGTAAGGTTGGGGAGGCTAGGCTTCCCTGAAGGGAACCAGACCCTCTGTGAAGCCTAGCTTGGTGAAACAGACTTGAGTGGGCCACCAGGATGGCTTCCCTACTCCGTTTTAGTACATCGTGTCCATGGGGGGATGTTTCCGTTGCAGAAGAACATTAGCATTAAGACCCAAATTAGGGTTAGGGTTATGGAGGCTGGGCTTCCCAGGCAGGAACTACGGCCTCGATGAATCCGAGCCTGGTGAAACAGACTGAGTGGGCCATCAGGATTGCTTGCCTACTGACTTTTTGTACGCTGTATGGACGAGGGGATGTTTCAGTTGCACAGGAAAATTAGGATTAATACCCAAGGTATGGCTGGGTTGGGGAGACTGTGCTTCCCAGGCAGCAACCAGGGCCTCTGTGAAGGCTAGCTTGGTGGAACAGATTGAGTTGGCAATCGGGATGGCTTGCCTACTGACTTTTTCTAAACCGTATGGACGGGGGGATGTTTCACTTGCACAAGAAAATTAGGGTTAAGACTCAAGTTAGGGTTAGGGTTGGGGAGACTGGGCTTCCCAGGCGGGATCCTGGGCTTCGGTGTAGCCTAGCTTGGTGAAACAGACTGAGTGGGCCATCGGGATAGCTTTCCTACGGGCTTTCTGTGCACTGTAAGGACAGGGTATCGTTTCAGTTGCACAAGAAAATTTCTGTTAAAACTCAAGTTAGGGTTAGGGTTGGGGAGACTGCGGATCCCAAGCGTGATCCTGGGCTTCGGTGCAGCCTAGCTTGGTGAAACAGACTGAGTGGGCAATCGGGATGGCTTGCCTACTGACTTTTTCTAAACCGTATGGACGGGGGGATGTTTCACTTGCACAAGAAAATTAGGGTTAAGACTCAAGTTAGGGTTAGGGTTGGGGAGACTGGGCTTCCCAGGCGGGATCCTGGGCTTCGGTGTAGCCTAGCTTGGTGAAACAGACTGAGTGGGCCATCGGGATAGCTTTCCTACTGGCTTTCTGTGCACTGTAAGGACGGGGTATCGTTTCAGTTGCACAAGAAAATTTGTGTAAAAACTCAAGTTAGGGTTAGGGTTGGGGAGACTGCGGATCCCAAGCGTAATCCTGGGCTTCGGTGCAGCCCAGCTTGGTGAAACAGACTGAGTGGGCCATTGGGATAGCTTGCCTACTTTCTTTTTGTACACCGTTTGGACGGGGGAATGTTTCAGTTTCCCAAGAAAATTAGTGCCAAGACTCTAGTTACGGTTAAGGTTGGGGAGGCTAGGCTTCCTGGAGGGAACCAGACCCTCTGTGAAGCCTAGCTTGGTGAAACAGACTTGAGTGGGCCACCAGGATGGCTTCCCTACTCCGTTTTAGTACATCGTGTCCATGGGGGGATGTTTCCGTTGCAGAAGAACATTAGCATTAAGACCCAAATTAGGGTTAGGGTTATGGAGGCTGGGCTTCCCAGGCAGGAACTACGGCCTCGATGAATCCGAGCCTGGTGAAACAGACTGAGTGGGCCATCAGGATTGCTTGCCTACTGACTTTTTGTACGCTGTATGGACGAGGGGATGTTTCAGTTGCACAGGAAAATTAGGATTAATACCCAAGGTATGGCTGGGTTGGGGAGACTGTGCTTCCCAGGCAGCAACCAGGGCCTCTGTGAAGGCTAGCTTGGTGGAACAGATTGAGTTGGCAATCGGGATGGCTTGCCTACTGACTTTTTCTAAACCGTATGGACGGGGGGATGTTTCACTTGCACAAGAAAATTAGGGTTAAGACTCAAGTTAGGGTTAGGGTTGGGGAGACTGGGCTTCCCAGGCGGGATCCTGGGCTTCGGTGTAGCCTAGCTTGGTGAAACAGACTGAGTGGGCCATCGGGATAGCTTTCCTACGGGCTTTCTGTGCACTGTAAGGACAGGGTATCGTTTCAGTTGCACAAGAAAATTTCTGTTAAAACTCAAGTTAGGGTTAGGGTTGGGGAGACTGCGGATCCCAAGCGTGATCCTGGGCTTCGGTGCAGCCTAGCTTGGTGAAACAGACTGAGTGGGCAATCGGGATGGCTTGCCTACTGACTTTTTCTAAACCGTATGGACGGGGGGATGTTTCACTTGCACAAGAAAATTAGGGTTAAGACTCAAGTTAGGGTTAGGGTTGGGGAGACTGGGCTTCCCAGGCGGGATCCTGGGCTTCGGTGTAGCCTAGCTTGGTGAAACAGACTGAGTGGGCCATCGGGATAGCTTTCCTACTGGCTTTCTGTGCACTGTAAGGACGGGGTATCGTTTCAGTTGCACAAGAAAATTTGTGTAAAAACTCAAGTTAGGGTTAGGGTTGGGGAGACTGCGGATCCCAAGCGTAATCCTGGGCTTCGGTGCAGCCCAGCTTGGTGAAACAGACTGAGTGGGCCATTGGGATAGCTTGCCTACTTTCTTTTTGTACACCGTTTGGACGGGGGAATGTTTCAGTTGCACAAGAAAATTAGTGCCAAGACTCTAGTTACGGTTAAGGTTGGGGAGGCTAGGCTTCCTGGAGGGAACCAGACCCTCTGTGAAGCCTAGCTTGGTGAAACAGACTTGAGTGGGCCACCAGGATGGCTTCCCTACTCCGTTTTAGTACATCGTGTCCATGGGGGGATGTTTCCGTTGCAGAAGAACATTAGCATTAAGACCCAAATTAGGGTTAGGGTTATGGAGGCTGGGCTTCCCAGGCAGGAACTATGGCCTCGATGAAGCCGAGCCTGGTGAAACAGACTGAGTGGGCCATCAGGATTGCTTGCCTACTGTCTTTTTGTACGCTGTATGGACGAGGGGATGTTTCAGTTGCACAGGAAAATTAGGATTAATACCCAAGGTATGGCTGGGTTGGGGAGACTGTGGTTCCCAGGCAGCAACCAGGGCCTCTGTGAAGGCTAGCTTGGTGGAACAGATTGAGTTGGCAATCGGGATGGCTTGCCTACTGACTTTTTCTAAACCGTATGGACGGGGGGATGTTTCACTTGCACAAGAAAATTAGGGTTAAGACTCAAGTTAGGGTTAGGGTTGGGGAGACTGGGCTTCCCAGGCGGGATCCTGGGCTTCGGTGTAGCCTAGCTTGGTGAAACAGACTGAGTGGGCCATCGGGATAGCTTTCCTACTGGCTTTCTGTGCACTGTAAGGACAGGGTATCGTTTCAGTTGCACAAGAAAATTTGTGTAAAAACTCAAGTTAGGGTTAGGGTTGGGGAGACTGCGGATCCCAAGCGTAATCCTGGGCTTCGGTGCAGCCCAGCTTGGTGAAACAGACTGAGTGGGCCATCGGGATAGCTTGCCTACTTTCTTTTTGTACACCGTTTGGACGGGGAAATGTTTCAGTTGCACAAGAAAATTAGGGCCAAGACTCTAGTTAGGGGTAAGGTTGGGGAGGCTAGGCTTCCTGGAGGGAACCAGACCCTCTGTGAAGCCTAGCTTGGTGAAACAGACTTGAGTGGGCCACCAGGATGGCTTCCCTACTCCGTTTTAGTACATCGTGTCCATGGGGGGATGTTTCCGTTGCAGAAGAACATTAGCATTAAGACCCAAATTAGGGTTAGGGTTATGGAGGCTGGGCTTCCCAGGCAGGAACTACGGCCTCGATGAATCCGAGCCTGGTGAAACAGACTGAGTGGGCCATCAGGATTGCTTGCCTACTGTCTTTTTGTACGCTGTATGGACGAGGGGATGTTTCAGTTGCACAGGAAAATTAGGATTAATACCCAAGGTATGGCTGGGTTGGGGAGACTGTGCTTCCCAGGCAGCAACCAGGGCCTCTGTGAAGGCTAGCTTGGTGGAACAGATTGAGTTGGCAATCGGGATGGCTTGCCTACTGACTTTTTCTAAACCGTATGGACGGGGGGATGTTTCACTTGCACAAGAAAATTAGGGTTAAGACTCAAGTTAGGGTTAGGGTTGGGGAGACTGGGCTTCCCAGGCGGGATCCTGGGCTTCGGTGTAGCCTAGCTTGGTGAAACAGACTGAGTGGGCCATCGGGATAGCTTTCCTACTGGCTTTCTGTGCACTGTAAGGATGGGGTATCTTTTCAGTTGCACAAGAAAATTTCTGTTAAAACTCAAGTTAGGGTTAGGGTTGGGGAGACTGCGGATCCCAAGCGTGATCCTGGGCTTCGGTGCAGCCTAGCTTGGTGAAACAGACTGAGTGGGCCATCGGGATAGCTTGCCTACTTTCTTTTTGTACACCATTTGGACGGGGAAATGTTTCAGTTGCACAAGAAAATTAGGGCCAAGACTCTAGTTAGGGGTAAGGTTGGGGAGGCTAGGCTTCCCTGAAGGGAACCAGACCCTCTGTGAAGCCTAGCTTGGTGAAACAGACTTGAGTGGGCCACCAGGATGGCTTCCCTACTCCGTTTCAGTACATCGTGTCCATGGGGGGATGTTTCCGTTGCAGAAGAACATTAGCATTAAGACCCAAATTAGGGTTAGGGTTATGGAGGCTGGGCTTCCCAGGCAGGAACTACGGCCTCGATGAATCCGAGCCTGGTGAAACAGACTGAGTGGGCCATCAGGATTGCTTGCCTACTGACTTTTTGTACGCTGTATGGACGAGGGGATGTTTCAGTTGCACAGGAAAATTAGGATTAATACCCAAGGTATGGCTGGGTTGGGGAGACTGTGATTCCCAGGCAGCAACCAGGGCCTCTGTGAAGGCTAGCTTGGTGGAACAGATTGAGTTGGCAATCGGGATGGCTTGCCTACTGACTTTTTCTAAACCGTATGGACGGGGGGATGTTTCACTTGCACAAGAAAATTAGGGTTAAGACTCAAGTTAGGGTTAGGGTTGGGGAGACTGGGCTTCCCAGGCGGGATCCTGGGCTTCGGTGCAGCCTAGCTTGGTGAAACAGACTGAGTGGGCCATCGGGATAGCTTGCCTACTTTCTTTTTGTACACCGTTTGGACGGGGAAATGTTTCAGTTGCACAAGAAAATTAGGGCCAAGACTCTAGTTAGGGGTAAGGTTGGGGAGGCTAGGCTTCCTGGAGGGAACCAGACCCTCTGTGAAGCCTAGCTTGGTGAAACAGACTTGAGTGGGCCACCAGGATGGCTTCCCTACTCCGTTTTAGTACATCGTGTCCATGGGGGGATGTTTCCGTTGCAGAAGAACATTAGCATTAAGACCCAAATTAGGGTTAGGGTTATGGAGGCTGGGCTTCCCAGGCAGGAACTACGGCCTCGATGAATCCGAGCCTGGTGAAACAGACTGAGTGGGCCATCAGGATTGCTTGCCTACTGTCTTTTTGTACGCTGTATGGACGAGGGGATGTTTCAGTTGCACAGGAAAATTAGGATTAATACCCAAGGTATGGCTGGGTTGGGGAGACTGTGCTTCCCAGGCAGCAACCAGGGCCTCTGTGAAGGCTAGCTTGGTGGAACAGATTGAGTTGGCAATCGGGATGGCTTGCCTACTGACTTTTTCTAAACCGTATGGACGGGGGGATGTTTCACTTGCACAAGAAAATTAGGGTTAAGACTCAAGTTAGGGTTAGGGTTGGGGAGACTGGGCTTCCCAGGCGGGATCCTGGGCTTCGGTGTAGCCTAGCTTGGTGAAACAGACTGAGTGGGCCATCGGGATAGCTTTCCTACGGGCTTTCTGTGCACTGTAAGGACAGGGTATCGTTTCAGTTGCACAAGAAAATTTCTGTTAAAACTCAAGTTAGGGTTAGGGTTGGGGAGACTGCGGATCCCAAGCGTGATCCTGGGCTTCGGTGCAGCCTAGCTTGGTGAAACAGACTGAGTGGGCAATCGGGATGGCTTGCCTACTGACTTTTTCTAAACCGTATGGACGGGGGGATGTTTCACTTGCACAAGAAAATTAGGGTTAAGACTCAAGTTAGGGTTAGGGTTGGGGAGACTGGGCTTCCCAGGCGGGATCCTGGGCTTCGGTGTAGCCTAGCTTGGTGAAACAGACTGAGTGGGCCATCGGGATAGCTTTCCTACTGGCTTTCTGTGCACTGTAAGGACGGGGTATCGTTTCAGTTGCACAAGAAAATTTGTGTAAAAACTCAAGTTAGGGTTAGGGTTGGGGAGACTGCGGATCCCAAGCGTAATCCTGGGCTTTGGTGCAGCCCAGCTTGGTGAAACAGACTGAGTGGGCCATTGGGATAGCTTGCCTACTTTCTTTTTGTACACCGTTTGGACGGGGGAATGTTTCAGTTGCACAAGAAAATTAGTGCCAAGACTCTAGTTACGGTTAAGGTTGGGGAGGCTAGGCTTCCTGGAGGGAACCAGACCCTCTGTGAAGCCTAGCTTGGTGAAACAGACTTGAGTGGGCCACCAGGATGGCTTCCCTACTCCGTTTTAGTACATCGTGTCCATGGGGGGATGTTTCCGTTGCAGAAGAACATTAGCATTAAGACCCAAATTAGGGTTAGGGTTATGGAGGCTGGGCTTCCCAGGCAGGAACTATGGCCTCGATGAAGCCGAGCCTGGTGAAACAGACTGAGTGGGCCATCAGGATTGCTTGCCTACTGTCTTTTTGTACGCTGTATGGACGAGGGGATGTTTCAGTTGCACAGGAAAATTAGGATTAATACCCAAGGTATGGCTGGGTTGGGGAGACTGTGGTTCCCA
This sequence comes from Heloderma suspectum, assembly GCF_057233095.1. NCBI lineage: Eukaryota > Metazoa > Chordata > Lepidosauria > Squamata > Helodermatidae > Heloderma > Heloderma suspectum. The sequence goes on along the minus strand of NC_139467.1, from coordinate 48,104,941 downwards.
GGCAGCAACCAGGGCCTCTGTGAAGGCTAGCTTGGTGGAACAGATTGAGTTGGCAATCGGGATGGCTTGCCTACTGACTTTTTCTAAACCGTATGGACGGGGGGATGTTTCACTTGCACAAGAAAATTAGGGTTAAGACTCAAGTTAGGGTTAGGGTTGGGGAGACTGGGCTTCCCAGGCGGGATCCTGGGCTTCGGTGTAGCCTAGCTTGGTGAAACAGACTGAGTGGGCCATCGGGATAGCTTTCCTACTGGCTTTCTGTGCACTGTAAGGACAGGGTATCGTTTCAGTTGCACAAGAAAATTTGTGTAAAAACTCAAGTTAGGGTTAGGGTTGGGGAGACTGCGGATCCCAAGCGTAATCCTGGGCTTCGGTGCAGCCCAGCTTGGTGAAACAGACTGAGTGGGCCATCGGGATAGCTTGCCTACTTTCTTTTTGTACACCGTTTGGACGGGGAAATGTTTCAGTTGCACAAGAAAATTAGGGCCAAGACTCTAGTTAGGGGTAAGGTTGGGGAGGCTAGGCTTCCTGGAGGGAACCAGACCCTCTGTGAAGCCTAGCTTGGTGAAACAGACTTGAGTGGGCCACCAGGATGGCTTCCCTACTCCGTTTTAGTACATCGTGTCCATGGGGGGATGTTTCCGTTGCAGAAGAACATTAGCATTAAGACCCAAATTAGGGTTAGGGTTATGGAGGCTGGGCTTCCCAGGCAGGAACTACGGCCTCGATGAATCCGAGCCTGGTGAAACAGACTGAGTGGGCCATCAGGATTGCTTGCCTACTGTCTTTTTGTACGCTGTATGGACGAGGGGATGTTTCAGTTGCACAGGAAAATTAGGATTAATACCCAAGGTATGGCTGGGTTGGGGAGACTGTGCTTCCCAGGCAGCAACCAGGGCCTCTGTGAAGGCTAGCTTGGTGGAACAGATTGAGTTGGCAATCGGGATGGCTTGCCTACTGACTTTTTCTAAACCGTATGGACGGGGGGATGTTTCACTTGCACAAGAAAATTAGGGTTAAGACTCAAGTTAGGGTTAGGGTTGGGGAGACTGGGCTTCCCAGGCGGGATCCTGGGCTTCGGTGTAGCCTAGCTTGGTGAAACAGACTGAGTGGGCCATCGGGATAGCTTTCCTACTGGCTTTCTGTGCACTGTAAGGATGGGGTATCTTTTCAGTTGCACAAGAAAATTTCTGTTAAAACTCAAGTTAGGGTTAGGGTTGGGGAGACTGCGGATCCCAAGCGTGATCCTGGGCTTCGGTGCAGCCTAGCTTGGTGAAACAGACTGAGTGGGCCATCGGGATAGCTTGCCTACTTTCTTTTTGTACACCATTTGGACGGGGAAATGTTTCAGTTGCACAAGAAAATTAGGGCCAAGACTCTAGTTAGGGGTAAGGTTGGGGAGGCTAGGCTTCCCTGAAGGGAACCAGACCCTCTGTGAAGCCTAGCTTGGTGAAACAGACTTGAGTGGGCCACCAGGATGGCTTCCCTACTCCGTTTCAGTACATCGTGTCCATGGGGGGATGTTTCCGTTGCAGAAGAACATTAGCATTAAGACCCAAATTAGGGTTAGGGTTATGGAGGCTGGGCTTCCCAGGCAGGAACTACGGCCTCGATGAATCCGAGCCTGGTGAAACAGACTGAGTGGGCCATCAGGATTGCTTGCCTACTGACTTTTTGTACGCTGTATGGACGAGGGGATGTTTCAGTTGCACAGGAAAATTAGGATTAATACCCAAGGTATGGCTGGGTTGGGGAGACTGTGATTCCCAGGCAGCAACCAGGGCCTCTGTGAAGGCTAGCTTGGTGGAACAGATTGAGTTGGCAATCGGGATGGCTTGCCTACTGACTTTTTCTAAACCGTATGGACGGGGGGATGTTTCACTTGCACAAGAAAATTAGGGTTAAGACTCAAGTTAGGGTTAGGGTTGGGGAGACTGGGCTTCCCAGGCGGGATCCTGGGCTTCGGTGCAGCCTAGCTTGGTGAAACAGACTGAGTGGGCCATCGGGATAGCTTGCCTACTTTCTTTTTGTACACCGTTTGGACGGGGAAATGTTTCAGTTGCACAAGAAAATTAGGGCCAAGACTCTAGTTAGGGGTAAGGTTGGGGAGGCTAGGCTTCCTGGAGGGAACCAGACCCTCTGTGAAGCCTAGCTTGGTGAAACAGACTTGAGTGGGCCACCAGGATGGCTTCCCTACTCCGTTTTAGTACATCGTGTCCATGGGGGGATGTTTCCGTTGCAGAAGAACATTAGCATTAAGACCCAAATTAGGGTTAGGGTTATGGAGGCTGGGCTTCCCAGGCAGGAACTACGGCCTCGATGAATCCGAGCCTGGTGAAACAGACTGAGTGGGCCATCAGGATTGCTTGCCTACTGTCTTTTTGTACGCTGTATGGACGAGGGGATGTTTCAGTTGCACAGGAAAATTAGGATTAATACCCAAGGTATGGCTGGGTTGGGGAGACTGTGCTTCCCAGGCAGCAACCAGGGCCTCTGTGAAGGCTAGCTTGGTGGAACAGATTGAGTTGGCAATCGGGATGGCTTGCCTACTGACTTTTTCTAAACCGTATGGACGGGGGGATGTTTCACTTGCACAAGAAAATTAGGGTTAAGACTCAAGTTAGGGTTAGGGTTGGGGAGACTGGGCTTCCCAGGCGGGATCCTGGGCTTCGGTGTAGCCTAGCTTGGTGAAACAGACTGAGTGGGCCATCGGGATAGCTTTCCTACTGGCTTTCTGTGCACTGTAAGGATGGGGTATCGTTTCAGTTGCACAAGAAAATTTCTGTTAAAACTCAAGTTAGGGTTAGGGTTGGGGAGACTGCGGATCCCAAGCGTGATCCTGGGCTTCGGTGCAGCCTAGCTTGGTGAAACAGACTGAGTGGGCCATCGGGATAGCTTGCCTACTTTCTTTTTGTACACCATTTGGACGGGGAAATGTTTCAGTTGCACAAGAAAATTAGGGCCAAGACTCTAGTTAGGGGTAAGGTTGGGGAGGCTAGGCTTCCCTGAAGGGAACCAGACCCTCTGTGAAGCCTAGCTTGGTGAAACAGACTTGAGTGGGCCACCAGGATGGCTTCCCTACTCCGTTTTAGTACATCGTGTCCATGGGGGGATGTTTCCGTTGCAGAAGAACATTAGCATTAAGACCCAAATTAGGGTTAGGGTTATGGAGGCTGGGCTTCCCAGGCAGGAACTACGGCCTCGATGAATCCGAGCCTGGTGAAACAGACTGAGTGGGCCATCAGGATTGCTTGCCTACTGACTTTTTGTACGCTGTATGGACGAGGGGATGTTTCAGTTGCACAGGAAAATTAGGATTAATACCCAAGGTATGGCTGGGTTGGGGAGACTGTGCTTCCCAGGCAGCAACCAGGGCCTCTGTGAAGGCTAGCTTGGTGGAACAGATTGAGTTGGCAATCGGGATGGCTTGCCTACTGACTTTTTCTAAACCGTATGGACGGGGGGATGTTTCACTTGCACAAGAAAATTAGGGTTAAGACTCAAGTTAGGGTTAGGGTTGGGGAGACTGGGCTTCCCAGGCGGGATCCTGGGCTTCGGTGTAGCCTAGCTTGGTGAAACAGACTGAGTGGGCCATCGGGATAGCTTTCCTACGGGCTTTCTGTGCACTGTAAGGACAGGGTATCGTTTCAGTTGCACAAGAAAATTTCTGTTAAAACTCAAGTTAGGGTTAGGGTTGGGGAGACTGCGGATCCCAAGCGTGATCCTGGGCTTCGGTGCAGCCTAGCTTGGTGAAACAGACTGAGTGGGCAATCGGGATGGCTTGCCTACTGACTTTTTCTAAACCGTATGGACGGGGGGATGTTTCACTTGCACAAGAAAATTAGGGTTAAGACTCAAGTTAGGGTTAGGGTTGGGGAGACTGGGCTTCCCAGGCGGGATCCTGGGCTTCGGTGTAGCCTAGCTTGGTGAAACAGACTGAGTGGGCCATCGGGATAGCTTTCCTACTGGCTTTCTGTGCACTGTAAGGACGGGGTATCGTTTCAGTTGCACAAGAAAATTTGTGTAAAAACTCAAGTTAGGGTTAGGGTTGGGGAGACTGCGGATCCCAAGCGTAATCCTGGGCTTCGGTGCAGCCCAGCTTGGTGAAACAGACTGAGTGGGCCATTGGGATAGCTTGCCTACTTTCTTTTTGTACACCGTTTGGACGGGGGAATGTTTCAGTTGCACAAGAAAATTAGTGCCAAGACTCTAGTTACGGTTAAGGTTGGGGAGGCTAGGCTTCCTGGAGGGAACCAGACCCTCTGTGAAGCCTAGCTTGGTGAAACAGACTTGAGTGGGCCACCAGGATGGCTTCCCTACTCCGTTTTAGTACATCGTGTCCATGGGGGGATGTTTCCGTTGCAGAAGAACATTAGCATTAAGACCCAAATTAGGGTTAGGGTTATGGAGGCTGGGCTTCCCAGGCAGGAACTATGGCCTCGATGAAGCCGAGCCTGGTGAAACAGACTGAGTGGGCCATCAGGATTGCTTGCCTACTGTCTTTTTGTACGCTGTATGGACGAGGGGATGTTTCAGTTGCACAGGAAAATTAGGATTAATACCCAAGGTATGGCTGGGTTGGGGAGACTGTGGTTCCCAGGCAGCAACCAGGGCCTCTGTGAAGGCTAGCTTGGTGGAACAGATTGAGTTGGCAATCGGGATGGCTTGCCTACTGACTTTTTCTAAACCGTATGGACGGGGGGATGTTTCACTTGCACAAGAAAATTAGGGTTAAGACTCAAGTTAGGGTTAGGGTTGGGGAGACTGGGCTTCCCAGGCGGGATCCTGGGCTTCGGTGTAGCCTAGCTTGGTGAAACAGACTGAGTGGGCCATCGGGATAGCTTTCCTACTGGCTTTCTGTGCACTGTAAGGACAGGGTATCGTTTCAGTTGCACAAGAAAATTTCTGTTAAAACTCAAGTTAGGGTTAGGGTTGGGGAGACTGCGGATCCCAAGCGTGATCCTGGGCTTCGGTGCAGCCTAGCTTGGTGAAACAGACTGAGTGGGCAATCGGGATGGCTTGCCTACTGACTTTTTCTAAACCGTATGGACGGGGGGATGTTTCACTTGCACAAGAAAATTAGGGTTAAGACTCAAGTTAGGGTTAGGGTTGGGGAGACTGGGCTTCCCAGGCGGGATCCTGGGCTTCGGTGCAGCCTAGCTTGGTGAAACAGACTGAGTGGGCCATCGGGATAGCTTTCCTACTGGCTTTCTGTGCACTGTAAGGACGGGGTATCGTTTCAGTTGCACAAGAAAATTTGTGTAAAAACTCAAGTTAGGGTTAGGGTTGGGGAGACTGCGGATCCCAAGCGTAATCCTGGGCTTCGGTGCAGCCCAGCTTGGTGAAACAGACTGAGTGGGCCATTGGGATAGCTTGCCTACTTTCTTTTTGTACACCGTTTGGACGGGGGAATGTTTCAGTTGCACAAGAAAATTAAGGCCAGGACTCTAGTTAGGGTTAAGGTTGGGGAGGCTAGGCTTCCCTGAAGGGAACCAGACCCTCTGTGAAGCCTAGCTTGGTGAAAAAGACTTTAGTGGGCCACCAGGATGGCTTCCCTACTCCGTTTTACTACATTGTGTCCATGGGGGGATGTTTCCGTTGCAGAAGTACATTAGCATTAAGACCCAAATTAGGGTTAGGGTTATGGAGGCTGGGCTTCCCAGGCAGGAACTACGGCCTCGATGAAGCCGAGCCTGGTGAAACAGACTGAGTGGGCCATCAGGATTGCTTGCCTACTGTCTTTTTGTATGCTGTATGGTCGAGGGGATGTTTCAGTTGCACAGGAAAATTAGGATTAATACCCAAGGTATGGCTGGGTTGGGGAGACTGTGCTTCCCAGGCAGCAACCAGGGCCTCTGTGAAGGCTAGCTTGGTGGAACAGATTGAGTTGGCAATCGGGATGGCTTGCCTACTGACTTTTTCTAAACCGTATGGACGGGGGGATGTTTCACTTGCACAAGAAAATTAGGGTTAAGAATAGCCAAGTTAGGGCTGGGTTGGGGAGACTGTGGTTCCCAGGCAGCAACCAGGGCCTCTGTGAATGCGAGCTTGGTGGAACAGATTGTGTTCGCAATCGGGATGGCTTGCCTACTGACTTTTTCTAAACCGTATGGACGGGGGGATGTTTCACTTGCACAAGAAAATTAGGGTTAAGACTCAAGTTAGGGTTAGGGTTGGGGAGACTGGGCTTCCCAGCCGGGATCCTGGGCTTCGGTGTAGCCTAGCTTGGTGAAACAGACTGAGTGGGCCATCGGGATAGCTTTCCTACTGGCTTTTTGTGCACTGTAAAGACAGGGTATCGTTTCAGTTGCACAAGAAAATTTGTGTAAAAACTCAAGTTAGGGTTAGGGTTGGGGAGACTGCGGATCCCAAGCGTGATCCTGGGCTTCGGTGCAGCCTAGCTTGGTGAAACAGACTGAGTGGGCCATCGGGATAGCTTGCCTACTTTCTTTTTGTACACCGTTTGGACGGGGAAATGTTTCAGTTGCACAAGAAAATTAGGGTCAAGACTCTAGTTAGGGGTAAGGTTGGGGAGGCTAGGCTTCCTGGAGGGAACCAGACCCTCTGTGAAGCCTAGCTTGGTGAAACAGACTTGAGTGGGCCACCAGGATGGCTTCCCTACTCCGTTTTAGTACATCGTGTCCATGGGGGGATGTTTCCGTTGCAGAAGAACATTAGCATTAAGACCCAAATTAGGGTTAGGGTTATGGAGGCTGGGCTTCCCAGGCAGGAACTACGGCCTCGATGAATCCGAGCCTGGTGAAACAGACTGAGTGGGCCATCAGGATTGCTTGCCTACTGTCTTTTTGTACGCTGTATGGACGAGGGGATGTTTCAGTTGCACAGGAAAATTAGGATTAATACCCAAGGTATGGCTGGGTTGGGGAGACTGTGCTTCCCAGGCAGCAACCAGGGCCTCTGTGAAGGCTAGCTTGGTGGAACAGATTGAGTTGGCAATCGGGATGGCTTGCCTACTGACTTTTTCTAAACCGTATGGACGGGGGGATGTTTCACTTGCACAAGAAAATTAGGGTTAAGACTCAAGTTAGGGTTAGGGTTGGGGAGACTGGGCTTCCCAGGCGGGATCCTGGGCTTCGGTGTAGCCTAGCTTGGTGAAACAGACTGAGTGGGCCATCGGGATAGCTTTCCTACTGGCTTTCTGTGCACTGTAAGGACAGGGTATCGTTTCAGTTGCACAAGAAAATTTGTGTAAAAACTCAAGTTAGGGTTAGGGTTGGGGAGACTGCGGATCCCAAGCGTAATCCTGGGCTTCGGTGCAGCCCAGCTTGGTGAAACAGACTGAGTGGGCCATCGGGATAGCTTGCCTACTTTCTTTTTGTACACCGTTTGGACGGGGAAATGTTTCAGTTGCACAAGAAAATTAGGGCCAAGTCTCTAGTTAGGGGTAAGGTTGGGGAGGCTAGGCTTCCTGGAGGGAACCAGACCCTCTGTGAAGCCTAGCTTGGTGAAACAGACTTGAGTGGGCCACCAGGATGGCTTCCCTACTCCGTTTTAGTACATCGTGTCCATGGGGGGATGTTTCCGTTGCAGAAGAACATTAGCATTAAGACCCAAATTAGGGTTAGGGTTATGGAGGCTGGGCTTCCAAGGCAGGAACTACGGCCTCGATGAATCCGAGCCTGGTGAAACAGACTGAGTGGGCCATCAGGATTGCTTGCCTACTGTCTTTTTGTACGCTGTATGGACGAGGGGATGTTTCAGTTGCACAGGAAAATTAGGATTAATACCCAAGGTATGGCTGGGTTGGGGAGACTGTGCTTCCCAGGCAGCAACCAGGGCCTCTGTGAAGGCTAGCTTGGTGGAACAGATTGAGTTGGCAATCGGGATGGCTTGCCTACTGACTTTTTCTAAACCGTATGGACGGGGGGATGTTTCACTTGCACAAGAAAATTAGGGTTAAGACTCAAGTTAGGGTTAGTGTTGGGGAGACTGGGCTTCCCAGGCGGGATCCTGGGCTTCGGTGTAGCCTAGCTTGGTGAAACAGACTGAGTGGGCCATCGGGATAGCTTTCCTACTGGCTTTCTGTGCACTGTAAGGATGGGGTATCGTTTCAGTTGTACAAGAAAATTTCTGTTAAAACTCAAGTTAGGGTTAGGGTTGGGGAGACTGCGGATCCCAAGCGTGATCCTGGGCTTCGGTGCAGCCTAGCTTGGTGAAACAGACTGAGTGGGCCATCGGGATAGCTTGCCTACTTTCTTTTTGTACACCATTTGGACGGGGAAATGTTTCAGTTGCACAAGAAAATTAGGGCCAAGACTCTAGTTAGGGGTAAGGTTGGGGAGGCTAGGCTTCCCTGAAGGGAACCAGACCCTCTGTGAAGCCTAGCTTGGTGAAACAGACTTGAGTGGGCCACCAGGATGGCTTCCCTACTCCGTTTTAGTACATCGTGTCCATGGGGGGATGTTTCCGTTGCAGAAGAACATTAGCATTAAGACCCAAATTAGGGTTAGGGTTATGGAGGCTGGGCTTCCCAGGCAGGAACTACGGCCTCGATGAATCCGAGCCTGGTGAAACAGACTGAGTGGGCCATCAGGATTGCTTGCCTACTGACTTTTTGTACGCTGTATGGACGAGGGGATGTTTCAGTTGCACAGGAAAATTAGGATTAATACCCAAGGTATGGCTGGGTTGGGGAGACTGTGCTTCCCAGGCAGCAACCAGGGCCTCTGTGAAGGCTAGCTTGGTGGAACAGATTGAGTTGGCAATCGGGATGGCTTGCCTACTGACTTTTTCTAAACCGTATGGACGGGGGGATGTTTCACTTGCACAAGAAAATTAGGGTTAAGACTCAAGTTAGGGTTAGGGTTGGGGAGACTGGGCTTCCCAGGCGGGATCCTGAGCTTCGGTGTAGCCTAGCTTGGTGAAACAGACTGAGTGGGCCATCGGGATAGCTTTCCTACTCGCTTTCTGTGCACTGTAAGGACGGGGTATCGTTTCAGTTGCACAAGAAAATTTCTGTTAAAACTCAAGTTAGGGTTAGGGTTGGGGAGACTGCGGATCCCAAGCGTGATCCTGGGCTTCGGTGCAGCCTAGCTTGGTGAAACAGACTGAGTGGGCAATCGGGATGGCTTGCCTACTGACTTTTTCTAAACCGTATGGACGGGGGGATGTTTCACTTGCACAAGAAAATTAGGGTTAAGACTCAAGTTAGGGTTAGGGTTGGGGAGACTGGGCTTCCCAGGCGGGATCCTGGGCTTCGGTGTAGCCTAGCTTGGTGAAACAGACTGAGTGGGCCATCGGGATAGCTTTCCTACTGGCTTTCTGTGCACTGTAAGGACGGGGTATCGTTTCAGTTGCACAAGAAAATTTGTGTAAAAACTCAAGTTAGGGTTAGGGTTGGGGAGACTGCGGATCCCAAGCGTAATCCTGGGCTTCGGTGCAGCCCAGCTTGGTGAAACAGACTGAGTGGGCCATTGGGATAGCTTGCCTACTTTCTTTTTGTACACCGTTTGGACGGGGGAATGTTTCAGTTGCACAAGAAAATTAGTGCCAAGACTCTAGTTACGGTTAAGGTTGGGGAGGCTAGGCTTCCTGGAGGGAACCAGACCCTCTGTGAAGCCTAGCTTGGTGAAACAGACTTGAGTGGGCCACCAGGATGGCTTCCCTACTCCGTTTTAGTACATCGTGTCCATGGGGGGATGCTTCCGTTGCAGAAGTACATTAGCATTAAGACCCAAATTAGGGTTAGGGTTATGGAGGCTGGGCTTCCCAGGCAGGAACTACGGCCTCGATGAAGCCGAGCCTGGTGAAACAGACTGAGCGGGCCATCAGGATTGCTTGCCTACTGTCTTTTTGTATGCTGTATGGTCGAGGGGTTGTTTCAGTTGCACAGGAAAATTAGGATTAATACCCAAGGTATGGCTGGGTTGGGGAGACTGTGCTTCCCAGGCAGCAACCAGGGCCTCTGTGAAGGCTAGCTTGGTGGAACAGATTGAGTTGGCAATCGGGATGGCTTGCCTACTGACTTTTTCTAAACCGTTTGGACGGGGGAATGTTTCAGTTGCACAAGAAAATTAGGGCCAGGACTCTAGTTAGGGTTAAGGTTGGGGAGGCTAGGCTTCCCTGAAGGGAACCAGACCCTCTGTGAAGCCTAGCTTGGTGAAACAGACTTGAGTGGGCCACCAGGATGGCTTCCCTACTCCGTTTTACTACATTGTGTCCATGGGGGGATGTTTCCGTTGCAGAGGTACATTAGCATTAAGACCCAAAATAGGGTTAGGGTTATGGAGGCTGGGCTTCCCAGGCAGGAACTACGGCCTCGATGAAGCTGAGCCTGGTGAAACAGACTGAGTGGGCCATCAGGATTGCTTGCCTACTGTCTTTTTGTATGCTGTATGGTCGAGGGGATGTTTCAGTTGCACAGGAAAATTAGGATTAATACCCAAGGTATGGCTGGGTTGGGGAGACTGTGCTTCCCAGGCAGCAACCAGGGCCTCTGTGAAGGCTAGCTTGGTGGAACAGATTGAGTTGGCAATCGGGATGGCTTGCCTACTGACTTTTTCTAAACCGTATGGACGGGGGGATGTTTCACTTGCACAAGAAAATTAGGGTTAAGACTCAAGTTAGGGTTAGGGTTGGGGAGACTGGGCTTCCCAGGCGGGATCCTGGGCTTCGGTGTAGCCTAGCTTGGTGAAACAGACTGAGTGGGCCATCGGGATAGCTTTCCTACTCGCTTTCTGTGCACTGTAAGGACGGGGTATCGTTTCAGTTGCACAAGAAAATTTCTGTTAAAACTCAAGTTAGGGTTAGGGTTGGGGAGACTGCGGATCCCAAGCGTGATCCTGGGCTTCGGTGCAGCCTAGCTTGGTGAAACAGACTGAGTGGGCAATCGGGATGGCTTGCCTACTGACTTTTTCTAAACCGTATGGACGGGGGGATGTTTCACTTGCACAAGAAAATTAGGGTTAAGACTCAAGTTAGGGTTAGGGTTGGGGAGACTGGGCTTCCCAGGCGGGATCCTGGGCTTCGGTGTAGCCTAGCTTGGTGAAACAGACTGAGTGGGCCATCGGGATAGCTTTCCTACTGGCTTTCTGTGCACTGTAAGGACGGGGTATCGTTTCAGTTGCACAAGAAAATTTGTGTAAAAACTCAAGTTAGGGTTAGGGTTGGGGAGACTGCGGATCCCAAGCGTAATCCTGGGCTTCGGTGCAGCCCAGCTTGGTGAAACAGACTGAGTGGGCCATTGGGATAGCTTGCCTACTTTCTTTTTGTACACCGTTTGGACGGGGGAATATTTCAGTTGCACAAGAAAATTAAGGCCAGGACTCTAGTTAGGGTTAAGGTTGGGGAGGCTAGGCTTCCCTGAAGGGAACCAGACCCTCTGTGAAGCCTAGCTTGGTGAAAAAGACTTTAGTGGGCCACCAGGATGGCTTCCCTACTCCGTTTTACTACATTGTGTCCATGGGGGGATGTTTCCGTTGCAGAAGTACATTAGCATTAAGACCCAAATTAGGGTTAGGGTTATGGAGGCTGGGCTTCCCAGGCAGGAACTACGGCCTCGATGAAGCCGAGCCTGGTGAAACAGACTGAGTGGGCCATCAGGATTGCTTGCCTACTGTCTTTTTGTATGCTGTATGGTCGAGGGGATGTTTCAGTTGCACAGGAAAATTAGGATTAATACCCAAGGTATGGCTGGGTTGGGGAGACTGTGCTTCCCAGGCAGCAACCAGGGCCTCTGTGAAGGCTAGCTTGGTGGAACAGATTGAGTTGGCAATCGGGATGGCTTGCCTACTGACTTTTTCTAAACCGTATGGACGGGGGGATGTTTCACTTGCACAAGAAAATTAGGGTTAAGAATACCCAAGTTAGGGCTGGGTTGGGGAGACTGTGGTTCCCAGGCAGCAACCAGGGCCTCTGTGAATGCGAGCTTGGTGGAACAGATTGTGTTGGCAATCGGGATGGCTTGCCTACTGACTTTTTCTAAACCGTATGGACGGGGGGATGTTTCACTTGCACAAGAAAATTAGGGTTAAGACTCAAGTTAGGGTTAGGGTTGGGGAGACTGGGCTTTCCAGCCGGGATCCTGGGCTTCGTTGTAGCCTAGCTTGGTGAAACAGACTGAGTGGGCCATCGGGATAGCTTTCCTACTGGCTTTCTGTGCACTGTAAGGACAGGGTATCGTTTCAGTTGCACAAGAAAATTTGTGTAAAAACTCAAGTTAGGGTTAGGGTTGGGGAGACTGCGGATCCCAAGCGTGATCCTGGGCTTCGGTGCAGCCTAGCTTGGTGAAACAGACTGAGTGGGCCATCGGGATAGCTTGCCTACTTTCTTTTTGTACACCGTTTGGACGGGGAAATGGTTCAGTTGCACAAGAAAATTAGGGTCAAGACTCTAGTTAGGGGTAAGGTTGGGGAGGCTAGGCTTCCTGGAGGGAACCAGACCCTCTGTGAAGCCTAGCTTGGTGAAACAGACTTGAGTGGGCCACCAGGATGGCTTCCCTACTCCGTTTTAGTACATCGTGTCCATGGGGGGATGTTTCCGTTGCAGAAGAACATTAGCATTAAGACCCAAATTAGGGTTAGGGTTATGGAGGCTGGGCTTCCCAGGCAGGAACTACGGCCTCGATGAATCCGAGCCTGGTGAAACAGACTGAGTGGGCCATCAGGATTGCTTGCCTACTGTCTTTTTGTACGCTGTATGGACGAGGGGATGTTTCAGTTGCACAGGAAAATTAGGATTAATACCCAAGGTATGGCTGGGTTGGGGAGACTGTGCTTCCCAGGCAGCAACCAGGGCCTCTGTGAAGGCTAGCTTGGTGGAACAGATTGAGTTGGCAATCGGGATGGCTTGCCTACTGACTTTTTCTAAACCGTATGGACGGGGGGATGTTTCACTTGCACAAGAAAATTAGGGTTAAGACTCAAGTTAGGGTTAGGGTTGGGGAGACTGGGCTTCCCAGGCGGGATCCTGGGCTTCGGTGTAGCCTAGCTTGGTGAAACAGACTGAGTGGGCCATCGGGATAGCTTTCCTACTGGCTTTCTGTGCACTGTAAGGATGGGGTATCGTTTCAGTTGCACAAGAAAATTTCTGTTAAAACTCAAGTTAGGGTTAGGGTTGGGGAGACTGCGGATCCCAAGCGTGATCCTGGGCTTCGGTGCAGCCTAGCTTGGTGAAACAGACTGAGTGGGCCATCGGGATAGCTTGCCTACTTTCTTTTTGTACACCATTTGGACGGGGAAATGTTTCAGTTGCACAAGAAAATTAGGGCCAAGACTCTAGTTAGGGGTAAGGTTGGGGAGGCTAGGCTTCCCTGAAGGGAACCAGACCCTCTGTGAAGCCTAGCTTGGTGAAACAGACTTGAGTGGGCCACCAGGATGGCTTCCCTACTCCGTTTTAGTACATCGTGTCCATGGGGGGATGTTTCCGTTGCAGAAGAACATTAGCATTAAGACCCAAATTAGGGTTAGGGTTATGGAGGCTGGGCTTCCCAGGCAGGAACTACGGCCTCGATGAATCCGAGCCTGGTGAAACAGACTGAGTGGGCCATCAGGATTGCTTGCCTACTGACTTTTTGTACGCTGTATGGACGAGGGGATGTTTCAGTTGCACAGGAAAATTAGGATTAATACTCAAGGTATGGCTGGGTTGGGGAGACTGTGCTTCCCAGGCAGCAACCAGGGCCTCTGTGAAGGCTAGCTTGGTGGAACAGATTGAGTTGGCAATCGGGATGGCTTGCCTACTGACTTTTTCTAAACCGTATGGACGGGGGGATGTTTCACTTGCACAAGAAAATTAGGGTTAAGACTCAAGTTAGGGTTAGGGTTGGGGAGACTGGGCTTCCCAGGCGGGATCCTGAGCTTCGGTGTAGCCTAGCTTGGTGAAACAGACTGAGTGGGCCATCGGGATAGCTTTCCTACTCGCTTTCTGTGCACTGTAAGGACGGGGTATCGTTTCAGTTGCACAAGAAAATTTCTGTTAAAACTCAAGTTAGGGTTAGGGTTGGGGAGACTGCGGATCCCAAGCGTGATCCTGGGCTTCGGTGCAGCCTAGCTTGGTGAAACAGACTGAGTGGGCAATCGGGATGGCTTGCCTACTGACTTTTTCTAAACCGTATGGACGGGGGGATGTTTCACTTGCACAAGAAAATTAGGGTTAAGACTCAAGTTAGGGTTAGGGTTGGGGAGACTGGGCTTCCCAGGCGGGATCCTGGGCTTCGGTGTAGCCTAGCTTGGTGAAACAGACTGAGTGGGCCATCGGGATAGCTTTCCTACTGGCTTTCTGTGCACTGTAAGGACAGGGTATCGTTTCAGTTGCACAAGAAAATTTGTGTAAAAACTCAAGTTAGGGTTAGGGTTGGGGAGACTGCGGATCCCAAGCGTAATCCTGGGCTTCGGTGCAGCCCAGCTTGGTGAAACAGACTGAGTGGGCCATCGGGATAGCTTGCCTACTTTCTTTTTGTACACCGTTTGGACGGGGAAATGTTTCAGTTGCACAAGAAAATTAGGGCCAAGTCTCTAGTTAGGGTTAAGGTTGGGGAGGCTAGGCTTCCCTGAAGGGAACCAGACCCTCTGTGAAGCCTAGCTTGGTGAAAAAGACTTTAGTGGGCCACCAGGATGGCTTCCCTACTCCGTTTTACTACATTGTGTCCATGGGGGGATGTTTCCGTTGCAGAAGTACATTAGCATTAAGACCCAAATTAGGGTTAGGGTTATGGAGGCTGGGCTTCCCAGGCAGGAACTACGGCCTCGATGAAGCCGAGCCTGGTGAAACAGACTGAGTGGGCCATCAGGATTGCTTGCCTACTGTCTTTTTGTATGCTGTATGGTCGAGGGGATGTTTCAGTTGCACAGGAAAATTAGGATTAATACCCAAGGTATGGCTGGGTTGGGGAGACTGTGCTTCCCAGGCAGCAACCAGGGCCTCTGTGAAGGCTAGCTTGGTGGAACAGATTGAGTTGGCAATCGGGATGGCTTGCCTACTGACTTTTTCTAAACCGTATGGACGGGGGGATGTTTCACTTGCACAAGAAAATTAGGGTTAAGAATAGCCAAGTTAGGGCTGGGTTGGGGAGACTGTGGTTCCCAGGCAGCAACCAGGGCCTCTGTGAATGCGAGCTTGGTGGAACAGATTGTGTTCGCAATCGGGATGGCTTGCCTACTGACTTTTTCTAAACCGTATGGACGGGGGGATGTTTCACTTGCACAAGAAAATTAGGGTTAAGACTCAAGTTAGGGTTAGGGTTGGGGAGACTGGGCTTCCCAGCCGGGATCCTGGGCTTCGGTGTAGCCTAGCTTGGTGAAACAGACTGAGTGGGCCATCGGGATAGCTTTCCTACTGGCTTTTTGTGCACTGTAAAGACAGGGTATCGTTTCAGTTGCACAAGAAAATTTGTGTAAAAACTCAAGTTAGGGTTAGGGTTGGGGAGACTGCGGATCCCAAGCGTGATCCTGGGCTTCGGTGCAGCCTAGCTTGGTGAAACAGACTGAGTGGGCCATCGGGATAGCTTGCCTATTTTCTTTTTGTACACCGTTTGGACGGGGAAATGTTTCAGTTGCACAAGAAAATTAGGGTCAAGACTCTAGTTAGGGGTAAGGTTGGGGAGGCTAGGCTTCCTGGAGGGAACCAGACCCTCTGTGAAGCCTAGCTTGGTGAAACAGACTTGAGTGGGCCACCAGGATGGCTTCCCTACTCCGTTTTAGTACATCGTGTCCATGGGGGGATGTTTCCGTTGCAGAAGAACATTAGCATTAAGACCCAAATTAGGGTTAGGGTTATGGAGGCTGGGCTTCCCAGGCAGGAACTACGGCCTCGATGAATCCGAGCCTGGTGAAACAGACTGAGTGGGCCATCAGGATTGCTTGCCTACTGTCTTTTTGTACGCTGTATGGACGAGGGGATGTTTCAGTTGCACAGGAAAATTAGGATTAATACCCAAGGTATGGCTGGGTTGGGGAGACTGTGCTTCCCAGGCAGCAACCAGGGCCTCTGTGAAGGCTAGCTTGGTGGAACAGATTGAGTTGGCAATCGGGATGGCTTGCCTACTGACTTTTTCTAAACCGTATGGACGGGGGGATGTTTCACTTGCACAAGAAAATTAGGGTTAAGACTCAAGTTAGGGTTAGGGTTGGGGAGACTGGGCTTCCCAGGCGGGATCCTGGGCTTCGGTGTAGCCTAGCTTGGTGAAACAGACTGAGTGGGCCATCGGGATAGCTTTCCTACTGGCTTTCTGTGCACTGTAAGGACAGGGTATCGTTTCAGTTGCACAAGAAAATTTGTGTAAAAACTCAAGTTAGGGTTAGGGTTGGGGAGACTGCGGATCCCAAGCGTAATCCTGGGCTTCGGTGCAGCCCAGCTTGGTGAAACAGACTGAGTGGGCCATCGGGATAGCTTGCCTACTTTCTTTTTGTACACCGTTTGGACGGGGAAATGTTTCAGTTGCACAAGAAAATTAGGGCCAAGTCTCTAGTTAGGGGTAAGGTTGGGGAGGCTAGGCTTCCTGGAGGGAACCAGACCCTCTGTGAAGCCTAGCTTGGTGAAACAGACTTGAGTGGGCCACCAGGATGGCTTCCCTACTCCGTTTTAGTACATCGTGTCCATGGGGGGATGTTTCCGTTGCAGAAGAACATTAGCATTAAGACCCAAATTAGGGTTAGGGTTATGGAGGCTGGGCTTCCCAGGCAGGAACTACGGCCTCGATGAATCCGAGCCTGGTGAAACAGACTGAGTGGGCCATCAGGATTGCTTGCCTACTGTCTTTTTGTACGCTGTATGGACGAGGGGATGTTTCAGTTGCACAGGAAAATTAGGATTAATACCCAAGGTATGGCTGGGTTGGGGAGACTGTGCTTCCCAGGCAGCAACCAGGGCCTCTGTGAAGGCTAGCTTGGTGGAACAGATTGAGTTGGCAATCGGGATGGCTTGCCTACTGACTTTTTCTAAACCGTATGGACGGGGGGATGTTTCACTTGCACAAGAAAATTAGGGTTAAGACTCAAGTTAGGGTTAGTGTTGGGGAGACTGGGCTTCCCAGGCGGGATCCTGGGCTTCGGTGTAGCCTAGCTTGGTGAAACAGACTGAGTGGGCCATCGGGATAGCTTTCCTACTGGCTTTCTGTGCACTGTAAGGATGGGGTATCGTTTCAGTTGTACAAGAAAATTTCTGTTAAAACTCAAGTTAGGGTTAGGGTTGGGGAGACTGCGGATCCCAAGCGTGATCCTGGGCTTCGGTGCAGCCTAGCTTGGTGAAACAGACTGAGTGGGCCATCGGGATAGCTTGCCTACTTTCTTTTTGTACACCATTTGGACGGGGAAATGTTTCAGTTGCACAAGAAAATTAGGGCCAAGACTCTAGTTAGGGGTAAGGTTGGGGAGGCTAGGCTTCCCTGAAGGGAACCAGACCCTCTGTGAAGCCTAGCTTGGTGAAACAGACTTGAGTGGGCCACCAGGATGGCTTCCCTACTCCGTTTTAGTACATCGTGTCCATGGGGGGATGTTTCCGTTGCAGAAGAACATTAGCATTAAGACCCAAATTAGGGTTAGGGTTATGGAGGCTGGGCTTCCCAGGCAGGAACTACGGCCTCGATGAATCCGAGCCTGGTGAAACAGACTGAGTGGGCCATCAGGATTGCTTGCCTACTGACTTTTTGTACGCTGTATGGACGAGGGGATGTTTCAGTTGCACAGGAAAATTAGGATTAATACCCAAGGTATGGCTGGGTTGGGGAGACTGTGCTTCCCAGGCAGCAACCAGGGCCTCTGTGAAGGCTAGCTTGGTGGAACAGATTGAGTTGGCAATCGGGATGGCTTGCCTACTGACTTTTTCTAAACCGTATGGACGGGGGGATGTTTCACTTGCACAAGAAAATTAGGGTTAAGACTCAAGTTAGGGTTAGGGTTGGGGAGACTGGGCTTCCCAGGCGGGATCCTGAGCTTCGGTGTAGCCTAGCTTGGTGAAACAGACTGAGTGGGCCATCGGGATAGCTTTCCTACTGGCTTTCTGTGCACTGTAAGGACGGGGTATCGTTTCAGTTGCACAAGAAAATTTCTGTTAAAACTCAAGTTAGGGTTAGGGTTGGGGAGACTGCGGATCCCAAGCGTGATCCTGGGCTTCGGTGCAGCCTAGCTTGGTGAAACAGACTGAGTGGGCAATCGGGATGGCTTGCCTACTGACTTTTTCTAAACCGTATGGACGGGGGGATGTTTCACTTGCACAAGAAAATTAGGGTTAAGACTCAAGTTAGGGTTAGGGTTGGGGAGACTGGGCTTCCCAGGCGGGATCCTGGGCTTCGGTGTAGCCTAGCTTGGTGAAACAGACTGAGTGGGCCATCGGGATAGCTTTCCTACTGGCTTTCTGTGCACTGTAAGGACGGGGTATCGTTTCAGTTGCACAAGAAAATTTGTGTAAAAACTCAAGTTAGGGTTAGGGTTGGGGAGACTGCGGATCCCAAGCGTAATCCTGGGCTTCGGTGCAGCCCAGCTTGGTGAAACAGACTGAGTGGGCCATTGGGATAGCTTGCCTACTTTCTTTTTGTACACCGTTTGGACGGGGGAATGTTTCAGTTGCACAAGAAAATTAGTGCCAAGACTCTAGTTACGGTTAAGGTTGGGGAGGCTAGGCTTCCTGGAGGGAACCAGACCCTCTGTGAAGCCTAGCTTGGTGAAACAGACTTGAGTGGGCCACCAGGATGGCTTCCCTACTCCGTTTTAGTACATCGTGTCCATGGGGGGATGCTTCCGTTGCAGAAGTACATTAGCATTAAGACCCAAATTAGGGTTAGGGTTATGGAGGCTGGGCTTCCCAGGCAGGAACTACGGCCTCGATGAAGCCGAGCCTGGTGAAACAGACTGAGCGGGCCATCAGGATTGCTTGCCTACTGTCTTTTTGTATGCTGTATGGTCGAGGGGTTGTTTCAGTTGCACAGGAAAATTAGGATTAATACCCAAGGTATGGCTGGGTTGGGGAGACTGTGCTTCCCAGGCAGCAACCAGGGCCTCTGTGAAGGCTAGCTTGGTGGAACAGATTGAGTTGGCAATCGGGATGGCTTGCCTACTGACTTTTTCTAAACCGTTTGGACGGGGGAATGTTTCAGTTGCACAAGAAAATTAGGGCCAGGACTCTAGTTAGGGTTAAGGTTGGGGAGGCTAGGCTTCCCTGAAGGGAACCAGACCCTCTGTGAAGCCTAGCTTGGTGAAACAGACTTGAGTGGGCCACCAGGATGGCTTCCCTACTCCGTTTTACTACATTGTGTCCATGGGGGGATGTTTCCGTTGCAGAGGTACATTAGCATTAAGACCCAAAATAGGGTTAGGGTTATGGAGGCTGGGCTTCCCAGGCAGGAACTACGGCCTCGATGAAGCTGAGCCTGGTGAAACAGACTGAGTGGGCCATCAGGATTGCTTGCCTACTGTCTTTTTGTATGCTGTATGGTCGAGGGGATGTTTCAGTTGCACAGGAAAATTAGGATTAATACCCAAGGTATGGCTGGGTTGGGGAGACTGTGCTTCCCAGGCAGCAACCAGGGCCTCTGTGAAGGCTAGCTTGGTGGAACAGATTGAGTTGGCAATCGGGATGGCTTGCCTACTGACTTTTTCTAAACCGTATGGACGGGGGGATGTTTCACTTGCACAAGAAAATTAGGGTTAAGACTCAAGTTAGGGTTAGGGTTGGGGAGACTGGGCTTCCCAGGCGGGATCCTGGGCTTCGGTGTAGCCTAGCTTGGTGAAACAAACTGAGTGGGCCATCGGGATAGCTTTCCTACTCGCTTTCTGTGCACTGTAAGGACGGGGTATCGTTTCAGTTGCACAAGAAAATTTCTGTTAAAACTCAAGTTAGGGTTAGGGTTGGGGAGACTGCGGATCCCAAGCGTGATCCTGGGCTTCGGTGCAGCCTAGCTTGGTGAAACAGACTGAGTGGGCAATCGGGATGGCTTGCCTACTGACTTTTTCTAAACCGTATGGACGGGGGGATGTTTCACTTGCACAAGAAAATTAGGGTTAAGACTCAAGTTAGGGTTAGGGTTGGGGAGACTGGGCTTCCCAGGCGGGATCCTGGGCTTCGGTGTAGCCTAGCTTGGTGAAACAGACTGAGTGGGCCATCGGGATAGCTTTCCTACTGGCTTTCTGTGCACTGTAAGGACGGGGTATCGTTTCAGTTGCACAAGAAAATTTGTGTAAAAACTCAAGTTAGGGTTAGGGTTGGGGAGACTGCGGATCCCAAGCGTAATCCTGGGCTTCGGTGCAGCCCAGCTTGGTGAAACAGACTGAGTGGGCCATTGGGATAGCTTGCCTACTTTCTTTTTGTACACCGTTTGGACGGGGGAATGTTTCAGTTGCACAAGAAAATTAAGGCCAGGACTCTAGTTAGGGTTAAGGTTGGGGAGGCTAGGCTTCCCTGAAGGGAACCAGACCCTCTGTGAAGCCTAGCTTGGTGAAAAAGACTTTAGTGGGCCACCAGGATGGCTTCCCTACTCCGTTTTACTACATTGTGTCCATGGGGGGATGTTTCCGTTGCAGAAGTACATTAGCATTAAGACCCAAATTAGGGTTAGGGTTATGGAGGCTGGGCTTCCCAGGCAGGAACTACGGCCTCGATGAAGCCGAGCCTGGTGAAACAGACTGAGTGGGCCATCAGGATTGCTTGCCTACTGTCTTTTTGTATGCTGTATGGTCGAGGGGATGTTTCAGTTGCACAGGAAAATTAGGATTAATACCCAAGGTATGGCTGGGTTGGGGAGACTGTGCTTCCCAGGCAGCAACCAGGGCCTCTGTGAAGGCTAGCTTGGTGGAACAGATTGAGTTGGCAATCGGGATGGCTTGCCTACTGACTTTTTCTAAACCGTATGGACGGGGGGATGTTTCACTTGCACAAGAAAATTAGGGTTAAGAATACCCAAGTTAGGGCTGGGTTGGGGAGACTGTGGTTCCCAGGCAGCAACCAGGGCCTCTGTGAATGCGAGCTTGGTGGAACAGATTGTGTTGGCAATCGGGATGGCTTGCCTACTGACTTTTTCTAAACCGTATGGACGGGGGGATGTTTCACTTGCACAAGAAAATTAGGGTTAAGACTCAAGTTAGGGTTAGGGTTGGGGAGACTGGGCTTTCCAGCCGGGATCCTGGGCTTCGTTGTAGCCTAGCTTGGTGAAACAGACTGAGTGGGCCATCGGGATAGCTTTCCTACTGGCTTTCTGTGCACTGTAAGGACAGGGTATCGTTTCAGTTGCACAAGAAAATTTGTGTAAAAACTCAAGTTAGGGTTAGGGTTGGGGAGACTGCGGATCCCAAGCGTGATCCTGGGCTTCGGTGCAGCGTAGCTTGGTGAAACAGACTGAGTGGGCCATCGGGATAGCTTGCCTACTTTCTTTTTGTACACCGTTTGGACGGGGAATGGTTCAGTTGCACAAGAAAATTAGGGTCAAGACTCTAGTTAGGGGTAAGGTTGGGGAGGCTAGGCTTCCTGGAGGGAACCAGACCCTCTGTGAAGCCTAGCTTGGTGAAACAGACTTGAGTGGGCCACCAGGATGGCTTCCCTACTCCGTTTTAGTACATCGTGTCCATGGGGGGATGTTTCCGTTGCAGAAGAACATTAGCATTAAGACCCAAATTAGGGTTAGGGTTATGGAGGCTGGGCTTCCCAGGCAGGAACTACGGCCTCGATGAATCCGAGCCTGGTGAAACAGACTGAGTGGGCCATCAGGATTGCTTGCCTACTGTCTTTTTGTACGCTGTATGGACGAGGGGATGTTTCAGTTGCACAGGAAAATTAGGATTAATACCCAAGGTATGGCTGGGTTGGGGAGACTGTGCTTCCCAGGCAGCAACCAGGGCCTCTGTGAAGGCTAGCTTGGTGGAACAGATTGAGTTGGCAATCGGGATGGCTTGCCTACTGACTTTTTCTAAACCGTATGGACGGGGGGATGTTTCACTTGCACAAGAAAATTAGGGTTAAGACTCAAGTTAGGGTTAGGGTTGGGGAGACTGGGCTTCCCAGGCGGGATCCTGGGCTTCGGTGTAGCCTAGCTTGGTGAAACAGACTGAGTGGGCCATCGGGATAGCTTTCCTACTGGCTTTCTGTGCACTGTAAGGATGGGGTATCGTTTCAGTTGCACAAGAAAATTTCTGTTAAAACTCAAGTTAGGGTTAGGGTTGGGGAGACTGCGGATCCCAAGCGTGATCCTGGGCTTCGGTGCAGCCTAGCTTGGTGAAACAGACTGAGTGGGCCATCGGGATAGCTTGCCTACTTTCTTTTTGTACACCATTTGGACGGGGAAATGTTTCAGTTGCACAAGAAAATTAGGGCCAAGACTCTAGTTAGGGGTAAGGTTGGGGAGGCTAGGCTTCCCTGAAGGGAACCAGACCCTCTGTGAAGCCTAGCTTGGTGAAACAGACTTGAGTGGGCCACCAGGATGGCTTCCCTACTCCGTTTTAGTACATCGTGTCCATGGGGGGATGTTTCCGTTGCAGAAGAACATTAGCATTAAGACCCAAATTAGGGTTAGGGTTATGGAGGCTGGGCTTCCCAGGCAGGAACTACGGCCTCGATGAATCCGAGCCTGGTGAAACAGACTGAGTGGGCCATCAGGATTGCTTGCCTACTGACTTTTTGTACGCTGTATGGACGAGGGGATGTTTCAGTTGCACAGGAAAATTAGGATTAATACTCAAGGTATGGCTGGGTTGGGGAGACTGTGCTTCCCAGGCAGCAACCAGGGCCTCTGTGAAGGCTAGCTTGGTGGAACAGATTGAGTTGGCAATCGGGATGGCTTGCCTACTGACTTTTTCTAAACCGTATGGACGGGGGGATGTTTCACTTGCACAAGAAAATTAGGGTTAAGACTCAAGTTAGGGTTAGGGTTGGGGAGACTGGGCTTCCCAGGCGGGATCCTGAGCTTCGGTGTAGCCTAGCTTGGTGAAACAGACTGAGTGGGCCATCGGGATAGCTTTCCTACTCGCTTTCTGTGCACTGTAAGGACGGGGTATCGTTTCAGTTGCACAAGAAAATTTCTGTTAAAACTCAAGTTAGGGTTAGGGTTGGGGAGACTGCGGATCCCAAGCGTGATCCTGGGCTTCGGTGCAGCCTAGCTTGGTGAAACAGACTGAGTGGGCAATCGGGATGGCTTGCCTACTGACTTTTTCTAAACCGTATGGACGGGGGGATGTTTCACTTGCACAAGAAAATTAGGGTTAAGACTCAAGTTAGGGTTAGGGTTGGGGAGACTGGGCTTCCCAGGCGGGATCCTGGGCTTCGGTGTAGCCTAGCTTGGTGAAACAGACTGAGTGGGCCATCGGGATAGCTTTCCTACTGGCTTTCTGTGCACTGTAAGGACAGGGTATCGTTTCAGTTGCACAAGAAAATTTGTGTAAAAACTCAAGTTAGGGTTAGGGTTGGGGAGACTGCGGATCCCAAGCGTAATCCTGGGCTTCGGTGCAGCCCAGCTTGGTGAAACAGACTGAGTGGGCCATCGGGATAGCTTGCCTACTTTCTTTTTGTACACCGTTTGGACGGGGAAATGTTTCAGTTGCACAAGAAAATTAGGGCCAAGTCTCTAGTTAGGGGTAAGGTTGGGGAGGCTAGGCTTCCTGGAGGGGACCAGACCCTCTGTGAAGCCTAGCTTGGTGAAACAGACTTGAGTGGGCCACCAGGATGGCTTCCCTACTCCGTTTTAGTACATCGTGTCCATGGGGGGATGTTTCCGTTGCAGAAGAACATTAGCATTAAGACCCAAATTAGGGTTAGGGTTATGGAGGCTGGGCTTCCCAGGCAGGAACTACGGCCTCGATGAATCCGAGCCTGGTGAAACAGACTGAGTGGGCCATCAGGATTGCTTGCCTACTGTCTTTTTGTACGCTGTATGGACGAGGGGATGTTTCAGTTGCACAGGAAAATTAGGATTAATACCCAAGGTATGGCTGGGTTGGGGAGACTGTGCTTCCCAGGCAGCAACCAGGGCCTCTGTGAAGGCTAGCTTGGTGGAACAGATTGAGTTGGCAATCGGGATGGCTTGCCTACTGACTTTTTCTAAACCGTATGGACGGGGGGATGTTTCACTTGCACAAGAAAATTAGGGTTAAGACTCAAGTTAGGGTTAGTGTTGGGGAGACTGGGCTTCCCAGGCGGGATCCTGGGCTTCGGTGTAGCCTAGCTTGGTGAAACAGACTGAGTGGGCCATCGGGATAGCTTTCCTACTGGCTTTCTGTGCACTGTAAGGATGGGGTATCGTTTCAGTTGCACAAGAAAATTTCTGTTAAAACTCAAGTTAGGGTTAGGGTTGGGGAGACTGCGGATCCCAAGCGTGATCCTGGGCTTCGGTGCAGCCTAGCTTGGTGAAACAGACTGAGTGGGCCATCGGGATAGCTTGCCTACTTTCTTTTTGTACACCATTTGGACGGGGAAATGTTTCAGTTGCACAAGAAAATTAGGGCCAAGACTCTAGTTAGGGGTAAGGTTGGGGAGGCTAGGCTTCCCTGAAGGGAACCAGACCCTCTGTGAAGCCTAGCTTGGTGAAACAGACTGAGTGGGCCACCAGGATAGCTTCCCTACTCCGTTTTACTACATCGTGTCCATGGGGGGATGTTTCCGTTGCAGAAGTACATTAGCATTAAGACCCAAATTAGGGTTAGGGTTATGGAGGCTGGGCTTCCCAGGCAGGAACTACGGCCTCGATGAAGCCGAGCCTGGTGAAACAGACTGAGCGGGCCATCAGGATTGCTTGCCTACTGTCTTTTTGTATGCTGTATGGTCGAGGGGTTGTTTCAGTTGCACAGGAAAATTAGGATTAATACCCAAGGTATGGCTGGGTTGGGGAGACTGTGCTTCCCAGGCAGCAACCAGGGCCTCTGTGAAGGCTAGCTTGGTGGAACAGATTGAGTTGGCAATCGGGATGGCTTGCCTACTGACTTTTTCTAAACCGTTTGGACGGGGGAATGTTTCAGTTGCACAAGAAAATTAGGGCCAGGACTCTAGTTAGGGTTAAGGTTGGGGAGGCTAGGCTTCCCTGAAGGGAACCAGACCCTCTGTGAAGCCTAGCTTGGTGAAACAGACTTGAGTGGGCCACCAGGATGGCTTCCCTACTCCGTTTTACTACATTGTGTCCATGGGGGGATGTTTCCGTTGCAGAAGAACATTAGCATTAAGACCCAAATTAGGGTTAGGGTTATGGAGGCTGGGCTTCCCAGGCAGGAACTATGGCCTCGATGAAGCCGAGCCTGGTGAAACAGACTGAGTGGGCCATCAGGATTGCTTGCCTACTGTCTTTTTGTACGCTGTATGGACGAGGGGATGTTTCAGTTGCACAGGAAAATTAGGATTATAACCCAAGGTATGGCTGGGTTGGGGAGACTGTGGTTCCCAGGCAGCAACCAGGGCCTCTGTGAAGGCTAGCTTGGTGGAACAGATTGAGTTGGCAATCGGGATGGCTTGCCTACTGACTTTTTCTAAACCGTATGGACGGGGGGATGTTTCACTTGCACAAGAAAATTAGGGTTAAGACTCAAGTTAGGGTTAGGGTTGGGGAGACTGGGCTTCCCAGGCGGGATCCTGGGCTTCGGTGTAGCCTAGCTTGGTGAAACAGACTGAGTGGGCCATCGGGATAGCTTTCCTACTGGCTTTCTGTGCACTGTAAGGACAGGGTATCGTTTCAGTTGCACAAGAAAATTTGTGTAAAAACTCAAGTTAGGGTTAGGGTTGGGGAGACTGCGGATCCCAAGCGTAATCCTGGGCTTCGGTGCAGCCCAGCTTGGTGAAACAGACTGAGTGGGCCATCGGGATAGCTTGCCTACTTTCTTTTTGTACACCGTTTGGACGGGGAAATGTTTCAGTTGCACAAGAAAATTAGGGCCAAGACTCTAGTTAGGGGTAAGGTTGGGGAGGCTAGGCTTCCTGGAGGGAACCAGACCCTCTGTGAAGCCTAGCTTGGTGAAACAGACTTGAGTGGGCCACCAGGATGGCTTCCCTACTCCGTTTTAGTACATCGTGTCCATGGGGGGATGTTTCCGTTGCAGAAGAACATTAGCATTAAGACCCAAATTAGGGTTAGGGTTATGGAGGCTGGGCTTCCCAGGCAGGAACTACGGCCTCGATGAATCCGAGCCTGGTGAAACAGACTGAGTGGGCCATCAGGATTGCTTGCCTACTGTCTTTTTGTACGCTGTATGGACGAGGGGATGTTTCAGTTGCACAGGAAAATTAGGATTAATACCCAAGGTATGGCTGGGTTGGGGAGACTGTGCTTCCCAGGCAGCAACCAGGGCCTCTGTGAAGGCTAGCTTGGTGGAACAGATTGAGTTGGCAATCGGGATGGCTTGCCTACTGACTTTTTCTAAACCGTATGGACGGGGGGATGTTTCACTTGCACAAGAAAATTAGGGTTAAGACTCAAGTTAGGGTTAGGGTTGGGGAGACTGGGCTTCCCAGGCGGGATCCTGGGCTTCGGTGTAGCCTAGCTTGGTGAAACAGACTGAGTGGGCCATCGGGATAGCTTTCCTACTGGCTTTCTGTGCACTGTAAGGATGGGGTATCTTTTCAGTTGCACAAGAAAATTTCTGTTAAAACTCAAGTTAGGGTTAGGGTTGGGGAGACTGCGGATCCCAAGCGTGATCCTGGGCTTCGGTGCAGCCTAGCTTGGTGAAACAGACTGAGTGGGCCATCGGGATAGCTTGCCTACTTTCTTTTTGTACACCATTTGGACGGGGAAATGTTTCAGTTGCACAAGAAAATTAGGGCCAAGACTCTAGTTAGGGGTAAGGTTGGGGAGGCTAGGCTTCCCTGAAGGGAACCAGACCCTCTGTGAAGCCTAGCTTGGTGAAACAGACTTGAGTGGGCCACCAGGATGGCTTCCCTACTCCGTTTCAGTACATCGTGTCCATGGGGGGATGTTTCCGTTGCAGAAGAACATTAGCATTAAGACCCAAATTAGGGTTAGGGTTATGGAGGCTGGGCTTCCCAGGCAGGAACTACGGCCTCGATGAATCCGAGCCTGGTGAAACAGACTGAGTGGGCCATCAGGATTGCTTGCCTACTGACTTTTTGTACGCTGTATGGACGAGGGGATGTTTCAGTTGCACAGGAAAATTAGGATTAATACCCAAGGTATGGCTGGGTTGGGGAGACTGTGATTCCCAGGCAGCAACCAGGGCCTCTGTGAAGGCTAGCTTGGTGGAACAGATTGAGTTGGCAATCGGGATGGCTTGCCTACTGACTTTTTCTAAACCGTATGGACGGGGGGATGTTTCACTTGCACAAGAAAATTAGGGTTAAGACTCAAGTTAGGGTTAGGGTTGGGGAGACTGGGCTTCCCAGGCGGGATCCTGGGCTTCGGTGTAGCCTAGCTTGGTGAAACAGACTGAGTGGGCCATCGGGATAGCTTTCCTACTGGCTTTCTGTGCACTGTAAGGACGGGGTATCGTTTCAGTTGCACAAGAAAATTTGTGTAAAAACTCAAGTTAGGGTTAGGGTTGGGGAGACTGCGGATCCCAAGCGTGATCCTGGGCTTCGGTGCAGCCTAGCTTGGTGAAACAGACTGAGTGGGCAATCGGGATGGCTTGCCTACTGACTTTTTCTAAACCGTATGGACGGGGGGATGTTTCACTTGCACAAGAAAATTAGGGTTAAGAGTCAAGTTAGGGTTAGGGTTGGGGAGACTGGGCTTCCCAGGCGGGATCCTGGGCTTCGGTGCAGCCTAGCTTGGTGAAACAGACTGAGTGGGCCATCGGGATAGCTTTCCTACTGGCTTTCTGTGCACTGTAAGGACGGGGTATCGTTTCAGTTGCACAAGAAAATTTGTGTAAAAACTCAAGTTAGGGTTAGGGTTGGGGAGACTGCGGATCCCAAGCGTAATCCTGGGCTTCGGTGCAGCCCAGCTTGGTGAAACAGACTGAGTGGGCCATTGGGATAGCTTGCCTACTTTCTTTTTGTACACCGTTTGGACGGGGGAATGTTTCAGTTGCACAAGAAAATTAAGGCCAGGACTCTAGTTAGGGTTAAGGTTGGGGAGGCTAGGCTTCCCTGAAGGGAACCAGACCCTCTGTGAAGCCTAGCTTGGTGAAAAAGACTTTAGTGGGCCACCAGGATGGCTTCCCTACTCCGTTTTACTACATTGTGTCCATGGGGGGATGTTTCCGTTGCAGAAGTACATTAGCATTAAGACCCAAATTAGGGTTAGGGTTATGGAGGCTGGGCTTCCCAGGCAGGAACTACGGCCTCGATGAAGCCGAGCCTGGTGAAACAGACTGAGTGGGCCATCAGGATTGCTTGCCTACTGTCTTTTTGTATGCTGTATGGTCGAGGGGATGTTTCAGTTGCACAGGAAAATTAGGATTAATACCCAAGGTATGGCTGGGTTGGGGAGACTGTGCTTCCCAGGCAGCAACCAGGGCCTCTGTGAAGGCTAGCTTGGTGGAACAGATTGAGTTGGCAATCGGGATGGCTTGCCTACTGACTTTTTCTAAACCGTATGGACGGGGGGATGTTTCACTTGCACAAGAAAATTAGGGTTAAGAATAGCCAAGTTAGGGCTGGGTTGGGGAGACTGTGGTTCCCAGGCAGCAACCAGGGCCTCTGTGAATGCGAGCTTGGTGGAACAGATTGTGTTCGCAATCGGGATGGCTTGCCTACTGACTTTTTCTAAACCGTATGGACGGGGGGATGTTTCACTTGCACAAGAAAATTAGGGTTAAGACTCAAGTTAGGGTTAGGGTTGGGGAGACTGGGCTTCCCAGCCGGGATCCTGGGCTTCGGTGTAGCCTAGCTTGGTGAAACAGACTGAGTGGGCCATCGGGATAGCTTTCCTACTGGCTTTTTGTGCACTGTAAAGACAGGGTATCGTTTCAGTTGCACAAGAAAATTTGTGTAAAAACTCAAGTTAGGGTTAGGGTTGGGGAGACTGCGGATCCCAAGCGTGATCCTGGGCTTCGGTGCAGCCTAGCTTGGTGAAACAGACTGAGTGGGCCATCGGGATAGCTTGCCTACTTTCTTTTTGTACACCGTTTGGACGGGGAAATGTTTCAGTTGCACAAGAAAATTAGGGTCAAGACTCTAGTTAGGGGTAAGGTTGGGGAGGCTAGGCTTCCTGGAGGGAACCAGACCCTCTGTGAAGCCTAGCTTGGTGAAACAGACTTGAGTGGGCCACCAGGATGGCTTCCCTACTCCGTTTTAGTACATCGTGTCCATGGGGGGATGTTTCCGTTGCAGAAGAACATTAGCATTAAGACCCAAATTAGGGTTAGGGTTATGGAGGCTGGGCTTCCCAGGCAGGAACTACGGCCTCGATGAATCCGAGCCTGGTGAAACAGACTGAGTGGGCCATCAGGATTGCTTGCCTACTGTCTTTTTGTACGCTGTATGGACGAGGGGATGTTTCAGTTGCACAGGAAAATTAGGATTAATACCCAAGGTATGGCTGGGTTGGGGAGACTGTGCTTCCCAGGCAGCAACCAGGGCCTCTGTGAAGGCTAGCTTGGTGGAACAGATTGAGTTGGCAATCGGGATGGCTTGCCTACTGACTTTTTCTAAACCGTATGGACGGGGGGATGTTTCACTTGCACAAGAAAATTAGGGTTAAGACTCAAGTTAGGGTTAGGGTTGGGGAGACTGGGCTTCCCAGCCGGGATCCTGGGCTTCGGTGTAGCCTAGCTTGGTGAAACAGACTGAGTGGGCCATCGGGATAGCTTTCCTACTGGCTTTCTGTGCACTGTAAGGACAGGGTATCGTTTCAGTTGCACAAGAAAATTTGTGTAAAAACTCAAGTTAGGGTTAGGGTTGGGGAGACTGCGGATCCCAAGCGTAATCCTGGGCTTCGGTGCAGCCCAGCTTGGTGAAACAGACTGAGTGGGCCATCGGGATAGCTTGCCTACTTTCTTTTTGTACACCGTTTGGACGGGGAAATGTTTCAGTTGCACAAGAAAATTAGGGCCAAGTCTCTAGTTAGGGGTAAGGTTGGGGAGGCTAGGCTTCCTGGAGGGAACCAGACCCTCTGTGAAGCCTAGCTTGGTGAAACAGACTTGAGTGGGCCACCAGGATGGCTTCCCTACTCCGTTTTAGTACATCGTGTCCATGGGGGGATGTTTCCGTTGCAGAAGAACATTAGCATTAAGACCCAAATTAGGGTTAGGGTTATGGAGGCTGGGCTTCCCAGGCAGGAACTACGGCCTCGATGAATCCGAGCCTGGTGAAACAGACTGAGTGGGCCATCAGGATTGCTTGCCTACTGTCTTTTTGTACGCTGTATGGACGAGGGGATGTTTCAGTTGCACAGGAAAATTAGGATTAATACCCAAGGTATGGCTGGGTTGGGGAGACTGTGCTTCCCAGGCAGCAACCAGGGCCTCTGTGAAGGCTAGCTTGGTGGAACAGATTGAGTTGGCAATCGGGATGGCTTGCCTACTGACTTTTTCTAAACCGTATGGACGGGGGGATGTTTCACTTGCACAAGAAAATTAGGGTTAAGACTCAAGTTAGGGTTAGTGTTGGGGAGACTGGGCTTCCCAGGCGGGATCCTGGGCTTCGGTGTAGCCTAGCTTGGTGAAACAGACTGAGTGGGCCATCGGGATAGCTTTCCTACTGGCTTTCTGTGCACTGTAAGGATGGGGTATCGTTTCAGTTGTACAAGAAAATTTCTGTTAAAACTCAAGTTAGGGTTAGGGTTGGGGAGACTGCGGATCCCAAGCGTGATCCTGGGCTTCGGTGCAGCCTAGCTTGGTGAAACAGACTGAGTGGGCCATCGGGATAGCTTGCCTACTTTCTTTTTGTACACCATTTGGACGGGGAAATGTTTCAGTTGCACAAGAAAATTAGGGCCAAGACTCTAGTTAGGGGTAAGGTTGGGGAGGCTAGGCTTCCCTGAAGGGAACCAGACCCTCTGTGAAGCCTAGCTTGGTGAAACAGACTTGAGTGGGCCACCAGGATGGCTTCCCTACTCCGTTTTAGTACATCGTGTCCATGGGGGGATGTTTCCGTTGCAGAAGAACATTAGCATTAAGACCCAAATTAGGGTTAGGGTTATGGAGGCTGGGCTTCCCAGGCAGGAACTACGGCCTCGATGAATCCGAGCCTGGTGAAACAGACTGAGTGGGCCATCAGGATTGCTTGCCTACTGACTTTTTGTACGCTGTATGGACGAGGGGATGTTTCAGTTGCACAGGAAAATTAGGATTAATACCCAAGGTATGGCTGGGTTGGGGAGACTGTGCTTCCCAGGCAGCAACCAGGGCCTCTGTGAAGGCTAGCTTGGTGGAACAGATTGAGTTGGCAATCGGGATGGCTTGCCTACTGACTTTTTCTAAACCGTATGGACGGGGGGATGTTTCACTTGCACAAGAAAATTAGGGTTAAGACTCAAGTTAGGGTTAGGGTTGGGGAGACTGGGCTTCCCAGGCGGGATCCTGAGCTTCGGTGTAGCCTAGCTTGGTGAAACAGACTGAGTGGGCCATCGGGATAGCTTTCCTACTCGCTTTCTGTGCACTGTAAGGACGGGGTATCGTTTCAGTTGCACAAGAAAATTTCTGTTAAAACTCAAGTTAGGGTTAGGGTTGGGGAGACTGCGGATCCCAAGCGTGATCCTGGGCTTCGGTGCAGCCTAGCTTGGTGAAACAGACTGAGTGGGCAATCGGGATGGCTTGCCTACTGACTTTTTCTAAACCGTATGGACGGGGGGATGTTTCACTTGCACAAGAAAATTAGGGTTAAGACTCAAGTTAGGGTTAGGGTTGGGGAGACTGGGCTTCCCAGGCGGGATCCTGGGCTTCGGTGTAGCCTAGCTTGGTGAAACAGACTGAGTGGGCCATCGGGATAGCTTTCCTACTGGCTTTCTGTGCACTGTAAGGACGGGGTATCGTTTCAGTTGCACAAGAAAATTTGTGTAAAAACTCAAGTTAGGGTTAGGGTTGGGGAGACTGCGGATCCCAAGCGTAATCCTGGGCTTCGGTGCAGCCCAGCTTGGTGAAACAGACTGAGTGGGCCATTGGGATAGCTTGCCTACTTTCTTTTTGTACACCGTTTGGACGGGGGAATGTTTCAGTTGCACAAGAAAATTAGTGCCAAGACTCTAGTTACGGTTAAGGTTGGGGAGGCTAGGCTTCCTGGAGGGAACCAGACCCTCTGTGAAGCCTAGCTTGGTGAAACAGACTTGAGTGGGCCACCAGGATGGCTTCCCTACTCCGTTTTAGTACATCGTGTCCATGGGGGGATGCTTCCGTTGCAGAAGTACATTAGCATTAAGACCCAAATTAGGGTTAGGGTTATGGAGGCTGGGCTTCCCAGGCAGGAACTACGGCCTCGATGAAGCCGAGCCTGGTGAAACAGACTGAGTGGGCCATCAGGATTGCTTGCCTACTGTCTTTTTGTATGCTGTATGGTCGAGGGGTTGTTTCAGTTGCACAGGAAAATTAGGATTAATACCCAAGGTATGGCTGGGTTGGGGAGACTGTGCTTCCCAGGCAGCAACCAGGGCCTCTGTGAAGGCTAGCTTGGTGGAACAGATTGAGTTGGCAATCGGGATGGCTTGCCTACTGACTTTTTCTAAACCGTTTGGACGGGGGAATGTTTCAGTTGCACAAGAAAATTAGGGCCAGGACTCTAGTTAGGGTTAAGGTTGGGGAGGCTAGGCTTCCCTGAAGGGAACCAGACCCTCTGTGAAGCCTAGCTTGGTGAAACAGACTTGAGTGGGCCACCAGGATGGCTTCCCTACTCCGTTTTACTACATTGTGTCCATGGGGGGATGTTTCCGTTGCAGAGGTACATTAGCATTAAGACCCAAAATAGGGTTAGGGTTATGGAGGCTGGGCTTCCCAGGCAGGAACTACGGCCTCGATGAAGCTGGGCCTGGTGAAACAGACTGAGTGGGCCATCAGGATTGCTTGCCTACTGTCTTTTTGTATGCTGTATGGTCGAGGGGATGTTTCAGTTGCACAGGAAAATTAGGATTAATACCCAAGGTATGGCTGGGTTGGGGAGACTGTGCTTCCCAGGCAGCAACCAGGGCCTCTGTGAAGGCTAGCTTGGTGGAACAGATTGAGTTGGCAATCGGGATGGCTTGCCTACTGACTTTTTCTAAACCGTATGGACGGGGGGATGTTTCACTTGCACAAGAAAATTAGGGTTAAGACTCAAGTTAGGGTTAGGGTTGGGGAGACTGGGCTTCCCAGGCGGGATCCTGGGCTTCGGTGTAGCCTAGCTTGGTGAAACAGACTGAGTGGGCCATCGGGATAGCTTTCCTACTCGCTTTCTGTGCACTGTAAGGACGGGGTATCGTTTCAGTTGCACAAGAAAATTTCTGTTAAAACTCAAGTTAGGGTTAGGGTTGGGGAGACTGCGGATCCCAAGCGTGATCCTGGGCTTCGGTGCAGCCTAGCTTGGTGAAACAGACTGAGTGGGCAATCGGGATGGCTTGCCTACTGACTTTTTCTAAACCGTATGGACGGGGGGATGTTTCACTTGCACAAGAAAATTAGGGTTAAGACTCAAGTTAGGGTTAGGGTTGGGGAGACTGGGCTTCCCAGGCGGGATCCTGGGCTTCGGTGTAGCCTAGCTTGGTGAAACAGACTGAGTGGGCCATCGGGATAGCTTTCCTACTGGCTTTCTGTGCACTGTAAGGACGGGGTATCGTTTCAGTTGCACAAGAAAATTTGTGTAAAAACTCAAGTTAGGGTTAGGGTTGGGGAGACTGCGGATCCCAAGCGTAATCCTGGGCTTCGGTGCAGCCCAGCTTGGTGAAACAGACTGAGTGGGCCATTGGGATAGCTTGCCTACTTTCTTTTTGTACACCGTTTGGACGGGGGAATGTTTCAGTTGCACAAGAAAATTAAGGCCAGGACTCTAGTTAGGGTTAAGGTTGGGGAGGCTAGGCTTCCCTGAAGGGAACCAGACCCTCTGTGAAGCCTAGCTTGGTGAAAAAGACTTTAGTGGGCCACCAGGATGGCTTCCCTACTCCGTTTTACTACATTGTGTCCATGGGGGGATGTTTCCGTTGCAGAAGTACATTAGCATTAAGACCCAAATTAGGGTTAGGGTTATGGAGGCTGGGCTTCCCAGGCAGGAACTACAGCCTCGATGAAGCCGAGCCTGGTGAAACAGACTGAGTGGGCCATCAGGATTGCTTGCCTACTGTCTTTTTGTATGCTGTATGGTCGAGGGGATGTTTCAGTTGCACAGGAAAATTAGGATTAATACCCAAGGTATGGCTGGGTTGGGGAGACTGTGCTTCCCAGGCAGCAACCAGGGCCTCTGTGAAGGCTAGCTTGGTGGAACAGATTGAGTTGGCAATCGGGATGGCTTGCCTACTGACTTTTTCTAAACCGTATGGACGGGGGGATGTTTCACTTGCACAAGAAAATTAGGGTTAAGAATACCCAAGTTAGGGCTGGGTTGGGGAGACTGTGGTTCCCAGGCAGCAACCAGGGCCTCTGTGAATGCGAGCTTGGTGGAACAGATTGTGTTGGCAATCGGGATGGCTTGCCTACTGACTTTTTCTAAACCGTATGGACGGGGGGATGTTTCACTTGCACAAGAAAATTAGGGTTAAGACTCAAGTTAGGGTTAGGGTTGGGGAGACTGGGCTTTCCAGCCGGGATCCTGGGCTTCGTTGTAGCCTAGCTTGGTGAAACAGACTGAGTGGGCCATCGGGATAGCTTTCCTACTGGCTTTCTGTGCACTGTAAGGACAGGGTATCGTTTCAGTTGCACAAGAAAATTTGTGTAAAAACTCAAGTTAGGGTTAGGGTTGGGGAGACTGCGGATCCCAAGCGTGATCCTGGGCTTCGGTGCAGCCTAGCTTGGTGAAACAGACTGAGTGGGCCATCGGGATAGCTTGCCTACTTTCTTTTTGTACACCGTTTGGACGGGGAAATGGTTCAGTTGCACAAGAAAATTAGGGTCAAGACTCTAGTTAGGGGTAAGGTTGGGGAGGCTAGGCTTCCTGGAGGGAACCAGACCCTCTGTGAAGCCTAGCTTGGTGAAACAGACTTGAGTGGGCCACCAGGATGGCTTCCCTACTCCGTTTTAGTACATCGTGTCCATGGGGGGATGTTTCCGTTGCAGAAGAACATTAGCATTAAGACCCAAATTAGGGTTAGGGTTATGGAGGCTGGGCTTCCCAGGCAGGAACTACGGCCTCGATGAATCCGAGCCTGGTGAAACAGACTGAGTGGGCCATCAGGATTGCTTGCCTACTGTCTTTTTGTACGCTGTATGGACGAGGGGATGTTTCAGTTGCACAGGAAAATTAGGATTAATACCCAAGGTATGGCTGGGTTGGGGAGACTGTGCTTCCCAGGCAGCAACCAGGGCCTCTGTGAAGGCTAGCTTGGTGGAACAGATTGAGTTGGCAATCGGGATGGCTTGCCTACTGACTTTTTCTAAACCGTATGGACGGGGGGATGTTTCACTTGCACAAGAAAATTAGGGTTAAGACTCAAGTTAGGGTTAGGGTTGGGGAGACTGGGCTTCCCAGGCGGGATCCTGGGCTTCGGTGTAGCCTAGCTTGGTGAAACAGACTGAGTGGGCCATCGGGATAGCTTTCCTACTGGCTTTCTGTGCACTGTAAGGATGGGGTATCGTTTCAGTTGCACAAGAAAATTTCTGTTAAAACTCAAGTTAGGGTTAGGGTTGGGGAGACTGCGGATCCCAAGCGTGATCCTGGGCTTCGGTGCAGCCTAGCTTGGTGAAACAGACTGAGTGGGCCATCGGGATAGCTTGCCTACTTTCTTTTTGTACACCATTTGGACGGGGAAATGTTTCAGTTGCACAAGAAAATTAGGGCCAAGACTCTAGTTAGGGGTAAGGTTGGGGAGGCTAGGCTTCCCTGAAGGGAACCAGACCCTCTGTGAAGCCTAGCTTGGTGAAACAGACTTGAGTGGGCCACCAGGATGGCTTCCCTACTCCGTTTTAGTACAACGTGTCCATGGGGGGATGTTTCCGTTGCAGAAGAACATTAGCATTAAGACCCAAATTAGGGTTAGGGTTATGGAGGCTGGGCTTCCCAGGCAGGAACTACGGCCTCGATGAATCCGAGCCTGGTGAAACAGACTGAGTGGGCCATCAGGATTGCTTGCCTACTGACTTTTTGTACGCTGTATGGACGAGGGGATGTTTCAGTTGCACAGGAAAATTAGGATTAATACTCAAGGTATGGCTGGGTTGGGGAGACTGTGCTTCCCAGGCAGCAACCAGGGCCTCTGTGAAGGCTAGCTTGGTGGAACAGATTGAGTTGGCAATCGGGATGGCTTGCCTACTGACTTTTTCTAAACCGTATGGACGGGGGGATGTTTCACTTGCACAAGAAAATTAGGGTTAAGACTCAAGTTAGGGTTAGGGTTGGGGAGACTGGGCTTCCCAGGCGGGATCCTGAGCTTCGGTGTAGCCTAGCTTGGTGAAACAGACTGAGTGGGCCATCGGGATAGCTTTCCTACTCGCTTTCTGTGCACTGTAAGGACGGGGTATCGTTTCAGTTGCACAAGAAAATTTCTGTTAAAACTCAAGTTAGGGTTAGGGTTGGGGAGACTGCGGATCCCAAGCGTGATCCTGGGCTTCGGTGCAGCCTAGCTTGGTGAAACAGACTGAGTGGGCAATCGGGATGGCTTGCCTACTGACTTTTTCTAAACCGTATGGACGGGGGGATGTTTCACTTGCACAAGAAAATTAGGGTTAAGACTCAAGTTAGGGTTAGGGTTGGGGAGACTGGGCTTCCCAGGCGGGATCCTGGGCTTCGGTGTAGCCTAGCTTGGTGAAACAGACTGAGTGGGCCATCGGGATAGCTTTCCTACTGGCTTTCTGTGCACTGTAAGGACAGGGTATCGTTTCAGTTGCACAAGAAAATTTGTGTAAAAACTCAAGTTAGGGTTAGGGTTGGGGAGACTGCGGATCCCAAGCGTAATCCTGGGCTTCGGTGCAGCCCAGCTTGGTGAAACAGACTGAGTGGGCCATCGGGATAGCTTGCCTACTTTCTTTTTGTACACCGTTTGGACGGGGAAATGTTTCAGTTGCACAAGAAAATTAGGGCCAAGTCTCTAGTTAGGGGTAAGGTTGGGGAGGCTAGGCTTCCTGGAGGGGACCAGACCCTCTGTGAAGCCTAGCTTGGTGAAACAGACTTGAGTGGGCCACCAGGATGGCTTCCCTACTCCGTTTTAGTACATCGTGTCCATGGGGGGATGTTTCCGTTGCAGAAGAACATTAGCATTAAGACCCAAATTAGGGTTAGGGTTATGGAGGCTGGGCTTCCCAGGCAGGAACTACGGCCTCGATGAAGCCGAGCCTGGTGAAACAGACTGAGTGGGCCATCAGGATTGCTTGCCTACTGTCTTTTTGTACGCTGTATGGACGAGGGGATGTTTCAGTTGCACAGGAAAATTAGGATTAATACCCAAGGTATGGCTGGGTTGGGGAGACTGTGCTTCCCAGGCAGCAACCAGGGCCTCTGTGAAGGCTAGCTTGGTGGAACAGATTGAGTTGGCAATCGGGATGGCTTGCCTACTGACTTTTTCTAAACCGTATGGACGGGGGGATGTTTCACTTGCACAAGAAAATTAGGGTTAAGACTCAAGTTAGGGTTAGTGTTGGGGAGACTGGGCTTCCCAGGCGGGATCCTGGGCTTCGGTGTAGCCTAGCTTGGTGAAACAGACTGAGTGGGCCATCGGGATAGCTTTCCTACTGGCTTTCTGTGCACTGTAAGGATGGGGTATCGTTTCAGTTGCACAAGAAAATTTCTGTTAAAACTCAAGTTAGGGTTAGGGTTGGGGAGACTGCGGATCCCAAGCGTGATCCTGGGCTTCGGTGCAGCCTAGCTTGGTGAAACAGACTGAGTGGGCCATCGGGATAGCTTGCCTACTTTCTTTTTGTACACCATTTGGACGGGGAAATGTTTCAGTTGCACAAGAAAATTAGGGCCAAGACTCTAGTTAGGGGTAAGGTTGGGGAGGCTAGGCTTCCCTGAAGGGAACCAGACCCTCTGTGAAGCCTAGCTTGGTGAAACAGACTGAGTGGGCCACCAGGATGGCTTCCCTACTCCGTTTTACTACATCGTGTCCATGGGGGGATGTTTCCGTTGCAGAAGTACATTAGCATTAAGACCCAAATTAGGGTTAGGGTTATGGAGGCTGGGCTTCCCAGGCAGGAACTACGGCCTCGATGAAGCCGAGCCTGGTGAAACAGACTGAGCGGGCCATCAGGATTGCTTGCCTACTGTCTTTTTGTATGCTGTATGGTCGAGGGGTTGTTTCAGTTGCACAGGAAAATTAGGATTAATACCCAAGGTATGGCTGGGTTGGGGAGACTGTGCTTCCCAGGCAGCAACCAGGGCCTCTGTGAAGGCTAGCTTGGTGGAACAGATTGAGTTGGCAATCGGGATGGCTTGCCTACTGACTTTTTCTAAACCGTTTGGACGGGGGAATGTTTCAGTTGCACAAGAAAATTAGGGCCAGGACTCTAGTTAGGGTTAAGGTTGGGGAGGCTAGGCTTCCCTGAAGGGAACCAGACCCTCTGTGAAGCCTAGCTTGGTGAAACAGACTTGAGTGGGCCACCAGGATGGCTTCCCTACTCCGTTTTACTACATTGTGTCCATGGGGGGATGTTTCCGTTGCAGAGGTACATTAGCATTAAGACCCAAAATAGGGTTAGGGTTATGGAGGCTGGGCTTCCCAGGCAGGAACTACGGCATCGATGAAGCCGAGCCTGGTGAAACAGACTGAGTGGGCCATCAGGATTGCTTGCCTACTGTCTTTTTGTATGCTGTATGGTCGAGGGGATGTTTCAGTTGCACAGGAAAATTAGGATTAATACCCAAGGTATGGCTGGGTTGGGGAGACTGTGGTTCCCAGGCAGCAACCAGGGCCTCTGTGAAGGCTAGCTTGGTGGAACAGATTGAGTTGGCAATCGGGATGGCTTGCCTACTGACTTTTTCTAAACCGTATGGACGGGGGGATGTTTCACTTGCACAAGAAAATTAGGGTTAAGACTCAAGTTAGGGTTAGGGTTGGGGAGACTGGGCTTCCCAGGCGGGATCCTGGGCTTCGGTGTAGCCTAGCTTGGTGAAACAGACTGAGTGGGCCATCGGGATAGCTTTCCTACTGGCTTTCTGTGCACTGTAAGGACGGGGTATCGTTTCAGTTGCACAAGAAAATTTCTGTTAAAACTCAAGTTAGGGTTAGGGTTGGGGAGACTGCGGATCCCAAGCGTAATCCTGGGCTTCGGTGCAGCCTAGCTTGGTGAAACAGACTGAGTGGGCCATCGGGATAGCTTGCCTACTTTCTTTTTGTACACCATTTGGACGGGGAAATGTTTCAGTTGCACAAGAAAATTAGGGCCAAGACTCTAGTTAGGGGTAAGGTTGGGGAGGCTAGGCTTCCTGGAGGGAACCAGACCCTCTGTGAAGCCTAGCTTGGTGAAACAGACTTGAGTGGCCCACCAGGATGGCTTCCCTACTCCGTTTTACTACATCGTGTCCATGGGGGGATGTTTCCGTTGCAGAAGAACATTAGCATTAAGACCCAAATTAGGGTTAGGGTTATGGAGGCTGGGCTTCCCAGGCAGGAACTACGGCCTCGATGAATCCGAGCCTGGTGAAACAGACTGAGTGGGCCATCAGGATTGCTTGCCTACTGTCTTTTTGTATGCTGTATGGTCGAGGGGATGTTTCAGTTGCACAGGAAAATTAGGGTTAAGAATACCCAAGGTATGGCTGGGTTGGGGATTTCGTGCTTCCCAGGCAGCAACCAGGGCCTCTGTGAAGGCTAGCTTGGTGGAACAGATTGAGTTGGCAATCGGGATGGCTTGCCTACTGACTTTTTCTAAACCGTATGGCCGGGGGGATGTTTCACTTGCACAAGAAAATTAGGGTTAAGACTCAAGTTAGGGTTAGGGTTGGGGAGACTGGGCTTCCCAGGCGGGATCCTGGGCTTCGGTGTAGCCTAGCTTGGTGAAACAGACTGAGTGGGCCATCGGGATAGCTTTCCTACTGGCTTTCTGTGCACTGTAAGGACGGGGTATCGTTTCAGTTGCACAAGAAAATTTCTATTAAAAATCAAGTTAGGGTTAGGGTTGGGGAGACTGCGGATCCCAAGCGTAATCCTGGGCTTCGGTGCAGCCCAGCTTGGTGAAACAGACTGAGTGGGCCATCGGGATAGCTTGCCTACTTTCTTTTTGTACACCATTTGGACGGGGGAATGTTTCAGTTGCACAAGAAAATTAGGGCCAGGACTCTAGTTAGGGTTAAGGTTGGGGAGGCTAGGCTTCCCTGAAGGGAACCAGACCCTCTGCGAAGCCTAGCTTGGTGAAACAGACTTGAGTGGGCCACCAGGATGGCTTCCCTACTCCGTTTTACTACATTGTGTCCATGGGGGGATGTTTCCGTTGCAGAAGTACATTAGCATTAAGACCCAAAATAGGGTTAGGGTTATGGAGGCTGGGCTTCCCAGGCAGGAACTACGGCCTCGATGAAGCCGAGCCTGGTGAAACAGACTGAGTGGGCCATCAGGATTGCTTGCCTACAGACTTTTTCTAAACCGTATGGACGGGGGGATGTTTCACTTGCACAAGAAAATTAGGGTTAAGACTCAAGTTAGGGTTAGGGTTGGGGAGACTGTGCTTCCCAGGCAGCAACCAGGGCCTCTGTGAAGGCTAGCTTGGTGGAACAGATTGAGTTGGCAATCGGGATGGCTTGCCTACTGACTTTTTCTAAACCGTATGGACGGGGGGATGTTTCACTTGCACAAGAAAATTAGGGTTAAGAATATCCAAGTTAGGGCTGGGTTGGGGAGACTGTGGTTCCCAGGCAGCAACCAGGTCCTCTGTGAATGCGAGCTTGGTGGAACAGATTGAGTTGGCAATCGGGATGGCTTGCCTACTGACTTTTTCTAAACCGTATGGACGGGGGGATGTTTCACTTGCACAAGAAAATTAGGGTTAAGACTCAAGTTAGGGTTAGGGTTGGGGAGACTGGGCTTCCCAGGCGGGATCCTGGGCTTCGGTGTAGCCTAGCTTGGTGAAACAGACTGAGTGGGCCATCGGGATAGCTTTCCTACTGGCTTTCTGTGCACTGTAAGGACAGGGTATCGTTTCAGTTGCACAAGAAAATTTGTGTAAAAACTCAAGTTAGGGTTAGGGTTGGGGAGACTGCGGATCCCAAGCGTAATCCTGGGCTTTGGTGCAGCCCAGCTTGGTGAAACAGACTGAGTGGGCCATCGGGATAGCTTGCCTACTTTCTTTTTGTACACCGTTTGGACGGGGGAATGTTTCAGTTGCACAAGAAAATTAGGGCCAGGACTCTAGTTAGGGTTAAGGTTGGGGAGGCTAGGCTTCCTGGAGGGAACCAGACCCTCTGTGAAGCCTAGCTTGGTGAAACAGACTTGAGTGGGCCACCAGGATGGCTTCCCTACTCCGTTTTACTACATCGTGTCCATGGGGGGATGTTTCCGTTGCAGAAGTACATTAGCATTAAGACCCAAATTAGGGTTAGGGTTATGGAGGCTGGGCTTCCCAGGCAGGAACTACGGCCTCGATGAAGCCGAGCCTGGTGAAACAGACTGAGTGGGCCATCAGGATTGCTTGCCTACTGTCTTTTTGTATGCTGTATGGTCGAGGGGATGTTTCAGTTGCACAGGAAAATTAGGATTAATACCCAAGGTATGGCTGGGTTGGGGAGACTGTGCTTCCCAGGCAGCAACCAGGGCCTCTGTGAAGGCTAGCTTGGTGGAACAGATTGAGTTGGCAATCGGGATGGCTTGCCTACTGACTTTTTCTAAACCGTATGGACGGGGGGATGTTTCACTTGCACAAGAAAATTAGGGTTAAGACTCAAGTTAGGGTTAGGGTTGGGGAGACTGGGCTTCCCAGGCGGGATCCTGGGCTTCGGTGTAGCCTAGCTTGGTGAAACAGACTGAGTGGGCCATCGGGATAGCTTTCCTACTGGCTTTCTGTGCACTGTAAGGACAGGGTATCGTTTCAGTTGCACAAGAAAATTTGTGTAAAAACTCAAGTTAGGGTTAGGGTTGGGGAGACTGCGGATCCCAAGCGTGATCCTGGGCTTCGGTGCAGCCTAGCTTGGTGAAACAGACTGAGTGGGCCATCGGGATAGCTTGCCTACTTTCTTTTTGTACACCGTTTGGACGGGGAAATGTTTCAGTTGCACAAGAAAATTAGGGTCAAGACTCTAGTTAGGGGTAAGGTTGGGGAGGCTAGGCTTCCTGGAGGGAACCAGACCCTCTGTGAAGCCTAGCTTGGTGAAACAGACTTGAGTGGGCCACCAGGATGGCTTCCCTACTCCGTTTTAGTACATCGTGTCCATGGGGGGATGTTTCCGTTGCAGAAGAACGTTAGCATTAAGACCCAAATTAGGGTTAGGGTTATGGAGGCTGGGCTTCCCAGGCAGGAACTACGGCCTCGATGAATCCGAGCCTGGTGAAACAGACTGAGTGGGCCATCAGGATTGCTTGCCTACTGTCTTTTTGTACGCTGTATGGACGAGGGGATGTTTCAGTTGCACAGGAAAATTAGGATTAATACCCAAGGTATGGCTGGGTTGGGGAGACTGTGCTTCCCAGGCAGCAACCAGGGCCTCTGTGAAGGCTAGCTTGGTGGAACAGATTGAGTTGGCAATCGGGATGGCTTGCCTACTGACTTTTTCTAAACCGTATGGACGGGGGGATGTTTCACTTGCACAAGAAAATTAGGGTTAAGACTCAAGTTAGGGTTAGGGTTGGGGAGACTGGGCTTCCCAGGCGGGATCCTGGGCTTCGGTGTAGCCTAGCTTGGTGAAACAGACTGAGTGGGCCATCGGGATAGCTTTCCTACTGGCTTTCTGTGCACTGTAAGGATGGGGTATCGTTTCAGTTGCACAAGAAAATTTCTGTTAAAACTCAAGTTAGGGTTAGGGTTGGGGAGACTGCGGATCCCAAGCGTGATCCTGGGCTTCGGTGCAGCCTAGCTTGGTGAAACAGACTGAGTGGGCCATCGGGATAGCTTGCCTACTTTCTTTTTGTACACCATTTGGACGGGGAAATGTTTCAGTTGCACAAGAAAATTAGGGCCAAGACTCTAGTTAGGGGTAAGGTTGGGGAGGCTAGGCTTCCCTGAAGGGAACCAGACCCTCTGTGAAGCCTAGCTTGGTGAAACAGACTTGAGTGGGCCACCAGGATGGCTTCCCTACTCCGTTTTAGTACATCGTGTCCATGGGGGGATGTTTCCGTTGCAGAAGAACATTAGCATTAAGACCCAAATTAGGGTTAGGGTTATGGAGGCTGGGCTTCCCAGGCAGGAACTACGGCCTCGATGAAGCCGAGCCTGGTGAAACAGACTGAGTGGGCCATCAGGATTGCTTGCCTACTGACTTTTTGTACGCTGTATGGACGAGGGGATGTTTCAGTTGCACAGGAAAATTAGGATTAATACCCAAGGTATGGCTGGGTTGGGGAGACTGTGCTTCCCAGGCAGCAACCAGGGCCTCTGTGAAGGCTAGCTTGGTGGAACAGATTGAGTTGGCAATCGGGATGGCTTGCCTACTGACTTTTTCTAAACCGTATGGACGGGGGGATGTTTCACTTGCACAAGAAAATTAGGGTTAAGACTCAAGTTAGGGTTAGGGTTGGGGAGACTGGGCTTCCCAGGCGGGATCCTGAGCTTCGGTGTAGCCTAGCTTGGTGAAACAGACTGAGTGGGCCATCGGGATAGCTTTCCTACTCGCTTTCTGTGCACTGTAAGGACGGGGTATCGTTTCAGTTGCACAAGAAAATTTCTGTTAAAACTCAAGTTAGGGTTAGGGTTGGGGAGACTGCGGATCCCAAGCGTGATCCTGGGCTTCGGTGCAGCCTAGCTTGGTGAAACAGACTGAGTGGGCAATCGGGATGGCTTGCCTACTGACTTTTTCTAAACCGTATGGACGGGGGGATGTTTCACTTGCACAAGAAAATTAGGGTTAAGACTCAAGTTAGGGTTAGGGTTGGGGAGACTGGGCTTCCCAGGCGGGATCCTGGGCTTCGGTGTAGCCTAGCTTGGTGAAACAGACTGAGTGGGCCATCGGGATAGCTTTCCTACTGGCTTTCTGTGCACTGTAAGGACAGGGTATCGTTTCAGTTGCACAAGAAAATTTGTGTAAAAACTCAAGTTAGGGTTAGGGTTGGGGAGACTGCGGATCCCAAGCGTAATCCTGGGCTTCGGTGCAGCCCAGCTTGGTGAAACAGACTGAGTGGGCCATCGGGATAGCTTGCCTACTTTCTTTTTGTACACCGTTTGGACGGGGAAATGTTTCAGTTGCACAAGAAAATTAGGGCCAAGTCTCTAGTTAGGGGTAAGGTTGGGGAGGCTAGGCTTCCTGGAGGGAACCAGACCCTCTGTGAAGCCTAGCTTGGTGAAACAGACTTGAGTGGGCCACCAGGATGGCTTCCCTACTCCGTTTTAGTACATCGTGTCCATGGGGGGATGTTTCCGTTGCAGAAGAACATTAGCATTAAGACCCAAATTAGGGTTAGGGTTATGGAGGCTGGGCTTCCCAGGCAGGAACTACGGCCTCGATGAATCCGAGCCTGGTGAAACAGACTGAGTGGGCCATCAGGATTGCT
The DNA here is from genome assembly GCF_057233095.1 of Heloderma suspectum. Taxonomy (NCBI): domain Eukaryota; kingdom Metazoa; phylum Chordata; class Lepidosauria; order Squamata; family Helodermatidae; genus Heloderma; species Heloderma suspectum. Next base: position 48,060,453 of record NC_139467.1, on the reverse strand, counting down.
TGCCTACTGTCTTTTTGTACGCTGTATGGACGAGGGGATGTTTCAGTTGCACAGGAAAATTAGGATTAATACCCAAGGTATGGCTGGGTTGGGGAGACTGTGCTTCCCAGGCAGCAACCAGGGCCTCTGTGAAGGCTAGCTTGGTGGAACAGATTGAGTTGGCAATCGGGATGGCTTGCCTACTGACTTTTTCTAAACCGTATGGACGGGGGGATGTTTCACTTGCACAAGAAAATTAGGGTTAAGACTCAAGTTAGGGTTAGTGTTGGGGAGACTGGGCTTCCCAGGCGGGATCCTGGGCTTCGGTGTAGCCTAGCTTGGTGAAACAGACTGAGTGGGCCATCGGGATAGCTTTCCTACTGGCTTTCTGTGCACTGTAAGGATGGGGTATCGTTTCAGTTGCACAAGAAAATTTCTGTTAAAACTCAAGTTAGGGTTAGGGTTGGGGAGACTGCGGATCCCAAGCGTGATCCTGGGCTTCGGTGCAGCCTAGCTTGGTGAAACAGACTGAGTGGGCCATCGGGATAGCTTGCCTACTTTCTTTTTGTACACCATTTGGACGGGGAAATGTTTCAGTTGCACAAGAAAATTAGGGCCAAGACTCTAGTTAGGGGTAAGGTTGGGGAGGCTAGGCTTCCCTGAAGGGAACCAGACCCTCTGTGAAGCCTAGCTTGGTGAAACAGACTTGAGTGGGCCACCAGGATGGCTTCCCTACTCCGTTTTACTACATCGTGTCCATGGGGGGATGTTTCCGTTGCAGAAGTACATTAGCATTAAGACCCAAATTAGGGTTAGGGTTATGGAGGCTGGGCTTCCCAGGCAGGAACTACGGCCTCGATGAAGCCGAGCCTGGTGAAACAGACTGAGCGGGCCATCAGGATTGCTTGCCTACTGTCTTTTTGTATGCTGTATGGTCGAGGGGTTGTTTCAGTTGCACAGGAAAATTAGGATTAATACCCAAGGTATGGCTGGGTTGGGGAGACTGTGCTTCCCAGGCAGCAACCAGGGCCTCTGTGAAGGCTAGCTTGGTGGAACAGATTGAGTTGGCAATCGGGATGGCTTGCCTACTGACTTTTTCTAAACCGTTTGGACGGGGGAATGTTTCAGTTGCACAAGAAAATTAGGGCCAGGACTCTAGTTAGGGTTAAGGTTGGGGAGGCTAGGCTTCCCTGAAGGGAACCAGACCCTCTGTGAAGCCTAGCTTGGTGAAACAGACTTGAGTGGGCCACCAGGATGGCTTCCCTACTCCGTTTTACTACATTGTGTCCATGGGGGGATGTTTCCGTTGCAGAGGTACATTAGCATTAAGACCCAAAATAGGGTTAGGGTTATGGAGGCTGGGCTTCCCAGGCAGGAACTACGGCCTCGATGAAGCCGAGCCTGGTGAAACAGACTGAGTGGGCCATCAGGATTGCTTGCCTACTGTCTTTTTGTATGCTGTATGGTCGAGGGGATGTTTCAGTTGCACAGGAAAATTAGGATTAATACCCAAGGTATGGCTGGGTTGGGGAGACTGTGGTTCCCAGGCAGCAACCAGGGCCTCTGTGAAGGCTAGCTTGGTGGAACAGATTGAGTTGGCAATCGGGATGGCTTGCCTACTGACTTTTTCTAAACCGTATGGACGGGGGGATGTTTCACTTGCACAAGAAAATTAGGGTTAAGACTCAAGTTAGGGTTAGGGTTGGGGAGACTGGGCTTCCCAGGCGGGATCCTGGGCTTCGGTGTAGCCTAGCTTGGTGAAACAGACTGAGTGGGCCATCGGGATAGCTTTCCTACTGGCTTTCTGTGCACTGTAAGGACGGGGTATCGTTTCAGTTGCACAAGAAAATTTCTGTTAAAACTCAAGTTAGGGTTAGGGTTGGGGAGACTGCGGATCCCAAGCGTAATCCTGGGCTTCGGTGCAGCCTAGCTTGGTGAAACAGACTGAGTGGGCCATCGGGATAGCTTGCCTACTTTCTTTTTGTACACCATTTGGACGGGGAAATGTTTCAGTTGCACAAGAAAATTAGGGCCAAGACTCTAGTTAGGGGTAAGGTTGGGGAGGCTAGGCTTCCTGGAGGGAACCAGACCCTCTGTGAAGCCTAGCTTGGTGAAACAGACTTGAGTGGCCCACCAGGATGGCTTCCCTACTCCGTTTTAGTACATCGTGTCCATGGGGGGATGTTTCCGTTGCAGAAGAACATTAGCATTAAGACCCAAATTAGGGTTAGGGTTATGGAGGCTGGGCTTCCCAGGCAGGAACTACGGCCTCGATGAATCCGAGCCTGGTGAAACACACTGAGTGGGCCATCAGGATTGCTTGCCTACTGTCTTTTTGTATGCTGTATGGTCGAGGGGATGTTTCAGTTGCACAGGAAAATTAGGGTTAAGAATACCCAAGGTATGGCTGGGTTGGGGATTTCGTGCTTCCCAGGCAGCAACCAGGGCCTCTGTGAAGGCTAGCTTGGTGGAACAGATTTAGTTGGCAATCGGGATGGCTTGCCTACTGACTTTTTCTAAACCGTATGGCCGGGGGGATGTTTCACTTGCACAAGAAAATTAGGGTTAAGACTCAAGTTAGGGTTAGGGTTGGGGAGACTGGGCTTCCCAGGCGGGATCCTGGGCTTCGGTGTAGCCTAGCTTGGTGAAACAGACTGAGTGGGCCATCGGGATAGCTTTCCTACTGGCTTTCTGTGCACTGTAAGGACGGGGTATCGTTTCAGTTGCACAAGAAAATTTCTGTTAAAACTCAAGTTAGGGTTAGGGTTGGGGAGACTGCGGATCCCAAGCGTAATCCTGGGCTTCGGTGCAGCCCAGCTTGGTGAAACAGACTGAGTGGGCCATCGGGATAGCTTGCCTACTTTCTTTTTGTACACCATTTGGACGGGGGAATGTTTCAGTTGCACAAGAAAATTAGGGCCAGGACTCTAGTTAGGGTTAAGGTTGGGGAGGCTAGGCTTCCCTGAAGGGAACCAGACCCTCTGCGAAGCCTAGCTTGGTGAAACAGACTTGAGTGGGCCACCAGGATGGCTTCCCTACTCCGTTTTACTACATTGTGTCCATGGGGGGATGTTTCCGTTGCAGAAGTACATTAGCATTAAGACCCAAAATAGGGTTAGGGTTATGGAGGCTGGGCTTCCCAGGCAGGAACTACGGCCTCGATGAAGCCGAGCCTGGTGAAACAGACTGAGTGGGCCATCAGGATTGCTTGCCTACAGACTTTTTCTAAACCGTATGGACGGGGGGATGTTTCACTTGCACAAGAAAATTAGGGTTAAGACTCAAGTTAGGGTTAGGGTTGGGGAGACTGGGCTTCCCAGGCGGGATCCTGGGCTTCGGTGTAGCCTAGCTTGGTGAAACAGACTGAGTGGGCCATCAGGATAGCTTTCCTACTGGCTTTCTGTGCACTGTAAGGACAGGGTATCGTTTCAGTTGCACAAGAAAATTTGTGTAAAAACTCAAGTTAGGGTTAGGGTTGGGGAGACTGCGGATCCCAAGCGTAATCCTGGGCTTCGGTGCAGCCCAGCTTGGTGAAACAGACTGAGTGGGCCATCGGGATAGCTTGCCTACTTTCTTTTTGTACACCGTTTGGACGGGGGAATGTTTCAGTTGCACAAGAAAATTAGGGCCAGGACTCTAGTTAGGGTTAAGGTTGGGGAGGCTAGGCTTCCCTGAAGGGAACCAGACCCTCTGTGAAGCCTAGCTTGGTGAAACAGACTTGAGTGGGCCACCAGGATGGCTTCCCTACTCCGTTTTACTACATCGTGTCCATGGGGGGATGTTTCCGTTGCAGAAGTACATTAGCATTAAGACCCAAAATAGGGTTAGGGTTATGGAGGCTGGGCTTCCCAGGAAGGAACTACGGCCTCGATGAAGCCGAGCCTGGTGAAACAGACTGAGTGGGCCATCAGGATTGCTTGCCTACTGTCTTTTTGTATGCTGTATGGTCGAGGGGATGTTTCAGTTGCACAGGAAAATTAGGATTAATACCCAAGGTATGGCTGGGTTGGGGAGACTGTGCTTCCCAGGCAGCAACCAGGGCCTCTGTGAAGGCTAGCTTGGTGGAACAGATTGAGTTGGCAATCGGGATGGCTTGCCTACTGACTTTTTCTAAACCGTATGGACGGGGGGATGTTTCACTTGCACAAGAAAATTAGGGTTAAGAATATCCAAGTTAGGGCTGGGTTGGGGAGACTGTGGTTCCCAGGCAGCAACCAGGTCCTCTGTGAATGCGAGCTTGGTGGAACAGATTGAGTTGGCAATCGGGATGGCTTGCCTACTGACTTTTTCTAAACCGTATGGACGGGGGGATGTTTCACTTGCACAAGAAAATTAGGGTTAAGACTCAAGTTAGGGTTAGGGTTGGGGAGACTGGGCTTCCCAGGCGGGATCCTGGGCTTCGGTGTAGCCTAGCTTGGTGAAACAGACTGAGTGGGCCATCGGGATAGCTTTCCTACTGGCTTTCTGTGCACTGTAAGGACAGGGTATCGTTTCAGTTGCACAAGAAAATTTGTGTAAAAACTCAAGTTAGGGTTAGGGTTGGGGAGACTGCGGATCCCAAGCGTAATCCTGGGCTTCGGTGCAGCCCAGCTTGGTGAAACAGACTGAGTGGGCCATCGGGATAGCTTGCCTACTTTCTTTTTGTACACCGTTTGGACGGGGAAATGTTTCAGTTGCACAAGAAAATTAGGGCCAAGTCTCTAGTTAGGGGTAAGGTTGGGGAGGCTAGGCTTCCTGGAGGGAACCAGACCCTCTGTGAAGCCTAGCTTGGTGAAACAGACTTGAGTGGGCCACCAGGATGGCTTCCCTACTCCGTTTTAGTACATCGTGTCCATGGGGGGATGTTTCCGTTGCAGAAGAACATTAGCATTAAGACCCAAATTAGGGTTAGGGTTATGGAGGCTGGGCTTCCCAGGCAGGAACTACGGCCTCGATGAAGCCGAGCCTGGTGAAACAGACTGAGTGGGCCATCAGGATTGCTTGCCTACTGTCTTTTTGTATGCTGTATGGTCGAGGGGATGTTTCAGTTGCACAGGAAAATTAGGATTAATACCCAAGGTATGGCTGGGTTGGGGAGACTGTGCTTCCCAGGCAGCAACCAGGGCCTCTGTGAAGGCTAGCTTGGTGGAACAGATTGAGTTGGCAATCGGGATGGCTTGCCTACTGACTTTTTCTAAACCGTATGGACGGGGGGATGTTTCACTTGCACAAGAAAATTAGGGTTAAGAATATCCAAGTTAGGGCTGGGTTGGGGAGACTGTGGTTCCCAGGCAGCAACCAGGTCCTCTGTGAATGCGAGCTTGGTGGAACAGATTGAGTTGGCAATCGGGATGGCTTGCCTACTGACTTTTTCTAAACCGTATGGACGGGGGGATGTTTCACTTGCACAAGAAAATTAGGGTTAAGACTCAAGTTAGGGTTAGGGTTGGGGAGACTGTGGTTCCCAGGCGGGATCCTGGGCTTCGGTGTAGCCTAGCTTGGTGAAACAGACTGAGTGGGCCATCGGGATAGCTTTCCTACTGGCTTTCTGTGCACTGTAAGGACAGGGTATCGTTTCAGTTGCACAAGAAAATTTGTGTAAAAACTCAAGTTAGGGTTAGGGTTGGGGAGACTGCGGATCCCAAGCGTAATCCTGGGCTTCGGTGCAGCCCAGCTTGGTGAAACAGACTGAGTGGGCCATCGGGATAGCTTGCCTACTTTCTTTTTGTACACCGTTTGGACGGGGAAATGTTTCAGTTGCACAAGAAAATTAGGGCCAAGTCTCTAGTTAGGGGTAAGGTTGGGGAGGCTAGGCTTCCTGGAGGGAACCAGACCCTCTGTGAAGCCTAGCTTGGTGAAACAGACTTGAGTGGGCCACCAGGATGGCTTCCCTACTCCGTTTTAGTACATCGTGTCCATGGGGGGATGTTTCCGTTGCAGAAGAACATTAGCATTAAGACCCAAATTAGGGTTAGGGTTATGGAGGCTGGGCTTCCCAGGCAGGAACTACGGCCTCGATGAAGCCGAGCCTGGTGAAACAGACTGAGTGGGCCATCAGGATTGCTTGCCTACTGTCTTTTTGTATGCTGTATGGTCGAGGGGATGTTTCAGTTGCACAGGAAAATTAGGATTAATACCCAAGGTATGGCTGGGTTGGGGAGACTGTGCTTCCCAGGCAGCAACCAGGGCCTCTGTGAAGGCTAGCTTGGTGGAACAGATTGAGTTGGCAATCGGGATGGCTTGCCTACTGACTTTTTCTAAACCGTATGGACGGGGGGATGTTTCACTTGCACAAGAAAATTAGGGTTAAGAATATCCAAGTTAGGGCTGGGTTGGGGAGACTGTGGTTCCCAGGCAGCAACCAGGTCCTCTGTGAATGCGAGCTTGGTGGAACAGATTGAGTTGGCAATCGGGATGGCTTGCCTACTGACTTTTTCTAAACCGTATGGACGGGGGGATGTTTCACTTGCACAAGAAAATTAGGGTTAAGACTCAAGTTAGGGTTAGGGTTGGGGAGACTGGGCTTCCCAGGCGGGATCCTGGGCTTCGGTGTAGCCTAGCTTGGTGAAACAGACTGAGTGGGCCATCGGGATAGCTTTCCTACTGGCTTTCTGTGCACTGTAAGGACAGGGTATCGTTTCAGTTGCACAAGAAAATTTGTGTAAAAACTCAAGTTAGGGTTAGGGTTGGGGAGACTGCGGATCCCAAGCGTAATCCTGGGCTTCGGTGCAGCCCAGCTTGGTGAAACAGACTGAGTGGGCCATCGGGATAGCTTGCCTACTTTCTTTTTGTACACCGTTTGGACGGGGAAATGTTTCAGTTGCACAAGAAAATTAGGGCCAAGTCTCTAGTTAGGGGTAAGGTTGGGGAGGCTAGGCTTCCTGGAGGGAACCAGACCCTCTGTGAAGCCTAGCTTGGTGAAACAGACTTGAGTGGGCCACCAGGATGGCTTCCCTACTCCGTTTTAGTACATCGTGTCCATGGGGGGATGTTTCCGTTGCAGAAGAACATTAGCATTAAGACCCAAATTAGGGTTAGGGTTATGGAGGCTGGGCTTCCCAGGCAGGAACTACGGCCTCGATGAATCCGAGCCTGGTGAAACAGACTGAGTGGGCCATCAGGATTGCTTGCCTACTGTCTTTTTGTACGCTGTATGGACGAGGGGATGTTTCAGTTGCACAGGAAAATTAGGATTAATACCCAAGGTATGGCTGGGTTGGGGAGACTGTGCTTCCCAGGCAGCAACCAGGGCCTCTGTGAAGGCTAGCTTGGTGGAACAGATTGAGTTGGCAATCGGGATGGCTTGCCTACTGACTTTTTCTAAACCGTATGGACGGGGGGATGTTTCACTTGCACAAGAAAATTAGGGTTAAGACTCAAGTTAGGGTTAGTGTTGGGGAGACTGGGCTTCCCAGGCGGGATCCTGGGCTTCGGTGTAGCCTAGCTTGGTGAAACAGACTGAGTGGGCCATCGGGATAGCTTTCCTACTGGCTTTCTGTGCACTGTAAGGATGGGGTATCGTTTCAGTTGCACAAGAAAATTTCTGTTAAAACTCAAGTTAGGGTTAGGGTTGGGGAGACTGCGGATCCCAAGCGTGATCCTGGGCTTCGGTGCAGCCTAGCTTGGTGAAACAGACTGAGTGGGCCATCGGGATAGCTTGCCTACTTTCTTTTTGTACACCATTTGGACGGGGAAATGTTTCAGTTGCACAAGAAAATTAGGGCCAAGACTCTAGTTAGGGGTAAGGTTGGGGAGGCTAGGCTTCCCTGAAGGGAACCAGACCCTCTGTGAAGCCTAGCTTGGTGAAACAGACTTGAGTGGGCCACCAGGATGGCTTCCCTACTCCGTTTTACTACATCGTGTCCATGGGGGGATGTTTCCGTTGCAGAAGTACATTAGCATTAAGACCCAAATTAGGGTTAGGGTTATGGAGGCTGGGCTTCCCAGGCAGGAACTACGGCCTCGATGAAGCCGAGCCTGGTGAAACAGACTGAGCGGGCCATCAGGATTGCTTGCCTACTGTCTTTTTGTATGCTGTATGGTCGAGGGGATGTTTCAGTTGCACAGGAAAATTAGGATTAATACCCAAGGTATGGCTGGGTTGGGGAGACTGTGCTTCCCAGGCAGCAACCAGGGCCTCTGTGAAGGCTAGCTTGGTGGAACAGATTGAGTTGGCAATCGGGATGGCTTGCCTACTGACTTTTTCTAAACCGTTTGGACGGGGGAATGTTTCAGTTGCACAAGAAAATTAGGGCCAGGACTCTAGTTAGGGTTAAGGTTGGGGAGGCTAGGCTTCCCTGAAGGGAACCAGACCCTCTGTGAAGCCTAGCTTGGTGAAACAGACTTGAGTGGGCCACCAGGATGGCTTCCCTACTCCGTTTTACTACATTGTGTCCATGGGGGGATGTTTCCGTTGCAGAGGTACATTAGCATTAAGACCCAAAATAGGGTTAGGGTTATGGAGGCTGGGCTTCCCAGGCAGGAACTACGGCCTCGATGAAGCCGAGCCTGGTGAAACAGACTGAGTGGGCCATCAGGATTGCTTGCCTACTGTCTTTTTGTATGCTGTATGGTCGAGGGGATGTTTCAGTTGCACAGGAAAATTAGGATTAATACCCAAGGTATGGCTGGGTTGGGGAGACTGTGGTTCCCAGGCAGCAAGCAGGGCCTCTGTGAAGGCTAGCTTGGTGGAACAGATTGAGTTGGCAATCGGGATGGCTTGCCTACTGACTTTTTCTAAACCGTATGGACGGGGGGATGTTTCACTTGCACAAGAAAATTAGGGTTAAGACTCAAGTTAGGGTTAGGGTTGGGGAGACTGGGCTTCCCAGGCGGGATCCTGGGCTTCGGTGTAGCCTAGCTTGGTGAAACAGACTGAGTGGGCCATCGGGATAGCTTTCCTACTGGCTTTCTGTGCACTGTAAGGATGGGGTATCGTTTCAGTTGCACAAGAAAATTTCTGTTAAAACTCAAGTTAGGGTTAGGGTTGGGGAGACTGCGGATCCCAAGCGTGATCCTGGGCTTCGGTGCAGCCTAGCTTGGTGAAACAGACTGAGTGGGCCATCGGGATAGCTTGCCTACTTTCTTTTTGTACACCATTTGGACGGGGAAATGTTTCAGTTGCACAAGAAAATTAGGGCCAAGACTCTAGTTAGGGGTAAGGTTGGGGAGGCTAGGCTTCCCTGAAGGGAACCAGACCCTCTGTGAAGCCTAGCTTGGTGAAACAGACTTGAGTGGGCCACCAGGATGGCTTCCCTACTCCGTTTCAGTACATCGTGTCCATGGGGGGATGTTTCCGTTGCAGAAGAACATTAGCATTAAGACCCAAATTAGGGTTAGGGTTATGGAGGCTGGGCTTCCCAGGCAGGAACTACGGCCTCGATGAATCCGAGCCTGGTGAAACAGACTGAGTGGGCCATCAGGATTGCTTGCCTACTGACTTTTTGTACGCTGTATGGACGAGGGGATGTTTCAGTTGCACAGGAAAATTAGGATTAATACCCAAGGTATGGCTGGGTTGGGGAGACTGTGCTTCCCAGGCAGCAACCAGGGCCTCTGTGAAGGCTAGCTTGGTGGAACAGATTGAGTTGGCAATCGGGATGGCTTGCCTACTGACTTTTTCTAAACCGTATGGACGGGGGGATGTTTCACTTGCACAAGAAAATTAGGGTTAAGACTCAAGTTAGGGTTAGGGTTGGGGAGACTGGGCTTCCCAGCCGGGATCCTGGGCTTCGGTGTAGCCTAGCTTGGTGAAACAGACTGAGTGGGCCATCGGGATAGCTTTCCTACTCGCTTTCTGTGCACTGAAAGGACGGGGTATCGTTTCAGTTGCACAAGAAAATTTCTGTTAAAACTCAAGTTAGGGTTAGGGTTGGGGAGACTGCGGATCCCAAGCGTGATCCTGGGCTTCGGTGCAGCCTAGCTTGGTGAAACAGACTGAGTGGGCAATCGGGATGGCTTGCCTACTGACTTTTTCTAAACCGTATGGACGGGGGGATGTTTCACTTGCACAAGAAAATTAGGGTTAAGACTCAAGTTAGGGTTAGGGTTGGGGAGACTGGGCTTCCCAGGCGGGATCCTGGGCTTCGGTGTAGCCTAGCTTGGTGAAACAGACTGAGTGGGCCATCGGGATAGCTTTCCTACTGGCTTTCTGTGCACTGTAAGGACGGGGTATCGTTTCAGTTGCACAAGAAAATTTGTGTAAAAACTCAAGTTAGGGTTAGGGTTGGGGAGACTGCGGATCCCAAGCGTAATCCTGGGCTTCGGTGCAGCCCAGCTTGGTGAAACAGACTGAGTGGGCCATTGGGATAGCTTGCCTACTTTCTTTTTGTACACCGTTTGGACGGGGGAATGTTTCAGTTGCACAAGAAAATTAAGGCCAGGACTCTAGTTAGGGTTATGGTTGGGGAGGCTAGGCTTCCCTGAAGGGAACCAGACCCTCTGTGAAGCCTAGCTTGGTGAAAAAGACTTTAGTGGGCCACCAGGATGGCTTCCCTACTCCGTTTTACTACATTGTGTCCATGGGGGGATGTTTCCGTTGCAGAAGTACATTAGCATTAAGACCCAAATTAGGGTTAGGGTTATGGAGGCTGGGCTTCCCAGGCAGGAACTACGGCCTCGATGAAGCCGAGCCTGGTGAAACAGACTGAGTGGGCCATCAGGATTGCTTGCCTACTGTCTTTTTGTATGCTGTATGGTCGAGGGGATGTTTCAGTTGCACAGGAAAATTAGGATTAATACCCAAGGTATGGCTGGGTTGGGGAGACTGTGCTTCCCAGGCAGCAACCAGGGCCTCTGTGAATGCGAGCTTGGTGGAACAGATTGAGTTGGCAATCGGGATGGCTTGCCTACTGACTTTTTCTAAACCGTATGGACGGGGGGATGTTTCACTTGCACAAGAAAATTAGGGTTAAGAATACCCAAGTTAGGGCTGGGTTGGGGAGACTGTGGTTCCCAGGCAGCAAGCAGGGCCTCTGTGAATGCGAGCTTGGTGGAACAGATTGTGTTGGCAATCGGGATGGCTTGCCTACTGACTTTTTCTAAACCGTATGGACGGGGGGATGTTTCACTTGCACAAGAAAATTAGGGTTAAGACTCAAGTTAGGGTTAGGGTTGGGGAGACTGGGCTTCCCAGCCGGGATCCTGGGCTTCGGTGTAGCCTAGCTTGGTGAAACAGACTGAGTGGGCCATCGGGATAGCTTTCCTACTGGCTTTCTGTGCACTGTAAGGACAGGGTATCGTTTCAGTTGCACAAGAAAATTTGTGTAAAAACTCAAGTTAGGGTTAGGGTTGGGGAGACTGCGGATCCCAAGCGTGATCCTGGGCTTCGGTGCAGCCTAGCTTGGTGAAACAGACTGAGTGGGCCATCGGGATAGCTTGCCTACTTTCTTTTTGTACACCGTTTGGACGGGGAAATGTTTCAGTTGCACAAGAAAATTAGGGCCAAGACTCTAGTTAGGGGTAAGGTTGGGGAGGCTAGGCTTCCTGGAGGGAACCAGACCCTCTGTGAAGCCTAGCTTGGTGAAACAGACTTGAGTGGGCCACCAGGATGGCTTCCCTACTCCGTTTTAGTACATCGTGTCCATGGGGGGATGTTTCCGTTGCAGAAGAACATTAGCATTAAGACCCAAATTAGGGTTAGGGTTATGGAGGCTGGGCTTCCCAGGCAGGAACTACGGCCTCGATGAATCCGAGCCTGGTGAAACAGACTGAGTGGGCCATCAGGATTGCTTGCCTACTGTCTTTTTGTATGCTGTATGGACGAGGGGATGTTTCAGTTGCACAGGAAAATTAGGATTAATACCCAAGGTATGGCTGGGTTGGGGAGACTGTGGTTCCCAGGCAGCAACCAGGGCCTCTGTGAAGGCTAGCTTGGTGGAACAGATTGAGTTGGCAATCGGGATGGCTTGCCTACTGACTTTTTCTAAACCATATGGACGGGGGGATGTTTCACTTGCACAAGAAAATTAGGGTTAAGACTCAAGTTAGGGTTAGGGTTGGGGAGACTGGGCTTCCCAGGCGGGATCCTGGGCTTCGGTGTAGCCTAGCTTGGTGAAACAGACTGAGTGGGCCATCGGGATAGCTTTCCTACTGGCTTTCTGTGCACTGTAAGGATGGGGTATCGTTTCAGTTGCACAAGAAAATTTCTGTTAAAACTCAAGTTAGGGTTAGGGTTGGGGAGACTGCGGATCCCAAGCGTGATCCTGGGCTTCGGTGCAGCCTAGCTTGGTGAAACAGACTGAGTGGGCCATCGGGATAGCTTGCCTACTTTCTTTTTGTACACCATTTGGACGGGGAAATGTTTCAGTTGCACAAGAAAATTAGGGCCAAGACTCTAGTTAGGGGTAAGGTTGGGGAGGCTAGGCTTCCCTGAAGGGAACCAGACCCTCTGTGAAGCCTAGCTTGGTGAAACAGACTTGAGTGGGCCACCAGGATGGCTTCCCTACTCCGTTTTAGTACATCGTGTCCATGGGGGGATGTTTCCGTTGCAGAAGAACATTAGCATTAAGACCCAAATTAGGGTTAGGGTTATGGAGGCTGGGCTTCCCAGGCAGGAACTACGGCCTCGATGAATCCGAGCCTGGTGAAACAGACTGAGTGGGCCATCAGGATTGCTTGCCTACTGACTTTTTGTACGCTGTATGGACGAGGGGATGTTTCAGTTGCACAGGAAAATTAGGATTAATACCCAAGGTATGGCTGGGTTGGGGAGACTGTGCTTCCCAGGCAGCAACCAGGGCCTCTGTGAAGGCTAGCTTGGTGGAACAGATTGAGTTGGCAATCGGGATGGCTTGCCTACTGACTTTTTCTAAACCGTATGGACGGGGGGATGTTTCACTTGCACAAGAAAATTAGGGTTAAGACTCAAGTTAGGGTTAGGGTTGGGGAGACTGGGCTTCCCAGGCGGGATCCTGGGCTTCGGTGTAGCCTAGCTTGGTGAAACAGACTGAGTGGGCCATCGGGATAGCTTTCCTACTGGCTTTCTGTGCACTTTAAGGATGGGGTATCGTTTCAGTTGCAAAAGAAAATTTCTGTTAAAACTCAAGTTAGGGTTAGGGTTGGGGAGACTGCGGATCCCAAGCGTGATCCTGGGCTTCGGTGCAGCCTAGCTTGGTGAAACAGACTGAGTGGGCCATCGGGATAGCTTGCCTACTTTCTTTTTGTACACCATTTGGACGGGGAAATGTTTCAGTTGCACAAGAAAATTAGGGCCAAGACTCTAGTTAGGGGTAAGGTTGGGGAGGCTAGGCTTCCTGGAGGGAACCAGACCCTCTGTGAAGCCTAGCTTGGTGAAACAGACTTGAGTGGGCCACCAGGATGGCTTCCCTACTCCGTTTTAGTACATCGTGTCCATGGGGGGATGTTTCCGTTGCAGAAGAACATTAGCATTAAGACCCAAATTAGGGTTAGGGTTATGGAGGCTGGGCTTCCCAGGCAGGAACTACGGCCTCGATGAATCCGAGCCTGGTGAAACAGACTGAGTGGGCCATCAGGATTGCTTGCCTACTGACTTTTTGTACGCTGTATGGACGAGGGGATGTTTCAGTTGCACAGGAAAATTAGGATTAATACCCAAGGTATGGCTGGGTTGGGGAGACTGTGCTTCCCAGGCAGCAACCAGGGCCTCTGTGAAGGCTAGCTTGGTGGAACAGATTGAGTTGGCAATCGGGATGGCTTGCCTACTGACTTTTTCTAAACCGTATGGACGGGGGGATGTTTCACTTGCACAAGAAAATTAGGGTTAAGACTCAAGTTAGGGTTAGGGTTGGGGAGACTGGGCTTCCCAGGCGGGATCCTGGGCTTCGGTGTAGCCTAGCTTGGTGAAACAGACTGAGTGGGCCATCGGGATAGCTTTCCTACTCGCTTTCTGTGCACTGTAAGGACGGGGTATCGTTTCAGTTGCACAAGAAAATTTCTGTTAAAACTCAAGTTAGTGTTAGGGTTGGGGAGACTGCGGATCCCAAGCGTGATCCTGGGCTTCGGTGCAGCCTAGCTTGGTGAAACAGACTGAGTGGGCAATCGGGATGGCTTGCCTACTGACTTTTTCTAAACCGTATGGACGGGGGGATGTTTCACTTGCACAAGAAAATTAGGGTTAAGACTCAAGTTAGGGTTAGGGTTGGGGAGACTGGGCTTCCCAGGCGGGATCCTGGGCTTCGGTGTAGCCTAGCTTGGTGAAACAGACTGAGTGGGCCATCGGGATAGCTTTCCTACTGGCTTTCTGTGCACTGTAAGGACGGGGTATCGTTTCAGTTGCACAAGAAAATTTGTGTAAAAACTCAAGTTAGGGTTAGGGTTGGGGAGACTGCGGATCCCAAGCGTAATCCTGGGCTTCGGTGCAGCCCAGCTTGGTGAAACAGACTGAGTGGGCCATTGGGATAGCTTGCCTACTTTCTTTTTGTACACCGTTTGGACGGGGGAATGTTTCAGTTGCACAAGAAAATTAAGGCCAGGACTCTAGTTAGGGTTAAGGTTGGGGAGGCTAGGCTTCCCTGAAGGGAACCAGACCCTCTGTGAAGCCTAGCTTGGTGAAAAGGACTTTAGTGGGCCACCAGGATGGCTTCCCTACTCCGTTTTACTACATTGTGTCCATGGGGGGATGTTTCCGTTGCAGAAGTACATTAGCATTAAGACCCAAATTAGGGTTAGGGCTATGGAGGCTGGGCTTCCCAGGCAGGAACTACGGCCTCGATGAAGCCTAGCCTGGTGAAACAGACTGAGTGGGCCATCAGGATTGCTTGCCTACTGTCTTTTTGTATGCTGTATGGTCGAGGGGATGTTTCAGTTGCACAGGAAAATTAGGATTAATACCCAAGGTATGGCTGGGTTGGGGAGACTGTGCTTCCCAGGCAGCAACCAGGGCCTCTGTGAAGGCTAGCTTGGTGGAACAGATTGAGTTGGCAATCGGGATGGCTTGCCTACTGACTTTTTCTAAACCGTATGGACGGGGGGATATTTCACTTGCACAAGAAAATTAGGGTTAAGAATACCCAAGTTAGGGCTGGGTTGGGGAGACTGTGGTTCCCAGGCAGCAACCAGGGCCTCTGTGAATGCGAGCTTGGTGGAACAGATTGAGTTGGCAATCGGGATGGCTTGCCTACTGACTTTTTCTAAACCGTATGGACGGGGGGATGTTTCACTTGCACAAGAAAATTAGGGTTAAGACTCAAGTTAGGGTTAGGGTTGGGGAGACTGGGCTTCCCAGGCGGGATCCTGGGCTTCGGTGTAGCCTAGCTTGGTGAAACAGACTGAGTGGGCCATCGGGATAGCTTTCCTACTGGCTTTCTGTGCACTGTAAGGACAGGGTATCGTTTCAGTTGCACAAGAAAATTTGTGTAAAAACTCAAGTTAGGGTTAGGGTTGGGGAGACTGCGGATCCCAAGCGTGATCCTGGGCTTCGGTGCAGCCTAGCTTGGTGAAAAAGACTGAGTGGGCCATCGGGATAGCTTGCCTACTTTCTTTTTGTACACCGTTTGGACGGGGGAATGTTTCAGTTGCACAAGAAAATTAGTGCCAAGACTCTAGTTACGGTTAAGGTTGGGGAGGCTAGGCTTCCTGGAGGGAACCAGACCCTCTGTGAAGCCTAGCTTGGTGAAACAGACTTGAGTGGGCCACCAGGATGGCTTCCCTACTCCGTTTTAGTACATCGTGTCCATGGGGGGATGTTTCCGTTGCAGAAGAACATTAGCATTAAGACCCAAATTAGGGTTAGGGTTATGGAGGCTGGGCTTCCCAGGCAGGAACTATGGCCTCGATGAAGCCGAGCCTGGTGAAACAGACTGAGTGGGCCATCAGGATTGCTTGCCTACTGTCTTTTTGTACGCTGTATGGACGAGGGGATGTTTCAGTTGCACAGGAAAATTAGGATTAATACCCAAGGTATGGCTGGGTTGGGGAGACTGTGGTTCCCAGGCAGCAACCAGGGCCTCTGTGAAGGCTAGCTTGGTGGAACAGATTGAGTTGGCAATCGGGATGGCTTGCCTACTGACTTTTTCTAAACCGTATGGACGGGGGGATGTTTCACTTGCACAAGAAAATTAGGGTTAAGACTCAAGTTAGGGTTAGGGTTGGGGAGACTGGGCTTCCCAGGCGGGATCCTGGGCTTCGGTGTAGCCTAGCTTGGTGAAACAGACTGAGTGGGCCATCGGGATAGCTTTCCTACTGGCTTTCTGTGCACTGTAAGGACAGGGTATCGTTTCAGTTGCACAAGAAAATTTGTGTAAAAACTCAAGTTAGGGTTAGGGTTGGGGAGACTGCGGATCCCAAGCGTAATCCTGGGCTTCGGTGCAGCCCAGCTTGGTGAAACAGACTGAGTGGGCCATCGGGATAGCTTGCCTACTTTCTTTTTGTACACCGTTTGGACGGGGAAATGTTTCAGTTGCACAAGAAAATTAGGGCCAAGACTAGTTAGGGGTAAGGTTGGGGAGGCTAGGCTTCCTGGAGGGAACCAGACCCTCTGTGAAGCCTAGCTTGGTGAAACAGACTTGAGTGGGCCACCAGGATGGCTTCCCTACTCCGTTTTAGTACATCGTGTCCATGGGGGGATGTTTCCGTTGCAGAAGAACATTAGCATTAAGACCCAAATTAGGGTTAGGGTTATGGAGGCTGGGCTTCCCAGGCAGGAACTACGGCCTCGATGAATCCGAGCCTGGTGAAACAGACTGAGTGGGCCATCAGGATTGCTTGCCTACTGTCTTTTTGTACGCTGTATGGACGAGGGGATGTTTCAGTTGCACAGGAAAATTAGGATTAATACCCAAGGTATGGCTGGGTTGGGGAGACTGTGCTTCCCAGGCAGCAACCAGGGCCTCTGTGAAGGCTAGCTTGGTGGAACAGATTGAGTTGGCAATCGGGATGGCTTGCCTACTGACTTTTTCTAAACCGTATGGATGGGGGGATGTTTCACTTGCACAAGAAAATTAGGGTTAAGACTCAAGTTAGGGTTAGGGTTGGGGAGACTGGGCTTCCCAGGCGGGATCCTGGGCTTCGGTGTAGCCTAGCTTGGTGAAACAGACTGAGTGGGCCATCGGGATAGCTTTCCTACTGGCTTTCTGTGCACTGTAAGGACGGGGTATCGTTTCAGTTGCACAAGAAAATTTCTGTTAAAACTCAAGTTAGGGTTAGGGTTGGGGAGACTGCGGATCCCAAGCGTGATCGTGGGCTTCGGTGCAGCCTAGCTTGGTGAAACAGACTGAGTGGGCCATCGGGATAGCTTGCCTACTTTCTTTTTGTACACCATTTGGACGGGGAAATGTTTCAGTTGCACAAGAAAATTAGGGCCAAGACTCTAGTTAGGGGTAAGGTTGGGGAGGCTAGGCTTCCCTGAAGGGAACCAGACCCTCTGTGAAGCCTAGCTTGGTGAAACAGACTTGAGTGGGCCACCAGGATGGCTTCCCTACTCCGTTTTAGTACATCGTGTCCATGGGGGGATGTTTCCGTTGCAGAAGTACATTAGCATTAAGACCCAAATTAGGGTTAGGGTTATGGAGGCTGGGCTTCCCAGGCAGGAACTACGGCCTCGATGAAGCCGAGCCTGGTGAAACAGACTGAGTGGGCCATCAGGATTGCTTGCCTACTGTCTTTTTTTATGCTGTATGGTCGAGGGGATGTTTCAGTTGCACAGGAAAATTAGGATTAATACCCAAGGTATGGCTGGGTTGGGGAGACTGTGCTTCCCAGGCAGCAACCAGGGCCTCTGTGAATGCGAGCTTGGTGGACCAGATTGAGTTGGCAATCGGGATGGCTTGCCTACTGACTTTTTCTAAACCGTATGGACGGGGGGATGTTTCACTTGCACAAGAAAATTAGGGTTAAGACTCAAGTTAGGGTTAGGGTTGGGGAGACTGGGCTTCCCAGGCGGGATCCTGGGCTTCGGTGTAGCCTAGCTTGGTGAAACAGACTGAGTGGGCCATCGGGATAGCTTTCCTACTGGCTTTCTGTGCACTGTAAGGACGGGGTATCGTTTCAGTTGCACAAGAAAATTTCTGTTAAAACTCAAGTTAGGGTTAGGGTTGGGGAGACTGCGGATCCCAAGCGTGATCCTGGGCTTCGGTGCAGCCTAGCTTGGTGAAAAAGACTGAGTGGGCCATCGGGATAGCTTGCCTACTTTCTTTTTGTACACCGTTTGGACGGGGGAATGTTTCAGTTGCACAAGAAAATTAAGGCCAGGACTCTAGTTAGGGTTAAGGTTGGGGAGGCTAGGCTTCCCTGAAGGGAACCAGACCCTCTGTGAAGCCTAGCTTGGTGAAAAGGACTTTAGTGGGCCACCAGGATGGCTTCCCTACTCCGTTTTACTACATTGTGTCCATGGGGGGATGTTTCCGTTGCAGAAGTACATTAGCATTAAGACCCAAATTAGGGTTAGGGCTATGGAGGCTGGGCTTCCCAGGCAGGAACTACGGCCTCGATGAAGCCTAGCCTGGTGAAACAGACTGAGTGGGCCATCAGGATTGCTTGCCTACTGTCTTTTTGTATGCTGTATGGTCGAGGGGATGTTTCAGTTGCACAGGAAAATTAGGATTAATACCCAAGGTATGGCTGGGTTGGGGAGACTGTGCTTCCCAGGCAGCAACCAGGGCCTCTGTGAAGGCTAGCTTGGTGGAACAGATTGAGTTGGCAATCGGGATGGCTTGCCTACTGACTTTTTCTAAACCGTATGGACGGGGGGATGTTTCACTTGCACAAGAAAATTAGGGTTAAGAATAGCCAAGTTAGGGCTGGGTTGGGGAGACTGTGGTTCCCAGGCAGCAACCAGGGCCTCTGTGAATGCGAGCTTGGTGGAACAGATTGAGTTGGCAATCGGGATGGCTTGCCTACTGACTTTTTCTAAACCGTATGGACGGGGGGATGTTTCACTTGCACAAGAAAATTAGGGTTAAGACTCAAGTTTGGGTTAGGGTTGGGGAGACTGGGCTTCCCAGGCGGGATCCTGGGCTTCGGTGTAGCCTAGCTTGGTGAAACAGACTGAGTGGGCCATCGGGATAGCTTTCCTACTGGCTTTCTGTGCACTGTAAGAACAGGGTATCGTTTCAGTTGCACAAGAAAATTTGTGTAAAAACTCAAGTTAGGGTTAGGGTTGGGGAGACTGCGGATCCCAAGCGTGATCCTGGGCTTCGGTGCAGCCTAGCTTGGTGAAAAAGACTGAGTGGGCCATCGGGATAGCTTGCCTACTTTCTTTTTGTACACCGTTTGGACGGGGGAATGTTTCAGTTGCACAAGAAAATTAGTGCCAAGACTCTAGTTACGGTTAAGGTTGGGGAGGCTAGGCTTCCTGGAGGGAACCAGACCCTCTGTGAAGCCTAGCTTGGTGAAACAGACTTGAGTGGGCCACCAGGATGGCTTCCCTACTCCGTTTGAGTACATCGTGTCCATGGGGGGATGTTTCCGTTGCAGAAGAACATTAGCATTAAGACCCAAATTAGGGTTAGGGTTATGGAGGCTGGGCTTCCCAGGCAGGAACTATGGCCTCGATGAAGCCGAGCCTGGTGAAACAGACTGAGTGGGCCATCAGGATTGCTTGCCTACTGTCTTTTTGTACGCTGTATGGACGAGGGGATGTTTCAGTTGCACAGGAAAATTAGGATTAATACCCAAGGTATGGCTGGGTTGGGGAGACTGTGCTTCCCAGGCAGCAACCAGGGCCTCTGTGAAGGCTAGCTTGGTGGAACAGATTGAGTTGGCAATCGGGATGGCTTGCCTACTGACTTTTTCTAAACCGTATGGACGGGGGGATGTTTCACTTGCACAAGAAAATTAGGGTTAAGACTCAAGTTAGGGTTAGGGTTGGGGAGACTGGGCTTCCCAGGCGGGATCCTGGGCTTCGGTGTAGCCTAGCTTGGTGAAACAGACTGAGTGGGCCATCGGGATAGCTTTCCTACTGGCTTTCTGTGCACTGTAAGGACAGGGTATCGTTTCAGTTGCACAAGAAAATTTGTGTAAAAACTCAAGTTAGGGTTAGGGTTGGGGAGACTGCGGATCCCAAGCGTAATCCTGGGCTTCGGTGCAGCCCAGCTTGGTGAAACAGACTGAGTGGGCCATCGGGATAGCTTGCCTACTTTCTTTTTGTACACCATTTGGACGGGGGAATGTTTCAGTTGCACAAGAAAATTAGGGCCAGGACTCTAGTTAGGTTTAAGGTTGGGGAGGCTAGGCTTCCCTGAAGGGAACCAGACCCTCTGTGAAGCCTAGCTTGGTGAAACAGACTTGAGTGGGCCACCAGGATGGCTTCCCTACTCCGTTTTACTACATTGTGTCCATGGGGGGATGTTTCCGTTGCAGAAGTACATTAGCATTACGACCCAAAATAGGGTTAGGGCTATGGAGGCTGGGCTTCCCAGGCAGGAACTACGGCCTCGATGAAGCCGAGCCTGGTGAAACAGACTGAGCGGGCCATCAGGATTGCTTGCCTACTGTCTTTTTGTATGCTGTATGGTCGAGGGGTTGTTTCAGTTGCACAGGAAAATTAGGATTAATACCCAAGGTATGGCTGGGTTGGG
This sequence comes from Heloderma suspectum, assembly GCF_057233095.1. Lineage (NCBI taxonomy): Eukaryota > Metazoa > Chordata > Lepidosauria > Squamata > Helodermatidae > Heloderma > Heloderma suspectum. The sequence goes on along the minus strand of NC_139467.1, from coordinate 48,040,000 downwards.
GAGACTGTGCTTCCCAGGCAGCAACCAGGGCCTCTGTGAAGGCTAGCTTGGTGGAACAGATTGAGTTGGCAATCGGGATGGCTTGCCTACTGACTTTTTCTAAACCGTTTGGACGGGGGAATGTTTCAGTTGCACAAGAAAATTAGGGCCAGGACTCTAGTTAGGGTTAAGGTTGGGGAGGCTAGGCTTCCCTGAAGGGAACCAGACCCTCTGTGAAGCCTAGCTTGGTGAAACAGACTTGAGTGGGCCACCAGGATGGCTTCCCTACTCCGTTTTACTACATTGTGTCCATGGGGGGATGTTTCCGTTGCAGAAGTACATTAGCATTACGACCCAAAATAGGGTTAGGGTTATGGAGGCTGGGCTTCCCAGGCAGGAACTACGGCCTCGATGAAGCCGAGCCTGGTGAAACAGACTGAGTGGGCCATCAGGATTGCTTGCCTACTGTCTTTTTGTATGCTGTATGGTCGAGGGGTTGTTTCAGTTGCACAGGAAAATTAGGATTAATACCCAAGGTATGGCTGGGTTGGGGAGACTGTGGTTCCCAGGCAGCAACCAGGGCCTCTGTGAAGGCTAGCTTGGTGGAACAGATTGAGTTGGCAATCGGGATGGCTTGCCTACTGACTTTTTCTAAACCGTATGGACGGGGGGATGTTTCACTTGCACAAGAAAATTAGGGTTAAGAATACCCAAGTTAGGGCTGGGTTGGGGAGACTGTGGTTCCCAGGCAGCAACCAGGGCCTCTGTGAATGCGAGCTTGGTGGACCAGATTGAGTTGGCAATCGGGATGGCTTGCCTACTGACTTTTTCTAAACCGTATGGACGGGGGGATGTTTCACTTGCACAAGAAAATTAGGGTTAAGACTCAAGTTAGGGTTAGGGTTGGGGAGACTGGGCTTCCCAGCCGGGATCCTGGGCTTCGGTGTAGCCTAGCTTGGTGAAACAGACTGAGTGGGCCATCGGGATAGCTTTCCTACTCGCTTTCTGTGCACTGTAAGGACGGGGTATCGTTTCAGTTGCACAAGAAAATTTCTGTTAAAACTCAAGTTAGGGTTAGGGTTGGGGAGACTGCGGATCCCAAGCGTGATCCTGGGCTTCGGTGCAGCCTAGCTTGGTGAAACAGACTGAGTGGGCCATCGGGATAGCTTGCCTACTTTCTTTTTGTACACCGTTTGGACGGGGAAATGTTTCAGTTGCACAAGAAAATTAGGGCCAAGTCTCTAGTTAGGGGTAAGGTTGGGGAGGCTAGGCTTCCTGGAGGGAACCAGACCCTCTGTGAAGCCTAGCTTGGTGAAACAGACTTGAGTGGGCCACCAGGATGGCTTCCCTACTCCGTTTTAGTACATCGTGTCCATGGGGGGATGTTTCCGTTGCAGAAGAACATTAGCATTAAGACCCAAATTAGGGTTAGGGTTATGGAGGCTGGGCTTCCCAGGCAGGAACTACGGCCTCGATGAATCCGAGCCTGGTGAAACAGACTGAGTGGGCCATCAGGATTGCTTGCCTACTGTCTTTTTGTACGCTGTATGGACGAGGGGATGTTTCAGTTGCACAGGAAAATTAGGATTAATACCCAAGGTATGGCTGGGTTGGGGAGACTGTGCTTCCCAGGCAGCAACCAGGGCCTCTGTGAAGGCTAGCTTGGTGGAACAGATTGAGTTGGCAATCGGGATGGCTTGCCTACTGACTTTTTCTAAACCGTATGGACGGGGGGATGTTTCACTTGCACAAGAAAATTAGGGTTAAGACTCAAGTTAGGGTTAGTGTTGGGGAGACTGGGCTTCCCAGGCGGGATCCTGGGCTTCGGTGTAGCCTAGCTTGGTGAAACAGACTGAGTGGGCCATCGGGATAGCTTTCCTACTGGCTTTCTGTGCACTGTAAGGATGGGGTATCGTTTCAGTTGCACAAGAAAATTTCTGTTAAAACTCAAGTTAGGGTTAGGGTTGGGGAGACTGCGGATCCCAAGCGTGATCCTGGGCTTCGGTGCAGCCTAGCTTGGTGAAACAGACTGAGTGGGCCATCGGGATAGCTTGCCTACTTTCTTTTTGTACACCATTTGGACGGGGAAATGTTTCAGTTGCACAAGAAAATTAGGGCCAAGACTCTAGTTAGGGGTAAGGTTGGGGAGGCTAGGCTTCCCTGAAGGGAACCAGACCCTCTGTGAAGCCTAGCTTGGTGAAACAGACTTGAGTGGGCCACCAGGATGGCTTCCCTACTCCGTTTTACTACATCGTGTCCATGGGGGGATGTTTCCGTTGCAGAAGTACATTAGCATTAAGACCCAAATTAGGGTTAGGGTTATGGAGGCTGGGCTTCCCAGGCAGGAACTACGGCCTCGATGAAGCCGAGCCTGGTGAAACAGACTGAGCGGGCCATCAGGATTGCTTGCCTACTGTCTTTTTGTATGCTGTATGGTCGAGGGGTTGTTTCAGTTGCACAGGAAAATTAGGATTAATACCCAAGGTATGGCTGGGTTGGGGAGACTGTGCTTCCCAGGCAGCAACCAGGGCCTCTGTGAAGGCTAGCTTGGTGGAACAGATTGAGTTGGCAATCGGGATGGCTTGCCTACTGACTTTTTCTAAACCGTTTGGACGGGGGAATGTTTCAGTTGCACAAGAAAATTAGGGCCAGGACTCTAGTTAGGGTTAAGGTTGGGGAGGCTAGGCTTCCCTGAAGGGAACCAGACCCTCTGTGAAGCCTAGCTTGGTGAAACAGACTTGAGTGGGCCACCAGGATGGCTTCCCTACTCCGTTTTACTACATTGTGTCCATGGGGGGATGTTTCCGTTGCAGAGGTACATTAGCATTAAGACCCAAAATAGGGTTAGGGTTATGGAGGCTGGGCTTCCCAGGCAGGAACTACGGCCTCGATGAAGCCGAGCCTGGTGAAACAGACTGAGTGGGCCATCAGGATTGCTTGCCTACTGTCTTTTTGTATGCTGTATGGTCGAGGGGATGTTTCAGTTGCACAGGAAAATTAGGATTAATACCCAAGGTATGGCTGGGTTGGGGAGACTGTGGTTCCCAGGCAGCAACCAGGGCCTCTGTGAAGGCTAGCTTGGTGGAACAGATTGAGTTGGCAATCGGGATGGCTTGCCTACTGACTTTTTCTAAACCGTATGGACGGGGGGATGTTTCACTTGCACAAGAAAATTAGGGTTAAGACTCAAGTTAGGGTTAGGGTTGGGGAGACTGGGCTTCCCAGGCGGGATCCTGGGCTTCGGTGTAGCCTAGCTTGGTGAAACAGACTGAGTGGGCCATCGGGATAGCTTTCCTACTGGCTTTCTGTGCACTGTAAGGACGGGGTATCGTTTCAGTTGCACAAGAAAATTTCTGTTAAAACTCAAGTTAGGGTTAGGGTTGGGGAGACTGCGGATCCCAAGCGTAATCCTGGGCTTCGGTGCAGCCTAGCTTGGTGAAACAGACTGAGTGGGCCATCGGGATAGCTTGCCTACTTTCTTTTTGTACACCATTTGGACGGGGAAATGTTTCAGTTGCACAAGAAAATTAGGGCCAAGACTCTAGTTAGGGGTAAGGTTGGGGAGGCTAGGCTTCCTGGAGGGAACCAGACCCTCTGTGAAGCCTAGCTTGGTGAAACAGACTTGAGTGGCCCACCAGGATGGCTTCCCTACTCCGTTTTAGTACATCGTGTCCATGGGGGGATGTTTCCGTTGCAGAAGAACATTAGCATTAAGACCCAAATTAGGGTTAGGGTTATGGAGGCTGGGCTTCCCAGGCAGGAACTACGGCCTCGATGAATCCGAGCCTGGTGAAACACACTGAGTGGGCCATCAGGATTGCTTGCCTACTGTCTTTTTGTATGCTGTATGGTCGAGGGGATGTTTCAGTTGCACAGGAAAATTAGGGTTAAGAATACCCAAGGTATGGCTGGGTTGGGGATTTCGTGCTTCCCAGGCAGCAACCAGGGCCTCTGTGAAGGCTAGCTTGGTGGAACAGATTTAGTTGGCAATCGGGATGGCTTGCCTACTGACTTTTTCTAAACCGTATGGCCGGGGGGATGTTTCACTTGCACAAGAAAATTAGGGTTAAGACTCAAGTTAGGGTTAGGGTTGGGGAGACTGGGCTTCCCAGGCGGGATCCTGGGCTTCGGTGTAGCCTAGCTTGGTGAAACAGACTGAGTGGGCCATCGGGATAGCTTTCCTACTGGCTTTCTGTGCACTGTAAGGACGGGGTATCGTTTCAGTTGCACAAGAAAATTTCTGTTAAAACTCAAGTTAGGGTTAGGGTTGGGGAGACTGCGGATCCCAAGCGTAATCCTGGGCTTCGGTGCAGCCCAGCTTGGTGAAACAGACTGAGTGGGCCATCGGGATAGCTTGCCTACTTTCTTTTTGTACACCATTTGGACGGGGGAATGTTTCAGTTGCACAAGAAAATTAGGGCCAGGACTCTAGTTAGGGTTAAGGTTGGGGAGGCTAGGCTTCCCTGAAGGGAACCAGACCCTCTGCGAAGCCTAGCTTGGTGAAACAGACTTGAGTGGGCCACCAGGATGGCTTCCCTACTCCGTTTTACTACATTGTGTCCATGGGGGGATGTTTCCGTTGCAGAAGTACATTAGCATTAAGACCCAAAATAGGGTTAGGGTTATGGAGGCTGGGCTTCCCAGGCAGGAACTACGGCCTCGATGAAGCCGAGCCTGGTGAAACAGACTGAGTGGGCCATCAGGATTGCTTGCCTACAGACTTTTTCTAAACCGTATGGACGGGGGGATGTTTCACTTGCACAAGAAAATTAGGGTTAAGACTCAAGTTAGGGTTAGGGTTGGGGAGACTGGGCTTCCCAGGCGGGATCCTGGGCTTCGGTGTAGCCTAGCTTGGTGAAACAGACTGAGTGGGCCATCAGGATAGCTTTCCTACTGGCTTTCTGTGCACTGTAAGGACAGGGTATCGTTTCAGTTGCACAAGAAAATTTGTGTAAAAACTCAAGTTAGGGTTAGGGTTGGGGAGACTGCGGATCCCAAGCGTAATCCTGGGCTTCGGTGCAGCCCAGCTTGGTGAAACAGACTGAGTGGGCCATCGGGATAGCTTGCCTACTTTCTTTTTGTACACCGTTTGGACGGGGGAATGTTTCAGTTGCACAAGAAAATTAGGGCCAGGACTCTAGTTAGGGTTAAGGTTGGGGAGGCTAGGCTTCCCTGAAGGGAACCAGACCCTCTGTGAAGCCTAGCTTGGTGAAACAGACTTGAGTGGGCCACCAGGATGGCTTCCCTACTCCGTTTTACTACATCGTGTCCATGGGGGGATGTTTCCGTTGCAGAAGTACATTAGCATTAAGACCCAAAATAGGGTTAGGGTTATGGAGGCTGGGCTTCCCAGGAAGGAACTACGGCCTCGATGAAGCCGAGCCTGGTGAAACAGACTGAGTGGGCCATCAGGATTGCTTGCCTACTGTCTTTTTGTATGCTGTATGGTCGAGGGGATGTTTCAGTTGCACAGGAAAATTAGGATTAATACCCAAGGTATGGCTGGGTTGGGGAGACTGTGCTTCCCAGGCAGCAACCAGGGCCTCTGTGAAGGCTAGCTTGGTGGAACAGATTGAGTTGGCAATCGGGATGGCTTGCCTACTGACTTTTTCTAAACCGTATGGACGGGGGGATGTTTCACTTGCACAAGAAAATTAGGGTTAAGAATATCCAAGTTAGGGCTGGGTTGGGGAGACTGTGGTTCCCAGGCAGCAACCAGGTCCTCTGTGAATGCGAGCTTGGTGGAACAGATTGAGTTGGCAATCGGGATGGCTTGCCTACTGACTTTTTCTAAACCGTATGGACGGGGGGATGTTTCACTTGCACAAGAAAATTAGGGTTAAGACTCAAGTTAGGGTTAGGGTTGGGGAGACTGGGCTTCCCAGGCGGGATCCTGGGCTTCGGTGTAGCCTAGCTTGGTGAAACAGACTGAGTGGGCCATCGGGATAGCTTTCCTACTGGCTTTCTGTGCACTGTAAGGACAGGGTATCGTTTCAGTTGCACAAGAAAATTTGTGTAAAAACTCAAGTTAGGGTTAGGGTTGGGGAGACTGCGGATCCCAAGCGTAATCCTGGGCTTCGGTGCAGCCCAGCTTGGTGAAACAGACTGAGTGGGCCATCGGGATAGCTTGCCTACTTTCTTTTTGTACACCGTTTGGACGGGGAAATGTTTCAGTTGCACAAGAAAATTAGGGCCAAGTCTCTAGTTAGGGGTAAGGTTGGGGAGGCTAGGCTTCCTGGAGGGAACCAGACCCTCTGTGAAGCCTAGCTTGGTGAAACAGACTTGAGTGGGCCACCAGGATGGCTTCCCTACTCCGTTTTAGTACATCGTGTCCATGGGGGGATGTTTCCGTTGCAGAAGAACATTAGCATTAAGACCCAAATTAGGGTTAGGGTTATGGAGGCTGGGCTTCCCAGGCAGGAACTACGGCCTCGATGAAGCCGAGCCTGGTGAAACAGACTGAGTGGGCCATCAGGATTGCTTGCCTACTGTCTTTTTGTATGCTGTATGGTCGAGGGGATGTTTCAGTTGCACAGGAAAATTAGGATTAATACCCAAGGTATGGCTGGGTTGGGGAGACTGTGCTTCCCAGGCAGCAACCAGGGCCTCTGTGAAGGCTAGCTTGGTGGAACAGATTGAGTTGGCAATCGGGATGGCTTGCCTACTGACTTTTTCTAAACCGTATGGACGGGGGGATGTTTCACTTGCACAAGAAAATTAGGGTTAAGAATATCCAAGTTAGGGCTGGGTTGGGGAGACTGTGGTTCCCAGGCAGCAACCAGGTCCTCTGTGAATGCGAGCTTGGTGGAACAGATTGAGTTGGCAATCGGGATGGCTTGCCTACTGACTTTTTCTAAACCGTATGGACGGGGGGATGTTTCACTTGCACAAGAAAATTAGGGTTAAGACTCAAGTTAGGGTTAGGGTTGGGGAGACTGTGGTTCCCAGGCGGGATCCTGGGCTTCGGTGTAGCCTAGCTTGGTGAAACAGACTGAGTGGGCCATCGGGATAGCTTTCCTACTGGCTTTCTGTGCACTGTAAGGACAGGGTATCGTTTCAGTTGCACAAGAAAATTTGTGTAAAAACTCAAGTTAGGGTTAGGGTTGGGGAGACTGCGGATCCCAAGCGTAATCCTGGGCTTCGGTGCAGCCCAGCTTGGTGAAACAGACTGAGTGGGCCATCGGGATAGCTTGCCTACTTTCTTTTTGTACACCGTTTGGACGGGGAAATGTTTCAGTTGCACAAGAAAATTAGGGCCAAGTCTCTAGTTAGGGGTAAGGTTGGGGAGGCTAGGCTTCCTGGAGGGAACCAGACCCTCTGTGAAGCCTAGCTTGGTGAAACAGACTTGAGTGGGCCACCAGGATGGCTTCCCTACTCCGTTTTAGTACATCGTGTCCATGGGGGGATGTTTCCGTTGCAGAAGAACATTAGCATTAAGACCCAAATTAGGGTTAGGGTTATGGAGGCTGGGCTTCCCAGGCAGGAACTACGGCCTCGATGAAGCCGAGCCTGGTGAAACAGACTGAGTGGGCCATCAGGATTGCTTGCCTACTGTCTTTTTGTATGCTGTATGGTCGAGGGGATGTTTCAGTTGCACAGGAAAATTAGGATTAATACCCAAGGTATGGCTGGGTTGGGGAGACTGTGCTTCCCAGGCAGCAACCAGGGCCTCTGTGAAGGCTAGCTTGGTGGAACAGATTGAGTTGGCAATCGGGATGGCTTGCCTACTGACTTTTTCTAAACCGTATGGACGGGGGGATGTTTCACTTGCACAAGAAAATTAGGGTTAAGAATATCCAAGTTAGGGCTGGGTTGGGGAGACTGTGGTTCCCAGGCAGCAACCAGGTCCTCTGTGAATGCGAGCTTGGTGGAACAGATTGAGTTGGCAATCGGGATGGCTTGCCTACTGACTTTTTCTAAACCGTATGGACGGGGGGATGTTTCACTTGCACAAGAAAATTAGGGTTAAGACTCAAGTTAGGGTTAGGGTTGGGGAGACTGGGCTTCCCAGGCGGGATCCTGGGCTTCGGTGTAGCCTAGCTTGGTGAAACAGACTGAGTGGGCCATCGGGATAGCTTTCCTACTGGCTTTCTGTGCACTGTAAGGACAGGGTATCGTTTCAGTTGCACAAGAAAATTTGTGTAAAAACTCAAGTTAGGGTTAGGGTTGGGGAGACTGCGGATCCCAAGCGTAATCCTGGGCTTCGGTGCAGCCCAGCTTGGTGAAACAGACTGAGTGGGCCATCGGGATAGCTTGCCTACTTTCTTTTTGTACACCGTTTGGACGGGGAAATGTTTCAGTTGCACAAGAAAATTAGGGCCAAGTCTCTAGTTAGGGGTAAGGTTGGGGAGGCTAGGCTTCCTGGAGGGAACCAGACCCTCTGTGAAGCCTAGCTTGGTGAAACAGACTTGAGTGGGCCACCAGGATGGCTTCCCTACTCCGTTTTAGTACATCGTGTCCATGGGGGGATGTTTCCGTTGCAGAAGAACATTAGCATTAAGACCCAAATTAGGGTTAGGGTTATGGAGGCTGGGCTTCCCAGGCAGGAACTACGGCCTCGATGAATCCGAGCCTGGTGAAACAGACTGAGTGGGCCATCAGGATTGCTTGCCTACTGTCTTTTTGTACGCTGTATGGACGAGGGGATGTTTCAGTTGCACAGGAAAATTAGGATTAATACCCAAGGTATGGCTGGGTTGGGGAGACTGTGCTTCCCAGGCAGCAACCAGGGCCTCTGTGAAGGCTAGCTTGGTGGAACAGATTGAGTTGGCAATCGGGATGGCTTGCCTACTGACTTTTTCTAAACCGTATGGACGGGGGGATGTTTCACTTGCACAAGAAAATTAGGGTTAAGACTCAAGTTAGGGTTAGTGTTGGGGAGACTGGGCTTCCCAGGCGGGATCCTGGGCTTCGGTGTAGCCTAGCTTGGTGAAACAGACTGAGTGGGCCATCGGGATAGCTTTCCTACTGGCTTTCTGTGCACTGTAAGGATGGGGTATCGTTTCAGTTGCACAAGAAAATTTCTGTTAAAACTCAAGTTAGGGTTAGGGTTGGGGAGACTGCGGATCCCAAGCGTGATCCTGGGCTTCGGTGCAGCCTAGCTTGGTGAAACAGACTGAGTGGGCCATCGGGATAGCTTGCCTACTTTCTTTTTGTACACCATTTGGACGGGGAAATGTTTCAGTTGCACAAGAAAATTAGGGCCAAGACTCTAGTTAGGGGTAAGGTTGGGGAGGCTAGGCTTCCCTGAAGGGAACCAGACCCTCTGTGAAGCCTAGCTTGGTGAAACAGACTTGAGTGGGCCACCAGGATGGCTTCCCTACTCCGTTTTACTACATCGTGTCCATGGGGGGATGTTTCCGTTGCAGAAGTACATTAGCATTAAGACCCAAATTAGGGTTAGGGTTATGGAGGCTGGGCTTCCCAGGCAGGAACTACGGCCTCGATGAAGCCGAGCCTGGTGAAACAGACTGAGCGGGCCATCAGGATTGCTTGCCTACTGTCTTTTTGTATGCTGTATGGTCGAGGGGATGTTTCAGTTGCACAGGAAAATTAGGATTAATACCCAAGGTATGGCTGGGTTGGGGAGACTGTGCTTCCCAGGCAGCAACCAGGGCCTCTGTGAAGGCTAGCTTGGTGGAACAGATTGAGTTGGCAATCGGGATGGCTTGCCTACTGACTTTTTCTAAACCGTTTGGACGGGGGAATGTTTCAGTTGCACAAGAAAATTAGGGCCAGGACTCTAGTTAGGGTTAAGGTTGGGGAGGCTAGGCTTCCCTGAAGGGAACCAGACCCTCTGTGAAGCCTAGCTTGGTGAAACAGACTTGAGTGGGCCACCAGGATGGCTTCCCTACTCCGTTTTACTACATTGTGTCCATGGGGGGATGTTTCCGTTGCAGAGGTACATTAGCATTAAGACCCAAAATAGGGTTAGGGTTATGGAGGCTGGGCTTCCCAGGCAGGAACTACGGCCTCGATGAAGCCGAGCCTGGTGAAACAGACTGAGTGGGCCATCAGGATTGCTTGCCTACTGTCTTTTTGTATGCTGTATGGTCGAGGGGATGTTTCAGTTGCACAGGAAAATTAGGATTAATACCCAAGGTATGGCTGGGTTGGGGAGACTGTGGTTCCCAGGCAGCAAGCAGGGCCTCTGTGAAGGCTAGCTTGGTGGAACAGATTGAGTTGGCAATCGGGATGGCTTGCCTACTGACTTTTTCTAAACCGTATGGACGGGGGGATGTTTCACTTGCACAAGAAAATTAGGGTTAAGACTCAAGTTAGGGTTAGGGTTGGGGAGACTGGGCTTCCCAGGCGGGATCCTGGGCTTCGGTGTAGCCTAGCTTGGTGAAACAGACTGAGTGGGCCATCGGGATAGCTTTCCTACTGGCTTTCTGTGCACTGTAAGGATGGGGTATCGTTTCAGTTGCACAAGAAAATTTCTGTTAAAACTCAAGTTAGGGTTAGGGTTGGGGAGACTGCGGATCCCAAGCGTGATCCTGGGCTTCGGTGCAGCCTAGCTTGGTGAAACAGACTGAGTGGGCCATCGGGATAGCTTGCCTACTTTCTTTTTGTACACCATTTGGACGGGGAAATGTTTCAGTTGCACAAGAAAATTAGGGCCAAGACTCTAGTTAGGGGTAAGGTTGGGGAGGCTAGGCTTCCCTGAAGGGAACCAGACCCTCTGTGAAGCCTAGCTTGGTGAAACAGACTTGAGTGGGCCACCAGGATGGCTTCCCTACTCCGTTTCAGTACATCGTGTCCATGGGGGGATGTTTCCGTTGCAGAAGAACATTAGCATTAAGACCCAAATTAGGGTTAGGGTTATGGAGGCTGGGCTTCCCAGGCAGGAACTACGGCCTCGATGAATCCGAGCCTGGTGAAACAGACTGAGTGGGCCATCAGGATTGCTTGCCTACTGACTTTTTGTACGCTGTATGGACGAGGGGATGTTTCAGTTGCACAGGAAAATTAGGATTAATACCCAAGGTATGGCTGGGTTGGGGAGACTGTGCTTCCCAGGCAGCAACCAGGGCCTCTGTGAAGGCTAGCTTGGTGGAACAGATTGAGTTGGCAATCGGGATGGCTTGCCTACTGACTTTTTCTAAACCGTATGGACGGGGGGATGTTTCACTTGCACAAGAAAATTAGGGTTAAGACTCAAGTTAGGGTTAGGGTTGGGGAGACTGGGCTTCCCAGCCGGGATCCTGGGCTTCGGTGTAGCCTAGCTTGGTGAAACAGACTGAGTGGGCCATCGGGATAGCTTTCCTACTCGCTTTCTGTGCACTGAAAGGACGGGGTATCGTTTCAGTTGCACAAGAAAATTTCTGTTAAAACTCAAGTTAGGGTTAGGGTTGGGGAGACTGCGGATCCCAAGCGTGATCCTGGGCTTCGGTGCAGCCTAGCTTGGTGAAACAGACTGAGTGGGCAATCGGGATGGCTTGCCTACTGACTTTTTCTAAACCGTATGGACGGGGGGATGTTTCACTTGCACAAGAAAATTAGGGTTAAGACTCAAGTTAGGGTTAGGGTTGGGGAGACTGGGCTTCCCAGGCGGGATCCTGGGCTTCGGTGTAGCCTAGCTTGGTGAAACAGACTGAGTGGGCCATCGGGATAGCTTTCCTACTGGCTTTCTGTGCACTGTAAGGACGGGGTATCGTTTCAGTTGCACAAGAAAATTTGTGTAAAAACTCAAGTTAGGGTTAGGGTTGGGGAGACTGCGGATCCCAAGCGTAATCCTGGGCTTCGGTGCAGCCCAGCTTGGTGAAACAGACTGAGTGGGCCATTGGGATAGCTTGCCTACTTTCTTTTTGTACACCGTTTGGACGGGGGAATGTTTCAGTTGCACAAGAAAATTAAGGCCAGGACTCTAGTTAGGGTTATGGTTGGGGAGGCTAGGCTTCCCTGAAGGGAACCAGACCCTCTGTGAAGCCTAGCTTGGTGAAAAAGACTTTAGTGGGCCACCAGGATGGCTTCCCTACTCCGTTTTACTACATTGTGTCCATGGGGGGATGTTTCCGTTGCAGAAGTACATTAGCATTAAGACCCAAATTAGGGTTAGGGTTATGGAGGCTGGGCTTCCCAGGCAGGAACTACGGCCTCGATGAAGCCGAGCCTGGTGAAACAGACTGAGTGGGCCATCAGGATTGCTTGCCTACTGTCTTTTTGTATGCTGTATGGTCGAGGGGATGTTTCAGTTGCACAGGAAAATTAGGATTAATACCCAAGGTATGGCTGGGTTGGGGAGACTGTGCTTCCCAGGCAGCAACCAGGGCCTCTGTGAATGCGAGCTTGGTGGAACAGATTGAGTTGGCAATCGGGATGGCTTGCCTACTGACTTTTTCTAAACCGTATGGACGGGGGGATGTTTCACTTGCACAAGAAAATTAGGGTTAAGAATACCCAAGTTAGGGCTGGGTTGGGGAGACTGTGGTTCCCAGGCAGCAAGCAGGGCCTCTGTGAATGCGAGCTTGGTGGAACAGATTGTGTTGGCAATCGGGATGGCTTGCCTACTGACTTTTTCTAAACCGTATGGACGGGGGGATGTTTCACTTGCACAAGAAAATTAGGGTTAAGACTCAAGTTAGGGTTAGGGTTGGGGAGACTGGGCTTCCCAGCCGGGATCCTGGGCTTCGGTGTAGCCTAGCTTGGTGAAACAGACTGAGTGGGCCATCGGGATAGCTTTCCTACTGGCTTTCTGTGCACTGTAAGGACAGGGTATCGTTTCAGTTGCACAAGAAAATTTGTGTAAAAACTCAAGTTAGGGTTAGGGTTGGGGAGACTGCGGATCCCAAGCGTGATCCTGGGCTTCGGTGCAGCCTAGCTTGGTGAAACAGACTGAGTGGGCCATCGGGATAGCTTGCCTACTTTCTTTTTGTACACCGTTTGGACGGGGAAATGTTTCAGTTGCACAAGAAAATTAGGGCCAAGACTCTAGTTAGGGGTAAGGTTGGGGAGGCTAGGCTTCCTGGAGGGAACCAGACCCTCTGTGAAGCCTAGCTTGGTGAAACAGACTTGAGTGGGCCACCAGGATGGCTTCCCTACTCCGTTTTAGTACATCGTGTCCATGGGGGGATGTTTCCGTTGCAGAAGAACATTAGCATTAAGACCCAAATTAGGGTTAGGGTTATGGAGGCTGGGCTTCCCAGGCAGGAACTACGGCCTCGATGAATCCGAGCCTGGTGAAACAGACTGAGTGGGCCATCAGGATTGCTTGCCTACTGTCTTTTTGTATGCTGTATGGACGAGGGGATGTTTCAGTTGCACAGGAAAATTAGGATTAATACCCAAGGTATGGCTGGGTTGGGGAGACTGTGGTTCCCAGGCAGCAACCAGGGCCTCTGTGAAGGCTAGCTTGGTGGAACAGATTGAGTTGGCAATCGGGATGGCTTGCCTACTGACTTTTTCTAAACCATATGGACGGGGGGATGTTTCACTTGCACAAGAAAATTAGGGTTAAGACTCAAGTTAGGGTTAGGGTTGGGGAGACTGGGCTTCCCAGGCGGGATCCTGGGCTTCGGTGTAGCCTAGCTTGGTGAAACAGACTGAGTGGGCCATCGGGATAGCTTTCCTACTGGCTTTCTGTGCACTGTAAGGATGGGGTATCGTTTCAGTTGCACAAGAAAATTTCTGTTAAAACTCAAGTTAGGGTTAGGGTTGGGGAGACTGCGGATCCCAAGCGTGATCCTGGGCTTCGGTGCAGCCTAGCTTGGTGAAACAGACTGAGTGGGCCATCGGGATAGCTTGCCTACTTTCTTTTTGTACACCATTTGGACGGGGAAATGTTTCAGTTGCACAAGAAAATTAGGGCCAAGACTCTAGTTAGGGGTAAGGTTGGGGAGGCTAGGCTTCCCTGAAGGGAACCAGACCCTCTGTGAAGCCTAGCTTGGTGAAACAGACTTGAGTGGGCCACCAGGATGGCTTCCCTACTCCGTTTTAGTACATCGTGTCCATGGGGGGATGTTTCCGTTGCAGAAGAACATTAGCATTAAGACCCAAATTAGGGTTAGGGTTATGGAGGCTGGGCTTCCCAGGCAGGAACTACGGCCTCGATGAATCCGAGCCTGGTGAAACAGACTGAGTGGGCCATCAGGATTGCTTGCCTACTGACTTTTTGTACGCTGTATGGACGAGGGGATGTTTCAGTTGCACAGGAAAATTAGGATTAATACCCAAGGTATGGCTGGGTTGGGGAGACTGTGCTTCCCAGGCAGCAACCAGGGCCTCTGTGAAGGCTAGCTTGGTGGAACAGATTGAGTTGGCAATCGGGATGGCTTGCCTACTGACTTTTTCTAAACCGTATGGACGGGGGGATGTTTCACTTGCACAAGAAAATTAGGGTTAAGACTCAAGTTAGGGTTAGGGTTGGGGAGACTGGGCTTCCCAGGCGGGATCCTGGGCTTCGGTGTAGCCTAGCTTGGTGAAACAGACTGAGTGGGCCATCGGGATAGCTTTCCTACTGGCTTTCTGTGCACTTTAAGGATGGGGTATCGTTTCAGTTGCAAAAGAAAATTTCTGTTAAAACTCAAGTTAGGGTTAGGGTTGGGGAGACTGCGGATCCCAAGCGTGATCCTGGGCTTCGGTGCAGCCTAGCTTGGTGAAACAGACTGAGTGGGCCATCGGGATAGCTTGCCTACTTTCTTTTTGTACACCATTTGGACGGGGAAATGTTTCAGTTGCACAAGAAAATTAGGGCCAAGACTCTAGTTAGGGGTAAGGTTGGGGAGGCTAGGCTTCCTGGAGGGAACCAGACCCTCTGTGAAGCCTAGCTTGGTGAAACAGACTTGAGTGGGCCACCAGGATGGCTTCCCTACTCCGTTTTAGTACATCGTGTCCATGGGGGGATGTTTCCGTTGCAGAAGAACATTAGCATTAAGACCCAAATTAGGGTTAGGGTTATGGAGGCTGGGCTTCCCAGGCAGGAACTACGGCCTCGATGAATCCGAGCCTGGTGAAACAGACTGAGTGGGCCATCAGGATTGCTTGCCTACTGACTTTTTGTACGCTGTATGGACGAGGGGATGTTTCAGTTGCACAGGAAAATTAGGATTAATACCCAAGGTATGGCTGGGTTGGGGAGACTGTGCTTCCCAGGCAGCAACCAGGGCCTCTGTGAAGGCTAGCTTGGTGGAACAGATTGAGTTGGCAATCGGGATGGCTTGCCTACTGACTTTTTCTAAACCGTATGGACGGGGGGATGTTTCACTTGCACAAGAAAATTAGGGTTAAGACTCAAGTTAGGGTTAGGGTTGGGGAGACTGGGCTTCCCAGGCGGGATCCTGGGCTTCGGTGTAGCCTAGCTTGGTGAAACAGACTGAGTGGGCCATCGGGATAGCTTTCCTACTCGCTTTCTGTGCACTGTAAGGACGGGGTATCGTTTCAGTTGCACAAGAAAATTTCTGTTAAAACTCAAGTTAGTGTTAGGGTTGGGGAGACTGCGGATCCCAAGCGTGATCCTGGGCTTCGGTGCAGCCTAGCTTGGTGAAACAGACTGAGTGGGCAATCGGGATGGCTTGCCTACTGACTTTTTCTAAACCGTATGGACGGGGGGATGTTTCACTTGCACAAGAAAATTAGGGTTAAGACTCAAGTTAGGGTTAGGGTTGGGGAGACTGGGCTTCCCAGGCGGGATCCTGGGCTTCGGTGTAGCCTAGCTTGGTGAAACAGACTGAGTGGGCCATCGGGATAGCTTTCCTACTGGCTTTCTGTGCACTGTAAGGACGGGGTATCGTTTCAGTTGCACAAGAAAATTTGTGTAAAAACTCAAGTTAGGGTTAGGGTTGGGGAGACTGCGGATCCCAAGCGTAATCCTGGGCTTCGGTGCAGCCCAGCTTGGTGAAACAGACTGAGTGGGCCATTGGGATAGCTTGCCTACTTTCTTTTTGTACACCGTTTGGACGGGGGAATGTTTCAGTTGCACAAGAAAATTAAGGCCAGGACTCTAGTTAGGGTTAAGGTTGGGGAGGCTAGGCTTCCCTGAAGGGAACCAGACCCTCTGTGAAGCCTAGCTTGGTGAAAAGGACTTTAGTGGGCCACCAGGATGGCTTCCCTACTCCGTTTTACTACATTGTGTCCATGGGGGGATGTTTCCGTTGCAGAAGTACATTAGCATTAAGACCCAAATTAGGGTTAGGGCTATGGAGGCTGGGCTTCCCAGGCAGGAACTACGGCCTCGATGAAGCCTAGCCTGGTGAAACAGACTGAGTGGGCCATCAGGATTGCTTGCCTACTGTCTTTTTGTATGCTGTATGGTCGAGGGGATGTTTCAGTTGCACAGGAAAATTAGGATTAATACCCAAGGTATGGCTGGGTTGGGGAGACTGTGCTTCCCAGGCAGCAACCAGGGCCTCTGTGAAGGCTAGCTTGGTGGAACAGATTGAGTTGGCAATCGGGATGGCTTGCCTACTGACTTTTTCTAAACCGTATGGACGGGGGGATATTTCACTTGCACAAGAAAATTAGGGTTAAGAATACCCAAGTTAGGGCTGGGTTGGGGAGACTGTGGTTCCCAGGCAGCAACCAGGGCCTCTGTGAATGCGAGCTTGGTGGAACAGATTGAGTTGGCAATCGGGATGGCTTGCCTACTGACTTTTTCTAAACCGTATGGACGGGGGGATGTTTCACTTGCACAAGAAAATTAGGGTTAAGACTCAAGTTAGGGTTAGGGTTGGGGAGACTGGGCTTCCCAGGCGGGATCCTGGGCTTCGGTGTAGCCTAGCTTGGTGAAACAGACTGAGTGGGCCATCGGGATAGCTTTCCTACTGGCTTTCTGTGCACTGTAAGGACAGGGTATCGTTTCAGTTGCACAAGAAAATTTGTGTAAAAACTCAAGTTAGGGTTAGGGTTGGGGAGACTGCGGATCCCAAGCGTGATCCTGGGCTTCGGTGCAGCCTAGCTTGGTGAAAAAGACTGAGTGGGCCATCGGGATAGCTTGCCTACTTTCTTTTTGTACACCGTTTGGACGGGGGAATGTTTCAGTTGCACAAGAAAATTAGTGCCAAGACTCTAGTTACGGTTAAGGTTGGGGAGGCTAGGCTTCCTGGAGGGAACCAGACCCTCTGTGAAGCCTAGCTTGGTGAAACAGACTTGAGTGGGCCACCAGGATGGCTTCCCTACTCCGTTTTAGTACATCGTGTCCATGGGGGGATGTTTCCGTTGCAGAAGAACATTAGCATTAAGACCCAAATTAGGGTTAGGGTTATGGAGGCTGGGCTTCCCAGGCAGGAACTATGGCCTCGATGAAGCCGAGCCTGGTGAAACAGACTGAGTGGGCCATCAGGATTGCTTGCCTACTGTCTTTTTGTACGCTGTATGGACGAGGGGATGTTTCAGTTGCACAGGAAAATTAGGATTAATACCCAAGGTATGGCTGGGTTGGGGAGACTGTGGTTCCCAGGCAGCAACCAGGGCCTCTGTGAAGGCTAGCTTGGTGGAACAGATTGAGTTGGCAATCGGGATGGCTTGCCTACTGACTTTTTCTAAACCGTATGGACGGGGGGATGTTTCACTTGCACAAGAAAATTAGGGTTAAGACTCAAGTTAGGGTTAGGGTTGGGGAGACTGGGCTTCCCAGGCGGGATCCTGGGCTTCGGTGTAGCCTAGCTTGGTGAAACAGACTGAGTGGGCCATCGGGATAGCTTTCCTACTGGCTTTCTGTGCACTGTAAGGACAGGGTATCGTTTCAGTTGCACAAGAAAATTTGTGTAAAAACTCAAGTTAGGGTTAGGGTTGGGGAGACTGCGGATCCCAAGCGTAATCCTGGGCTTCGGTGCAGCCCAGCTTGGTGAAACAGACTGAGTGGGCCATCGGGATAGCTTGCCTACTTTCTTTTTGTACACCGTTTGGACGGGGAAATGTTTCAGTTGCACAAGAAAATTAGGGCCAAGACTAGTTAGGGGTAAGGTTGGGGAGGCTAGGCTTCCTGGAGGGAACCAGACCCTCTGTGAAGCCTAGCTTGGTGAAACAGACTTGAGTGGGCCACCAGGATGGCTTCCCTACTCCGTTTTAGTACATCGTGTCCATGGGGGGATGTTTCCGTTGCAGAAGAACATTAGCATTAAGACCCAAATTAGGGTTAGGGTTATGGAGGCTGGGCTTCCCAGGCAGGAACTACGGCCTCGATGAATCCGAGCCTGGTGAAACAGACTGAGTGGGCCATCAGGATTGCTTGCCTACTGTCTTTTTGTACGCTGTATGGACGAGGGGATGTTTCAGTTGCACAGGAAAATTAGGATTAATACCCAAGGTATGGCTGGGTTGGGGAGACTGTGCTTCCCAGGCAGCAACCAGGGCCTCTGTGAAGGCTAGCTTGGTGGAACAGATTGAGTTGGCAATCGGGATGGCTTGCCTACTGACTTTTTCTAAACCGTATGGATGGGGGGATGTTTCACTTGCACAAGAAAATTAGGGTTAAGACTCAAGTTAGGGTTAGGGTTGGGGAGACTGGGCTTCCCAGGCGGGATCCTGGGCTTCGGTGTAGCCTAGCTTGGTGAAACAGACTGAGTGGGCCATCGGGATAGCTTTCCTACTGGCTTTCTGTGCACTGTAAGGACGGGGTATCGTTTCAGTTGCACAAGAAAATTTCTGTTAAAACTCAAGTTAGGGTTAGGGTTGGGGAGACTGCGGATCCCAAGCGTGATCGTGGGCTTCGGTGCAGCCTAGCTTGGTGAAACAGACTGAGTGGGCCATCGGGATAGCTTGCCTACTTTCTTTTTGTACACCATTTGGACGGGGAAATGTTTCAGTTGCACAAGAAAATTAGGGCCAAGACTCTAGTTAGGGGTAAGGTTGGGGAGGCTAGGCTTCCCTGAAGGGAACCAGACCCTCTGTGAAGCCTAGCTTGGTGAAACAGACTTGAGTGGGCCACCAGGATGGCTTCCCTACTCCGTTTTAGTACATCGTGTCCATGGGGGGATGTTTCCGTTGCAGAAGTACATTAGCATTAAGACCCAAATTAGGGTTAGGGTTATGGAGGCTGGGCTTCCCAGGCAGGAACTACGGCCTCGATGAAGCCGAGCCTGGTGAAACAGACTGAGTGGGCCATCAGGATTGCTTGCCTACTGTCTTTTTTTATGCTGTATGGTCGAGGGGATGTTTCAGTTGCACAGGAAAATTAGGATTAATACCCAAGGTATGGCTGGGTTGGGGAGACTGTGCTTCCCAGGCAGCAACCAGGGCCTCTGTGAATGCGAGCTTGGTGGACCAGATTGAGTTGGCAATCGGGATGGCTTGCCTACTGACTTTTTCTAAACCGTATGGACGGGGGGATGTTTCACTTGCACAAGAAAATTAGGGTTAAGACTCAAGTTAGGGTTAGGGTTGGGGAGACTGGGCTTCCCAGGCGGGATCCTGGGCTTCGGTGTAGCCTAGCTTGGTGAAACAGACTGAGTGGGCCATCGGGATAGCTTTCCTACTGGCTTTCTGTGCACTGTAAGGACGGGGTATCGTTTCAGTTGCACAAGAAAATTTCTGTTAAAACTCAAGTTAGGGTTAGGGTTGGGGAGACTGCGGATCCCAAGCGTGATCCTGGGCTTCGGTGCAGCCTAGCTTGGTGAAAAAGACTGAGTGGGCCATCGGGATAGCTTGCCTACTTTCTTTTTGTACACCGTTTGGACGGGGGAATGTTTCAGTTGCACAAGAAAATTAAGGCCAGGACTCTAGTTAGGGTTAAGGTTGGGGAGGCTAGGCTTCCCTGAAGGGAACCAGACCCTCTGTGAAGCCTAGCTTGGTGAAAAGGACTTTAGTGGGCCACCAGGATGGCTTCCCTACTCCGTTTTACTACATTGTGTCCATGGGGGGATGTTTCCGTTGCAGAAGTACATTAGCATTAAGACCCAAATTAGGGTTAGGGCTATGGAGGCTGGGCTTCCCAGGCAGGAACTACGGCCTCGATGAAGCCTAGCCTGGTGAAACAGACTGAGTGGGCCATCAGGATTGCTTGCCTACTGTCTTTTTGTATGCTGTATGGTCGAGGGGATGTTTCAGTTGCACAGGAAAATTAGGATTAATACCCAAGGTATGGCTGGGTTGGGGAGACTGTGCTTCCCAGGCAGCAACCAGGGCCTCTGTGAAGGCTAGCTTGGTGGAACAGATTGAGTTGGCAATCGGGATGGCTTGCCTACTGACTTTTTCTAAACCGTATGGACGGGGGGATGTTTCACTTGCACAAGAAAATTAGGGTTAAGAATAGCCAAGTTAGGGCTGGGTTGGGGAGACTGTGGTTCCCAGGCAGCAACCAGGGCCTCTGTGAATGCGAGCTTGGTGGAACAGATTGAGTTGGCAATCGGGATGGCTTGCCTACTGACTTTTTCTAAACCGTATGGACGGGGGGATGTTTCACTTGCACAAGAAAATTAGGGTTAAGACTCAAGTTTGGGTTAGGGTTGGGGAGACTGGGCTTCCCAGGCGGGATCCTGGGCTTCGGTGTAGCCTAGCTTGGTGAAACAGACTGAGTGGGCCATCGGGATAGCTTTCCTACTGGCTTTCTGTGCACTGTAAGAACAGGGTATCGTTTCAGTTGCACAAGAAAATTTGTGTAAAAACTCAAGTTAGGGTTAGGGTTGGGGAGACTGCGGATCCCAAGCGTGATCCTGGGCTTCGGTGCAGCCTAGCTTGGTGAAAAAGACTGAGTGGGCCATCGGGATAGCTTGCCTACTTTCTTTTTGTACACCGTTTGGACGGGGGAATGTTTCAGTTGCACAAGAAAATTAGTGCCAAGACTCTAGTTACGGTTAAGGTTGGGGAGGCTAGGCTTCCTGGAGGGAACCAGACCCTCTGTGAAGCCTAGCTTGGTGAAACAGACTTGAGTGGGCCACCAGGATGGCTTCCCTACTCCGTTTGAGTACATCGTGTCCATGGGGGGATGTTTCCGTTGCAGAAGAACATTAGCATTAAGACCCAAATTAGGGTTAGGGTTATGGAGGCTGGGCTTCCCAGGCAGGAACTATGGCCTCGATGAAGCCGAGCCTGGTGAAACAGACTGAGTGGGCCATCAGGATTGCTTGCCTACTGTCTTTTTGTACGCTGTATGGACGAGGGGATGTTTCAGTTGCACAGGAAAATTAGGATTAATACCCAAGGTATGGCTGGGTTGGGGAGACTGTGCTTCCCAGGCAGCAACCAGGGCCTCTGTGAAGGCTAGCTTGGTGGAACAGATTGAGTTGGCAATCGGGATGGCTTGCCTACTGACTTTTTCTAAACCGTATGGACGGGGGGATGTTTCACTTGCACAAGAAAATTAGGGTTAAGACTCAAGTTAGGGTTAGGGTTGGGGAGACTGGGCTTCCCAGGCGGGATCCTGGGCTTCGGTGTAGCCTAGCTTGGTGAAACAGACTGAGTGGGCCATCGGGATAGCTTTCCTACTGGCTTTCTGTGCACTGTAAGGACAGGGTATCGTTTCAGTTGCACAAGAAAATTTGTGTAAAAACTCAAGTTAGGGTTAGGGTTGGGGAGACTGCGGATCCCAAGCGTAATCCTGGGCTTCGGTGCAGCCCAGCTTGGTGAAACAGACTGAGTGGGCCATCGGGATAGCTTGCCTACTTTCTTTTTGTACACCATTTGGACGGGGGAATGTTTCAGTTGCACAAGAAAATTAGGGCCAGGACTCTAGTTAGGTTTAAGGTTGGGGAGGCTAGGCTTCCCTGAAGGGAACCAGACCCTCTGTGAAGCCTAGCTTGGTGAAACAGACTTGAGTGGGCCACCAGGATGGCTTCCCTACTCCGTTTTACTACATTGTGTCCATGGGGGGATGTTTCCGTTGCAGAAGTACATTAGCATTACGACCCAAAATAGGGTTAGGGTTATGGAGGCTGGGCTTCCCAGGCAGGAACTACGGCCTCGATGAAGCCGAGCCTGGTGAAACAGACTGAGCGGGCCATCAGGATTGCTTGCCTACTGTCTTTTTGTATGCTGTATGGTCGAGGGGTTGTTTCAGTTGCACAGGAAAATTAGGATTAATACCCAAGGTATGGCTGGGTTGGGGAGACTGTGCTTCCCAGGCAGCAACCAGGGCCTCTGTGAAGGCTAGCTTGGTGGAACAGATTGAGTTGGCAATCGGGATGGCTTGCCTACTGACTTTTTCTAAACCGTTTGGACGGGGGAATGTTTCAGTTGCACAAGAAAATTAGGGCCAGGACTCTAGTTAGGGTTAAGGTTGGGGAGGCTAGGCTTCCCTGAAGGGAACCAGACCCTCTGTGAAGCCTAGCTTGGTGAAACAGACTTGAGTGGGCCACCAGGATGGCTTCCCTACTCCGTTTTACTACATTGTGTCCATGGGGGGATGTTTCCGTTGCAGAAGTACATTAGCATTACGACCCAAAATAGGGTTAGGGTTATGGAGGCTGGGCTTCCCAGGCAGGAACTACGGCCTCGATGAAGCCGAGCCTGGTGAAACAGACTGAGTGGGCCATCAGGATTGCTTGCCTACTGTCTTTTTGTATGCTGTATGGTCGAGGGGTTGTTTCAGTTGCACAGGAAAATTAGGATTAATACCCAAGGTATGGCTGGGTTGGGGAGACTGTGGTTCCCAGGCAGCAACCAGGGCCTCTGTGAAGGCTAGCTTGGTGGAACAGATTGAGTTGGCAATCGGGATGGCTTGCCTACTGACTTTTTCTAAACCGTATGGACGGGGGGATGTTTCACTTGCACAAGAAAATTAGGGTTAAGAATACCCAAGTTAGGGCTGGGTTGGGGAGACTGTGGTTCCCAGGCAGCAACCAGGGCCTCTGTGAATGCGAGCTTGGTGGACCAGATTGAGTTGGCAATCGGGATGGCTTGCCTACTGACTTTTTCTAAACCGTATGGACGGGGGGATGTTTCACTTGCACAAGAAAATTAGGGTTAAGACTCAAGTTAGGGTTAGGGTTGGGGAGACTGGGCTTCCCAGCCGGGATCCTGGGCTTCGGTGTAGCCTAGCTTGGTGAAACAGACTGAGTGGGCCATCGGGATAGCTTTCCTACTCGCTTTCTGTGCACTGTAAGGACGGGGTATCGTTTCAGTTGCACAAGAAAATTTCTGTTAAAACTCAAGTTAGGGTTAGGGTTGGGGAGACTGCGGATCCCAAGCGTGATCCTGGGCTTCGGTGCAGCCTAGCTTGGTGAAACAGACTGAGTGGGCCATCGGGATAGCTTGCTTACTTTCTTTTTGTACACCATTTGGACGGGGAAATGTTTCAGTTGCACAAGAAAATTAGGGCCAAGACTCTAGTTAGGGGTAAGGTTGGGGAGGCTAGGCTTCCTGGAGGGAACCAGACCCTCTGTGAAGCCTAGCTTGGTGAAACAGACTTGAGTGGGCCACCAGGATGGCTTCCCTACTCCGTTTTAGTACATCGTGTCCATGGGGGGATGTTTCCGTTGCAGAAGAACATTAGCATTAAGACCCAAATTAGGGTTAGGGTTATGGAGGCTGGGCTTCCCAGGCAGGAACTACGGCCTCGATGAATCCGAGCCTGGTGAAACAGACTGAGTGGGCCATCAGGATTGCTTGCCTACTGTCTTTTTGTACGCTGTATGGACGAGGGGATGTTTCAGTTGCACAGGAAAATTAGGATTAATACCCAAGGTATGGCTGGGTTGGGGAGACTGTGGTTCCCAGGCAGCAAGCAGGGCCTCTGTGAAGGCTAGCTTGGTGGAACAGATTGAGTTGGCAATCGGGATGGCTTGCCTACTGACTTTTTCTAAACCGTATGGACGGGGGGATGTTTCACTTGCACAAGAAAATTAGGGTTAAGACTCAAGTTAGGGTTAGGGTTGGGGAGACTGGGCTTCCCAGGCGGGATCCTGGGCTTCGGTGTAGCCTAGCTTGGTGAAACAGACTGAGTGGGCCATCGGGATAGCTTTCCTACTGGCTTTCTGTGCACTGTAAGGATGGGGTATCGTTTCAGTTGCACAAGAAAATTTCTGTTAAAACTCAAGTTAGGGTTAGGGTTGGGGAGACTGCGGATCCCAAGCGTGATCCTGGGCTTCGGTGCAGCCTAGCTTGGTGAAACAGACTGAGTGGGCCATCGGGATAGCTTGCCTACTTTCTTTTTGTACACCATTTGGACGGGGAAATGTTTCAGTTGCACAAGAAAATTAGGGCCAAGACTCTAGTTAGGGGTAAGGTTGGGGAGGCTAGGCTTCCCTGAAGGGAACCAGACCCTCTGTGAAGCCTAGCTTGGTGAAACAGACTTGAGTGGGCCACCAGGATGGCTTCCCTACTCCGTTTCAGTACATCGTGTCCATGGGGGGATGTTTCCGTTGCAGAAGAACATTAGCATTAAGACCCAAATTAGGGTTAGGGTTATGGAGGCTGGGCTTCCCAGGCAGGAACTACGGCCTCGATGAATCCGAGCCTGGTGAAACAGACTGAGTGGGCCATCAGGATTGCTTGCCTACTGACTTTTTGTACGCTGTATGGACGAGGGGATGTTTCAGTTGCACAGGAAAATTAGGATTAATACCCAAGGTATGGCTGGGTTGGGGAGACTGTGCTTCCCAGGCAGCAACCAGGGCCTCTGTGAAGGCTAGCTTGGTGGAACAGATTGAGTTGGCAATCGGGATGGCTTGCCTACTGACTTTTTCTAAACCGTATGGACGGGGGGATGTTTCACTTGCACAAGAAAATTAGGGTTAAGACTCAAGTTAGGGTTAGGGTTGGGGAGACTGGGCTTCCCAGCCGGGATCCTGGGCTTCGGTGTAGCCTAGCTTGGTGAAACAGACTGAGTGGGCCATCGGGATAGCTTTCCTACTCGCTTTCTGTGCACTGAAAGGACGGGGTATCGTTTCAGTTGCACAAGAAAATTTCTGTTAAAACTCAAGTTAGGGTTAGGGTTGGGGAGACTGCGGATCCCAAGCGTGATCCTGGGCTTCGGTGCAGCCTAGCTTGGTGAAACAGACTGAGTGGGCAATCGGGATGGCTTGCCTACTGACTTTTTCTAAACCGTATGGACGGGGGGATGTTTCACTTGCACAAGAAAATTAGGGTTAAGACTCAAGTTAGGGTTAGGGTTGGGGAGACTGGGCTTCCCAGCCGGGATCCTGGGCTTCGGTGTAGCCTAGCTTGGTGAAACAGACTGAGTGGGCCATCGGGATAGCTTTCCTACTGGCTTTCTGTGCACTGTAAGGACAGGGTATCGTTTCAGTTGCACAAGAAAATTTGTGTAAAAACTCAAGTTAGGGTTAGGGTTGGGGAGACTGCGGATCCCAAGCGTGATCCTGGGCTTCGGTGCAGCCTAGCTTGGTGAAACAGACTGAGTGGGCCATCGGGATAGCTTGCCTACTTTCTTTTTGTACACCGTTTGGACGGGGAAATGTTTCAGTTGCACAAGAAAATTAGGGCCAAGACTCTAGTTAGGGGTAAGGTTGGGGAGGCTAGGCTTCCTGGAGGGAACCAGACCCTCTGTGAAGCCTAGCTTGGTGAAACAGACTTGAGTGGGCCACCAGGATGGCTTCCCTACTCCGTTTTAGTACATCGTGTCCATGGGGGGATGTTTCCGTTGCAGAAGAACATTAGCATTAAGACCCAAATTAGGGTTAGGGTTATGGAGGCTGGGCTTCCCAGGCAGGAACTACGGCCTCGATGAATCCGAGCCTGGTGAAACAGACTGAGTGGGCCATCAGGATTGCTTGCCTACTGTCTTTTTGTATGCTGTATGGACGAGGGGATGTTTCAGTTGCACAGGAAAATTAGGATTAATACCCAAGGTATGGCTGGGTTGGGGAGACTGTGGTTCCCAGGCAGCAACCAGGGCCTCTGTGAAGGCTAGCTTGGTGGAACAGATTGAGTTGGCAATCGGGATGGCTTGCCTACTGACTTTTTCTAAACCATATGGACGGGGGGATGTTTCACTTGCACAAGAAAATTAGGGTTAAGACTCAAGTTAGGGTTAGGGTTGGGGAGACTGGGCTTCCCAGGCGGGATCCTGGGCTTCGGTGTAGCCTAGCTTGGTGAAACAGACTGAGTGGGCCATCGGGATAGCTTTCCTACTGGCTTTCTGTGCACTGTAAGGATGGGGTATCGTTTCAGTTGCACAAGAAAATTTCTGTTAAAACTCAAGTTAGGGTTAGGGTTGGGGAGACTGCGGATCCCAAGCGTGATCCTGGGCTTCGGTGCAGCCTAGCTTGGTGAAACAGACTGAGTGGGCCATCGGGATAGCTTGCCTACTTTCTTTTTGTACACCATTTGGACGGGGAAATGTTTCAGTTGCACAAGAAAATTAGGGCCAAGACTCTAGTTAGGGGTAAGGTTGGGGAGGCTAGGCTTCCCTGAAGGGAACCAGACCCTCTGTGAAGCCTAGCTTGGTGAAACAGACTTGAGTGGGCCACCAGGATGGCTTCCCTACTCCGTTTTAGTACATCGTGTCCATGGGGGGATGTTTCCGTTGCAGAAGAACATTAGCATTAAGACCCAAATTAGGGTTAGGGTTATGGAGGCTGGGCTTCCCAGGCAGGAACTACGGCCTCGATGAATCCGAGCCTGGTGAAACAGACTGAGTGGGCCATCAGGATTGCTTGCCTACTGACTTTTTGTACGCTGTATGGACGAGGGGATGTTTCAGTTGCACAGGAAAATTAGGATTAATACCCAAGGTATGGCTGGGTTGGGGAGACTGTGCTTCCCAGGCAGCAACCAGGGCCTCTGTGAAGGCTAGCTTGGTGGAACAGATTGAGTTGGCAATCGGGATGGCTTGCCTACTGACTTTTTCTAAACCGTATGGACGGGGGGATGTTTCACTTGCACAAGAAAATTAGGGTTAAGACTCAAGTTAGGGTTAGGGTTGGGGAGACTGGGCTTCCCAGGCGGGATCCTGGGCTTCGGTGTAGCCTAGCTTGGTGAAACAGACTGAGTGGGCCATCGGGATAGCTTTCCTACTGGCTTTCTGTGCACTTTAAGGATGGGGTATCGTTTCAGTTGCAAAAGAAAATTTCTGTTAAAACTCAAGTTAGGGTTAGGGTTGGGGAGACTGCGGATCCCAAGCGTGATCGTGGGCTTCGGTGCAGCCTAGCTTGGTGAAACAGACTGAGTGGGCCATCGGGATAGCTTGCCTACTTTCTTTTTGTACACCATTTGGACGGGGAAATGTTTCAGTTGCACAAGAAAATTAGGGCCAAGACTCTAGTTAGGGGTAAGGTTGGGGAGGCTAGGCTTCCTGGAGGGAACCAGACCCTCTGTGAAGCCTAGCTTGGTGAAACAGACTTGAGTGGGCCACCAGGATGGCTTCCCTACTCCGTTTTAGTACATCGTGTCCATGGGGGGATGTTTCCGTTGCAGAAGAACATTAGCATTAAGACCCAAATTAGGGTTAGGGTTATGGAGGCTGGGCTTCCCAGGCAGGAACTACGGCCTCGATGAATCCGAGCCTGGTGAAACAGACTGAGTGGGCCATCAGGATTGCTTGCCTACTGACTTTTTGTACGCTGTATGGACGAGGGGATGTTTCAGTTGCACAGGAAAATTAGGATTAATACCCAAGGTATGGCTGGGTTGGGGAGACTGTGCTTCCCAGGCAGCAACCAGGGCCTCTGTGAAGGCTAGCTTGGTGGAACAGATTGAGTTGGCAATCGGGATGGCTTGCCTACTGACTTTTTCTAAACCGTATGGACGGGGGGATGTTTCACTTGCACAAGAAAATTAGGGTTAAGACTCAAGTTAGGGTTAGGGTTGGGGAGACTGGGCTTCCCAGGCGGGATCCTGGGCTTCGGTGTAGCCTAGCTTGGTGAAACAGACTGAGTGGGCCATCGGGATAGCTTTCCTACTCGCTTTCTGTGCACTGTAAGGACGGGGTATCGTTTCAGTTGCACAAGAAAATTTCTGTTAAAACTCAAGTTAGTGTTAGGGTTGGGGAGACTGCGGATCCCAAGCGTGATCCTGGGCTTCGGTGCAGCCTAGCTTGGTGAAACAGACTGAGTGGGCAATCGGGATGGCTTGCCTACTGACTTTTTCTAAACCGTATGGACGGGGGGATGTTTCACTTGCACAAGAAAATTAGGGTTAAGACTCAAGTTAGGGTTAGGGTTGGGGAGACTGGGCTTCCCAGGCGGGATCCTGGGCTTCGGTGTAGCCTAGCTTGGTGAAACAGACTGAGTGGGCCATCGGGATAGCTTTCCTACTGGCTTTCTGTGCACTGTAAGGACGGGGTATCGTTTCAGTTGCACAAGAAAATTTGTGTAAAAACTCAAGTTAGGGTTAGGGTTGGGGAGACTGCGGATCCCAAGCGTAATCCTGGGCTTCGGTGCAGCCCAGCTTGGTGAAACAGACTGAGTGGGCCATTGGGATAGCTTGCCTACTTTCTTTTTGTACACCGTTTGGACGGGGGAATGTTTCAGTTGCACAAGAAAATTAAGGCCAGGACTCTAGTTAGGGTTAAGGTTGGGGAGGCTAGGCTTCCCTGAAGGGAACCAGACCCTCTGTGAAGCCTAGCTTGGTGAAAAGGACTTTAGTGGGCCACCAGGATGGCTTCCCTACTCCGTTTTACTACATTGTGTCCATGGGGGGATGTTTCCGTTGCAGAAGTACATTAGCATTAAGACCCAAATTAGGGTTAGGGCTATGGAGGCTGGGCTTCCCAGGCAGGAACTACGGCCTCGATGAAGCCTAGCCTGGTGAAACAGACTGAGTGGGCCATCAGGATTGCTTGCCTACTGTCTTTTTGTATGCTGTATGGTCGAGGGGATGTTTCAGTTGCACAGGAAAATTAGGATTAATACCCAAGGTATGGCTGGGTTGGGGAGACTGTGCTTCCCAGGCAGCAACCAGGGCCTCTGTGAAGGCTAGCTTGGTGGAACAGATTGAGTTGGCAATCGGGATGGCTTGCCTACTGACTTTTTCTAAACCGTATGGACGGGGGGATATTTCACTTGCACAAGAAAATTAGGGTTAAGAATACCCAAGTTAGGGCTGGGTTGGGGAGACTGTGGTTCCCAGGCAGCAACCAGGGCCTCTGTGAATGCGAGCTTGGTGGAACAGATTGAGTTGGCAATCGGGATGGCTTGCCTACTGACTTTTTCTAAACCGTATGGACGGGGGGATGTTTCACTTGCACAAGAAAATTAGGGTTAAGACTCAAGTTAGGGTTAGGGTTGGGGAGACTGGGCTTCCCAGGCGGGATCCTGGGCTTCGGTGTAGCCTAGCTTGGTGAAACAGACTGAGTGGGCCATCGGGATAGCTTTCCTACTGGCTTTCTGTGCACTGTAAGGACAGGGTATCGTTTCAGTTGCACAAGAAAATTTGTGTAAAAACTCAAGTTAGGGTTAGGGTTGGGGAGACTGCGGATCCCAAGCGTGATCCTGGGCTTCGGTGCAGCCTAGCTTGGTGAAAAAGACTGAGTGGGCCATCGGGATAGCTTGCCTACTTTCTTTTTGTACACCGTTTGGACGGGGGAATGTTTCAGTTGCACAAGAAAATTAGTGCCAAGACTCTAGTTACGGTTAAGGTTGGGGAGGCTAGGCTTCCTGGAGGGAACCAGACCCTCTGTGAAGCCTAGCTTGGTGAAACAGACTTGAGTGGGCCACCAGGATGGCTTCCCTACTCCGTTTTAGTACATCGTGTCCATGGGGGGATGTTTCCGTTGCAGAAGAACATTAGCATTAAGACCCAAATTAGGGTTAGGGTTATGGAGGCTGGGCTTCCCAGGCAGGAACTATGGCCTCGATGAAGCCGAGCCTGGTGAAACAGACTGAGTGGGCCATCAGGATTGCTTGCCTACTGTCTTTTTGTACGCTGTATGGACGAGGGGATGTTTCAGTTGCACAGGAAAATTAGGATTAATACCCAAGGTATGGCTGGGTTGGGGAGACTGTGGTTCCCAGGCAGCAACCAGGGCCTCTGTGAAGGCTAGCTTGGTGGAACAGATTGAGTTGGCAATCGGGATGGCTTGCCTACTGACTTTTTCTAAACCGTATGGACGGGGGGATGTTTCACTTGCACAAGAAAATTAGGGTTAAGACTCAAGTTAGGGTTAGGGTTGGGGAGACTGGGCTTCCCAGGCGGGATCCTGGGCTTCGGTGTAGCCTAGCTTGGTGAAACAGACTGAGTGGGCCATCGGGATAGCTTTCCTACTGGCTTTCTGTGCACTGTAAGGACAGGGTATCGTTTCAGTTGCACAAGAAAATTTGTGTAAAAACTCAAGTTAGGGTTAGGGTTGGGGAGACTGCGGATCCCAAGCGTAATCCTGGGCTTCGGTGCAGCCCAGCTTGGTGAAACAGACTGAGTGGGCCATCGGGATAGCTTGCCTACTTTCTTTTTGTACACCGTTTGGACGGGGAAATGTTTCAGTTGCACAAGAAAATTAGGGCCAAGACTAGTTAGGGGTAAGGTTGGGGAGGCTAGGCTTCCTGGAGGGAACCAGACCCTCTGTGAAGCCTAGCTTGGTGAAACAGACTTGAGTGGGCCACCAGGATGGCTTCCCTACTCCGTTTTAGTACATCGTGTCCATGGGGGGATGTTTCCGTTGCAGAAGAACATTAGCATTAAGACCCAAATTAGGGTTAGGGTTATGGAGGCTGGGCTTCCCAGGCAGGAACTACGGCCTCGATGAATCCGAGCCTGGTGAAACAGACTGAGTGGGCCATCAGGATTGCTTGCCTACTGTCTTTTTGTACGCTGTATGGACGAGGGGATGTTTCAGTTGCACAGGAAAATTAGGATTAATACCCAAGGTATGGCTGGGTTGGGGAGACTGTGCTTCCCAGGCAGCAACCAGGGCCTCTGTGAAGGCTAGCTTGGTGGAACAGATTGAGTTGGCAATCGGGATGGCTTGCCTACTGACTTTTTCTAAACCGTATGGATGGGGGGATGTTTCACTTGCACAAGAAAATTAGGGTTAAGACTCAAGTTAGGGTTAGGGTTGGGGAGACTGGGCTTCCCAGGCGGGATCCTGGGCTTCGGTGTAGCCTAGCTTGGTGAAACAGACTGAGTGGGCCATCGGGATAGCTTTCCTACTGGCTTTCTGTGCACTGTAAGGACGGGGTATCGTTTCAGTTGCACAAGAAAATTTCTGTTAAAACTCAAGTTAGGGTTAGGGTTGGGGAGACTGCGGATCCCAAGCGTGATCGTGGGCTTCGGTGCAGCCTAGCTTGGTGAAACAGACTGAGTGGGCCATCGGGATAGCTTGCCTACTTTCTTTTTGTACACCATTTGGACGGGGAAATGTTTCAGTTGCACAAGAAAATTAGGGCCAAGACTCTAGTTAGGG
Organism: Heloderma suspectum; assembly: GCF_057233095.1. NCBI lineage: Eukaryota > Metazoa > Chordata > Lepidosauria > Squamata > Helodermatidae > Heloderma > Heloderma suspectum. The sequence continues at coordinate 48,008,856 of NC_139467.1, read as the reverse complement.
GTAAGGTTGGGGAGGCTAGGCTTCCCTGAAGGGAACCAGACCCTCTGTGAAGCCTAGCTTGGTGAAACAGACTTGAGTGGGCCACCAGGATGGCTTCCCTACTCCGTTTTAGTACATCGTGTCCATGGGGGGATGTTTCCGTTGCAGAAGTACATTAGCATTAAGACCCAAATTAGGGTTAGGGTTATGGAGGCTGGGCTTCCCAGGCAGGAACTACGGCCTCGATGAAGCCGAGCCTGGTGAAACAGACTGAGTGGGCCATCAGGATTGCTTGCCTACTGTCTTTTTTTATGCTGTATGGTCGAGGGGATGTTTCAGTTGCACAGGAAAATTAGGATTAATACCCAAGGTATGGCTGGGTTGGGGAGACTGTGCTTCCCAGGCAGCAACCAGGGCCTCTGTGAATGCGAGCTTGGTGGACCAGATTGAGTTGGCAATCGGGATGGCTTGCCTACTGACTTTTTCTAAACCGTATGGACGGGGGGATGTTTCACTTGCACAAGAAAATTAGGGTTAAGACTCAAGTTAGGGTTAGGGTTGGGGAGACTGGGCTTCCCAGGCGGGATCCTGGGCTTCGGTGTAGCCTAGCTTGGTGAAACAGACTGAGTGGGCCATCGGGATAGCTTTCCTACTGGCTTTCTGTGCACTGTAAGGACGGGGTATCGTTTCAGTTGCACAAGAAAATTTCTGTTAAAACTCAAGTTAGGGTTAGGGTTGGGGAGACTGCGGATCCCAAGCGTGATCCTGGGCTTCGGTGCAGCCTAGCTTGGTGAAAAAGACTGAGTGGGCCATCGGGATAGCTTGCCTACTTTCTTTTTGTACACCGTTTGGACGGGGGAATGTTTCAGTTGCACAAGAAAATTAAGGCCAGGACTCTAGTTAGGGTTAAGGTTGGGGAGGCTAGGCTTCCCTGAAGGGAACCAGACCCTCTGTGAAGCCTAGCTTGGTGAAAAGGACTTTAGTGGGCCACCAGGATGGCTTCCCTACTCCGTTTTACTACATTGTGTCCATGGGGGGATGTTTCCGTTGCAGAAGTACATTAGCATTAAGACCCAAATTAGGGTTAGGGCTATGGAGGCTGGGCTTCCCAGGCAGGAACTACGGCCTCGATGAAGCCTAGCCTGGTGAAACAGACTGAGTGGGCCATCAGGATTGCTTGCCTACTGTCTTTTTGTATGCTGTATGGTCGAGGGGATGTTTCAGTTGCACAGGAAAATTAGGATTAATACCCAAGGTATGGCTGGGTTGGGGAGACTGTGCTTCCCAGGCAGCAACCAGGGCCTCTGTGAAGGCTAGCTTGGTGGAACAGATTGAGTTGGCAATCGGGATGGCTTGCCTACTGACTTTTTCTAAACCGTATGGACGGGGGGATGTTTCACTTGCACAAGAAAATTAGGGTTAAGAATAGCCAAGTTAGGGCTGGGTTGGGGAGACTGTGGTTCCCAGGCAGCAACCAGGGCCTCTGTGAATGCGAGCTTGGTGGAACAGATTGAGTTGGCAATCGGGATGGCTTGCCTACTGACTTTTTCTAAACCGTATGGACGGGGGGATGTTTCACTTGCACAAGAAAATTAGGGTTAAGACTCAAGTTTGGGTTAGGGTTGGGGAGACTGGGCTTCCCAGGCGGGATCCTGGGCTTCGGTGTAGCCTAGCTTGGTGAAACAGACTGAGTGGGCCATCGGGATAGCTTTCCTACTGGCTTTCTGTGCACTGTAAGAACAGGGTATCGTTTCAGTTGCACAAGAAAATTTGTGTAAAAACTCAAGTTAGGGTTAGGGTTGGGGAGACTGCGGATCCCAAGCGTGATCCTGGGCTTCGGTGCAGCCTAGCTTGGTGAAAAAGACTGAGTGGGCCATCGGGATAGCTTGCCTACTTTCTTTTTGTACACCGTTTGGACGGGGGAATGTTTCAGTTGCACAAGAAAATTAGTGCCAAGACTCTAGTTACGGTTAAGGTTGGGGAGGCTAGGCTTCCTGGAGGGAACCAGACCCTCTGTGAAGCCTAGCTTGGTGAAACAGACTTGAGTGGGCCACCAGGATGGCTTCCCTACTCCGTTTGAGTACATCGTGTCCATGGGGGGATGTTTCCGTTGCAGAAGAACATTAGCATTAAGACCCAAATTAGGGTTAGGGTTATGGAGGCTGGGCTTCCCAGGCAGGAACTATGGCCTCGATGAAGCCGAGCCTGGTGAAACAGACTGAGTGGGCCATCAGGATTGCTTGCCTACTGTCTTTTTGTACGCTGTATGGACGAGGGGATGTTTCAGTTGCACAGGAAAATTAGGATTAATACCCAAGGTATGGCTGGGTTGGGGAGACTGTGCTTCCCAGGCAGCAACCAGGGCCTCTGTGAAGGCTAGCTTGGTGGAACAGATTGAGTTGGCAATCGGGATGGCTTGCCTACTGACTTTTTCTAAACCGTATGGACGGGGGGATGTTTCACTTGCACAAGAAAATTAGGGTTAAGACTCAAGTTAGGGTTAGGGTTGGGGAGACTGGGCTTCCCAGGCGGGATCCTGGGCTTCGGTGTAGCCTAGCTTGGTGAAACAGACTGAGTGGGCCATCGGGATAGCTTTCCTACTGGCTTTCTGTGCACTGTAAGGACAGGGTATCGTTTCAGTTGCACAAGAAAATTTGTGTAAAAACTCAAGTTAGGGTTAGGGTTGGGGAGACTGCGGATCCCAAGCGTAATCCTGGGCTTCGGTGCAGCCCAGCTTGGTGAAACAGACTGAGTGGGCCATCGGGATAGCTTGCCTACTTTCTTTTTGTACACCATTTGGACGGGGGAATGTTTCAGTTGCACAAGAAAATTAGGGCCAGGACTCTAGTTAGGTTTAAGGTTGGGGAGGCTAGGCTTCCCTGAAGGGAACCAGACCCTCTGTGAAGCCTAGCTTGGTGAAACAGACTTGAGTGGGCCACCAGGATGGCTTCCCTACTCCGTTTTACTACATTGTGTCCATGGGGGGATGTTTCCGTTGCAGAAGTACATTAGCATTACGACCCAAAATAGGGTTAGGGTTATGGAGGCTGGGCTTCCCAGGCAGGAACTACGGCCTCGATGAAGCCGAGCCTGGTGAAACAGACTGAGCGGGCCATCAGGATTGCTTGCCTACTGTCTTTTTGTATGCTGTATGGTCGAGGGGTTGTTTCAGTTGCACAGGAAAATTAGGATTAATACCCAAGGTATGGCTGGGTTGGGGAGACTGTGCTTCCCAGGCAGCAACCAGGGCCTCTGTGAAGGCTAGCTTGGTGGAACAGATTGAGTTGGCAATCGGGATGGCTTGCCTACTGACTTTTTCTAAACCGTTTGGACGGGGGAATGTTTCAGTTGCACAAGAAAATTAGGGCCAGGACTCTAGTTAGGGTTAAGGTTGGGGAGGCTAGGCTTCCCTGAAGGGAACCAGACCCTCTGTGAAGCCTAGCTTGGTGAAACAGACTTGAGTGGGCCACCAGGATGGCTTCCCTACTCCGTTTTACTACATTGTGTCCATGGGGGGATGTTTCCGTTGCAGAAGTACATTAGCATTACGACCCAAAATAGGGTTAGGGTTATGGAGGCTGGGCTTCCCAGGCAGGAACTACGGCCTCGATGAAGCCGAGCCTGGTGAAACAGACTGAGTGGGCCATCAGGATTGCTTGCCTACTGTCTTTTTGTATGCTGTATGGTCGAGGGGTTGTTTCAGTTGCACAGGAAAATTAGGATTAATACCCAAGGTATGGCTGGGTTGGGGAGACTGTGGTTCCCAGGCAGCAACCAGGGCCTCTGTGAAGGCTAGCTTGGTGGAACAGATTGAGTTGGCAATCGGGATGGCTTGCCTACTGACTTTTTCTAAACCGTATGGACGGGGGGATGTTTCACTTGCACAAGAAAATTAGGGTTAAGAATACCCAAGTTAGGGCTGGGTTGGGGAGACTGTGGTTCCCAGGCAGCAACCAGGGCCTCTGTGAATGCGAGCTTGGTGGACCAGATTGAGTTGGCAATCGGGATGGCTTGCCTACTGACTTTTTCTAAACCGTATGGACGGGGGGATGTTTCACTTGCACAAGAAAATTAGGGTTAAGACTCAAGTTAGGGTTAGGGTTGGGGAGACTGGGCTTCCCAGCCGGGATCCTGGGCTTCGGTGTAGCCTAGCTTGGTGAAACAGACTGAGTGGGCCATCGGGATAGCTTTCCTACTCGCTTTCTGTGCACTGTAAGGACGGGGTATCGTTTCAGTTGCACAAGAAAATTTCTGTTAAAACTCAAGTTAGGGTTAGGGTTGGGGAGACTGCGGATCCCAAGCGTGATCCTGGGCTTCGGTGCAGCCTAGCTTGGTGAAACAGACTGAGTGGGCCATCGGGATAGCTTGCTTACTTTCTTTTTGTACACCATTTGGACGGGGAAATGTTTCAGTTGCACAAGAAAATTAGGGCCAAGACTCTAGTTAGGGGTAAGGTTGGGGAGGCTAGGCTTCCTGGAGGGAACCAGACCCTCTGTGAAGCCTAGCTTGGTGAAACAGACTTGAGTGGGCCACCAGGATGGCTTCCCTACTCCGTTTTAGTACATCGTGTCCATGGGGGGATGTTTCCGTTGCAGAAGAACATTAGCATTAAGACCCAAATTAGGGTTAGGGTTATGGAGGCTGGGCTTCCCAGGCAGGAACTACGGCCTCGATGAATCCGAGCCTGGTGAAACAGACTGAGTGGGCCATCAGGATTGCTTGCCTACTGTCTTTTTGTACGCTGTATGGACGAGGGGATGTTTCAGTTGCACAGGAAAATTAGGATTAATACCCAAGGTATGGCTGGGTTGGGGAGACTGTGGTTCCCAGGCAGCAAGCAGGGCCTCTGTGAAGGCTAGCTTGGTGGAACAGATTGAGTTGGCAATCGGGATGGCTTGCCTACTGACTTTTTCTAAACCGTATGGACGGGGGGATGTTTCACTTGCACAAGAAAATTAGGGTTAAGACTCAAGTTAGGGTTAGGGTTGGGGAGACTGGGCTTCCCAGGCGGGATCCTGGGCTTCGGTGTAGCCTAGCTTGGTGAAACAGACTGAGTGGGCCATCGGGATAGCTTTCCTACTGGCTTTCTGTGCACTGTAAGGATGGGGTATCGTTTCAGTTGCACAAGAAAATTTCTGTTAAAACTCAAGTTAGGGTTAGGGTTGGGGAGACTGCGGATCCCAAGCGTGATCCTGGGCTTCGGTGCAGCCTAGCTTGGTGAAACAGACTGAGTGGGCCATCGGGATAGCTTGCCTACTTTCTTTTTGTACACCATTTGGACGGGGAAATGTTTCAGTTGCACAAGAAAATTAGGGCCAAGACTCTAGTTAGGGGTAAGGTTGGGGAGGCTAGGCTTCCCTGAAGGGAACCAGACCCTCTGTGAAGCCTAGCTTGGTGAAACAGACTTGAGTGGGCCACCAGGATGGCTTCCCTACTCCGTTTCAGTACATCGTGTCCATGGGGGGATGTTTCCGTTGCAGAAGAACATTAGCATTAAGACCCAAATTAGGGTTAGGGTTATGGAGGCTGGGCTTCCCAGGCAGGAACTACGGCCTCGATGAATCCGAGCCTGGTGAAACAGACTGAGTGGGCCATCAGGATTGCTTGCCTACTGACTTTTTGTACGCTGTATGGACGAGGGGATGTTTCAGTTGCACAGGAAAATTAGGATTAATACCCAAGGTATGGCTGGGTTGGGGAGACTGTGCTTCCCAGGCAGCAACCAGGGCCTCTGTGAAGGCTAGCTTGGTGGAACAGATTGAGTTGGCAATCGGGATGGCTTGCCTACTGACATTTTCTAAACCGTATGGACGGGGGGATGTTTCACTTGCACAAGAAAATTAGGGTTAAGACTCAAGTTAGGGTTAGGGTTGGGGAGACTGGGCTTCCCAGCCGGGATCCTGGGCTTCGGTGTAGCCTAGCTTGGTGAAACAGACTGAGTGGGCCATCGGGATAGCTTTCCTACTCGCTTTCTGTGCACTGAAAGGACGGGGTATCGTTTCAGTTGCACAAGAAAATTTCTGTTAAAACTCAAGTTAGGGTTAGGGTTGGGGAGACTGCGGATCCCAAGCGTGATCCTGGGCTTCGGTGCAGCCTAGCTTGGTGAAACAGACTGAGTGGGCAATCGGGATGGCTTGCCTACTGACTTTTTCTAAACCGTATGGACGGGGGGATGTTTCACTTGCACAAGAAAATTAGGGTTAAGACTCAAGTTAGGGTTAGGGTTGGGGAGACTGGGCTTCCCAGGCGGGATCCTGGGCTTCGGTGTAGCCTAGCTTGGTGAAACAGACTGAATGGGCCATCGGGATAGCTTTCCTACTGGCTTTCTGTGCACTGTAAGGACGGGGTATCGTTTCAGTTGCACAAGAAAATTTGTGTAAAAACTCAAGTTAGGGTTAGGGTTGGGGAGACTGCGGATCCCAAGCGTAATCCTGGGCTTCGGTGCAGCCCAGCTTGGTGAAACAGACTGAGTGGGCCATTGGGATAGCTTGCCTACTTTCTTTTTGTACACCGTTTGGACGGGGGAATGTTTCAGTTGCACAAGAAAATTAAGGCCAGGACTCTAGTTAGGGTTATGGTTGGGGAGGCTAGGCTTCCTGGAGGGAACCAGACCCTCTGTGAAGCCTAGCTTGGTGAAACAGACTTGAGTGGGCCACCAGGATGGCTTCCCTACTCCGTTTTAGTACATCGTGTCCATGGGGGGATGTTTCCGTTGCAGAAGAACATTAGCATTAAGACCCAAATTAGGGTTAGGGTTATGGAGGCTGGGCTTCCCAGGCAGGAACTACGGCCTCGATGAATCCGAGCCTGGTGAAACAGACTGAGTGGGCCATCAGGATTGCTTGCCTACTGTCTTTTTGTATGCTGTATGGACGAGGGGATGTTTCAGTTGCACAGGAAAATTAGGATTAATACCCAAGGTATGGCTGGGTTGGGGAGACTGTGGTTCCCAGGCAGCAACCAGGGCCTCTGTGAAGGCTAGCTTGGTGGAACAGATTGAGTTGGCAATCGGGATGGCTTGCCTACTGACTTTTTCTAAACCGTATGGACGGGGGGATGTTTCACTTGCACAAGAAAATTAGGGTTAAGACTCAAGTTAGGGTTAGGGTTGGGGAGACTGGGCTTCCCAGGCGGGATCCTGGGCTTCGGTGTAGCCTAGCTTGGTGAAACAGACTGAGTGGGCCATCGGGATAGCTTTCCTACTGGCTTTCTGTGCACTGTAAGGATGGGGTATCGTTTCAGTTGCACAAGAAAATTTCTGTTAAAACTCAAGTTAGGGTTAGGGTTGGGGAGACTGCGGATCCCAAGCGTGATCCTGGGCTTCGGTGCAGCCTAGCTTGGTGAAACAGACTGAGTGGGCCATCGGGATAGCTTGCCTACTTTCTTTTTGTACACCATTTGGACGGGGAAATGTTTCAGTTGCACAAGAAAATTAGGGCCAAGACTCTAGTTAGGGGTAAGGTTGGGGAGGCTAGGCTTCCCTGAAGGGAACCAGACCCTCTGTGAAGCCTAGCTTGGTGAAACAGACTTGAGTGGGCCACCAGGATGGCTTCCCTACTCCGTTTTAGTACATCGTGTCCATGGGGGGATGTTTCCGTTGCAGAAGAACATTAGCATTAAGACCCAAATTAGGGTTAGGGTTATGGAGGCTGGGCTTCCCAGGCAGGAACTACGGCCTCGATGAATCCGAGCCTGGTGAAACAGACTGAGTGGGCCATCAGGATTGCTTGCCTACTGACTTTTTGTACGCTGTATGGACGAGGGGATGTTTCAGTTGCACAGGAAAATTAGGATTAATACCCAAGGTATGGCTGGGTTGGGGAGACTGTGCTTCCCAGGCAGCAACCAGGGCCTCTGTGAAGGCTAGCTTGGTGGAACAGATTGAGTTGGCAATCGGGATGGCTTGCCTACTGACTTTTTCTAAACCGTATGGACGGGGGGATGTTTCACTTGCACAAGAAAATTAGGGTTAAGACTCAAGTTAGGGTTAGGGTTGGGGAGACTGGGCTTCCCAGGCGGGATCCTGAGCTTCCGTGTAGCCTAGCTTGGTGAAACAGACTGAGTGGGCCATCGGGATAGCTTTCCTACTCGCTTTCTGTGCACTGTAAGGACGGGGTATCGTTTCAGTTGCACAAGAAAATTTCTGTTAAAACTCAAGTTAGGGTTAGGGTTGGGGAGACTGCGGATCCCAAGCGTGATCCTGGGCTTCGGTGCAGCCTAGCTTGGTGAAACAGACTGAGTGGGCAATCGGGATGGCTTGCCTACTGACTTTTTCTAAACCGTATGGACGGGGGGATGTTTCACTTGCACAAGAAAATTAGGGTTAAGACTCAAGTTAGGGTTAGGGTTGGGGAGACTGGGCTTCCCAGGCGGGATCCTGGGCTTCGGTGTAGCCTAGCTTGGTGAAACAGACTGAGTGGGCCATCGGGATAGCTTTCCTACTGGCTTTCTGTGCACTGTAAGGACGGGGTATCGTTTCAGTTGCACAAGAAAATTTGTGTAAAAACTCAAGTTAGGGTTAGGGTTGGGGAGACTGCGGATCCCAAGCGTGATCCTGGGCTTCGGTGCAGCCTAGCTTGGTGAAACAGACTGAGTGGGCCATCAGGATAGCTTGCCTACTTTCTTTTTGTACACCATTTGGACGGGGAAATGTTTCAGTTGCACAAGAAAATTAGGGCCAAGACTCTAGTTAGGGGTAAGGTTGGGGAGGCTAGGCTTCCCTGAAGGGAACCAGACCCTCTGTGAAGCCTAGCTTGGTGAAACAGACTTGAGTGGGCCACCAGGATGGCTTCCCTACTCCGTTTTAGTACATCGTGTCCATGGGGGGATGTTTCCGTTGCAGAAGTACATTAGCATTAAGACCCAAATTAGGGTTAGGGTTATGGAGGCTGGGCTTCCCAGGCAGGAACTACGGCCTCGATGAAGCCGAGCCTGGTGAAACAGACTGAGCGGGCCATCAGGATTGCTTGCCTACTGTCTTTTTGTATGTTGTATGGTCGAGGGGTTGTTTCAGTTGCACAGGAAAATTAGGATTAATACCCAAGGTATGGCTGGGTTGGGGAGACTGTGCTTCCCAGGCAGCAACCAGGGCCTCTGTGAAGGCTAGCTTGGTGGAACAGATTGAGTTGGCAATCGGGATGGCTTGCCTACTGACTTTTTCTAAACCGTATGGACGGGGGGATGTTTCACTTGCACAAGAAAATTAGGGTTAAGACTCAAGTTAGGGTTAGGGTTGGGGAGACTGGGCTTCCCAGGCGGGATCCTGAGCTTCGGTGTAGCCTAGCTTGGTGAAACAGACTGAGTGGGCCATCGGGATAGCTTTCCTACTCGCTTTCTGTGCACTGTAAGGACGGGGTATCGTTTCAGTTGCACAAGAAAATTTCTGTTAAAACTCAAGTTAGGGTTAGGGTTGGGGAGACTGCGGATCCCAAGCGTGATCCTGGGCTTCGGTGCAGCCTAGCTTGGTGAAACAGACTGAGTGGGCAATCGGGATGGCTTGCCTACTGACTTTTTCTAAACCGTATGGACGGGGGGATGTTTCACTTGCACAAGAAAATTAGGGTTAAGACTCAAGTTAGGGTTAGGGTTGGGGAGACTGGGCTTCCCAGGCGGGATCCTGGGCTTCGGTGTAGCCTAGCTTGGTGAAACAGACTGAGTGGGCCATCGGGATAGCTTTCCTACTGGCTTTCTGTGCACTGTAAGGACGGGGTATCGTTTCAGTTGCACAAGAAAATTTGTGTAAAAACTCAAGTTAGGGTTAGGGTTGGGGAGACTGCGGATCCCAAGCGTAATCCTGGGCTTCGGTGCAGCCCAGCTTGGTGAAACAGACTGAGTGGGCCATTGGGATAGCTTGCCTACTTTCTTTTTGTACACCGTTTGGACGGGGGAACGTTTCAGTTGCACAAGAAAATTAGTGCCAAGACTCTAGTTACGGTTAAGGTTGGGGAGGCTAGGCTTCCTGGAGGGAACCAGACCCTCTGTGAAGCCTAGCTTGGTGAAACAGACTTGAGTGGGCCACCAGGATGGCTTCCCTACTCCGTTTTAGTACATCGTGTCCATGGGGGGATGTTTCCGTTGCAGAAGAACATTAGCATTAAGACCCAAATTAGGGTTAGGGTTATGGAGGCTGGGCTTCCCAGGCAGGAACTATGGCCTCGATGAAGCCGAGCCTGGTGAAACAGACTGAGTGGGCCATCAGGATTGCTTGCCTACTGTCTTTTTGTACGCTGTATGGACGAGGGGATGTTTCAGTTGCACAGGAAAATTAGGATTAATACCCAAGGTATGGCTGGGTTGGGGAGACTGTGGTTCCCAGGCAGCAACCAGGGCCTCTGTGAAGGCTAGCTTGGTGGAACAGATTGAGTTGGCAATCGGGATGGCTTGCCTACTGACTTTTTCTAAACCGTATGGACGGGGGGATGTTTCACTTGCACAAGAAAATTAGGGTTAAGACTCAAGTTAGGGTTAGGGTTGGGGAGACTGGGCTTCCCAGGCGGGATCCTGGGCTTCGGTGTAGCCTAGCTTGGTGAAACAGACTGAGTGGGCCATCGGGATAGCTTTCCTACTGGCTTTCTGTGCACTGTAAGGATGGGGTATCGTTTCAGTTGCACAAGAAAATTTCTGTTAAAACTCAAGTTAGGGTTAGGGTTGGGGAGACTGCGGATCCCAAGCGTGATCCTGGGCTTCGGTGCAGCCTAGCTTGGTGAAACAGACTGAGTGGGCCATCAGGATAGCTTGCCTACTTTCTTTTTGTACACCATTTGGACGGGGAAATGTTTCAGTTGCACAAGAAAATTAGGGCCAAGACTCTAGTTAGGGGTAAGGTTGGGGAGGCTAGGCTTCCCTGAAGGGAACCAGACCCTCTGTGAAGCCTAGCTTGGTGAAACAGACTTGAGTGGGCCACCAGGATGGCTTCCCTACTCCGTTTTAGTACATCGTGTCCATGGGGGGATGTTTCCGTTGCAGAAGTACATTAGCATTAAGACCCAAATTAGGGTTAGGGTTATGGAGGCTGGGCTTCCCAGGCAGGAACTACGGCCTCGATGAAGCCGAGCCTGGTGAAACAGACTGAGCGGGCCATCAGGATTGCTTGCCTACTGTCTTTTTGTATGTTGTATGGTCGAGGGGTTGTTTCAGTTGCACAGGAAAATTAGGATTAATACCCAAGGTATGGCTGGGTTGGGGAGACTGTGCTTCCCAGGCAGCAACCAGGGCCTCTGTGAAGGCTAGCTTGGTGGAACAGATTGAGTTGGCAATCGGGATGGCTTGCCTACTGACTTTTTCTAAACCGTTTGGACGGGGGAATGTTTCAGTTGCACAAGAAAATTAGGGCCAGGACTCTAGTTAGGGTTAAGGTTGGGGAGGCTAGGCTTCCCTGAAGGGAACCAGACCCTCTGTGAAGCCTAGCTTGGTGAAACAGACTTGAGTGGGCCACCAGGATGGCTTCCCTACTCCGTTTTACTACATTGTGTCCATGGGGGGATGTTTCCGTTGCAGAAGTACATTAGCATTACGACCCAAAATAGGGTTAGGGTTATGGAGGCTGGGCTTCCCAGGCAGGAACTACGGCCTCGATGAAGCCGAGCCTGGTGAAACAGACTGAGTGGGCCATCAGGATTGCTTGCCTACTGTCTTTTTGTATGCTGTATGGTCGAGGGGTTGTTTCAGTTGCACAGGAAAATTAGGATTAATACCCAAGGTATGGCTGGGTTGGGGAGACTGTGCTTCCCAGGCAGCAACCAGGGCCTCTGTGAAGGCTAGCTTGGTGGAACAGATTGAGTTGGCAATCGGGATGGCTTGCCTACTGACTTTTTCTAAACCGTATGGACGGGGGGATGTTTCACTTGCACAAGAAAATTAGGGTTAAGAATACCCAAGTTAGGGCTGGGTTGGGGAGACTGTGGTTCCCAGGCAGCAACCAGGGCCTCTGTGAATGCGAGCTTGGTGGACCAGATTGAGTTGGCAATCGGGATGGCTTGCCTACTGACTTTTTCTAAACCGTATGGACGGGGGGATGTTTCACTTGCACAAGAAAATTAGGGTTAAGACTCAAGTTAGGGTTAGGGTTGGGGAGACTGGGCTTCCCAGCCGGGATCCTGGGCTTCGGTGTAGCCTAGCTTGGTGAAACAGACTGAGTGGGCCATCGGGATAGCTTTCCTACTGGCTTTCTGTGCACTGTAAGGACGGGGTATCGTTTCAGTTGCACAAGAAAATTTCTGTTAAAACTCAAGTTAGGGTTAGGGTTGGGGAGACTGCGGATCCCAAGCGTGATCCTGGGCTTCGGTGCAGCCTAGCTTGGTGAAACAGACTGAGTGGGCCATCGGGATAGCTTGCCTACTTTCTTTTTGTACACCATTTGGACGGGGAAATGTTTCAGTTGCACAAGAAAATTAGGGCCAAGACTCTAGTTAGGGCTAAGGTTGGGGAGGCTAGGCTTCCTGGAGGGAACCAGACCCTCTGTGAAGCCTAGCTTGGTGAAACAGACTTGAGTGGGCCACCAGGATGGCTTCCCTACTCCGTTTTAGTACATCGTGTCCATGGGGGGATGTTTCCGTTGCAGAAGAACATTAGCATTAAGACCCAAATTAGGGTTAGGGTTATGGAGGCTGGGCTTCCCAGGCAGGAACTACGGCCTCGATGAAGCCGAGCCTGGTGAAACAGACTGAGTGGGCCATCAGGATTGCTTGCCTACTGTCTTTTTGTACGCTGTATGGACGAGGGGATGTTTCAGTTGCACAGGAAAATTAGGATTAATACCCAAGGTATGGCTGGGTTGGGGAGACTGTGCTTCCCAGGCAGCAACCAGGGCCTCTGTGAAGGCTAGCTTGGTGGAACAGATTGAGTTGGCAATCGGGATGGCTTGCCTACTGACTTTTTCTAAACCGTATGGACGGGGGGATGTTTCACTTGCACAAGAAAATTAGGGTTAAGACTCAAGTTAGGGTTAGGGTTGGGGAGACTGGGCTTCCCAGGCGGGATCCTGGGCTTCGGTGTAGCCTAGCTTGGTGAAACAGACTGAGTGGGCCATCGGGATAGCTTTCTTACTGGCTTTCTGTGCACTGTAAGGACAGGGTATCGTTTCAGTTGCACAAGAAAATTTGTGTAAAAACTCAAGTTAGGGTTAGGGTTGGGGAGACTGCGGATCCCAAGCGTAATCCTGGGCTTCGGTGCAGCCCAGCTTGGTGAAACAGACTGAGTGGGCCATCGGGATAGCTTGCCTACTTTCTTTTTGTACACCGTTTGGACGGGGAAATGTTTCAGTTGCACAAGAAAATTAGGGCCAAGACTCTAGTTAGGGGTAAGGTTGGGGAGGCTAGGCTTCCTGGAGGGAACCAGACCCTCTGTGAAGCCTAGCTTGGTGAAACAGACTTGAGTGGGCCACCAGGATGGCTTCCCTACTCCGTTTTAGTACATCGTGTCCATGGGGGGATGTTTCCGTTGCAGAAGAACATTAGCATTAAGACCCAAATTAGGGTTAGGGTTATGGAGGCTGGGCTTCCTAGGCAGGAACTACGGCCTCGATGAATCCGAGCCTGGTGAAACAGACTGAGTGGGCCATCAGGATTGCTTGCCTACTGTCTTTTTGTACGCTGTATGGACGAGGGGATGTTTCAGTTGCACAGGAAAATTAGGATTAATACCCAAGGTATGGCTGGGTTGGGGAGACTGTGCTTCCCAGGCAGCAACCAGGGCCTCTGTGAAGGCTAGCTTGGTGGAACAGATTGAGTTGGCAATCGGGATGGCTTGCCTACTGACTTTTTCTAAACCGTATGGACGGGGGGATGTTTCACTTGCACAAGAAAATTAGGGTTAAGACTCAAGTTAGGGTTAGGGTTGGGGAGACTGGGCTTCCCAGGCGGGATCCTGGGCTTCGGTGTAGCCTAGCTTGGTGAAACAGACTGAGTGGGCCATCGGGATAGCTTTCCTACTGGCTTTCTGTGCACTGTAAGGATGGGGTATCGTTTCAGTTGCACAAGAAAATTTCTGTTAAAACTCAAGTTAGGGTTAGGGTTGGGGAGACTGCGGATCCCAAGCGTGTTCCTGGGCTTCGGTGCAGCCTAGCTTGGTGAAACAGACTGAGTGGGCCATCGGGATAGCTTGCCTACTTTCTTTTTGTACACCATTTGGACGGGGAAATGTTTCAGTTGCACAAGAAAATTAGGGCCAAGACTCTAGTTAGGGGTAAGGTTGGGGAGGCTAGGCTTCCCTGAAGGGAACCAGACCCTCTGTGAAGCCTAGCTTGGTGAAACAGACTTGAGTGGGCCACCAGGATGGCTTCCCTACTCCGTTTCAGTACATCGTGTCCATGGGGGGATGTTTCCGTTGCAGAAGAACATTAGCATTAAGACCCAAATTAGGGTTAGGGTTATGGAGGCTGGGCTTCCCAGGCAGGAACTACGGCCTCGATGAATCCGAGCCTGGTGAAACAGACTGAGTGGGCCATCAGGATTGCTTGCCTACTGACTTTTTGTACGCTGTATGGACGAGGGGATGTTTCAGTTGCACAGGAAAATTAGGATTAATACCCAAGGTATGGCTGGGTTGGGGAGACTGTGCTTCCCAGGCAGCAACCAGGGCCTCTGTGAAGGCTAGCTTGGTGGAACAGATTGAGTTGGCAATCGGGATGGCTTGCCTACTGACTTTTTCTAAACCGTATGGACGGGGGGATGTTTCACTTGCACAAGAAAATTAGGGTTAAGACTCAAGTTAGGGTTAGGGTTGGGGAGACTGGGCTTCCCAGGCGGGATCCTGGGCTTCGGTGTAGCCTAGCTTGGTGAAACAGACTGAGTGGGCCATCGGGATAGCTTTCCTACTCGCTTTCTGTGCACTGTAAGGACGGGGTATCGTTTCAGTTGCACAAGAAAATTTCTGTTAAAACTCAAGTTAGGGTTAGGGTTGGGGAGACTGCGGATCCCAAGCGTGATCCTGGGCTTCGGTGCAGCCTAGCTTGGTGAAACAGACTGAGTGGGCAATCGGGATGGCTTGCCTACTGACTTTTTCTAAACCGTATGGACGGGGGGATGTTTCACTTGCACAAGAAAATTAGGGTTAAGACTCAAGTTAGGGTTAGGGTTGGGGAGACTGGGCTTCCCAGGCGGGATCCTGGGCTTCGGTGTAGCCTAGCTTGGTGAAACAGACTGAGTGGGCCATCGGGATAGCTTTCCTACTGGCTTTCTGTGCACTGTAAGGACGGGGTATCGTTTCAGTTGCACAAGAAAATTTGTGTAAAAACTCAAGTTAGGGTTAGGGTTGGGGAGACTGCGGATCCCAAGCGTAATCCTGGGCTTCGGTGCAGCCCAGCTTGGTGAAACAGACTGAGTGGGCCATTGGGATAGCTTGCCTACTTTCTTTTTGTACACCGTTTGGACGGGGGAATGTTTCAGTTGCACAAGAAAATTAAGGCCAGGACTCTAGTTAGGGTTAAGGTTGGGGAGGCTAGGCTTCCCTGAAGGGAACCAGACCCTCTGTGAAGCCTAGCTTGGTGAAAAAGACTTTAGTGGGCCACCAGGATGGCTTCCCTACTCCGTTTTACTACATTGTGTCCATGGGGGGATGTTTCCGTTGCAGAAGTACATTAGCATTAAGACCCAAATTAGGGTTAGGGTTATGGAGGCTGGGCTTCCCAGGCAGGAACTACGGCCTCGATGAATCCGAGCCTGGTGAAACAGACTGAGTGGGCCATCAGGATTGCTTGCCTAC
This sequence comes from Heloderma suspectum, assembly GCF_057233095.1. NCBI lineage: Eukaryota > Metazoa > Chordata > Lepidosauria > Squamata > Helodermatidae > Heloderma > Heloderma suspectum. The sequence continues at coordinate 47,993,178 of NC_139467.1, read as the reverse complement.
TGTCTTTTTGTATGCTGTATGGTCGAGGGGATGTTTCAGTTGCACAGGAAAATTAGGATTAATACCCAAGGTATGGCTGGGTTGGGGAGACTGTGCTTCCCAGGCAGCAACCAGGGCCTCTGTGAAGGCTAGCTTGGTGGAACAGATTGAGTTGGCAATCGGGATGGCTTGCCTACTGACTTTTTCTAAACCGTATGGACGGGGGGATGTTTCACTTGCACAAGAAAATTAGGGTTAAGAATACCCAAGTTAGGGCTGGGTTGGGGAGACTGTGGTTCCCAGGCAGCAACCAGGGCCTCTGTGAATGCGAGCTTGGTGGAACAGATTGTGTTGGCAATCGGGATGGCTTGCCTACTGACTTTTTCTAAACCGTATGGACGGGGGGATGTTTCACTTGCACAAGAAAATTAGGGTTAAGACTCAAGTTAGGGTTAGGGTTGGGGAGACTGGGCTTCCCAGGCGGGATCCTGGGCTTCGGTGTAGCCTAGCTTGGTGAAACAGACTGAGTGGGCCATCGGGATAGCTTTCCTACTGGCTTTCTGTGCACTGTAAGGACAGGGTATCGTTTCAGTTGCACAAGAAAATTTGTGTAAAAACTCAAGTTAGGGTTAGGGTTGGGGAGACTGCGGATCCCAAGCGTGATCCTGGGCTTCGGTGCAGCCTAGCTTGGTGAAACAGACTGAGTGGGCCATCGGGATAGCTTGCCTACTTTCTTTTTGTACACCGTTTGGACGGGGAAATGTTTCAGTTGCACAAGAAAATTAGGGCCAAGACTCTAGTTAGGGGTAAGGTTGGGGAGGCTAGGCTTCCTGGAGGGAACCAGACCCTCTGTGAAGCCTAGCTTGGTGAAACAGACTTGAGTGGGCCACCAGGATGGCTTCCCTACTCCGTTTTAGTACATCGTGTCCATGGGGGGATGTTTCCGTTGCAGAAGAACATTAGCATTAAGACCCAAATTAGGGTTAGGGTTATGGAGGCTGGGCTTCCCAGGCAGGAACTACGGCCTCGATGAATCCGAGCCTGGTGAAACAGACTGAGTGGGCCATCAGGATTGCTTGCCTACTGTCTTTTTGTACGCTGTATGGACGAGGGGATGTTTCAGTTGCACAGGAAAATTAGGATTAATACCCAAGGTATGGCTGGGTTGGGGAGACTGTGCTTCCCAGGCAGCAACCAGGGCCTCTGTGAAGGCTAGCTTGGTGGAACAGATTGAGTTGGCAATCGGGATGGCTTGCCTACTGACTTTTTCTAAACCGTATGGACGGGGGGATGTTTCACTTGCACAAGAAAATTAGGGTTAAGACTCAAGTTAGGGTTAGGGTTGGGGAGACTGGGCTTCCCAGGCGGGATCCTGGGCTTCGGTGTAGCCTAGCTTGGTGAAACAGACTGAGTGGGCCATCGGGATAGCTTTCCTACTGGCTTTCTGTGCACTGTAAGGATGGGGTATCGTTTCAGTTGCACAAGAAAATTTCTGTTAAAACTCAAGTTAGGGTTAGGGTTGGGGAGACTGCGGATCCCAAGCGTGATCCTGGGCTTCGGTGCAGCCTAGCTTGGTGAAACAGACTGAGTGGGCCATCGGGATAGCTTGCCTACTTTCTTTTTGTACACCATTTGGACGGGGAAATGTTTCAGTTGCACAAGAAAATTAGGGCCAAGACTCTAGTTAGGGGTAAGGTTGGGGAGGCTAGGCTTCCCTGAAGGGAACCAGACCCTCTGTGAAGCCTAGCTTGGTGAAACAGACTTGAGTGGGCCACCAGGATGGCTTCCCTACTCCGTTTTAGTACATCGTGTCCATGGGGGGATGTTTCCGTTGCAGAAGAACATTAGCATTAAGACCCAAATTAGGGTTAGGGTTATGGAGGCTGGGCTTCCCAGGCAGGAACTACGGCCTCGATGAATCCGAGCCTGGTGAAACAGACTGAGTGGGCCATCAGGATTGCTTGCCTACTGACTTTTTGTACGCTGTATGGACGAGGGGATGTTTCAGTTGCACAGGAAAATTAGGATTAATACCCAAGGTATGGCTGGGTTGGGGAGACTGTGCTTCCCAGGCAGCAACCAGGGCCTCTGTGAAGGCTAGCTTGGTGGAACAGATTGAGTTGGCAATCGGGATGGCTTGCCTACTGACTTTTTCTAAACCGTATGGACGGGGGGATGTTTCACTTGCACAAGAAAATTAGGGTTAAGACTCAAGTTAGGGTTAGGGTTGGGGAGACTGGGCTTCCCAGGCGGGATCCTGGGCTTCGGTGTAGCCTAGCTTGGTGAAACAGACTGAGTGGGCCATCGGGATAGCTTTCCTACGGGCTTTCTGTGCACTGTAAGGACAGGGTATCGTTTCAGTTGCACAAGAAAATTTCTGTTAAAACTCAAGTTAGGGTTAGGGTTGGGGAGACTGCGGATCCCAAGCGTGATCCTGGGCTTCGGTGCAGCCTAGCTTGGTGAAACAGACTGAGTGGGCAATCGGGATGGCTTGCCTACTGACTTTTTCTAAACCGTATGGACGGGGGGATGTTTCACTTGCACAAGAAAATTAGGGTTAAGACTCAAGTTAGGGTTAGGGTTGGGGAGACTGGGCTTCCCAGGCGGGATCCTGGGCTTCGGTGTAGCCTAGCTTGGTGAAACAGACTGAGTGGGCCATCGGGATAGCTTTCCTACTGGCTTTCTGTGCACTGTAAGGACGGGGTATCGTTTCAGTTGCACAAGAAAATTTGTGTAAAAACTCAAGTTAGGGTTAGGGTTGGGGAGACTGCGGATCCCAAGCGTAATCCTGGGCTTCGGTGCAGCCCAGCTTGGTGAAACAGACTGAGTGGGCCATTGGGATAGCTTGCCTACTTTCTTTTTGTACACCGTTTGGACGGGGGAATGTTTCAGTTTCCCAAGAAAATTAGTGCCAAGACTCTAGTTACGGTTAAGGTTGGGGAGGCTAGGCTTCCTGGAGGGAACCAGACCCTCTGTGAAGCCTAGCTTGGTGAAACAGACTTGAGTGGGCCACCAGGATGGCTTCCCTACTCCGTTTTAGTACATCGTGTCCATGGGGGGATGTTTCCGTTGCAGAAGAACATTAGCATTAAGACCCAAATTAGGGTTAGGGTTATGGAGGCTGGGCTTCCCAGGCAGGAACTACGGCCTCGATGAATCCGAGCCTGGTGAAACAGACTGAGTGGGCCATCAGGATTGCTTGCCTACTGACTTTTTGTACGCTGTATGGACGAGGGGATGTTTCAGTTGCACAGGAAAATTAGGATTAATACCCAAGGTATGGCTGGGTTGGGGAGACTGTGCTTCCCAGGCAGCAACCAGGGCCTCTGTGAAGGCTAGCTTGGTGGAACAGATTGAGTTGGCAATCGGGATGGCTTGCCTACTGACTTTTTCTAAACCGTATGGACGGGGGGATGTTTCACTTGCACAAGAAAATTAGGGTTAAGACTCAAGTTAGGGTTAGGGTTGGGGAGACTGGGCTTCCCAGGCGGGATCCTGGGCTTCGGTGTAGCCTAGCTTGGTGAAACAGACTGAGTGGGCCATCGGGATAGCTTTCCTACGGGCTTTCTGTGCACTGTAAGGACAGGGTATCGTTTCAGTTGCACAAGAAAATTTCTGTTAAAACTCAAGTTAGGGTTAGGGTTGGGGAGACTGCGGATCCCAAGCGTGATCCTGGGCTTCGGTGCAGCCTAGCTTGGTGAAACAGACTGAGTGGGCAATCGGGATGGCTTGCCTACTGACTTTTTCTAAACCGTATGGACGGGGGGATGTTTCACTTGCACAAGAAAATTAGGGTTAAGACTCAAGTTAGGGTTAGGGTTGGGGAGACTGGGCTTCCCAGGCGGGATCCTGGGCTTCGGTGTAGCCTAGCTTGGTGAAACAGACTGAGTGGGCCATCGGGATAGCTTTCCTACTGGCTTTCTGTGCACTGTAAGGACGGGGTATCGTTTCAGTTGCACAAGAAAATTTGTGTAAAAACTCAAGTTAGGGTTAGGGTTGGGGAGACTGCGGATCCCAAGCGTAATCCTGGGCTTCGGTGCAGCCCAGCTTGGTGAAACAGACTGAGTGGGCCATTGGGATAGCTTGCCTACTTTCTTTTTGTACACCGTTTGGACGGGGGAATGTTTCAGTTGCACAAGAAAATTAGTGCCAAGACTCTAGTTACGGTTAAGGTTGGGGAGGCTAGGCTTCCTGGAGGGAACCAGACCCTCTGTGAAGCCTAGCTTGGTGAAACAGACTTGAGTGGGCCACCAGGATGGCTTCCCTACTCCGTTTTAGTACATCGTGTCCATGGGGGGATGTTTCCGTTGCAGAAGAACATTAGCATTAAGACCCAAATTAGGGTTAGGGTTATGGAGGCTGGGCTTCCCAGGCAGGAACTATGGCCTCGATGAAGCCGAGCCTGGTGAAACAGACTGAGTGGGCCATCAGGATTGCTTGCCTACTGTCTTTTTGTACGCTGTATGGACGAGGGGATGTTTCAGTTGCACAGGAAAATTAGGATTAATACCCAAGGTATGGCTGGGTTGGGGAGACTGTGGTTCCCAGGCAGCAACCAGGGCCTCTGTGAAGGCTAGCTTGGTGGAACAGATTGAGTTGGCAATCGGGATGGCTTGCCTACTGACTTTTTCTAAACCGTATGGACGGGGGGATGTTTCACTTGCACAAGAAAATTAGGGTTAAGACTCAAGTTAGGGTTAGGGTTGGGGAGACTGGGCTTCCCAGGCGGGATCCTGGGCTTCGGTGTAGCCTAGCTTGGTGAAACAGACTGAGTGGGCCATCGGGATAGCTTTCCTACTGGCTTTCTGTGCACTGTAAGGACAGGGTATCGTTTCAGTTGCACAAGAAAATTTGTGTAAAAACTCAAGTTAGGGTTAGGGTTGGGGAGACTGCGGATCCCAAGCGTAATCCTGGGCTTCGGTGCAGCCCAGCTTGGTGAAACAGACTGAGTGGGCCATCGGGATAGCTTGCCTACTTTCTTTTTGTACACCGTTTGGACGGGGAAATGTTTCAGTTGCACAAGAAAATTAGGGCCAAGACTCTAGTTAGGGGTAAGGTTGGGGAGGCTAGGCTTCCTGGAGGGAACCAGACCCTCTGTGAAGCCTAGCTTGGTGAAACAGACTTGAGTGGGCCACCAGGATGGCTTCCCTACTCCGTTTCAGTACATCGTGTCCATGGGGGGATGTTTCCGTTGCAGAAGAACATTAGCATTAAGACCCAAATTAGGGTTAGGGTTATGGAGGCTGGGCTTCCCAGGCAGGAACTACGGCCTCGATGAATCCGAGCCTGGTGAAACAGACTGAGTGGGCCATCAGGATTGCTTGCCTACTGTCTTTTTGTACGCTGTATGGACGAGGGGATGTTTCAGTTGCACAGGAAAATTAGGATTAATACCCAAGGTATGGCTGGGTTGGGGAGACTGTGCTTCCCAGGCAGCAACCAGGGCCTCTGTGAAGGCTAGCTTGGTGGAACAGATTGAGTTGGCAATCGGGATGGCTTGCCTACTGACTTTTTCTAAACCGTATGGACGGGGGGATGTTTCACTTGCACAAGAAAATTAGGGTTAAGACTCAAGTTAGGGTTAGGGTTGGGGAGACTGGGCTTCCCAGGCGGGATCCTGGGCTTCGGTGCAGCCTAGCTTGGTGAAACAGACTGAGTGGGCCATCGGGATAGCTTGCCTACTTTCTTTTTGTACACCGTTTGGACGGGGAAATGTTTCAGTTGCACAAGAAAATTAGGGCCAAGACTCTAGTTAGGGGTAAGGTTGGGGAGGCTAGGCTTCCTGGAGGGAACCAGACCCTCTGTGAAGCCTAGCTTGGTGAAACAGACTTGAGTGGGCCACCAGGATGGCTTCCCTACTCCGTTTTAGTACATCGTGTCCATGGGGGGATGTTTCCGTTGCAGAAGAACATTAGCATTAAGACCCAAATTAGGGTTAGGGTTATGGAGGCTGGGCTTCCCAGGCAGGAACTACGGCCTCGATGAATCCGAGCCTGGTGAAACAGACTGAGTGGGCCATCAGGATTGCTTGCCTACTGTCTTTTTGTACGCTGTATGGACGAGGGGATGTTTCAGTTGCACAGGAAAATTAGGATTAATACCCAAGGTATGGCTGGGTTGGGGAGACTGTGCTTCCCAGGCAGCAACCAGGGCCTCTGTGAAGGCTAGCTTGGTGGAACAGATTGAGTTGGCAATCGGGATGGCTTGCCTACTGACTTTTTCTAAACCGTATGGACGGGGGGATGTTTCACTTGCACAAGAAAATTAGGGTTAAGACTCAAGTTAGGGTTAGGGTTGGGGAGACTGGGCTTCCCAGGCGGGATCCTGGGCTTCGGTGTAGCCTAGCTTGGTGAAACAGACTGAGTGGGCCATCGGGATAGCTTTCCTACGGGCTTTCTGTGCACTGTAAGGACAGGGTATCGTTTCAGTTGCACAAGAAAATTTCTGTTAAAACTCAAGTTAGGGTTAGGGTTGGGGAGACTGCGGATCCCAAGCGTGATCCTGGGCTTCGGTGCAGCCTAGCTTGGTGAAACAGACTGAGTGGGCAATCGGGATGGCTTGCCTACTGACTTTTTCTAAACCGTATGGACGGGGGGATGTTTCACTTGCACAAGAAAATTAGGGTTAAGACTCAAGTTAGGGTTAGGGTTGGGGAGACTGGGCTTCCCAGGCGGGATCCTGGGCTTCGGTGTAGCCTAGCTTGGTGAAACAGACTGAGTGGGCCATCGGGATAGCTTTCCTACTGGCTTTCTGTGCACTGTAAGGACGGGGTATCGTTTCAGTTGCACAAGAAAATTTGTGTAAAAACTCAAGTTAGGGTTAGGGTTGGGGAGACTGCGGATCCCAAGCGTAATCCTGGGCTTTGGTGCAGCCCAGCTTGGTGAAACAGACTGAGTGGGCCATTGGGATAGCTTGCCTACTTTCTTTTTGTACACCGTTTGGACGGGGGAATGTTTCAGTTGCACAAGAAAATTAGTGCCAAGACTCTAGTTACGGTTAAGGTTGGGGAGGCTAGGCTTCCTGGAGGGAACCAGACCCTCTGTGAAGCCTAGCTTGGTGAAACAGACTTGAGTGGGCCACCAGGATGGCTTCCCTACTCCGTTTTAGTACATCGTGTCCATGGGGGGATGTTTCCGTTGCAGAAGAACATTAGCATTAAGACCCAAATTAGGGTTAGGGTTATGGAGGCTGGGCTTCCCAGGCAGGAACTATGGCCTCGATGAAGCCGAGCCTGGTGAAACAGACTGAGTGGGCCATCAGGATTGCTTGCCTACTGTCTTTTTGTACGCTGTATGGACGAGGGGATGTTTCAGTTGCACAGGAAAATTAGGATTAATACCCAAGGTATGGCTGGGTTGGGGAGACTGTGGTTCCCAGGCAGCAACCAGGGCCTCTGTGAAGGCTAGCTTGGTGGAACAGATTGAGTTGGCAATCGGGATGGCTTGCCTACTGACTTTTTCTAAACCGTATGGACGGGGGGATGTTTCACTTGCACAAGAAAATTAGGGTTAAGACTCAAGTTAGGGTTAGGGTTGGGGAGACTGGGCTTCCCAGGCGGGATCCTGGGCTTCGGTGTAGCCTAGCTTGGTGAAACAGACTGAGTGGGCCATCGGGATAGCTTTCCTACTGGCTTTCTGTGCACTGTAAGGACAGGGTATCGTTTCAGTTGCACAAGAAAATTTGTGTAAAAACTCAAGTTAGGGTTAGGGTTGGGGAGACTGCGGATCCCAAGCGTAATCCTGGGCTTCGGTGCAGCCCAGCTTGGTGAAACAGACTGAGTGGGCCATCGGGATAGCTTGCCTACTTTCTTTTTGTACACCGTTTGGACGGGGAAATGTTTCAGTTGCACAAGAAAATTAGGGCCAAGACTCTAGTTAGGGGTAAGGTTGGGGAGGCTAGGCTTCCTGGAGGGAACCAGACCCTCTGTGAAGCCTAGCTTGGTGAAACAGACTTGAGTGGGCCACCAGGATGGCTTCCCTACTCCGTTTTAGTACATCGTGTCCATGGGGGGATGTTTCCGTTGCAGAAGAACATTAGCATTAAGACCCAAATTAGGGTTAGGGTTATGGAGGCTGGGCTTCCCAGGCAGGAACTACGGCCTCGATGAATCCGAGCCTGGTGAAACAGACTGAGTGGGCCATCAGGATTGCTTGCCTACTGTCTTTTTGTACGCTGTATGGACGAGGGGATGTTTCAGTTGCACAGGAAAATTAGGATTAATACCCAAGGTATGGCTGGGTTGGGGAGACTGTGCTTCCCAGGCAGCAACCAGGGCCTCTGTGAAGGCTAGCTTGGTGGAACAGATTGAGTTGGCAATCGGGATGGCTTGCCTACTGACTTTTTCTAAACCGTATGGACGGGGGGATGTTTCACTTGCACAAGAAAATTAGGGTTAAGACTCAAGTTAGGGTTAGGGTTGGGGAGACTGGGCTTCCCAGGCGGGATCCTGGGCTTCGGTGTAGCCTAGCTTGGTGAAACAGACTGAGTGGGCCATCGGGATAGCTTTCCTACTGGCTTTCTGTGCACTGTAAGGATGGGGTATCTTTTCAGTTGCACAAGAAAATTTCTGTTAAAACTCAAGTTAGGGTTAGGGTTGGGGAGACTGCGGATCCCAAGCGTGATCCTGGGCTTCGGTGCAGCCTAGCTTGGTGAAACAGACTGAGTGGGCCATCGGGATAGCTTGCCTACTTTCTTTTTGTACACCATTTGGACGGGGAAATGTTTCAGTTGCACAAGAAAATTAGGGCCAAGACTCTAGTTAGGGGTAAGGTTGGGGAGGCTAGGCTTCCCTGAAGGGAACCAGACCCTCTGTGAAGCCTAGCTTGGTGAAACAGACTTGAGTGGGCCACCAGGATGGCTTCCCTACTCCGTTTCAGTACATCGTGTCCATGGGGGGATGTTTCCGTTGCAGAAGAACATTAGCATTAAGACCCAAATTAGGGTTAGGGTTATGGAGGCTGGGCTTCCCAGGCAGGAACTACGGCCTCGATGAATCCGAGCCTGGTGAAACAGACTGAGTGGGCCATCAGGATTGCTTGCCTACTGACTTTTTGTACGCTGTATGGACGAGGGGATGTTTCAGTTGCACAGGAAAATTAGGATTAATACCCAAGGTATGGCTGGGTTGGGGAGACTGTGATTCCCAGGCAGCAACCAGGGCCTCTGTGAAGGCTAGCTTGGTGGAACAGATTGAGTTGGCAATCGGGATGGCTTGCCTACTGACTTTTTCTAAACCGTATGGACGGGGGGATGTTTCACTTGCACAAGAAAATTAGGGTTAAGACTCAAGTTAGGGTTAGGGTTGGGGAGACTGGGCTTCCCAGGCGGGATCCTGGGCTTCGGTGCAGCCTAGCTTGGTGAAACAGACTGAGTGGGCCATCGGGATAGCTTGCCTACTTTCTTTTTGTACACCGTTTGGACGGGGAAATGTTTCAGTTGCACAAGAAAATTAGGGCCAAGACTCTAGTTAGGGGTAAGGTTGGGGAGGCTAGGCTTCCTGGAGGGAACCAGACCCTCTGTGAAGCCTAGCTTGGTGAAACAGACTTGAGTGGGCCACCAGGATGGCTTCCCTACTCCGTTTTAGTACATCGTGTCCATGGGGGGATGTTTCCGTTGCAGAAGAACATTAGCATTAAGACCCAAATTAGGGTTAGGGTTATGGAGGCTGGGCTTCCCAGGCAGGAACTACGGCCTCGATGAATCCGAGCCTGGTGAAACAGACTGAGTGGGCCATCAGGATTGCTTGCCTACTGTCTTTTTGTACGCTGTATGGACGAGGGGATGTTTCAGTTGCACAGGAAAATTAGGATTAATACCCAAGGTATGGCTGGGTTGGGGAGACTGTGCTTCCCAGGCAGCAACCAGGGCCTCTGTGAAGGCTAGCTTGGTGGAACAGATTGAGTTGGCAATCGGGATGGCTTGCCTACTGACTTTTTCTAAACCGTATGGACGGGGGGATGTTTCACTTGCACAAGAAAATTAGGGTTAAGACTCAAGTTAGGGTTAGGGTTGGGGAGACTGGGCTTCCCAGGCGGGATCCTGGGCTTCGGTGTAGCCTAGCTTGGTGAAACAGACTGAGTGGGCCATCGGGATAGCTTTCCTACTGGCTTTCTGTGCACTGTAAGGATGGGGTATCGTTTCAGTTGCACAAGAAAATTTCTGTTAAAACTCAAGTTAGGGTTAGGGTTGGGGAGACTGCGGATCCCAAGCGTGATCCTGGGCTTCGGTGCAGCCTAGCTTGGTGAAACAGACTGAGTGGGCCATCGGGATAGCTTGCCTACTTTCTTTTTGTACACCATTTGGACGGGGAAATGTTTCAGTTGCACAAGAAAATTAGGGCCAAGACTCTAGTTAGGGGTAAGGTTGGGGAGGCTAGGCTTCCCTGAAGGGAACCAGACCCTCTGTGAAGCCTAGCTTGGTGAAACAGACTTGAGTGGGCCACCAGGATGGCTTCCCTACTCCGTTTTAGTACATCGTGTCCATGGGGGGATGTTTCCGTTGCAGAAGAACATTAGCATTAAGACCCAAATTAGGGTTAGGGTTATGGAGGCTGGGCTTCCCAGGCAGGAACTACGGCCTCGATGAATCCGAGCCTGGTGAAACAGACTGAGTGGGCCATCAGGATTGCTTGCCTACTGACTTTTTGTACGCTGTATGGACGAGGGGATGTTTCAGTTGCACAGGAAAATTAGGATTAATACCCAAGGTATGGCTGGGTTGGGGAGACTGTGCTTCCCAGGCAGCAACCAGGGCCTCTGTGAAGGCTAGCTTGGTGGAACAGATTGAGTTGGCAATCGGGATGGCTTGCCTACTGACTTTTTCTAAACCGTATGGACGGGGGGATGTTTCACTTGCACAAGAAAATTAGGGTTAAGACTCAAGTTAGGGTTAGGGTTGGGGAGACTGGGCTTCCCAGGCGGGATCCTGGGCTTCGGTGTAGCCTAGCTTGGTGAAACAGACTGAGTGGGCCATCGGGATAGCTTTCCTACGGGCTTTCTGTGCACTGTAAGGACAGGGTATCGTTTCAGTTGCACAAGAAAATTTCTGTTAAAACTCAAGTTAGGGTTAGGGTTGGGGAGACTGCGGATCCCAAGCGTGATCCTGGGCTTCGGTGCAGCCTAGCTTGGTGAAACAGACTGAGTGGGCAATCGGGATGGCTTGCCTACTGACTTTTTCTAAACCGTATGGACGGGGGGATGTTTCACTTGCACAAGAAAATTAGGGTTAAGACTCAAGTTAGGGTTAGGGTTGGGGAGACTGGGCTTCCCAGGCCGGATCCTGGGCTTCGGTGTAGCCTAGCTTGGTGAAACAGACTGAGTGGGCCATCGGGATAGCTTTCCTACTGGCTTTCTGTGCACTGTAAGGACGGGGTATCGTTTCAGTTGCACAAGAAAATTTGTGTAAAAACTCAAGTTAGGGTTAGGGTTGGGGAGACTGCGGATCCCAAGCGTAATCCTGGGCTTCGGTGCAGCCCAGCTTGGTGAAACAGACTGAGTGGGCCATTGGGATAGCTTGCCTACTTTCTTTTTGTACACCGTTTGGACGGGGGAATGTTTCAGTTGCACAAGAAAATTAGTGCCAAGACTCTAGTTACGGTTAAGGTTGGGGAGGCTAGGCTTCCTGGAGGGAACCAGACCCTCTGTGAAGCCTAGCTTGGTGAAACAGACTTGAGTGGGCCACCAGGATGGCTTCCCTACTCCGTTTTAGTACATCGTGTCCATGGGGGGATGTTTCCGTTGCAGAAGAACATTAGCATTAAGACCCAAATTAGGGTTAGGGTTATGGAGGCTGGGCTTCCCAGGCAGGAACTATGGCCTCGATGAAGCCGAGCCTGGTGAAACAGACTGAGTGGGCCATCAGGATTGCTTGCCTACTGTCTTTTTGTACGCTGTATGGACGAGGGGATGTTTCAGTTGCACAGGAAAATTAGGATTAATACCCAAGGTATGGCTGGGTTGGGGAGACTGTGGTTCCCAGGCAGCAACCAGGGCCTCTGTGAAGGCTAGCTTGGTGGAACAGATTGAGTTGGCAATCGGGATGGCTTGCCTACTGACTTTTTCTAAACCGTATGGACGGGGGGATGTTTCACTTGCACAAGAAAATTAGGGTTAAGACTCAAGTTAGGGTTAGGGTTGGGGAGACTGGGCTTCCCAGGCGGGATCCTGGGCTTCGGTGTAGCCTAGCTTGGTGAAACAGACTGAGTGGGCCATCGGGATAGCTTTCCTACTGGCTTTCTGTGCACTGTAAGGACAGGGTATCGTTTCAGTTGCACAAGAAAATTTCTGTTAAAACTCAAGTTAGGGTTAGGGTTGGGGAGACTGCGGATCCCAAGCGTGATCCTGGGCTTCGGTGCAGCCTAGCTTGGTGAAACAGACTGAGTGGGCAATCGGGATGGCTTGCCTACTGACTTTTTCTAAACCGTATGGACGGGGGGATGTTTCACTTGCACAAGAAAATTAGGGTTAAGACTCAAGTTAGGGTTAGGGTTGGGGAGACTGGGCTTCCCAGGCGGGATCCTGGGCTTCGGTGCAGCCTAGCTTGGTGAAACAGACTGAGTGGGCCATCGGGATAGCTTTCCTACTGGCTTTCTGTGCACTGTAAGGACGGGGTATCGTTTCAGTTGCACAAGAAAATTTGTGTAAAAACTCAAGTTAGGGTTAGGGTTGGGGAGACTGCGGATCCCAAGCGTAATCCTGGGCTTCGGTGCAGCCCAGCTTGGTGAAACAGACTGAGTGGGCCATTGGGATAGCTTGCCTACTTTCTTTTTGTACACCGTTTGGACGGGGGAATGTTTCAGTTGCACAAGAAAATTAAGGCCAGGACTCTAGTTAGGGTTAAGGTTGGGGAGGCTAGGCTTCCCTGAAGGGAACCAGACCCTCTGTGAAGCCTAGCTTGGTGAAAAAGACTTTAGTGGGCCACCAGGATGGCTTCCCTACTCCGTTTTACTACATTGTGTCCATGGGGGGATGTTTCCGTTGCAGAAGTACATTAGCATTAAGACCCAAATTAGGGTTAGGGTTATGGAGGCTGGGCTTCCCAGGCAGGAACTACGGCCTCGATGAAGCCGAGCCTGGTGAAACAGACTGAGTGGGCCATCAGGATTGCTTGCCTACTGTCTTTTTGTATGCTGTATGGTCGAGGGGATGTTTCAGTTGCACAGGAAAATTAGGATTAATACCCAAGGTATGGCTGGGTTGGGGAGACTGTGCTTCCCAGGCAGCAACCAGGGCCTCTGTGAAGGCTAGCTTGGTGGAACAGATTGAGTTGGCAATCGGGATGGCTTGCCTACTGACTTTTTCTAAACCGTATGGACGGGGGGATGTTTCACTTGCACAAGAAAATTAGGGTTAAGAATAGCCAAGTTAGGGCTGGGTTGGGGAGACTGTGGTTCCCAGGCAGCAACCAGGGCCTCTGTGAATGCGAGCTTGGTGGAACAGATTGTGTTCGCAATCGGGATGGCTTGCCTACTGACTTTTTCTAAACCGTATGGACGGGGGGATGTTTCACTTGCACAAGAAAATTAGGGTTAAGACTCAAGTTAGGGTTAGGGTTGGGGAGACTGGGCTTCCCAGCCGGGATCCTGGGCTTCGGTGTAGCCTAGCTTGGTGAAACAGACTGAGTGGGCCATCGGGATAGCTTTCCTACTGGCTTTTTGTGCACTGTAAAGACAGGGTATCGTTTCAGTTGCACAAGAAAATTTGTGTAAAAACTCAAGTTAGGGTTAGGGTTGGGGAGACTGCGGATCCCAAGCGTGATCCTGGGCTTCGGTGCAGCCTAGCTTGGTGAAACAGACTGAGTGGGCCATCGGGATAGCTTGCCTACTTTCTTTTTGTACACCGTTTGGACGGGGAAATGTTTCAGTTGCACAAGAAAATTAGGGTCAAGACTCTAGTTAGGGGTAAGGTTGGGGAGGCTAGGCTTCCTGGAGGGAACCAGACCCTCTGTGAAGCCTAGCTTGGTGAAACAGACTTGAGTGGGCCACCAGGATGGCTTCCCTACTCCGTTTTAGTACATCGTGTCCATGGGGGGATGTTTCCGTTGCAGAAGAACATTAGCATTAAGACCCAAATTAGGGTTAGGGTTATGGAGGCTGGGCTTCCCAGGCAGGAACTACGGCCTCGATGAATCCGAGCCTGGTGAAACAGACTGAGTGGGCCATCAGGATTGCTTGCCTACTGTCTTTTTGTACGCTGTATGGACGAGGGGATGTTTCAGTTGCACAGGAAAATTAGGATTAATACCCAAGGTATGGCTGGGTTGGGGAGACTGTGCTTCCCAGGCAGCAACCAGGGCCTCTGTGAAGGCTAGCTTGGTGGAACAGATTGAGTTGGCAATCGGGATGGCTTGCCTACTGACTTTTTCTAAACCGTATGGACGGGGGGATGTTTCACTTGCACAAGAAAATTAGGGTTAAGACTCAAGTTAGGGTTAGGGTTGGGGAGACTGGGCTTCCCAGGCGGGATCCTGGGCTTCGGTGTAGCCTAGCTTGGTGAAACAGACTGAGTGGGCCATCGGGATAGCTTTCCTACTGGCTTTCTGTGCACTGTAAGGACAGGGTATCGTTTCAGTTGCACAAGAAAATTTGTGTAAAAACTCAAGTTAGGGTTAGGGTTGGGGAGACTGCGGATCCCAAGCGTAATCCTGGGCTTCGGTGCAGCCCAGCTTGGTGAAACAGACTGAGTGGGCCATCGGGATAGCTTGCCTACTTTCTTTTTGTACACCGTTTGGACGGGGAAATGTTTCAGTTGCACAAGAAAATTAGGGCCAAGTCTCTAGTTAGGGGTAAGGTTGGGGAGGCTAGGCTTCCTGGAGGGAACCAGACCCTCTGTGAAGCCTAGCTTGGTGAAACAGACTTGAGTGGGCCACCAGGATGGCTTCCCTACTCCGTTTTAGTACATCGTGTCCATGGGGGGATGTTTCCGTTGCAGAAGAACATTAGCATTAAGACCCAAATTAGGGTTAGGGTTATGGAGGCTGGGCTTCCCAGGCAGGAACTACGGCCTCGATGAATCCGAGCCTGGTGAAACAGACTGAGTGGGCCATCAGGATTGCTTGCCTACTGTCTTTTTGTACGCTGTATGGACGAGGGGATGTTTCAGTTGCACAGGAAAATTAGGATTAATACCCAAGGTATGGCTGGGTTGGGGAGACTGTGCTTCCCAGGCAGCAACCAGGGCCTCTGTGAAGGCTAGCTTGGTGGAACAGATTGAGTTGGCAATCGGGATGGCTTGCCTACTGACTTTTTCTAAACCGTATGGACGGGGGGATGTTTCACTTGCACAAGAAAATTAGGGTTAAGACTCAAGTTAGGGTTAGTGTTGGGGAGACTGGGCTTCCCAGGCGGGATCCTGGGCTTCGGTGTAGCCTAGCTTGGTGAAACAGACTGAGTGGGCCATCGGGATAGCTTTCCTACTGGCTTTCTGTGCACTGTAAGGATGGGGTATCGTTTCAGTTGTACAAGAAAATTTCTGTTAAAACTCAAGTTAGGGTTAGGGTTGGGGAGACTGCGGATCCCAAGCGTGATCCTGGGCTTCGGTGCAGCCTAGCTTGGTGAAACAGACTGAGTGGGCCATCGGGATAGCTTGCCTACTTTCTTTTTGTACACCATTTGGACGGGGAAATGTTTCAGTTGCACAAGAAAATTAGGGCCAAGACTCTAGTTAGGGGTAAGGTTGGGGAGGCTAGGCTTCCCTGAAGGGAACCAGACCCTCTGTGAAGCCTAGCTTGGTGAAACAGACTTGAGTGGGCCACCAGGATGGCTTCCCTACTCCGTTTTAGTACATCGTGTCCATGGGGGGATGTTTCCGTTGCAGAAGAACATTAGCATTAAGACCCAAATTAGGGTTAGGGTTATGGAGGCTGGGCTTCCCAGGCAGGAACTACGGCCTCGATGAATCCGAGCCTGGTGAAACAGACTGAGTGGGCCATCAGGATTGCTTGCCTACTGACTTTTTGTACGCTGTATGGACGAGGGGATGTTTCAGTTGCACAGGAAAATTAGGATTAATACCCAAGGTATGGCTGGGTTGGGGAGACTGTGCTTCCCAGGCAGCAACCAGGGCCTCTGTGAAGGCTAGCTTGGTGGAACAGATTGAGTTGGCAATCGGGATGGCTTGCCTACTGACTTTTTCTAAACCGTATGGACGGGGGGATGTTTCACTTGCACAAGAAAATTAGGGTTAAGACTCAAGTTAGGGTTAGGGTTGGGGAGACTGGGCTTCCCAGGCGGGATCCTGAGCTTCGGTGTAGCCTAGCTTGGTGAAACAGACTGAGTGGGCCATCGGGATAGCTTTCCTACTCGCTTTCTGTGCACTGTAAGGACGGGGTATCGTTTCAGTTGCACAAGAAAATTTCTGTTAAAACTCAAGTTAGGGTTAGGGTTGGGGAGACTGCGGATCCCAAGCGTGATCCTGGGCTTCGGTGCAGCCTAGCTTGGTGAAACAGACTGAGTGGGCAATCGGGATGGCTTGCCTACTGACTTTTTCTAAACCGTATGGACGGGGGGATGTTTCACTTGCACAAGAAAATTAGGGTTAAGACTCAAGTTAGGGTTAGGGTTGGGGAGACTGGGCTTCCCAGGCGGGATCCTGGGCTTCGGTGTAGCCTAGCTTGGTGAAACAGACTGAGTGGGCCATCGGGATAGCTTTCCTACTGGCTTTCTGTGCACTGTAAGGACGGGGTATCGTTTCAGTTGCACAAGAAAATTTGTGTAAAAACTCAAGTTAGGGTTAGGGTTGGGGAGACTGCGGATCCCAAGCGTAATCCTGGGCTTCGGTGCAGCCCAGCTTGGTGAAACAGACTGAGTGGGCCATTGGGATAGCTTGCCTACTTTCTTTTTGTACACCGTTTGGACGGGGGAATGTTTCAGTTGCACAAGAAAATTAGTGCCAAGACTCTAGTTACGGTTAAGGTTGGGGAGGCTAGGCTTCCTGGAGGGAACCAGACCCTCTGTGAAGCCTAGCTTGGTGAAACAGACTTGAGTGGGCCACCAGGATGGCTTCCCTACTCCGTTTTAGTACATCGTGTCCATGGGGGGATGCTTCCGTTGCAGAAGTACATTAGCATTAAGACCCAAATTAGGGTTAGGGTTATGGAGGCTGGGCTTCCCAGGCAGGAACTACGGCCTCGATGAAGCCGAGCCTGGTGAAACAGACTGAGCGGGCCATCAGGATTGCTTGCCTACTGTCTTTTTGTATGCTGTATGGTCGAGGGGTTGTTTCAGTTGCACAGGAAAATTAGGATTAATACCCAAGGTATGGCTGGGTTGGGGAGACTGTGCTTCCCAGGCAGCAACCAGGGCCTCTGTGAAGGCTAGCTTGGTGGAACAGATTGAGTTGGCAATCGGGATGGCTTGCCTACTGACTTTTTCTAAACCGTTTGGACGGGGGAATGTTTCAGTTGCACAAGAAAATTAGGGCCAGGACTCTAGTTAGGGTTAAGGTTGGGGAGGCTAGGCTTCCCTGAAGGGAACCAGACCCTCTGTGAAGCCTAGCTTGGTGAAACAGACTTGAGTGGGCCACCAGGATGGCTTCCCTACTCCGTTTTACTACATTGTGTCCATGGGGGGATGTTTCCGTTGCAGAGGTACATTAGCATTAAGACCCAAAATAGGGTTAGGGTTATGGAGGCTGGGCTTCCCAGGCAGGAACTACGGCCTCGATGAAGCTGAGCCTGGTGAAACAGACTGAGTGGGCCATCAGGATTGCTTGCCTACTGTCTTTTTGTATGCTGTATGGTCGAGGGGATGTTTCAGTTGCACAGGAAAATTAGGATTAATACCCAAGGTATGGCTGGGTTGGGGAGACTGTGCTTCCCAGGCAGCAACCAGGGCCTCTGTGAAGGCTAGCTTGGTGGAACAGATTGAGTTGGCAATCGGGATGGCTTGCCTACTGACTTTTTCTAAACCGTATGGACGGGGGGATGTTTCACTTGCACAAGAAAATTAGGGTTAAGACTCAAGTTAGGGTTAGGGTTGGGGAGACTGGGCTTCCCAGGCGGGATCCTGGGCTTCGGTGTAGCCTAGCTTGGTGAAACAGACTGAGTGGGCCATCGGGATAGCTTTCCTACTCGCTTTCTGTGCACTGTAAGGACGGGGTATCGTTTCAGTTGCACAAGAAAATTTCTGTTAAAACTCAAGTTAGGGTTAGGGTTGGGGAGACTGCGGATCCCAAGCGTGATCCTGGGCTTCGGTGCAGCCTAGCTTGGTGAAACAGACTGAGTGGGCAATCGGGATGGCTTGCCTACTGACTTTTTCTAAACCGTATGGACGGGGGGATGTTTCACTTGCACAAGAAAATTAGGGTTAAGACTCAAGTTAGGGTTAGGGTTGGGGAGACTGGGCTTCCCAGGCGGGATCCTGGGCTTCGGTGTAGCCTAGCTTGGTGAAACAGACTGAGTGGGCCATCGGGATAGCTTTCCTACTGGCTTTCTGTGCACTGTAAGGACGGGGTATCGTTTCAGTTGCACAAGAAAATTTGTGTAAAAACTCAAGTTAGGGTTAGGGTTGGGGAGACTGCGGATCCCAAGCGTAATCCTGGGCTTCGGTGCAGCCCAGCTTGGTGAAACAGACTGAGTGGGCCATTGGGATAGCTTGCCTACTTTCTTTTTGTACACCGTTTGGACGGGGGAATATTTCAGTTGCACAAGAAAATTAAGGCCAGGACTCTAGTTAGGGTTAAGGTTGGGGAGGCTAGGCTTCCCTGAAGGGAACCAGACCCTCTGTGAAGCCTAGCTTGGTGAAAAAGACTTTAGTGGGCCACCAGGATGGCTTCCCTACTCCGTTTTACTACATTGTGTCCATGGGGGGATGTTTCCGTTGCAGAAGTACATTAGCATTAAGACCCAAATTAGGGTTAGGGTTATGGAGGCTGGGCTTCCCAGGCAGGAACTACGGCCTCGATGAAGCCGAGCCTGGTGAAACAGACTGAGTGGGCCATCAGGATTGCTTGCCTACTGTCTTTTTGTATGCTGTATGGTCGAGGGGATGTTTCAGTTGCACAGGAAAATTAGGATTAATACCCAAGGTATGGCTGGGTTGGGGAGACTGTGCTTCCCAGGCAGCAACCAGGGCCTCTGTGAAGGCTAGCTTGGTGGAACAGATTGAGTTGGCAATCGGGATGGCTTGCCTACTGACTTTTTCTAAACCGTATGGACGGGGGGATGTTTCACTTGCACAAGAAAATTAGGGTTAAGAATACCCAAGTTAGGGCTGGGTTGGGGAGACTGTGGTTCCCAGGCAGCAACCAGGGCCTCTGTGAATGCGAGCTTGGTGGAACAGATTGTGTTGGCAATCGGGATGGCTTGCCTACTGACTTTTTCTAAACCGTATGGACGGGGGGATGTTTCACTTGCACAAGAAAATTAGGGTTAAGACTCAAGTTAGGGTTAGGGTTGGGGAGACTGGGCTTTCCAGCCGGGATCCTGGGCTTCGTTGTAGCCTAGCTTGGTGAAACAGACTGAGTGGGCCATCGGGATAGCTTTCCTACTGGCTTTCTGTGCACTGTAAGGACAGGGTATCGTTTCAGTTGCACAAGAAAATTTGTGTAAAAACTCAAGTTAGGGTTAGGGTTGGGGAGACTGCGGATCCCAAGCGTGATCCTGGGCTTCGGTGCAGCCTAGCTTGGTGAAACAGACTGAGTGGGCCATCGGGATAGCTTGCCTACTTTCTTTTTGTACACCGTTTGGACGGGGAAATGGTTCAGTTGCACAAGAAAATTAGGGTCAAGACTCTAGTTAGGGGTAAGGTTGGGGAGGCTAGGCTTCCTGGAGGGAACCAGACCCTCTGTGAAGCCTAGCTTGGTGAAACAGACTTGAGTGGGCCACCAGGATGGCTTCCCTACTCCGTTTTAGTACATCGTGTCCATGGGGGGATGTTTCCGTTGCAGAAGAACATTAGCATTAAGACCCAAATTAGGGTTAGGGTTATGGAGGCTGGGCTTCCCAGGCAGGAACTACGGCCTCGATGAATCCGAGCCTGGTGAAACAGACTGAGTGGGCCATCAGGATTGCTTGCCTACTGTCTTTTTGTACGCTGTATGGACGAGGGGATGTTTCAGTTGCACAGGAAAATTAGGATTAATACCCAAGGTATGGCTGGGTTGGGGAGACTGTGCTTCCCAGGCAGCAACCAGGGCCTCTGTGAAGGCTAGCTTGGTGGAACAGATTGAGTTGGCAATCGGGATGGCTTGCCTACTGACTTTTTCTAAACCGTATGGACGGGGGGATGTTTCACTTGCACAAGAAAATTAGGGTTAAGACTCAAGTTAGGGTTAGGGTTGGGGAGACTGGGCTTCCCAGGCGGGATCCTGGGCTTCGGTGTAGCCTAGCTTGGTGAAACAGACTGAGTGGGCCATCGGGATAGCTTTCCTACTGGCTTTCTGTGCACTGTAAGGATGGGGTATCGTTTCAGTTGCACAAGAAAATTTCTGTTAAAACTCAAGTTAGGGTTAGGGTTGGGGAGACTGCGGATCCCAAGCGTGATCCTGGGCTTCGGTGCAGCCTAGCTTGGTGAAACAGACTGAGTGGGCCATCGGGATAGCTTGCCTACTTTCTTTTTGTACACCATTTGGACGGGGAAATGTTTCAGTTGCACAAGAAAATTAGGGCCAAGACTCTAGTTAGGGGTAAGGTTGGGGAGGCTAGGCTTCCCTGAAGGGAACCAGACCCTCTGTGAAGCCTAGCTTGGTGAAACAGACTTGAGTGGGCCACCAGGATGGCTTCCCTACTCCGTTTTAGTACATCGTGTCCATGGGGGGATGTTTCCGTTGCAGAAGAACATTAGCATTAAGACCCAAATTAGGGTTAGGGTTATGGAGGCTGGGCTTCCCAGGCAGGAACTACGGCCTCGATGAATCCGAGCCTGGTGAAACAGACTGAGTGGGCCATCAGGATTGCTTGCCTACTGACTTTTTGTACGCTGTATGGACGAGGGGATGTTTCAGTTGCACAGGAAAATTAGGATTAATACTCAAGGTATGGCTGGGTTGGGGAGACTGTGCTTCCCAGGCAGCAACCAGGGCCTCTGTGAAGGCTAGCTTGGTGGAACAGATTGAGTTGGCAATCGGGATGGCTTGCCTACTGACTTTTTCTAAACCGTATGGACGGGGGGATGTTTCACTTGCACAAGAAAATTAGGGTTAAGACTCAAGTTAGGGTTAGGGTTGGGGAGACTGGGCTTCCCAGGCGGGATCCTGAGCTTCGGTGTAGCCTAGCTTGGTGAAACAGACTGAGTGGGCCATCGGGATAGCTTTCCTACTCGCTTTCTGTGCACTGTAAGGACGGGGTATCGTTTCAGTTGCACAAGAAAATTTCTGTTAAAACTCAAGTTAGGGTTAGGGTTGGGGAGACTGCGGATCCCAAGCGTGATCCTGGGCTTCGGTGCAGCCTAGCTTGGTGAAACAGACTGAGTGGGCAATCGGGATGGCTTGCCTACTGACTTTTTCTAAACCGTATGGACGGGGGGATGTTTCACTTGCACAAGAAAATTAGGGTTAAGACTCAAGTTAGGGTTAGGGTTGGGGAGACTGGGCTTCCCAGGCGGGATCCTGGGCTTCGGTGTAGCCTAGCTTGGTGAAACAGACTGAGTGGGCCATCGGGATAGCTTTCCTACTGGCTTTCTGTGCACTGTAAGGACAGGGTATCGTTTCAGTTGCACAAGAAAATTTGTGTAAAAACTCAAGTTAGGGTTAGGGTTGGGGAGACTGCGGATCCCAAGCGTAATCCTGGGCTTCGGTGCAGCCCAGCTTGGTGAAACAGACTGAGTGGGCCATCGGGATAGCTTGCCTACTTTCTTTTTGTACACCGTTTGGACGGGGAAATGTTTCAGTTGCACAAGAAAATTAGGGCCAAGTCTCTAGTTAGGGTTAAGGTTGGGGAGGCTAGGCTTCCCTGAAGGGAACCAGACCCTCTGTGAAGCCTAGCTTGGTGAAAAAGACTTTAGTGGGCCACCAGGATGGCTTCCCTACTCCGTTTTACTACATTGTGTCCATGGGGGGATGTTTCCGTTGCAGAAGTACATTAGCATTAAGACCCAAATTAGGGTTAGGGTTATGGAGGCTGGGCTTCCCAGGCAGGAACTACGGCCTCGATGAAGCCGAGCCTGGTGAAACAGACTGAGTGGGCCATCAGGATTGCTTGCCTACTGTCTTTTTGTATGCTGTATGGTCGAGGGGATGTTTCAGTTGCACAGGAAAATTAGGATTAATACCCAAGGTATGGCTGGGTTGGGGAGACTGTGCTTCCCAGGCAGCAACCAGGGCCTCTGTGAAGGCTAGCTTGGTGGAACAGATTGAGTTGGCAATCGGGATGGCTTGCCTACTGACTTTTTCTAAACCGTATGGACGGGGGGATGTTTCACTTGCACAAGAAAATTAGGGTTAAGAATAGCCAAGTTAGGGCTGGGTTGGGGAGACTGTGGTTCCCAGGCAGCAACCAGGGCCTCTGTGAATGCGAGCTTGGTGGAACAGATTGTGTTCGCAATCGGGATGGCTTGCCTACTGACTTTTTCTAAACCGTATGGACGGGGGGATGTTTCACTTGCACAAGAAAATTAGGGTTAAGACTCAAGTTAGGGTTAGGGTTGGGGAGACTGGGCTTCCCAGCCGGGATCCTGGGCTTCGGTGTAGCCTAGCTTGGTGAAACAGACTGAGTGGGCCATCGGGATAGCTTTCCTACTGGCTTTTTGTGCACTGTAAAGACAGGGTATCGTTTCAGTTGCACAAGAAAATTTGTGTAAAAACTCAAGTTAGGGTTAGGGTTGGGGAGACTGCGGATCCCAAGCGTGATCCTGGGCTTCGGTGCAGCCTAGCTTGGTGAAACAGACTGAGTGGGCCATCGGGATAGCTTGCCTACTTTCTTTTTGTACACCGTTTGGACGGGGAAATGGTTCAGTTGCACAAGAAAATTAGGGTCAAGACTCTAGTTAGGGGTAAGGTTGGGGAGGCTAGGCTTCCTGGAGGGAACCAGACCCTCTGTGAAGCCTAGCTTGGTGAAACAGACTTGAGTGGGCCACCAGGATGGCTTCCCTACTCCGTTTTAGTACATCGTGTCCATGGGGGGATGTTTCCGTTGCAGAAGAACATTAGCATTAAGACCCAAATTAGGGTTAGGGTTATGGAGGCTGGGCTTCCCAGGCAGGAACTACGGCCTCGATGAATCCGAGCCTGGTGAAACAGACTGAGTGGGCCATCAGGATTGCTTGCCTACTGTCTTTTTGTACGCTGTATGGACGAGGGGATGTTTCAGTTGCACAGGAAAATTAGGATTAATACCCAAGGTATGGCTGGGTTGGGGAGACTGTGCTTCCCAGGCAGCAACCAGGGCCTCTGTGAAGGCTAGCTTGGTGGAACAGATTGAGTTGGCAATCGGGATGGCTTGCCTACTGACTTTTTCTAAACCGTATGGACGGGGGGATGTTTCACTTGCACAAGAAAATTAGGGTTAAGACTCAAGTTAGGGTTAGGGTTGGGGAGACTGGGCTTCCCAGGCGGGATCCTGGGCTTCGGTGTAGCCTAGCTTGGTGAAACAGACTGAGTGGGCCATCGGGATAGCTTTCCTACTGGCTTTCTGTGCACTGTAAGGATGGGGTATCGTTTCAGTTGCACAAGAAAATTTCTGTTAAAACTCAAGTTAGGGTTAGGGTTGGGGAGACTGCGGATCCCAAGCGTGATCCTGGGCTTCGGTGCAGCCTAGCTTGGTGAAACAGACTGAGTGGGCCATCGGGATAGCTTGCCTACTTTCTTTTTGTACACCATTTGGACGGGGAAATGTTTCAGTTGCACAAGAAAATTAGGGCCAAGACTCTAGTTAGGGGTAAGGTTGGGGAGGCTAGGCTTCCCTGAAGGGAACCAGACCCTCTGTGAAGCCTAGCTTGGTGAAACAGACTTGAGTGGGCCACCAGGATGGCTTCCCTACTCCGTTTTAGTACATCGTGTCCATGGGGGGATGTTTCCGTTGCAGAAGAACATTAGCATTAAGACCCAAATTAGGGTTAGGGTTATGGAGGCTGGGCTTCCCAGGCAGGAACTACGGCCTCGATGAATCCGAGCCTGGTGAAACAGACTGAGTGGGCCATCAGGATTGCTTGCCTACTGACTTTTTGTACGCTGTATGGACGAGGGGATGTTTCAGTTGCACAGGAAAATTAGGATTAATACTCAAGGTATGGCTGGGTTGGGGAGACTGTGCTTCCCAGGCAGCAACCAGGGCCTCTGTGAAGGCTAGCTTGGTGGAACAGATTGAGTTGGCAATCGGGATGGCTTGCCTACTGACTTTTTCTAAACCGTATGGACGGGGGGATGTTTCACTTGCACAAGAAAATTAGGGTTAAGACTCAAGTTAGGGTTAGGGTTGGGGAGACTGGGCTTCCCAGGCGGGATCCTGAGCTTCGGTGTAGCCTAGCTTGGTGAAACAGACTGAGTGGGCCATCGGGATAGCTTTCCTACTCGCTTTCTGTGCACTGTAAGGACGGGGTATCGTTTCAGTTGCACAAGAAAATTTCTGTTAAAACTCAAGTTAGGGTTAGGGTTGGGGAGACTGCGGATCCCAAGCGTGATCCTGGGCTTCGGTGCAGCCTAGCTTGGTGAAACAGACTGAGTGGGCAATCGGGATGGCTTGCCTACTGACTTTTTCTAAACCGTATGGACGGGGGGATGTTTCACTTGCACAAGAAAATTAGGGTTAAGACTCAAGTTAGGGTTAGGGTTGGGGAGACTGGGCTTCCCAGGCGGGATCCTGGGCTTCGGTGTAGCCTAGCTTGGTGAAACAGACTGAGTGGGCCATCGGGATAGCTTTCCTACTGGCTTTCTGTGCACTGTAAGGACAGGGTATCGTTTCAGTTGCACAAGAAAATTTGTGTAAAAACTCAAGTTAGGGTTAGGGTTGGGGAGACTGCGGATCCCAAGCGTAATCCTGGGCTTCGGTGCAGCCCAGCTTGGTGAAACAGACTGAGTGGGCCATCGGGATAGCTTGCCTACTTTCTTTTTGTACACCGTTTGGACGGGGAAATGTTTCAGTTGCACAAGAAAATTAGGGCCAAGTCTCTAGTTAGGGTTAAGGTTGGGGAGGCTAGGCTTCCCTGAAGGGAACCAGACCCTCTGTGAAGCCTAGCTTGGTGAAAAAGACTTTAGTGGGCCACCAGGATGGCTTCCCTACTCCGTTTTACTACATTGTGTCCATGGGGGGATGTTTCCGTTGCAGAAGTACATTAGCATTAAGACCCAAATTAGGGTTAGGGTTATGGAGGCTGGGCTTCCCAGGCAGGAACTACGGCCTCGATGAAGCTGAGCCTGGTGAAACAGACTGAGTGGGCCATCAGGATTGCTTGCCTACTGTCTTTTTGTATGCTGTATGGTCGAGGGGATGTTTCAGTTGCACAGGAAAATTAGGATTAATACCCAAGGTATGGCTGGGTTGGGGAGACTGTGCTTCCCAGGCAGCAACCAGGGCCTCTGTGAAGGCTAGCTTGGTGGAACAGATTGAGTTGGCAATCGGGATGGCTTGCCTACTGACTTTTTCTAAACCGTATGGACGGGGGGATGTTTCACTTGCACAAGAAAATTAGGGTTAAGAATAGCCAAGTTAGGGCTGGGTTGGGGAGACTGTGGTTCCCAGGCAGCAACCAGGGCCTCTGTGAATGCGAGCTTGGTGGAACAGATTGTGTTCGCAATCGGGATGGCTTGCCTACTGACTTTTTCTAAACCGTATGGACGGGGGGATGTTTCACTTGCACAAGAAAATTAGGGTTAAGACTCAAGTTAGGGTTAGGGTTGGGGAGACTGGGCTTCCCAGCCGGGATCCTGGGCTTCGGTGTAGCCTAGCTTGGTGAAACAGACTGAGTGGGCCATCGGGATAGCTTTCCTACTGGCTTTTTGTGCACTGTAAAGACAGGGTATCGTTTCAGTTGCACAAGAAAATTTGTGTAAAAACTCAAGTTAGGGTTAGGGTTGGGGAGACTGCGGATCCCAAGCGTGATCCTGGGCTTCGGTGCAGCCTAGCTTGGTGAAACAGACTGAGTGGGCCATCGGGATAGCTTGCCTATTTTCTTTTTGTACACCGTTTGGACGGGGAAATGTTTCAGTTGCACAAGAAAATTAGGGTCAAGACTCTAGTTAGGGGTAAGGTTGGGGAGGCTAGGCTTCCTGGAGGGAACCAGACCCTCTGTGAAGCCTAGCTTGGTGAAACAGACTTGAGTGGGCCACCAGGATGGCTTCCCTACTCCGTTTTAGTACATCGTGTCCATGGGGGGATGTTTCCGTTGCAGAAGAACATTAGCATTAAGACCCAAATTAGGGTTAGGGTTATGGAGGCTGGGCTTCCCAGGCAGGAACTACGGCCTCGATGAATCCGAGCCTGGTGAAACAGACTGAGTGGGCCATCAGGATTGCTTGCCTACTGTCTTTTTGTACGCTGTATGGACGAGGGGATGTTTCAGTTGCACAGGAAAATTAGGATTAATACCCAAGGTATGGCTGGGTTGGGGAGACTGTGCTTCCCAGGCAGCAACCAGGGCCTCTGTGAAGGCTAGCTTGGTGGAACAGATTGAGTTGGCAATCGGGATGGCTTGCCTACTGACTTTTTCTAAACCGTATGGACGGGGGGATGTTTCACTTGCACAAGAAAATTAGGGTTAAGACTCAAGTTAGGGTTAGGGTTGGGGAGACTGGGCTTCCCAGGCGGGATCCTGGGCTTCGGTGTAGCCTAGCTTGGTGAAACAGACTGAGTGGGCCATCGGGATAGCTTTCCTACTGGCTTTCTGTGCACTGTAAGGACAGGGTATCGTTTCAGTTGCACAAGAAAATTTGTGTAAAAACTCAAGTTAGGGTTAGGGTTGGGGAGACTGCGGATCCCAAGCGTAATCCTGGGCTTCGGTGCAGCCCAGCTTGGTGAAACAGACTGAGTGGGCCATCGGGATAGCTTGCCTACTTTCTTTTTGTACACCGTTTGGACGGGGAAATGTTTCAGTTGCACAAGAAAATTAGGGCCAAGTCTCTAGTTAGGGGTAAGGTTGGGGAGGCTAGGCTTCCTGGAGGGAACCAGACCCTCTGTGAAGCCTAGCTTGGTGAAACAGACTTGAGTGGGCCACCAGGATGGCTTCCCTACTCCGTTTTAGTACATCGTGTCCATGGGGGGATGTTTCCGTTGCAGAAGAACATTAGCATTAAGACCCAAATTAGGGTTAGGGTTATGGAGGCTGGGCTTCCCAGGCAGGAACTACGGCCTCGATGAATCCGAGCCTGGTGAAACAGACTGAGTGGGCCATCAGGATTGCTTGCCTACTGTCTTTTTGTACGCTGTATGGACGAGGGGATGTTTCAGTTGCACAGGAAAATTAGGATTAATACCCAAGGTATGGCTGGGTTGGGGAGACTGTGCTTCCCAGGCAGCAACCAGGGCCTCTGTGAAGGCTAGCTTGGTGGAACAGATTGAGTTGGCAATCGGGATGGCTTGCCTACTGACTTTTTCTAAACCGTATGGACGGGGGGATGTTTCACTTGCACAAGAAAATTAGGGTTAAGACTCAAGTTAGGGTTAGTGTTGGGGAGACTGGGCTTCCCAGGCGGGATCCTGGGCTTCGGTGTAGCCTAGCTTGGTGAAACAGACTGAGTGGGCCATCGGGATAGCTTTCCTACTGGCTTTCTGTGCACTGTAAGGATGGGGTATCGTTTCAGTTGTACAAGAAAATTTCTGTTAAAACTCAAGTTAGGGTTAGGGTTGGGGAGACTGCGGATCCCAAGCGTGATCCTGGGCTTCGGTGCAGCCTAGCTTGGTGAAACAGACTGAGTGGGCCATCGGGATAGCTTGCCTACTTTCTTTTTGTACACCATTTGGACGGGGAAATGTTTCAGTTGCACAAGAAAATTAGGGCCAAGACTCTAGTTAGGGGTAAGGTTGGGGAGGCTAGGCTTCCCTGAAGGGAACCAGACCCTCTGTGAAGCCTAGCTTGGTGAAACAGACTTGAGTGGGCCACCAGGATGGCTTCCCTACTCCGTTTTAGTACATCGTGTCCATGGGGGGATGTTTCCGTTGCAGAAGAACATTAGCATTAAGACCCAAATTAGGGTTAGGGTTATGGAGGCTGGGCTTCCCAGGCAGGAACTACGGCCTCGATGAATCCGAGCCTGGTGAAACAGACTGAGTGGGCCATCAGGATTGCTTGCCTACTGACTTTTTGTACGCTGTATGGACGAGGGGATGTTTCAGTTGCACAGGAAAATTAGGATTAATACCCAAGGTATGGCTGGGTTGGGGAGACTGTGCTTCCCAGGCAGCAACCAGGGCCTCTGTGAAGGCTAGCTTGGTGGAACAGATTGAGTTGGCAATCGGGATGGCTTGCCTACTGACTTTTTCTAAACCGTATGGACGGGGGGATGTTTCACTTGCACAAGAAAATTAGGGTTAAGACTCAAGTTAGGGTTAGGGTTGGGGAGACTGGGCTTCCCAGGCGGGATCCTGAGCTTCGGTGTAGCCTAGCTTGGTGAAACAGACTGAGTGGGCCATCGGGATAGCTTTCCTACTGGCTTTCTGTGCACTGTAAGGACGGGGTATCGTTTCAGTTGCACAAGAAAATTTCTGTTAAAACTCAAGTTAGGGTTAGGGTTGGGGAGACTGCGGATCCCAAGCGTGATCCTGGGCTTCGGTGCAGCCTAGCTTGGTGAAACAGACTGAGTGGGCAATCGGGATGGCTTGCCTACTGACTTTTTCTAAACCGTATGGACGGGGGGATGTTTCACTTGCACAAGAAAATTAGGGTTAAGACTCAAGTTAGGGTTAGGGTTGGGGAGACTGGGCTTCCCAGGCGGGATCCTGGGCTTCGGTGTAGCCTAGCTTGGTGAAACAGACTGAGTGGGCCATCGGGATAGCTTTCCTACTGGCTTTCTGTGCACTGTAAGGACGGGGTATCGTTTCAGTTGCACAAGAAAATTTGTGTAAAAACTCAAGTTAGGGTTAGGGTTGGGGAGACTGCGGATCCCAAGCGTAATCCTGGGCTTCGGTGCAGCCCAGCTTGGTGAAACAGACTGAGTGGGCCATTGGGATAGCTTGCCTACTTTCTTTTTGTACACCGTTTGGACGGGGGAATGTTTCAGTTGCACAAGAAAATTAGTGCCAAGACTCTAGTTACGGTTAAGGTTGGGGAGGCTAGGCTTCCTGGAGGGAACCAGACCCTCTGTGAAGCCTAGCTTGGTGAAACAGACTTGAGTGGGCCACCAGGATGGCTTCCCTACTCCGTTTTAGTACATCGTGTCCATGGGGGGATGCTTCCGTTGCAGAAGTACATTAGCATTAAGACCCAAATTAGGGTTAGGGTTATGGAGGCTGGGCTTCCCAGGCAGGAACTACGGCCTCGATGAAGCCGAGCCTGGTGAAACAGACTGAGCGGGCCATCAGGATTGCTTGCCTACTGTCTTTTTGTATGCTGTATGGTCGAGGGGTTGTTTCAGTTGCACAGGAAAATTAGGATTAATACCCAAGGTATGGCTGGGTTGGGGAGACTGTGCTTCCCAGGCAGCAACCAGGGCCTCTGTGAAGGCTAGCTTGGTGGAACAGATTGAGTTGGCAATCGGGATGGCTTGCCTACTGACTTTTTCTAAACCGTTTGGACGGGGGAATGTTTCAGTTGCACAAGAAAATTAGGGCCAGGACTCTAGTTAGGGTTAAGGTTGGGGAGGCTAGGCTTCCCTGAAGGGAACCAGACCCTCTGTGAAGCCTAGCTTGGTGAAACAGACTTGAGTGGGCCACCAGGATGGCTTCCCTACTCCGTTTTACTACATTGTGTCCATGGGGGGATGTTTCCGTTGCAGAGGTACATTAGCATTAAGACCCAAAATAGGGTTAGGGTTATGGAGGCTGGGCTTCCCAGGCAGGAACTACGGCCTCGATGAAGCTGAGCCTGGTGAAACAGACTGAGTGGGCCATCAGGATTGCTTGCCTACTGTCTTTTTGTATGCTGTATGGTCGAGGGGATGTTTCAGTTGCACAGGAAAATTAGGATTAATACCCAAGGTATGGCTGGGTTGGGGAGACTGTGCTTCCCAGGCAGCAACCAGGGCCTCTGTGAAGGCTAGCTTGGTGGAACAGATTGAGTTGGCAATCGGGATGGCTTGCCTACTGACTTTTTCTAAACCGTATGGACGGGGGGATGTTTCACTTGCACAAGAAAATTAGGGTTAAGACTCAAGTTAGGGTTAGGGTTGGGGAGACTGGGCTTCCCAGGCGGGATCCTGGGCTTCGGTGTAGCCTAGCTTGGTGAAACAAACTGAGTGGGCCATCGGGATAGCTTTCCTACTCGCTTTCTGTGCACTGTAAGGACGGGGTATCGTTTCAGTTGCACAAGAAAATTTCTGTTAAAACTCAAGTTAGGGTTAGGGTTGGGGAGACTGCGGATCCCAAGCGTGATCCTGGGCTTCGGTGCAGCCTAGCTTGGTGAAACAGACTGAGTGGGCAATCGGGATGGCTTGCCTACTGACTTTTTCTAAACCGTATGGACGGGGGGATGTTTCACTTGCACAAGAAAATTAGGGTTAAGACTCAAGTTAGGGTTAGGGTTGGGGAGACTGGGCTTCCCAGGCGGGATCCTGGGCTTCGGTGTAGCCTAGCTTGGTGAAACAGACTGAGTGGGCCATCGGGATAGCTTTCCTACTGGCTTTCTGTGCACTGTAAGGACGGGGTATCGTTTCAGTTGCACAAGAAAATTTGTGTAAAAACTCAAGTTAGGGTTAGGGTTGGGGAGACTGCGGATCCCAAGCGTAATCCTGGGCTTCGGTGCAGCCCAGCTTGGTGAAACAGACTGAGTGGGCCATTGGGATAGCTTGCCTACTTTCTTTTTGTACACCGTTTGGACGGGGGAATGTTTCAGTTGCACAAGAAAATTAAGGCCAGGACTCTAGTTAGGGTTAAGGTTGGGGAGGCTAGGCTTCCCTGAAGGGAACCAGACCCTCTGTGAAGCCTAGCTTGGTGAAAAAGACTTTAGTGGGCCACCAGGATGGCTTCCCTACTCCGTTTTACTACATTGTGTCCATGGGGGGATGTTTCCGTTGCAGAAGTACATTAGCATTAAGACCCAAATTAGGGTTAGGGTTATGGAGGCTGGGCTTCCCAGGCAGGAACTACGGCCTCGATGAAGCCGAGCCTGGTGAAACAGACTGAGTGGGCCATCAGGATTGCTTGCCTACTGTCTTTTTGTATGCTGTATGGTCGAGGGGATGTTTCAGTTGCACAGGAAAATTAGGATTAATACCCAAGGTATGGCTGGGTTGGGGAGACTGTGCTTCCCAGGCAGCAACCAGGGCCTCTGTGAAGGCTAGCTTGGTGGAACAGATTGAGTTGGCAATCGGGATGGCTTGCCTACTGACTTTTTCTAAACCGTATGGACGGGGGGATGTTTCACTTGCACAAGAAAATTAGGGTTAAGAATACCCAAGTTAGGGCTGGGTTGGGGAGACTGTGGTTCCCAGGCAGCAACCAGGGCCTCTGTGAATGCGAGCTTGGTGGAACAGATTGTGTTGGCAATCGGGATGGCTTGCCTACTGACTTTTTCTAAACCGTATGGACGGGGGGATGTTTCACTTGCACAAGAAAATTAGGGTTAAGACTCAAGTTAGGGTTAGGGTTGGGGAGACTGGGCTTTCCAGCCGGGATCCTGGGCTTCGTTGTAGCCTAGCTTGGTGAAACAGACTGAGTGGGCCATCGGGATAGCTTTCCTACTGGCTTTCTGTGCACTGTAAGGACAGGGTATCGTTTCAGTTGCACAAGAAAATTTGTGTAAAAACTCAAGTTAGGGTTAGGGTTGGGGAGACTGCGGATCCCAAGCGTGATCCTGGGCTTCGGTGCAGCGTAGCTTGGTGAAACAGACTGAGTGGGCCATCGGGATAGCTTGCCTACTTTCTTTTTGTACACCGTTTGGACGGGGAATGGTTCAGTTGCACAAGAAAATTAGGGTCAAGACTCTAGTTAGGGGTAAGGTTGGGGAGGCTAGGCTTCCTGGAGGGAACCAGACCCTCTGTGAAGCCTAGCTTGGTGAAACAGACTTGAGTGGGCCACCAGGATGGCTTCCCTACTCCGTTTTAGTACATCGTGTCCATGGGGGGATGTTTCCGTTGCAGAAGAACATTAGCATTAAGACCCAAATTAGGGTTAGGGTTATGGAGGCTGGGCTTCCCAGGCAGGAACTACGGCCTCGATGAATCCGAGCCTGGTGAAACAGACTGAGTGGGCCATCAGGATTGCTTGCCTACTGTCTTTTTGTACGCTGTATGGACGAGGGGATGTTTCAGTTGCACAGGAAAATTAGGATTAATACCCAAGGTATGGCTGGGTTGGGGAGACTGTGCTTCCCAGGCAGCAACCAGGGCCTCTGTGAAGGCTAGCTTGGTGGAACAGATTGAGTTGGCAATCGGGATGGCTTGCCTACTGACTTTTTCTAAACCGTATGGACGGGGGGATGTTTCACTTGCACAAGAAAATTAGGGTTAAGACTCAAGTTAGGGTTAGGGTTGGGGAGACTGGGCTTCCCAGGCGGGATCCTGGGCTTCGGTGTAGCCTAGCTTGGTGAAACAGACTGAGTGGGCCATCGGGATAGCTTTCCTACTGGCTTTCTGTGCACTGTAAGGATGGGGTATCGTTTCAGTTGCACAAGAAAATTTCTGTTAAAACTCAAGTTAGGGTTAGGGTTGGGGAGACTGCGGATCCCAAGCGTGATCCTGGGCTTCGGTGCAGCCTAGCTTGGTGAAACAGACTGAGTGGGCCATCGGGATAGCTTGCCTACTTTCTTTTTGTACACCATTTGGACGGGGAAATGTTTCAGTTGCACAAGAAAATTAGGGCCAAGACTCTAGTTAGGGGTAAGGTTGGGGAGGCTAGGCTTCCCTGAAGGGAACCAGACCCTCTGTGAAGCCTAGCTTGGTGAAACAGACTTGAGTGGGCCACCAGGATGGCTTCCCTACTCCGTTTTAGTACATCGTGTCCATGGGGGGATGTTTCCGTTGCAGAAGAACATTAGCATTAAGACCCAAATTAGGGTTAGGGTTATGGAGGCTGGGCTTCCCAGGCAGGAACTACGGCCTCGATGAATCCGAGCCTGGTGAAACAGACTGAGTGGGCCATCAGGATTGCTTGCCTACTGACTTTTTGTACGCTGTATGGACGAGGGGATGTTTCAGTTGCACAGGAAAATTAGGATTAATACTCAAGGTATGGCTGGGTTGGGGAGACTGTGCTTCCCAGGCAGCAACCAGGGCCTCTGTGAAGGCTAGCTTGGTGGAACAGATTGAGTTGGCAATCGGGATGGCTTGCCTACTGACTTTTTCTAAACCGTATGGACGGGGGGATGTTTCACTTGCACAAGAAAATTAGGGTTAAGACTCAAGTTAGGGTTAGGGTTGGGGAGACTGGGCTTCCCAGGCGGGATCCTGAGCTTCGGTGTAGCCTAGCTTGGTGAAACAGACTGAGTGGGCCATCGGGATAGCTTTCCTACTCGCTTTCTGTGCACTGTAAGGACGGGGTATCGTTTCAGTTGCACAAGAAAATTTCTGTTAAAACTCAAGTTAGGGTTAGGGTTGGGGAGACTGCGGATCCCAAGCGTGATCCTGGGCTTCGGTGCAGCCTAGCTTGGTGAAACAGACTGAGTGGGCAATCGGGATGGCTTGCCTACTGACTTTTTCTAAACCGTATGGACGGGGGGATGTTTCACTTGCACAAGAAAATTAGGGTTAAGACTCAAGTTAGGGTTAGGGTTGGGGAGACTGGGCTTCCCAGGCGGGATCCTGGGCTTCGGTGTAGCCTAGCTTGGTGAAACAGACTGAGTGGGCCATCGGGATAGCTTTCCTACTGGCTTTCTGTGCACTGTAAGGACAGGGTATCGTTTCAGTTGCACAAGAAAATTTGTGTAAAAACTCAAGTTAGGGTTAGGGTTGGGGAGACTGCGGATCCCAAGCGTAATCCTGGGCTTCGGTGCAGCCCAGCTTGGTGAAACAGACTGAGTGGGCCATCGGGATAGCTTGCCTACTTTCTTTTTGTACACCGTTTGGACGGGGAAATGTTTCAGTTGCACAAGAAAATTAGGGCCAAGTCTCTAGTTAGGGGTAAGGTTGGGGAGGCTAGGCTTCCTGGAGGGGACCAGACCCTCTGTGAAGCCTAGCTTGGTGAAACAGACTTGAGTGGGCCACCAGGATGGCTTCCCTACTCCGTTTTAGTACATCGTGTCCATGGGGGGATGTTTCCGTTGCAGAAGAACATTAGCATTAAGACCCAAATTAGGGTTAGGGTTATGGAGGCTGGGCTTCCCAGGCAGGAACTACGGCCTCGATGAATCCGAGCCTGGTGAAACAGACTGAGTGGGCCATCAGGATTGCTTGCCTACTGTCTTTTTGTACGCTGTATGGACGAGGGGATGTTTCAGTTGCACAGGAAAATTAGGATTAATACCCAAGGTATGGCTGGGTTGGGGAGACTGTGCTTCCCAGGCAGCAACCAGGGCCTCTGTGAAGGCTAGCTTGGTGGAACAGATTGAGTTGGCAATCGGGATGGCTTGCCTACTGACTTTTTCTAAACCGTATGGACGGGGGGATGTTTCACTTGCACAAGAAAATTAGGGTTAAGACTCAAGTTAGGGTTAGTGTTGGGGAGACTGGGCTTCCCAGGCGGGATCCTGGGCTTCGGTGTAGCCTAGCTTGGTGAAACAGACTGAGTGGGCCATCGGGATAGCTTTCCTACTGGCTTTCTGTGCACTGTAAGGATGGGGTATCGTTTCAGTTGCACAAGAAAATTTCTGTTAAAACTCAAGTTAGGGTTAGGGTTGGGGAGACTGCGGATCCCAAGCGTGATCCTGGGCTTCGGTGCAGCCTAGCTTGGTGAAACAGACTGAGTGGGCCATCGGGATAGCTTGCCTACTTTCTTTTTGTACACCATTTGGACGGGGAAATGTTTCAGTTGCACAAGAAAATTAGGGCCAAGACTCTAGTTAGGGGTAAGGTTGGGGAGGCTAGGCTTCCCTGAAGGGAACCAGACCCTCTGTGAAGCCTAGCTTGGTGAAACAGACTGAGTGGGCCACCAGGATAGCTTCCCTACTCCGTTTTACTACATCGTGTCCATGGGGGGATGTTTCCGTTGCAGAAGTACATTAGCATTAAGACCCAAATTAGGGTTAGGGTTATGGAGGCTGGGCTTCCCAGGCAGGAACTACGGCCTCGATGAAGCCGAGCCTGGTGAAACAGACTGAGCGGGCCATCAGGATTGCTTGCCTACTGTCTTTTTGTATGCTGTATGGTCGAGGGGTTGTTTCAGTTGCACAGGAAAATTAGGATTAATACCCAAGGTATGGCTGGGTTGGGGAGACTGTGCTTCCCAGGCAGCAACCAGGGCCTCTGTGAAGGCTAGCTTGGTGGAACAGATTGAGTTGGCAATCGGGATGGCTTGCCTACTGACTTTTTCTAAACCGTTTGGACGGGGGAATGTTTCAGTTGCACAAGAAAATTAGGGCCAGGACTCTAGTTAGGGTTAAGGTTGGGGAGGCTAGGCTTCCCTGAAGGGAACCAGACCCTCTGTGAAGCCTAGCTTGGTGAAACAGACTTGAGTGGGCCACCAGGATGGCTTCCCTACTCCGTTTTACTACATTGTGTCCATGGGGGGATGTTTCCGTTGCAGAAGAACATTAGCATTAAGACCCAAATTAGGGTTAGGGTTATGGAGGCTGGGCTTCCCAGGCAGGAACTATGGCCTCGATGAAGCCGAGCCTGGTGAAACAGACTGAGTGGGCCATCAGGATTGCTTGCCTACTGTCTTTTTGTACGCTGTATGGACGAGGGGATGTTTCAGTTGCACAGGAAAATTAGGATTATAACCCAAGGTATGGCTGGGTTGGGGAGACTGTGGTTCCCAGGCAGCAACCAGGGCCTCTGTGAAGGCTAGCTTGGTGGAACAGATTGAGTTGGCAATCGGGATGGCTTGCCTACTGACTTTTTCTAAACCGTATGGACGGGGGGATGTTTCACTTGCACAAGAAAATTAGGGTTAAGACTCAAGTTAGGGTTAGGGTTGGGGAGACTGGGCTTCCCAGGCGGGATCCTGGGCTTCGGTGTAGCCTAGCTTGGTGAAACAGACTGAGTGGGCCATCGGGATAGCTTTCCTACTGGCTTTCTGTGCACTGTAAGGACAGGGTATCGTTTCAGTTGCACAAGAAAATTTGTGTAAAAACTCAAGTTAGGGTTAGGGTTGGGGAGACTGCGGATCCCAAGCGTAATCCTGGGCTTCGGTGCAGCCCAGCTTGGTGAAACAGACTGAGTGGGCCATCGGGATAGCTTGCCTACTTTCTTTTTGTACACCGTTTGGACGGGGAAATGTTTCAGTTGCACAAGAAAATTAGGGCCAAGACTCTAGTTAGGGGTAAGGTTGGGGAGGCTAGGCTTCCTGGAGGGAACCAGACCCTCTGTGAAGCCTAGCTTGGTGAAACAGACTTGAGTGGGCCACCAGGATGGCTTCCCTACTCCGTTTTAGTACATCGTGTCCATGGGGGGATGTTTCCGTTGCAGAAGAACATTAGCATTAAGACCCAAATTAGGGTTAGGGTTATGGAGGCTGGGCTTCCCAGGCAGGAACTACGGCCTCGATGAATCCGAGCCTGGTGAAACAGACTGAGTGGGCCATCAGGATTGCTTGCCTACTGTCTTTTTGTACGCTGTATGGACGAGGGGATGTTTCAGTTGCACAGGAAAATTAGGATTAATACCCAAGGTATGGCTGGGTTGGGGAGACTGTGCTTCCCAGGCAGCAACCAGGGCCTCTGTGAAGGCTAGCTTGGTGGAACAGATTGAGTTGGCAATCGGGATGGCTTGCCTACTGACTTTTTCTAAACCGTATGGACGGGGGGATGTTTCACTTGCACAAGAAAATTAGGGTTAAGACTCAAGTTAGGGTTAGGGTTGGGGAGACTGGGCTTCCCAGGCGGGATCCTGGGCTTCGGTGTAGCCTAGCTTGGTGAAACAGACTGAGTGGGCCATCGGGATAGCTTTCCTACTGGCTTTCTGTGCACTGTAAGGATGGGGTATCTTTTCAGTTGCACAAGAAAATTTCTGTTAAAACTCAAGTTAGGGTTAGGGTTGGGGAGACTGCGGATCCCAAGCGTGATCCTGGGCTTCGGTGCAGCCTAGCTTGGTGAAACAGACTGAGTGGGCCATCGGGATAGCTTGCCTACTTTCTTTTTGTACACCATTTGGACGGGGAAATGTTTCAGTTGCACAAGAAAATTAGGGCCAAGACTCTAGTTAGGGGTAAGGTTGGGGAGGCTAGGCTTCCCTGAAGGGAACCAGACCCTCTGTGAAGCCTAGCTTGGTGAAACAGACTTGAGTGGGCCACCAGGATGGCTTCCCTACTCCGTTTCAGTACATCGTGTCCATGGGGGGATGTTTCCGTTGCAGAAGAACATTAGCATTAAGACCCAAATTAGGGTTAGGGTTATGGAGGCTGGGCTTCCCAGGCAGGAACTACGGCCTCGATGAATCCGAGCCTGGTGAAACAGACTGAGTGGGCCATCAGGATTGCTTGCCTACTGACTTTTTGTACGCTGTATGGACGAGGGGATGTTTCAGTTGCACAGGAAAATTAGGATTAATACCCAAGGTATGGCTGGGTTGGGGAGACTGTGATTCCCAGGCAGCAACCAGGGCCTCTGTGAAGGCTAGCTTGGTGGAACAGATTGAGTTGGCAATCGGGATGGCTTGCCTACTGACTTTTTCTAAACCGTATGGACGGGGGGATGTTTCACTTGCACAAGAAAATTAGGGTTAAGACTCAAGTTAGGGTTAGGGTTGGGGAGACTGGGCTTCCCAGGCGGGATCCTGGGCTTCGGTGTAGCCTAGCTTGGTGAAACAGACTGAGTGGGCCATCGGGATAGCTTTCCTACTGGCTTTCTGTGCACTG
Source organism: Heloderma suspectum (assembly GCF_057233095.1). Taxonomy (NCBI): domain Eukaryota; kingdom Metazoa; phylum Chordata; class Lepidosauria; order Squamata; family Helodermatidae; genus Heloderma; species Heloderma suspectum. Next base: position 47,955,294 of record NC_139467.1, on the reverse strand, counting down.
TAAGGACGGGGTATCGTTTCAGTTGCACAAGAAAATTTGTGTAAAAACTCAAGTTAGGGTTAGGGTTGGGGAGACTGCGGATCCCAAGCGTGATCCTGGGCTTCGGTGCAGCCTAGCTTGGTGAAACAGACTGAGTGGGCAATCGGGATGGCTTGCCTACTGACTTTTTCTAAACCGTATGGACGGGGGGATGTTTCACTTGCACAAGAAAATTAGGGTTAAGAGTCAAGTTAGGGTTAGGGTTGGGGAGACTGGGCTTCCCAGGCGGGATCCTGGGCTTCGGTGCAGCCTAGCTTGGTGAAACAGACTGAGTGGGCCATCGGGATAGCTTTCCTACTGGCTTTCTGTGCACTGTAAGGACGGGGTATCGTTTCAGTTGCACAAGAAAATTTGTGTAAAAACTCAAGTTAGGGTTAGGGTTGGGGAGACTGCGGATCCCAAGCGTAATCCTGGGCTTCGGTGCAGCCCAGCTTGGTGAAACAGACTGAGTGGGCCATTGGGATAGCTTGCCTACTTTCTTTTTGTACACCGTTTGGACGGGGGAATGTTTCAGTTGCACAAGAAAATTAAGGCCAGGACTCTAGTTAGGGTTAAGGTTGGGGAGGCTAGGCTTCCCTGAAGGGAACCAGACCCTCTGTGAAGCCTAGCTTGGTGAAAAAGACTTTAGTGGGCCACCAGGATGGCTTCCCTACTCCGTTTTACTACATTGTGTCCATGGGGGGATGTTTCCGTTGCAGAAGTACATTAGCATTAAGACCCAAATTAGGGTTAGGGTTATGGAGGCTGGGCTTCCCAGGCAGGAACTACGGCCTCGATGAAGCCGAGCCTGGTGAAACAGACTGAGTGGGCCATCAGGATTGCTTGCCTACTGTCTTTTTGTATGCTGTATGGTCGAGGGGATGTTTCAGTTGCACAGGAAAATTAGGATTAATACCCAAGGTATGGCTGGGTTGGGGAGACTGTGCTTCCCAGGCAGCAACCAGGGCCTCTGTGAAGGCTAGCTTGGTGGAACAGATTGAGTTGGCAATCGGGATGGCTTGCCTACTGACTTTTTCTAAACCGTATGGACGGGGGGATGTTTCACTTGCACAAGAAAATTAGGGTTAAGAATAGCCAAGTTAGGGCTGGGTTGGGGAGACTGTGGTTCCCAGGCAGCAACCAGGGCCTCTGTGAATGCGAGCTTGGTGGAACAGATTGTGTTCGCAATCGGGATGGCTTGCCTACTGACTTTTTCTAAACCGTATGGACGGGGGGATGTTTCACTTGCACAAGAAAATTAGGGTTAAGACTCAAGTTAGGGTTAGGGTTGGGGAGACTGGGCTTCCCAGCCGGGATCCTGGGCTTCGGTGTAGCCTAGCTTGGTGAAACAGACTGAGTGGGCCATCGGGATAGCTTTCCTACTGGCTTTTTGTGCACTGTAAAGACAGGGTATCGTTTCAGTTGCACAAGAAAATTTGTGTAAAAACTCAAGTTAGGGTTAGGGTTGGGGAGACTGCGGATCCCAAGCGTGATCCTGGGCTTCGGTGCAGCCTAGCTTGGTGAAACAGACTGAGTGGGCCATCGGGATAGCTTGCCTACTTTCTTTTTGTACACCGTTTGGACGGGGAAATGTTTCAGTTGCACAAGAAAATTAGGGTCAAGACTCTAGTTAGGGGTAAGGTTGGGGAGGCTAGGCTTCCTGGAGGGAACCAGACCCTCTGTGAAGCCTAGCTTGGTGAAACAGACTTGAGTGGGCCACCAGGATGGCTTCCCTACTCCGTTTTAGTACATCGTGTCCATGGGGGGATGTTTCCGTTGCAGAAGAACATTAGCATTAAGACCCAAATTAGGGTTAGGGTTATGGAGGCTGGGCTTCCCAGGCAGGAACTACGGCCTCGATGAATCCGAGCCTGGTGAAACAGACTGAGTGGGCCATCAGGATTGCTTGCCTACTGTCTTTTTGTACGCTGTATGGACGAGGGGATGTTTCAGTTGCACAGGAAAATTAGGATTAATACCCAAGGTATGGCTGGGTTGGGGAGACTGTGCTTCCCAGGCAGCAACCAGGGCCTCTGTGAAGGCTAGCTTGGTGGAACAGATTGAGTTGGCAATCGGGATGGCTTGCCTACTGACTTTTTCTAAACCGTATGGACGGGGGGATGTTTCACTTGCACAAGAAAATTAGGGTTAAGACTCAAGTTAGGGTTAGGGTTGGGGAGACTGGGCTTCCCAGGCGGGATCCTGGGCTTCGGTGTAGCCTAGCTTGGTGAAACAGACTGAGTGGGCCATCGGGATAGCTTTCCTACTGGCTTTCTGTGCACTGTAAGGACAGGGTATCGTTTCAGTTGCACAAGAAAATTTGTGTAAAAACTCAAGTTAGGGTTAGGGTTGGGGAGACTGCGGATCCCAAGCGTAATCCTGGGCTTCGGTGCAGCCCAGCTTGGTGAAACAGACTGAGTGGGCCATCGGGATAGCTTGCCTACTTTCTTTTTGTACACCGTTTGGACGGGGAAATGTTTCAGTTGCACAAGAAAATTAGGGCCAAGTCTCTAGTTAGGGGTAAGGTTGGGGAGGCTAGGCTTCCTGGAGGGAACCAGACCCTCTGTGAAGCCTAGCTTGGTGAAACAGACTTGAGTGGGCCACCAGGATGGCTTCCCTACTCCGTTTTAGTACATCGTGTCCATGGGGGGATGTTTCCGTTGCAGAAGAACATTAGCATTAAGACCCAAATTAGGGTTAGGGTTATGGAGGCTGGGCTTCCCAGGCAGGAACTACGGCCTCGATGAATCCGAGCCTGGTGAAACAGACTGAGTGGGCCATCAGGATTGCTTGCCTACTGTCTTTTTGTACGCTGTATGGACGAGGGGATGTTTCAGTTGCACAGGAAAATTAGGATTAATACCCAAGGTATGGCTGGGTTGGGGAGACTGTGCTTCCCAGGCAGCAACCAGGGCCTCTGTGAAGGCTAGCTTGGTGGAACAGATTGAGTTGGCAATCGGGATGGCTTGCCTACTGACTTTTTCTAAACCGTATGGACGGGGGGATGTTTCACTTGCACAAGAAAATTAGGGTTAAGACTCAAGTTAGGGTTAGTGTTGGGGAGACTGGGCTTCCCAGGCGGGATCCTGGGCTTCGGTGTAGCCTAGCTTGGTGAAACAGACTGAGTGGGCCATCGGGATAGCTTTCCTACTGGCTTTCTGTGCACTGTAAGGATGGGGTATCGTTTCAGTTGTACAAGAAAATTTCTGTTAAAACTCAAGTTAGGGTTAGGGTTGGGGAGACTGCGGATCCCAAGCGTGATCCTGGGCTTCGGTGCAGCCTAGCTTGGTGAAACAGACTGAGTGGGCCATCGGGATAGCTTGCCTACTTTCTTTTTGTACACCATTTGGACGGGGAAATGTTTCAGTTGCACAAGAAAATTAGGGCCAAGACTCTAGTTAGGGGTAAGGTTGGGGAGGCTAGGCTTCCCTGAAGGGAACCAGACCCTCTGTGAAGCCTAGCTTGGTGAAACAGACTTGAGTGGGCCACCAGGATGGCTTCCCTACTCCGTTTTAGTACATCGTGTCCATGGGGGGATGTTTCCGTTGCAGAAGAACATTAGCATTAAGACCCAAATTAGGGTTAGGGTTATGGAGGCTGGGCTTCCCAGGCAGGAACTACGGCCTCGATGAATCCGAGCCTGGTGAAACAGACTGAGTGGGCCATCAGGATTGCTTGCCTACTGACTTTTTGTACGCTGTATGGACGAGGGGATGTTTCAGTTGCACAGGAAAATTAGGATTAATACCCAAGGTATGGCTGGGTTGGGGAGACTGTGCTTCCCAGGCAGCAACCAGGGCCTCTGTGAAGGCTAGCTTGGTGGAACAGATTGAGTTGGCAATCGGGATGGCTTGCCTACTGACTTTTTCTAAACCGTATGGACGGGGGGATGTTTCACTTGCACAAGAAAATTAGGGTTAAGACTCAAGTTAGGGTTAGGGTTGGGGAGACTGGGCTTCCCAGGCGGGATCCTGAGCTTCGGTGTAGCCTAGCTTGGTGAAACAGACTGAGTGGGCCATCGGGATAGCTTTCCTACTCGCTTTCTGTGCACTGTAAGGACGGGGTATCGTTTCAGTTGCACAAGAAAATTTCTGTTAAAACTCAAGTTAGGGTTAGGGTTGGGGAGACTGCGGATCCCAAGCGTGATCCTGGGCTTCGGTGCAGCCTAGCTTGGTGAAACAGACTGAGTGGGCAATCGGGATGGCTTGCCTACTGACTTTTTCTAAACCGTATGGACGGGGGGATGTTTCACTTGCACAAGAAAATTAGGGTTAAGACTCAAGTTAGGGTTAGGGTTGGGGAGACTGGGCTTCCCAGGCGGGATCCTGGGCTTCGGTGTAGCCTAGCTTGGTGAAACAGACTGAGTGGGCCATCGGGATAGCTTTCCTACTGGCTTTCTGTGCACTGTAAGGACGGGGTATCGTTTCAGTTGCACAAGAAAATTTGTGTAAAAACTCAAGTTAGGGTTAGGGTTGGGGAGACTGCGGATCCCAAGCGTAATCCTGGGCTTCGGTGCAGCCCAGCTTGGTGAAACAGACTGAGTGGGCCATTGGGATAGCTTGCCTACTTTCTTTTTGTACACCGTTTGGACGGGGGAATGTTTCAGTTGCACAAGAAAATTAGTGCCAAGACTCTAGTTACGGTTAAGGTTGGGGAGGCTAGGCTTCCTGGAGGGAACCAGACCCTCTGTGAAGCCTAGCTTGGTGAAACAGACTTGAGTGGGCCACCAGGATGGCTTCCCTACTCCGTTTTAGTACATCGTGTCCATGGGGGGATGCTTCCGTTGCAGAAGTACATTAGCATTAAGACCCAAATTAGGGTTAGGGTTATGGAGGCTGGGCTTCCCAGGCAGGAACTACGGCCTCGATGAAGCCGAGCCTGGTGAAACAGACTGAGTGGGCCATCAGGATTGCTTGCCTACTGTCTTTTTGTATGCTGTATGGTCGAGGGGTTGTTTCAGTTGCACAGGAAAATTAGGATTAATACCCAAGGTATGGCTGGGTTGGGGAGACTGTGCTTCCCAGGCAGCAACCAGGGCCTCTGTGAAGGCTAGCTTGGTGGAACAGATTGAGTTGGCAATCGGGATGGCTTGCCTACTGACTTTTTCTAAACCGTTTGGACGGGGGAATGTTTCAGTTGCACAAGAAAATTAGGGCCAGGACTCTAGTTAGGGTTAAGGTTGGGGAGGCTAGGCTTCCCTGAAGGGAACCAGACCCTCTGTGAAGCCTAGCTTGGTGAAACAGACTTGAGTGGGCCACCAGGATGGCTTCCCTACTCCGTTTTACTACATTGTGTCCATGGGGGGATGTTTCCGTTGCAGAGGTACATTAGCATTAAGACCCAAAATAGGGTTAGGGTTATGGAGGCTGGGCTTCCCAGGCAGGAACTACGGCCTCGATGAAGCTGGGCCTGGTGAAACAGACTGAGTGGGCCATCAGGATTGCTTGCCTACTGTCTTTTTGTATGCTGTATGGTCGAGGGGATGTTTCAGTTGCACAGGAAAATTAGGATTAATACCCAAGGTATGGCTGGGTTGGGGAGACTGTGCTTCCCAGGCAGCAACCAGGGCCTCTGTGAAGGCTAGCTTGGTGGAACAGATTGAGTTGGCAATCGGGATGGCTTGCCTACTGACTTTTTCTAAACCGTATGGACGGGGGGATGTTTCACTTGCACAAGAAAATTAGGGTTAAGACTCAAGTTAGGGTTAGGGTTGGGGAGACTGGGCTTCCCAGGCGGGATCCTGGGCTTCGGTGTAGCCTAGCTTGGTGAAACAGACTGAGTGGGCCATCGGGATAGCTTTCCTACTCGCTTTCTGTGCACTGTAAGGACGGGGTATCGTTTCAGTTGCACAAGAAAATTTCTGTTAAAACTCAAGTTAGGGTTAGGGTTGGGGAGACTGCGGATCCCAAGCGTGATCCTGGGCTTCGGTGCAGCCTAGCTTGGTGAAACAGACTGAGTGGGCAATCGGGATGGCTTGCCTACTGACTTTTTCTAAACCGTATGGACGGGGGGATGTTTCACTTGCACAAGAAAATTAGGGTTAAGACTCAAGTTAGGGTTAGGGTTGGGGAGACTGGGCTTCCCAGGCGGGATCCTGGGCTTCGGTGTAGCCTAGCTTGGTGAAACAGACTGAGTGGGCCATCGGGATAGCTTTCCTACTGGCTTTCTGTGCACTGTAAGGACGGGGTATCGTTTCAGTTGCACAAGAAAATTTGTGTAAAAACTCAAGTTAGGGTTAGGGTTGGGGAGACTGCGGATCCCAAGCGTAATCCTGGGCTTCGGTGCAGCCCAGCTTGGTGAAACAGACTGAGTGGGCCATTGGGATAGCTTGCCTACTTTCTTTTTGTACACCGTTTGGACGGGGGAATGTTTCAGTTGCACAAGAAAATTAAGGCCAGGACTCTAGTTAGGGTTAAGGTTGGGGAGGCTAGGCTTCCCTGAAGGGAACCAGACCCTCTGTGAAGCCTAGCTTGGTGAAAAAGACTTTAGTGGGCCACCAGGATGGCTTCCCTACTCCGTTTTACTACATTGTGTCCATGGGGGGATGTTTCCGTTGCAGAAGTACATTAGCATTAAGACCCAAATTAGGGTTAGGGTTATGGAGGCTGGGCTTCCCAGGCAGGAACTACGGCCTCGATGAAGCCGAGCCTGGTGAAACAGACTGAGTGGGCCATCAGGATTGCTTGCCTACTGTCTTTTTGTATGCTGTATGGTCGAGGGGATGTTTCAGTTGCACAGGAAAATTAGGATTAATACCCAAGGTATGGCTGGGTTGGGGAGACTGTGCTTCCCAGGCAGCAACCAGGGCCTCTGTGAAGGCTAGCTTGGTGGAACAGATTGAGTTGGCAATCGGGATGGCTTGCCTACTGACTTTTTCTAAACCGTATGGACGGGGGGATGTTTCACTTGCACAAGAAAATTAGGGTTAAGAATACCCAAGTTAGGGCTGGGTTGGGGAGACTGTGGTTCCCAGGCAGCAACCAGGGCCTCTGTGAATGCGAGCTTGGTGGAACAGATTGTGTTGGCAATCGGGATGGCTTGCCTACTGACTTTTTCTAAACCGTATGGACGGGGGGATGTTTCACTTGCACAAGAAAATTAGGGTTAAGACTCAAGTTAGGGTTAGGGTTGGGGAGACTGGGCTTTCCAGCCGGGATCCTGGGCTTCGTTGTAGCCTAGCTTGGTGAAACAGACTGAGTGGGCCATCGGGATAGCTTTCCTACTGGCTTTCTGTGCACTGTAAGGACAGGGTATCGTTTCAGTTGCACAAGAAAATTTGTGTAAAAACTCAAGTTAGGGTTAGGGTTGGGGAGACTGCGGATCCCAAGCGTGATCCTGGGCTTCGGTGCAGCCTAGCTTGGTGAAACAGACTGAGTGGGCCATCGGGATAGCTTGCCTACTTTCTTTTTGTACACCGTTTGGACGGGGAAATGGTTCAGTTGCACAAGAAAATTAGGGTCAAGACTCTAGTTAGGGGTAAGGTTGGGGAGGCTAGGCTTCCTGGAGGGAACCAGACCCTCTGTGAAGCCTAGCTTGGTGAAACAGACTTGAGTGGGCCACCAGGATGGCTTCCCTACTCCGTTTTAGTACATCGTGTCCATGGGGGGATGTTTCCGTTGCAGAAGAACATTAGCATTAAGACCCAAATTAGGGTTAGGGTTATGGAGGCTGGGCTTCCCAGGCAGGAACTACGGCCTCGATGAATCCGAGCCTGGTGAAACAGACTGAGTGGGCCATCAGGATTGCTTGCCTACTGTCTTTTTGTACGCTGTATGGACGAGGGGATGTTTCAGTTGCACAGGAAAATTAGGATTAATACCCAAGGTATGGCTGGGTTGGGGAGACTGTGCTTCCCAGGCAGCAACCAGGGCCTCTGTGAAGGCTAGCTTGGTGGAACAGATTGAGTTGGCAATCGGGATGGCTTGCCTACTGACTTTTTCTAAACCGTATGGACGGGGGGATGTTTCACTTGCACAAGAAAATTAGGGTTAAGACTCAAGTTAGGGTTAGGGTTGGGGAGACTGGGCTTCCCAGGCGGGATCCTGGGCTTCGGTGTAGCCTAGCTTGGTGAAACAGACTGAGTGGGCCATCGGGATAGCTTTCCTACTGGCTTTCTGTGCACTGTAAGGATGGGGTATCGTTTCAGTTGCACAAGAAAATTTCTGTTAAAACTCAAGTTAGGGTTAGGGTTGGGGAGACTGCGGATCCCAAGCGTGATCCTGGGCTTCGGTGCAGCCTAGCTTGGTGAAACAGACTGAGTGGGCCATCGGGATAGCTTGCCTACTTTCTTTTTGTACACCATTTGGACGGGGAAATGTTTCAGTTGCACAAGAAAATTAGGGCCAAGACTCTAGTTAGGGGTAAGGTTGGGGAGGCTAGGCTTCCCTGAAGGGAACCAGACCCTCTGTGAAGCCTAGCTTGGTGAAACAGACTTGAGTGGGCCACCAGGATGGCTTCCCTACTCCGTTTTAGTACAACGTGTCCATGGGGGGATGTTTCCGTTGCAGAAGAACATTAGCATTAAGACCCAAATTAGGGTTAGGGTTATGGAGGCTGGGCTTCCCAGGCAGGAACTACGGCCTCGATGAATCCGAGCCTGGTGAAACAGACTGAGTGGGCCATCAGGATTGCTTGCCTACTGACTTTTTGTACGCTGTATGGACGAGGGGATGTTTCAGTTGCACAGGAAAATTAGGATTAATACTCAAGGTATGGCTGGGTTGGGGAGACTGTGCTTCCCAGGCAGCAACCAGGGCCTCTGTGAAGGCTAGCTTGGTGGAACAGATTGAGTTGGCAATCGGGATGGCTTGCCTACTGACTTTTTCTAAACCGTATGGACGGGGGGATGTTTCACTTGCACAAGAAAATTAGGGTTAAGACTCAAGTTAGGGTTAGGGTTGGGGAGACTGGGCTTCCCAGGCGGGATCCTGAGCTTCGGTGTAGCCTAGCTTGGTGAAACAGACTGAGTGGGCCATCGGGATAGCTTTCCTACTCGCTTTCTGTGCACTGTAAGGACGGGGTATCGTTTCAGTTGCACAAGAAAATTTCTGTTAAAACTCAAGTTAGGGTTAGGGTTGGGGAGACTGCGGATCCCAAGCGTGATCCTGGGCTTCGGTGCAGCCTAGCTTGGTGAAACAGACTGAGTGGGCAATCGGGATGGCTTGCCTACTGACTTTTTCTAAACCGTATGGACGGGGGGATGTTTCACTTGCACAAGAAAATTAGGGTTAAGACTCAAGTTAGGGTTAGGGTTGGGGAGACTGGGCTTCCCAGGCGGGATCCTGGGCTTCGGTGTAGCCTAGCTTGGTGAAACAGACTGAGTGGGCCATCGGGATAGCTTTCCTACTGGCTTTCTGTGCACTGTAAGGACAGGGTATCGTTTCAGTTGCACAAGAAAATTTGTGTAAAAACTCAAGTTAGGGTTAGGGTTGGGGAGACTGCGGATCCCAAGCGTAATCCTGGGCTTCGGTGCAGCCCAGCTTGGTGAAACAGACTGAGTGGGCCATCGGGATAGCTTGCCTACTTTCTTTTTGTACACCGTTTGGACGGGGAAATGTTTCAGTTGCACAAGAAAATTAGGGCCAAGTCTCTAGTTAGGGGTAAGGTTGGGGAGGCTAGGCTTCCTGGAGGGGACCAGACCCTCTGTGAAGCCTAGCTTGGTGAAACAGACTTGAGTGGGCCACCAGGATGGCTTCCCTACTCCGTTTTAGTACATCGTGTCCATGGGGGGATGTTTCCGTTGCAGAAGAACATTAGCATTAAGACCCAAATTAGGGTTAGGGTTATGGAGGCTGGGCTTCCCAGGCAGGAACTACGGCCTCGATGAAGCCGAGCCTGGTGAAACAGACTGAGTGGGCCATCAGGATTGCTTGCCTACTGTCTTTTTGTACGCTGTATGGACGAGGGGATGTTTCAGTTGCACAGGAAAATTAGGATTAATACCCAAGGTATGGCTGGGTTGGGGAGACTGTGCTTCCCAGGCAGCAACCAGGGCCTCTGTGAAGGCTAGCTTGGTGGAACAGATTGAGTTGGCAATCGGGATGGCTTGCCTACTGACTTTTTCTAAACCGTATGGACGGGGGGATGTTTCACTTGCACAAGAAAATTAGGGTTAAGACTCAAGTTAGGGTTAGTGTTGGGGAGACTGGGCTTCCCAGGCGGGATCCTGGGCTTCGGTGTAGCCTAGCTTGGTGAAACAGACTGAGTGGGCCATCGGGATAGCTTTCCTACTGGCTTTCTGTGCACTGTAAGGATGGGGTATCGTTTCAGTTGCACAAGAAAATTTCTGTTAAAACTCAAGTTAGGGTTAGGGTTGGGGAGACTGCGGATCCCAAGCGTGATCCTGGGCTTCGGTGCAGCCTAGCTTGGTGAAACAGACTGAGTGGGCCATCGGGATAGCTTGCCTACTTTCTTTTTGTACACCATTTGGACGGGGAAATGTTTCAGTTGCACAAGAAAATTAGGGCCAAGACTCTAGTTAGGGGTAAGGTTGGGGAGGCTAGGCTTCCCTGAAGGGAACCAGACCCTCTGTGAAGCCTAGCTTGGTGAAACAGACTGAGTGGGCCACCAGGATGGCTTCCCTACTCCGTTTTACTACATCGTGTCCATGGGGGGATGTTTCCGTTGCAGAAGTACATTAGCATTAAGACCCAAATTAGGGTTAGGGTTATGGAGGCTGGGCTTCCCAGGCAGGAACTACGGCCTCGATGAAGCCGAGCCTGGTGAAACAGACTGAGCGGGCCATCAGGATTGCTTGCCTACTGTCTTTTTGTATGCTGTATGGTCGAGGGGTTGTTTCAGTTGCACAGGAAAATTAGGATTAATACCCAAGGTATGGCTGGGTTGGGGAGACTGTGCTTCCCAGGCAGCAACCAGGGCCTCTGTGAAGGCTAGCTTGGTGGAACAGATTGAGTTGGCAATCGGGATGGCTTGCCTACTGACTTTTTCTAAACCGTTTGGACGGGGGAATGTTTCAGTTGCACAAGAAAATTAGGGCCAGGACTCTAGTTAGGGTTAAGGTTGGGGAGGCTAGGCTTCCCTGAAGGGAACCAGACCCTCTGTGAAGCCTAGCTTGGTGAAACAGACTTGAGTGGGCCACCAGGATGGCTTCCCTACTCCGTTTTACTACATTGTGTCCATGGGGGGATGTTTCCGTTGCAGAGGTACATTAGCATTAAGACCCAAAATAGGGTTAGGGTTATGGAGGCTGGGCTTCCCAGGCAGGAACTACGGCATCGATGAAGCCGAGCCTGGTGAAACAGACTGAGTGGGCCATCAGGATTGCTTGCCTACTGTCTTTTTGTATGCTGTATGGTCGAGGGGATGTTTCAGTTGCACAGGAAAATTAGGATTAATACCCAAGGTATGGCTGGGTTGGGGAGACTGTGGTTCCCAGGCAGCAACCAGGGCCTCTGTGAAGGCTAGCTTGGTGGAACAGATTGAGTTGGCAATCGGGATGGCTTGCCTACTGACTTTTTCTAAACCGTATGGACGGGGGGATGTTTCACTTGCACAAGAAAATTAGGGTTAAGACTCAAGTTAGGGTTAGGGTTGGGGAGACTGGGCTTCCCAGGCGGGATCCTGGGCTTCGGTGTAGCCTAGCTTGGTGAAACAGACTGAGTGGGCCATCGGGATAGCTTTCCTACTGGCTTTCTGTGCACTGTAAGGACGGGGTATCGTTTCAGTTGCACAAGAAAATTTCTGTTAAAACTCAAGTTAGGGTTAGGGTTGGGGAGACTGCGGATCCCAAGCGTAATCCTGGGCTTCGGTGCAGCCTAGCTTGGTGAAACAGACTGAGTGGGCCATCGGGATAGCTTGCCTACTTTCTTTTTGTACACCATTTGGACGGGGAAATGTTTCAGTTGCACAAGAAAATTAGGGCCAAGACTCTAGTTAGGGGTAAGGTTGGGGAGGCTAGGCTTCCTGGAGGGAACCAGACCCTCTGTGAAGCCTAGCTTGGTGAAACAGACTTGAGTGGCCCACCAGGATGGCTTCCCTACTCCGTTTTACTACATCGTGTCCATGGGGGGATGTTTCCGTTGCAGAAGAACATTAGCATTAAGACCCAAATTAGGGTTAGGGTTATGGAGGCTGGGCTTCCCAGGCAGGAACTACGGCCTCGATGAATCCGAGCCTGGTGAAACAGACTGAGTGGGCCATCAGGATTGCTTGCCTACTGTCTTTTTGTATGCTGTATGGTCGAGGGGATGTTTCAGTTGCACAGGAAAATTAGGGTTAAGAATACCCAAGGTATGGCTGGGTTGGGGATTTCGTGCTTCCCAGGCAGCAACCAGGGCCTCTGTGAAGGCTAGCTTGGTGGAACAGATTGAGTTGGCAATCGGGATGGCTTGCCTACTGACTTTTTCTAAACCGTATGGCCGGGGGGATGTTTCACTTGCACAAGAAAATTAGGGTTAAGACTCAAGTTAGGGTTAGGGTTGGGGAGACTGGGCTTCCCAGGCGGGATCCTGGGCTTCGGTGTAGCCTAGCTTGGTGAAACAGACTGAGTGGGCCATCGGGATAGCTTTCCTACTGGCTTTCTGTGCACTGTAAGGACGGGGTATCGTTTCAGTTGCACAAGAAAATTTCTATTAAAAATCAAGTTAGGGTTAGGGTTGGGGAGACTGCGGATCCCAAGCGTAATCCTGGGCTTCGGTGCAGCCCAGCTTGGTGAAACAGACTGAGTGGGCCATCGGGATAGCTTGCCTACTTTCTTTTTGTACACCATTTGGACGGGGGAATGTTTCAGTTGCACAAGAAAATTAGGGCCAGGACTCTAGTTAGGGTTAAGGTTGGGGAGGCTAGGCTTCCCTGAAGGGAACCAGACCCTCTGCGAAGCCTAGCTTGGTGAAACAGACTTGAGTGGGCCACCAGGATGGCTTCCCTACTCCGTTTTACTACATTGTGTCCATGGGGGGATGTTTCCGTTGCAGAAGTACATTAGCATTAAGACCCAAAATAGGGTTAGGGTTATGGAGGCTGGGCTTCCCAGGCAGGAACTACGGCCTCGATGAAGCCGAGCCTGGTGAAACAGACTGAGTGGGCCATCAGGATTGCTTGCCTACAGACTTTTTCTAAACCGTATGGACGGGGGGATGTTTCACTTGCACAAGAAAATTAGGGTTAAGACTCAAGTTAGGGTTAGGGTTGGGGAGACTGTGCTTCCCAGGCAGCAACCAGGGCCTCTGTGAAGGCTAGCTTGGTGGAACAGATTGAGTTGGCAATCGGGATGGCTTGCCTACTGACTTTTTCTAAACCGTATGGACGGGGGGATGTTTCACTTGCACAAGAAAATTAGGGTTAAGAATATCCAAGTTAGGGCTGGGTTGGGGAGACTGTGGTTCCCAGGCAGCAACCAGGTCCTCTGTGAATGCGAGCTTGGTGGAACAGATTGAGTTGGCAATCGGGATGGCTTGCCTACTGACTTTTTCTAAACCGTATGGACGGGGGGATGTTTCACTTGCACAAGAAAATTAGGGTTAAGACTCAAGTTAGGGTTAGGGTTGGGGAGACTGGGCTTCCCAGGCGGGATCCTGGGCTTCGGTGTAGCCTAGCTTGGTGAAACAGACTGAGTGGGCCATCGGGATAGCTTTCCTACTGGCTTTCTGTGCACTGTAAGGACAGGGTATCGTTTCAGTTGCACAAGAAAATTTGTGTAAAAACTCAAGTTAGGGTTAGGGTTGGGGAGACTGCGGATCCCAAGCGTAATCCTGGGCTTTGGTGCAGCCCAGCTTGGTGAAACAGACTGAGTGGGCCATCGGGATAGCTTGCCTACTTTCTTTTTGTACACCGTTTGGACGGGGGAATGTTTCAGTTGCACAAGAAAATTAGGGCCAGGACTCTAGTTAGGGTTAAGGTTGGGGAGGCTAGGCTTCCTGGAGGGAACCAGACCCTCTGTGAAGCCTAGCTTGGTGAAACAGACTTGAGTGGGCCACCAGGATGGCTTCCCTACTCCGTTTTACTACATCGTGTCCATGGGGGGATGTTTCCGTTGCAGAAGTACATTAGCATTAAGACCCAAATTAGGGTTAGGGTTATGGAGGCTGGGCTTCCCAGGCAGGAACTACGGCCTCGATGAAGCCGAGCCTGGTGAAACAGACTGAGTGGGCCATCAGGATTGCTTGCCTACTGTCTTTTTGTATGCTGTATGGTCGAGGGGATGTTTCAGTTGCACAGGAAAATTAGGATTAATACCCAAGGTATGGCTGGGTTGGGGAGACTGTGCTTCCCAGGCAGCAACCAGGGCCTCTGTGAAGGCTAGCTTGGTGGAACAGATTGAGTTGGCAATCGGGATGGCTTGCCTACTGACTTTTTCTAAACCGTATGGACGGGGGGATGTTTCACTTGCACAAGAAAATTAGGGTTAAGACTCAAGTTAGGGTTAGGGTTGGGGAGACTGGGCTTCCCAGGCGGGATCCTGGGCTTCGGTGTAGCCTAGCTTGGTGAAACAGACTGAGTGGGCCATCGGGATAGCTTTCCTACTGGCTTTCTGTGCACTGTAAGGACAGGGTATCGTTTCAGTTGCACAAGAAAATTTGTGTAAAAACTCAAGTTAGGGTTAGGGTTGGGGAGACTGCGGATCCCAAGCGTGATCCTGGGCTTCGGTGCAGCCTAGCTTGGTGAAACAGACTGAGTGGGCCATCGGGATAGCTTGCCTACTTTCTTTTTGTACACCGTTTGGACGGGGAAATGTTTCAGTTGCACAAGAAAATTAGGGTCAAGACTCTAGTTAGGGGTAAGGTTGGGGAGGCTAGGCTTCCTGGAGGGAACCAGACCCTCTGTGAAGCCTAGCTTGGTGAAACAGACTTGAGTGGGCCACCAGGATGGCTTCCCTACTCCGTTTTAGTACATCGTGTCCATGGGGGGATGTTTCCGTTGCAGAAGAACGTTAGCATTAAGACCCAAATTAGGGTTAGGGTTATGGAGGCTGGGCTTCCCAGGCAGGAACTACGGCCTCGATGAATCCGAGCCTGGTGAAACAGACTGAGTGGGCCATCAGGATTGCTTGCCTACTGTCTTTTTGTACGCTGTATGGACGAGGGGATGTTTCAGTTGCACAGGAAAATTAGGATTAATACCCAAGGTATGGCTGGGTTGGGGAGACTGTGCTTCCCAGGCAGCAACCAGGGCCTCTGTGAAGGCTAGCTTGGTGGAACAGATTGAGTTGGCAATCGGGATGGCTTGCCTACTGACTTTTTCTAAACCGTATGGACGGGGGGATGTTTCACTTGCACAAGAAAATTAGGGTTAAGACTCAAGTTAGGGTTAGGGTTGGGGAGACTGGGCTTCCCAGGCGGGATCCTGGGCTTCGGTGTAGCCTAGCTTGGTGAAACAGACTGAGTGGGCCATCGGGATAGCTTTCCTACTGGCTTTCTGTGCACTGTAAGGATGGGGTATCGTTTCAGTTGCACAAGAAAATTTCTGTTAAAACTCAAGTTAGGGTTAGGGTTGGGGAGACTGCGGATCCCAAGCGTGATCCTGGGCTTCGGTGCAGCCTAGCTTGGTGAAACAGACTGAGTGGGCCATCGGGATAGCTTGCCTACTTTCTTTTTGTACACCATTTGGACGGGGAAATGTTTCAGTTGCACAAGAAAATTAGGGCCAAGACTCTAGTTAGGGGTAAGGTTGGGGAGGCTAGGCTTCCCTGAAGGGAACCAGACCCTCTGTGAAGCCTAGCTTGGTGAAACAGACTTGAGTGGGCCACCAGGATGGCTTCCCTACTCCGTTTTAGTACATCGTGTCCATGGGGGGATGTTTCCGTTGCAGAAGAACATTAGCATTAAGACCCAAATTAGGGTTAGGGTTATGGAGGCTGGGCTTCCCAGGCAGGAACTACGGCCTCGATGAAGCCGAGCCTGGTGAAACAGACTGAGTGGGCCATCAGGATTGCTTGCCTACTGACTTTTTGTACGCTGTATGGACGAGGGGATGTTTCAGTTGCACAGGAAAATTAGGATTAATACCCAAGGTATGGCTGGGTTGGGGAGACTGTGCTTCCCAGGCAGCAACCAGGGCCTCTGTGAAGGCTAGCTTGGTGGAACAGATTGAGTTGGCAATCGGGATGGCTTGCCTACTGACTTTTTCTAAACCGTATGGACGGGGGGATGTTTCACTTGCACAAGAAAATTAGGGTTAAGACTCAAGTTAGGGTTAGGGTTGGGGAGACTGGGCTTCCCAGGCGGGATCCTGAGCTTCGGTGTAGCCTAGCTTGGTGAAACAGACTGAGTGGGCCATCGGGATAGCTTTCCTACTCGCTTTCTGTGCACTGTAAGGACGGGGTATCGTTTCAGTTGCACAAGAAAATTTCTGTTAAAACTCAAGTTAGGGTTAGGGTTGGGGAGACTGCGGATCCCAAGCGTGATCCTGGGCTTCGGTGCAGCCTAGCTTGGTGAAACAGACTGAGTGGGCAATCGGGATGGCTTGCCTACTGACTTTTTCTAAACCGTATGGACGGGGGGATGTTTCACTTGCACAAGAAAATTAGGGTTAAGACTCAAGTTAGGGTTAGGGTTGGGGAGACTGGGCTTCCCAGGCGGGATCCTGGGCTTCGGTGTAGCCTAGCTTGGTGAAACAGACTGAGTGGGCCATCGGGATAGCTTTCCTACTGGCTTTCTGTGCACTGTAAGGACAGGGTATCGTTTCAGTTGCACAAGAAAATTTGTGTAAAAACTCAAGTTAGGGTTAGGGTTGGGGAGACTGCGGATCCCAAGCGTAATCCTGGGCTTCGGTGCAGCCCAGCTTGGTGAAACAGACTGAGTGGGCCATCGGGATAGCTTGCCTACTTTCTTTTTGTACACCGTTTGGACGGGGAAATGTTTCAGTTGCACAAGAAAATTAGGGCCAAGTCTCTAGTTAGGGGTAAGGTTGGGGAGGCTAGGCTTCCTGGAGGGAACCAGACCCTCTGTGAAGCCTAGCTTGGTGAAACAGACTTGAGTGGGCCACCAGGATGGCTTCCCTACTCCGTTTTAGTACATCGTGTCCATGGGGGGATGTTTCCGTTGCAGAAGAACATTAGCATTAAGACCCAAATTAGGGTTAGGGTTATGGAGGCTGGGCTTCCCAGGCAGGAACTACGGCCTCGATGAATCCGAGCCTGGTGAAACAGACTGAGTGGGCCATCAGGATTGCTTGCCTACTGTCTTTTTGTACGCTGTATGGACGAGGGGATGTTTCAGTTGCACAGGAAAATTAGGATTAATACCCAAGGTATGGCTGGGTTGGGGAGACTGTGCTTCCCAGGCAGCAACCAGGGCCTCTGTGAAGGCTAGCTTGGTGGAACAGATTGAGTTGGCAATCGGGATGGCTTGCCTACTGACTTTTTCTAAACCGTATGGACGGGGGGATGTTTCACTTGCACAAGAAAATTAGGGTTAAGACTCAAGTTAGGGTTAGTGTTGGGGAGACTGGGCTTCCCAGGCGGGATCCTGGGCTTCGGTGTAGCCTAGCTTGGTGAAACAGACTGAGTGGGCCATCGGGATAGCTTTCCTACTGGCTTTCTGTGCACTGTAAGGATGGGGTATCGTTTCAGTTGCACAAGAAAATTTCTGTTAAAACTCAAGTTAGGGTTAGGGTTGGGGAGACTGCGGATCCCAAGCGTGATCCTGGGCTTCGGTGCAGCCTAGCTTGGTGAAACAGACTGAGTGGGCCATCGGGATAGCTTGCCTACTTTCTTTTTGTACACCATTTGGACGGGGAAATGTTTCAGTTGCACAAGAAAATTAGGGCCAAGACTCTAGTTAGGGGTAAGGTTGGGGAGGCTAGGCTTCCCTGAAGGGAACCAGACCCTCTGTGAAGCCTAGCTTGGTGAAACAGACTTGAGTGGGCCACCAGGATGGCTTCCCTACTCCGTTTTACTACATCGTGTCCATGGGGGGATGTTTCCGTTGCAGAAGTACATTAGCATTAAGACCCAAATTAGGGTTAGGGTTATGGAGGCTGGGCTTCCCAGGCAGGAACTACGGCCTCGATGAAGCCGAGCCTGGTGAAACAGACTGAGCGGGCCATCAGGATTGCTTGCCTACTGTCTTTTTGTATGCTGTATGGTCGAGGGGTTGTTTCAGTTGCACAGGAAAATTAGGATTAATACCCAAGGTATGGCTGGGTTGGGGAGACTGTGCTTCCCAGGCAGCAACCAGGGCCTCTGTGAAGGCTAGCTTGGTGGAACAGATTGAGTTGGCAATCGGGATGGCTTGCCTACTGACTTTTTCTAAACCGTTTGGACGGGGGAATGTTTCAGTTGCACAAGAAAATTAGGGCCAGGACTCTAGTTAGGGTTAAGGTTGGGGAGGCTAGGCTTCCCTGAAGGGAACCAGACCCTCTGTGAAGCCTAGCTTGGTGAAACAGACTTGAGTGGGCCACCAGGATGGCTTCCCTACTCCGTTTTACTACATTGTGTCCATGGGGGGATGTTTCCGTTGCAGAGGTACATTAGCATTAAGACCCAAAATAGGGTTAGGGTTATGGAGGCTGGGCTTCCCAGGCAGGAACTACGGCCTCGATGAAGCCGAGCCTGGTGAAACAGACTGAGTGGGCCATCAGGATTGCTTGCCTACTGTCTTTTTGTATGCTGTATGGTCGAGGGGATGTTTCAGTTGCACAGGAAAATTAGGATTAATACCCAAGGTATGGCTGGGTTGGGGAGACTGTGGTTCCCAGGCAGCAACCAGGGCCTCTGTGAAGGCTAGCTTGGTGGAACAGATTGAGTTGGCAATCGGGATGGCTTGCCTACTGACTTTTTCTAAACCGTATGGACGGGGGGATGTTTCACTTGCACAAGAAAATTAGGGTTAAGACTCAAGTTAGGGTTAGGGTTGGGGAGACTGGGCTTCCCAGGCGGGATCCTGGGCTTCGGTGTAGCCTAGCTTGGTGAAACAGACTGAGTGGGCCATCGGGATAGCTTTCCTACTGGCTTTCTGTGCACTGTAAGGACGGGGTATCGTTTCAGTTGCACAAGAAAATTTCTGTTAAAACTCAAGTTAGGGTTAGGGTTGGGGAGACTGCGGATCCCAAGCGTAATCCTGGGCTTCGGTGCAGCCTAGCTTGGTGAAACAGACTGAGTGGGCCATCGGGATAGCTTGCCTACTTTCTTTTTGTACACCATTTGGACGGGGAAATGTTTCAGTTGCACAAGAAAATTAGGGCCAAGACTCTAGTTAGGGGTAAGGTTGGGGAGGCTAGGCTTCCTGGAGGGAACCAGACCCTCTGTGAAGCCTAGCTTGGTGAAACAGACTTGAGTGGCCCACCAGGATGGCTTCCCTACTCCGTTTTAGTACATCGTGTCCATGGGGGGATGTTTCCGTTGCAGAAGAACATTAGCATTAAGACCCAAATTAGGGTTAGGGTTATGGAGGCTGGGCTTCCCAGGCAGGAACTACGGCCTCGATGAATCCGAGCCTGGTGAAACACACTGAGTGGGCCATCAGGATTGCTTGCCTACTGTCTTTTTGTATGCTGTATGGTCGAGGGGATGTTTCAGTTGCACAGGAAAATTAGGGTTAAGAATACCCAAGGTATGGCTGGGTTGGGGATTTCGTGCTTCCCAGGCAGCAACCAGGGCCTCTGTGAAGGCTAGCTTGGTGGAACAGATTTAGTTGGCAATCGGGATGGCTTGCCTACTGACTTTTTCTAAACCGTATGGCCGGGGGGATGTTTCACTTGCACAAGAAAATTAGGGTTAAGACTCAAGTTAGGGTTAGGGTTGGGGAGACTGGGCTTCCCAGGCGGGATCCTGGGCTTCGGTGTAGCCTAGCTTGGTGAAACAGACTGAGTGGGCCATCGGGATAGCTTTCCTACTGGCTTTCTGTGCACTGTAAGGACGGGGTATCGTTTCAGTTGCACAAGAAAATTTCTGTTAAAACTCAAGTTAGGGTTAGGGTTGGGGAGACTGCGGATCCCAAGCGTAATCCTGGGCTTCGGTGCAGCCCAGCTTGGTGAAACAGACTGAGTGGGCCATCGGGATAGCTTGCCTACTTTCTTTTTGTACACCATTTGGACGGGGGAATGTTTCAGTTGCACAAGAAAATTAGGGCCAGGACTCTAGTTAGGGTTAAGGTTGGGGAGGCTAGGCTTCCCTGAAGGGAACCAGACCCTCTGCGAAGCCTAGCTTGGTGAAACAGACTTGAGTGGGCCACCAGGATGGCTTCCCTACTCCGTTTTACTACATTGTGTCCATGGGGGGATGTTTCCGTTGCAGAAGTACATTAGCATTAAGACCCAAAATAGGGTTAGGGTTATGGAGGCTGGGCTTCCCAGGCAGGAACTACGGCCTCGATGAAGCCGAGCCTGGTGAAACAGACTGAGTGGGCCATCAGGATTGCTTGCCTACAGACTTTTTCTAAACCGTATGGACGGGGGGATGTTTCACTTGCACAAGAAAATTAGGGTTAAGACTCAAGTTAGGGTTAGGGTTGGGGAGACTGGGCTTCCCAGGCGGGATCCTGGGCTTCGGTGTAGCCTAGCTTGGTGAAACAGACTGAGTGGGCCATCAGGATAGCTTTCCTACTGGCTTTCTGTGCACTGTAAGGACAGGGTATCGTTTCAGTTGCACAAGAAAATTTGTGTAAAAACTCAAGTTAGGGTTAGGGTTGGGGAGACTGCGGATCCCAAGCGTAATCCTGGGCTTCGGTGCAGCCCAGCTTGGTGAAACAGACTGAGTGGGCCATCGGGATAGCTTGCCTACTTTCTTTTTGTACACCGTTTGGACGGGGGAATGTTTCAGTTGCACAAGAAAATTAGGGCCAGGACTCTAGTTAGGGTTAAGGTTGGGGAGGCTAGGCTTCCCTGAAGGGAACCAGACCCTCTGTGAAGCCTAGCTTGGTGAAACAGACTTGAGTGGGCCACCAGGATGGCTTCCCTACTCCGTTTTACTACATCGTGTCCATGGGGGGATGTTTCCGTTGCAGAAGTACATTAGCATTAAGACCCAAAATAGGGTTAGGGTTATGGAGGCTGGGCTTCCCAGGAAGGAACTACGGCCTCGATGAAGCCGAGCCTGGTGAAACAGACTGAGTGGGCCATCAGGATTGCTTGCCTACTGTCTTTTTGTATGCTGTATGGTCGAGGGGATGTTTCAGTTGCACAGGAAAATTAGGATTAATACCCAAGGTATGGCTGGGTTGGGGAGACTGTGCTTCCCAGGCAGCAACCAGGGCCTCTGTGAAGGCTAGCTTGGTGGAACAGATTGAGTTGGCAATCGGGATGGCTTGCCTACTGACTTTTTCTAAACCGTATGGACGGGGGGATGTTTCACTTGCACAAGAAAATTAGGGTTAAGAATATCCAAGTTAGGGCTGGGTTGGGGAGACTGTGGTTCCCAGGCAGCAACCAGGTCCTCTGTGAATGCGAGCTTGGTGGAACAGATTGAGTTGGCAATCGGGATGGCTTGCCTACTGACTTTTTCTAAACCGTATGGACGGGGGGATGTTTCACTTGCACAAGAAAATTAGGGTTAAGACTCAAGTTAGGGTTAGGGTTGGGGAGACTGGGCTTCCCAGGCGGGATCCTGGGCTTCGGTGTAGCCTAGCTTGGTGAAACAGACTGAGTGGGCCATCGGGATAGCTTTCCTACTGGCTTTCTGTGCACTGTAAGGACAGGGTATCGTTTCAGTTGCACAAGAAAATTTGTGTAAAAACTCAAGTTAGGGTTAGGGTTGGGGAGACTGCGGATCCCAAGCGTAATCCTGGGCTTCGGTGCAGCCCAGCTTGGTGAAACAGACTGAGTGGGCCATCGGGATAGCTTGCCTACTTTCTTTTTGTACACCGTTTGGACGGGGAAATGTTTCAGTTGCACAAGAAAATTAGGGCCAAGTCTCTAGTTAGGGGTAAGGTTGGGGAGGCTAGGCTTCCTGGAGGGAACCAGACCCTCTGTGAAGCCTAGCTTGGTGAAACAGACTTGAGTGGGCCACCAGGATGGCTTCCCTACTCCGTTTTAGTACATCGTGTCCATGGGGGGATGTTTCCGTTGCAGAAGAACATTAGCATTAAGACCCAAATTAGGGTTAGGGTTATGGAGGCTGGGCTTCCCAGGCAGGAACTACGGCCTCGATGAAGCCGAGCCTGGTGAAACAGACTGAGTGGGCCATCAGGATTGCTTGCCTACTGTCTTTTTGTATGCTGTATGGTCGAGGGGATGTTTCAGTTGCACAGGAAAATTAGGATTAATACCCAAGGTATGGCTGGGTTGGGGAGACTGTGCTTCCCAGGCAGCAACCAGGGCCTCTGTGAAGGCTAGCTTGGTGGAACAGATTGAGTTGGCAATCGGGATGGCTTGCCTACTGACTTTTTCTAAACCGTATGGACGGGGGGATGTTTCACTTGCACAAGAAAATTAGGGTTAAGAATATCCAAGTTAGGGCTGGGTTGGGGAGACTGTGGTTCCCAGGCAGCAACCAGGTCCTCTGTGAATGCGAGCTTGGTGGAACAGATTGAGTTGGCAATCGGGATGGCTTGCCTACTGACTTTTTCTAAACCGTATGGACGGGGGGATGTTTCACTTGCACAAGAAAATTAGGGTTAAGACTCAAGTTAGGGTTAGGGTTGGGGAGACTGGGCTTCCCAGGCGGGATCCTGGGCTTCGGTGTAGCCTAGCTTGGTGAAACAGACTGAGTGGGCCATCGGGATAGCTTTCCTACTGGCTTTCTGTGCACTGTAAGGACAGGGTATCGTTTCAGTTGCACAAGAAAATTTGTGTAAAAACTCAAGTTAGGGTTAGGGTTGGGGAGACTGCGGATCCCAAGCGTAATCCTGGGCTTCGGTGCAGCCCAGCTTGGTGAAACAGACTGAGTGGGCCATCGGGATAGCTTGCCTACTTTCTTTTTGTACACCGTTTGGACGGGGAAATGTTTCAGTTGCACAAGAAAATTAGGGCCAAGTCTCTAGTTAGGGGTAAGGTTGGGGAGGCTAGGCTTCCTGGAGGGAACCAGACCCTCTGTGAAGCCTAGCTTGGTGAAACAGACTTGAGTGGGCCACCAGGATGGCTTCCCTACTCCGTTTTAGTACATCGTGTCCATGGGGGGATGTTTCCGTTGCAGAAGAACATTAGCATTAAGACCCAAATTAGGGTTAGGGTTATGGAGGCTGGGCTTCCCAGGCAGGAACTACGGCCTCGATGAATCCGAGCCTGGTGAAACAGACTGAGTGGGCCATCAGGATTGCTTGCCTACTGTCTTTTTGTACGCTGTATGGACGAGGGGATGTTTCAGTTGCACAGGAAAATTAGGATTAATACCCAAGGTATGGCTGGGTTGGGGAGACTGTGCTTCCCAGGCAGCAACCAGGGCCTCTGTGAAGGCTAGCTTGGTGGAACAGATTGAGTTGGCAATCGGGATGGCTTGCCTACTGACTTTTTCTAAACCGTATGGACGGGGGGATGTTTCACTTGCACAAGAAAATTAGGGTTAAGACTCAAGTTAGGGTTAGTGTTGGGGAGACTGGGCTTCCCAGGCGGGATCCTGGGCTTCGGTGTAGCCTAGCTTGGTGAAACAGACTGAGTGGGCCATCGGGATAGCTTTCCTACTGGCTTTCTGTGCACTGTAAGGATGGGGTATCGTTTCAGTTGCACAAGAAAATTTCTGTTAAAACTCAAGTTAGGGTTAGGGTTGGGGAGACTGCGGATCCCAAGCGTGATCCTGGGCTTCGGTGCAGCCTAGCTTGGTGAAACAGACTGAGTGGGCCATCGGGATAGCTTGCCTACTTTCTTTTTGTACACCATTTGGACGGGGAAATGTTTCAGTTGCACAAGAAAATTAGGGCCAAGACTCTAGTTAGGGGTAAGGTTGGGGAGGCTAGGCTTCCCTGAAGGGAACCAGACCCTCTGTGAAGCCTAGCTTGGTGAAACAGACTTGAGTGGGCCACCAGGATGGCTTCCCTACTCCGTTTTACTACATCGTGTCCATGGGGGGATGTTTCCGTTGCAGAAGTACATTAGCATTAAGACCCAAATTAGGGTTAGGGTTATGGAGGCTGGGCTTCCCAGGCAGGAACTACGGCCTCGATGAAGCCGAGCCTGGTGAAACAGACTGAGCGGGCCATCAGGATTGCTTGCCTACTGTCTTTTTGTATGCTGTATGGTCGAGGGGATGTTTCAGTTGCACAGGAAAATTAGGATTAATACCCAAGGTATGGCTGGGTTGGGGAGACTGTGCTTCCCAGGCAGCAACCAGGGCCTCTGTGAAGGCTAGCTTGGTGGAACAGATTGAGTTGGCAATCGGGATGGCTTGCCTACTGACTTTTTCTAAACCGTTTGGACGGGGGAATGTTTCAGTTGCACAAGAAAATTAGGGCCAGGACTCTAGTTAGGGTTAAGGTTGGGGAGGCTAGGCTTCCCTGAAGGGAACCAGACCCTCTGTGAAGCCTAGCTTGGTGAAACAGACTTGAGTGGGCCACCAGGATGGCTTCCCTACTCCGTTTTACTACATTGTGTCCATGGGGGGATGTTTCCGTTGCAGAGGTACATTAGCATTAAGACCCAAAATAGGGTTAGGGTTATGGAGGCTGGGCTTCCCAGGCAGGAACTACGGCCTCGATGAAGCCGAGCCTGGTGAAACAGACTGAGTGGGCCATCAGGATTGCTTGCCTACTGTCTTTTTGTATGCTGTATGGTCGAGGGGATGTTTCAGTTGCACAGGAAAATTAGGATTAATACCCAAGGTATGGCTGGGTTGGGGAGACTGTGGTTCCCAGGCAGCAACCAGGGCCTCTGTGAAGGCTAGCTTGGTGGAACAGATTGAGTTGGCAATCGGGATGGCTTGCCTACTGACTTTTTCTAAACCGTATGGACGGGGGGATGTTTCACTTGCACAAGAAAATTAGGGTTAAGACTCAAGTTAGGGTTAGGGTTGGGGAGACTGGGCTTCCCAGGCGGGATCCTGGGCTTCGGTGTAGCCTAGCTTGGTGAAACAGACTGAGTGGGCCATCGGGATAGCTTTCCTACTGGCTTTCTGTGCACTGTAAGGACGGGGTATCGTTTCAGTTGCACAAGAAAATTTCTGTTAAAACTCAAGTTAGGGTTAGGGTTGGGGAGACTGCGGATCCCAAGCGTAATCCTGGGCTTCGGTGCAGCCTAGCTTGGTGAAACAGACTGAGTGGGCCATCGGGATAGCTTGCCTACTTTCTTTTTGTACACCATTTGGACGGGGAAATGTTTCAGTTGCACAAGAAAATTAGGGCCAAGACTCTAGTTAGGGGTAAGGTTGGGGAGGCTAGGCTTCCTGGAGGGAACCAGACCCTCTGTGAAGCCTAGCTTGGTGAAACAGACTTGAGTGGCCCACCAGGATGGCTTCCCTACTCCGTTTTACTACATCGTGTCCATGGGGGGATGTTTCCGTTGCAGAAGAACATTAGCATTAAGACCCAAATTAGGGTTAGGGTTATGGAGGCTGGGCTTCCCAGGCAGGAACTACGGCCTCGATGAAGCCGAGCCTGGTGAAACAGACTGAGTGGGCCATCAGGATTGCTTGCCTACTGTCTTTTTGTATGCTGTATTGTCGAGGGGATGTTTCAGTTGCACAGGAAAATTAGGGTTAAGAATACCCAAGGTATGGCTGGGTTGGGGATTTTGTGCTTCCCAGGCAGCAACCAGGGCCTCTGTGAAGGCTAGCTTGGTGGAACAGATTTAGTTGGCAATCGGGATGGCTTGCCTACTGACTTTTTCTAAACCGTATGGACGGGGGGATGTTTCACTTGCACAAGAAAATTAGGGTTAAGACTCAAGTTAGGGTTAGGGTTGGGGAGACTGGGCTTCCCAGGCGGGATCCTGGGCTTCGGTGTAGCCTAGCTTGGTGAAACAGACTGAGTGGGCCATCGGGATAGCTTTCCTACTGGCTTTCTGTGCACTGTAAGGACGGGGTATCGTTTCAGTTGCACAAGAAAACTTCTGTTAAAACTCAAGTTAGGGTTAGGGTTGGGGAGACTGCGGATCCCAAGCGTAATCCTGGGCTTCGGTGCAGCCCAGCTTGGTGAAACAGACTGAGTGGGCCATCGGGATAGCTTGCCTACTTTCTTTTTGTACACCATTTGGACGGGGGAATGTTTCAGTTGCACAAGAAAATTAGGGCCAGGACTCTAGTTAGGGTTAAGGTTGGGGAGGCTAGGCTTCCCTGAAGGGAACCAGACCCTCTGCGAAGCCTAGCTTGGTGAAACAGACTTGAGTGGGCCACCAGGATGGCTTCCCTACTCCGTTTTACTACATTGTGTCCATGGGGGGATGTTTCCGTTGCAGAAGTACATTAGCATTAAGACCCAAAATAGGGTTAGGGTTATGGAGGCTGGGCTTCCCAGGCAGGAACTACGGCCTCGATGAAGCCGAGCCTGGTGAAACAGACTGAGTGGGCCATCAGGATTGCTTGCCTACAGACTTTTTCTAAACCGTATGGACGGGGGGATGTTTCACTTGCACAAGAAAATTAGGGTTAAGACTCAAGTTAGGGTTAGGGTTGGGGAGACTGGGCTTCCCAGGCGGGATCCTGGGCTTCGGTGTAGCCTAGCTTGGTGAAACAGACTGAGTGGGCCATCAGGATAGCTTTCCTACTGGCTTTCTGTGCACTGTAAGGACAGGGTATCGTTTCAGTTGCACAAGAAAATTTCTGTTAAAACTCAAGTTAGGGTTAGGGTTGGGGAGACTGCGGATCCCAAGCGTAATCCTGGGCTTCGGTGCAGCCCAGCTTGGTGAAACAGACTGAGTGGGCCATCGGGATAGCTTGCCTACTTTCTTTTTGTACACCATTTGGACGGGGGAATGTTTCAGTTGCACAAGAAAATTAGGGCCAGGACTCTAGTTAGGGTTAAGGTTGGGGAGGCTAGGCTTCCCTGAAGGGAACCAGACCCTCTGCGAAGCCTAGCTTGGTGAAACAGACTTGAGTGGGCCACCAGGATGGCTTCCCTACTCCGTTTTACTACATTGTGTCCATGGGGGGATGTTTCCGTTGCAGAAGTACATTAGCATTAAGACCCAAAATAGGGTTAGGGTTATGGAGGCTGGGCTTCCCAGGCAGGAACTACGGCCTCGATGAAGCCGAGCCTGGTGAAACAGACTGAGTGGGCCATCAGGATTGCTTGCCTACAGACTTTTTCTAAACCGTATGGACGGGGGGATGTTTCACTTGCACAAGAAAATTAGGGTTAAGAATATCCAAGTTAGGGCTGGGTTGGGGAGACTGTGGTTCCCAGGCAGCAACCAGGTCCTCTGTGAATGCGAGCTTGGTGGAACAGATTGAGTTGGCAATCGGGATGGCTTGCCTACTGACTTTTTCTAAACCGTATGGACGGGGGGATGTTTCACTTGCACAAGAAAATTAGGGTTAAGACTCAAGTTAGGGTTAGGGTTGGGGAGACTGGGCTTCCCAGGCGGGATCCTGGGCTTCGGTGTAGCCTAGCTTGGTGAAACAGACTGAGTGGGCCATCGGGATAGCTTTCCTACTGGCTTTCTGTGCACTGTAAGGACAGGGTATCGTTTCAGTTGCACAAGAAAATTTGTGTAAAAACTCAAGTTAGGGTTAGGGTTGGGGAGACTGCGGATCCCAAGCGTAATCCTGGGCTTCGGTGCAGCCCAGCTTGGTGAAACAGACTGAGTGGGCCATCGGGATAGCTTGCCTACTTTCTTTTTGTACACCGTTTGGACGGGGAAATGTTTCAGTTGCACAAGAAAATTAGGGCCAAGTCTCTAGTTAGGGGTAAGGTTGGGGAGGCTAGGCTTCCTGGAGGGAACCAGACCCTCTGTGAAGCCTAGCTTGGTGAAACAGACTTGAGTGGGCCACCAGGATGGCTTCCCTACTCCGTTTTAGTACATCGTGTCCATGGGGGGATGTTTCCGTTGCAGAAGAACATTAGCATTAAGACCCAAATTAGGGTTAGGGTTATGGAGGCTGGGCTTCCCAGGCAGGAACTACGGCCTCGATGAAGCCGAGCCTGGTGAAACAGACTGAGTGGGCCATCAGGATTGCTTGCCTACTGTCTTTTTGTATGCTGTATGGTCGAGGGGATGTTTCAGTTGCACAGGAAAATTAGGATTAATACCCAAGGTATGGCTGGGTTGGGGAGACTGTGCTTCCCAGGCAGCAACCAGGGCCTCTGTGAAGGCTAGCTTGGTGGAACAGATTGAGTTGGCAATCGGGATGGCTTGCCTACTGACTTTTTCTAAACCGTATGGACGGGGGGATGTTTCACTTGCACAAGAAAATTAGGGTTAAGAATATCCAAGTTAGGGCTGGGTTGGGGAGACTGTGGTTCCCAGGCAGCAACCAGGTCCTCTGTGAATGCGAGCTTGGTGGAACAGATTGAGTTGGCAATCGGGATGGCTTGCCTACTGACTTTTTCTAAACCGTATGGACGGGGGGATGTTTCACTTGCACAAGAAAATTAGGGTTAAGACTCAAGTTAGGGTTAGGGTTGGGGAGACTGGGCTTCCCAGGCGGGATCCTGGGCTTCGGTGTAGCCTAGCTTGGTGAAACAGACTGAGTGGGCCATCGGGATAGCTTTCCTACTGGCTTTCTGTGCACTGTAAGGACAGGGTATCGTTTCAGTTGCACAAGAAAATTTGTGTAAAAACTCAAGTTAGGGTTAGGGTTGGGGAGACTGCGGATCCCAAGCGTAATCCTGGGCTTCGGTGCAGCCCAGCTTGGTGAAACAGACTGAGTGGGCCATCGGGATAGCTTGCCTACTTTCTTTTTGTACACCGTTTGGACGGGGAAATGTTTCAGTTGCACAAGAAAATTAGGGCCAAGTCTCTAGTTAGGGGTAAGGTTGGGGAGGCTAGGCTTCCTGGAGGGAACCAGACCCTCTGTGAAGCCTAGCTTGGTGAAACAGACTTGAGTGGGCCACCAGGATGGCTTCCCTACTCCGTTTTAGTACATCGTGTCCATGGGGGGATGTTTCCGTTGCAGAAGAACATTAGCATTAAGACCCAAATTAGGGTTAGGGTTATGGAGGCTGGGCTTCCCAGGCAGGAACTACGGCCTCGATGAATCCGAGCCTGGTGAAACAGACTGAGTGGGCCATCAGGATTGCTTGCCTACTGTCTTTTTGTACGCTGTATGGACGAGGGGATGTTTCAGTTGCACAGGAAAATTAGGATTAATACCCAAGGTATGGCTGGGTTGGGGAGACTGTGCTTCCCAGGCAGCAACCAGGGCCTCTGTGAAGGCTAGCTTGGTGGAACAGATTGAGTTGGCAATCGGGATGGCTTGCCTACTGACTTTTTCTAAACCGTATGGACGGGGGGATGTTTCACTTGCACAAGAAAATTAGGGTTAAGACTCAAGTTAGGGTTAGTGTTGGGGAGACTGGGCTTCCCAGGCGGGATCCTGGGCTTCGGTGTAGCCTAGCTTGGTGAAACAGACTGAGTGGGCCATCGGGATAGCTTTCCTACTGGCTTTCTGTGCACTGTAAGGATGGGGTATCGTTTCAGTTGCACAAGAAAATTTCTGTTAAAACTCAAGTTAGGGTTAGGGTTGGGGAGACTGCGGATCCCAAGCGTGATCCTGGGCTTCGGTGCAGCCTAGCTTGGTGAAACAGACTGAGTGGGCCATCGGGATAGCTTGCCTACTTTCTTTTTGTACACCATTTGGACGGGGAAATGTTTCAGTTGCACAAGAAAATTAGGGCCAAGACTCTAGTTAGGGGTAAGGTTGGGGAGGCTAGGCTTCCCTGAAGGGAACCAGACCCTCTGTGAAGCCTAGCTTGGTGAAACAGACTTGAGTGGGCCACCAGGATGGCTTCCCTACTCCGTTTTACTACATCGTGTCCATGGGGGGATGTTTCCGTTGCAGAAGTACATTAGCATTAAGACCCAAATTAGGGTTAGGGTTATGGAGGCTGGGCTTCCCAGGCAGGAACTACGGCCTCGATGAAGCCGAGCCTGGTGAAACAGACTGAGCGGGCCATCAGGATTGCTTGCCTACTGTCTTTTTGTATGCTGTATGGTCGAGGGGATGTTTCAGTTGCACAGGAAAATTAGGATTAATACCCAAGGTATGGCTGGGTTGGGGAGACTGTGCTTCCCAGGCAGCAACCAGGGCCTCTGTGAAGGCTAGCTTGGTGGAACAGATTGAGTTGGCAATCGGGATGGCTTGCCTACTGACTTTTTCTAAACCGTTTGGACGGGGGAATGTTTCAGTTGCACAAGAAAATTAGGGCCAGGACTCTAGTTAGGGTTAAGGTTGGGGAGGCTAGGCTTCCCTGAAGGGAACCAGACCCTCTGTGAAGCCTAGCTTGGTGAAACAGACTTGAGTGGGCCACCAGGATGGCTTCCCTACTCCGTTTTACTACATTGTGTCCATGGGGGGATGTTTCCGTTGCAGAGGTACATTAGCATTAAGACCCAAAATAGGGTTAGGGTTATGGAGGCTGGGCTTCCCAGGCAGGAACTACGGCCTCGATGAAGCCGAGCCTGGTGAAACAGACTGAGTGGGCCATCAGGATTGCTTGCCTACTGTCTTTTTGTATGCTGTATGGTCGAGGGGATGTTTCAGTTGCACAGGAAAATTAGGATTAATACCCAAGGTATGGCTGGGTTGGGGAGACTGTGGTTCCCAGGCAGCAACCAGGGCCTCTGTGAAGGCTAGCTTGGTGGAACAGATTGAGTTGGCAATCGGGATGGCTTGCCTACTGACTTTTTCTAAACCGTATGGACGGGGGGATGTTTCACTTGCACAAGAAAATTAGGGTTAAGACTCAAGTTAGGGTTAGGGTTGGGGAGACTGGGCTTCCCAGGCGGGATCCTGGGCTTCGGTGTAGCCTAGCTTGGTGAAACAGACTGAGTGGGCCATCGGGATAGCTTTCCTACTGGCTTTCTGTGCACTGTAAGGACGGGGTATCGTTTCAGTTGCACAAGAAAATTTCTGTTAAAACTCAAGTTAGGGTTAGGGTTGGGGAGACTGCGGATCCCAAGCGTAATCCTGGGCTTCGGTGCAGCCTAGCTTGGTGAAACAGACTGAGTGGGCCATCGGGATAGCTTGCCTACTTTCTTTTTGTACACCATTTGGACGGGGAAATGTTTCAGTTGCACAAGAAAATTAGGGCCAAGACTCTAGTTAGGGGTAAGGTTGGGGAGGCTAGGCTTCCTGGAGGGAACCAGACCCTCTGTGAAGCCTAGCTTGGTGAAACAGACTTGAGTGGCCCACCAGGATGGCTTCCCTACTCCGTTTTACTACATCGTGTCCATGGGGGGATGTTTCCGTTGCAGAAGAACATTAGCATTAAGACCCAAATTAGGGTTAGGGTTATGGAGGCTGGGCTTCCCAGGCAGGAACTACGGCCTCGATGAAGCCGAGCCTGGTGAAACAGACTGAGTGGGCCATCAGGATTGCTTGCCTACTGTCTTTTTGTATGCTGTATTGTCGAGGGGATGTTTCAGTTGCACAGGAAAATTAGGGTTAAGAATACCCAAGGTATGGCTGGGTTGGGGATTTTGTGCTTCCCAGGCAGCAACCAGGGCCTCTGTGAAGGCTAGCTTGGTGGAACAGATTTAGTTGGCAATCGGGATGGCTTGCCTACTGACTTTTTCTAAACCGTATGGACGGGGGGATGTTTCACTTGCACAAGAAAATTAGGGTTAAGACTCAAGTTAGGGTTAGGGTTGGGGAGACTGGGCTTCCCAGGCGGGATCCTGGGCTTCGGTGTAGCCTAGCTTGGTGAAACAGACTGAGTGGGCCATCGGGATAGCTTTCCTACTGGCTTTCTGTGCACTGTAAGGACGGGGTATCGTTTCAGTTGCACAAGAAAACTTCTGTTAAAACTCAAGTTAGGGTTAGGGTTGGGGAGACTGCGGATCCCAAGCGTAATCCTGGGCTTCGGTGCAGCCCAGCTTGGTGAAACAGACTGAGTGGGCCATCGGGATAGCTTGCCTACTTTCTTTTTGTACACCATTTGGACGGGGGAATGTTTCAGTTGCACAAGAAAATTAGGGCCAGGACTCTAGTTAGGGTTAAGGTTGGGGAGGCTAGGCTTCCCTGAAGGGAACCAGACCCTCTGCGAAGCCTAGCTTGGTGAAACAGACTTGAGTGGGCCACCAGGATGGCTTCCCTACTCCGTTTTACTACATTGTGTCCATGGGGGGATGTTTCCGTTGCAGAAGTACATTAGCATTAAGACCCAAAATAGGGTTAGGGTTATGGAGGCTGGGCTTCCCAGGCAGGAACTACGGCCTCGATGAAGCCGAGCCTGGTGAAACAGACTGAGTGGGCCATCAGGATTGCTTGCCTACAGACTTTTTCTAAACCGTATGGACGGGGGGATGTTTCACTTGCACAAGAAAATTAGGGTTAAGACTCAAGTTAGGGTTAGGGTTGGGGAGACTGGGCTTCCCAGGCGGGATCCTGGGCTTCGGTGTAGCCTAGCTTGGTGAAACAGACTGAGTGGGCCATCAGGATAGCTTTCCTACTGGCTTTCTGTGCACTGTAAGGACAGGGTATCGTTTCAGTTGCACAAGAAAATTTCTGTTAAAACTCAAGTTAGGGTTAGGGTTGGGGAGACTGCGGATCCCAAGCGTAATCCTGGGCTTCGGTGCAGCCCAGCTTGGTGAAACAGACTGAGTGGGCCATCGGGATAGCTTGCCTACTTTCTTTTTGTACACCATTTGGACGGGGGAATGTTTCAGTTGCACAAGAAAATTAGGGCCAGGACTCTAGTTAGGGTTAAGGTTGGGGAGGCTAGGCTTCCCTGAAGGGAACCAGACCCTCTGCGAAGCCTAGCTTGGTGAAACAGACTTGAGTGGGCCACCAGGATGGCTTCCCTACTCCGTTTTACTACATTGTGTCCATGGGGGGATGTTTCCGTTGCAGAAGTACATTAGCATTAAGACCCAAAATAGGGTTAGGGTTATGGAGGCTGGGCTTCCCAGGCAGGAACTACGGCCTCGATGAAGCCGAGCCTGGTGAAACAGACTGAGTGGGCCATCAGGATTGCTTGCCTACAGACTTTTTCTAAACCGTATGGACGGGGGGATGTTTCACTTGCACAAGAAAATTAGGGTTAAGACTCAAGTTAGGGTTAGGGTTGGGGAGACTGGGCTTCCCAGGCGGGATCCTGGGCTTCGGTGTAGCCTAGCTTGGTGAAACAGACTGAGTGGGCCATCAGGATAGCTTTCCTACTGGCTTTCTGTGCACTGTAAGGACAGGGTATCGTTTCAGTTGCACAAGAAAATTTGTGTAAAAACTCAAGTTAGGGTTAGGGTTGGGGAGACTGCGGATCCCAAGCGTAATCCTGGGCTTCTGTGCAGCCCAGCTTGGTGAAACAGACTGAGTGGGCCATCGGGATAGCTTGCCTACTTTCTTTTTGTACACCGTTTGGACGGGGGAATGTTTCAGTTGCACAAGAAAATTAGGGCCAGGACTCTAGTTAGGGTTAAGGTTGGGGAGGCTAGGCTTCCCTGAAGGGAACCAGACCCTCTGTGAAGCCTAGCTTGGTGAAACAGACTTGAGTGGGCCACCAGGATGGCTTCCCTACTCCGTTTTACTACATCGTGTCCATGGGGGGATGTTTCCGTTGCAGAAGTACATTAGCATTAAGACCCAAAATAGGGTTAGGGTTATGGAGGCTGGGCTTCCCAGGAAGGAACTACGGCCTCGATGAAGCGGAGCCTGGTGAAACAGACTGAGTGGGCCATCAGGATTGCTTGCCTACTGTCTTTTTGTATGCTGTATGGTCGAGGGGATGTTTCAGTTGCACAGGAAAATTAGGATTAATACCCAAGGTATGGCTGGGTTGGGGAGACTGTGCTTCCCAGGCAGCAACCAGGGCCTCTGTGAAGGCTAGCTTGGTGGAACAGATTGAGTTGGCAATCGGGATGGCTTGCCTACTGACTTTTTCTAAACCGTATGGACGGGGGGATGTTTCACTTGCACAAGAAAATTAGGGTTAAGAATATCCAAGTTAGGGCTGGGTTGGGGAGACTGTGGTTCCCAGGCAGCAACCAGGTCCTCTGTGAATGCGAGCTTGGTGGAACAGATTGAGTTGGCAATCGGGATGGCTTGCCTACTGACTTTTTCTAAACCGTATGGACGGGGGGATGTTTCACTTGCACAAGAAAATTAGGGTTAAGACTCAAGTTAGGGTTAGGGTTGGGGAGACTGGGCTTCCCAGGCGGGATCCTGGGCTTCGGTGTAGCCTAGCTTGGTGAAACAGACTGAGTGGGCCATCGGGATAGCTTTCCTACTGGCTTTCTGTGCACTGTAAGGACAGGGTATCGTTTCAGTTGCACAAGAAAATTTGTGTAAAAACTCAAGTTAGGGTTAGGGTTGGGGAGACTGCGGATCCCAAGCGTAATCCTGGGCTTTGGTGCAGCCCAGCTTGGTGAAACAGACTGAGTGGGCCATCGGGATAGCTTGCCTACTTTCTTTTTGTACACCGTTTGGACGGGGGAATGTTTCAGTTGCACAAGAAAATTAGGGCCAGGACTCTAGTTAGGGTTAAGGTTGGGGAGGCTAGGCTTCCTGGAGGGAACCAGACCCTCTGTGAAGCCTAGCTTGGTGAAACAGACTTGAGTGGGCCACCAGGATGGCTTCCCTACTCCGTTTTACTACATCGTGTCCATGGGGGGATGTTTCCGTTGCAGAAGTACATTAGCATTAAGACCCAAATTAGTGTTAGGGTTATGGAGGCTGGGCTTCCCAGGCAGGAACTACGGCCTCGATGAAGCCGAGCCTGGTGAAACAGACTGAGTGGGCCATCAGGATTGCTTGCCTACTGTCTTTTTGTATGCTGTATGGTCGAGGGGATGTTTCAGTTGCACAGGAAAATTAGGATTAATACCCAAGGTATGGCTGGGTTGGGGAGACTGTGCTTCCCAGGCAGCAACCAGGGCCTCTGTGAAGGCTAGCTTGGTGGAACAGATTGAGTTGGCAATCGGGATGGCTTGCCTACTGACTTTTTCTAAACCGTATGGACGGGGGGATGTTTCACTTGCACAAGAAAATTAGGGTTAAGACTCAAGTTAGGGTTAGGGTTGGGGAGACTGGGCTTCCCAGGCGGGATCCTGGGCTTCGGTGTAGCCTAGCTTGGTGAAACAGACTGAGTGGGCCATCGGGATAGCTTTCCTACTGGCTTTCTGTGCACTGTAAGGACAGGGTATCGTTTCAGTTGCACAAGAAAATTTGTGTAAAAACTCAAGTTAGGGTTAGGGTTGGGGAGACTGCGGATCCCAAGCGTAATCCTGGGCTTCGGTGCAGCCCAGCTTGGTGAAACAGACTGAGTTGGCCATCGGGATAGCTTGCCTACTTTCTTTTTGTACACCGTTTGGACGGGGGAATGTTTCAGTTGCACAAGAAAATTAGGGCCAGGACTCTAGTTAGGGTTAAGGTTGGGGAGGCTAGGCTTCCATGAAGGGAACCAGACCCTCTGTGAAGCCTAGCTTGGTGAAACAGACTTGAGTGGGCCACCAGGATGGCTTCCCTACTCCGTTTTACTACATCGTGTCCATGGGGGGATGTTTCCGTTGCAGAAGTACATTAGCATTAAGACCCAAAATAGGGTTAGGGTTATGGAGGCTGGGCTTCCCAGGCAGGAACTACGGCCTCGATGAAGCCGAGCCTGGTGAAACAGACTGAGTGGGCCATCAGGATTGCTTGCCTACTGTCTTTTTGTATGCTGTATGGTCGAGGGGATGTTTCAGTTGCACAGGAAAATTAGGATTAATACCCAAGGTATGGCTGGGTTGGGGAGACTGTGCTTCCCAGGCAGAAACCAGGGCCTCTGTGAAGGCTAGCTTGGTGGAACAGATTGAGTTGGCAATTGGGATGGCTTGCCTACTGACTTTTTCTAAACCGTATGGACGGGGGGATGTTTCACTTGCACAAGAAAATTAGGGTTAAGAATACCCAAGTTAGGGCTGGGTTGGGGAGACTGTGGTTCCCAGGCAGCAACCAGGGCCTCTGTGAATGCGAGCTTGGTGGAACAGATTGAGTTGGCAATCGGGATGGCTTGCCTACTGACTTTTTCTAAACCATATGGACGGGGGGATGTTTCACTTGCACAAGAAAATTAGGGTTAAGACTCAAGTTAGGGTTAGGGTTGGGGAGACTGGGCTTCCCAGGCGGGATCCTGGGCTTCGGTGCAGCCTAGCTTGGTGAAACAGACTGAGTGGGCCATCGGGATAGCTTGCCTACTTTCTTTTTGTACACCATTTGGACGGGGAAATGTTTCAGTTGCACAAGAAAATTAGGGCCAAGACTCTAGTTAGGGGTAAGGTTGGGGAGGCTAGGCTTCCTGGAGGGAACCAGACCCTCTGTGAAGCCTAGCTTGGTGAAACAGACTTGAGTGGCCCACCAGGATGGCTTCCCTACTCCGTTTTACTACATCGTGTCCATGGGGGGATGTTTCCGTTGCAGAAGAACATTAGCATTAAGACCCAAATTAGGGTTAGGGTTATGGAGGCTGGGCTTCCCAGGCAGGAACTACGGCCTCGATGAAGCCGAGCCTGGTGAAACAGACTGAGTGGGCCATCAGGATTGCTTGCCTACTGTCTTTTTGTATGCTGTATTGTCGAGGGGATGTTTCAGTTGCACAGGAAAATTAGGGTTAAGAATACCCAAGGTATGGCTGGGTTGGGGATTTCGTGCTTCCCAGGCAGCAACCAGGGCCTCTGTGAAGGCTAGCTTGGTGGAACAGATTTAGTTG
Organism: Heloderma suspectum; assembly: GCF_057233095.1. NCBI lineage: Eukaryota > Metazoa > Chordata > Lepidosauria > Squamata > Helodermatidae > Heloderma > Heloderma suspectum. Next base: position 47,918,674 of record NC_139467.1, on the reverse strand, counting down.
GCAATCGGGATGGCTTGCCTACTGACTTTTTCTAAACCGTATGGACGGGGGGATGTTTCACTTGCACAAGAAAATTAGGGTTAAGACTCAAGTTAGGGTTAGGGTTGGGGAGACTGGGCTTCCCAGGCGGGATCCTGGGCTTCGGTGTAGCCTAGCTTGGTGAAACAGACTGAGTGGGCCATCGGGATAGCTTTCCTACTGGCTTTCTGTGCACTGTAAGGACGGGGTATCGTTTCAGTTGCACAAGAAAATTTCTGTTAAAACTCAAGTTAGGGTTAGGGTTGGGGAGACTGCGGATCCCAAGCGTAATCCTGGGCTTCGGTGCAGCCCAGCTTGGTGAAACAGACTGAGTGGGCCATCGGGATAGCTTGCCTACTTTCTTTTTGTACACCATTTGGACGGGGGAATGTTTCAGTTGCACAAGAAAATTAGGGCCAGGACTCTAGTTAGGGTTAAGGTTGGGGAGGCTAGGCTTCCCTGAAGGGAACCAGACCCTCTGCGAAGCCTAGCTTGGTGAAACAGACTTGAGTGGGCCACCAGGATGGCTTCCCTACTCCGTTTTACTACATTGTGTCCATGGGGGGATGTTTCCGTTGCAGAAGTACATTAGCATTAAGACCCAAAATAGGGTTAGGGTTATGGAGGCTGGGCTTCCCAGGCAGGAACTACGGCCTCGATGAAGCCGAGCCTGGTGAAACAGACTGAGTGGGCCATCAGGATTGCTTGCCTACAGACTTTTTCTAAACCGTATGGACGGGGGGATGTTTCACTTGCACAAGAAAATTAGGGTTAAGACTCAAGTTAGGGTTAGGGTTGGGGAGACTGGGCTTCCCAGGCGGGATCCTGGGCTTCGGTGTAGCCTAGCTTGGTGAAACAGACTGAGTGGGCCATCAGGATAGCTTTCCTACTGGCTTTCTGTGCACTGTAAGGACAGGGTATCGTTTCAGTTGCACAAGAAAATTTGTGTAAAAACTCAAGTTAGGGTTAGGGTTGGGGAGACTGCGGATCCCAAGCGTAATCCTGGGCTTCGGTGCAGCCCAGCTTGGTGAAACAGACTGAGTGGGCCATCGGGATAGCTTGCCTACTTTCTTTTTGTACACCGTTTGGACGGGGGAATGTTTCAGTTGCACAAGAAAATTAGGGCCAGGACTCTAGTTAGGGTTAAGGTTGGGGAGGCTAGGCTTCCCTGAAGGGAACCAGACCCTCTGTGAAGCCTAGCTTGGTGAAACAGACTTGAGTGGGCCACCAGGATGGCTTCCCTACTCCGTTTTACTACATCGTGTCCATGGGGGGATGTTTCCGTTGCAGAAGTACATTAGCATTAAGACCCAAAATAGGGTTAGGGTTATGGAGGCTGGGCTTCCCAGGAAGGAACTACGGCCTCGATGAAGCCGAGCCTGGTGAAACAGACTGAGTGGGCCATCAGGATTGCTTGCCTACTGTCTTTTTGTATGCTGTATGGTCGAGGGGATGTTTCAGTTGCACAGGAAAATTAGGATTAATACCCAAGGTATGGCTGGGTTGGGGAGACTGTGCTTCCCAGGCAGCAACCAGGGCCTCTGTGAAGGCTAGCTTGGTGGAACAGATTGAGTTGGCAATCGGGATGGCTTGCCTACTGACTTTTTCTAAACCGTATGGACGGGGGGATGTTTCACTTGCACAAGAAAATTAGGGTTAAGAATATCCAAGTTAGGGCTGGGTTGGGGAGACTGTGGTTCCCAGGCAGCAACCAGGTCCTCTGTGAATGCGAGCTTGGTGGAACAGATTGAGTTGGCAATCGGGATGGCTTGCCTACTGACTTTTTCTAAACCGTATGGACGGGGGGATGTTTCACTTGCACAAGAAAATTAGGGTTAAGACTCAAGTTAGGGTTAGGGTTGGGGAGACTGGGCTTCCCAGGCGGGATCCTGGGCTTCGGTGTAGCCTAGCTTGGTGAAACAGACTGAGTGGGCCATCGGGATAGCTTTCCTACTGGCTTTCTGTGCACTGTAAGGACAGGGTATCGTTTCAGTTGCACAAGAAAATTTGTGTAAAAACTCAAGTTAGGGTTAGGGTTGGGGAGACTGCGGATCCCAAGCGTAATCCTGGGCTTTGGTGCAGCCCAGCTTGGTGAAACAGACTGAGTGGGCCATCGGGATAGCTTGCCTACTTTCTTTTTGTACACCGTTTGGACGGGGGAATGTTTCAGTTGCACAAGAAAATTAGGGCCAGGACTCTAGTTAGGGTTAAGGTTGGGGAGGCTAGGCTTCCTGGAGGGAACCAGACCCTCTGTGAAGCCTAGCTTGGTGAAACAGACTTGAGTGGGCCACCAGGATGGCTTCCCTACTCCGTTTTACTACATCGTGTCCATGGGGGGATGTTTCCGTTGCAGAAGTACATTAGCATTAAGACCCAAATTAGTGTTAGGGTTATGGAGGCTGGGCTTCCCAGGCAGGAACTACGGCCTCGATGAAGCCGAGCCTGGTGAAACAGACTGAGTGGGCCATCAGGATTGCTTGCCTACTGTCTTTTTGTATGCTGTATGGTCGAGGGGATGTTTCAGTTGCACAGGAAAATTAGGATTAATACCCAAGGTATGGCTGGGTTGGGGAGACTGTGCTTCCCAGGCAGCAACCAGGGCCTCTGTGAAGGCTAGCTTGGTGGAACAGATTGAGTTGGCAATCGGGATGGCTTGCCTACTGACTTTTTCTAAACCGTATGGACGGGGGGATGTTTCACTTGCACAAGAAAATTAGGGTTAAGACTCAAGTTAGGGTTAGGGTTGGGGAGACTGGGCTTCCCAGGCGGGATCCTGGGCTTCGGTGTAGCCTAGCTTGGTGAAACAGACTGAGTGGGCCATCGGGATAGCTTTCCTACTGGCTTTCTGTGCACTGTAAGGACAGGGTATCGTTTCAGTTGCACAAGAAAATTTGTGTAAAAACTCAAGTTAGGGTTAGGGTTGGGGAGACTGCGGATCCCAAGCGTAATCCTGGGCTTCGGTGCAGCCCAGCTTGGTGAAACAGACTGAGTTGGCCATCGGGATAGCTTGCCTACTTTCTTTTTGTACACCGTTTGGACGGGGGAATGTTTCAGTTGCACAAGAAAATTAGGGCCAGGACTCTAGTTAGGGTTAAGGTTGGGGAGGCTAGGCTTCCATGAAGGGAACCAGACCCTCTGTGAAGCCTAGCTTGGTGAAACAGACTTGAGTGGGCCACCAGGATGGCTTCCCTACTCCGTTTTACTACATCGTGTCCATGGGGGGATGTTTCCGTTGCAGAAGTACATTAGCATTAAGACCCAAAATAGGGTTAGGGTTATGGAGGCTGGGCTTCCCAGGCAGGAACTACGGCCTCGATGAAGCCGAGCCTGGTGAAACAGACTGAGTGGGCCATCAGGATTGCTTGCCTACTGTCTTTTTGTATGCTGTATGGTCGAGGGGATGTTTCAGTTGCACAGGAAAATTAGGATTAATACCCAAGGTATGGCTGGGTTGGGGAGACTGTGCTTCCCAGGCAGAAACCAGGGCCTCTGTGAAGGCTAGCTTGGTGGAACAGATTGAGTTGGCAATTGGGATGGCTTGCCTACTGACTTTTTCTAAACCGTATGGACGGGGGGATGTTTCACTTGCACAAGAAAATTAGGGTTAAGAATACCCAAGTTAGGGCTGGGTTGGGGAGACTGTGGTTCCCAGGCAG